>NC_138977.1:154961974-156182533 GCF_964341445.2 Mesoplodon mirus | reverse complement strand
TTAGAGGAAAACATAGGCAGAACACTCTATGACATAAATCACAGCAAGATCCTTTTTGACCCACCTTCTAGAGAAATGGAAATAAAAACAAAAATCAACAAATGGGACCTAATGAAACTTCAAAGCTTTTGCACAGCAAAGGAAACCATAAACAAGACCAAAAGAGAATCCTCAGAGTGGGAGAAAATATTTGCAAATGAAGCAACTGACAAAGGATTAGTCTCCAAAATTTACAAGCAGCTCATGCAGCTCAATAATAAGAAAACAAACAACCCAATCCAAAAATGGGCAGAAGACCTAAATAGACATTTCTCCAAAGGAGATACACAGATTGCCAACAAACACATGCTCAACATCATTAATCATTAGAGAAATGCAAATCAAAAGAATGCTCAACATCATTAATCATTAGAGAAATGCAAATCAAAAGAATGCTCAACATCATTAATCATTACAGAAATGCAAATCAAAACTACAATGTGATATCATCTCACACCAGTCAGAATGGCCATCATCAAAAAATCTAGAAACAATAAATGCTGGAGAGGGTGTGGAGAAAAGGGAACACTCTTGCACTGCTGGTGGGAATGTGAATTGGTACAGCCACTATGGAGAACAGTATGGAGGTTCCTTAAAAAACTACAAATAGAACTACCATATGACCCAGCAATCCCACTACTGGGCATATATCCTGAGAAAACCATAATTCAAATACCAAAACGTTCATTGCAGCTCTATTCACAATAGCCAGGAGATGGAAACAACCTAACTGCCCATCATCGGATGAATGGATAAATAAGATGTGGCACATATATACAATGGAATATTACTCAGCCATGAAAAGAAACAAAAATGAGTTATTTGTAGTGAGGTGGATGGACCTAGCGACTGTCATACAGAGTGAAGTAAGTCAGAAAGAGAAAGACAAATACCATATGCTAACACATATATATGGAATCTAAGAAAAAAAATGTCATGAAGAACTTAGGGGTAAGACAGGAATAAAGACACAGACCTACTAGAGAATGGACTTGAGGATATGGGGAGGGGGAAGGGTAAGCTGTGACAAAGTGAGAGAGTGGCATGGACATATATACACTACCAAACGTAAAATAGATAGCTAGTGGGAAGCAGCCACATAGCACAGGGAGATCAGCTCGGTGCTTTGTGACCACCTAGAGGGGTGGGATAGGGAGGGTGGGAGGGAGGGAGACGCAAGAGCGAAGAGATATGGGAACATATGTATATGTATAACTGATTCACTTTGTTATAAAGCAGAAACTCACACACCATTGTAAAGCAATTATACTCCAATAAAGATGTAAAAAAAAAAGTAACTGGTGGAAATAGATCTATTAAGACATTTTTGTAACTATAGAAATGATTAATTATTCTTTACTAATAAAAAAAATCTCTGTCTATGCGCATTCTCTCTTTCATTGGTAAATTTCTTGAAAGAGTAGTTTACACATGTAGTCTTCTCTTTCTGGCTGCTAATCTATTCCTTAATCCATCATTTAACCTGAGATCTGACGTTACCAATGTGCAGAAACTCATCATTCACCCCTGGTCATACTTCACCTTCTAAAAGCTCGATTCAAAGGGTTATCCTTGATCATGTCATTCTCTCTCTTTCTGAAGGAAATGATTGTCCTTTATGGACAGTGATTTCCTCCTTAGCTTCTAGCACTCATCATCCTGGTTCTTCACCTTACCTTAAGTGGGTCCTCTTCATTCCCTCACCTTTCTAACACAGTAATTCTAAACAGCTCTGGCCTCAGATTTTTAATTTTTTTTGTAGAATCTTTCACTCCAGAATTCTATCCACTTCTATGGCTGACTGTCTTCTATAGATAGCATTCTCAACAATAATGACATTTCCCATTCACCGCCTAACATCTTCTGGGTCTCTTCTGGCATCCTAACTGTTGCATATTTACATCTGCACTCACTAGAGTTCAATCAAAACCATCTCTTCCTCCTGACTTTCCTATTTCTCTTTAAACGTCCCCTAAAAATGTGAAAATTTGGAGTGGCTCAAAAATTCGAAAGGAGACCAGCAGAACCTTGTAACTAAGGGAGTAGAGGATGAGATTATAGAGGGAGGGAAGGGAAGCAGTGTTCAGAGCATTCTTAATGATAAAGTTAAAACTGTTAAACTAACGTTTAATGTTTAATCACATGTGGAAAAACTTTAAAAGCTCTTGATTCTGAGTGGTGGAAGTCAGAGACTTAATTATTCTTTTGAATTATTAGTGTTTTAAAATTTTCTCCAAAAATATGGCTCTTAAGAAAAAATAATTGATATGTCTATCATTTGGGAAAACATTTTTATTAAATAGAAAATAATGCAGTCAGTAATTTGCTTATTTTTTCTAAACGCCATTAAACAAAAATGCATGTTTGGAAATAACTACATGTTTGGTGTGGTGTTGACTAAACAACAAAACTAAATCTTAGATTTGGATGTGAGTGTAGCCCTTATTTAACTCAACGTGAATCTTTTATTCAGCATCTCATCCAGCTTTGGCTCCAGTGAGGGAATGATGACCTCAAGGGGCTGTCTCTTCCATTTTGGAAACGAATTCCTAAACTGTTCTTCTCTACATCAAGTAAAAGTCTAATTCCCTTTCCAATCCTATCTAGTTGTCCTGGTTCTGCCTATTAAATCTACTCAGAAGTTTTATACTCTTATTAGCCCAGTTTTATTTAACTGTGATTATCTTAAACCACAAGAAAGTCTCTGCTTAGCTTTGGCCAGTTTCCTTATAGGAAAGGAAGGACCTATCTCTATTTCAAATATTCTCATATCACCCAGTATGAGAGTAGGTATAGTAGACATTTTTTAAACTATAGTAATTGAGAATTTAATTAACTTTCCAACTTAAGAGATGAAGGTGGAGAGTTATCACTAACTCTGTTAACAACTTTTTGTAAATAATCAGACCCTGTGCCCTTCAAAATGAAGAGTAATATTGATGCCAAAATTCTTTATTTGTATTAACATTATGATTTATCAGTGGGCCAAATAAGTACTACTTCAGTGTCAATATGTATTCAGAGTCCATAAAAAACTACCTTCTCAAAAATAAGAATAGCCTCAAATCCTTTGACTATAATGATAATGTGTAATTCTATGAATAGAAATGAGAAGTTAAAAGCTATTGATCAACCACTTCTAGGAGAAATCCTGAGTATTTTCCCTCTCATCTTCAAACACTTTACCAAGATTTCTCAAAAGGTTTAACTGCACTAAGATTTCCACTTCTGTTAGGATTTATAGAGAGTTCAAAAAAACAGCCTGTTAGGCCATATTCTCCAAAATTTAATCTTGACCTTTCATGTTTCCAACATGTCAATTTGCTTATAAGAATAATGCAGAACTTAAAACAAAATCTTCATTTTATTTTTTCAGGATAACATTATCTTTTATCCATTTTTTAATCCCTGATATTTCTGTGTTTTGCAAGTTGCATCTAATTTCCTGCTTTAGCTTAGTTATTTCTTGGTATTCCTCCTAGGTAACTACTTTTATTTTATGGTATTCCCATTTGTGTTTCAACTCCTTGTTCAAATTTTTCTGTAGACAACCAGCTGTTAAACTTAAGAACACCAGATGTTAGTGTAAGATTTGAGATGCTGTTACCAGGACAACCAGCACTGAGTGCTGGCCATCCCATGACTATGTTCACTGCTCCAAAGCGGGGATTGAGCTTCACCTTTCTCTATGGAAATAAAACAGACAAAAACACATTTGTAACACAAATTTAAAGAGGTGGCTGGATACCCTTCTGGTATAAACTCTGTTCATACCTTTCCAGTGGTTTTGCTCTATATAAAAAGAACAAAGTAACAAATGTTTAATAAAGAAAAATGTGAGACAGAGAAGGCTTTAACCCATTACCACTTAGAGGATCAATTATATTTTGATGATTTTTCAAGGTTATAGAAGAGTTGCCTCATTCAGTAGATAAAAGGGAAAACTTTGAGACTTCCCATCTTTCCTTCCTTTCCGTCAGAAGCTCAGAGGTTACTGAGATTTTTTTCCCTGTGTTCATGTGAGGCAGTCCCTCACATAAAAACAGAAATCCTACATTTAAGTCACTACATAGCCCAGTGAAGAGTGGAGCGAGAGATTCAGAGTGTTCCCTGCAGAAAGGGAAATACTTTAGCCTCCTCTGACATTCCAGAATCACAGAATAATGGGACATAGAACTTATGATAATGTAGCACAACCCTATCAGTTTCAGGTAATAAAATTAAATATTTTAGACTTCAAATCTGTACTCAGTTTATGATTCTAGCTTATTTATCTTAAGCTCTTGACATCTAGTTTTCTTAGGCTGTCAAAGTCCTGCTATGCATTATGGTGAGGAAAATCCAAGTTATGGATGAGTGTGAGCACCATCTTTTGCAAATTATCAACCAAGCCTCAGTTTCCACAAATACACAATGAGTATAATAATAACTACTATTCTATTTGCTACACCATTGAGTGGTCAAAGGAGATAACCTGTTACTTAAAGTACGTTGTAACTGTTGTAAAGTGTTATCATTTTCATTGATTTATGTAAAATCCCTAAAATAGAAAATAACCTGAATGATGAAAAGTTGTCTCCTCCTCCGTATATAGCCAAAGTCACCACTGTGCCAGCTAAAACTTCACAGACGCAAGATTTAGACGGTTAGCTATTATCTAAAAGTCCTAGGACTGTGCATATGAATTTTGAAGTTTTGAGTTGTTTTGTTTTTTGATTCATTTTGCCTAATATTATCATCACTTCCTTATATTTTCTATTTGGACTACCTAAAAATTTATTTTTATCATAGCAAAATAAGAGAGGAAAGAGAGATGGCTTCTGTAATTGCATCTTAAGGAACAATACATTCTTTAATATACCACTCCATTATTTCAATGACAGTCTAAATCAGATTTGAGAAATGTTCATTTTTATGAGACAGAGAAAAGCAGGTATCTGGCAGTTCATGGTGTACAGAAACCACCATCAGTGTTAGATGGCCGTGTCTGTAGAAACTGGAATGGAAACACTTCCAGACAATGTGGAGAGATTTCCCCATTATGGAATATGACCCCACAAGTTCATAATTAATAACACTACTTTGTTTCAATTGGAGAGACTTGGGAAATTGCACAGTGAGGCACCTTTGCTTCTCAGTGGAACTTCTCAATGGAAATTTTTTTATTCATAAATAATAATGAACAAGATGCTAAATTAGTATACTAAATTCTAATGTTAATTATCTCTTAAAATAGCAACTTACTGGAAATGTAATGGGTTTTATTTTCTCTTGTAATGTTATACTCATGCCTTTCTCCAAAATGAAGGCTGAGTGGCTTTTTTTGCTTCTCTTTCTTACCCATATTTCCTACCCATCCTTCTAAAGTCAGAAAGGTAAACTTTCTCTATAGCTGAAACTCTCTGAAAGCAAATGTAAGGTGAACACATTCTTAAAATAGGCTCATTGCTGGCTCCACTTACTAGGCTTGAGCATGACACCTGGGGAGGTTTTATAGGGCTGGCAAGGGAACCACCACACCAGAGTGTGTCTGTGGGATAAGTGTTTTCTCTCCTATGGAATCACGTCTAGTAGGTATCAACACACTACCCATGAATTCACCACCACTCATCTTTTGATGCTTAACAATACAAAAGGAGAAGCAAATTATTACTTTTTTCCAATAAAGGTCAACAAATATCTGATGTACCATGGAAACCTTTGGTGAATTGCAGCTAACCCTAGATATGCAAAATGGTTTTATTTGCCATAATAAGAAATACAAAGGGAGCAAATGAAGAACATTGCTTGGTAGTAAGCTATTGTTATTAACTACAGAACACCGATAAAAAGGGAAATCCCACATTTAAGTTGCGACATAGCCCAGTGAAGAGTTAAGTGAATATTACCCCTCTGGCGGAACCCTTTCCTTGATGCCCTCCTCCTGCACCCCAACCCCAGAAACAGAACGCCCACCCCTGCTCTCAGTAGAGCTCATTTCCCTTTATTGCAGCATTTATCACAACCTACTAATTGTTTAGACATTTCCCTAAGAGCAAGTAAGGTGTTTAGCTCATCTCTTTATGCAAGTTCACGTAGTTTCTGGTACATAGAGGAGGATCAGTGAATAATTATTGAATACAGGAATTCTGAACTGCAGAGACAATTTAATCTAAGGAGTAAGAGAATGTAGTCCATATTTGTTAATATGATGATCTACTAGCGTTTAAAAAAAAGAACGAGAACTCTTCAAAAAATTTAGCTGACCACTTCTACTGAAGTAAAAGAACTGAGAATTGATTCAGAATTGTCTGCATGGCAAACCTTTATTTTTGCAATTTCTGTGACCTGGGATAGAAATGATTGATAACATGACAATGTATATTAAAAAGGTATATTAGATATATAAATTATATACAGGGTTCTTGGAATGGACTGTTGTACTATCTTTTACCTTTGTTGAGAGTTTTATTAACAAAATACTAATTATCCCAAGCTCAAGTATCAATACTAATCTCAATTCTTTTTAAAAGGATCAATAAAAAATAGATGCAGGGCTTCCCTGGTGGTGCAGTGGTTGAGAGTCCGCCTGCCGATGCAGGGGACATGGGTTCGTGCCCTGGTCCGGGAGGATCCCACATGCCGCGGAGTGGCTGGGCCCGTGAGCCATGACCGCTGAGCCTGCGTGTCCAGAGCCTGTGCTCTGCAACGGGAGAGGCCACAACAGTGAGAGGCCCACATACCGCAAAAAAAAAAAAGATGCAAACCTGAGATCTATGAGAATATGCTTGGATTGAGCATTACTTATACTTTACAAGATTTGCACCAGTAGTCAAGAAACAAGGGTGGTATTGTCACTCTTAATCTCCCATTTATGTTATACCTCCCCCAAAACCAGACATATAAACTAAAAAAAAATAGTCCTACTGTGCTGAATATTTGGTAGGCCCTGTGAAGGAAGTCTAAATTCATGGACACATGGCTAGCATCATTTTTAAAGGATATAATTTGGTAAAATTTTAATTAAGCAAGAAGGGCAAAAATTATGTGCTTGAGCACAGCTGCTTTTAATTTTTGGTATCCAGTTCAACCAGTTGCCGTCCTGCCTAATAGATTCTATTTTCCTTATGTTCTCCCCATTCCTTAAATAAAACAAAATGAATCAGAAAGGTTATTATTAAAAAATTAAGAAATGAAAAAATGACATTAAATACAGACACGTTTATATTTCTTTTCTTTATAGTTGATCATATCAAGCAGACAACATTTTGGAAAATCAAAAAACATGCCCAATCACTGTATTTGACTTTCACAAGATGTCTAAAAAAAGATTTTATTTGTCTGTGTGGAAAAATATTCCAAACATATAAAAGGATTTTCCTGGTGGATAGAAATTAAATTTTGCAAGTATCCACATCACAAAATTTCATTACATTAAGCTGTTTTTATGAGTGCCTGATTGCCTCCCACTCCAATAAGTTTATGTTCTTTTTTTCTTTTTTTCTTTCTTTTTTGCGGTACGTGGGCCTCTCACTGCTGTGGCCTCTCCCGTTGCGGAGCACAGGCTCCAGTCGTGCAGTCTCAGTGGCCATGGCTCACGGGCCTAGCCGCTCCACGGCATGTGGGATCTTCCCGGATCCCACACAAACCCGTGTCCCCTGCATTGGCAGGCGGACTCTCAACCACTGTGCCACCAGGGAAACCCCAAGTTTATGTTCTTGATTGATCTCACTCTTCTTTCTCAAGGACTCTAGAAAATTGGTCTTTGGTGCCATTAAGCAATGATTGGCTTGCAGTACTCAATGCAAGGAAATTACCCCTTTCCCTGTCATATAAATCTCTTCAGTTTTCTGGGAAGTCTACTTGATTCTTTATGCCTATTTTTTCAAAGGTTTCTTAAGAGGATACAGAGATTAAGTGGGACCTAGACCTACAACTGGTAAAATTCCCATATGTAACTTCATTCCTAGAACATAATAGTCAGATTTTAATGGGAATTTCAATTTTGTTTTTAACTACGGAATATGCTTAATAAAGAATAAACACAAAATATGCACAAATCTATGACAACAGTAAGGATAGTGTCAAAAGTGAAGGATATTGAAAAGGTTATCATTGACAGAAGATCACTTTTAGTCACTCATTCATTCATTCATTCAACAAATATTTTTGCCCCTTGTGAAACCAATTTGCCCTTCTTACCATAGAGTGTATAGATATTCAATTAAGCTCAAACACAATGAAGCTCAAGTAATTTTTAAAATGCTTAAAATCTGAGTTTTTTCAAGATGTCATCAATTTATAAAACAATTTGCTTACTGGCATGAAAACTGAACTGAGGGGGTATGAACTTAGAAAAAAAGGATAAAACTAATCGTGCATAGAAAGAAGAACTTAGATGTCTAGATATCCATTATAAATTTATTTTGTAAACAGTGATTTATGTCTCACTAAGTATATGGTCAACTAGCCTTAAGACACACCGCTTGAAGTTTCAGTATGTTTCATATTAACATTCATATTATTTTCAAATGTGCAAACTTTCCTTCACATTAGTTATAATTTATAGTTAGAAAAAATGCTTACAACTAATTAATTAAATAATCTTTTTCTATTGAGTCTTAGCAATAATTATTAAACTGTAAAGGAACAATGAAGTGGACAGGTTTATATTTTTCCTATTTTCTTCTTTCCTACTGGTTTCTCCATTCTATTGTCATACACCTGCTCTACTTGAGGAAAATAGTTTAATAATATGGTCAATTATATTTATTATTCATTATAATTATGCATATTTGGGGGATCCAAGCATCTGATTTTTTCTCTCTTTTTATCTAAATTTTTCTCTTTTGCCAAGTTAATATATGAAGAGGTTAATTCCATTTAAATAATTCATCTACTTGTTAGAAGCTTAACTAATATTTTGATAAAAGAGGTTTATATTAATATTAAATACTAAGTTTGGCTTGACACTGCATATGAATCCTCATGCCATCTCATTTCCCCTTTCTCTGGAAAATCAAGAGTTGGCTCAGTTTCTGTGTGTTCTAAAATAGTAATCCTAAATTCATTAAATCTTAAAGAAAAAAAAAGTGTTTTGACCCTGTTGAAAAGTTGGTACATATTGTCGGTTTTCTCTTTTGCAAAATTTTTAGAGTTGAAAAATATTTAATACTTAATTATATTAGCCATGTTTTAACACCATGTTAATTTTCCTAAATTTTTAATCTTATTAAAATTTCTAAGACCTTGACATTTTCACAACAGAGTGGTTCCAGAATTCCAAAAGAGTCAAACAAACATACAACAATAAATTTTAAAATGTTTTAACCTTATAAAGAAATTTCAAACTCTAATGTTTGTAACCACCAACAGCTTGTACTAAAAAAAAAAAAAGAAAAAGAAAAAAACAATCTGGTAACAGTTAACAGTCACAGACTTTTTTTGGAAGCATGAGTTTTCCCTTTCTTGTGCTTCTGACATTAACAATTTAGTTTCAACAATTTATAAATTAGACAATAATAAACCCCCTATGCAAATTTATAGATATTTAAAATATGTTTCATAACTTTTTGTACTGGAAAAAAGTCTCACATAATCCTGCCCTTCCATCATTTGCCACAAAACTCAGGCAAATACAAAGAAACCAGTTGTTATATAGCACAATAGTTAAAAGACCATGATGGACCTGGCTCTATCACTTACAAAATTGTGTAACTTTAGACAAGTTACTTCACGTCTCTGTGCCTCTGTAAAATCTTACCTCATAAAGTTTTTCTAAGAATGAGGTGATGTGACATATTTAAAGCACTTAAAACAATGTCTGGCACTTACTAATTGCTGTAAGTGTTTAGCTATTGCTATTGTTCTTTTCATCAGGACAAAGCTTGAGAAATTAAATCATTAGGTAATCTCCAAGTCTCAGTTGATTAAACCATTTTTTTTTCCTCATCAAACAGTGGACTGGTTCTTAACCAGAGGTCTCTGAACTTGGTTGGGAAAGCATAACATCTTTATTTTCACTAATCTCCAACTTCACGTCCTTGAATTGTAAATGTACACATGGATCACAGTGGTATTAGCAGTATCTGTGACTTTGTCAACAATAGAAATCACAGATATCTTCATATCACATTACAGTCATTTCTGGATCTCAAAATACTGTTTCATCACCATTTTAAAATTATGGGACAGGGACTTCCCTGGTGGCACAGTGCTTAAGAATCTGCCTGCCAGTGCAGGGGACATGGGTTCTATCCCTGATCTGGGAGGATTCCGCATGTCGCAGAGCAATGAAACCCATGCGTCACAACTACTGAGCCTGCACTCTAGAACCCGCGAGCCACAACTACTGAGCTCGCGTGCCACAACTACTGAAGTCTGCTCGCCTAGAGCCTGTGCTCCACAATGAGAAGCCACCTCAATGAGAAGCTCACGCACTGCAATGAAGAGTAGCCCGCACTATCCACAACTAGAGAACCCTGCGCGCAGCAATGAAAACCCAACGCAGCCAAAACAATTAAATTAAATAAAATTGTGGTACCTATTAAACCTACAGCTAGATCTTATTATTTAATATATAAACACATATATTGTTATATCACAAAGTTGGTTAATCATATTTAAATATAAATGGTATTCCTTTTAGTCCTATTATTTTATTTATTTTTTAACGTCTTTATTAGAGTATAATTGCTTTACACTGGTGTGTTAGTTTCTGGTGTATAACAAAGTGAATCAGTTAAGACATATACATACATCCCCATCTCTCCTCCCTTTTGCTTCTCCCTCCCACCCTCCCTATCCCACCCCTCTAGGTGGACACAAAGCACCAAGCTGATCTCCCTGTGCTACGTGGCTGCTTCCCACTAGCTATCTGTTTTACATTTGGTAGTGTATATATGTCCATGCCACTCTCTCACTTCATCCCAGCTTATTCTTCCCCCTCCTCGTGTCCTCAAGTCCATTCTCTACGTCTGCATCTTTATTCCTGTCCAGCCCCTAGGTTCTTCAGAAACATTTTTTTTGTTCCATATATATGTATTAGCATATAGTATTTGTTTTTCTCTTTCTGACTTACTTCACTCTGTATGACAGTCTCTAGGTCCATCCACCTCACCACAAATAACACAATTTCGTTTCTTTTTATGACTGAGTAATATTCCATTGTATATATGTGCCACATCTTCTTTATCCATTCATCTGTCAATGGAAACTTAGGTTGCTTCCATGTCCTGGCTATTGTAAACAGAGCTGCAATGAACATTGCGGTGCATAACTCTTTTTGAATTATGGTTTTCTCAGGGTATACGCCCAGTAGTGGGATGACTGGATCGTATGGTAGTTCTATTTCTAGATTTTAGAGGAACCTCCATACTGTTCTCTATAGTGGCTGTATCAGTTTACATTCCCAACAGCAGTGCAAGAGGGTTCCCTTTTCTCCACACCCTTTCCAACATTTATTGTTTGTAGACTTTTTGATGATGGCCATTCTGACTAGTGTGAGGTGATACCTCATTGTAGTTTTGATTTGCATTTCTCTAATGATTAGTGATGTTGAGCAACCTTTCATGTGTTTGTTGGCAATCTGTATATCTTCTTTGGAGAACTGTCTATTTAGGTCTTCTGTCCATTTATGGATTAGGTTATTTGGGTTTTTTTTTTTTTTGATATTGAGCTGTATGAGCTGCTTGTATATTTTGGAGATTAATCCTTTGTCAGTTGCTTCATTTGCAAATATTTTCCCCCATTCTGAGGGTTGTCTTTCTGTCTGGTTTATGGTTTCCTTGCTGTGCAAAAGCTTTTAAGTTTCATTAGGTCCCATTTGCTTATTTTTGTTTTTATTTCCATTGCGCTAGGAGGTGGGTCAAAAAGGATCTTGCTGTGATTGATGTCATAGAGTGTTTCTGCCTGTTTTTCTCTAAGCGTTTTAAAGTGTCTGGCCTTACATTTAGGTCTTTAATCCATTTTGAGTTTATTTTTCTATATGGCGTTAGGGAGTGTACTAATTTCATTCTTTTACATGTAGCTGTCCAGTTTTCCCAGCACCACTTATTGAAGAGGCTGTCTTTTCTCCATTGTATATTCTTGCCTCCTTTATCAGAAATAAGGTAACCATATGTGCATGGGTTTGTCTCTGGGCTTTCTATCCTGTTCCATTGATCTATATTTCTGTTTTTGTGCCAGTACCATACTATCTTGATTACTGTAGCTTAGTAGTATAGTCTGAAGTCAGGGAGCCTGATTCCTCCAGCTCCGTTTTTCCTTCTCAAGATTGCTTTGGCTATTCAGGGTCTTCTGTGTTTCCATACAAATTGTGAAATTTTTGTTCTAGTTCTGTGAAAAATGCCGTTGGTAGTTTGATTGGGATTTCATTGAATCTGTAGATTGCTTTTGGTAGTATAGTTATTTTCACAATGTTGATTCTTCTAATCCAAGAACATGGTATATTTCTCCATCTGTTTGTATCATCTTTAATTTCTTTCATCAGTGTCTTATAGATTTCTGCATGCAGGGCTTTTTTATCCTTAGGTAGCTTTATTCCTAGGTATTTTATTTTTTTTGTTGCAGTGGTAAATAGGAGTGTTTCCTTAATTTCTCTTTCAGATTTTTCATCATTAGTGTGATTTCTGTGCATTAATTTTGTACCCTGCTACTTTACCAAATTCATTGATTAGCTCTAGTAGTTTTCTGGTAGCATCTTTAGGATTCTCTATGTACAGTAGCATGTCACCTGCAAACAGTGACTCTTTTACTTCTTTTCCAATTTGGATTCCTTTTATTTCTTTTTCTTCTTTGATTGCTGGGGCTAAAACTTCTAAAACTATTTTGATTAATAGTGGTGAGAGTGGGCAACCTTGTCTTGTTCCTGATCTTAGTGGAAATGGTTTCAGTTTTTCACCATTGAGAATGATGTTGGCTGTGGGTTTGTCATATATGGCCTTTATTATGTTGAGTAAGTTCCCTCTATGCCTACTTTCTGGATGGTTTTTTATCCTAAACCGGTATTGAATTTTTTTGAAAGCTTTTTTTCATCTATTAAGATGATCATATGGCTTTTCTCCTTCAATTTGTTAATATGGTTCATCACATTGATTGATTTGCGTATACTGAAGAATCCTTGCATTCCTGGGTTAAACCCCACTTGATCATGGTGTAGGATCCTTTTAATGTGCTGTTGGATTCTGTTTGCTAGTATTTTGTTGAGATTTTTTGCATCTATGTTCATCAGTGATATTGGCCTGTAGTTTTCTTTCTTTGTGACATCTTTGTCTGATTTTGGTATCAGGGTGATGGTGGCCTCATAGAATGAGTTTGGGAGAGTTCCTCCCTCTGCTATATTTTGGAAGAGCTTGACAAGGACAGGTGCTAGTTCTTCTCTAAATGTTTGATAGACTTCACCTGTGAAGCCATCTGGTTCTGGGCTTTTGTTTGTTGGAAGATTTTTAATCACAGTTTCAATTTCAGTGCTTGTGATTGGTCTGTTTATATTTTCTGTTTCTTCCTCGTTCAGTCTCAGAAAGTTGTGCTTTTCTAAGAATTTGTCCATTTCTTCCTGGTTGTTGTCCATTTTATTGGAATATATTTGCTTTTTGTAATCTCTCCTTTGTATTTCTGCAGTGTCACTTTTTACTTCTCCTTTTTCATTTCTAATTGAATTGATTTGAGTCTTCTCCCTTTTTTTCTTGATCAGTCTACCTAATGGTTTATTAATTTTGTTTATCTTCTCAAAGAAACAGGTTTTCGTTTTATTTCATTGCTTTTTCATTTATTTCTGATCTGATCTTTAGGATTTCTTTCCTTCTGCTATCTTTGGGGTTTTTTGTTCTTCTTTCTCTAATTGCTTTAGGTGCAAGTTTAGGTTGTTTATTCCAGATGTTTCTTGTTTCTTGAGGTATGCTTGTATTGCTGTAAACTTCCTTCTTAGAACTGCTTTTGCTGTATCCCATAGGTTTTGGGTCACTGTTTTCATTGTCATTTGTTTCTAGGTATTTTTTGATTTCCTCTGTGATTTCTTCAGTGATCTCTTGGTTATTTAGTAGTGTATTGTTTAGCCTCCATATGTTTGTATGTTTTATAGTTTGTTTCCTGTAATTGATATCTAGTCTCATAGCAGTGTGGTCAGAAAAGATATTTGATACGATTTCAGTTTTCTTAAATTTACCAAGGCTTGATTTGTGACCCAAGATAGGATCTATCCTGGAGAATGTTCCATGAGCACTTGAGCAGAAAGTGTATTCTGTTGTTTTTGTATGGAATGTCCTATAAATATCAATTAAGTCCATCTTGTTTAATGTGTCATTTAAAGCTTGTGTTTCCTTATTTATTTTCATTTTGGATGATCTGTCAATTGGTGAAAGTGGGGTGTTAAGGTCCCCTACTATGATTGTGTTACTGTCGATTTCCCCTTTTATGGCTGTTAGTAATTTCCTTATGTATTGAGGTGCTCCTATGTTGGGTGCATAAATATTTACAATTGTTATATCTTCTTCTTGGATTCATCCCTTGATCATTATGTAGTGTCCTTTTCCCTTGTAATAGTCTTTGTTTTAAAGTCTATTTGACTGATATCAGTATTGCTACTCCAGCTTTCTTTTGATTTCCATTTGCATGGAATATCTTTTTCCATCCCCTCACTTTCAGTCTGTATGTGTCCCTAGGTCTGAAGTGGGTCTCTTGTAGACAGCATATATATGGGTCTTCTTTTTGTAATCATTCAGCCAGTCTATGTCTTTTGATTGGAGCATTTAATCCATTTACATTTGAGGTAGTTATCAATATGTATGTTCCTATTACCATTTTCTTAATTGTTTTGGGTTTGTTACTGTAAGTTTTTTCCTTCTCTTGTGCTTCCTGCCTAGAGAAGTTCCTTTAACATTTATTTTAGAGCTGGTTTGGTGGTGCTGAATTCTCTTAGCTTTTGCTTGTCTGTAAAGGTTTTAATTTCTCCATCGAATCTGAATGAGATCCTTGCTGGGTAGAGTAATCTTGGTTGTAGGTTTTTCCCTTTCATCACTTTAAATATGTCCGGTCACTCCCTTCTGGCTTGCAGAGTTTCTGCTGAAAGATCAGCTGTTAACTTTATGGGGATTCCCTTGTATGTTATTTGTTGCTTTTCTCTTGCTGCTTTTAATATTTTTTCTTTGTATTTAATTTTTGATAGTTTGATTAATGTGTGTCTTGGTGTGTTTCTCCTGGATTTATCCTGTATGGGACTCTGCACTTCCCGGACTTGATTGACTATTTCCTTTCCCATATTAGGGAAGTTTTCAACTATAATCTCTTCAAATATTTTCTCAGTCCCTTTCTTTTTCTCTTCTCCTTCTGTCTGCACTTCCCGGACTTGATTGACTATTTCCTTTCCGATATTAGGGAAGTTTTCAACTATAATCTCTTCAAATATTTTCTCAGTCCCTTTCTTTTTCTCTTCTCCTTCTGGGACCCCTATAATTCGAATGTTGGTGCATTGAATGTTTTCCCAGAAGCGTCTGAGATTGTCCTCAATTCTTTTCATTGTTTTTTCTTTATTCTGTTCTGCTCTAGCTATTTCCACTATTTTATCTTCCAGGTCACTTATCCGTTCTTCTGCCTCAGTTATTCTGCTATTGATTCCTTCTAGAGAATTTTTTATTTCATTTATTGTGTTGTTCATCATTGTTTGTTTGCTCTTTAGTTCTTCTAGGTCCTTGGTAAACATTTCTTGTAGTTTCTCCATTCTATTTCCAAGATTTTGGATCATCTTTACTATCATTACTTTGAATTCTTTTTCAGGTAGACTGCCGCCTTCCTCTTCATTTGTCTGGTCTGGTGGGGTTTTACCTTGCTCCTTCATCTGCTGTGTATTTCTCTGTCTTTTCATTTTGTTTAACTCTACTGTGTTTAGGGTCTCCATTTCGAAGGCTGCAGGCTCTTAGTTCCCATCGTTTTTGGTGTCTGCTCCCAGTGGGTAAGGGTGTTTCAGTGGGTTCTGTAGGCTTCTTGATGGAGGGGACTTGTGCCTGTGTTCTAGTGGATGAGGCTGGAACTTGTCTTTCTGGTGGGCAGGACCACATCCAGTGGTGTTTTTTGGGATGTCCATTAACTTATGATTTTAGCCAGCTTCTCTGCTAATGGGTGGGTTTGTGTTCCTGTCTTGCTAGTTATTTGGCATAGGGTGTCCAGCACTGTAGCTTGCTGGTCGTTGAGTGTAGTGGGTCTTAGCATTGAGATGGAGATCTCTGGGGGACCTTTTCCTGTTTGATATTACATGGGGCTGGGAGGTGTCTGGTGGACCAATATCCTGAACTCAGCTCTCCCACCTCAGAGGCTCATCCCTGACACCTGGCCAGAGCAACAAGACCCTGTCAGCCACATGGCTCAGATACAAGGGAGAAAAGGAGAGAGAGAGAGAGAGAAGAGAGAGAGAGGGAGGAGAGAGGGAAGGAGGAAGGGAGGGAAGGAGGGAGGGAGGGAGAGGGAGAGAGAGAGAGAGAGAGAGGGAGGGAGGGAGAGAGAGATGAGAGGGAGGGAGGGAGGGGAGAGAGGAGAGTAGAGGACAGAGAGGGAGGGAAGGAGAAAGAGAGAGAGATGAGAGAGAGAGGGACGGAGGAAGGAAGGAAGGAAGGGGAAAGAAAGAAGAGAGGGAAGGAAGGAGGATGGTAGCAGGGAAGAAAGTTATTAAAATAGAAAAAAATTATTAAAAATTTAAAGTAATAAACTAAAAGATAAAAGAGAAAGAAAGAAGAGAGCAACCAAACCAAAAAACAAATCCACTAATGATAACAAGCGCTAAAAACTATACTTAAAAAACCAAAAAACAAACAACAAAAATAAGGACAGTCCGAACTCTAGGACAAATTGCAAAAGCAAAGCTATACAGACAAAATCACACAAAGAAGGATACACGTACACATTCAGAAAAAGAGAAAAAGGAAAAAAAAATATATATATATATATGTATAAAATAAAAAGCGGAACAGAGCAACCAAATCAATAAAGAAATCTACCAATAATAAGCTCTAAACACTAAACTAAGATAAACATAAAACCAGAAACAAACTAGATGCAGAAGGCAAACTCTAAGTCTACAGTTGCTCCCAAAGTCCACAGCCTCAAGTTTGGGATGATTCATTGTCTATTCAGGTATTCCACAGATGCAGGGTACATCAAGTTGATTGTGGAGATTTAATCCACTGCTCCTGAGACTGCTGGGAGAAATTTCCCTTTCTCTTCTTTGCACAGTTCCTGGTGTTCAGCTTTGGATTTGGCCCCGCCTCTGCGTGTAGGTCACCTGAGAGCATCTGTTCCCACTCAGACAGGACGGGGTTAAAGTAGAGGCTAATTAGGGTGCTCTGGCTCATTCAGACCTGTGGGACGGAGGGGTACAGAATGCGGGACAAGCCTGCAGCAGCAGAGGCTGACATGATGTTGCAACAGCCTGAGGTATGCTGTGTGTTCTCCTGGGGAAGTTGTCCCTGGATCACGGGACCCTGGCAGTGGTGGGCTGCATAGGCTCCCTGCAGGAGAGGTGTGGATAGTGACCTGTGCTTGCACACAGGATTCTTGGTGGCTGTAGTAGCAGCCTTAGCATTCCATGCCCATCTCTGGGGTCCGTGCTGATAGCCGTGGCTTGCGCCCATCTCTGGAGCTCGTTTAGGCAGTGGTCTGAATCCCCTCTCCTTGCACACTCCAAAACAATGGTGTCTTGACTCTTAGGCAGTTCCAGACTTTTTCCCAGACTCCCTCCGGCTAGCTGTGACGCACTCGCCCCCTTCAGGCTGTGTTCACGCAGCCAACCCCAGTCCTCTCCCTGGGATCCGACCTCTGAAGCCTAAGCCTCAGCTCCCAACCCCCACCTGCCCCAGTGGGTGAACGGACAAGCCTCTCAGGCTGGTGAATGCTGGTCAGCATCAATCCTCTATGCGGTAATCTCTCTGCTTTGCCCTCTGCACCCCTGTTGCAGCACTCTCCTCCGTGGTTCCGAAGCTTTCCCCTGCCACCCCTCATCTCCGCCAGTGAAGGGGCTTCCTAGTGTGTGGAAACTTTTCCTCCTTCACAGCTCCTTCCCTGAGGTGCATGTCCTGTCCATATTCTTTTATCTCTGTTTTTCCTTTTTTCTTTTGCCCTACCCAGGTACATGAGGAGTTTCTTGCCTTTTGGGAAGCCTGAAGTCTTCTGCCAGCGTTCAGTAGGTGTCCTGTAGGAGTTGTTCCACATTAAGATGTATTTCTGATGTATCTGTGGGGAGGAAGGTGATCTCCACATCTTACTGCTCTGCCATCTTGAAGGCATCCCCCCATTATGTTATTTAAACATTATTCTGAGAAGGTTCCCTAAGTTTCACCAGACTGCCAAAGGGGTCTTGTGTACTTGACCTACTGATTAAGTGCATGGATGGATAGAGGAAGTTTTATTTATTCTCTCTGTATGAGTCTCAGATGAATGTACCAATATTCAACAAAATGACTAAAGGATGAGAAACTAAAGGAAGAAAAGTTAATTATCACAAATACCACAGTTTTCAAAACTGCTTCATTTTGAAATTTAAATTAAGAATATCAATTGAATTGCTGGCAAGTGGCAGATAAAGTTGGAGGTTAATAAGCAACTTGGTGTCTGTGATGGTTTGTTTTATGTGCCAGCTTTGGTAGGCTAATATACTGAGTGTTTTAATCAAACATTGATGTGTCTGAATGTTCCTGTGCAGGTATTTTGTAGATGTGGTAGCATCTGCAATCATTTGACTTTAAGTAAGAGAGATTACCCTCAATAATGTGGGTGGGCCTCATCCAATCAGTTGAAAGGCCTTGAGAGCAAAACCTGAGGGTTCCCAGAGAAGCAGAAATTCGGCCTAAAGACTGCAGTGTCTACTCTTTGAGGTTCCAGTCTACAGATTTCAGATTTTCCTGTCCCACAATCATGTGAGCCAATTTCTTTTAAAAGATAGATAGATAGATAGATAGGGAGACAGGGAGATAGACAGGGAGATAGGGAGATAAATAGATAGAGCCAGATATATATATATATATATATATACACATATAGATCTATGTATCTATCTATATCTATAAATATATTACATCTCTCTCCTATTGGTTCTGTTTCTTTGGAAAACCCTAACTATTCATTTTCACTCAACCTAACTTGATTTCAAATAGAATAAAAGTAAAAGAAGAAATCTTACTCCTTCCACATTTTTCTTATATTCATGTACTTTATGTCTTATAAATTTCATTTCTTGACATTTAAATACCACTTAAGAAGCAGTTTTGAAGACATAAAATAGAAATATACCTTTATCTTGTTTAGCTAATATCCAGATAATTAGTATTTCTTTTTTGTTTCTTGGCATAGGCAATATCAACCATTTTGTTAAAGCTACAGCAGCATATCTTTTTGTGAGCCTAATGAGTTATTTCTAAAAGTTCGGCAGGAACAGGTTTCCCAAGAATGTCAAAGCCAAGAGTTATACAGGTATTCCCAATTAGAAAGGAATAAAAACTGTTTGGAGCATCCCACCAAAAATATGATTTAATATATGTAACCTACTTGACTTGCTTTTACTTGTTTGTATAATTCTTTCAATTTTCTTCCAAAAATATATTAATACCACTGAGAAGTTCTTGGTTATATTTGAAGGCCAGTGAAAAATCCAGTGATACACATAGTAATTTAAGATATAAAAATAATTTAGGAAAACGTAAAGGATTTTACATACATAATTTCAAATGAAGTTGGTTTAGATGTTTGTAGTAAGTCATGGATAATTTATATTCTAAGCTGATTAAAATTATGACTTAACGACCAACTAGTAATTTAACACAACAACTCACCAAAAAACAGTAGCCAATATAATGTCTCCAGTAAAAGTTGTCTTTTGTGACATAATATCAGACTCTGAGTTTAAAGAAATTCATTCATTATTTTCATATGCCTTACACACAATGGAACTTATGTCAGTATATGCATTACAGGCCAAAATTTATGTAGCATTACTCTCAACTCCAGTCACAAAAGCTGCAACTGAATACCAACCTAATCAATTTCCTGGGGGTTTTCTCAATAGTAGCCAACTCTCCATCTCTTCTAAATTCTCAACCATTTAAATTTTCCCAAGAATGTATGTGTGTTTTTTATTTAAATCTCATCTGTTAGGAAGTAAACTAAATGTCTTGACCATTGTTCGCAAATAGTCGTGTTTGAAAGAGCATATTGTAAGCCTCTAGGGTTCTTTCTTTCTTTAAACAATATGCATCTTAATGAAGAGCCTGGAAGTCATAATTCTCTGGAGGCTGTCTCAGAAGTACCCAGCTCTTCAGCTGCAGGTTTCTGGTTAATAATAGATTACAAGAAAGGTCACAATAAGGCACTGTCTTCAAAGAATTATCTTCATTATTATAGTCCATTTGTATTATAGAGAAGTGCACAATTTTTTTTTAAATTTAAAGGAGGGACTGCTTTATATAAAGCTTTACAATAACTGATAGGGACAAGAAATGAGTACAGTGAAGTTCCTTAGTGGATTCACTCACTCATTCATTCATTCAAATAATAAATATTGAGCACTTATCATAGGTCAGGGATTGTGGGAGGCTCTGGCTTCCCAATGGTGGAAGTAAACAAACACAGTGTTTGCTCTTATGGAGCCTGCTGCTTGGTAGAGGAGAGAGTAATAAATATGATAAGCTTAGATAAGTAAATGTGGCACAGTGCTATAGAAGCACACAGCAAAAGAACCTCATCCAGATGACGGGTCAGAGAAAGTTCTTCTGAGGAGCTGAAGGGCTGAAGGGTGCCTGTGAGTTAACAAATTGAAGGGAGAGCCATGCTGAGGAAAAGTTTTAGAAAATGGAAATGGTTTGTGTAAAATCCCTGTGGCAGGAGACTGCATGGTGAAAAAGAAGGCCGAAGTGTCCAGAGGGATGAGAACAAGATGGCAGTGGAGTGAAATGAGGCTTGCTAAGCCATGACCCAGATATTGGTCTCTATTGTAAAAGTACTAGGAAGTTACATAAGGATTTTAAAGAGGAGGATGCATCCATCTTAGGGTACAGATCTTTCTTCTCTGCTGGGGATTTTGTTAATTACCTCGAACACAATAGATAGCACTTAATAGAGTTGATAAATACATGTTAAGAAAGGAAGAAGAGAGGAAGAAGTGGATGGAGGGAGGAAAGAAGGGAAGGAAGGAAACCTCAGAGAGTGAGATGTAGTAGAGGTCCAAAATTTGGAGATACCTAAGTCAAATAGAGCCCCCATCCACTGTGGCACTCTCAACTTTTTACAGAGCTTGTCTCATTTTGGTTGTTATTGTTTTTATAGATGGGGATAATAAAGCTAGGATAGTTTAGCAACTTGCTTAAAGTGATTCAACCATACCAGCCCTCTCTCTAGCATATTAGTGTATGTGTGTGCGCATGCACATACACATAAATCTTTTTTTTTTCCTCTCCACTAAGGAGGTCTTGATTGTGATTAAGATTTAAAGTAAGAGTCTAAATAATGGGACCTTGCTTCATATTCTTAAATTTATTGCAAATATTATATTTACTTTTAATTAAAGTTGTTGTGAAACACAGTGTGCCTACCAGATAGCAGAAATACATAATGCATAAAATGCTCTGCATAACATAATGAGGTCACTGAGTCTTCATTTTCCATATGGCTTTCTGGGCAGTTTGGCTTTGAATGTGTTGGCAAGATTCCCGAATGCTTGTCACACATGGGATTTACAGAAAATTGAAGAGCTGGCTCTGGTTGTAGTTACCTCAGGTTAAGAGAAAAGGAGTTAATATTATTGACTCCCCCACTGAAGAGAAGATAAAAAGACACTCCCTCAAGATATATGGTCATATTCTTCCTCCCTTTCCCATGTTGCCAATATGGATTTCACAGAAGCATGACTGGTCAACTTAGAGACACTCCCAGAGTAAAACAAAAGTACTCAAGAAGAAATTGCAGCATTTGACCTAAAACAAATCCCAACTCCTTTCTGGAATTAAGTTGAGTGCTAGGTTCCTGGAGGATGAGGCTGATTTATGCTTTTATTTTTTTATTCTTTTTTTCTTCAGGAGTCAATTACTGCAGAGAAGCAGTTTCATGATCTTTGCTGAGAACCGAAGCCTGGCTTTCCTTCCTCTGCCTTTGCTCAAACTTTTAGGCTCCGGTTTGGGACCCCTCTTCCCTCTTGTCTCACACAGCCTGGAGCCATCCCACGTGCTCCCACTTCTCCTTCTCCAGGACTATTTCCCTGAGCTCCATCACTCCTGGGACCTACTTTCTTAGTAGTGCTAAGGCCCCCCTTTCCTCATATATCTGTTCCCATGTGTTCCAGCCCTCTCCTCAGAAATTCAGCACCATGCTGACTCCAGAATTACACACCAAAAAAGCTTTACTCTGAAAATCAATTACATAACTTGGACCAATTGTAGTGTTTAAATGATGGGGTGGGGAGGGGAAAAGATAGTTTAAAAAAAGAAAGGAGGGATATGTTTTCCCTTCTGACATACTTTCAACCTGTTTCTTTCTGCCCCCTGGCAATAGAAACTTTACAAGTTTTTGATACGGGCTTCCCTGGTGGCGCAGTGGTTAAGAATCCGCCTGCCAGTGCAGGGGACACGGGTTCGAGTCATGGGCCGGGAAGATCCCACATGCCGTGGAGCAACTAAGCTCGTGTGCCACAACTACTGAGCCTGTGCTCTAGAGCCCGTGACTCACAACTACTGAACCCATGCACCAGAACTACTGAAGCCTGTGCACCTAGAGCCCGTGCTCCGCAACGAGAAGCCATTGCAATGAGAAGCCCACGCACCGCAAGGAGTAGCCCCAGCTCGCTGCAACTAGAGTAGCAACGAAGACCCAACGCAGCCAAAAAAAAAAAAAAAAATTTTTTTTTGATACACTTTGCTTGCTTTAGGCTGAGAAATATTCTACTGCCTTCTGAAGTAAGGGGAAATGAAGCAACTTGGAATTTACTGGTGGTAGCAAAGGAAAGGAGCTGACAAGAGGAAGACAGGGAGTCCTCGAGAGCACAGAAATATCCCCAGGAGTGTAAACTGGTCAGAAATCTCCTTCACTCTATAATTCCAACCTTCCTCTCAAATCTACTATGTGGGACCGCCCCCCCCCCGGTGGGGGGCATAAGACCTGGAGAACTTCCTATTTCTACTATGGAGCTGGATGTGAAATAAAGGAGGGAGATACATACCATACAGTTCCAGGGATATTGAGTTGGAGAGGACTTCATGAAAATCCAACCACTATTATTATTTTCCTTAGAACATGTGTTTTTGAGTTTGGGTCAAACTTTAGTGTGCTTGAGCCAGGTGGCTTGGGTTTGAATCCCAGTTTTACCACTTTTGAGCTGCATGACCTTCAACAGTTTATTTAACCTCAGTTTTCAAATTTATGAACTAGGGATAATGTTGCTATCTACTTCACAGAAAACATTTTCTGGCACTATATGAGATTGTTAAATTAAGACTATAAACAAACAAACATTTTGGAAGCTTTCTGAATATGTGTATAACTGCAAGCATGCAATTGTAGTCCATTTAGAAAAGAGGGACTGTGCTAGGACTATGGCAAAACAGGCAATGCTGATCATCGGAAAAGTCTTTAAACCATACAGTGCAGTTCCAAGATTGCAGGCCAACTATGAATACCCATGTGGCTACCTTGTGCCTAAAGAGGGAGAAACTGGTGGCCAAGATTTACATTTGACAATGTCTCTTAGGAAATCTTGCTATAAAATGCAATTGACCACTTCTTTGAGAAGGATCAGAAAGGTAAATGTTCCAAAATGTTAACACAACTATTTGGAAACAGAAAAAAGGAATCAAGTAAGTGTTGCTGTTACGTTTCAGACTTTTAAAATACCCAATTAGGTTTTGTTTTGCTTTGCTTTGCTTTACAGAAGTAAACATTTGTTTGGGTGGCCATCTTAGAATCTGTTCTAGCACTGACTTGTCACAGTGTGCAAACACTTTCTTGCTTTGTATTTTCTCTGGGTAAACATACAGAGAATGTGATTTTCCATATGTACTCTGTCATTTGCATTGCTTTGGAGGCTTTGATTAGTCTGAGATATACAAGATCCCTAAGTCAGGATAAACGGAGCCACTAACTTTCTAAGTGATATTGAGCTATTCCCTCTAGACATGCAATTTCTTTGTATTACAGATTTACCTCTCCTTAAAAACAAAAAAATTTTAAAAAATACCATGATATGTTCCTCCTCATGTTTTTTATATTATTAAAGCAATAGTGGTTGCAAATTCAATTTAACATATTTCAGAAATAATTCTTAAACAACCTATACCTATACTCTGCTTAGTGCTGGAAGAAGAAAGAACCAGAAGATTAATGGCGCACTCATGAGACAGGGCAGAGGAAACTCCTGCCCTCCAGATCATCAAAACCAAAGACGTGTACACAACTACCTATAATGTAGGCCAGACCACATAAATGTTAAGCAGTGCTTTAAAGTCTTCTGAAAAATAATGCCCTAACTAAACAAAATCACCCTGAACTCAGAGTATGAATGATACTGTTGTTACTTATTTCTACTGTCTTCCATCTATTTTATGGTGTTCTTTGATCCATTCTTTGCATTCTTGTCTGAAAGTAATATTCTTGATATGTTTAATAAGGAGACCCCCTCCTTTGTTCCTGGATGCCTTGGCTGCTGACCAACAAAAGCCATTGAAAAACTTAATCCTCTAAGCTTGGCACCACATCAGTCTGGGAATAGTTTACATGCAGAGTCCTTTGGAGTAAATACTCATTAGAGGTTCCGTTGGCTTATTTGGTCACCCACATTTTGCAGTGGGTGGCCCAGTTGGTATCCTCATTATTTTATTTTCCACCCCTGAAAATAATCCAGATGTAGCAACCTAACACTACTCCCTTTGGTACTCTTAAGTCCACTGTAATGGAACATCCATTCCTTTGTGATGCTAGTTAATAGGTTCAGAGAAGTAAGGGTCTCAGACTGGTCATGCCATAATAAATTTTTTGCTAATACACCTTTTTTCAGCGCAACTCCTGAAATGCAATCTGAGTACTTCAACAGTAATTCGCTAGTAATCTCGAACACTTGAGGATTTAGAGAACTGTCATCTCCCTTCCTCCCTCCCTCCCTTCCTCCCTTTCTCTCACTCTTTCCTGCCCACCCCCTACCCCACCTCTCCACCCCATCTTTACATAAATGAACAAACCAGTTCACAAGGTTTGAACTTTATCAAGGTTATTCACAAATTACAAAGCAGGACTCTTGCTTTTTCGCTTACTAGATACATCTTTACTGCTCAGAGCTTCTTCGTTAATACTTGGATCAGGGAAATAGAACAATCAACTAATGTTTCTTGACTGTGTATTAAGTGCAGAGCAAAGTAACATTAAAATACAAGGTGGTTGTTAAACATGCCTTCCTCTTGCTGAGGTTGTATTCTTGTAATAAGGCCAATATAAGTAAGTTGGTACTTTCTTCCTCATGATTGTTATGATAAGCATATGCAAAATGCTTAGAATAATATCTACCAGATGGGATATTTATTAATGTATGGATTAAAATAATAACATATATAAAGTTCTTAGAACAGTTGCTGGCTTTTTCTTATAGGTACCAATATCTCAGAAGCTATTGCATTATTTTTATATGAATCAGCATCAACTTTCAACAGGAAAGCATTCAAAGTTTTTACTTTGAAAATTTATAAAACTCTTAAGATTTTTTTTGTTAGTTTCTCCTTGGACGATAGGAAATGGAAAGGAGATGTGATGTTGAAGGATGAGGGAGTGTGAGCATCTAATAGATGTTGGGCATTATATTGAAGGTTTGCATCCATTATCTCATTTAATACTCAAAATGACCATACAAGGTGCATATTGTTCTGTCTGTTGTACAAAAAGACTAAAACTTGGGCCAAAAAAAGCTAAATAAAGAGCCAGGATTTGAAGGCAAGTTCATCTGGCTCAAAAACTCATGTTATTCCCATTCCTTGAGTTCTGATTAGACTACTTAATATCACTTTTTCAAAGACAGGAAGAGTGTAGGAAGCATCCTGTCATCTTGTGTAAAGTCATACAGTATCCTAGATTTTAACTGCTGCTAAGATTTAATAACTCTGGAAAAAAACAACCAGCAAGGTATCCTCCTGTGTACCATAAATAGGCCACTCCATGGTAAATTACACACTTGTGACTTATCCTAGAAGGAGCTCCATATCACTGTTGAACACTGTTGCTGACCAAAGCCGTGAGGACTTGCACGTGTTCAGGATCTGCTCTGCTAAGTGTGTGACACACTCAGCAGATGCCGTGCTGTTCACAGACTTACTACCAACTTAAACTTGCTGCACTTGTGCACAGATGCAGTTTCTGTCTTTTCTCATATATCACAGTATCCAGGTGTTTGTTTCTTTGTTAAACCTGGACATTTAACCACATAAGACTTTTACAAATGGTCAAATAGATTCATAAGGGGACAATATATGAAACTAGTCACTTTACTACCACAAGTCTTAAATTACTCATCCACAACCCTACACATAAAATTTCATTTTGGTAGTTGTATTACAGTTTCTGCTACACCAATCTATATTACAGAAAGCTTCTCCCATATAGAATGCAGTAAGAGTTCTGGAATAAAATTTTAATTTAACAACATAATTGCTTTATAGCTATACATGTTTATTTTGTTTCACTATCAATGTGATTTGAAACTCAGCACATTCTGAGGCACTAGCAGTATTAATTTCAATTTAGACCATATGGTTGTATATCTGTAATATCTATATATCTACATATTTACATGTATAGGTATATACTTATAGATATATTTATGTTTATATATATACACATATATAATCATGTTATCAAAAATTAAGTTTAAATATTTAGTTTAAACTTCTTAACTTTTCTGCATGTTATATACTGACTATATTATATCTGCTTAAACATAAAGTGAAGCCAGTAGAACACATGTAATTTGACTTTTATTCAGTATTACACTAGATATATCATCCCAGAAGTATAACAAGTAATAATTCTGTGAGTGATGTTTTCTTTGACACAAGTAATATGACTTTTCTATTCTGAATGGTTCACTATGATTAAATAGAATAATTACATAATAAATTCTTTATAAACAAGTTCATAGAACATTCATTTATTCATCAACAAACGTAAAAACAGACTCTATGTGTACAGGCAAATAAATGTACTGTGGTATTGTTGCTATTTTCAATAATGCTACTGATAGTAAATAAGTGCTGTGTGCCAGGTACCACAGCAGGCACTCGGAGAATGCAAAGATATATGAAGGGCAGTCTAAGCCATCATGAAGTTTATTATCTAATAATATTAAACTTGCACTATACCAATTTTTAAAAAAATTCGCATACCTGGTCTCCTTTTATCCTTACAACAACAACATGACATAAACATTATTATTATTAAGTGACACGAGCAAGGATCCAGTACAGGTCAGGACTCCAACTCTTGAACATGCTGCCCGATTGAAAAAAGCAACAGGGTAAGAAGGATCTGCTCATAATTTTGCTGATGCAAAATATATTGGAATATATATTGTAGTAATGGATGGAATCAGAGTAAAGTAAAATTGTGCCCTGTGGATTCATGAAGGTATGGTCTGAATTTACTTTTTTAAGTAAATTGAAATAACAGTCAAATTATTGTGATTTCATGTTGACACATTAGTTAAGTATTTCTAGCCTTTCATTTGAAAAATAAAATTTTTTTAATAAAACATTACACTTTATTCATTATTCAGTCTAAAATCTTAAAAGCTATAACACAAATGGAAACAGTCTTCCATCCTCTTTAAAGCCTGAATCTTTGTTTGAATTCTTTTAGAAGCTGTTGTGAGTATAGGGTCAGTGTACAAATAGACATCTCTCCACTAGCATTCAAAGTGCATTGCCATGCATTTGTTTCCTTTGTATTTGAATCTCCTACTTTTTAAACTATGATGTCAAACCGGTCTTTGTATCATTTCTGAAACAGAGGAGTCGTGTTTTCTCTCCACGCTGAGCCTTTCTTACGGCCATCATTCCATTACCCTTTGCCTCCTCCATGGTCGTTGACTACTTGAAATCCTGTCTTCCTTTAGGAAGGTTGGCTGCAAAGCCCAGCTTTACGATGTTGCCTACCCATGCTTTTCCATGATTATTCCCAAGGGAAGGGACCGGTCCTCTTCACTGAACTCTTGCCATTTTTTACTTTCATGTATCATTCATTCTCTTTATATGACACTTGTTTTTGTATATTCTTATCTCCTCAGCTAAATTATAAATTCTTGGAAATCAAAACTTATGAAGTTTTTTCCTTCGGGATTATAGCAGCAACTAGCACAATGTTGGTATATGCAATAAATATTGAGCAAATCAATAAAATAGTGTCAATGAATCAAAGCATATCACTCTAATGACACATTTTATAATTCTGTTATCACAGTCAACACAACTAATATTTGAAGGTTTGAAGTATTTCAGTGTATGACAATGATAAAACCTTATAAAATGGCATTCATTCTAATCTGTGATTATTTAATCTATTTACTTGGTTTCTTCCTCTGTCACTAGGATAAAACCTCTATGAAAGCAAAGACCTGTCTATTTTGTGTAACATATTATTCCCAGTTATTTATTAACTATTCATAGAAGGAAGGAGAGAGGGAAGGAGAGAGGAAAGAAGGAATGTATACGGTCTATTTGCATAAATTACTGCTCTCAGCACCACTTTTGCTAACTACAAAATCACCTGTGCCTCATTCCCAAGTTCCTGGTGCTCCTAATACACCAGAATAGAAAGAAACCCAGATGAACTGAGGCTGCTGACACTGAGTACATTGTACAACAAAGAGAGGACGGGAATGTTTTACCTGTCTCCATCTCTCTTTTGCTCATTAGTTAACATGAAGATTATGAAAGTACAAAAATGGGCTAGCAAAATGCTGATTTAGGTGTTTTATAAATATATAGGAGAACATAAATTTGTGCTTTCCATACACACAGTCATCAAACTTCATAGCATGAAGGTGCCAAAACTTCTGTTTACAGAAAGAAAAGCAGCTACAGTGAAGATACTGTTGATAATGTAAAGCAGTGTCCAAAAAGAGGAAGGGGGGAGGGGGGAAGAAGAAAAAAGCATGATTTCAGGGTTACTTAAAAAATTTGATGGAGAAAGGATACTCTTTTCAACAAATGGTGCAAAAGCAATTGGTTATCCATAAGGGAAATAATAATAATCTTGACCTAAATTGTATACCTTATACAAAAATTCACTCAAAATAAATCATGGGTTTAAATGTAAATGTAAAACTATAAAATTTTTAGAAAAAAATAAAAGGAGGAGAAAACTTTGGGATCTAGGACTAAGCAAAGAGTTCTTAGACCCGACACAAAAAAATATTATCCACAAAAAGAAAAAATGATAAATCAGACTTCATCAAAATTTAAAACTTTTGGTCTATGAAAGAAGCTATTAGAGGGATTAAAAGACAGTGACAGAGTAGTAGAAAATGTTTGCAAACTACATCTCTGAGAAAGGTCTAGTATGTAGAATATGCAAAGAGCTCTCAAAAGTCAACAGTAAAAAAGCAAACAATACAACTAGAAAGTAGGCAAAAGACACGAAGGGATATTTCACCTAAGCAGATATATAAATTGGCAAAATGCATCTGAAAAGATGTTCAACGTGATGGGTTATTAGGGAAATGCAAATTAAAACCACAATGAGATAGCAATACACACCTATCAGAATGATTAACATTTTAAAAAATATTAGTGACAACACCAAATTTTGGTGAGGATGCAGAGAAACTGGATCACTCACACATTGGTGATGGGAATTAAAATGCATAGTACTCTGGAGAACAGTTTGGCAGTTTCTTAAAAAACAAAAATGTAACTATCATACAAACCAACAATTGCACTCCTGGACTTTCAGCCCAGAGAAATTAAGACTTCTGTTATATATTCTTATATATTCTTTTTTTAAAATTGCAGTAAAATATATATAACATAAAATTTACCATTTTTAAGTGTACAATTCACTAGCATTAAGAACATTCACAATATTGTGCAACCATCGCCACTCTCCATTTCCAGAACTTCTTCATTACCCCAAACAGAAACTTCATGCTCATGAAATAACTCCCTATTTCTCTCTCTCCTTCAGCCCCTCATAACCTCTATGCTACTTTCTGTCTCTGTGAATTTGCCTGTTCTTGGTAATTCATATAAGTGAAATCATACAATGTGTCCTTTTGTGTCTGACTTATTTCACTTAGCATAATGTTTTCAAGGTACATCCATGTGTTAGCATATACAGAATTTCATTCCTTTTTAAGACCAAATAATATCCCATGCTTATATATATATATACCACATTTTGTTTATCCGTTTATCTGTTGATGTGCATTTGAGTTGTTTCTGCCTTTTGGTTATTGTGAATAATGCTGCTATGAACATTGGTATGCAAGCTTCTGTAGCAGCTTTATCCTTAATAGATAAAAACTGGAAACAAACCCAGATGTCTTTCAACAGGTGAATAGTTGAACTGGTATATCCACACCATGGAATACTACTCAGCAATAACAAGGATGAACTGTTGATACACATAACAGCTTGAATGAAGTTTCAGAAAATTATGCTGAGTGAGAAAAGCCAATCTCCAAAGATTATATACTGTATGACTCCATTTATGGAACATTCTTGAAATGACAGAATTAGGGCAAGAGAGAAGTAGATGTGACTATAAAAGGGAACATGGTAGGTCCCTGTGGAATGGAAATGTTCTATACCTTGACCTATATCAATGTCATTATCCTGGTTGTGATCTTGTACTACAGTTTTGCAAGTTGTTACCACTGGGAGAAACTGAACAAAGAGTACAGCAAATCTATGTTATTTATTATGACTGTTTGTGAATCTATAATTATCACAAAACATTTAAGTAAAGAAAGAAAGGAAGAAAGGGAGGGAGGGGGAGAGGAAGGAAAGAAGGAAGTGAGGAAGGTGGGAGGGAATGAGGAAGGAAAGGAATCTCACTCAGATATTCAAATATACAATACAAAACCCACCTGAGTCTTTGATCAGGACTCAGTTTAGATCCCCGCTGATGCTGGATCAGAAAGCAGCCAAGATGGTAGAGCAGAAAGACCCTGTGCTCACCTCCTCTCACGAGCACATCAAAATCACAACTATCCGCATAATAACCATTGATGATAAAGACTGGAACCTACCAGAAAAGATCTTCTACAACTAGAGACATAAAGAAGGGACCAGAACGAGGGGGGTTCTGGCTCCAGAAGATCTGGCACCAGGGGGTCTGGCACCAGGAAGATGAGCCCCCAGAGCATTTGGCATTGAAGGCCAACAGGCCTTAACTGCAGGAGCCCCACAGGACCGGGGGAAATAGAGACTTCACTCTTAAAGGGTACACACAAAATCTCATGCACACCAGGACCCAGGGCGAAATCAGTAATTTGATAGGAGCCTGCACCAGACTTACCTGCTGGTCTTAGAGAGTCTCCTGGAGAGGTGTGTGTGGCGGAGCTGCAGCTCACCTTAGGGACATAGACACTGGCGGGAGACATACTGGGGAACACTAAAATGCGAGAACACTCCTGGCATATTGGCTCATTAGTGCCAAGACCTGACCCCACTCAACAGCCTGTAGACTCAAGTGCTGGGACACCTCAGCCAAACAACTAACTGGGTGGGGACATGGTCCCTCCCATCAGCAGACTGGCTGCCTAAAGATTAAAGAGCCCACAGCTGCCTCCAGGCATGCCCCTAGACATGGCCCAGCCCACCAGAGGGCTAAGACCCAGCTCCACCCATCAGTGGGCAGGCACCCTCCCGACAGGAAGCCTGCATAAGCCTCTAGACCAGCCTCACCCACCAGGGACAGACACCAGAAGCAAGAAAACTATGATCCTGCATCACAGGCCAGACCATACCCTGGGACTAGCTGGGCCCTGGCCCACCTCACAACCTTCGGGACACCCCAGACCTCATACCCAACTGTGTCAGGAACTCCCCACCCCAACCAGCTGAAACAAGCTCTGGGATCCCTGGGTCCTGTAGCCAGACTCCAGGAACCAGCTCTGCCTGCCAGTAGACTGGCACTAATCCCACATTCTGGCTTCCCCTGCCAGTGGGTCTTCGGGCACCCTGGCTCTGCCCACTGGTGAGCGAGCACTAGTCCTAGGGCCCCCTAGGGTTCTGCAATCAGCCACCTTGTAACCAGACTCTGCTAAACAGCAGCCAGCAGCATCCATACAAGACAGGGCCTGGCAACCAACCAGACTAGGAGCCAACTAAGCCTATCAGACTGCCCACAAAGTCAGCCTGCCACCACAGAAGGACCCACACATCTTAGGGGAAACCCCTAGAACTTGGGTGACCGGAGGGGAGTGCACAGCTGGGACCCATAGGGCACCTCCTACAGAGGGCCACTTCGCCAAGGTTGAGAAATGTAACCAACCTACCACATACATAAAAATACCAATAGCAACTTAGACAAAATGAGGTGGCAAAGGAATATGTTCCAGATGAAGGAACAAAATAAAACCCCAGAAGAACAACTAAGTGAAGTGGAGGTAGGCTGTCTACCCAAGAAAGAGTTAATAAGGATCGTAAAGATAATCAGAGAACTTGGGAAGAGAACAAATGTACAGAGCCAGCAGTTAGAATTTTTTAACAAAGAAAATATAAAGAACAATCAGGACAATACAATAATTGAAATGAAAAATACACTGAAAGGAATCAATAGATCCCAGTTAGCCAAGCTTCCTCCACATTTCCCCCTAATGGTAGCTCAGAGTCACTGTGTGAATGTTAAGATATTTCCAGAATAGAAAGGGTGATTTCAATATCAAGAGTGTACTGCACACAGTACAATTATAAAATGGCGCAATTTAAAATTTCCTTCAACCCATATTTATTTGCAGAAGTCACTGAAAAGTTTTTTTTTTTTTTTTTTTTTTTTAAGGTACGCGGGTCTCTCACTGTTGGGGCCTCTCCCATTGCAGAGCACAGGCTCTGGACGCGCAGGCTCAGCAGCCATGGCTCACGGGCCCAGCCGCTCTGCAGCATGTGGGATCTTCCCGGACCGGGGCATGAACCCGTGTCCCCTGCATTGGCAGGCGTACTCTCAACCTCTGCGCCACCAGGGAAGCCCCATGAAAAGTTTTGACAGGCATTATATCTTGACACTATGTAGTAGTGCAGCAGGAGTTTCTCTTACTAGAGATGTGTTATAGAAGCAGAGGGCATTCTCTGGTTCCTCTTGATATTGAATGAATATTTTGATTTTTACTAAAAATTTCCAATGAGGGAAATAGCTTCGAGTCTTACGTTAATTGTTTGAGGCCTTGCTTTAAGGTGCTAATCATTTAGTTTTAATGGAAGACATTATTGTGAAGTGAAAGCAGAAGTTTGAAAAAAAATAATAAATATAGTTGGTTCCTTTTAAGTTCCTGGCACTTTCGTTCAATTCATAAGCAATTTCAGGCCAAGTGTAAATAGAATCTCTCTTAATGTTCTTTAAAAAGTTACAAATTTCAGTGTAGATTCGCAATCTTAGTGTGGGATAGCAGTTTACCACAGAATATTTTCCTCTGTAGACCAATAGTTCCGGGAAGTGTTCTAGACTTTCTGTTTGCACATAGCTGGAAAGACTTATTCTCTCTCTCTCTCACACACACACACACCCCATCAATGAACCCACGTCAGAAGAGTCTACAGTCTCTCTAATTTGAAGCAGCTGGTGCATTCTAAATATGGAGAGCCCAAGCTTCTATAATCATCAGTACCATCATTAAGAATCAGAATCCTTGATTTAAATGTTCTTTATTATTCTCTTTATAGGGGGATTTACATCACATGGCTGTTAGCTCTTCCCCTATTGTTCCAAGACTGTCATGCATAAATGTCAACAAGAGTGTATTTCATTCATACTCTAAAATTAAATCCTTTATCCCACAATTAGCCATAATCACGACCACATATGACTATGATTTACCATAACTAAAATAGATGGTGTGGGATTTATTGTTGGCTTATGTTTGAAAAAGTGAAGGCAGATTTTTTAATTAAATAATTGCATGCTAACTATTTGGGACATAATTACTACTTATTTTGTTTTCCATATATATCTATCTAGTTAGCAAATTGTTACAATACCCCCATTAGTAAAACCTAAGGGACTGCTCTGTTTGTGTGCATGTGTGTTTAAAATATGCTCTGAGAGCATAATGAGAAGAATAAACTAAATTATGAATTTTTTCTTATTGATAATTTTTAAAAATTATCTTTATTGACAATTTATATGTACTGTTACTGTGTGTACCTATGTCAGTGATCTCATTTGAACAGCATAATGACTCTATAAGTCAAGAGAATACAAAATACTTCATTTCTTTTGCTTGTCCAGTACCCATATCCCTTTCCTTGGTAACACCACCCTGATGTTTTATTTAAGAAATCAGCCTCCCTCATTTACTACAGTTTGTCAGTGGGGGCACCCTTCCTTCTCCTGCCCTCCCTTCATCAAGGAAAGGAAGGCAGGACCTAAACTAGGCCACTCAGACTCTTTCTGGGAGTTTGCATCTTGAGTAAAAAAGCCAAAGGATGAAATTTTGTAAGAGGTCTTTTATTTTGGCTGAGGTGCCCTAATAAGGCCCCAAAGGTCTTGTTTTCTAGAACCCTGGAGTGCCATGGGTTCATGCTCTTCTGAGGCTCAGTTCATTCCTTCATTTGATTATTTCAGCTTTCTCATATCCTTACAATAAATTCCTTCTTAAAAACTATTTTGTATAGGTTGCTTAAGAGTTGGTTTATATTGCTTATACGTGAAGAACTCTAACTGCTATGCTGTTATCCTCTTCTTGCAGACAAGGAAATTGAGGTGTAGAGAGGTATAGGAACTAGGCCACAGTCATACAGCATCTAGATAACACAGCTGAACTCAGGCCTGCCTGCTTCCAAGCTCTCTTTTAATCCCCAAGTAACATTGCCTCTGTTTTCAGTTTCAGAAGAGTTTAGATGAGAGCATGTCTAGATGGTCACACAGTCATATTAGATCAGACCAAAAATATAAAATGGATAAAGGAAGAAGCATCCCTTTCTTTGTTACATTTAATCAGATGGTCACTATTTATTATGCACCCAAAGAATTCCTTGCACTAAATAAGGAATACAAAACCATGACCAATTTTGCAGTGATTCTGGCGGTTCCTGTAATTCCCTTTTTAGTGTTTAATGTCACACAGCTGTGCACAATTCCAGAATTAACATGGGTTCAAGTACAGTCCCTACCTGCATTTAAAAACATAATTATTTCACACCCATTTAGCTAGGGAGGATACAGTGAAGTCCAAAGCAACAACTGCTAACATGTGTGTAAACATCACTTTAAAACTCCCATGAAGAATTACAGAGTAGGTCAGAGTCAAATGCAGGAGGATCAAATTATGCATAGACTGAAAATAAGAATGGGGGCAGCACTATGATGTTTTCAACCCCAAGCTCAAGGACCTTCGTCCCTTTTGTGATTTGGGTAGTTTACATCTCTGAGCCTCTCTTTACATCCTCATCCTTTCCCAGCGTCATTAAGGGGAAGCAAGACTGTCTAATGGTCCACGTAGCACTCTGATTAAGGATGGGGTGAGACTGCGCTGGGGTTGGCGGTGGGCTCAGCAGAACGCAGCCTGCCCAGACCAGCTTGATTTATCCCACCAAACCTCTGTCTCTGCCTTCCTGCAAGTGACCTGACAAGCCTCCGCTAGAAGCTCCTTTTCATGGAAGTTTTGTGAGCTATGGTCTTTTCTAGGTCTGTTTGAAAGTGTTACCCGTGGGGCTGCGGGAGAAATGGAATGTGGTCTGGGAGATTGGATAGATTGGATAATCTATCAAAAAATTTTCTGGCATCTGATAGCTACTTAACAATATTAATACTTCCTTCCATTCCGGAAACATTTTTGAGGATTACTCTTCTAGAGCACACTGTAAAAACTGTTTAGGAAACAGTAAAAGCCAAGTGTCACCAAGCTAATAGTGCCCACTGAATATATGTATCCCCCCAAAGAAGCCTATTATTTTTCTCTTTAAAAACAGAGTGGTGATTTAACTCACAAGAAATAAAATTAGTCACAGTTTTTTGGTTCCACCAGTCAAAACTGGTGGCATATTTAAGCTGTGTATTTGAAGAGTATAAAGGGGCTATTTACAGTAGTGTGGGCAAGATTTACAGCAGGAATGTCCATTAGTGGGAGCCACATACTAATTTAGAATTTTCTGTTAACCGCATTAAAAAAGTGAAAAGAAACAGGCAAAATTAATCTTAATGATATAGTTTAACCCAACCTATCCAAAATATTATTCTAACATGCAATAAATATAAAAAAAGTTTAGTAAGTTTTTTTTTTTTTCATAGTAACTCATTGAAGGACTTCCCTGGTGGCACAGTGGTTAAGAATCCGTCTGCAAATGCAGGGGACACAGGTTCGAGCCCTGGTCCGGGAAGATCCCACATGCCACGGAGCAACTAAGCCCGTGCTCCACAAGTACTGAGCCTGCACTCTAGAGCCCGCGAGCCACAACTACGGAGCCCGTATACCACAACTACTGAAGCCTGTGCGCCTAGAGCCAGTGTTCTGCAACAAAGAGAAGCCACCGCAATGAGAAGCCCGCGCACCCAAAGAGTAGCCCCTGCTCACAGCAACTAGAGAAAGCTTGTGCGCAGCAGCGAAGATCCAACACAGCCAAAACTAAAATAAATAAATAAAGTCACTGAAATCTGGTGTGTATTTTACATTTACAGTCCATCTCAGTTTAAATAATAAATTCTCAAGTAAAATATAGCCCTACCAAAATAATAAAGCTGTTTAATGGAAAAATGTTTTATACTGTCTCTGGCTTTTTAATTTAAATTTAATTAATTTTAAATAAAAAATTCAACTCGTCAGTTACACTGTTGTGTTAATCACATCATCAAGTGATCAATAGCCACATGTAGCTGGTGGCTACCATGTTAGATGGTACAGGTTTAGAGAAACAAAAGAGAAAGTGCAGGATTCTGAGGTGAGCAAGGCAGGAAACCATTATGTCTCTTAAGCCTGAAGACGAAGTGGTGGTTGCAGAAACCTGAATAGTGATGCTATGTGGAGACAGTCCCCTCCATATACCTTTGGTTAAGGTACATAGCCAGCCTAGATGGCCAAGTACAAAGGGAACAAAAGGCATAAGTGCCTGGAACCACACACCTCTAGGAGCATGCAGGTAACCTGACTTTCCAAAATTGAAAGCCCTGATTTGTAATATGTGCTCATGGCCATGGTATAAATTCTCCAATCATGACTGAATGAAAGCTAACAACATGATGTCACTGAAGGCAGAGTGGGGCCAGGGGAATGTCTCCAACAAAACACAGCATCTCCTCCTACCACGCAGTCTCCTGACTGGTCTCTTCTGATGGCCAGACTCAACTGGGAACCAGAAACGAGGGTACCCCTGACATATTTCTTGTAGGTCAGCCTCCTGGTGCAGTAAACAGGTTGAAGAGGATCAGGAAGCACACATGGAAAATATACTCAATGTTCAAAATAAAGATCTATTTTTTCTCTTTCCCTTCTGCACATATAGAAGAAAATGACCACGAGGAAGCTGAAATCTATGGCACAGACTTTGAAGGCAGGATGTTAATAGAATAGGCATCAGATTATTTCTTTTTTAGATTAAAAAGTTTTGTTCTCTGTGAGTATAGAATTTATGCAAAGGAAGAATGCCCTTCCAATATCAATCCATGGTGGATACCACTGGGGAAAAATAATTGATACAGTCTCACAAATTATGAGAGTACATTTCAGTTTTTTGCAATGGATTAGGAAAAATTTTTGTGAAAATAATTTTTACAATTATTGAAATGGCAGTTTTTTTGGTATGAAACAATGTGTTTATACTAATAATTATTCAGTGTATTGACAAAATTGATGTGCTGCATAGATAAAATGTGGTTCAGAGTTACTTATTTCAACCTCCGTTTCAGGAATCACCCAGGTTTGGATGCCCATCTTCTTCTACAGCTGTCTTCACCCTTATACTTAATAATCCTTCCAATCCCTCCTTTTGGCTCCATTCCACTGCAGTACAAATCCAGGTCCTCATCCTGCTGCACCCCATGCCTCTGTATGGCCCTCTGTCTCCTCTCTTTCTTTCCAGATTACCCCGCCTAGCACCAGTGGATGATTCTTGTTAAGACACCACCTCTTATGTCATCCCACTGCTCAAGAACCTTCAAGGCTCTCTTTTGATTACCAAGACAAGTCCAAATTTTTGGCCTGACCTTCAGAGAACCCCATAACTTGAATTTAACCTATATTTCTCAAGTTTCCTATGAGCACTGTCATGCAGCCAGATCAAGTTCTTGCGATCTTCAGAACACGGGCCCAGTTTGCCACAGTCCTTTTTTCCATACTGACTCCTTATTTTCTTCTGGCCTCCAAATACACACATGTACAGATGCACGTACACACATGTGTATATCATAATACGACTTTTCTTCATCTGTATCTTTCCAAATCCAACCCATCAATGAGGTTCCTCATCGGGGCTCAAACTTTTGAAGGCTTCATAACCATTCATTCTACATCCTCAGCTTCAAACCCTGAACTCCAGTGATAGTTCATTCCCTTACTCATTTTGCCACTTGGATCCTCTAACTCCAGTTGTTTCCACGGCCAACCTTGCATGGCTCCTTTGGTCTCCGTCCTGATGCTAAACTCTAAAGTGATCCCATGGGGCCAGAAAGGTGACAGGATTTTGAATCTAAATCACTTGCTAAACCTTTCCCCAGAGTCCTGAGTTAAGCAGCAGGCTGTGAAATACCAACAATTTTCACAAGTAAATGTAAAAAGATTACCTCAGCTTGAACAGATTTATCCTGTTATCATCAGTTACATTCATGGTGCTAGTCTGCCCTAAGCCATGGAATCACCAGATCATTAGATGAAAGACTTGCATTAGGAAATAGCAGAAATGCTCAAAGGTTTGGGTCGAGTGCCAACCTGTAGTTAAGCACCAGACTTTCCCTTTATGTATTTCTGCATTGGCAAACAGCTTTCTAATTGGCAGGTGGAATGCAGCTTTGCTCACCTGAGCCCAGTGTCCCTGGTGTGGCCTATAGAATCATGGGAGTAACACTCCTCTCCATGGGCTGCCCCCCTCCCCACCTCCTAGCCATTAAAGATTTGCCCATGGTTTTGCTTCTGAATTCAGGCTATTATTGAAGACCTGGAACAGCAGTCCTCAATCTGTACTCTGTGGCATGTTAATAGGTGTTAGTGGCGATAGGAGTATATATTAAAATAAATTTTGAATACTCTGGCTAGAACAAAGATGAGTTTCTTTACTGCAGAAATTCTCAGAGCCTTTACTAGGCTAATGTGAACTGTGAATCATTAAAAAGAGAATACAGTAGGTAGCGTTTACACACATATTTAAGTAGGAAAATCTCCTCCCAACCCCCACTTAACTCTGGCCCCAGAACATGAGAATTTACCTCATAGGGTTGCTGTGCAGGTGGAATTGAGATACTGCATGGAAAGCGCTTAAAACAGTGCCTGACAGAGATGAAATCTCTTTGGGCTTATTGCTATCATTGATATCACATAGCTGTTTCAATGAGACCTCACCAGGTGTTCCTGTGCCCTCTGAGAAAGAAAGAGTTGCATATGGATTGAATGGGGACCTTTTCAGGAGCTATGGATATCTCATATGGATACTGCACAGAAACAGTATGGCTCTCTCTTTGGGTTCCTTTCAATCAGAAAATGGTTCAAGTGCAAAGAAGTTTATTCTTTTCCGTTCTTCCCAAAGCCTGGCTAAGCAGGGTTCAATTAAATAGCATGGAGGGGGCTTCCCTGGTGGCGCAGTGGTTGAGAGTCCGCCTGCCGATGCAGGGGACACGGGTTCGTGCCCTGGTCCGGGAGGATCCCACATGCCGCGGAGCGGCTGGGCCCGTGAGCCATGGCCGCTGAGCCTGCGCGTCTGGAGCCTGTGCTCCGCAACGGGAGAGGCCACAGCAGTGAGAGGTCCGCGTACCAAAAAAAAAAAAAAAAAAAAATAGCATGGAGCAGCAAGGGTTCAGAGCCTAGCCTTCAGAGTCTTGCTTAAATCTTGATTCTTCCATTGGTGACCATGTACCCTTGGGCAAATTGATTAAAGGAGCAATGCCCAAAAATCTGTAAAATTTTTAAAATAATGTTTCTCTCTCTGGTTGTTGTCAGTAATTCAAGAGATTGTGTCTATGAAGTACTTAGCCCATGCCTGATACATGGTAAAATATGCTCAATAAATGGAGGTTCCTAATCATTCTACTAACAGACTAGTTTCTCTAGTTTAAATAAACTGTGAAATTCTAGTTAACTTTACCCACGTAATCATTGCCACAGTGTCTATGAGGACCAATTTGCTTCACACCTGATCGATATTTAGTAAATATACTGGCCACTTGGATTGGTGATTATTAAATTGCTGGATTAGGCCCGTGAAGCCTATTGGGTAACTCTGTAATGTTAGGAATTGAAGGGGGATGCCGTATAAGCTCTCAGGGATCACTGCTCCGGGCAGCTAAAACAGGCAAGCTAGATTTCTTTGAAATCTCTGAAGCAATTCTGGTACCCCTTTATTTTTTAAAACCTATAAATAATTTCTAATATCATAAAGATTTTTAGTTCCTAGGTAAAATAAAAAGTATTCCCAAGTTCATTGCTTTGATTAGGAAGGTTGTGAATAATATCGAAGTTATTCACAATCCAGTGGTCGGAAGCTCTGGGAGAAATAATTTTAATTTTAGATGTTTCATGCAACGTTGCGAATGTTATCTCTCCTGTTTGGGCAGGGAGAAAACTGGCAAGCATTGTGAGATGGGGAATTTATGTGAATTAATGGAAATGTTGCGGCTGACCAACAAAGGAACTTCCCCAGCCAAAATCAAAACAAGGATATTAACTTGGAAGGGGGAAAAAAGGCTGCAGCATAATAATATCATGCATTGAAACCTTATCTAGTGGTTGAAGTAGTTTGGTTTGAAGAACTTAAAGAGCATTTTGTGGTTTATGGAAACGGCCAGCAGACACTGTATTTAGCAGCCTCTCCACTATTAAGTTCTCATACCTTCCTCCCCTCTCACCAAGTGGGACCATTTAGCTTCCTTTATCCCCAGGTTGTTACCAACCTAAGACCTCATGAGGATAAAAGCCAAGCTATGAGTTTGCCATGCAATGCCCTTGCATTGCAGACTATTTCCAAAGACCAATGTGGCCACAACAGACCTGAAGGTTTGCTTACATTCACTTAAGATAAATTTTCTGAGTTCATTTACACAATTTCAGTCCAAGTTTTAGACAGATCCATCCCTCTTCCAAAACGATCTCCCTCTCTCTCTCTCTCACACACACACACTCTCACACACACACACACTCACTCACAGATGATCCTCATAACAAGTTCACAATTAAAGTTTATAATAATTCTGAATTAGATAAGAGTGGGTTATACTGAGTGAACCAGATATTGCAGAAGAAAAATAATTTGAAGGTTAGAGACCAATTCTTTTTCTCTTATAATTCAGCACCATGACTTTTTTTGTGTAAATAATAGGAAAGTTGCCAGGGAAGAAGACACTTTGCTAAGGAAATTACCAAATTAACCCTTTCGTGGCTACCACTCGCCTCATCTGGCCCCCAGCTGCTCTCCTTTGAAGTCCCAGTGCTCCTCTGAGGACCGTCTTGCTGACTGACACAAGAGCAAGTACTACAAGGGCTCTTGTTTGGCCAACACATGGACACATGCAGTTAACTGCTCAAACAGCTTAAAAGACAGTAGGAGTTATTTCCTCATTTACTTTTCTAGTAAAATATGCTGTTATTCTACCATGGAAAATTTCTCAGGATTGGTATATTATTTTATCAAAAAACCTGGCTTCATTTGTTATAGATAATATTATTAATACTATAATATTATAATACTATTATAATTAGTACATTAACAGTACTAATTATATGTAAACTAAAATTATTACCTAAAATATTAATTTCCTATAATCCAATTTGTTCCCTTTTTTTTTTTTTTTTTTTTTTTTTTTTTTTCTTTTTGCGGTATGCGGGCCTCTCACTGTTGTGGCCTCTCCCGTTGCGGAGCACAGGCTCCGGATGCGCAGGCCCAGCGGCCATGGCTCACGGGCCCAGCCGCTCCGCGGCATATGGGATCCTCCCAGACCGGGGCACGAACCCGTATCCCCTGCATCGGCAGGCGGACTCTCAACCACTGCGCCACCAGGGAGGCCCGCAATTTGTTCCCTTTTTTGTTTCCAGAATTTCATATTAAATATTATATTGAGATCCATTATAGTCCTAATGTCATTTTCTAAGACAACGTTTTTGAGAATTAACAAGTCAGCAATTAAAATGTATAGTATTTTTGTTAATCCTTTTATTTCACTTTTCTTTAGCTATAGACATTATTGTAAATATATTGACCAGAGTTCTGAAATTCTTTTTCCTACTTCAAGTACTTTATATAAAAATTTATAATTTAAAATTAAACTTTACTCAGAAATTTCACCAGTGTTCCACTCATTGACATTTTTTTTCACTTTCAGATTAGATAAAAGCCTCAATGGATGTTCTATTATTTTTCATGAAATAAGAATGAATGAATTCACTTTCCTCTTGCTTATTCACGTTTTGCTGAAGAAATTTTTAAAAAATAAATTCACCAATATGAATTTTCATGAGCCTACATAATGTAGGAGAGAAAACAAATCATTCTCATGTGCAGAATAAGGTCACTATGGAACAGGATTCTATGTACCTTTAAGTACCCTTTAGCCATGAGAAATGCAAAAGAAATTTTACTTCCATATTTTTACTTAATTAGCCATCTGTCCCAAACTCTTAATTCTGTAATATTCCTTAAAGTGGGGGGAAAGTGCTGAAGAATAAAAAACCAAAAAAGTCTACTTTGGAAAGCTTTCATTTGTAATGAAAATCAAATAGAATGTATAGAGACAAAGTTTATATGTCATTCCAGATCTTCAGAGTCACAGAATCTCTTAAATGATAAGTGTTCAGATACAAAGCTGGCCCCAACTGCAACGATTTGTAGATCAGATTTGAAAAATAGTCTATGATTCAATTTATGGAAGACAGAGAATATGCAACTATAAGGAAAAAAGTATAAACTTAGAGATCTCTTGTTTCCCGTGCTCTGATTAGGATTCCATTCTATTTTCAGGAAAGGTAACTGAACACCTCTCATTTTAAGTTTGTAAGATTGTAAATTTAATATGCTATCAAGAAAAGTTTTTGAATGAAGTTCTTTCGAGCCCAGAATTCTATGGTAAATTATGAAAATCAGGTGGATGTTGAAGTTGACAGATCTTGGAGGCCACAACTACCCTCACCCTCCAAGACATCAAAGAAAGGGCAGGATCTAGTGATTAACCTCACACACAAAATTAGTGGGCCATGGGATGGAGACAGGTTTTCATAGGTCCGTCGGTGGCCTGTTTTTTTGTAGTCTAAAAACCAGTGAGATGAGGAAAAACAGCTGCACAAGATTGGCCCTCTCCTTTCTAAGGCAGTTGTGACAGGAACACAACTAGTAGGTTTCCCTGCTTCTCTGAAAAGTGTCTGACACCTAGTTTAGCTTTTTTCTGTAGGCCAAGGTTAACTCTGAGTTAACTTTGACTAATAATAAATTACATATGATTTTGAAAAGGAATCATTGAGTTGAGAGGAAACATAGGAAGTTTCGCCATATTTATATACTAATATATATTAAATATTTCCTACAAATTGGCACACAATTACCTTTAGAACATTCCTAGAGTTCTATAACACAAAACAGCCCATTTACTTTCGTAAAATCTCCGACTTTTAGAAAATTTTACCTTAAACAAAATTCAAGTTTAATCTCTGTAATGCCTACCTAACCATTAGTCCCAGTTATTTCTTTCGGTTACAAAGAATAACTGTTTCCATCACACTAGCTATATAATACAAGAACTCTTTCTGTATCCTCAGCATCTAGCACAGGGTCCTGACATGTAGCACCTCCATATCAGCACTTAAAATATTGCTAGACATTCTTTCCAGGTTAAAAGTTTCAATTATTTTATTTGTTCATCCTCTGAAATGGTTTTCAGATTTTTTATCAGCCAAATGCCACATGTTTTGGTGGGAATATATAGATCATATTTATGCATATAATGTCAATATGCAAATAGATTCAATTCCTCCTGAAATATAGGAAATTACCAAGAGTATCAACAAGTTTATCTGGGGGCAATCAGCTATCCAGACACTCAAGAGCTATATTTTTTAATTTCCTTAGTGTTCAATTCTTCCTTTACCATGCCAATGAAAAATCTTCCTTGTAATTGCATACAGAAAAAAAATATTGGACAACAGGAACACAGGAAGTCCACAAACCAAAACATCCATTATAAAGGTCCTGGTAGCTAAATACTGATATTTCTTCTCAAAACTTTCCAAGACTCAGGTGTATTGAAATAAATATTCATGTCTGCAATTACGTATGTATGTTTAATCAGTTACTCAGACACTTTTTAATGGGCATTATATCAATACTTGCCCTTCTTATTTTAAATAGTTTCTTCTTTTTCTCTTTTATGGTCTACCAAACTGCATCTGACTAAATGTACATATTTAGTGAAAATGGATTCCATTAGAGTGTAATGTTACCCAGCTATTGTTTTCTTTGGGAGGAAATAATGGAGAGCATGTCCAGATGCTTAATATCAGGCTCCTGTTTCTAGAATTACAGTCTTAAAGCTGTCAGGACTGTTCAAGAACAAGGATGATCCAGAGATTGTTCAGCATATGAAACACCCTTTTTGTGAACATTTAAGCAGGTGAGGGAGGAGAATGCTAAACAACTGGCAGAGAGAACTTGAAATATTTAAGCAAAGGACATTTTTTCCTTCTCACCTATCAAGACATCCTGTTTTTCCATGAAATAAATGAATCATATTTTCTGATCTATTTTGAATGTACTGAGTTTTTCTGGTCCATTCTGTTTCAGTCTCACAATGTTGTAGCCCTCTGTCTGGCCACAAACAAGTTATTTTGCTTGCATCTTTTCTGGAAGAAGAGTACATTAAGTGTACCCACATTTTTCTTTTTTTTTTTTTTTTTTTTTTTTTTTTTTTGTGGTACGTGGGCCTCTCACTGTTGTGGCCTCTCCCGTTGCGGAGCACAGGCTCCGGTTGCGCAGGCTCAGCGGCCATGGCTCACGGGCTTAGCCGCTCCGCGGCATGTGGGATCTTCCCTGACCGGGGCACAAACCCGTGTCCCCTGCATCGGCAGGCAGACTCTCAACCACTGCGCCACCAGGGAAGCCCCCCCACATTTTTCTGACAAAGTATTGTAATCACTTTGGTTATGCAAGGGCATAAAGGTATGTTTACCTCCCTTCCTTTACTCTAGTAAAGGGCAGCTCTCTGAGATGGATGCCACCAAGCAGTTTACAATAAGTCTCGTTTAACACAGTAGCTCTAGTCAAAAGAGAATAGTGATGTAATTTTAAAAGAAAATCTTCAGTGTATTCTCATGTAAAGGGAACAGTTCTACAAAATATGAATAATACTTTTCACAAGTGTATATTCAATAAGTTTGTTGTCAAATTTTCGGAAGATGAGCCATATACAAATAGCTATAGCTAATCAGAAAAACTGTCCTAATGTCTTATTTAGAGAGAGAAATCTGTTTATTTGTACTAATTACAGAAAGCATTAAATAGTACTTCAAATTGATGACCATATAAGAAAGCTTACATTTGAGGCAATAAATCCAAAGTATAATCACATAAATTGATTATAATTATGTGATTTTGCAGCTGATAAAAATAGCTTCCTGAATACTATCAGAGAAACTTTCAGAGGAACAACTGAAACATTAAAAGTGAGGGTCACTGAGTTAACCAAGATGCATAAAGTAACTCCTCAGAGCCATCCACTTTAAGTTTCTTTAGGGTAAAAAAAGCAGGAGTTGGCTGCAGGGAAAGCACACAAACTTTGGAATCAGAAAGACCTGGATTAATAACCTGGCCTCAGAGTTTAGCTTTTGTGTCCTTAGGCAAGTTACTTTACTTCCCTGATGATAATCCTAAACCTACCTTCTACAGTTGCTATGAGAATCACAACTGAAATACGTAAATCACCTAGCACAAGGCCTGGGTCACTGCATCTTTTAGGGTTTTAAGAATGCATTAGATGTGATCCTACTTTATAAAGAAAATCTTTAAATATATATATATGTGTGTATATGTATGTGTATACATATATATGTATATATCTTTTTTTAGGGGACTTCTTTTTCTAATTCAATCTTTATTTCTTTAGTTTGAAAGTATATGGCTACATAAAAAACAAATAGCTTGTTAAAAAAAATCTAAGTCAAATTTTCATATTTTTCATCTTCTTACTTTAATAGTGTATAGACATATGTACAATGTAAATTTTAAGTATAAACTGGAGTATTTTCAATTGGTAAGAGTTCAGCTCTTCAATAATTCTGGTAGAAAGAAGTGTGCCTATGAAAGGAAGGGGAATGTTTTGCAACCTTATCACTATGAAAATGAATAAACGTGATAATGAAATATGTAATATGAAAAGAAATACATAAAGAGATAAGAGCAGACAGATTTGCAGAAAAGGAAAGTGTGTAAAGGGTGATAAAATGAAAATATAAACATCAACAGGCCAAAATGTTTTAAAACAATGCATGGTTTTATAAATAATCAAAGATAAAAACCCACTAAAACTTACTTATTGGACTTAAGATTTGCTGTATATCTAATAAATTCTTACTTTTAAGAATGGTCCTTGATTAATGGCAAATTTGCTTTTACTATGGATTTTTCTTTGCTAGCATTAACAGACTGGAAAACCACAGTTTAACAGTTTTGAAGTGATGTTAATGGCTAGAGATTAAGTTACAGTGTTTCTGTTTAATTCATCAAAAATATAGCACTCATTTCAATTAGAATAAAGAATGCTGCTTATAAGATTTAGACAAAATGATTATGGATTTTTAAATCTAAGCAAAACTTGTACCATCCATTTTGCAACACTGGACACTAAACTGCTTTTAGCACCTGAGACTTGACTCAGGATGGAGGCTTCTATTCAAGGAGAAAAAGGGCAGTTTATACCTGCGTACCTCAGTTTATTTGGTAACTATTCGGTGTCTTTCTGTATGCTAGTCTTTTTTCATCTGACTATTTTTCCTATTTCATATGCTAACAGAGGTGGCCTTGTACCAGATTTCCTAAATTGTGACCCCTTTGAGATAGAGGGTACCCACATAAGTCAAAGGACAAAGATAATGAATGGTCCATTATCTGCCAGACTCTTCAAATGTACTGTCTCATAAAATCCTCTTGCACTGAATATTATCTCAGTTTTACAGATGAGGAAACTGAAATTTGAATTCAGTCTCTTGTCCATGGCCATACAGCTAGGAAGTTTAGATCTCACTACCTTCAAAATCTGTGAGAGTTGAGGTAAGTAGTTATTCTCCGTTTCACAACTACCTGACATGTACTAACTGCAGCTGGTTCTAAGATCGTAGATTTGAAGCTTCCTGAGAGAGAAAACCCAAGTATGACTGGTCTGAGGACTGACCTCTTTTGATTTTTCCCCATATCATATGGACAGGGCTCTTCTCTCTTCTAAAAACAAAACAAAACAAAAAACCTACGCTCTGTCTAGAAATATAAAGCCCCAGTGCAACCAGGCTTTACAACTCTCCAGCATTGTAAATCTATACAACATACAAAGCTAAGGAATGCCAAGGATTGCCAATAGCCATCAGAAGAGAAAGAACCCTTCCCTATAGAGCCCTCAGAGGCAGAATGGTTCTGCCAGCACCTCAGTTTCAGGCATCTCCCATCCAGACCTGTGAGAGAATAAATTTCTGCTGTTTTAAGCCACTCACTTTGTTAAAGCCACCCTAGGAAATTAATAGAGATCTTCGTAATCCTAAAGGCTTTCCTTTTCTAAGAATTTTCTAAATAAGCAACTTAACTCTTATATGATGATATTCGTACTTTCAAGACTAGATTAAGGAAATAGGTTTTTTTGGGGGGGGGGGTTGGTTTTTATTTTGCGGTACGCGGGCCTCTCACTGTTGTGGCCTCTCCCGTTGCAGAGCACAGGCTCCGGACGCGCAGGCTCAGCGGCCACGGCTCACGGGCCCAGCTGCTCGGCGGCATGTGGGATCTTCCCGGACCGGGGCATGAACCTGTGTCCCCTGCATCGGCAGGCAGACTCTCAATCACTGCGCCACCAGGGAAGCCTGGAAATAGGTTTTTTAAGGCAACAGAACTGGGGTTTAAATTAACTGGTACTGATTGCTGTGAAGATTAAATAATATCGTTAAAGCTCTTAGCCCCTAACCTGGGAGGTATCTCTTGCTCAGTAGGAACCGTACCTTCTCTCTTTTTCTTCCTTCTTATCTCAGATTATCTGCAGGTTTTAAGATCACACAGGGCAGAGAATCATGGCTTGCCACCTTTCACACCATTTGGTGCGTTGTCTTGCTCATAAAGTACAATATGTTGTGTTTACAAAAGAATGGACTGTTATTTTTTTAACCTAAAGGAATGAAAAGTTATTTGTTTTCCATAAGGAAAGGCATATAACAATGCATTAAAGAAATTTTCTGGAACAGTTAGGAAAAAATAAACATTTTAATTCACAACAGAGAAAAATCATTGTCCTTTGGAATGTGAAAGCCTTATCATTACATCATTACTTTCAGTGGATTACTGCAGACCTCAGCCCTGGAAAACCCTCTGGTCTTTGCTGACGAGAAATATACTCACCCAATCAAAGATAAGCAGGAAGTGAAATGTTACCTACCATGAAAATCTTACTCTGCACTTAATTTTTTGCACTCGGTACATAATGACTTTTCCATCTTGCTTCAAAGAAAAAAAAAATCTTTGATTTCAAAACCATGTGTTGGAGAAAAAAAAATCTGTCCTGAATTATATCATTCTGAACTAGCTACAAGACACTGTTTCTTCACAATGCCTGATTTCACAGTGCATAGATATGCAAACAAATTGTTCAGATCTTTTAAGTCTACATTTTTGTATCCTGGCACTCAGAGTATCACCGTGTGGCTGTATAGTTAGCAGACCTACCGCTCTTCTCCCTGCCTTTTACTTGCTTTTTCCATAAGCAGAAGCTGGATCTAATTTCCAAATGAAAGACCTCTTCACCAAAAATTTATTTTTATGAAGGAATGGCTTTACAGTGTTTGCCATTTGGGTTCTTTTATTTGGTTTTTTTATTCTCTTCAAAATGTGAATGGAAAATGTTTATCTGCTGGAGGGCTTCACATGCTTCTGCTTTGCTGGCTCAATGACTTCTACTGCCAAAAAGAAAAAGAAGAGAAAAAAGAAAGAGAGAAAAAGGAAGAGAAAAACCACTAGTCATCACATAAATGTTGAGTCAAAAGCAAATTTGGCACGCCCTAAAAATGGTATGAAAAATTAAAAATCAGTCTCATTCTAATAGTCTAACCTCTGGACCTGGGGTTCTGGGTCTACTCCTTGTTGAAATAGTTACCATAGCACAGTGATTAAAATTCCAGGATCTAGAATAACGTAGATGTGTTTGACTTCAACTGTGCCACTTACAAACTATGTAATCTTGAACAAATCATTTGACTTTCCTCAGCTTTTACTTCCTTTTCTGTAAAATGGGGATAATACCCATCTCTTGTCGCCATTGTGAGGGTTAAATTAGATACATAAATAAAATGCTTAGCATAGTGTCAGATAAGTTATTACATTCCATAAATGATTAATAGTACCTAATTCATGCCACCTCCTACAGGATTAGGGATAGATTGATAGTGAGCTCTTCCGTAGCTCAAGTCCACTAAAACCTTGTTACTTAACAGGTAGGGGCTGTTCGGAGAGCACCTTCTGAGGGTGCTGAGGGAGAATTTGTTCCTTGTCTTTTCTGGTGGTTGTTGACAATCTTTAGCCGTCCTTGGCTCATAGATTGCTGCCTTCCTCTTCACATGGCACACGCCGTGTGTGCCTGCTACCCTGACAGAAACTTCAGAGGGAACCAGCTCCTGGACGGCTTAGTCCTTCTCTCCTGCAGGCAAGTCAGAAGAAGGTTCTGCACAGGACAGCTATGGATCTCCACCAGAGTTTCCTTCATTCTGCCCAGGCATAGTTTACCATTATTCTAGTCCTAACAAACGTGCTCATGTTCCCAGTGTGCCCTTAGCTGGGTAGAGAGGCCTCGGGATCCCAGCCCAGCAGCCTTCATTGTCATTGAGCCAAAGGCTATAGGAGGATCGAGGCTTGGTGGCACTGCCCTAAAGCTCGGCCTTGGCAGGATTCTGACTTAGAGGCATTCAGTCATAGTTCCACAGATAGTAGCTTGGCCCCCTTGGCTTCTTGGCCAAGCATATATGCCAGATGCCTGAACCAGCAGCTTCCTTTCCTGCTGGTGGGGTTACCATGGCAACAACAAATCATCAGCAGGGTACAACTAAGCTGTCTCAGACTAGGTCCATCATCATCCCATCACTTGGGACCTTGTTAAAATCCAAATATTTAGGCTCCACCCCAGATTTGCTAAAGCAGAAACTGCAGTCTAATAAAATGCCCAGGTAATCTGTATGCACATTATAACTTGAGATACCCGCTCTAAGAAGTTGTGTGTGTAAGTCTTGCATTCCAAACTGAACTGCAAGATGGGGGGGAAAAACACATAGGGATGGAATTCATATTCCCTATTTGTTTTACTTATTTATTTTCTTATGAGGGATGGTCAAAATTAGAAGTGATGAAGCAACATGGTTCAGCATAACATATTCATAATACTATGTGGATTGGGAGAGAGCAAGAATCTATAAAATAGAGTGCAAGAGAGAGACCAATTTTAATTAAGCCCACCATTCCAAATTGTATAACAGAGTGAGTAAGGGATTGGGTATATGAATATGCTACTGAATTACTCAGTTTCAGAGTTCTTCTTATATTGTGATATCATGGTATTTCACTTCACTGTGATTCAAGGGTTTAGACAAATACATTTTTCATCTATTAACTACTGTATCTGATGCTCATACACATCACAATTCTAGTGATCACTTCCAGTAATGAAGAAAAAAATGGATTGTATTGGTTTTTATTGATAGACCTATGCTAGGGTTCACAATGATGTCGGCCGAAGAAATTTTCAAGGGTGATTTAGACCAAAACCCCAATTAAGAATCTATTAACATCTATTCTACCATTAACCACAAGTCACGTGCAGTTGCCAACAAATTCTTTTACTAAAGTTTTAAAATTGACCTCACTCACTATATAATACTATAATTTAATAAACTTATAGAAGATGGGGTGTACAAAAGAACTGCCTAAAGGTCACACATGTTATAGGAGGAATAATGTCCCCCCAATGATGTCCATATCCTATAACCCCTGGGACTTGTGAGCATGTTATCTCACATGACACAAGAGACTTTGCAGATACTAAAGACCCTGGGATGGGGAGATTATTCTGGAATATCTGGGCCGGCCCAATCCAGTTACATAGATCTTTAAAACTGGAAAAGGTTTCAGAGTGATGCAATGTGAAAGGATTTAACCGTCTGTTTCTGGCTTTGAAGATGGAAGAAAGGGGTCCAATGAGCCAAGGAATGTGAGAAACCTCTAGAAACTGGAAAAGTCCAGGAAATGGATTCTCCCCTAGAGCTCTAGAAAGGAACTCAGACCTGCTGACACCTTGATTTTAGCCTAATGAGACCAGTGTTGACCTGCTGACATATAGATCTATAAAATAATTAATTTGATTGATTTAAACCACTAAGTTTGTGGTAATTTGTTACGGCAGCAAGATAAAACAAAAATTAGAAAATTTTAAAATGTGCAATAGCAGAAAGACCTAGAAGATCTGTTTCTTCCTTCTTGATGCCTTCAACACAGTTCTCCCCAAATATATGGAGATATTTTGATGATGCTCTAACATCATTGCATTCTTTGTTTTTTCTATGGTATCTGATGTGCACCATTCTCTTAATTCACCTCTACACCTCTTGTAGCCTGTTTGCATTATTATTCTGAACTTGCAATTAAGAGGTAGAAGCTGTTTTCAAGTATTTTTTAAGTGGGAGGATAAAATGCAGAGATTTTTATTTTATTTTGGTTTTAGTTTCTAATGGGCTCAGACACTGTTAGACAAATTATATTATGATCTTACAATTATCAGTAGAGTTTCACTGATTATTCTACACTAGTTAACAAGAAGTTTTTCAGTCTCACTTAATAAATACTTTTGTTTCTAGAGCAGTGAGTTCCCACATCTGGCAGCTTACCAGAATCACTGGGTAGACTCCTCAGAGAAGACGATGGTCTCCTGTTTTAAAACAGCATAACTATACAGAAACTAGAATTGTAATGCCAATGGGAATTTAAAATAAATAACACCCTTCTGTGTAAAACTCAGTCGTGGCTTCAAAGACAATTCCACCATTTAAGAAAATGTTGGAAATAAAAACTAAAGAGCTAAGAAAGTAATCAAAGAGCTAGAATGTAGCTAATGAGCTGGAAGGTAAATGTCAGAAATAAAAATTAAAGGGCTGGAGGGTAATGGTTTGAGGGCTCGCATTAAAATGACTTTAAAAAACAAGCAGCTTTTTCTGTGTTATTAATGATCATCATGGCTGAATATATAATTTTGGTAATGTGGGTAGGGTGTTACAGCATGATTCAGAAGGAGGAATTCCAACATAACAACGTTTCAAAGCAGTCCACTCTTCTATACACCTAACTAAACCCCGGGGAGGGAGTCCTCCCTGGTCTCAGCTCCTCTTTCCATGCTTAGCAGCACCTGGTTGTAGGAAAAAGAATACCTTCAGCAAACAATCTTTTGGTAACCAAGAAGGTTTGTTTGTCTGAATCAAATTTCTAGAGTCTGGTTGAAATCTTTAGTGACTCCAAGATCATGTTAAGTGCACAGTATTTGTCAAGTGTTAAATTCTGTGTGATTCATTTGATGGCCGAATTGAGGGCAGGTGGTTTCCCCTTTTCTGTTTACTCTCTGCTCATCCCCTCCCCTGCACTTACCCTCTCTACCTTCCAATTTGACTTCAGTGAAAGAAGTGAAAAGGCAGGTGACAATCTCTGGCTTGTGTCCTGTTTCTGTATAAAGCAAATCAAGTGAAAATTAATGAAACATACAACTGTTACATATGATCCTTTTGGCAAAAATATTGTTCTCAAATTTTGAATGGGAAGTATAGTATTTTGAGAGCAAACTGAAACAAAATTTTAACCTTCCTTGGTTATAAGTAAAATGCAGCTATTTTGGAGGAGAAAGTGAAGGGAAATAAGGAGTGTTAATAAGACAAATATATCAAACATTGACAAACAGTGAAAACTTTTCAAAAGGATAGTGTTTTAGATGTTGTAAAGAGAAGACATTCTTTAAAATAGAACTTCACTTCAAATTTTCAGAGCTAATGGATAAAATAAATGGATGCATATATCTTGAAAGAGCAACTATCACAGTAACTTTGCTTTTTTAGGTTAATGAATGATAGAATGATCCTGAATTCATTTTAAAAAGACAGAAGATTTGTGCTTTTTTTTTCTTAAGTTTGTGCTTAAATTTAAGCTCCTGCATGGAACTTTAATATGCCCTCTGTGTCAATGGACTCAAAAGTAATAGAGGCTCTGTTTTCTCTTTATATGATCATGAAAAATTTAAGTTCTTTTTTTCAGCAGAGGCTTAAGAAAGGTAAGAAAACAGGTTATTTTTTCATATGTACTAATGATCTTTTCTTGTCAAAGTAGCCATTTATTTCAGCACTCCTGAAAATAATCAGAGTGACTCCATTAGTATTTTTAAATAGAGTTTTAAATTATACCACTACAAAATAAGAAATGTTTTGAGAAGAAATCAAATATCTGAAGTATGGTGGTGCTATGGCTCACAACTTGAGGTGATTTTCTAACCCAAAGATGCCCTTCCTTGAGCATGCTCATGGAGTTTAATATAATTCCAAATCAATAGTTCTGTTGTCACCTTCAAGGTCAGTGGATCTCAAGTTGGCTGCACACTGTAATCACCTGAAGAGCTTTAAAAACTAACCATGCCTGGATTTTACACCAGGAGATTTCATTGTTCTGAGGTGCAACCGGGGCATCTGGTAATTCTAGTATGTAGCTAAGTTTAGGAGCTGGTATACTAGTTGATGAAGTCATGCTGTACGGCAAGGATAGACATATAATGACATACTTGATATTGCTAAGACTCAGGTAAACAGTGGGAGGTGATTGCATGTCATTATACAGGTTTGCTGATTCCTTGGGAAATATCAACTCTCAGAATGAGAAACTTCCCCAACTAGACCCCCATCTCATCTCCTGACCCTTACTCCTTTCCTGGCTGCACCTTGTTTGATTCAACTCCAATATTCTCTACTAGTAATCGCCCTGCTTATGTTTCAGCCTCTGATAAAACAGGATAAAAGAAAATAGGTATTCTCTAATTACCACTAATTAAAAACTAAGTAGACTACATAAAAAGCAACATGGAATCACGTTTCATGTTTGAGAGACACTTTAAAAGATTTATAATTCAACACTTATTCATTCATTAAAGTAATATTTACTACACGTCTACTCTGTGTCTGTACTAGACACTAGATACACAATGGTGAAAAATACGATTTTCAGTTTGAGTAGAAATGGGGACTGAGGGGTACTACTGACCAAAAATATTCACAGTAGCAACAATTATAATGAGAGTAAATACAGGGTGCTATTGGAACATGTAGGAATCTTAGTTTGTCTTGAGAAGTTCAGGAAAGTCTGCAGGATGAGCAAGAGTTACCCAAGTAAAATGTGTAATGGGAAAAAGAAGAAGCACCAAGTGTTAGGCAAAGATAAGCACTTTTATAAGTCATGGACTTGTAAGTCATGTTAAAGCAGTTAGACTTTATCTTAAACGGGAGAGAAACCATCAGACTTGCAATTTTGAAAGCTCACTCCAGCCAGAACGTGGAGGAACAAAGGGAGAGGCCAAAGCTCCTGTAATGTCTCATACACACAAAAACATCTTACACACACACACACGTGCAAACCGAACACTCCCTACACTTCAAGTTATTTATTTAGTGTCAAGTAAGACTTATAGTTGTTTCCAAGTTTGAGGGTTTAGTAGTCTAAGAAAATTATAAGTCACATAAAATTGTTACTAGTAGTAATAACATAGAAGGGTTTCCTAGACTTGATATTTTACTAAACAGACATTTTCAAGAGTGTTTAGAAAGATGATGACCAAATATAATCAAAACTGGACTGCATAACAGATATATCAATTCATTACTCTGTGATCAGGAATATTTGATTATTTGTAATGTATTCTCATAGAATGCCAAATAACAGAGAATTTTCTGTTCGCAATCTGATAAATGAAAACGAACATGAACATCAAGGATTATCAAAGTAGAACCAAATATATCTTCTCAACAACTGAAATGCTTTTATATATGTAACATTTTTAACATGAAGGAATTCTAGATTACCTACTAAGGGATCAGTTCAAAAGGTAGGATGTCTATCATCTTCAAGCATAGAAAAAAAATTCTCCTTAGTTTCAATACTAGAAAGTTATAACATGCCCTTCCTTGGCTAATGGTCATTTAGTAATGTTTTCAGGACTGGAGAATTCAAAAATAAAATAAAAATAGTGGAATTGAAAAGCAATGTTGCAACTGAGGAAGGGCCTGGGCTAATCTCCACTGGCAACAATCAGAACCACTGAGTCAGGACAACAGTGTGGGTTTGGAAAGACATACCAGAGAATCTGAACCTGTTCTGTATTTATGAGATACTACTACAGACAAAAAGCTGAAAAAAACATGAAAAGGCTAGAAATCTGCAGCTGGAAGGATAGAGGGGGTGAAGATGAGTTCTTATTTTCAACATATGTGTTAATTATTGCACAAAGCAGGGTAGGAGTTTGCAGCTGGAAGGGGTAGAGCAAAGGAAAAAAGAAATTTTATTTCAGATTAATTTTATGAAATCATGGTTCAACAGGGGATCTTGCAGCTGGGGGACGGCAAAGGGACAGCAACATTTTTCAAGTAAGTCACTTTAATAAAATATGCAAGCCCTTACTTTGACAGCATTGGAAGGGACGTTCTTGAATCAGTATCAAAGTGGACTAAGGCATTTTGTTATGCAAAAAAAACAATTTTAGGCTCCTTGGATAACAGAGATTTTTCTTTAAATGAGTACTTGCTAACCAGTTTCTAAATCTCTGTAATTCTGTGGGAATTCTTCTCGAATTACAGAGAATAAGATTTTGGCCCCAGGTGACTGTTCCTCAATTCTTCAAGTTTGTACTTCAAAAGGATTTATTTTCCTCTAAGGATCCCAAAGCATTTTGCCATCTGTGAAGTGCACCATCACTTTATCGCTTTAAATGAGATGTTTTTTACACACACACACATACACACACACACACAAAGCAAAGCAAAGAAAAAACTCTGTAGATTTTTTTTCCTTCCATTTAAATGACTTGATTTACCTGCAAGCAGGCTACCTTCTTACAAGGTGGGAAACAAATAACGACACAACATCTATACTCACTTGTGTGCTTTTAGTTGGTTAAAGCCTCATCAACTAAAAACTATAAACTATCCAATGATTCCCTTTCCAAGTACAGGTTAACCCTGTATTAAGACACCTAAATATGAGAGTCATTAGGCAATAAAAATACATAATACTTCTATTCCTATTTTTAAAATTGAAATATCTACTAAATTGTGAAGGAATGAATAAAATGGAGCCTGTAATGCCAAGAGAGCACTAAAATGGAGCCAGGAGGCCACTGGGAAGTGGACCTATGCATGTCTCCACCTGGATGGAACATGAACTTTGAACTGGGCCACAGTATCCTGAAAGAACACTTACACAGCAGACTCTCAAATAATAACAACTCTAGCAACCAATCAAGTATAGACAAAAATGGTTCCAGTCAGCCAGCACCAATCATAATTCTTGCAGTATGACTTATGTCAGATTCCTGCTTTTTCCATTAAAAACCCTTTGCCTTTGAACCCTCCGCCTTTGAACCCTCCTGAGAGTACATTTGGGTTTCTACCAGATTCTGTGTCTCCAGAATTGCAATTCTTAAGACCCCAAATAAATGCTTTTGTTGCCTTACAGCAATGGTCTTATTTTTCGGTTGACAAAATACACATCACTACTTTCACACAATCTTTCACTGTTATCAATTTAAGCTAAATCCAATATCTAATTTAAATAACATTTCTAAGAGAGGACAGGAGCATTTGTCTTTTCTCTATATTCCCAGTTCTAGGACAATACTTGTCATATAAAATGCTCTCAAAAAATATTGGTTAAGAGAATAAATGTTGGGTTCAATTTTAGTAAGAGGTGATAAGTCTCAGAACTTAAAGAGAGTGGATCAAGTTGCCTTTCTAGTTCTGTTAAGTTCTAAAACTCCTGAAAGTTTTCTATTTACCTTGCTCCTAACCACTGGAAGAGAAAGACCAAGAATTTGCAAAAGAGAATTGTCCTCAAACTTTTGAGTCTAAGGACCCTATAAGAATTTTAAAAACTATTGAGGGACCCCCAAAAGCTTTTCTTTATGTTTGTGATATCTATCCATAATGACCATATTAGAAGTTAAAACTTTTTAAAATATAATATTTATTAGTTCATTACAAAATAATAATATAACCCCATTATATTTTTCTGAAAAATAACTATATTTTCTAAAACAGAAGAAAAATGTAGTGAGAAGCATGGAATTGTTTTATATTTTTGAAAATCTCTTTAATGTCTGACTTAGTAGAAGACAGCTAGATTCTCTTATCTGCTTCTGCATTTAATCTCTTGTGATATGTTGTTTTCATTGAACTAGATAAAGAAAATCTGGCTTCACACAGGTATGTAGTTTGAAAGGGGAGGAGTATTTTAATAGCTTTTTCATATAATTGTGAATATTCTTCTTTGATTACTACAACAAAACTCAACAGATGGTAGTTTCTTAAAGGTTAGTTGCAGTATAGAATCCAAAGCCATATTAATGAAACTTTCATACTCTATTACATTAAAAACCTTCGGTCTACTTTGCACTATCATTCTGCAACATCATCCATTGATAATTTAGGAAATGTTGGTTCGTAGAGTTACATAGACCTTGAAAGCTCATATCTTATCGTGGCAACAAATATCATGAACTGTTTTCCTTGAACTAACAGGTTCACTTTGTTCTTTCTGAGAAAACACTTGCTAAATAACTTGGTAAGTCTGAATAACTACAGCTTGTTTTTCAGTCATTCTTTTGGGTAAAAAAAACAAAAAAAAAACTGCTGTCCCTGAAAAAAAAGCAGCAAATTCAACTTGCAACTCAAGTATTGCAGTCATATAATGAGATTCAACAAAAGTACTTTATGCATACTTTCTATTTCATTTTACAGAATGCTTAAAAGATATGTACTCAAGATGTAATTAAATTAATTAACTTTTACTGCTTCATCAAGGACTCTCTTAAGGGAAAGTGGCATACATATGTATGTATGTATAATTTTATTAAGAGTATGTTGGTGAAGAATACAATGGCTACTAGCACAGTTTGGTGCCACTACACTGATTCATGTTAAGGCACCAGCAGTTTTACTCACCATTGTTTTCTGCACCATTGATAACATAGTAAAAGAAAGGCAAATAACATCTTAGTGTTACTATGAAAAGAGTTTTGATTTTTTAGACTTCTTGAAAGGGTCCTGGACATACCCAAGAGTTCATGGACCAAACTTTTTTTTTTTTTTTTTTTTTTGCGGTACGCGGGCCTCTCACTGTTGTGGCCTCTCCCATTGCGGAGCACAGGCTCCGGACGCACAGGCTCAGCGGCCATGGCTCACGGGCCCAGCCGCTCCGCGGCACGTGGGATCTTCCCAGACCGGGGCATGAACCCGTGTCCCCTGCATCGGCAGGCGGACTCTCAACCACTGCGCCACCAGGGAAGCCCCATGGACCAAACTTTAATAACCACTGGCATAAGGCAATTTTTCATGTCAACACATTAGAAAAAGTAATTTTCTCTTTTGCTCTTAAAGATAAGAGTTACAGCACCCACCCTTATTCTCTTTAGAACAGGAGGTTGCTAACCAGATATAACTTACCATTCACATAATAAAAATCATTTTAATCACACTCTCCAAATGCAACAGGCAAAATGCATCCAAAGCTGAACGGCTGAAATATCTCATATCCCATATAAATAATATTGCTGTTTAAACACAGATTTTAAAGATATTTCACCTGTTTTAGTACAGCTTAAGAATTATCACCTACTTTACAAGCAAGGAACCCACAAAGCAAATAGATTTAATAAAATTCCCAGCAGAACAGTTCAGCAAAAATTTTCTGTAAATGTGATTAAATTCATCCAGTATTTATGTCAGCTTCAGTGTTGAGACCTTAAAATTATTATTCTCTTCATTTATAATAAGTAATTTCATCTCTATCAAATCTCCTAGGAAGGGCCTCCCTGGTGGCGCAGTGGTTGAGAGTCCGCCTGCCGATGCAGGGGATACGGGTTCGTGCCCCGGTCTGGGAGGATCCCATATGCCGCGGAGCGGCTGGGCCCGTGAGCCATGGCCGCTGGGCCTGCGCATCCGGAGCCTGTGCTCCGCAACGGGAGAGGCCACAACAGTGAGAGGCCCGCATACCGCAAAAAAAAAAAAAAAAAAAAAAAAAAAAAAAATCTCCTAGGAAGTTACAGTAACAAGATAGAGACATGTTTTGCAGAAGGGGTTGCTTATTGAAGCCATGAAAGCTTTTCTAAAAGAAAAAAAATGTTTCTAGATTAGGGTTAGGTAGAAAATACCCCCAAATCATGACATTTTCAGAGATGGTGAGTAAGCAGAGGGATATCCAGGTTCATAGATCAAGGGAATATGCCGGAAGGTGGGGATGTGTGAGAGTGGGAAAGAGGTTCATCACTGGTTAGGGAGGAAACTCATAAAAGCTTTAACTACATTCTCTAAGGTCTGAGTCCTACTTTTACTCAACTTTCCCTAATACTGTTTATCACAGTGTCAACATACGGCCTCTAAACATCATTTTTAAAATGATAATCTCAGACGATATGCTGAGAGATATTTACCTCTCTCTCAACACTCATCTGCAGATATCTCACCTGAATGGATGATCCCTAAGCTATACAAGGATTCTCAGAGCTCTCTTCTGTATTACCTTTTAATTTTTATTTTTTAAATGTACTAAAATATATTTGATACATGCAAAATATATTTAAATATTTTAAAGTTGTCAAGCACAACTATGAACCCACCATCCAACCCAAGAGCTAGAACAATATCAATAACTTGCCTCAATTTAGTATACCTCCTATATCCCAACCCTCTTGACTCCCTCTAAAATTAACAGTATCCTCCATAATATTTATATATTATAAATATAATATTAACATGTATTAAAGAAAATAATATATAAATAATATAACTATTACATTTCAAAGCTTTATTTGTGCTCACTTCTAGCTATAGTTTATTTTTCACTGCTCCATAGCACTCCACAGTATTACTCTACTATAATTTATATATACATCCTTTTGTTGATGAACTAGGTTGTTTCCTGGTTTTTTATACTACAAGCCATGCTGCTATAGCCCTTTTTATACATATATTGTGGTACACGTAAATAAACACTTCTCTGGGTTATATCCTTAGGAGTAGGATTGCTAGGTCAGAGAATATAGGAATGTTCAGAATTACAAGATATTGTCAAGTGGTTGTAGCAATTACACTCCCATAAAAAATATATTAAAATTCCACATATTCTCTTACACACTTGGTAGTATCAAGTTCTTAATTTTTCATCATCCAATATGTGTAAAATGGAAAGTCAATATCTTAATTTGCATTCTCTTAATTACTAATTAATACTGAAGCTCTATTCAAATTTTTATTGGCCATTTTATTACTCTTCTGTCAAGCACCTGTTCATGTGTTTTTCCCCATTTTTATGGATTGTGTACTTTGGTTTTAATTTCTTATTGATCCATAGGAATTTGTTGAATATTCTGGACACTAATCCTTAGACATAAAAGATTTGGGGGCTTCCTTGGTGGCGCAGTGGTTGAGAGTCCACCTGCCGATGCAGGAGACGCAGGTTCGTGCCCTGGTCCGGGAGGATCCCACATGCCACAGAGCGGCTGGGCCCGTGAGCCATGGCCGCTGAGCCTGTGCATCCAGAGCCTGTGCTCTGCAACAGGAGAGGCCACAACAGTGAGAGGCCCGCGTACCGCAAAAAAAAAAAGAAAAAAAAAAAAGATATGGGTTGGCTACGTGTGCTGCGTACATCTCCCAGTTAGTGACCTGTTTTCTACTTTCTTTATGGTATCATTGGGTAGGCCAGTATTACTTTAAATGTAGTCAAATTTATCATCTATTTTCTGGTTGGTGCCTTACTTAAAAAATCTTTTCTTTCTCAAGATTTGAAAGATATTTATTATTTATTTTCTTCTAAGTGTTTTTCAATCTTTTTTCTTTTTGCATAAAAACACTAATTCATTTAGAATCGATCTTTGTATATAGTAAGGTAGTGTTACAATATCAGTTTTTTCCTTATGGATACTCAATTTTTCCAACATCAGGTTTTAAACAGTTCCTTCTTCTCTTAATGATCAATGTCTCAATCTTTTTTTGGCTCTCTAGTCTGTTTCATTGGTTAATTGGTCAATACCACAGCATCAATTAATATAGCTTTAGATTTTTCATCTCTCTTGAGACATAAATATTAAGTCCTGTAAATGGGATTATAGAATAACCTGAAACTTTGGCAAAATAAAATACTTTTAGTAGCTAAAATAAAATACAATTTTTCTTAAATGTCTATGTACCAGTATGACAGATAAATCATATTGGTAATATGAGTAAACACCAAAAGAGAGAAATGTAATACTCATGATAAAAATTGAGACCATGATAAATGGCATAATAACAATATCATAATACCTCTTGTGTGATATCATTTCCCCTTCCTTTTTTAAATTAATTTTACTTTATTTTATTTAATTTATTTTTTTGGCTGCATTGGGTCTTTGTTGCTGCGCGCGGGCTTTCTCTAGTTGTGGCGAGCGGGGGTTACTATTCGTTTCAGCGCACAGGCTTCTCATTGCAGTGGCTTCTCTTGTTGCGGAGCACAGGCTCTAGGCACATGGGTTCCAGTAGTTGCAGCATGTGGGCTCAGTAGTTGTGGCTCGTGGGCTCTAGAGCACAGGCTCAGTAGTTGTGGTGCACGAGATTAGTTGCTCTGCGGCATGTGGGATCTTCCCAGACCAGGGCTTGAACCCATGTCCCCTGCATTGGCAGGTGGATTCTTAACCACTGTGCCACCAGGGAAGTCCCATTTCCCCTTCCTTTAAACAATAAATAAAGCTTGCCCTTCCAAAGAGTCAAGATAGAGCAAAGTTATTTGAAAATTTGAGTTTGGGAAACTAAGTCACATCTCGATATAAGATATTAGAGAATATAATGGCCAATCTAAAAAATCATTCTCCTTATCTGCTAGCTATGTATGTACTATAACATAAAGAAAAATTAAAGAAGAACCCCCCCCAAAAGGAAGAAAAAAACCAAAACCAAAACCAAAAAACATTTGGAAAGTATCAAGAAAGCACAGCTAATACATGGGGTTGGTGTTGTCTGGTCACTAAAAAAATGATTGAGGAATCCAGTCTAACAAATAATAGGATTTTCAAAATGCTTTTGTTTTTATAGGGTATGGTCAATAAATGCTTCTTGATTAATTTTTCCTGCTCTGGCAATGGCAGACTTGATGATTGAATTGGTTTTTAGGATACCAAATTTTTTAATACTCAAGATGTATACAGATAAAACACTTCCTAGACTATAAAATGAATGTTTCTCACGTTTGAATGAAGGTATTTTCTTAGGAAGGTCTGTTCTGCCCTGTATGTATCTTGTCCTGCCTCAGTTAAATTCCTAAGTCATTATTCTGTGAGCTACTGATAACTCATACTTTTGTAGAAATGCCTGTATTGATCTATGGATATGTTTTTAAGACAGAGCTAAGGGGCTTTCCTGAGGGGCTGGATGTGAGTGTAAGGGAAAGAGAGAAGTTACAGATGAATCCAAGCCTTTTTGGTTGAGCAATTAGAAAAAGAGACTTACCATCAAATGAGATGAAGAAATCCATGGGTGCAATAGGTTTGGAAAAGGGAAAAGATGATTTTGATATGGTCAGTATGAAATATCTATTAGTGGAAATGTTAGGTTAACACATTATTCTTATTATTCTGAAGTTCAAGAGAGAAGTACTGCTGAGAGATATAAATATGGGAGTCACTGGCATATAGTGGTATTTAAAGCCAAAAGGTCATTAACTCACAAAGAAAATGGCTATAAATGGCAAGGACTAAACATCATACTGGTATTAGACCAGTTCCCATGCTGAAGAAATAATAAAATTAGTTTGTTGTGATTTATTCTAAGTAAACCTGTATTTTTTCCTTGGGTAAATCTATTTCCCTAAGTACCTAATTTTATAATCTGCTTTGTAAGGTAGTCCACATTCATCATTCTATAGAATAAACCTTCACTTTTTTGAAAATCAGGATATCTCTTCCATATTGTATTATTCCTTTCAGATCCATGGTGATAATTGAATTAGCTTAAAACAGTGGGATAAAATCACTTCTGGGTAATAAACTTTTCCTTCTTGAGCTGAGCTGAGTAATTTTATCTGCTTATCTAAATGCAGACCCAACCAAGTTTGTAGAACCTACTAGAGTGAAAATGAGTAGCTTTTAATAAATAAGATATCAGTTTCAAAATTATGTTTTGTGAGAGAGAATTAGAGTCAGGGCAAGAACACAATCTATAGCTCTAAATTATGATACCACCTACTTCCCTCATTATTTCCCCTTATGTTTTTCCGACTCAGACATATTCATTATAAGCAGGTGTTAGAGGCAGCTGTTACTAAGATGGAAAGGAATGGGAAAGTTCTTAAATATCGCTTTCTTTATAAAAAAAAACTTCAGAACATCTGTGTTCTGGACTTCCCTGGTGACGCAGTGGTTGAGAATCCACCTGCCAATGCAGGGGACACACATTCGAGCCCTGGTCCGTGAAGATCCCACATGCCACGGAGCAACTAAGCCTGTGGGCCACAACTACTGAGCCTCTCTGTAGAGCCCGTGAGCCACAACTACTGAGCCCGCGTGCCACAACTACTGAAGCCTGTGTGCCTAGAGCCTGTGCTCTGCAACAAGAGAAGCCACCACAATGAGAACACGTGCACCGCAACAAAGAATAGCCCCCGCTCGACGCAACTAGAGAAAGCCTGCGTGCAACGGTGAAGACCCAACGCAGCCAAAAATAAATAAACAAAATTAAAAACAAAAATCTGGGTTCTGCCCAGAACTAAGAAATATTTTTGGTGTGACTGAAATGATTATGCAAAAGAATACGCAGAAGGGACAGCAACTAAATTTCTTCCTTGTTGCCTGCATTTTAAAAATCTTTTACTTTCAGAGTAGTTTTTGTAAAATGCTATGAAAATCTAATGCATTTGTCTAGCTTTGCTTATTTTAAACCCTTGCAGACTACTTAACATTGGAATGTGGTTGCTCAATATTTATTATTAGAAAACTACCTTATAATGTACAATTTTTAGCTTTATTACAGCAGTATTTTCCTTCTCTAAGAAACTTTCTCACCCTTCTGAGATGTACCCCAAATCCTAAGATGTGAAAGGAGGAGATATGGATGACACAACACAATATACAAAAGGAAATCAAAACCAAAAAGTTGGCCTAGACTCCTAGAACAAACCCTGTACCCTGGGTCCCAGCTAAATATGAGTTAGAGGGTTATGTTATCACCTTAGTCGAAGCTGTTATTTGTTAGGCCAGTATATCTGTTGTCACTAGAAAACGGCATGGTCAAGTCATACTCCCCAATGGAGGAAAGTGTGGTGTCAGAATTTCAAGAAGGTCCAAATCAGGACACCTGTGTGCCAGATAGGCCCAGCTACACATGCGGGCTGGCCAGAGCTGCAGGACGCCGTCTGCTCAGCACATGAAATGCCAGTTTCTTTGCCGAAATGGGTTTGAAGGATGGGATTCTTTAAAGAGAAAGCTCACCACTCAGCTGTGACATCCTTAGCCTTTCTCACATTTTAAAATAAACAATTTTAGGAAGAGGGGATTAAAGGCTTATGTCTGAGAGATGACAAGTGTGGTATACTGCTAGCTCCAGAAGAATTGCCTCAGAAGTCCTCCTTCAGATCAGCATTTGGCTTTTCATTCTGGTGACTGATGAAGAATGACCATAACTCTCAGGGTATTCCAGGTGTTAAGCATGTGCAAATTCCAAAAATGCTCTATGTTCTTGTCACTGGGTTTGCAACAAGCAGACCAACAAGGGAATATCTCTCTTCCCTATTCCCTTTAAGACATAATGAGACATTTGGCCCATACCTTGACTTCCTGATCTTTAATGAAAATCTGGTCAGAGAAAACATGGTGGACAACCCAGAGTCTATTGAACAATTAGTATTAATTGTCTTCCCCCCCCCAATAAAACTGACATCTAGAATAGTATAAAGACTCACTTCTTTGCAATTTGCGGGGCTGAATTTCCCACAACTTATCTTTAGGTCCTTATTTAGCAATTTATTGTTACCTTTAAGTCCCATTAGTTAATTATTAGATATTTAAAATGTTTATTTTTCTTTTAATCAATATATATACTCTACTCCCCTTGAAGCTTGTGGCAATTTTGGTTTCTTCTTCAGAGATAAGAAAACAAGGACTTCAATAGTGTTTCCAGAGTTTATATGCACAGTTCTATAAAGTTGTTAAACTCCAAAAAAAAAAAAAAGCCAGTATGGAAAAACAATCTCACTTTTACAAAAAAAAAAAATGAAACTTAAGTGTTCTCCCCACTTTGCTCATCAAGGTAAAACTTTTCCATATTAAAACTGTAGTCAAATAACTACAGTTATTGAAGCTGATCTATCACGGGACCACAGACACCAAATATTGAGCTTGCTCATAATGTATAGAGTCACTTTTCTAGCATCTTCCTTCCTGCCTAACTGCCTACCTCAAATATTTACTGCGTGCTCTGCACATGACAGATGCTATAGGGTATTGAGAAAATTAATTTAATGTTATTAATATAGTGAAATTAATGTAAATTTCTTGGCATAAAGTAGGTTTTCAACAAATGTTAGTTGCACTATTTTCTAGAAGCAAGGGCCCATGTATTGCCTAGATATCCAATCACAGTACCAACCACTCTCATGCTGGCTGTAGGATATTGGTAGGAGTGTGCTGGAGGTGTACAGTCACAACACATAATATCAGATTGCATTATCCATGGGTAGGCAATGAATACAATTTGGAGGTTGGCCTGTTTATCCTGTTTGGTCTTGTGATTAAGTCACAAGTAGCTCTCAGTTATGTTCTTCCTTTCCTTTCCATGCATCTTAGCTGCAGATTATCATTCCTTCAAATCCTTATATTAAATCTTATTATGGTGATTGCTATTGGCTCTTCATTGAGTGTGCAATTCTTAAATCTGGTAGCAGGGATTTGAAATCAATAATTTGTCCGGTGCTCTGGCCCCTCTGCCTTGATTCCCTAAGATATTTTAAATAGCCCTTGAAGATTAAGAACATCTTGGTCCCACCCCCAGAGCATTTTCTCCAGCTAGTCTCTGACTCTCCCAGAAGTGGACTTTTTTTAAAAAAAATTACTGGTGAGGTTGGGCTACAATTTTTTTATTGATGTCTACTGAGAATCAGAATTATATTTTTTGGTCTTATTTTTTTAAGTGACAGGACATCAAATATAGTTGTTATTTTGTGTCAAAAGCTTATATTTTCTACCAATACACACACTCCAATCCAATTTGTAATCAATCACTGGGGTGGCTATGGCACAAGACCTGACTGTTGGTCACTTGTGTTTTTAACAATGAGAACCAAAAGAGACTAAAATTTAGTCACAATGTGTTGCAGCTGGTGTGGCCAGGACCCCACTGGAAATGTAATTTCAAGAAGATTTTTCTTGTTAAGAAGCCATTTCCTTCTGAAGAGTGTTGGGAAGATAGCAGTAGGGCAAATAGGCAAGTAAGGAAATTTACAAGGATTTCCAAAGAGCATTTTGGAAGCATTGTATTAATTTTGAACAATTGCCAAAACATTTTTACTGAGTTAAGCCATTTAGCCTTTTCTCTGAAACTTTAATAGGATATGTTTGCATTAAAAAAATAACTTATGACAGTTTTTTTTTTTTGGCTTCAGTGCATGCATTTTTACTAAGTGGCACATGAAGTAATGTGTGTCACCAGACTGGACTCTATGGCATTGCACTGTGTATGATTTGTTCCTGCCTCTTCTTTCAGGAGAAGAGTGGGTTTGGGGTGGGGAACGTACTACTGGTTTGCACTCATTAACTGCTTCCTGAAAATGATGGTTTACTGGGGAACGGTAACCATGCTACATACATTTCGACCAGGTTCTTCTAATAGAGAGGACCCGGTTACAAAATAATATTACAGATTTTTTTTAAGACTATCAACCAAACTGAGGGTATACCACCTTAAAGCAATCAACACTGAAACGTTTATAATTATAACCACAATACTGACTCCGTGACTCAGAATGCCTTTTGGAGCTTTTTGGAATTGTTTTCAGAAAGTACACTACATTTCTTTGACTGACGTCCTCACCTTCTGTGGGACATTTTGTTTATGGAAACAACACAAAGCCACTCAGAGCCAAGGATTTTGAATGTGGTGTGTTGGTCAATATATATAATCTTGTTTATGGTCATAAAATTATGGTCTAAAATAAATAAGCATGTAAACTACTTCTGAAGTTAGTTTCAAAAGAAAGGTCTAAATGACAATATCAGAGGAATGAGTTTTCTGCAGTGACTAATTTGGAAAAATAATGTTTGAGCATGCTTGTTAAAAAAATCTATGACATCATTTTAAACTTGCACATTTATCACATTCTTGCTTTGATATATTTCAGCACACATTCTATTCTGTTCCTCCGCCTTACCTGTAGGAAGATCTTGTCTACTTTACCTAATACAACCCCTCTACCATCTGTTCTGAAGTCACCAGACTCCTACCCTCCTACTAGTGCAACCTTGTTATTTCTTACCATGCTTCTTATTCCTTGTAAACCTGCCTCTTTCCACTTATGTTTCCTTAGTGCTTTGTAAATGAAACCAGGATCAGACTTCCTCAGGGAGCAGTGATGCATTTACAAAGGAAAAAAAATCAAAATTTAATTCCTTCCAAAATATTTGGAAAAGAAAAGGCAGGCACCACCTCTTTACATTATCACCATAATGTCTAGCATGTCAGACCTTTTCTTGACTGCTGATGAAAACAGTCTTACTCTTCCAGGGCATCCTGACTGTTCATCAAGGGAACCAGAGTATACTCCATGAAACATGACTAAAATAGCTTGATTACATTTTCTGTTAATGAGGAAGTGTTTTTTGTTGTTGTTGTTTTGGGGTTTTTTTTGCGGTACGCGGGCCTCTCACTGTTGTGGCCTCTCCCATTGCGAAGCACAGGCTCCGGATGCGCAGGCTCAGCGGCCATGGCTCACGGGCCCAGCCGCTCCGCGGCATGTGGGATCTTCCCGGACCGTGGCACGAACCCATGTCCCCTGCATCGGCAGGAGGACTCTCAACCACTGCGCACCAGGGAAGCCCAGGAAGTGTTTTTACCTAGAGATTGATAGCCAGCTTTGTTTTATCCATGCTTCACTTACAGCAGAGAGCAGAATGTTCCCATTCTTAACATAAAGTTAACTAGATAACTAAGAGATACAAGTATTCATCCTTAAAAATCTTTAAAAAAAGGAAAACTCACCAAATTGCTCAGCTCTCATACTGTATTGAAAATAGAGGCTTGAACTGGACAATATCTGGGATCCTCTTTCAACCTGAAAATTCCAACTGGATTCCTCAAATACACTACACTTGTTTTTACGGCTACTTATACCAAGGGCCCAGCGTAACATATGTGTCTAATAAATGTTTGCTGACTGTGATCATAGCATCTAATACATCTAAGAAGTAAGTAATCAATTAACAAGTTGACTGGCTTACCAGAAGAACTTAATCACATCTAAATTCTAAAACATCCCAATAAAAAGTCTCTAGCTGGATTCTCTGGCCTCCAGTTTATATGAGGATGCAGCATGGCATGATTAAGTAGACAGACTCAAGTAAGACTGCTTGGCTTTAAATCCCAGCTCTGCCACTCATCAGCTGTGTGGCCCCAGGGACAAAGTAAGAGAAACAAGATAATTGATGACACTGTGTGCCAAGTTGAGAAGTTTAGACTTCATTCTCTAGAAATGAACATTTCTAGAGGACCCTTATTGGATTTTTACTTTAGAAAGCTCACTTTAGAAGTAGTGTGGAGGATGGTTTGGAGAAGCACAAAAATACCACAAAATTGTAATGTTACACTGGGAAATGATAATGGTCTGAATCAAGGCAATGGCAGTTGGGATGACAATAAAACAACAAAATAGATCAATATTAAAAAAGAAGTAGAATCCTATCAATTAGAGCATAATTGCCTAGGAGCAGGGATGGCAAGCCGGAAGCCTAGACTGTTTCTAGCTTGGACAAATGTTTGGGTGAGATTCCTGCACGTGGAACATGAAAGATCAGAACTACTACACTGTTCATTAGGAAATGCCTACTTAGGAAAACAATAATATGTTTTCACCAGCTTTGAAAAATACCCACTTTCCTGTTGGAAGAGTTTGTGGCAAAATATATTTTGTCTGTCACAGTTCACGTGATCTCACACCCATACAGCTTGACTTTATAATTGGCTATTTCTCTGAACTTTATCCATTGTGAACCCTGTAACCTATAATGTGCCCAAAATATGACACTCAAGTTTAGTTTTAGAGCTTTAAAGATACATTTACTTCTATTATTGAGGCCCTTATAATGCCTTTCCAAGATGTTTTAAAAATATATAAACAGTAACACATCTCATACATGATAGAATAAAAACACATAGGGCTCTTCTTGAATGTTATAGGTGGGATATTCTAATAGCAGGCTGTTTGTAGCCTGCAAGAATAAAAATAATAATCCTTATAATAATACCACTAAGTTCTAATAAGAAATGCGGAAGAATTACTACTGGTACTGAAATTTTTGATGAAATACAAGAAAATCAAGACAAATAGGCAAAGAAAGGAAACAAAACCAAAAAACACCTTCCACTTTCAGTCTTTCTTCCCTAAAAAAATAAAGGCAATCTGTCAAAACAGAAACTGAATTTATGATTCCAGAATCATAAAATCCAACTCGAATAACTCATTCTCAGGTTGATTCTGTCTAATTCAGATTTGTCTTTCATAACTTCAGAGTAGAAAGGCCTTAATTTTGTTTTTCATAACATAACCTCTAATGATGTAATACAAATAAACAATATTTTGTTTTTTGCAAAGAGATAGGGAAAGACACTATTGTCACAGCTCCCACTTTACTGATAAGAAAACTAAGGCTTAAAGGTGTTACATGATTTCTTCAATGTCCAGCATATTGAAAAATAGGCTAACCAGGTCTTCTGAATCTTTATCCCAGGCTCTGTCAAGCTCATCTGCTGTCCTATGTAGAAACTGTAGCCATCTTCAACTGCATATTCTTAGAAATAAAGTATGATGATACACATGGCATACACCCAGAAAGAACAATACTAATGTGGGATAACAGATTAACATGGAAATTAATTAACAGGAAACATTCAAGGACCAAACACAGCATTGTTATAAGTCAGTTACTCCTGGAAGTAGAGAGAGAGCCAGAGGTTAGGCACATCCCAAGATGAAGAGTTCCACCACATCTAGGCCAGCGGCTGACATGACAGTTGCAGAAGGGAAGGTGGGAGAGGTCTGAGATGGTGGATGCTTCTCTCCATGAAAACCCGCCTGCCTCCGCTTTCTATCTCCCTGCACTGGGGCTGATTCCTCAAGTACTACCAATCTCTGAGCATAATGCCCTGAGTTCCCTCAGGGTGAGGACAGTAGCAAATGAGTCAGTGGTTTTTCAAACTACAGGTTTTGATCCGTCATTTCTATAAGTAATGACCAGTATTTAAAAGAGAGAGAGCAAAGAGAACAGAACAAGAGAAGAGTGCAGAGTAGAATAGAAGGAAAGGACTTAAAGACTCACTGCATCTTAAAAGTATTTATTGTTGAAACTTTTTTTTCAAGGGTGTGTGTGTGTGTGTATGTGTATACATATGTGTACTTGATCCAATGTAAAATATATTTCTTTGGTACAGACTTTCTTTAGCCAGGCTTATTAAGGTATTATGAATGAAAAAGCAAGCAAGGATAATATAGTCAAAGCCACATCCTTTCATTAATTTTGCTTAAATCCTACTGACACCGTTGGAATCATGACATAGTATTCTTTGCCAATACATTTTGACATACACAAATTTAGAGCTGAGAAAAGAGCTCTACCTATAATTTATCTCCCATCAGTTTTTTAATCAACTGAATTTAATTCTTCTACAGAGCTTTGTTATTATTCGAAAGGCTTGTGTTAGAAGTCAGAAGATCCAAGTTCCAGCAGAAGTTCCTTTGTCACAGGCATTATTTGTAGTACATTGTGCAGATCATGACCGTCTCCTAAATTGGTTCCCTCATATGTAAAATGAGTGAGTTAAACTAGGTGATTTCTAATGTATCTCCCGGCTATAACTATGCCCACTTTAGTCTCTTGTACAAGTTCTTGAAACTTGTAGATAAAAGGTTCTCTTGTTTCTTTGTATAAAGCTCTCCATCTTGATTAATAATTATTAGGCACATTTGAAGAATCCTCTTATTCAGTTATTAAAGAGGCAAGCACTTTTAAGAGTCTATCAGGTGGAAAATAAATGTTAAGGAAGCATTTTACACTAGAAATTAGTAATTATTTATAAAATGGCAAGTAGCAAAAAATTACTCTTTAGTGCGTAGTTCAAGCTATAAAAACAAACATTATATACTGCTTAACATATGTATTGCATATTATAATATGTAACATTTCATGAGCATAAATAATAGATACTTTCATATTCTCATCAGACACTAGTTGATGTAACAAGTCCATCATAGAGAAAAAAAACTGGAGGCCCTTTACATCCAAAGCATTCACATAAATAGATTTCAAGAAACAAAAGCACCTGTCTTGATAGGAATCTACACAGGTTTATTTCATGTTCAGTAAGTGATGAAAGGGAAAAGAGCATGAGAAGTTGGGGCAATCAGACTTGATTCTTGTGGCCTGCATTAGTCTAACCCGGAGCACTTTTTAGCAGACTTTTTTGATAGCAATGAGAAATCATAAAGACTTTGTTGCCTGACTCCTGACAATTTGTAGTTAACCGTAAACGGTTTAATTTTTGATATGGAGATTTTTTGTTTGTTTCTGCAAGGACTTCAAAACAGTTGAGCAGGCAAGGGGGCTCAGGAGTTTTTACCAAGAACATCTGCATATGTGACAAATGATTTCAAAGAAGGAAATAATATCAGCAAAGAAAAGAACACGGAACAGAAAGAAAAGAGGACTGGGGAGAGAATGTGAAGGAATGCCCACGTTTATGGGCAGAAGGTGGTGGAGGAATCAGTGAAAGAAATAAAGAGGAACAAACCAGAGAGGAAAAGAAAACTATGTAATATTACAGAAGGAAGGGGCTATATTAGGTATAAAAGACAGAAGACAACAGAGTACAGAGGATGGTTACTGGAAAAAAGACTTTGGCTTTCAAGTGACAAATTAACACAGCACTTGTTCACAGTGCCAAATTCCAAATGGTTAAGATGAAGTTACAATGAGCAAGTGAAGACTATTATTTGAACGTGAGCTGTCATTTCAGTTGGTTTTAAATGACAATTTTCCCCATCCTCCGACTTGAATGAAGTTTTTTAGTTCATTACCAAATAGAAACTCTTATTGGCAAACAGTTTGTATCCAGTATGTTAAAAGAACTTTATCCCATACTTCAATGAGATGACTTTCACTCTCAATTTAACATTATTAAAATATTTCCAAATTACCTGAATCATGAAAAAAGAACTCAAAACAAATAAACAAACAAACAAGTAAAGGGAATGGCACGAGAATAATGAGCTCCAAATTTCTGAGTCCTCTTAGCAGGACAGTCTGACACTCAAAGAGAGTTATAAGTCTTCCAAATTCTCAGCAAGCCCTTTGGGCTCCAAGCACTGTGCAGAAAGTGTCAAGAAGCTTGCCTTGGCATAGGCTGTCTTACTTTGGAGAATATCAAATGAATGCTGTTGGCAGCAGACTATAACATGTTGTTCAATTATTTGGGTCCCCATGTTTAAATAACTAATATTGCCATAGTTTTTAGGACCTCTCCTTACCATGGTTGTATTTTTAGTCTGCTATACTCTTGCTTCTGTGCAATTTCATCAATTTTCAATTATGTGCTATTTTGCTTAAGTTTTACAAGACAGCACTGACTTACCATCCCTTTAAATTCTAACAATCAGTGCAAGAAACATGATAGCGTGTGTGTGTGTGTGTGTGTGTGTGTATTTTGTCTTGCTTTGTTCTGTTTTACAATTCTTGGCCTTGGTATAACTGAGTTCATTTGTTTCCTTCATGTACATCACATGCATTCATTTAGTTACTCCTTCCCATCTTGGTGGGGAAAATTAAGCAGCCACTTTCTATTTCGTGCAGGAGCACTTGACCTTACTTATTTCTGTAATGGTAACAGTAATAATGGCATCAGTTCAATGACTAAGTGCACTTTCCTCTTCCTCCCTGTTGCCCAGTAACATGAGTATTGTTACTATTATGGTTGCTACTGTTATCCTATTTTACAGATTTTTTAAAAAAGACCAGAGGTTAAATGGCTTTTCCAAAGACATTAAGCTAGCCAGCTGAAATTTGGAAAAATTCCCCTAGGAATTCTGTTAGGAAGCTGTAGTGCTGCAGTGTTGCTACAGTTCAACTGATGCTCTGAAAGGCAGCTCAGAGGGGTCAAAAGTAAAGAAAAAACAAAAGCAATAGCAGGTTCTAAACCTAGACAGCTTCCCCCAATCTGATCAGAATGTGAGGGATGCCAGCCAGACCAACTTCAAGCCACTGGAGAGAAGCCATTGAGAAGGCCTCCACTTTGCTGATGTCAGTGGGCACGTGGCATCATTTAGATGAAAGATGATGGGTACTGGGGACTGTATGGTGGTTACCATGAGAAAAAAAGAGAAAAATAGGATCTATGCAATAGCATTCCCTTCTATTTGGGGCAACGCAATAATTTAATGGGAAAGAGTAAGAGAAAGAAAGAGGGGTGTGTGTGTGTGTGTGTGTGTGTGTTTTCCTTGTTGACAGTGAATTCTCCCTGGCAGGGAGGCAAGTAAAGGCAGAGATGAAACTAGTGTACTACTATGTGCGTGCTTGTGTACCCATGAACTGCTATCATACTTTGGTTACTCAGAGTTAGCAATTGGCATCAACAGAGGGTTTGGGTTTTGCTATGGTTTTAATGAATGTAGAGTTATATCCATGTCATTAGAAAATAGAATAGAGAAGAATAAAATAAAGGTCCATGTTTCCTCTCAAGTCCACACTGTATGGATATTGTATCCATATTGTATATTGCAGCATATTGTAGCGCATGCTCTGGTAGTTAAATATGCAGGCTCTGACACTAGATCGCTTAGGTTCATATTCTGGCTTTCTCCACTTACTGCTGTGTGACTTGTACAAATTGCATAACCTCTCTGTGTCTAAGGAGAATTATTGTTTTATCATTTATAAAAATAAGGATGATGTTAGGACTTGCTCCAAAGGCTGCCGAGAGAATTAAAAAATTAATTCAAATGAAGCATTTGGAGCAGTGCCTGGCACAGAGTAAATAATCAATAAATGGAACCTCTTACTATAATTTGATGTGTGCTATAACTATTTGCAAGCCAGTTTAAGGAAATAATATCTGAAAATCACTGTTTTCTTCTAGTCCTGGGAAGAAAGAACATTATTATTCCACATGGTAAAGCATAATATGGAGAGCTAACATTTTTTAGGAGATATTTGGACGGATCCACCACTTTAAGAAGTCTCTCCCCCTAATTGTGATGTTTTGTTTTGCCACTTAATGTACTTATTCATTCATTGATTTTATTTGTTTGCTTTAGACAGGTTGGGACAGTTAAAATGTTGCATGATAATGAAATATTTAAATTTGAGCTATTGTGTGTGCCAAATTATAATACATAAGTAGAATCAACCAATTAAATTAGACGCTGTAATATATTTTAAAGGATATCTGATGCATATTTGTCCCTTTTATCTAACTATGGAAGAGAGATAAGTAACTTTTTAAAATATTTACTACTTCTGTGTTTTGCTGATTTTACTTCTACATTTATTTGAAGCACATAGATAAATCTAAGCTAGTATTAAGATCCCACAAATATAGTCTCTTATTCAAGTTCATTGGTTGTGGATAAAAGTTAGAATATAATAATTCTGTTTTTAGTGCTGCATAAACTGAGTTAAAATACAGAAATTTATATCTGATATTGAAATCCCTTCCACCTTAAAGGTTTCTGATTTAATTTACCATTACTAAGACAAGGATTTATGGGATGAACTCTCCCTGAGGACCCTGATTAGATGTTGGTGTTATTCATGGCTTTCCTTCCTTGTTTCGAACCCAAAGAAGTGGGCAATAACCCAAAATTGTTAGCGTGAGAGACTCATTGGGAAGCCACAATTTAAAATATTTGGATGGTGACTTTCCTCCTGTGGACAAATGTTCCTATCAAAAAAAATCTCCCATATTTTATATCAGTTGACCTCTGTGTTTGGGAGAATGGTTTATATTTATCCTAAAAAAAAAAAACCCAACAATTAGAGATAAATATGTTGTTCTCTCATTCCCAGAAAGTGGGGACAGAGAAAGAAAACAATTAACTTCTGCTTTCCTTAAACAGTAATACTAAACTTTTCTTATACGTTCCATATTTAATCTTTCTATGTAATCTTAAAGCAATCCTACACAACACAAAAGTCTATCTATTAATTATTATTAATTTTGTTTTGAGGGTTGCTTCAGATTTTTTTTTTAAATGACTCAATAAGAGGAATATAAATATAGCATAAATCTTTTCAATGATTGAATAATAAACTAGGAGCAGCTTTATCTCCTTTTCATGGATGAGTACAAGTGACTAGAGGTATAGTGAAATAAAATGACTTAAAAGGGCATTCAGGGAGTCACAGACAGAAATAAGATTGTAATTCATTTCAATGTTACATCAATACCAAAGAATGAACAGCCAGAAGAGACTGAGTCTAAAATAGTAAATATATTGAGTATTATAAAGGCCTCTATAATTTAACAGATCATTTTAATGTACACAAAACGATTGTGCAGGGAAAAGAAGAGGAAGCGGCAATATTCTCCTAGAACAGAATATACGTTACCTTTCTCTTACGTTGCTTTCTCTACTTTAAAAATTGTAAGATTTGAAACATCCCAGGAAGGAATATGTATCAGAGGGGAGTGCTAAAGAAGACTATGGTAGGGTCAAAGTCACAGCTGGAATGAGTTTAAGTAACCTTGTCCTTTACTCTCTCTCCTCTAGCACAGAAATAAAATGATGGATGCCCCTACTTAGATTATCATTAAAATACTTTTCTTGCTATTCACGAGGTAACTTTCACTTGTATCAACCATCAATTCTCTACTATCCACAGTGAAAGAAAAGAAGTAGTGTAGTGTAGATTATTTCAAATATTTTTTATTTTGAAAAATTTAATTTAAAAACTGATTTGCTTTCCTAGTTATGTTTAGTATTAGTTGATGTCCAGAGGAGATAGCAAATATTTATCCTCTAGCAGGGGAAAGTTGGACTGGAGTTTAAAAAAAAAAAAAGCCATGGATAATTTTAGAAAGTGAAGAAATCACCTACAGAAAATAGGGTATATAGTTTTTTCAATGAGCATATTTATGAGTGTTTGTGCATACAAATAGATACAGCATTTTTATTAAAGAAAATGCAATATACAAATATGAGTGTTCTCTAACCAATGTCCTCAAGCTTCTGTTTCAATGTCTATCAAGCGTTCTTTTCTCACAACATAACTTCATCCAAACCACTGTCCTTCAAGCATCAAAATTATATCAGAAAATAATGGAATCTGAATTTACATTACCAATTTCACCTTCGTTTTAGAGACACATGCCAGGAAGCCTATCTACCTTTAAAATATAATTATTTTCCACAGTTCTCATCTTAACTTTTAAAAATATTTCAAAATCATACAGCATTGTGTTCAAATTAATCTGCCAGTCTAAGACAAAGTAAGGAGTAAAGACTAAAAGAAGCTATTACAAACACATTCCAAAGGTTTTTCATTCTCAAAAAAAAAAAAATCACTGTTAATTTCAAGGGTAAATTGATTTTATAAATTGCTTTACTTTTTTAAAATCTGTCTTTAAGGTGGCCTGTAAAACTTGATACCTCATGCTCCAGAGGTGATGTTGAACAACAGTGTACTTAATCAGAATATATTTAAGCACATAATATTGAATGTTTTGTTTAATAATACTTTTGATTTAGAAAATTTGCTTTAGAAATTGAGATATATAAATATTGATATATATGTTAGTAACAGTCCTACAATCTAATTTATCCCATATACATACACACACTACATTTTAAAACATTAATAATAGATGCAAAAGGAAAGTCAAATTAAAATATTAATGTGAATAATTCAGCAAAATAATTTTTGCTACTTCTGTATCGATTCACCTGAATGAATTCAATTTTCGATGTCAGTTTCCAATCATAACTCATAACTGCATCTTTGAAAGCAAACCTAAGAATGAGAATTTTAACAGCCCTGGAGAACAGTTCGTTTTCTTTGAGCACCCTCTAAATCTTTCCTGAAATTCAAAGGCTACTCCTCCAGAAGTGATTTACAAATGATTCACCTTGCTGACAGGACAAGTAGAATTCCTACTAATTAGAATGTTTTCTTCATATGAAATCAGCTATGGTGAATCAAGAAAACCTTGGCGCCAATTTAGTCTCATTTTCACTTTTGTAGATTAATGAATTATTAAGTTTATTCAGTAATTTCTTCTGCAATTGCAATATAATTTTTATTTTAATTCTCTATTCTGAAAGTAAATCAGGAAAAATAGACCATTATTCAATTTTCACTTAAGGAAAAGGAGACCAAAGACTAAGTTTCTGATATGCCTACTTGAAGTTATATCTTACAGTCTCTGGTTCCTGTACCTCTGAAATGCATACAGTTCAGTATCATCAATCAAAGACTGGGGACGGGGAGACAACCAGACTTATTAGGCCTAAGGATGACACTACATAATTAGCTAGTATTATCAGTTGGCATTTTACTTACAAATTTTCTCAATCAATCATGTTATGATGGATAAAAATTCAGTTCAGCTACATTTTGCTTCTAAAGTTTTTCTCCTTAAAAGGACGTGGCATCTTCTGTTTTGAATAGTCTTTCTAATTTCCATTCCATTATTGAAAATAAGAGTACTAAGAATTTTGGTAACCACCTAACTAGTGGAAGAAAGAAGATAAAGAGACCCATAAATATTCAAACAATTCCTCTTTCTACTTCAAAGAAGAAAGATTTTTTTCTATTTCTTCCTTTATAATAGTACACATTTTAGATCACCCAATAAACAAGTGAGAAGCCAGAATATACAAAAGATAATCCTTTTATTTTCCAGCTATCTTACTGTGAGTCAACTTAATGTTTCAATTCCATGTTACATTGTCTCTAATAAGTTGTAATTTTCTCACAAACCCAATGTCAAATTTTAAGGATCCTGTATTATAATTAAGTAAATATAATGAAATATATTCCATAGGACCACTAAGTTATGGAAAGCATACAAGACATTCAACTCAAAAAAGAAAAAAAAAGAAAAATTCAACTCATTTATAAAATAAATCAATCTTCAATTTGAAGACATGCGAAACAGAGTCACAACCTCTTTAAGGAGCAGATATTTGGAGAGATAGAAAAATAAGCACACATATCTTATACATATTTATATGCAAATATGCTACCAAAACATAAAGGATAAGCCAGGTTCTGGGATGGATGCATCCCACAGTCTAACCTATGTAACCCTATGGCTAGCGGCATTGCTGACATAACTGATAATTTGACTGAGGAACATCAGGTGTTAGGGCCCAGTGGTGACGGAAACAGAAAGCCCTTTGCAGAAACTCACAGAATGTACATGGATTAGAATCAAAAGGAACCTCAAAGATTATTGGGTCCATCTCTCTGTTCTTGGCTAAACTAAACCCAGCTCTTTTCAGCAACTGACAAGGTTGAATTTGAAGTCAGTAGCCTTAGAAAAAAATCTGATGACTTGGACTGAGAGCATCCTTTCATTCTAATCTTTGACCCAGCACATTATGGACTTCTAAGAGAAGTCCATTCCTATTGAAAATGGCAGGGTGTTTGCCAAGGAAGAGAAAAACGGAATGAGAGTGGTCTTGTAAGTGTGGATGGAGGTATGTACACATGTGTGAGAATATGCACAGGACATGTATGCATGTAGTGTGTATGCAGATGTATAGTTTATTTCTCTTGAGACTTAAAAAAAAGAACTACTGTGGTTGCAGGCTTTGTATTCCTTTGAGAGGATAGCTGAAATGTTTGACATTTCAAAGCCCAGGAAGCATTCTGGAACTGCAAAACGAGCAAAACTCTCCCCGTGAGAGGGCACTAGGGGGCCAAGCGGAGCAGAATCTTCCCTCGCTGTCCATCCAGGACGGCCTTGGTTGTCAACCTTCGCTCTGCCGCCTGCACTGGGGGCAGGGGCAGCGGAGGACGCCAAGAGCGCGCACAGCAGCTGCAGCAGGATCCTCTCATAAAACAAGGAAACCCAGGATCTGTGGGGCAATGAGCCGCCTTTACGGGTTGACAGTTGTGCTGTGGCTGTGCCCGTGCTGCTTGGCAAACTGGCTTTCGGTTTTGGCTTCGCAAAAAAGGAGCGGAAGGGGGAGCTGTAGTGGTTCCCAGTGCCCGCAGGGCCCCCTCTCCTGGCCGCTGTGTGCTGGCCACTACGGGTGCAGAGTGTGCGCACTCGTGTCTCTCTGTGTCTGTTTGTGTAACTGTTTGCATGACTGTCAATCTATCTGTCTGTGTGACAGAGAAACAAAGATGCTCGCGGAAAGTTCCCTCTGGAAAATAAACCTCAGGAGTTTTCCTTGCTATGTCCCAGGCACCCTGGTCCTCCGTAACTATGATACTGCCTTTGTCGCTTCGTTATTTTGTTTCCTCGGGATGATTTATATCCAGGAGTGAGAAATGCACGTTTATTGAAGTTTTCTGTATGTGACCTTACTTCATGGAAATGAGAAAGTGGCTGGGAAGGAAGGAGAACCTGAAAAACGGTAAATTCCCGCTTCGGATTGTGAAATGAAACAGTTAAGAGCCCAGAAACTGGACTCAGACTGTCCGGATTCAAATTCCGCTCTGCCACTTACACTAACTGTGTGCCGTGGGCAAAGAGCTTCTACTCGGTGCCTAAGTTTGTTCATTTGCAGGATAGGGATAGAAACAGCGCCCAGCTCATAGGATTGTGAAGATTAAACATATGTAAAACGCTTAGAACAGTACCTGACGCATAACAGTTGCTGTGTGTTAGCTATTAACATCATCCTCCACATCCACTGTGTTAAATGTGGAGAAGGACTATTCGGGCCCTTTCCCCCATCTGTACGCACTAGATCTCCGTACATGCCCATTATATCCCCAAGCAAAGATGAAAAAGTACCCTCCCGCGCCCGCTCCACACCCGCCAGCACTCGCAGTCACCCAGCCACCCCCGCCCGTGTAGACGTGCATCTGCGAACCCCTCCCCAGCCGTCCTGCGCGCCACACCTGGGGGCGCACTTGGGGGCAAAGGCAACTGAAGTGTCCGAGCGTGCCGGTCCCTACCTCTCCTGGCTGAAGAGTGCATTGGGGGTATTTTCCTACCTGCCCCAGGTTTTTGCCCTTCTTACTGCCGCCGAAAGCCAGTCCTTGGTATGTGCCCGCAGATCGATTGGCGGCCTGGGCTGGCGTCTCCCCGCCCAGAGAGGACTTGATGGAGTTGAGTTTGGCCCGCGAGCTGCCGAACTGGGAGCTCTCCACCATCAGCACCGCGGCCAGTAGGAGCAGGCAGCGGGAGGAGTCCTTGCCCCGCATCAACGCGGCCATCGCCTGGCGAGGGGTCCCCAGGGAGGGGCAAAGCCCGCAAGGGTGCGGGTACAGAGGGAGGGAGGACCCCAACACGGGGCCCTACGCGCGGGGAGCCGGGACTCGCAGAGACTCTGTTTTTCCCCAACCCCACTTGGCTTTGGGGGCCCAGCACCGTGTGAACTCAGTCTCACGCCTCAGACCGGGAGGGAGCGCGACCCAAGCAAGACCTGCTTCTCCGCCAGGGCAGGAAGTTCTGCAGTAACTGGAAGCAATCAAAGGCGAGGCGCCTTCTTGCCAAGGAGGCGTGACCCGAGGTGCAAGAAGCCCCAGCGCCACGGCCCGCACCGCTTCCGTTGCTCCTTGCCCCGCACCTCCGAGGTCCCGCCCGGTTCTCCGCGGTCCAGTCCTCCTCCCAACTGCTCAAGAGGTCCACATTAGTTCCTTCGCCTTCGGCCTCAGTTGCGTTTTCTCTCCTCTTTTCCTTCCCTACCCCTTACGTCTCAACCTTTGCAGGACATAAGTCCTCCTTTTCAAAGTTAGCGGGCACTAGATGGGGGATCAGGAACCTCCCCCAGACAAGACCCTTGAGGTCTGAGGCCAGCCACGGTCCCGCACGCGCGCACGCACAGGCGCCCCGAAGCGTTGTTCTCCGGCTCACAGCCCTGCAGCAGCCAAGCGCTGCCAGGGACGCCTAGATGCCCTGGGAGCTGTCTTGTGCTCCACGCGGTCTCCCTCTCTGCGTCTGCTCTCTCATCGCCGCCCCCTTTGCTTTTTATAGCTTCCCACAATGTTTTTTTTTCCTCCGCCCCCAATTCAATAGTGACAAAGAGTGAAAACGTATCTATCACCCCCCACGTTCCCGCCCGTCTTCGCTTTCCCTGCGGCTTCCCCTCCTGCTTCTCCCTCGCCCCCTCCCACTGCCCTTCCACCGGACAGCACTTGAGGAAATGGGATTCACCCCCAGAGGAACAGGCCGGGTTCTGATTATTCCTGAAAACCAGCCACTCCCGAAGATGTTAGAACCTTTGCAAACAAACGGATGGCAAATGTGGAAGTGGAGAGGGGCGAGCTGCCACCTCGCTTCGGGACCTCCAGCACCCCTCGCCAACCCACCTCCAGTCCCTGACTCCTGGAGGAGCATTGGGAAAGCCCTACAGAAGACTGAAAGAAGTGAGCATCTGGGCGTTAATGGTCTGTGTATGCTCAAGTTGGGTTTTAGCCTGTGCCTCCCAGTGGATGTGTGAGACTGGCACTGTATTGGTGCGCCAGGGAGTGCCCAACCGACCCAAATGGGGCTTTGGGAAGAAGAGTACCAGAGAAGGAGGAAAGATGCTCCTATTTCCCCTCTGAGAGGCGTTTAGGACTTTCTGGTCTCCTCTTCACCCTCCAGTCCCCCTCCCCACCACACAAGCACCGTTTGTCTACGTCTCTGAGGAGCTGGGAGCAATGGGGGCCCCCTGAGTACCTTCCGAGCTTTGAATCTCACAGCTCTACCGGGCATCTTTACTGTCCCAGGCAACTCCCCCCTTTGCAAAGAGGAAATCCCAGACAGGAATGAACGGGGCGGCAAGGGAGTCTTGGAGGTTCCGCTTTCTGCCCCTTAGCCCCTGGGAATGACATGCGAAGCCTTTCCTGCGAGACCCGAGGCTCCCCGGGTCCGGTTCGCTTCTGTGGGAGAGAGGCTCAGAGACGGGCTGGAGCGCGCGGGTGTGCGGCGCTTGGGGGCGCCAGTGGCAGCCGCTGGGCAAGGCGAGGAAGCGTTGCCGGAGACAGAGATGAGGGCTGTCCCAGGCAATCTCTGGGACTGGAGAAGTTCGGCGGCAGTAGAGAGCCAAGGCTTCCAAAGCAACCCAAGCGCTTAGGAATTTGTTGCATTTCTCCTTCTCTGGTGCGCTAACATCTGTGCACAGAGAAATAGAGGCTGTGCAGTACAACTTGATGCCTAATAGCTAGGGGAGGAGGCTGTTCTTTCTAAACACGCTCTAGAATCTTCAGACCTGAGTTCCTCAGCTTTCACACCTGATCCTGGCACACACCAGCACGGACAGTGCGGTATACAGTCAACAGTTGCTAGGGGAGAACGTTAGTGACTCCTTTCTTCTCCACCAAAAGGGCTGAGGTAGGTCTAAAGTGTGAATTTGTAGCTGGGTTCCTGCAGGCTGCACCAGCTTTGCATATTTCTCTGCCCTGTTCTGTCTGTCTGCCAGGAATTCTTCATTTTCTGAATGACTTTTTTCTTTTTGAATGCACAAGCAAGAGGTGATTAAAACTTGAGGAACCCTCAGGCATGTTTTCTTATCTTTGGATTGCCTTGTGCTTCCTCAGGGTAGAGATTTTCACGTTAAAAAAATTTTTTTTTCACTTTTTAAAAATATGCCCAGGAATGGATCTGTAAGGATTTGTAAGCATTCCAGGCACTAGTGGAGGGCAAGGAAACTGACTAACTTACACTCTACAGATAAGTACTTGGGATTCAATGCTTAGACTTTACACAAAGGTGTATCTTTTGCCTTCATTGTGATTTGCCAAACAGAAAACATGAGAGAAATGGAGAAAATTAAGTTAGGAGCCTACTGGTTTGGATATTTTTCAAGAGTATTTTAGAGCAAAAGGAAAAGAGAGCTAAATATGTAAGCAAGAAATCACTCTACCTCCACTTGAAGAGTGTGGGAATCCACCAGCTGCTGAAGAACAAACTCCTATGAATCAACAGAAAATCTGAAGATACTTTGCCTGTTTCTGTTGGTTCCCTCTTTCTTTACCACCAACCAAAATAAGATACCACATAGTCAGAACCCAACTCCTATCATATGCTAAAAAGAAACAGTGTACAATTCAGTATATGTACTCTCAAGAAACCCTTCAGCTCTAGATATCAGGATAAAGAGATTATCTCAGAGGTTTACAAAGGGCCCTACAAGTTCCAAATACGGTTAAAAATCAAAGTTCACATGAAAGTTACTTTCACAAACATTGTCCCTTTTATATAAAACAAAATCACGCTACGAAATCAAATGCTAAAACATACACAACTACACCTTAGACTAAAAAGGAGGTAAGAACTAATTTCATTCATGGTCCAAATGCTCTCTGTAACATTGTATAGAAGACAGAAACAGACACACATAACCCATATGCAGACAAGTAGGTACGCGTACACAAAATCAACTAACTGCAAATAATCCTTTGGATTACTGTTTTAATCCCACATGTGTTTTCTCATGTGTGTTTTCATAAGTATGAAGATACAAGCTTCATATTCTATTTGGAAAAATAGATTTTTTATGCCTTTTGCAAAACATCATTAGGGAGTAAATAAATAAAAGCAATACTGTACAGAAGTAAAGATAGGGTCCTCCTGTCCAGAAGAAAGTGCCTCTGTGGACACTTTCTCCTTTGGCCATAATTTCCCACTTCTCTTTGCTCCTCAGCTGTGGGGTGATTTCGGTTCCATAGAAAAGCCACAGCTGACTCAGCAGTTTCTTCTGGGTCCTGGTTTCCTTCTGAATACTTAGGGCCAAGGTAAGCTAAGTGTACACCTCATTGCCTTATTCTTGTTTTTCATCCTATTTTCTCTCTCCCTGCATTAGTAACCACTTCCCACAATAGTCTATTTATCCGTTGTTCATTTATTCACTGTATATTTATTAAATTTAGGGCCTTGAGGATACAAAAGCGAGTAAGTCAGGGCCTTGGCCATGGTGAGTCTTATGGTCCACTGTGAAGGCCTTGACTTACTGAAATCTGCCTCTACCCCTCTCAGGAGCTGCCGCTATTAGCCTTCCTCTGTTCTCATCCACCACTGAATTCTGCCAATCTCAGTCTCTCACAGGGTATCTGGAGCTTCCAAGCTGGATTGAATTCATATGACTATGGGAATAAAAATATTAGGAATGTCCCCCAGAGTCTTTCCTTTTCTCATAAGTTACATGTACATTTTAGCAGCACACAGGGAGACAATATTCCCACATTTGTGGTTAAATGCAGAGAAATGACACTAGATGTGGTCATTTGGGTCATTTTAGATAAGTAAGAAGTACAGTACTCTGGCAAACTTGGGAAGGGACATTAATTTTTATTAGGTCCCATAGGCCCACGAATCATCTTGTTCACACAAGATGGACATGAAACATCTCCATCATTTTTCGGTGTTAAAGGATTTGTAATATATGGTTTTGTGTGTTTCCTCTCTCCATGGTAAACCAGCCTACCTGGTCTTCTATTCTAGTAGGACTCACACTTTGGATCTTATCACATGAGAATTTTATGTTTCTCACTGTCTAAGGAAAAACAGTACCATGTGTTAGCATCAATTACATTTTAAATAATTTGTGATAAATGAGTATTAGCACTGGTATTGTGAACATTTTTAGTGTCTCTCGATAGGACTAATTTACATACCAGATATGAAAAATTGCATCTCCTATTCTATCCCTGCCATAGTTTCACCTGTTAACTCTCTTCTGACTTGATCTCCTGGACAACAGGTCCAGTGAATGAGAAAAGACCTCGTCACTCACATTTGCGGCGCTAGCTGTGCTTGACCCAAACATGCACAAGTGAAATGGTTCAAGGTTATTTCAGAGTAAATCAATCAGAAACATAATTTCTTAGCCAATGGCTTGTTTTTTGATCCTTGACACATCAGTCATTTTCTCAATACTTTACCTGCCACCCAAATGACAGAAACTTACTAAACAAATCCCTTCCTTAGAGACTGAACCCAACTAATAAAAAGCATGCAAAGAATATAGTCAGAAACTCAGGTAGACAAACTTCTGTTGATTCTTGTGCATATGGGTGACCTTAGGTAGAACTGAAATTAGAAATTATCCCCAAACGTTTAACACCAAACCTTTCCCTTTATGATGCACAGTTTCTGCTTCTTCTATACACTGCATATCCTTCTTGGTGGTCCATATACCCCTACTGCTGAGCTCTGGCAGGCTGTTCCAAGATTCATTTTTGGAAAGAGTACTATACTTGGTGGTTTGGAAAATATGTTTAATTCTTGAGAGAGGCTCATTGCAAGAAATCTCATCTTGAACAACAAAACACACAACTTGTAGATAATCTAGACCAGTAGTTTCCAAATTCTTTTCCTTAGATCTCCAGGGTTCTGTAGGAGTCTGACAAGGAAGTTAGAACTGCTGTTATTTTTGACAGGACCTCATGGGAGAGGGCTCCTGCAACATGAATTTTTAAGTGTCTATCTTGTTACTGTTTTTATTTGGGGGAGGGTTGTGTTGGTTGGTTTTTTGGCTTTAATCAACCACACAGATTTGGATGCAACAATGAGTTGGGCAAAATACTCTATGAGTACTCAACCTGCCAACAAGATGGATTGATTTCTATCCTGTTATTATTGCAGATTATTGCCAAAACAAACATTACTCAAATGGGGAAACTATTGAAAATCTGGCAATTTTTCTAGTCAGATATGGTCATTTGAAGTAAGGCATATTAAAAAATAGAAGGGCAGGGTAGTTAATCCAGTCATGGTAAAATGTGTTTGTTCCTGGTCAGTTATCTGAAACTATGAGTAGTAAACATAGAAAAACTTCAACTATAAAACAAATTATGGCACAGATTGAAAAATAATGGGAAAACTATTGGCACAAACAAAGGAAATATGTTCCTAAGTGGCAATTTTAAATCTGTGTTTGAAGCATAACCATGCTTGGTAACAGGGAATGTAAATTGTGTTTAGTTTATCTTCAAATGATCATTCTGCAATAGATCATACGTTTTGATACTGTGAGAATAGGCTCCAATGCTCAAAAACATCTTGAGGTATGAAAAACTCAAAGTATTAAACTTCAATCAGTTTAAGGAATTTTAAAGGTAACTGGCTTGGAAGATATAGTAATAATAAAAAAATAATAATAACCAAAATATACTGAATGCTAACTCTGTGCTAAGCTTGTTAGGTACTTTACATGTATTGCATGTATTATCTCTTATTTGTATGCCTTAGTTCATGCCTTTAAAACAATGTCTAATATTAAAATAATACTAAGCAAAGAGTAACTTGCAGCACAGCAGGCCCTCATTTGTACTTACAGATGCCCAGTTATGGCAACAATGTGGAGTGCACCTAAGAAAAGAAGAATTCATCCAGAGAAAATGGAGGTGGCTTTGCATCACTGCAGCAGGACTTAACACTGATTCCTCTAAAAGAGCCAAGATAAATCACTTGATAAAGGGCTATAAATAACACCAAGAATACAAGTAGATGAGTACATATATTGCAGCTTCAACCAATATAGTAAAGCCTCTTGGAAGTTGAATGATCATAGAGCAGAAAACCAAAAAAAGACTCTCTGCTATAAGGATGGTGTCCTCACCTGCCCAGGCTGATATAACAAAATACTAGAGACTGGGGGGTTTAAACAACAGAAATGTATTTTCTTACAGTTTTGGAAGCTGGAAGTCCAAGATCAAGGTGTCAGCAGGTTTGGTTTCCTCTGAGGCCTTTTTCCTTGGCTTGTAGATGGCCTTCGTCTCACGGGGCGGACCCTCTGTCTTTGTCCAAATTTTCTCTTAGTAAAAGAATACATGTCATATTGGATTAGGGCCTACCCTAAAGACTGAATTTTAACCAAATTACCTTTTGAAAAACCTTATCTCCAAATGCAGTTTCATACAGAGGTACTGGGGGTTAGGGTTTCAACATATGAATTTGGGGAGGGGGCACACAATTCAGCCCATAATAGATGAATTTATAGACAGTGCATATAAAACATCTGAGGAAAGAGTAACATTTATGGAACTCTGCCAGAGTTCCTGAACACAATGTGGGAGATGTGTCATATGTCCACTTAAAAGTGTTATTTAAAAAATTTTCCTATTACCACTTTACCTCTAAACTGTGTTAATGATATTAACTTCCTCACCTTCTTCTGCGTGTTATGCCTAAATATGAATGCAGCTGACTGCATCTGAAAGTGACTGTCAAGTTTCCACTGGGGCCCTGAAAAAGAACACAAAAAATTCAAGCTATTTGCCAAGAAGATAAGATCATTTCTACATTTAAAAACAGCACTTTGTTAATGAAAGATGGAAACAATAAAATACAGGAGTATATATGATACAAAAATGAAATTGTTGTAGATCAAAGAAAAAGGAAGCGGCCATCAAAAATAGAGTGATCTAGCAATCAGCAAGTTGTTCTGTTACTAACTTAATTTGTCCATTTATTTAATTTGATTTGTTCAATTTACTCAGTAAATTAATAGTTACTTGGAATCACAGTACTTTTAATTAATTCAAGGCAGTGCTAAATATGTGGAAGCAGAGGGAATATCTAATTTCATTGAAACTGCTCATGGAATCATTTTTTAATATATGTGCACTTTGACCACTTAGTTTTAAATTATTAAGAAATCTGAGTTAGAATAAGTTCAAATGTCATTTAGTTTTTTGTTTTTAGTTGTTGGTCTTTCTGAAATCCATAAAATGTGTCTACAGCCATACCACCCTGAATGCGCTCGATCTCACCTGAAATCCATAAAACGCTATTTTGGTTGTTAGTGTCAAGAATATATGTGCAGATTTGTATATACCTAAGATCAAATAATATCTCCTAGAATGTAACAACTGTTTTCATGTTCTAAAATTGGGTTAGCCTTGTTCTCCAATACCAATGTGTATTTTAATTAACAAGAAAATAACATTCTTAAATCTTTGATCAGTTTGCCTTTTAGGTATCAAAATGTATTATATAAATATAATTTTATCATGTTATAGAATTATTCAAAATTTTAAGCTATCCTATTGTTCTATAATACTTTCCCCCTTCCAATTTACAATGGAGCTAGCACTGGAGTCAGGGGTATGCCAACCGAGACGCTTTCTAACATGAAAAGTCAAGATAGGTTTATAATCTTTTAAGCACCATTTTCAAGTTCACAGAATTACATGATTTTTTTTCTATATGTTTGTACAATTCTAGGAGTTCACTCATTAAAAATGCTCACAGTTACAAGTTCTGATCAAAAGTTATTCTTGTTACAGTCCAACACTGTTAATTCTCTTTAGCCAAGTGTAGATACATCTAAGACTGTTAATTTTAAGTTAATTTGTACACTGTCACTCATTTGTTACACGCTTTCTGAATATAGCAGACATGATCAACTGATTTCTTTTCCAATGGCCATTTGATGTTAAAATGTCCTTAAGGAAACCACTCTAAGTAGTGCCTCTAAGTGAGACCATATATATGGGGGATGGAAATTGCAACCCATCATGATATTTTTCTCTGATAAGAGTTTCTGTTAACTGTTAGAAATGGGCTTTAAAAAAATAAGTGATCTTACATAGTTATTATTAGTCTACAAGACTAAGACAGGTCTAAGTTCATGTACCAGAGGGCAGTAACACACATATATCCATGGTTAGAAAGATGAAGAGCTAGAGATTATTACAAAGGAACTTTCCTGGAGAAACGCTTTTAAAGGCCATTCTTATACCACTATTATTAAATGGAAGAGAACTGACAAACGAATTCATCTACCCCTCTAATGAAGAGGTTGTGATACCTTTCAAATCTCAGATTGCCAAGACTGAAAAAAATAAAATAAAAAATCTTCCCCTTACCCAACTATACACAAGGAGCCATCTTCCTTTGTCAAGGCCTATTCAGAGGCTGCCCATGTGGCATTGAAGTCTGCTGTAAAAACTCTTCCACACCACTCAGAAACAAAGGCAAATAAAGTGTTGCTAGCAGTCCCATGAATGTGCAGAATGCACTGGAAATAAACAATACCTGCTTAATCTCACTTACCACCACTTTATCCTCAAACTTTCCCTGGCTACCTAAAAAAAAAAAAAAAAAAAAAAAGGCAACAAAATCTGAAGACCTCAGTACTTAACCCTCCGTTAGTTCCTTTGACTGCTCACCACTGTAAAAATATTTGCATCTTTTTGTCTTGATTTTTTAAAACATTATTTCAACAAACTGCTTCCCCCCTTACTCCCTCTGTCCTAACTTTACCCTTTGTTCTACTTCCTGCAATAAACCACCAAATAAAGCAGCCCCTGACACAAGGGGGTAGATAGTGTTATTTGAAAAGTCTGTAGGTAAAACTATGAAGGTAGAGTTTGGGAATACATGATGGAATAGTTTTTAAACTCCTGCTTTACAAAACCAGAAAAAGATACTAGGATAACAAAACCAAAAAACACAGACAACATCTACAGTATAATTAGGCAACATGGTAAGTGAACAAAATCATCAGTAGTTATAAGACCCATACAATATCAGTTTCTGTGAAAAAGATTACAGTAAGTCCCCTACATATGAACGAGTTCTGTTCCAAGAGCACGTTCGAAAGTCCAATTTGTTCATAAGCCCAACAAAGTTAGCCTAGGTACCCAACTAACACAATTGGCTATATAGTACTGTAATAGGTTTATCATAGTTTTCACACAAATAATACATAAAAAACAAACACAAAAAATAAAGAAAACATTTTTAATCTTACAGTACAGGACCTTGAAACGTACAGTAGTACAGTACAACAGCTGGCATACAGGGGCTGCCATCCAGTAACTCAACAGGAAAGAAGAGTTACTGACTGGAGGAGGGAGAAGGTGGGAGGTGGTAGAACTGAAGGATCGTCAGCAATAGGAGATGGAGGGCAAGCTGCAATTCCACTCCCACCTGATGCTGATGGCACAGGGTCTGGTTCCTTGCTGGATTCAATTCTATCTACCCTCTTGAAAAAACCATCCAGTGATGTCTGGGTAGCAGCTCTTTCTTTCTTGTCATAGATGACACGGTAGCACTGGATTGCATTCTGAATGCACATTCACATCTTTGAAAGTTTGCAACTTGAAGGTTTATATTTAGGGGACTTACTGTATTGAGGGGAAGCAATGGAGCTCTGAGAACAAGCACAACCTCAAATCTTTATCTGGTCCTCATTGGAAAAAAATCAACCAATCAGAAAATAGTATACAAAGCCAGGAGGGAATGGGTTCTGCAGGCTCTAAATCAAGGAACAAAGCTCCTCAATGAAAAGCAACTTCTGGAAATAGAATCCAAATTGAGCAGGCCAAGAACAATCAGGACAAAAGAAAAAGTCTAGATAAAAATGAGCAAAGGGTGGAAATGGATCTCAAAAATATGAAGCCATTTTTTAAATCACTCTGTAAAAACAACCGAAGAGGGAGTACTGGAGCAATGTAGCTAGAAAAGTTATTTTGGCCCAACCCTGTCTCTAAGAGCAAAGAAAACCTTATTTGAATTAAAAATGGGCAACAAAAGAGGATTGTGGCCCAATCCTATTTAAATTTAATATGTAAAAAAAGAGAATAAGGATTGGAATAGCATCACTACCTTCAAGCAGAAAAAATACCAAAAACCAAAAACCAAGCCAGCAAACAAAAACAATACCCAGTAAACACATAAAAAGAGTAACCTAATATTCCAGAACACACTAAAGGAAATTAAGAAAAAAATTGAAGCTATCAAAGAACATCATATGTCAGAATTCGAAAAACTCTAATAATATGTTTCAAGAAAAGAAAGATTTGAAAAGATATTTAGCAAGAAAATTCATTTCAGAAATGAAGCCTGAATGAATCTCCTAAAGGGAACCTTTAGAAATATCAGATGAAAAGGAGGGACGTAGATAAATCGAGAAATAAGAGATAAAAAGAGTTCAAGAAGGGGAATTCCCTGGTGGTCCAGTGGTTAGGACTCTGAGCTTCCACTGCAGGGGGCTCAGATCTGATCAGGGGTCTCAGATCTGATCCCTGGTCTGGGAACTAAGATCCTGCATGCCATGCAGTGTGACCAAAAAAGAAAAAGAAAGAAAGAAAAAAGAAGAGTTCAAGAAAACTAATAATAAATATAGAAATAGGAAAGCTGATTCAACATACTTATAATAGTTTTCCCAAATAAGAATCCTAGGCAATGGAACAAAACAAACACTAAATAATTTAAGAAAATGTTCTAAAATAACATGAACCAAAAGATTTGAAATTACATATGATAATGTTACACAGGAAAAAGTCAACCCAGAATGGACAACCCTGTAACATATTCTAGTTAAACTACTGAACTTGAAAAAAAAGTCCTTTGGCCAGTAGGCAAAAAGATCATGTCACTTTCATCAACCATGTTTTATACTAGGAGACAATTAAGTAACATATTTAAGATATTCAAAGAAAGAAAATGTGAACCAAGGGTTTTGAAACCAGGTAAACTGATCTTTATGTACAAAAGTTCCAGACAAAATGGTTTGTGAATCTGACGGGTCAGAGAATATTATCACATAAGCCCTTCCTTAGAAATTTACCAGAAAATAAGATTTAGAAAACCACAGTGACTGGGGAGATATTGAAATAAAGAGTGGTACTAAAAATGTAATTACCTGTAGAGCCTAGACTACAGGATGGTCTTCAGTGAAAGACACACAGTATTATATAATGGCTATATGCAGTAACAAGTAACAGAAGAGAGAGAGAGAGAACAACACTTGTGAATATGGATGTGAAGAAATCTTCAATAGTCGTAGTAAACAAAACTCAACAGTCCTTTTAAACAACATACTATGACTAAATGCGGGTTTATTCAGAAATGTAATGTACTTAGGAAATCCATTAATATGCTCCATCAGTGTAATAGGGTTAAGAGACTAATATAATCATCTCCATAGATGCAGAAAAAGCATCTGGCAATAATCAATACTATTCATGTTAAAAATTACCCAACAGAATGGGAATTTATGGAGATATATTCAGTTGACCCTTGAACAACACAGGTTTGAATTGCCCAGGTCCACTTATACGTGGATTCTTTTTCCAATAGTAAATACCATAGTACTACAGGATCTTGGTTGGTTAAATCCTTGAATATAAAGGAACTGTGAATACAGAGGGCTGACTAGACATTATGCACAGAGTTTTTACTTCATAGAGGGTCAGTGCCCCTAACCCTTCTACTTTGTTCAAGGGTCAACTGTCTAGGTCTAAGCCTAGGCCTAGGTCTAGGTCTAGGTATATATATAGGTTTAGGTCTAGATAAAAGGATAGAGATAGAGATATCATTACAAAAGTTGGAATCTTTACTTAATAGAATCACTTGATGCTTAAATGAGAAAGTCAGAAGTAAGACGAGGATGATCACAATCTCCACTACTATTGAGCACTGTGCTATTGGTAATAGTCATCAGTTGAGCAACAGAAATCAATCAGGCATAAGCCATAAGAACTGGAAAGGTTAAAGTAAAACTACCTCTATTTGCAGATAATGTTAAGTATATATCTGGAAAACTAAAAAGAAAAAAGGAATTTACTAAAGAATCAGTTTTTAAATTTAATATTCAATCACCTCTAGTCCTTATATACAAGAAAAAATTGTTTAGACATTATAAGGGCAGTGAAGACCCCATGTCAATTGCCAAAATCTAATCATACAATTCTTAGGTTTAAACATAACCTGATATGTACAAAAAATATATTTTTGAAACCTAACACTCCTGAAAGATTAAAAAAAAAAAAGTGGACTTAAACAAATGGAAAGTAATACAATATTCTTGGAGCAGAAGACTCAACATTATAAAGATGTCAGGTATGCCTGAACTAATAAACAATATAATCTCAGTAAAAATACATCATGTTTCTTTGAAAGTTGTTTTTAAAATTCTTTGGATTAAAAATCTTTCAGGAGAGTAAACAAGAAAGGTCAGGAAAACTCTGAAAAAGAACAGTAGTGATTAGAGAGACGGAGATAAATCTATGAGAAATTAAAACCTCTAAAAGAGGCATTGGTTTGTTACTGGCACATAAACAGACATACAGACCAACATGATACCACAGAAAACTCAGGAGTATACCCAACTGCATATGGACATTTAGTATATGATAGAAGCAGCACCCCAAATCGGTGGGCTAAAAGATGATTAGTTTAACTAGATAATAATATTTTTTTAAAAAGGTACAAACTGAATCTATTCTTTACACCCTCACAGATAAATTCCAAATGGATCAAAATTTTAAATGTAAAAAAATAAAATAAAATAATGCAAGAGGTAAAAAGAAAACATGGATGAATTCCTCCATAACCAGGGAAATGCTCTTCTGACTTAAAATCCAGAAGTAATAAAGGAAAAGATTAGAAAATTTGATTTCATAAAGATCATTTTTTCATAGCAAAAATCACTATAAACAAAGATAAAATATTAATGACAAACAGGAAAAAGTAATTGGATCTTATATCAGAGATAAATGGTGACTGTCCCTAATGTGTAAAGCGCTTCTAAAAGATGGAAAAGTAAAAGTCAAACAACTCTACAAAAAAATAGCCTAGAGATACAAACATAGTTTAGAGAAAAAAAGTCAATTGGCATTTAAAAATATGAAAAAGTGCTTGCACATAATAAGAGAAATACAAGTTAAAACTACACAAATATATGATTTCTTATCTATAAGACTGCAAAAATCCAAATGTTTGATAATATCTGTACAGCAAGCCTGTGAGAAAACAAGCATCCACGTTGATGGGAATACAAAATGACAGTACCCCATATGGAGGGGAATTTGGCAATCTAGTAAAACTACACATGCATTTTACCTTTGACTTAGTGAGTAATCCCACTTCTAGGAATCTTTTTGAAAGATACGCTAGCAAAAATACATTGACACAGGGTGTTTACTGTAGCACTGTCTGTAATATCAAGGGTTTGAAAAGAATCTAAATGTCTATACGTAGAGCACTGGTTGAATAAACTCAGAACATATCCACAATAGTGTTCTATGTATCTGTAAAAAGGAATAAGTAATATATTTAATATATTAAATGGAGTGATCTCCAAGATGTATCATTAAGTGAAAAAAGGCAAGATGGAAATTGGGTACTATCATTTAATTAAGAAGGGGTAGTTAAAATATATATCTGTAACTGTATCTCTATCTGTCTTTGCTTATGATTTAAAAAATAACAAAGACAAATCACCACACATATAAAATGGAGGACAGGAATAGGGTGGAGGGGACCATGCATAGTAACTAGCTTAATAGTTTTTAAAAATGATAAAAAAAGAAAAAATAAGCATTTATTCTGCTTTTCCTAGTCTCACCATACCTCAGGGTAACCAAATAAATTATCAAAACATTTTCTTCATATAGGGGTTAAATGATGACAGAATTAGAAGATCATCATCATTGTAATCCTTACTGAGTTATAGAATCTAGGCAATTATCATCAATGTTTGACATTACAGAAACTGAGACAGCCAAATATGATACGCTGCTTGATGGCAGTACACATTACAGTTGACCCTTGAACAACATGGGTTTGAACTGCACAGATCCATTTACAGACAAAGTTTTTCAATAAATACATACTACGATGCTACGCCATCTGAGTTTGGTTGAATTGACAGATGTAGAGCCAAGGATAAGGAGGGCTGACTGTAAACTTATATGTGGACCTTCAGCTCTGCAGAGGGTTGGTGTCTCTACCCCGGGAGTTGCTCAAGGGTCAGCTGTACCACCTATCAAGCTGTCTTGCCAAAAAATTGAATCTGAATTCGATCAAGCCTCTAGATGGAAGTATGAATTTTCAGATATATAGGGAATGGAGGAACATATTAAATAGCACCACGGGGATGAAATCGGTAAAATCCTGATCATGTGCAAAACTCTATTTAACAAATGATTCAATTTTTATGAACTACAGCAACAACAACAACAAAATGCAAGGAAAAACGGATGACAAAGGAAAGATAATTAAGACAGATTAAAAAATCGTAATGCATGGATATTTGGATCTGATTTAGGCAAACAAATTGAAAAAATTATATGATGGATACTTGATAAATTTAGGAGCTTTTCTTTTTTTTTTTTCTTTTGCGGTACGTGGGCCTCTCACTGTGGTGGACTCTCCCGTTGCGGAGCACAGGCTCCGGACGCATAGGCTCAGCGGCCATGGCTCACGGGCCCAGCCGCTCTGCGGCATGTGGGATCTTCCCGGACCGGGGCACGAACCCGTGTCCCCTTCATCGGCAGGCGGACTCTCAACCACTGCGCCACCAGGGAAGCCCTAGGAGCTACTGTTAATCTTTAAGGTGTGATAATGGTTTCTGTAAATGAGTTTTCTTAGACAGTCCTTATCTTTTAAAGATACACACTAGAATATTTACAAGATGAGATAGCTTTATGTCTGGGATTTGCTTCAAAATAATCTCAGGGATGGGTTTTGAAATTGTTGAAACTGAGTAGTGTATGTATATGAATTCATTATACTCTTCTGTTTTTTTAGTTTTGAAAATTTCCATAAATAAAAGTGACAACAGCAACAGCAATAAAAAATTTAAGGCAAAATCTCCAATTAAAAAAGCAGGTGGCCTTTGGGGCAAAGTATCTTCATGAGTATTGATTATATCATTTTATATTCTTCTAAACTCTTCAAGAGAACTGAAAACACTGAAACATTAGAGATGTAACTTAAAGTCCTCATGAGGAATTAACCTCTTCTAAATGCTTCTGCCATGGCAAGTTGGCTTCAGTGCCACTATCCGTTTATATTTCTTACCAGGAGATATATCTAAAATAAGCATGTTTTGACTTTTTTTAGGTGGCATCCAATTTCAACAATACTTTTTGTTTCAATAGTAACACTTCAGACAACGTTTCCTGATTTAGTTTGGAAAAAAAACAAACAGTGTATTCAGATCTCAAAGTGTATTTTACAGTATGGAATAGATAACTGTAATGCAGGTTTAGAAGCTAGAGAAGAACAAAAGAGACTGTCCCATCAATAGTTGTATAAGAAGATAATTCCTATACAAAATAATGCCACTGATACTAGAGTTTACCTTTGAGAGGTAAGTTTTACAACTGAATTTTTTTTTTTTTTTTTTTTGGTACGCGGGCCTCTCACTGTTGTGGCCTCTCCGGTTGCGGCAAACAAGCTCTGGACGCGCAGGCTCAGCGGCCATGGGTCACAGGCCCAGCCACTCCGCAGCATGTGGGATCCCCCCAGACCAGGGCACGAACCCGTGTGCCCTGCATCGGCAGGCAGACTCTCAACCACTGCGCCACCAGGGAAGCCCCTGAATTAAATTTTTTAAAGAGGAAGTTAAGTGTCCACTGAGTGGTCACTTATTGAATTGAATGCCTAGACCCCCATCTCTTTCTCAGAGAACCATTTTCTCTGAAAACAGACTCCCATCTACAGTTCTTTTTTTTTTTTTGTATTGTATGGTATGTGAATTTTTTTTATTGAAGTATAGCTGATTTACAATATTGTGTTAATTTCAGGTGTATGGTAAAATGATTCAGTTAAATATTTTTTTCAGATTCTTTTCCATTATACGTTATTACAAGGTAATGAATATAATTCCCTGTGCTACAGAGTAAATCCTTATTACTTATATATTTTATGTACAGTAGTTTGTATCTGTTAATCCCATACTCCTAATTTCTTCCTCCCCCTCTCCCTCTCCCCTTTGGTAACTGTAAGTTTGTTTTCCATGTCTGTAAGTCTGTTTCTGTTTTGTATATAGATTCATTTGTATTATTTTTTGGATTACACATGTAAGTGATATTATGTAATATTTGTCTTTCTTTCAGCTGCAGAACAAGGTTTCTGGCAGTCATATTGCTACAACACCATCTGCCTCTCTGGCCACACAGTACTTGGATTTGGTGTCACATCTGATCTAATAGGGCCAGTGACCCCCTTACTTCCCTGTGAAACTTGGAATTAACACTAAAAATAATAGTCTAACTTTATGCGTGTTCTTGATAAAGAAGATGCAAACTCAGAATCTGTGGGTAATATTTTCTGTCTTGTGAACAAGAAGGAAAGAAAGTTAGTCTTTGGTGAGAGATTGATGCAGATGAGCAGAAAGAGGTGGAGACGAATGATGGAGAGAGGGGGCTTATGAGGTGATGTTAAAAATGAGAGATTAGGTTTCCTTTGCTGTGCAAAAGCTTTTAAGTTTCATTAGGTCCCATTTGTTTATTTTTTATTTTACTTCCATTGCTCTAGAAAGTGGGTCAAAAAAGATCTTGCTATGATTTAAGTCAAAGAGTGTTCTGCCTATGTTTTCCTCTAAGAGTTTTCCCATATGACCCAGTCATCCCACTACTGGGCATATACCCTGAGAAAAACATAATTCAAAAAGACACATGCACCCCAATGTTCATTGCAGCACTATTTACAATAGCCAGGACATGGAAGCAACCTAAGTGTCCATCAACAGATGAATGGATAAAGAAGATGTGGCACATATATACAATGGAATATTACTCAGCCATAAAAAGGAACAAAATTGAGTTATATGTAATGAGGTGGATGGACCTAGAGTCTGTCATACAGAGTGAAGTAAGTCAGAAAGAGAAAAACAAATACCATATGCTAACACACATATATGGAATCTAAAAAATGTGGTACTGATGAACCTAGTGGCAGGGCAGAAATAAAGATGCAGACATAGAGAATGGACTTGAGGACACGGGGGTGTGGGTGGGAGGAGGAGGCTGGGACGAAGTGAGAGAGTAGCACTGACATATATACACTACCAAATGTAAAATAGATAGCTAGTGGGAAACAGCTGCATCGCACAGGGAGATCAGCTCGATGCTTTGTGATAACCTAGGGGGGTGGGATAGGAAGGGTGGCTCAAGAGGGAAGGGATATGGGGATATATGTATACTTGTAGCTGATTCACTTTGTTGTACAACAGAAACTAACACAACATTGTAAAGCAATTATACTCCAATAAAGATATAAAAAGAAATAAAATTTAAAAAACAAAAAAATGAGAGATTAGTCAAATGGATAGATGGATAGATGGATAAGTAGAAAAATAGATATATAGAGATAGAGATAAAGCCATAGAGATAAATGAGTAGTTATCACATACAAAAATATCTCCAACATATATAACATATAACATACAGAAAAACATACTCTGTTCGTGTGTGTGCACAAAAGCTGAACATTTAAATGAAACATACTCCTAATATGTTGGTTTCACCATGGAAAGGGAAGTAGGATTGAGGGAAATAGGTTGGTGAAGGTACTTTTTATTATATACATTCCAATATTTTTAAAATTTGTATAGCTCATTTGTTTTTTTTGTTGTTGTTGTTTACATAAGAGTAAAGATATACTTATATTCACATATTACTTAAACGGGTAGAAAAACAAAATTTATAACTGTTAATATCCAGGAAACACTGAGCAAGAACTCAAGGCCTAAAGGGGAACATTTTTTACTTCAAAACAATTAGTAAAAGATCTAAAATTCTATCAAATAAAAAAATGATCATTTCTTAACTTTACCACTAAAAGAAACAAGTAAAAGCATAAGACCCATTTTTGGAATGTAATATTTTATTTCCTTTCATAGACCTGCTCTCTTGTGTTTACTTAGGCTTACACTAAATAAATTGCTCTTCTCTAAGCATTCACAGTCCCTGGAAGAAAGAAGCCATAAATTGCATCATTTAGTAGCAAAGGCAGGGCTGGGAATAAATACTCAGGACAGAAAATCCGAAATGTATTATAGTTATCAAGAGTAGGGACTCTTCTGGTTTTGTAATTTTTTTCCAAAATACTTTAGCTCCATCCACTGGGTTTCATATTAACAAATGCTTATGAAATGATTATATATACAATTGCTAAATGCCAAACACACATAGTAAAAACTAATCTCAAATAAATTTCATCAGCTACTAAGTTACTTCACAATGATGCCATCAGACTTTTTCATTTATTTAAGATTTTGGTCAATAACTGGTCCACAGTTGCCCAGCACATCAGTGGGCAGGTCCAAACTAAACTTTATCTCGACTTCACTTAAGCTCTGTTTCCAACAAATTCCACTCAGCTAAGGTCTGCACGTTTTCCTTCTTGGACACTAGAGGGAGAGGGAGATTATTTGCAGTTATCCACTTTGAGGCATATTTTGCAGCAAGGCCTTTTTATCATCATCCAGTCTGTGGCTACATAGAGTCACATACGGCAGCTTCCCACCCTCATGCCCGGTCAAAAAAACACATTTTTGAGAATGCTCTACTAACATACATAGGAGAAACACCAATTTAGGAAATAGTTCACATTTATTTAAAAAATGAGATTATAAATTGAAGAAATTTAAAATAGGTAAAACTAACATCAAACCAAAGGAGACCATAGCTCAGAATTTGTTAATCTAATCATATTTACAGAGAAGAATACATTTAAAAATGTAATAGCTAAACTTTTAGAACCTCAGAGGATACAACCCATTTGTAGTCAAGCATTTTGGTAGAAAATATATAATATCCTCTGTGTTCTCATCTCTCCCAACTCTTCTCCTCGTTCATTCACTCCCAGTACACCAGCCTCACTGCTGGTGCTGAGCCTTCCAGACACATTCCCACCAGGAGCTTCTCGCTGGCTGCTCCCTCTGCCCATAGCTTCCTCCTGCCAACATCGTATGGCTCACTCCCTCAGTGGTTCAAGTCTTTGCCCAAATGTCATCTTCTCAGTCAAGTCTACCCTACTTAAAACTGGACCATTACCGCCACATAGCCTTCCTTATTTCTGTTAATTTATTCTATATTTTATTTTTGCCATAGCATTTGTAAGTTTCTATTATCCTACATATTTTACTTATTTATTATGTTGATTACTGTCTATGTTCTCCACTAACATGTAAGCTCAATGAAGGTGAGGATTTCAGTCTATTTTACATATCAGTGTAGCCCAAACACCTAGATTAATGTCTGGCATGTGGAAGGTACTAAATGTTAAAAGAGTTAATTAAATCTTCTTCAGTTCAATTCAATAAAACATTATTGCTTTGTACTTGAATTTAGTAATATTTTTCATGATCTCAACGTGTGTTATTGAATGAGTTTTTTTTTTTAACCAGAAAAACTTGCAAAGATAATAACGTAATCTTTCTTTGACACAGAATCTGACTCCACAAGCACTGATGGATAGCTATCATGTCTTGTCTTCCTCGTGGTTTGGCACTTGAAATCCCTTCATTTTTTAAAAACATCTATGAATAATAAATGCTTTTGTAACTTTTTTCTCTTCTCTTACATCTGATACAATTTATCTGTATTTTTCCATTGGAGTTGAAGAAGTATAAACGATGACTTAGAGCTGGAATAACCATAAGAAAATTGTGAAGTTAGACCAAGTAAATCTTTGATGCTGTGCCAACAAAAATCATCTAATATTCCATCTCCCTTAGACACTGTTCCTCAGAAAACTTTTATCACTAGCCATCAGCTAATCCTTGCTAGAGCACCAACTCTGAGTGGCTTAAGCTACTACTACTCTAAGGGGATATTTGTGTTTAAACAAAACTGGAAAACTCCAAGACCCCTAGGATCCAAAAAAGTACATCTCTGTGTCAGGTAGTAGGAGGAAATATTTGGGGAAAAAAAGGAAATATCCAGGCACTCTTTGAATCATATCACATAAAAGGTCTCAGCTCCTAAGACTGTCACTGGATGAATGATTCTTGAATTGGTGGATCCAATGTGGAAGATAATGCACTATCAAGTGCATAAGAATGTGTAGGTCAACAGACCATAACTGACAAGAACAAAGCTATAATAACTGGGGTGGGAATGCAAAGTCAGAATAAATACAGAGATAGGAAATATTGGGTAGATATAGGGGATATCTTTGCTTATGTTTCCCAGCACCACCTGTCCTTCTCATAGTAAAAGCATCTTGGTTTTCCTTGGTGAAATTACCCATTCCTCCATTCTTACTTCATGTGACTTCAGAGTAGACACAGGACCCAGACCTTGCAACTCAGAGCATTCTATCCTTGGCCATAGAAGCAAATTCTTAGCAGTGGGGTCACATATTCTCTGGTAATATTCAGAATGAGACATTCTCCTTTTGTCAAGATTTCTTAACTGGCAGGAGGGAAGATAGGAGAGCACCTACTCAAGAAAGTAGGCTGTATAAGGGAAAGCAGAGTTAAGAGACAAAGAGAGAAAGATTACTAGTTATGGTTTGAGTCAAACCTGAAATCTAATGTTAGAGGATCCCATTATGAGAACCAATAAGTTTATCTTTTTGTCTAAGCTATTTCAAGGTAGGAGGTCTTGTCACTCAGAGTCAAAAGAGTCCTACATAAAAATATACTGAATTTGGAATAAGTAAGAACACAAGTTGAAAAAATTCCAGTCTAGAAACAAACAGAGGACATTTGTTACTTGAGCAAATAACTATACTGTCCATTAAGTTCAAGCTTAACACATGCTAGAGTTCAGGTTTGACTGGGGCCAAGAAGATGTTTGAGAATTTACTAGGGAACATCTGACATGATAGGCTTGTGTGATAGATACCATGTGAAAAAAATTGCTTATGATTTCCTAATATGGAAATATACCTTAAGATTAAAAAGTTATTTTTCAGGTTGAAATGTATTTTATTATTCACATACTTTGGATCTGGTAAGTTTATATGAAATGGAACTGTAAGGAGAATCTCTTCCACTCTTTTGATTTATAATACCTCTCAGGTATTATTAAATTTACAAATACCTTTTGATTTTTAAATACCTCTCAGGATTATTAGGTTGCAATTAGAAAATCTGACGCACGTGGTAGAAGAAATTTGATAGCACCTGAGGGTGAGACACAAAAGCACAACTCAGCTTGGTCACACTAGCCCAGACCTGAGAGCTGAGAACCAGGCCACTCCCTCTGCCTTTCATGGGACTGCCCGTTTCCTGTTCTTGCCTAGCTTTGTGCTTCTGTTTCATTGGGCTGCTTCTTTCTGAAAACCACCCTTCTTTGCTGACTTGTGGCAGTCCTCTCTCTGTAACTAGATTTGGCTTTTTTCAGAGCCAACTTCCAGTCACACCTCTTTGTTATCTTGGTACTCCATTTTTCTTAGCTGAATGATTCACTCAGTTTGATCTTTCTAAATTCCAAATTACTGGCTAAAAGAATCTGCTTGGTTCTCTTCAGGGGCAGAGTCACCTGGTACAAAGGAGCTACCTAGGTTCACCATTCCCCATAATGGAAGCTTCCAATGGGCACAGGTACTTTTCAGAAAGGATATGAACAGGGAGGCAAGGGTTAATTTTTCTGTTGCTGAAAGTAATACAAAAATGATCCTGATTACCACGCAAACACATATTCCTTCTCATTGGGGAAATGGTAAAATTATGAGACATAGCATTATGAAATAATAATGATTTGAATCATTAATTCATACTTTAAGGGTACTACTACATGATTTGGGTTCCATTCAGAGGACTTTGGTATCTATTAAGAGTAAACTAAAATATAGATATCTTAGAAGTTTGATTAGACATGTTTGAAATTATTCTGTCCATTATGTCTTATAAAGTTTATAATCAACAGTATCACTTCTATAACATTCATAGGTGTGTGGTATAAATATATTTCAGAACAAAATAAAGATTTTAGAAACAAACCAGACATTACATTCACTCTGATAATTGTTTAGAGATGTTGGTTTCACTGGAAAGTTCAGGAGGAAAAAACGAAATGGAAAAACATCAACGACTAACCTGTAAGATCAACTGAAAAAGTCAAAATTGTTTCTGATGTTACAATGGATATAATTTCTCAAGACATCATAAAATAATTCAAAACATATTCATATAGCTATCTATAATATTTATCTAAAACAAATAAATTGTAACCATATAAAATCAAATGTGCCTGATTTAGTTTTAGGAAATCTTTATGACCTAATATACAAAGCAATTTTGGAGGAAACTAAAGTAAAGAATCTAAGCTCTCAAAGGTCTGATATTTTTTCTGAAGTGTGACATATTGAAATAATCTCTACTAAAAGGAGTACTGATGAGGCAATTGAGTAAATGATATTAGTTCAGGAGATGAAAGAGGCAGATGATGTATTAACAGTCAATAATATAAACAATGTAAAATATATAGTGTACAATACTTGCTGTGACTGTTTAGGGTTCCTATACTGTGTGGTATTTCAAGCTTATAAAGGTGATTATAACAATATTTTATTAATAAAGCAATTTGAACATGAAATTATGCTTACGTTTAAACAGAAAAAAATGTTGAGAAAAAGATTGATTAAAGGAGCTTCAAAATTTTTATTCCATGAGGCACATATTCTGTTCTCTACCTGCAGCCTTTTGTATGCTCAATCTCCTCAGTGACACAAAGATCAAGGCTCCCAGAGCCCACATTGAGAGATAGGAATTGACTCACCCTGTAATAAGTCAGAAAATTGAGGAAGCTCTGAAGTAAACTCTTACCAACCCATCTCTCCATACTGTGAGGTGAGTATTTAATAATCACTGTAGGAAACAACCCAGCATCGGTTTAAATTATTACAATCCAATTTCTGAGGAAGAGAATATATTTTTCCTAATGACATACACATGTCATTTGTAGGATTAGAAAAACGTTAGGATTCATTCTTATTGAAATTAATTAATAAAGTGCAAAATCGCAAGAAAACAAAGTAGATATATCAGAGTTTTATAACAGTGGTCACTTCAACTAGATATAGCATTTCAAATGACTGAGTAATAAATTTAGCTTTTGGGGGACCAAGAAATGCTTCCAAGCAGAGATGCTATTTGACTTGAGATTTAAGGAATGAATAGGAAATCGTGAACTGGAGGAAGGTGACAGAGGCCACAGGAACAACGAAGGCACTGAGCTGCAAATGTGCATGGCAGGATTCCTGAGTGTGTAGAACACAGAATCTACTAGGGACAAATGAGAGGAGGCTGTAGAGCAGCAAGTCCAGGAAAACAGTATCTCAGGTGCGGACTGATTTATTTCACGGTTTCAGGTACGTCCAGTTATGTTGCTCTGCAAGTTTTATCTCCTTAAACCTGGACAACTCCAAGAATATCACTTGTCCTTGCTCCAATGCACTCTTCATCAAATATTAAAAAGGATTTTTAATACTCAGAATATGTGCTCACAGGGCTGGCTCTTCTACTGTAACCATGCCTTCTCAGGGCATGTGTGTTTTCAGCCACTTGGTATCCTCAGTGCAGCACACTGATGCTGCTTAATAAATGTTTAATGAAAAAACAAACAAAGCAGTAACTTTCTGCATATTTCTAGTAGGCCTTGCACTGAAAATTAACAAAAATTGGGCACCAAAACATAGCATGTTATGTAGTTGTCATGGTTAATAATGAGATAACTGAAATGCATTGACAGTTCATGGTCTAATGTATCTTTCTGATTTATTTGCCTAAAAATAACAAGACCTTGGTCTGCAAGTCAGGTGAACTCTGCTACTAACTAGTGTGTGACCCTGGACAAGTAACTTAACCTCATGTTTAAAACAACAGCTAACATGACTGTCCCTTTAAACTCTGTAATATAACAGGATGTAGAGATCATTTTACTTTAAATATAATTTTAAACATATTAAAATATTTGTTTATCTCACTTGTTTGCTATTATTCAGAAAATAATTTAATTCTTTATAGTAAAATCAATTTTTCCCTTTTGCCCAAACTGTATGTAGAAAATTATTTTACTGTTGTTATTAATATGCAGTCATACCATTAATCATATATATATGTGTGTGTGTGTGTGTGTGTGTGTGTATCTTGCTTTTTTCTCTTATGAGTATAGGAAAAACTTAGTATTAACATTCTAATGCAGTTACTTTTGGGAATTTATAAAGTAAAATATTAAAGAGTAAACGTTGGAAATAAGGAAGAGAGATAAACAGAATTCAGTTATTAATTTATATATTCTCAGCTTTATCTTTTCAAAAAAAATTAATGTAGTTAAACAAAAACATAGTACATAATATTCCAAAGAACAGCCTTTCTGTATTTGCTGAATTTATTTATCAGAGGAACAACGGAGAGAAAATAAATCTTTTATATTCAGTCTAGTTCCTTAGGGGCAATTAAATCTAGGATATTTATATAACAACTTAGGTAGAGAGGCACCATATAGTTGGACAGAATTTGTCATTACAGGAAAAGTAAATAACTTAAACACACCCAACAGGAAAACATTCATCAGAAAAGGCAGAACAGGCAGGAAACTTTTCACCAAGAGTTTAAAGCTGCATGTGAAGCAGCAGAAGTAATTCATTGTGAAGAGTTTAGAGATTAAAAAACATAACAACAACAACACTAACTTGTAAAAGTAGAAAATATGAATGTATTACAAAGAAAACTTTTGCAAAATCATGGCTTAGCCAAATATTTATCATTGACCATTTGTTGTGAAAATGGACATGTAGACATGTTTTCTTTATGTGTTAACTAAAAGTAAGAGCAATGACTCAAGAACTCAACAATTCACTTCAGTGAATACTTGCCGCATATATAGTCAAGCAGCAGGTCAGGATACAGAGATGTTTATAGCATAGTCTTTACACTCAAACAGCCCACAGTCTCGGAAGGGAGGCAGATAGGAAAAATAGGTTACAGTACAGTATGGTAAAGTGAAAGATTAACAATATGTGCAGAGCGCAGAGGTAGCACAGAAAATTAATAATTATGAATAATTACTTCTATAGAGATTTGAAGGAAGGAAAGTGTAGAAAAAAGTCTCCCAGAGGAGGGGAATTCTGAGCTGAATAGTTCAACCAGAAGTTCACTTTCCTGTATTTCACTCTCTGTATTCCTGAAAAGACAATGCTTGTTTGGAAAAATGAAGAAGGATCATCACAGCAGGATTTGATTTTATTTTTTGACAAGAAATAAAGGATGTGTACAAGAGGCCAGAAATCATAGTAATTAGAGGAGGAGGGCCAGAACTTAAACAATCATAATAACTAAAGAGAAAGACTTTTAAATCAATTTTAAATTGAATTTATAATAATTATGAAGCATTATTTTCCTCCATATCTTCCCAAAGGATCTAAATCTGCTAAATACCATCCATAAATTTATCCTGCACATTTGTTTCTAGTAGAGTGAAAACTGTTTATGTAAGCTGTCCCACTTTCTATAGATGGTGGGGGCATGATATATGTGCCTTTAAATATTCAAAATTCATTTTCAGAATCAAAGACCTATCACATGCTCTCCTACTGCATGCCTAAGATGGCCTCTGAGGATAAAATAAAGGAAAAATAATTTGGGGACAATATTGTTATGACACTAGTTCAAAGAATATAGTTGCAAGTCCTAGTATTTTTTATTTAAAGCTATCATTTATGGAGTGCCTACTGTGTGACAGGCACATCAAGGACTGCTTACATATTTTTCCATTTAGTCTTTATCACATCCTTGGAAGTAAATAATATCCAGTTGACAGATGGTGATGAGTCTTGAACCCCAGAATTACCAGTCTTCAGAAGCTTCACAAAAGAATAGGGTTAAATTTGAGAATGGGGGAAAGAAAATATGGAGGATTTTTCAGGTAGATTAAACAGTCTGAAGCAAGGTAACCAAGGAATTTGAAGTGTAAATTCTGCCTCTTTTATACACAGGAAGACAGCAAACACTCACATACACCGATAGTTGGGTCACCCAGGGCTCTGCTCTCCTCCCTACTGTGTTTGACTTTCCTAAATTTCAGAATCCATGTGTGACTAAAGTCATGTCAAGCCCATTGAATGAGGAAGCCCAAAGATCCTGGATACAGGGGATGTAAGCTGTTGGTGTGGATCATCCCCAAAGAGTTCAATCTCCAGCATGGCATGGACCTGTTTCACCTGTACAAGTACAAATGTTTTGGCCTGTTCAACCTGCAAAACTAAAGCATGCCATGAATAATGGAAACATTTCTCTCCCTGCTATTTTCAAGGATTCCAAGGAAATCCATAAGACATCTTGCTTCCTCTCAAGAAAAGAGGAAAGATACATTTATTTTGACAGACTATCTCTTCTCCAAATACCTATCATAAATTAGTCACTGTTTCCCTAACGCAACTCCAAATTCCCCAAACCAGAGCAGACAGTTTTATTTGTTATCCCTCATGTACTTTCATTGTCAGCATCAAGTCCCCAAAGTGGTGGTGTTAAAGCATACCTTCCATGACCAAATTGTATTTCAATGAACCTCTTTAAATTACTGCTCAAACTCTAGAAATTCATGGAAAAGAATTTGAAATTTGTCAGTCTGGAGTTAATTATGTTCTTAATTTTATAGGGAGATGGATATTTTTGCACAAGAGTAACAACCTCACAATAGACAGTAAATTCATTACTAAGAGGTTAAGTATTTTTAATTTTATATGTTTGCATTCTCTTTAACAAGGATTCTTTGGTTAAACATTTTATGAAGTGATAAATTATATTATAAAATATGTCTCTTCCCTCTTCCCACCAATTTCCATGTTTTGCTATTTAACTTTGACTTAGATTGTCTTAAATCAACACAAAATTCTAAGTTTGAAAGGTTGGCAGGTCTGACTCCAAATCCTACAGTTTTTGTAACAATTAACACTTCCTGTCTTGTAAGCTCTTGTTGATGACTGTGCTGGGCAGCTATGGCACTTAGAACTCCATTGCAGAACTTATTTCAGAGTAAGAAACTTGACAAGTATCATTTGCACCACCTCTAACTCTCCACCTCAGTGTGCACTTAGATGTCTGCAGTATTCTTTAGGTTAATATGTTTCCAGTCTAACATTTTCATTAATTCAACTAAGGTAGTTTCAGAAAGGGTCCCAAGAAAGTTACATGATTTGAAAGACAGTTACCCTCAAAATGATCTTGTTAGTTTGAATGAATTGAGCTATCAATCTTAGGAACTTAGTGTTTTAGTCAGTTTAGGCTGCTATAAAAAATTACCACAGACTGGGTGGCTAAAACAACAAACATTTATTTCTCATGATTCTGAAGCCTAGATGTCAGAGATCAGGGTGCCAGTGTGGTCAAGTTCTTGGTGAAAGCCGCCTTCTTGGTTATGTGCTCATACAGCCTTTCCTTGGTGTGTGCATGCAGACATAGTGAGATTTCATGTCGCTTCCCCTTTTTATAAGAGCACTAATCCTACACTAATCCTACATCTTTTTATAAGAGCACTAAGGCTACACCTTCATGACCTAATTACCTCCCAAAGGCCCCATCTTCAAATACCATCACATTGGGGATTATGTTTTCAATATATGAATTTGGGGGATACAAACATTCAGCTCATAGCACTTAAATAATAGACCTTTTAAATTTTTATTTTCTGGAGACGGAGGGGGCATGCAGTGAATACAAATGGAAGTGGCACCAGTAATACCTATTCCCAGTCTTCCCTTTCTGTCTCAAGGTTCTATCCCAGGAACAGTTCTGGCTATTCCTCCTAAGAATAATTGTGCCTTTTGACTTGTGTGATGTTAATGCCTCTACTTAGCTATGTTTGGGTATATGAATCCTCTTTACTCCTGCACAAAGATAAATGCAAAAGTAGGGTTGTCTCTTGGGTTGTAAAGATCTAGAATGTCAATTGTGGCTTCCCTAGTTTGTGACCAGAGCTCAGATTCTCCACAGAGCTTCTTCCCAACATGACCATCCAACTAATTCGTCAGAAGAAGATGTGTTCTTAGTAGTCCACCCCATGCCTTGGCTACAGTAGAAACACGGGCTTACCTTTCATCTGCTTATTACTTCTAAGATCAATTCAGGGAAGCAGAGGCTGTATTATTATAGGTTCAATGACTTTATTAAGGAAGGCAATATTTATCAGTACTTAGCCAAATCTTCCCTGAGAGAAGTCGGGAGTAGAGTTGCCTCTCCATGGGATAGACAGAGAATGCCAACTAACTCATGTCAATCTTACATATTTATTTTATGTGTATTACTATTCCTGGGACATTTGCCATAGCCAGATACCTATATTCTTTTCTCAACCTCCAATATAAGACAATTAGAGAGACATTTAGAAAGTATCTTATACAAGGTCCATTATCAGAAATAGTAGCATAGGACTTACAACATTTTGAGAAGGATTCCACCACAACTAGGAAGTATTATAGAGTTTTAAAAAAAATTAATTCAATATTAAAAGGTTCATAATTGCTTTATATCAAGATTTCTTTATCAATTTAATTTAAATGTTTAATTACACAGAAATTACACTGAAGATTGAAAGTAATATATAAAGAAGTAAATTTATTAACCAACATGGAGATATAAGATTTTCAAATATCCTAATTTTGCTAAGTTAACCCTTTAGTTTTGAAGCTACTTCCATTTTTCCTGTGTATCCGAGAAATGGCAGATCTTTAATATTATAATTACTACTCTATTATTAATTCATTCTTTCAACAAACATATATTTCATACCTGCTGTATATCAAATTCTGTTCTTGGCCCCTTCATATGGCATTGTTTGCTCTTTGGTTAGTTACAGTGAGCATCCTGGCAAGTAATACTCTTATTTACAGAATTTTCAAATATGTATTTGAAAAATATGTTTTTGCAGCGCTCAGGTATAGCTGCTATATCTGGCTTATATATCAACAAAAAGAATCATAAAGAACTTCTATCATTTATTGAGTACTTACTATAGTCCAAGAATGCCTTTAAAGACTTTAGATAGATGATCAAGCATATACTCAAATTTAAAAATGAGAAAATCAAGTCAAAGAGAGATTAACCAACCTGCCCAAGTTTCAGCTATTGAGCACAAAATTATAAGATGGCCATAAATAATTCACCCAAAGTCACTGATGGTACATTTCAATTATAAAAGCACATAATCACATTATTTTATCCATAAGAGAATTTTGGAGGAGTGAGGAGATTGAGTCATCATTTTTTAATTTGAAATAGCTAAAGTTCTTAGTCTCTCTGCTGGTTACAGAGTTTAAAGCTGAGGCTAATGTCAAAACTTATACAGTAAATTGTGAAATTTGATAGCCTGAAGAGGAGGGTAAAGGAAGTTTTCTAACATTGAAATTCCTAGTGAAGGCAGCAGCATTCATTCCTTCTATTATTCAAAAACAATTGGCCAGTTGAACAAGAAGACACGGTCTTAGACTTTGCTAAAGTTTCAGTTGTGTTATTAAAGAATTGAAAAAGCAAACATTAAATCTGCAATTTAGATACTATCATGGGAAACGTCAGGATACCTTAAGGTGGGAAGAGAAATTTTAGGACACTTTAAAAGAAAGTAAGTGTCAAGAAGTTTGGAATGTTAGAGAAGTTCTCCTTGATAATAAAGTAATATTGAAGTTAGGATAAGATGGAGAGCATCAAATCAGGTAAAAAAAAAGAAAAAAAAGTGCTGGAGTGGTGCATTCCAAGCCAAGGGGACCACATGAGCAGATTAGGAAGGAGCTTTTTCTGCTAGTGTGACATAGAGAAGAGCAGGGTAGCGGGAGGCACAAAGTAAAAGAGGTGGAGCATGTTGGGAAGTGTGGAAGAAGATCGTAGGCAGAAGCCAGATCATGCAGGCTATATTATGGACTTAGCACTTTATTATAAGAACAAAGAGATACCATTGAAAGGATTTACCTAGAGGAGCAACATGAACAAAAATAACTGGAAAATCTAGTCTCGCCATATTGTGCAGAATGGTTTGGAAGAGAACAAGGAAACTAGTTTGGAAATTAGAATAGTCCAAGGGAACCATAAAGGACTGAAGTAGAGCAAATGGAGTACAATGGACCAAAAACAGACAAAAGATAGGATGGACTTAAGGATAAGAATGAGCTGGTCCACAGTAGGAGGGATACCATGTCCCTAGAAGACTGGAAGTAACAAAGTTTGTTTTTATAGATAAACTAATTAATACGAGTGGGAAGTAGGGGGAGATGACCCTCAAGGAATTCAACAATCTTGGTAAATTGGACCTTGAGGTTGTCAGTTGAAGATGGGATGGGGCAGGGTTAATAAGAGACCTCAGGCAAATGGTAATACTTGAAATAAATACTAATGGAAACAAAAATAATAATAGCCAATGATTTGGGGCACTAGAGACTGTTTCAAGTGCCTAATATTTTTAAAAATCAGAGCAGAGCAGCTCTATGAATTAGAGAATTTTACCAGCCTTACTTTGGGGATGAGGGAATTTAGGGAGCAGAAAGTGAATTCACTTTCCTCAAGTTCCTGTGATCATAAGCAGTAGAACCAAGATCAAAATCCAGGCAGTCTGCTTTCAGAGTCTGCATGCCAAATTACTCTATTGTGGGCAGCACAACTCATCTGCCATAACGACAGCGTGGAGGGTCCACATCCTAAATGTGTGGTGGGGCCCATCTGCCATGACAGTGCCAGTGCAGTCTGGGGTGACTCATGGTTCTTTCCTGAAAGTTTTCTTTTCACACTGAATTTGATGTGTTGAAATAGATGACATTTTCTGAAGATGTATTCTCCCTTCACTCAGTGTTTGTTCTCCTCTATTTTTCTATCCAGAACTTTTCTCTTATTTTCTATCATATGCAAAATTCTCAAAAGTAATACAATGTACTTTATTTTATTTACCATTTAAATTTGTGATTTAAAATTATATATATATATGAAAATTGTCTCTTAGTTTCTCTCTCTCTATCTCTCTCTCTGTCTCTCAGTTTCTCTCTCCCTCTGTCTGTCTGTCTCTCTCTCAGAATATCCAGGCATTGGTAGAGTCCATGAGCAGCTGAATATGTAGTTAATGACAGGATGATTTCTTGGGTTGTTAAAAGAGCCTTTGAGCAAAGACAGAATTTCAAAATTTTTCTTCAAAAAGATGAGTAAGATAATAATTCAGTGAAGGTTTTACACGTAAGTTATTTATACTTTCCACCAAGTCCTTTGCAGTGTATATGTAATGGTTACATGGCTTACAGTCCCAAATTCATATATAAAAAATTGAGCTTTTTAAAATTGATCTTTAACTTTGAATTTAACTCCTGTACTCCAAGGTCCAGTGAAAGTAGAAAACTCATTTTGTTCAAATCAAAGTAAACTCAATCATTCCCGGATATTTCTCACACAAAGAAGGGAGTGGTTTTAATACAGACAATGCAAGGAACTAAAAACTGTCTAAAAACTGAAAAATAGAATCGTGATTGTTCAGTGTTACTCTCTCATCAGTCTCCCCTTTTCATTCTCTTCAAAACAACCTGTAATCACCCCCATCAAGACATGAATCCCAGGAAATGACTGACAAGAAACTTATCAAAATACAGCTGACCCTTGAACAACACAGGTTTGAACTCCAAGAGTGCACTTATAAGTGGATTTCTTTCAATAAATGCTACAGCACTACATGATCTCAGTTGGCTGAATCCAAGGACATGTAACTATGGATATGGACGGCCAACTGTGAAGTTATATGTGTATTTTCTACTGTGCATGGGGTCAATGTTCAAAGGTCAACTGTACATGAATTAATGAATGCTCTAACCCCTGTGCCTAAACAGTGCTTAGTAGATAAAGGTCATTCAACATCTGTTTTTTTGGATGATTAAGTGAATGAATAAATAAAATAATTTTAAAGACAAGAGTTACTCAGATTCTTGGATAAAATATTTATCCACTGTAAAAAAGAGTGGATTTGTACAGCCTACCATTGTTTAGATCATTATAAAACACCATCCACTTTACCACAAAAGATAACTGGATATAACTAAAAATATAGAAATGTAAAACAACAATGAAAACCTGCAAGGAATTCAATGGTTGTCAGCAAAACTGTTCTTGATTGGTACCTAATTACTCTGGGTTTTTTTGTTTGTTTGTTTGTTTTGGTAACATGTACCTGTGGGAGTATACAATACCCTCCTCTCCTATACAAGTGCTTTAAATACATTTTTTAAAATAAAAATTTTTCAGTATCTTTAGTTTGGCATATTTTTAATCAATACAATCATTTAAAAAGGGGTGTGCTTTACTTTTTTGAATATACATAGTTATAAAATTTCTCCACATTAAATACTGTGTTTCTGCTTGTTTTCATTATTATAAGAAAGAGATGTGGTCCTATCAAAATATTTTGTTAAAGGTAACAAGTTTAAAACTCAGGTAATATTTAAAATATCCCATCGCATGTTTTTAAGTGTCTATACTGACAAGTGAATTCTATCAGTGAAACTGATGTAGACAGACATTGTAGTACATTATCTCCAATGTGCTCTGGCCACTCATATACTGTGGCCTCCAGCATGATGCAAAACCACCATCACCCCTTTGGGAGAGCCTTTACTAAACTGTAGTTTCTCTATCCCTACAGCTACAATATATATAGGTACAGCTATAGCTTACAGACCTTCATTTCCAACTTTTTTTACCAATAAAAGTAAGGTCCTTTCTCACTCCGTATTTTTCTCTTCTTATGTCCTTGTTAAAGAAAAACAACTTTCCTCTTTTTCCTTTGGAAACAAATTCTATGAAAATTGCCAAAGATTGCTTTATTTTAGTGTTGTATCCAAAATAATTTTCTGCTTATCTGTAGTAGAGAGACACAGAAAATTTCAACTAATTCATCTATGCTATTTATACATTTTATACAAAACAAAAATGTATAATCTCCAGACTGTTTGAACATGAAAGCATGTGTCATTGATTTTAAAATTTACATTTCAGGTTTCCCTTTTAAGGCAGCTAATCAATTAGTAGAAGGTCAGCAATTAACCATCTGATTTAACATTTTGGAGTAGTCAAATAAAGCTGGTAATGAAGCAAAATGAGAAAATGTAAATGTAGGATGTGGTGAGATATTTGGATTGGAGTGTTTGTATTATAGGATACCACAAGCTTTAGTCAAGTGCAACCAATTAAACACGATGTTCATTCCCTCTGGATATTGCACAACTCTGTCTTTGGATCCAATTGTGTATTTAAGTCTTTGACCGATGTGCAGTAGAGACAGAGCATGTTGACAGAATATGAGTTAGCCGCTTAAATTGCATAACCATTACAGTTATGTGATTCACCCAGTTGGACATCCTTTCTGAATGACTCCTGAGTGATATTTTAAAATATATATTGTTCTAGGGGAAGGGATGAGATGAATCGTTGTATGTTCTTTTCTCTAAGCTCCAAAAGCTGTTCAATCAAGATTCTGTCTCTTTGATGGACCTCAAACTTTCCTGACAGTTGAATATACCCTGTAACAGAGTATCTGTAAAGCAAAAATGTATACAACATACTTTCTTCAAGCCCACATGTAACAAATAAAGATATCAAATGAACTGACATTTCTGCATTACAGTTTAAAATAACATCCTGCGTGACTTCTATATGCTGTGCTGTTAGCTCAATTTCAGATTTTCTAAACACTGGCTTCGCTTTCAAAGAATAATGTTCCAGTTCCTGTACTGAGTGTGTGGAGAGTGATTCTAAAGCTGGGGGGAAAGTTAAGAATGTGTGGGTTTTGGCTTCAGAATTAGCCATGCTTTAGTGATCTCCTGCATTAAACTGTTTCTTATTAATAGATCATGCAACTACCCACCACCGTTCACCCTCCCCCCTCCCCACACACAGATCTGACACATTCTCATAATCGACAGCAAATGTTCATTCTGAAAGTTTTACTTTTTTTTTTCTTAAGCCCACCCTGACTTTCATGGTGATACAATGAAACCATCAACTATCAGAATTTAGTGTTTGGAGTGAGGCATATAAAATTAGTGACTGTATCTTGAAAGTGTAGTTGATACTTTTGAAGTAATACAACGTTTGTTGAATGTATTGTTCCCTCCAAAGAGAATGAAGATTTATCCTGAATAAACAGAAGGGAAATATATAAAGTTACATAGATAATTAGAGAAATTATGACAAAATATATGAAATTTTTATTCTTAAAGACCTCTTTACTTTGGATAAAGATTTTGAAAGTGCTTTAAAAATAAATTTGTAAAGGTTTTCAAAAGCTTATTTTTCCTTTTAAATCATTCTAAGCTGCAACAGTTTTCCTCATATATTTAACCCCCACTTATATCTTATTATTTCACTCCGCTCCAGTACAAAAAATGTGGCCCTTATTTAACATGTAGCCAAGCATTTACTCTATTCTCAATTCTCATCTTAACTGTTTTGCTTCCCTTTATAATGTTGGTCTTTCTCTCGGTGAGACCCACTCCTTCCCTTGGCTCCTCTACACAGTCTCCTGCCTCTCCTCTCTACATAGATTCTTACCTAAATCTTTCATGAATTGACCTTATTTCTCACACTTCCTAAATATAAATGTTCCACATCTTTCTGTCTGCTTCTCTCTTGTCCTCCCTTCCTGAACTTCCACTAACATTACTTGCACTTAAAACAAATATTAAGCTGTAAATACATGGATCTTTACCCCCTCTCTCTCTCTCTCTCTCTCCCGCAGTGTGTATGTGCCCCTATATTTCCTTAACTCTTTTTGTGACAATGCCCGAGAGAAGTAAATTAGTGGTGTGGTGATACAGATTTACAATGAACACATAATTAGAGTAGATGATTTTAGAGATCATCCATTTACTTTATGGATGACGAAATAATGTAGAGGGATTTATGATTTCCCTTTGCTGGACTTTAATACCCATTCATTGAGCACATAATACATGGCAGGCGCCATGCTAATGCTGATTAAGGTACAGTATTTGCTCTCAAAATGTTTAGGCCAATAGAAGAAAGAGATATATAAAAATCATTACAGTATAATTCTATGTGTAAAATAGCAGATATATGTACAATACACAGACATTTTATGGGGGGGTGCAGGGAATATGATGAATGGAGAGAGAAGCCAAAGACCACAATCAGAGGAAGGGATACTATGACAGGAGGTCAGAACAGGTGAAAATTTTCCAGGAGGATAAAGGGAGTAGGGAGGGCACCACAACTACTGAGCCTGTGCTCTAGAGCCCGTGCTCCGCAACAAGAGAAGCCACCGCAATAAGAAGCCCCTGCACCACAACGAAGAGTAGCCCCCGCTCACCGCAACTAGAGAAAGCCCGCGTGCAGCAATGAAGACCCAACATAGCAATAAATAAATAAATAAATATTTTAAAAAAGAAAAATTATATTTAAAAAAACCTAAAATATAGCCAGAAATTAACAACTTCTTACCCCCTCCATTTCTATCAGCAAGTCCAAGTCATAAATTTTTTTCTTTTAATCTTTAATGATTTAAGAATATTATCTTCTATCCTCTTTTAATTCTAAGGAATTTGACATTTTGAGGAGTCTATTTCTATTATTTGTGTTATCTGCTGTTTTGTAGTGAATTGTGTTCTTGTGTTAATTATAATTTTAGATTGTGACCTTATGGTCTGTGGGACTTTATCTCTGGAAGAACTACCTGGCCTATTTGAGAGCGTGTCCATCCAGGGAAGTTTTGGTTTTGCTTAGCCAGTTGCTTCAAAGGTATAAGTTACTTGGGATAGTTTTTCATGTTAATTTCAAGATTGTACAGGAAATTAAAACACCAACTGTTTTGTGGAAGAGTCATAGATAAATACTATCGAGAGAGATTGGGTTTTTTTTTTTTTTTCTTTCCAGAGCCTAGTTATGATAGTCAAGTTCCCTTGTTATCTACTCTTGCAGGTGTTAAGCTTTTCTTTCTATATCATCCTTACCCAACTTAATACTGCTATCTCAGTTTGAATCCCAGACATGTAGGTAGGACTTATCTACATTCCCTGAATGGCTGTTAAAACCTTAGTCTCTGGCTGGCAAACTAGTATCTTGTCTCCAACTCTCATTCCTGAAAGCCACAGCCTACACTCCCACTTACCTCTTTTGCTACAGTTCTCACTTTGCTTCTGTAAATGACATTTAAATAAGGCATTTTATATCTTATTGAACAAATCTAAGTGTATTGTAGCTAAAGGCTTTTTCAGAGAAATTACTAGAGAATCTGGCTGTAGGTAGATTTGCATTTATATTTTTAAAGTTTTTAAAATTAAAAACTATTATATATATGTGAATCTACATATACATGTGTATATATATATTTCACTGTGGACATTCAAAAACAAAAGGCAAAAGAAGTATTGGTTTCATCTAACTAGTTCAGCTACTTAACAAAGTTGTCAGGTACCCCAGATTCTTTCTCCCCCATCTTGCCATTCTCAGTGCATTGGCTTTTCACTCTTATGTGTATAACCTTTTGGTTGCAAAGTGGTTGCTGCATCTCCAGGCATTTCATACATATTCTAGACAGCAAGAGGGAGAAGAGCAAAGGGCCCCCTTAGCTGCAACTGTCTTTTTCTCTTTTTTTTGACAGAAAAAATTTTCCCAGAACCCTCAGTAGCTGAGTTTACTAATTATCTTTATCCAGACCTCCTTTATATGGCCACTTTTAGCATCAAGGCTGGGGAAGGGGTATTAAGTATCCTACTTTCCACAGTATTTAGGTTCTCAAACCATAGTGTGCATCAGAATCTCAATTAAAAAAAAATCACTTCAAGTGCTTAATTAAATACTGATAGCTGGCACCCACCCTCAGAGTTCTGATTAGGGATGTTTGGGGAAGGCCCTAAGAATTCGCATTTCTAACAAGTCTTTAGAAAAAGCTGCTGCTGTTGGTCTCAGAATCACACTTTGATAACCCCTGTTCTATACTAAAGGAGGGCAAATGTGAAGGGGTTTGGAAATGGTTTTGGAGTGAGGCGACTTATAGTAACTGCCACAAACACCTACCCTTTATTGTCAGATCAGAAAGTACATTTACTTGAAGACCTGAGGAATCATAAGGGGGAAAGTCAGGGAAAAGTCTTGAATAATGTATAAAGGCCTCATGGCAAGTGAAAACTTAGCATAGAGAACAGAATGCCAGAGCACAGAGTATGAGGAGGAAAGAGGTGAGAGGCGAGTGTAGGGTCCACTAGCAGGGACCTCTGGGGTTACAGAAACTCCCTTAGTGCATGAAGCCAGTAAGAAACAGCTCCAGGATTTGGATGCAAATGTCTGGTGCTAGGCTCTACTGCCTCTTTACTGAAGAACAAGCGAGAAACTTTAAACAGAACTTTACAGAAAGTTTTGCTGCCCAGGAAAAGTTTTATCAACTTATTTATTATTATAATTTCCAAACATTAAAATAAGACAAACTAGAGAGATAATATAAATAAAGATAAAATGGTTGATATCCCTCATTCAAAACCATATTCCTATAAATCAATAGGAAAATACAAAAACCCAAAGAGAATATGGATAAGTGATCAATGTTGGAAGAAAAAAATGGTTAGAAAATATGAAAACATGTCTAATCAAAGAGACAGACATTTAAGTGGTAATGAGATATCATATGTTGCCCATCAGACACAAAACTTAAAAGGTTGATAATACCCTTGCAAGCTGGGAAGTGAAGAAATAGGAGTCCTCAAACATTGCTGATAAAAAAATGTAAATGGATACAGCATTTCTGGAAGCCAATACTGCAATGTATGTCATAATAAAATTAAATATATGTTTGACTCTAGCCCTTTGAGTTCTGAGAATTCATCCTAGGAAAATAATCAGACTTATGCACAAAGATTAATGTACAAAATTATTTTAGTGTTCTTTCCACATAAAAGATGAAGCAAAAATTCCTCTTTATGAAACTCCAGCTCTAATATTGAATATCGCAGAAATGAGAAAATAGGCATTCGGGGGAATAGATTACATTACTCCCCTGAATAGAAGGTCATATCACAACATAATCAACATAATGTCACACTTCTAATTGTAGCTCTATAGTTAGAAAGTTGGGAAGGTCAAGCCTTTGTAGTTCTGGGGCAACTCAGGCTCTGGGTTGTCTTTTTCCAGCTTGGGAGAGGATGTGCTCACCACAGAGGGTTCTTCAGAGCCTACTGTGTCTAGCCTGGAGACCACCAGGGAAGCACTAAAGATAATCATATGGGGACAGACCATTTACAAAAAGATAATCCATTACTGGTCCCAGGTCACAGATGTTCAACACAGGGTTGTTTATAATAGGAAAAACAAATAAGACTGCTTAAAGCTCAAAAGTAGGAGACTACTGGGCAGTTTAACTGTAAGTGATGATATAGATTGTGATCTAGAGAAGGTCAGGCATGTAGAGTCTACTCAAGTGGTTTATGGCTTGGTGTGACTTGGCTTCATGGACCGCTGCACACATTGCAACTGAGTGAAGTCCTTCCCACAAGGGTGTAGCACAGCCTGGGAGTGTAGCGCCTGCCACAGAGCGATATAGGGCCAATGGAATATTATGCATTCATCGAAAATGGTGTTTATGAAGAGCTCCTAAAATGTGTAAAACTGCTCAGCTTATAAAGAGCATAAAACCTGCATTCAAATGATCATGTATTAAGAATATTCAAGTTCATAAAAAGTAACTACTAAACAGAAATATGAAATTGGAAATGGAAAGTATAAAAGTTTCTCTCAGCACATTTCTTTAAAACGGAATGATGTTATGAGGATACTTATTACAATGCTATTTTAAAATCTATACCAGTTAAGAGATTAGTTAACATACAATAAGGATAAAAAATAACTGGCATAAATAAAGAGAGAAGGAAATCAAAATTATCATTTGCAATTGACAGGATTTTATACTTGACAATTCCATGAGAAAAAACATTTTTGAAACAAAAACAGAATTTAGAAATGTGGCAATTTACAAGAGTATATGAACAATATTTTTCTAAAATATACAGCAAGAAAAAATATTTCAATAGTAACAGCAAAAAAATGTTAAAATAACTAGAAAATTAGGGAAATGTTTATGGTAGTTGAAGCTAGGTGATGATTGTATGAGGCTGTTGTCCTATAGTCTTACTTCTTCGCGTTTGAAAAATTCCATAAGAAAACATTTTGTTAAATGACTAGATATAACCACTAAAAATTGTGTAAAAACCATGTAAAGAAAAAGACTTAAAATATTCTAAAGAATATAGACTTCACTATTTTAAAATGGAACTCTTTGTGGTTAGGAAAAGACAAATATTACAAAAATATTAATTATGCAAAAATTAATTTAAAAATTCAGTTTTATCCCAAACAAAATATCAACTTGAATTTTTATCAAAACATGATAGAAAATTAAACCATAATTTTAAAAAATAAATATAAAAGAACACCCAGAAAATTGAAAGAACAGTAATGAGGTTACAGAGAGAGTGACCATGTAGCTTATCACCCAAACCAGGAAACTTGATGTGAAAAGACATATTAAAAGTAATTAACACATATTAACTGATCTACAACAGGTATAAACTGGGACTGTTCTGGTTAACTGGGCAGAGTGATCACCCTCGTTAGAGACCTACCAGATATCAAGGTGAAGTTTAACATTAACAATGGCAGACAAGTTGAAGGAGAACTGAAAGAGCCAAATGCATCTGAGAATTTAGTATATAATCAAGGTAACACTACAACTCAATAAAATTGATACTAGATATTCAGTAATGTGTTAAGACACATGGCTACTGTTGTTTCCCTTTTGCTCCCTTGTATTGTCTTCTCCACAAAGCTACCAGGAGGATCCCTTATAAATGACAATCAGTTATGTCCATCTGCATATTATCCTCCAATGGCTTCCCATCTTACGCAGATGAATGAATTAACAATGAATGTGTAATTTTCTGCCAAGTTCTACCTAATCTAGATATCTTCCCCAGTTGACCACTACTGCTCCCATTCCCCTATTCTCTTTCCCTTCCTGCCACAGGGGCCTCTTTCTAATTTTTCCAGCATGCCAAGCAACAACCATCATTGGGCCTTCGCTCAGGCTGTTTCATCTATGTGGAATGTTCTTTATCCAGACATCCACATGGCTTACTCTGTTCATTTAAGTATTCACTTAAATATCACCTAGCAAAGAATCTTCTTCTAAAGATCCTATATAAAACAGAAATCCCCCAATTCAATAATATAATTCCATTGTACTGAATTTCCCATACCCTGCTTTATTCTTCTCCATACTTACTTACCACCACATGATATATCAAATGTGCTTACACTGTATAAATTCTCTCTCTCCTCATTACTCATTAGAATATAAACTTCCCCAGTGCAGAATTAACTTGCTGCCATATTCCCAGCACTTAGAACAGGCCTGGAATGTAGCTGGTATACAATAAATATTCGTTGAATGACTGAATAAATAAATGAATATAAAGAGAATACTAAGAAATCAATTAAAAAGGAAAAATATAAATGGGAAAATGACTAAGGTCCACAAATACACAAACAAAGAAAAAGAAATACACATGGCTGATAATATATATGAAAATGACTGAACCTAACTCATATATTCAAAGAATTGTAAATAAAAATACCTCTCAAACAGACAATTAGTAAAGCACTGAATGAAACTCAGTTTTGATAATGGATAGAAAAATAAGTACTACCTATCATACAGAGTTGGTGGAAATGATAATTGGTACAAGCTCCTTGAAGGGAAATTTGGCAAAATTTACCAAAATAAAATGTTCCTAGCATTCTACTTCTAGCAAAGATGGAGTAACTGGTACCAGACTGGTCCTTCTAGTGAAACAAATAGAAACAAGTATTTTCACATACTGGACAGGAGACAACACAGGACTGTGATCCTTGAGAGAAAGGAAACAAGGGACGTGATCAGTATGAACACCTGGGCTTTGAGCCTGGAGGCACTTTCCTGGATCTTGGTGCAGGAAGAACATGGTAATATTCTGAGTGAAAGGGAGAAATCAGAGTGTGGGGGAGGATGAGGTGGCTAGAATTTGTGAGGCAGAGCATGGGAAAGTAGGAAGCAATCTAGCAAAAGAGATTCAGAAATATAGCTATGGGTCTCCTTGAGTGTTTGGCTGAGTGTAAACCTGCTTATGAAGAGAGTGAAACTCCAGAGAAGCTGGGCACAGACTCAGGAACTACAGGGCTGAGAGATACTCAAACTTGGATTAGCCAGGGTGGGCACTATACCACAAAGTTACAGTAATCAAAACAGTATGGTACTGGCACTAAAACACACACATAGATAGGTGGAACAGAACAGAGAGCCCAGAAATAAACCCATGAACCTATGGTCAATTAATCAACAACAAAGGAGACAAGAATATACGATGGAGAAAAGACAGTCCCCTCAATAAGAGGTTCTGGGAAAACTGGACAGCTACATGTAAAAGAATGAGATTAGAACATTTTCTCACACCATTTACAAAAATAAACTCAAAATGAATTAAAGACCTAAATGTAAGACTGGAAACCATAAAACTCCTAGAAGAAAACATAGGCAAAATAATCTTTCACATAAGTAGCAGCAATATTTTTATGGACCTGTCTCCTAAGGCAAAGGAAACAAAAGCAAAAATTTTAAGATGGGACCTAATTAAACTTAAAAGTTTTGCATAGCAAAGGAAACCACTGACAAAACAAAAAGACAACCTACTGAATGGGAGACAATATTTGCAAATGATGTGACCAATAAAGGATTAATATCCAAAATATATAAACAACTCACACAACTCAATATCAAAAAGAAAAAAGAAACACCAACCTGATTAAAAGATGGGCAGGTGCTCGCTTCGGCAGCACATATACTAAAATTGGAACGATACAGAGAAGATTAGCATGGCCCCTGCGCAAGGATGACACGCAAATTCGTGAAGCGTTCCATTTTTTTTTTTGAAAAAAAAAAAAAAAAAGATGGGCAGAAGACCTGAATAGATATTTTTCCAAAGAAGACATATAGATGGCCAACAGGCACATGAAAAGATGCTCAACATCACTAATCATCAGAGAAAAGCAAATCAAAACCACAAAGAGAGAGACTTATCTGGTGGTCCAGTGGCTAAGAGTCCACACTCCCAATGCAGGGGGCCCAAGTTCAATCCCTTGTCAGGGGATTAGATTTTGCATGCCGCAACTAAGACCCAGCATAGCCAAATAAATAAATAAATATTAAAAATAAACCACAATGAGATTTCAACCTCACACCTGTAAGAATGGCTATCATCAAAAAGAACACAAATAACAAATGTTGGCGAGGATGTGGAGAAAAGGGAGTTCTTGTACACTTTTGATGGGAATGTAAACTGGTACAGCTGCTGTGGAAACAGTATGGCAGTTCCTCAAAAAACTAAAAATAGAATCACCATATTATCCTGAAATTCTGCTCCTGGGTATATATCTGGAGAAAACAAAAACACTAATTTGAAATGATACATGCACCCCAATGTTCATAGCAGCATTATTTTCAACAGCCAAGATATGGAAGCAACCTAAGTGCCCATCAACAGATGCATGGATAAAAAATCTATGGTATATATATATATATATACAATGGAATACTCCTCAGCCATACAAAAGAATGAAATGTTGCCATTTGCAACAACATGGATGGACCTGGAGGGTATTATGCTTAGTGAAATAAGTCAGAGAAAGACAAATACTATATGTTATCACTCATATGTGGAATCTAAAAAATAAAACAAACTAGCAAATATAACATAAAAGCAGACTCACAGATATAAAGAACAAACTGGTGGTTACCAGTGGAAAGAGGGAAGAGTGGAAGGGAAAGATAAGGGTAGGGGATTAGAAGGTACAAACTAGTATATATAAAATAAATAAGCTGCAAGAACATATTGTATAGCACAGGAAATACAGCCAATATTTTATAATAACTATAAATGGAATATAATCGGTAAAAATTTTGAAGCACTATGTTGTACACCTGAAACTAACACAATGTTGTAAATCAACTATACCTCAATTAAAAAAGAAGTTAAAAAAAGAAAATGTGGTACATATAAAAAAAGCACTAAAATATTGGATATTTCCATGGAAAAAAGTGAAGCACTATACTTATCTGACAACATATACTGAAATTAACTTAACATGATCTTAAGTCTAAAAGTTAAGGCTAAAAATATAGAGCTTCTAGAAGAAACCACAAGAGAAAATTTCACCCCTTACATTAGACAAAGATTCCTTTGTAAAATCCTGATTTGATAGATCCTTAGAAAAGATGCTGATAAACTGATCTATACCAAAATTAACACCTTCTGCTTTTGAAAGATATTAAGAATATGAAATACTGGAGAAAATATAAAATTGTAAAATCGTGTTGGACAATTGCTTGTCAGTTTTGTATACAATGAAACATATACCTCCCATATAACCCAGCATATTTACCCAAAACAAATATCATATGTCCTCCAAAATACATGTATACAAATGTACAGAGCAGCTTTCTTCATAATAGCCAAAAAATAAAAGAACTGAATCAGAGGTAAATGCATAAACATGTTCATATACAGATATAGTCAGTAACAAAAGAACAAACTAATGGCACATGCAACAACATGAATGACTCTCAAAATATGATGAATGCCTGGTATCAAAAAAGACACCAAACACAGGAGACCACTTACTGTATGATTCCATTTATATGAATTTTTTTTCATAGAATTTATTTTTTATTTTTTTAACATCTTTATTGGAGTATAATTGCTTTACAATGGTGTGTTAATTTCTGCTGTAAAACAAAGTAAGTCATCTATATGTATACATATATCTCCATATCCCCTCCCTCTTGTGTCTCCCTCCCACTTTCCTTATCCCACCCCTCTAGGTGGTCACAAAATACTGAGCTGATCTCCCCATGTGATGCAGCTGCTTCCCACTAGCTATCTATTTTACATTTGGTAGTGTATATATGTCAGTGCTACTCTCTCACTTTGTCCCAGCTTACCCTTCCCCCTCCTCGTGTCCTCAAGTCCATTCTATACATCTATGTCTTTATTCCTGTCCTGCCCCTAGGTTCATCAGAACCATTTTTTTTAGATTCCATATATATGTTTTAGCATACAGTATTTGTTTTTCTCTTTCTGACTTACTTCACTCTGTATGACAGACTCTAGGTCCATCCACCTCACTACAAATAACTCAATTCCATTTCTTTTTATGGCTGAGTAATATTCCATTGTATATATGTGCCACATCTTCTTTATCCATTCATCTGTCGATGGACACTTAGGTTGCTTCCATGGCCTGGCTATTGTAAATAGTGCTGCAACAAACATTGTGGTGCATGACTCTTTTTGAATTATCATTTTCTCTGGGTATATGCCCAGTAGTGGGATCGCTGGGTCATATGGTAGTTCTAGTTTTAGTTTTTTAAGGAACCTCCATACTGTTCTCCCTAGTGACTGTACCAATTTACATTCCCACCAACAGTGCAAGAGGGTTCCCTTTTCTCCACACCCTCTCCAGCATTTGTCATTTGTAGATTTTTTGATGATGGCCATACTGACTGGTGTGAGATGAAACCTCACTGAAGTTTTGATTTGCATTTCTCTAATGATAAGTGATGTTGAGCAGTCTTTCATGTGTTTGTTGGCAGTCTGTATATCTTCTTTGGAGAAATGTCTATTTAGGTCTTCTGCCCATTTTTGGATTGGGTTGTTTGTTTTTTTGATATTGAGCTGCATGAGCTGCTTGTATATTTTTGAGATTAATCCTTTGTCCGTTGCTTTGTTTGCAAATATTTTCTCCCATTCTGAGGATTGTCTTCTCATTTTTTTTTATGGTTTCCTTTGCTGTGCAAAAGCTTTTAAGTTTCATTAGGCCCCATTTGTTTATTTTTGTTTTTATTTCCATTACTCTAGGAGGTGGGTCAAAAAGGATCTTGCTGTGATTTATGTCATAGAGTGTTCTTCCTATGTTTTCCTTTAAGAGTTTTATAATGTCTGCCCTTATATTTAGGCCTTTAATCCATTTTGAGTTCATTTTTGTGTATGGTGTTAGGAAGTGTTCTAATTTCATTCATTTACATGTAGCTGTCCAGTTTTCCCAGCAACACTTATTGAAGAGGCTGTCTTTTCTCTGTTGCATAGTCTTGCCTCCTTTATCAAAGATAAGGTGACCATATGTGCGTGAGTTTATCTGTGGGCTTTCCACCCTGTTCCACTGATCTATATTTCTGTTTTTGTGCCAGTACTATAGTACTGCTACTATTACTGTAGCTTTGTAGTATAGTCTGAAGTCTGTAGTATAGTCTGAAGTCAGGGAGCGTGATTCCTCCAGCTCCATTTTTCCTTCTCAAGATTGCTTTGGCTATTCAGGGTCTTTTGTGTTTCCATACAAATTGTGAAATTTTTTGTTCTGGTTCTGAGAAAAATGCCAATGGTAGTTTAATAGGGATTGCATTGAATCTGTAGATTGCTTTGGGTAGTAGAGTCATTTTCACAATGTTGATTCTTCCAATCCAAGAACATGGTATAGCTCTACATCTGTTTGTATCATCTTTAATTTCTTTCATAAGTGGCTTATAGTTTTCTGCATACAGGTCTTTTGTCTCCTTAGGTAGGTTTATTCCTAGATATTTTATTCTTCTTGTTGCAGTGGTAAATGGGAGTGTTTCCTTAATTTCTCTTTCAGATTTTTCATCATTAGTGTATAGGAATGCAGGAGATTTCTGTGCATTAATTTTGTATCCTGCTACTTTACCAAATTCATTGATTAGCTCTAGTAGTTTTCTGGTAGCATCTTTAGGATTCTCTATGTATAGTATCATGTCATCAGCAAACAGTGACAGCTTTACTTCTTCTTTTCCAGTTTGGATTCCATTTATTTCTTTTTCAGCTCTGATTGCTGTGGCTAAAATTCCAAAACTATGTTGAATAATAGTGGTCAGAGTGGGCATCCTTTTCTTGTTCCTGATCTTAGAGGAAATGGTTTCAGTTTTTCACCATTGAGGACGATGTTGGCTGTGGGTTTGTCATATATGGCCTTTATTATGTTGAGGTAGGTTCCCTCTATGCCCACTTTCTGGAGAGTTTTTATCATAAATGGGTGTTGAGTTTTGTCGAAAGCTTTTTCTGCACCTATTGAGATGATCATATGGTTTTTACCCTTCAATTTGTTAATATGGTGTATCACATTGATTAATTTGTGTATATTGAAGAATCCTTGCATTTCTGGGATAAACCCCACTTGATCATGGTGTATGATCCTTTTAATGTGCTGTTGGATTCTGTTTGCTAGTATTTTGTTGAGGAATTTTGCATCTATGTTTATCAGTGATATTGGCCTGTAGTTTTCTTTTTTTGTGACATCTTTGTCTGGTTTTGGTATCAGGGTGATGGTGGCCTTGTAGAATGAGTTTGGGAGTGTTCCTCCCTCTGCTATATTTTGGAAGAGTTTGAGAAGGATAGATGTTAGCTCTTCTCTACATGTTTGATAGAATTCACCTATGAAGCCATCTGGTATATGAATTTTTAAATCTTGTGAAAATAATCTAGAACAACAGAAATCAGATCAGTGCTTTCCTGGGGCCAGGATTGGGGAAGGGGTTGACTGCAAAGGAATACAAGAGAACTTTGTAATTTGATGGAAGTGTTTCATATCTTAATTATGGTGGTGGTTATGTGGGTATAAACATTTGTTAAAATTCAGCAAACTACATTTTAAATGGATGCATTTTATTGTATATAAATTATAACTCAGTATAAGTTGATTTAAAAATGAAAACATAAAAGATTTGACTTACTGATCTGACTTATTCATAGTACAATATGTTTAGTATAATCCACACTGTTTTTATATAAAGGAAAAAAGTCTATATCTGTGTGTATGTATGCATACCCCTCCTTTACAAAATTGTTTGGCAGAGATTAAAAAGGGAATGCAATTTTTTATCCAAATAATTTTTCATCAAATATAAATTCATGTACCATTTGTATAATTAAAACAACAAAAGTAACATTTTAAAATTCTAGCCCAAAATGAGAGATTTAGGAAAATATGAGAATTTAGAAATATGGTCACTAACAGAGAGCCCTATTCCAATTCTCCACCCAGTACATAGAAATATTCATGTCCCTTTTTCCAAAAATTCTATTTATAGGTATTTTTAATAGATATTTTTGAAGAAAGTTTGCAAAGACATATGTATGACAATGTTAACTTCTTGAAGCCAAAACTAGGGTATATTTAAATTCCATTATTGGGGAATGTGTTAAATAAAATAAGGATCATCTATACACAGAGTTTTAAAAATAAGAAAGGTAGGAAGCAGGGATGGAGGGAAGAAGGAAGGAGGAAAGGAAGATTAAAACTGTTGACAGGAAAGATATGAAAGATAAATTGGCAAATGTGTATAATATTACAGAGATTCAGAGGAAAACACTGAAAATCAGAATATCAACATTGGATTTATTTTAAAACTCTTTTAATAATTTGTTTCCTACTGAGGAACACAAATGATTAAAAATGTGATGGGCCCTAAAACACTAAAGTAAAATTAGTATCATTATGTGAGAGTTATAAGTAGGATAATGAAAAAAATGAAATAATTTCTGTTCTGCAAGCCATGATTCTTTCTGAAGAATAATCATCAGCATTGAGAAAGATGTATAAAATTAGCTAAGTTGAGCAAATTTTGATTACAACAGATGAAACCATCCTGTCTGATAATGAAGTTTTAGTGCTCATAATGTACAGTTCATAAAGAATGCAAAAGTATAAGTGGATACGTTATGTTCAAAATTACATACAATGTATATAAAGGGTCACTTAAGTTTGAAAGCCTTAAAAATTAATTCCTGGAAAAAATCAATTTCCCAGTAGCATACATTGTGCAATAGATGGAGCCCAGGCTACGGCTGACAGGCAATTTATGTATATGACCAACTTTTTAAAAAGTAGCAACAGATGTTTTAGTGATTCTCTGTATTATGCATAGCAACAATTGGTCTCCAAGAATCACTGTGAAAGAGCCCACAAAGTAATGAATGTAATTATCAGTTCTATTAATGAAATTAAGAATAATTCCATGAAAAACAGATTATTTTATAAACTATGTAGATACTGAAGGACAATTTAAATATTACATTCTGCATATAGAATTAAGGGGCTCTCCAAAAGAGATTTTTAAAATAATATTTGCAACAAATGTTATATTATTATAAATTTTACTCAATTAATTAAAATTTTACAATAAAATTTATAACATATGAAATAATGTGACATATCTTTAAGGTATGTTAAGTGACATTCTTAAACTACAGGGAAAATGAGATCGGTTTTATTAATATGGAGATAATTATCATTAGCTTTCTCACAAATTTACATCATGTATAAATAGTACCACTCCCTGAGAATTTAGTTTCTCTGTGTTCAGCAATATGCAAAAATAGAAATATACTAACCATTCGATATGAATTTACACTGCAGTATACGATTTTCAGTTAGTTTTTTTGAAATAGATGTAGAACATATTAGCACTATTTGTGGGAGAGTTCATTGAGCTAAAAAGTGACATGGCCAAGCATGAATTAATCATTTACAGAAGTTTTAGAATATAGTTTATTCCTTTATGTTCACTTCTTTGGAAAGAAGCTAAGTGAATCAGGATAGTGTTTAGTTGCCCAGTGGCACAATTTTTTTTTTTTTTGGCAAGATATTCAACATTTCTATAGCTTAGTCTTTTCATCTAAAAAATGGAAATTATAGTAATACCTAATTTAGAAGTTTGTTTTGAAGGTTAAATAACTTAATACATGCTAAGCACTTGGAACTGTTTCGAGCACATAGTGAATAGTCAACAAGTGTAAACTCTGTTTACAAATATAAAGCATTCTAAAAAATAGAGTTATAGGGAGCATTAAAGACAACTGTCACTGACCCAGGCCATCACCCTCTGGGAGGTTTTAACTGGAATAGCGATTCGGTCTAACATTATCTCTGCCACACTAATCCATCAGCTCAGCTAAGATGGACAACCAGCCCAAGAATTCTATGAAATCCTCTAAGGAATAGACTCGGTCTCTCTTTCTAAAACTTTGTGGTTTTTCAGTCACATGACTAAAAACACACGTTCTGGTCATTCTTTTGTGTACCCTGACAGCCAGTTCATTTTCTATAGGAGTGCTTTATTGTGTGTGTACCCTGAGCTTACTCTCTCCTAACTTCATGTTTCTCAATCCCACATGGCGTAATACGTTCACATCATTTCCTCTCCCCATGAGAAAATACATACATGTACAAAATTTATAATCAGCAAGGTTAATTTTGTGTGTGGGGGGCACTACTTCAGCAGAAATTTCCATTTAAAACGCAGCCTCTCATTCCTAGTGCTTCTTGGACACTGTTAAATGCAGAGTCATAGAGCACCTGAGTTCTGCCATTCCACAAGGAGCAGTAAAAGGTAACATTTCAGCAGACAGACTAGGAAGTATTCGCTTTCAGCTCTGAGATGTGAGTTCTGCTGCCACTGATATTTTGTTTGAATCCTGGACATTTGTACATGGGATTTTTTGTTATGAAGTAAATTTTGGCTCGGTTTGGGTCGACACAAATACTACAGGCAGGCTTCTTCCAGGTATACTTTAAAAGATAACATTCAATGGGAAATATAGAATAAGCAGCAGAAAGAAAGAATTAGTAACATAGAATTCTAATTTTGACCATGTCCGTTACATAAATTATTCTGTTCTATTATAAAAAATGGAAGACAGTAAAACTACTGAGGAACTATTTCAGATGAAAGGAGACTAAAGAGGCATATAATGAAATGCATACATAATCGTGGAATGAATGCAGTTCTGGAGGGAAAAGTATGTTATAAAGGACATAATTGGATCAATTGACAAAACTGGAATATGGATGTACCTTAAAATGTTGTATCAATGTAAAGTTCCTAAAATGGAATATTGCAGTGTGGTTATGTAAAGGAATGTCCTTGTTCTTTAAAATATATACACTGAAAATATTTAGAGATAAAATTTTATGTTGTGAGCAACTTATTCTTAAATAGTTCAGGGATAGCTACATCTATCTATACCTACAACTATCACCTCTCTACCTATCAATACATCTATCTATCTCTGTATATGTGTGTGTGTATATATATATATATATATATATATATATATATAGAGAGAGAGAGAGAGAGAGAGAGAAAGAGGGAGAAAGAGAGGAGTGTCTAAGAGGTTCTTTGTATCATTTTTGCAACTTTTCATTAAGCATGAAACTATTTCCAAATAAAAAGTTTATTTTTTAACCAAAAACCTTAATTCATTCCCTTTTCTTGAAAACTTTCCTTCCTCCATATTTAAATGCATTACATTACCAGATACTTGTTGCCCACACAGAAACAGTGGTATAATCTTTAAATCCTCCTTCTCTTTCATGTCTCTGCTTTAATCAACCAGAAGTCATGGTGATTCTACTTCATAACTATTTCTTGAATTTGTGCATCATATTCCCTCTCACTGCCTTTACAAAGATGAAAGACAACTATTCCCATCTCAAGTAAGATAATTTTTGAGGATGATCACTTCACTTGGACTACTGCAAGTTAATAATGGTCTTAATCCCTGACTCCAGTTTTGACCTCCACAATTTCCTCTCCACACTGCAAGCAGCAGTCTAAAGCGAAGTGCTAAAGCACAACTCTGATTGCCTTGAAATATTTTAACTTGTTCCCATTGTCCTTAGGATAAAGTCCACCTTATTTACGTGACTCGACACTTACTTCCCCCTACAGTTGCAGCCCTTCCGTCTCATGTCCAGATTCACCACAATGAATGTTAATTTCTTGAAAAAGATGTCATCTTTGTGTCTGGGCCTTTGTCTATGCAGACTGCTCTGGAAGACTCTGCTCCCCTCTTTTTCTTGCCGTACCCTACTCATCCTTTAGCTCTCAGTTTAAACATCACTTAAACATCACTTCCATCAAGATATCTTTCCATCCCACCCCTAAACTATGAGGTGTCTCTAACCTGTCTTCCGTTTTCTTTCTGTACTTCCCCTGTCCTTACACTTAACTCATATCAACTCCTTGTTCAGTTGTATGTTGCCTCATTTCCTTAATCACCATTGCAATCCGAAGTCAAATTTAGAGCCTGACACTAAAGAGACTATTTTCTGTAATGAATGAATGACTGGGAAAGTACATTAAGTTTATATTTTTAAAATAAAACAGTTAACAAATCAAGTCTTTGTCCTTATAAAACCCAAATACTAGGGAATAAGTTGGTATGTGTATGTGTAATGTATGTGTAATGTATCCTGAGATACAAGAAGAAAAATTAATGAATAACTTACATAAAATATGGAGTGGGTTTTTGTTTATTTTATTAATTGTATTGGCTATTCTATGTCCAAGGTTATTCTTTGCATGGAATAAAATGAACACTTAAGTCTTATATTCTCAAGAATTATTATTCTGGGGTTGTTATTGGATATGGTGGAGCACTTTAGATGGTGGTGATCAGGGCAGTAGTGCTGAGAGTGCTTCTGATGTAATGGTGTGGTTGTGGTGATGGTGGTGATGGTGGTGGTTGTGAGATGGGGGTGCTTGTGAAAAAGCAGTGAATCACGATGACCATGATGAAACCAATGGTGGTAATGATGATGATAAGAAAAGACTAAGGCTGGTTTGGGAGTCAGATTAAGATGCAATCCTGATTTAGCCACAAATTATCATCTTGGGGGAGTTATTTAAACTTTCTGATTATTTATAAAATGGGGATTATAATAATCAGTAATACTGATTACTATAAAGTTGAAGTTAAAACTAAATGAAATTATTTAAATACTTAATTCTTTAGGCACACAGTCAGTATTTAAGAAATGGCTACTTTTTTTGGTTATTTTATTCTTATTAATTCCTGTACTCTTCATCCTTATCTTCAGCCTTCATCAAACCCCAACCATCTCTGAGAGTTTAAATGCTCTGCTCACTTTAAATATTTCTTGAGCCAAATATTCCACAGTTCTTTTCAATATGTAATGATCATGGTTTTCAGGAGACTCCACTTTTATGCATACTGTATGTCATAAAAGAAGCAGTGAAAACTCTCTTCTTTTTATTCACTCTTGGTGACTAAGAATTAGTTTCCCCTCACCCTTTGCAACATAGTATTAGTCAAGACTATTTGGACCACAAGCCATAACAGCTTGACTTAAATTTATTTAGCAAAATATATAAGCACACACACAAATAATTTGTCTATTTAAATAGAAAGTCAGGAAGTAGCACAACTATATTTAAACATTTAAATGTACTTAAATACTCCAACTTTTCTCAACTACAGGAAGATTTCATACAGTAGAAAAGGCAGCTTCCAGGAAACCCTGATGCCTATATTTGATAAAAATCTTCCTTAAATTTCCATTCTCCACTTCTTCTTTGACAATAGAATTTTTAACTAGTCATATGGTTATTCATGTAATAGCTACTATCTCCAGGTTTCCTTAAAGATAGGTGTGGCCATGTTAAGTTATAGCCAATATGATTTGAGCAGCAGTAACTTATACATCTTCTACTTATGCCTTTGAAGGGGTGAGGTGTACAGCACCCTTGGTTGCTCTCTTCCCACTGGCTGTAATGCAGACATAAGGTGGAAGCTGGAGTAGTCCTTTCTGACCATGAGACAAAAGCTGTATGTTTAAAATTGCAGGATAACTACACAGAACGAGTGTGGGCCCCTAATGACTTGGTGGAGGAGCGCTACCATACAGATCAAACTTTTACATAATAAATTAGTCAACTTCTATCTTGTTTAAGCGAATGCTAACTTGAGGTCTTTGTAACATCACCCAAATTATAATCTCATAAATACAGCACCCTTCAAGCATTATTATCCAAAAAAGCAAGAACCTTCTCCTAGCTCCAAAACGAGGACTCCTGGAGAAATGCATGGATTGGCCTACCTTGGGTCACATGCCTACTTTTGAATCAATCAACATTAGCAGGAGAGTAGAAAAATATGGTCTAGATCACACACTCAGTCCTGTGACCAGGAGTGTGATACTGTGTGTGTGATCACAAGGAGTGTGATATAATTGGCAGTCCCAACAGAATCATATTGGATGAGAAAGCAAACATTTCCAAAAAGAAGAATAGAACTGAACAGTCAAAAACAACAGATGTTCTCTAGACACCGGAGATATGTGAGAAACTTTAACAGTAAAGTATATTATCTTATATATGAAAACACACGAGGAGAAACAACAACAAACAAACATTTCTGACTGGGAAAAGAATCCACCTTACAACTGAGTCTTACCAAAATCAAGAATAAAACAAGTGTCAAAGTATAGACCATCTTAAGATATCATTAAGGGATGCCTTCTCAGGAATTGTCTTCACTATCTTAGAGGCCTGGTAAGAATAAGCAAGGCTTCTAATCAGTGGCTTATCAATCTGCTCTTTGACTTTAATTTCTTTCCAAACAGTGGGTCCTGTTTTAGCAGGAGATTTTCAAGATCATGGACCTTGAATTAGAGATGAAGATTCTAAATCTCTCTCTGCTCCACAACCAAGTTTTATCCACTTCATGGTTACAAGTGTGAGTCCCTTGTGCACAGGAGGGATTTATGCCCAGCACACATAAAAATTCCTAAGGGTCCCCATGACCTTCTGTGCTCTTTCACAAACTACCCCAATTGGTATAATGTCATGAAAGGCCTACATAATATCGCACCCTGGCCTTGGAATAAAAGGACTATTTTCATACTACTTATTTGTGGACTTAGTTCCAGTTGTGCACCTTACTTCTGTTTCTTCCCAAGGATTGACTGCTGCTGGATTTATCATTCTCTCTCCACTTGTCCTTGCTATCTAAACTCATAAAGCCATCTCTCCTGAATACTGTTACAGATGGTTTTATTTTTCCTTTTCAGTAGCAAGTTCAAGGTCTACATAGAGTAACAGTTTTTGGGGTTCAAATTAATTCCCAGAACTCTCTGCAAATAAATTGATCCTATAAGAGCCTCCCCACATCTAGTCACCCATTACTGTGTCTTGGTCTTGTGGTTATGGCCCATCACACATGTGTATGTTTAAGAGTAAAAGGGGAGATAAATGTTGAATCAGATCTGTCATCTGAAATTCATTTGACTTCTGATTCACTCATCCAGTTGTGTTCCTCCAAAATGTTATTTGTCAGAGCTATTGAATGACTAAGAAGCTTTTCAATCCTCCAGTTAAACCTCACAAAAGAGGCTTCTGAAGAACAGGAAATAACTCTTTTACAAGGGTAAATGAAGCTAAATAGGAAAAAGCTTGAAATTGGTTACAAATTTTGAACCCAAAATATTCTCCAAATTTTATTTATCACATATCGTTTGTCTAGACAGTTGCTGGATAACTGATACATGATAACACGTTCATTTCTATATTTTCTTCACCTTAAGGTCTTTACTCACAAAAAGGCTAAATTCTTTTCTGCAAGTAAGTACAGGCAGTATCATCCTCCAGAGATTTCTAGCTTTTCCCTGAGCTCAGGAGCTGGAAGTCATTTGATTTTGTCATGTTGCCCTTTAAAAACAGCTAAGGCAAGAAAACTAATTCTGTTTGTAAGAAAGACCCATGATGATTCCTTTTGGATTAGAGCAAAATAATAATGATTATTTTTTAAAAATATGGTGGAGTACCTATTCCAAATCTGGCAATAAGAAATCTCAATCTCTGAAATGTTTTTCCATTCTATAATGAAGACAGAGGACCTTTGTCAGACACTTAAAACAACCCAAACCCATTGTTATAGAGGGAAGAAATTGAGCACAGATCAAGTGACAGATTCTAAATTCAGATTGATTTTTTTTCCTAAATATAGGGCTAACTCAAATTAGAATTAACATCACTAATCTTTTAATTTCCCATCATTTAAAATCTTATAAGGACAGATGAATGGATAAAGAAGATGTGGTACATATATACAATGGAATATTACTCAGTCATAAAAAGGAATGAAATTGGGTCATTTGTAGAGACATGGATGGACTTAGAGACTGTCATACAGAGTGAAGCAAGTCAGAAAGAGAAAAACAAATATCATATATTAACGCATATATGTGGAATCTAGAAAAATGGCACAGATGAACCAGTTTGCAAGGCAGAAATAGAGACACAGATGTAGAGAACAAACCTATGGACACCAAGGGGGGAAAGTGGCGGGGGGGGTGGCGGGATGAATTGGGAGATTGGGATTGACATATACACACTAATATGTATAAAATAGATAACTAATACTGAACATGGGGACAAATAGAGAAATTATTTTTAAAAAAACTTATAAGTGTGCCTTGGCTACAAAATTCCATGTTGACTTTAATTCTAATGTTGGAGTTCAGACTAAATACCACTTGGTTCTTCCAGTGCTTTGATTTGTTAATTTTTTATTCACTTGACAGAAATAAAAATTTTAGTTGTCTATATATCCAAAGACAAACTCAATATTGAGCAACATATAGAAATTTGAGATTGGAAGGATGGCCAGTCTAGTCTCAGAACTTTAGTAGGAAAATGAGAAGTAATCATAACCCAGAAGCAATGTTTTAATCACCTAATCTTCATTACAATAATAATATACAAATGAAATATACAGAATTAGAATGGGGAGATTTATTGTACATATTAAAGCAAATTTAACATTTAACTTAATTTGTTAATTCCACATACAAGGTGTTAATGATCAGAAAATCAAGACTCCTGAATTTTATTCCTCAAAATTTTATCTCTCTCCCATCGACTTGCCTCACCCTCCCACCCCAGGAAAATGAAAAAAAAAATCTAACAAATATGAATAAGGAATAAATTATGAATTCCATAGTAACAAAGAGGGTAAAAAGTTTGTATTATCATGAATAGAAATCATGGATTCTTTTTTCCTGGGGTAGAATAGGAATAAAAAATGGTTTTTAAAAGACCAGGAAGTGAAAGGTTTACAATTTGTCCATTAGTGTGAGGAAGAGGAGTTTGTAGAAAAGACTAGAACAGCTAAAGTTCTGGAAACAAAACTGAATGCAGGACAAGAGAGTCAGATAGAAGGTGAATATAAAAGTAATAACTTCCTTTAAGGTAGAGCTTTTCAGGTACTGTGTCTTTTTTTTTTTTACATTTACCCGTTTATTAAAGGATATGATGAAGGATACAAAGGAACAGCCAGATGAAGCACATACGGTGTCTTGAGCTCTGGATTTATGTATTTCTAGAGACAGTATGTAAAATCTATAGTTATCTATGCATGGAATAAAAGACTGTTTATTCACTGTGGCTTATCAAAATAGGATTAGGAAATGTTATACTTAACAACACAAATAATCCAAAACAGACCTTTTTCACATAATTCAGTATCTATTGTAAAGAGCCAGACTTCACCCTCCTACCCAAGGCTTATGATTAGCATTAGATTTTAAGGAAAGTTTTAAAATACCATAGATATAAGAATATTCATCAAACTGAAATGTGTCCCAATATACTCCATGCTTAACATTCATAGCTATCAGATATTTCATCACTATGACACTCTTGTTAAAAAATGTTGCTGGCTGATACCGTGCATATTTCTGAGGGCTGATAAAATTTCTCAGCCTATTTATAAGGTTGACAAAAGGACCCTTGGACTTTCATATTATAAATATATCTCTAAATAACCACATAGTTCGAGAAATTTTAAAAGCTCACTGTACTGAGAGATAAAGCATTTGTAAATTTTTTGTCTTAACTGACTCCAGCAGCTCTGTTATGCTCATATAACTGGTAGTAAATAAAAGTCATAACTTTGATCTAGACCCTCAAGATTTAATAAGCTTCTTAAAACCCAGTTATATAAAATTAATATCTTGAATTTGTAGACAGAGAATTTGCTTTAAGCTTACAGAAGATAAGAACTATTTGTGAATGCTGTACTTCATTCACCACACTGATGGGGCCTTTGGGTACGATTAGATCATTAGGGTCATGAATGGAATTAGCGTACTTATCAGTGCACTTAGAGCTCTCTCGCCCTTCTACCATGTGAGGATACAGGATGAACCAGGAAGCAGGCTCTCATCAGACACTGAATCTGCTGGCACCTTGTTCTTGGACTTCCTAGATTCAAGAACTGTAAGAAATAAATTTCTGTTGTTTTTAAGCCACCCAGTCTATGGTATTCTGTTATAACATCCTGAACTGACTAAGGTAAATACTTAATTCTTAAAGGAAGCAAAAGTTAACATCATAATTAATAGTGAGAAACTGGACACAGTTTCCCTAAGATCAGAACAAGGTACTAAGTCCTCTTTCACCATGTGTATTCAACATCTTATTGAAAAGTCCTATCTAATGCAATAAGAAAAGGAAATAAAGGGTATATCAGATGGGAAGGAGAAAATAAAGTTGTCTTTGTACACAGATGACATGATTGTCTATGTTAAAAATCCCAAAGAATGGACAGAACAAAGGCAAAAAACCCTCCTGTAACTAATAAGTGAATATAACAAGGTTTTAGGATTTAAAAGTCAGTTGATTTCCTACATATCAGCAAATAAGAATTTGAATTTTTAAAAATTATACCATTTACAATAGCACCAAGAAAAATGAAATACTTAGGCGTATACCTAACAAAATATGTACAGGATCTGTGTACAGAAAACTGCAAAAATCTAACGAAAAATTCTAAGTAAATAGATATCTGTGTTCATAGACTAGAAGAACCAATATTATTAAGATGTCAATTCTTTCCAATTTTATCTATAGATTCAAAATGATCACAGTCAAAATCCAAGCAAGCTATTTTTTGCACATATTGACAAACTGATTGGAGAGGCTGTATAGAAAGACAAAAGATCCATAATATTCAACATAATACCGAAGAAGAACAAAACTGGAGAACTGAGAGTACCTGACTTCAAGACTTATTATAAAACTACAGAAGTCAAGGTAGTGTAGTAGTTGCAAAAGAGTAGACATACAGATTAATAAAACAGAATAGACAGGACAGAAATAGACTCCCCACAAATACAGTCAACTGATCTTTGATAAAAGAGCAAAGGCAATTCAATGGACAAAGGATAATCTTTCTAAACTTACTGTGGTAACCATTTCATCATATATGTAAGTCAAATTATTATGCTGTACACCTTAAACTTATACAGTGCTGAATGTCAATTATATCTCAATAAAACTGGAGGAAAAAAAGGACAATCTTCAAACAAATGATGCTGGAAAAAGTGGATGTCCTCATGCAAAAAATTTAACCTAGAAAGAGACCTTCCACTTTTCATGAAAATTAATTCAGAATGGATCATATATCTATACATAAAATGCAAAACTCTAAAACTTCTAGAAGAAAACATAGGAAAATATCTAGGCAATCTTAAGTTTGGTGAAGAGTTTTTACATATGACACCAAAAGCATAATACATGAAAGAAAAAAACTGGTAAGTTGGACTTTATTAAAACTTCTCTCTGTGAAGACACTGTTAAGAAAATGGAAAGACAAGCCACAGACTGAGGAAAAAAACCTTTGTAAAACACACATCCGATAAAGGACTTTTATCCAAAATATACAAAGAACTCTTCAAATCCAACAATAAGGAAACAAATAACCCAATTAAAAAATGAGTTAAAGATCTGAACAGACACCTCACAAAAGAAGATAGGCAGATGGCAAATAAGACCTCAATATCATTTGCCATTAGGTAATTGCAAATTAAAATAATGATATACCACTATACATCTACTAGAATGGAAAAAAAAATTTTTTAACTGACCATCTTTACCATTTCTGGTAAAGATGTGGACTATTGCTCATCTCTGGTGGGAGTGCAAAAATGGTATAGCCACTTTGGAAGATAGTTTGGCAGCTTCTTACAAACCTAAACACAGTCTTCCCATATAATCTAGCAATCATTCTCTTAGGTATTTGCCCAAGTGGTGTGAAAAGTTATGTCAACACAAAAATCTGCATGTGGATGTTTATAGCAGCTTTATTCATAATTGTCAAAACTTGGAAGCAGCCAGAGGTCTTTCACTGGTAAATGCATAAACAAACTGTGATACATTCATGCAATGGCATATTATTCAGCAATAAAAGGAAATGAACTCTCAAGGCATGAAAAACATGAATGAACCTTAAATGCATACGCTAAGTGCTTTCATTTCTTTAAATCAGCCTGAAAATACTATATCCCATATGATCTCAATTAGATGACAGTCTAGGAAAAGTACAACTATAGGAACAGTAAATAGATCAGTGTTGATGAGGGACTCAGGGAGATGGAGGAAGGTTGAATAGGTGGGGTAGAGGATAGATCTTAGGATAGTGAAACTATTCTGTACGACACTATAATTTTGGATACATGACAGTCTACATTTGTGAAACCCCACAGAATGTTGTAACGCAAAGAGTGAACCTTAATGTATGCAAAATAAAAAATTTTATTTAGGCGGTCAGGGGATCCCAGAAGGGAATGTAGAATATGCCAGAACAATCTAACTATATTACAAATATATGAAGCAATCTCACTGAAGGGTGATGGGGATAAAAGTGCAGATAGGTCCAAGTAACTCTGGAAATGAGTGGCGTCTCTATGATGAAAGGCAAAAGAAATTGTGCATAATCACTGGATTTTAGTTGATCGAGCTGTTTCCCATGGAAGTATGGGTAAAGAATTCAGACACTGTGATATTCAGACACACTCCACACTGTATGCTGGAACTGAACAATTAGGTGAATGGATGGTGGGAGCCAGGTGTCTCACTGTTGGAGTGGGAGTTCAGAGATGAGTATGGGGAGGAAGTTAAATGATCTATGTGGTAATGGATTAGAGTTGGAGACATCAGTATGAACTCATATTTAGTTTAATATAGATACAGATAGTTACATAAAGAAATATTTATAAGTATATGTATATACACGGATTAAAATTCACATGTGTATTTCCTTGCTCAGTCGATTGAGAGGGCCTAGAAACAATGACATCCAGGTAGCAAATACACGAAGCACCCCGATTGTCTATTCTAACACCAATAAAGTGAACCAGGACCCCTTGGAGAAATGGCTGACTCTAGGACTAGGGCAGACAATATACAACATAAGGCTGGAGCATCTTAGAGCACCAAGAAGTAAGAAGGAGCTAAAACTGATTTTTTACAAATCCTGCAAGGATGGAAGTAGGTCAAAGGGCAACGGAGCCAGATAAAAGAGTCTGCAATGGTCACAGCTGGGACAACGGGAGCAACGAAACAGAGTAGTGCTAGGTTATAACTCAAAGTATTAAAATAAATATCCATGAGTCCAGGATATAGATGACTGATCAAATAAAGAAATAAATGGGGGAGAGGAGAAATCCCCTATACAAAAGAATTCCAAATAATTTATGTAGCAGCCACATTCCTTAAGTGTGGGTCATTCGTATGACTTCTTTACAAAGAGTACAGTGTGGAAAGTAGGGAGGAGGCTTGGGAGAAGACTAACTTTATAGTGCAGAAATCTAATCAAGACTACCTTAACCAAATGACAAGGGTAAACATCAATAGTAATAAGTTAAATTGATTTAATAGATTCTTCCCATAATATAGTTAAAATGGCACTTTGCCTCTGTGGCCTCCCTCCTTCAAAACCCACAACCCCACTCTAATCATCAGAAAAACATCAGACAAATTCCAGTTGAAGGACAGTCTGCAAAATACCTGACCAGCATTCCTCAAAGCTATCAAGGTCATCAAAAACAAGGAAAGTCTGAGAAACTGTCGCAAGCAAAAAGAGCCTAAGGAGACATGATTAAATGTAATATCATATCCTGGATGGGATTCTGGAACAGAAAAAGGACCTTAGGTAAAAACTAAAGAAGTCTGAATAAAGTATGGACTTTAGTTATAATACTATATCAATATCAGTTCATTAATTGTAACAGATGTACCATAAAATGTCATAAGAGGGGAAACTGTCTGGAGGTTTTGGGGAAATTTGTGTATTATCTTTGCAATTTATTTGTAAATCTAAAACTGTTCTACAAATTAAATTTTATTAAAAAAATAAAAACTAGTTGGAGATCCTGCGATTGGAAAAAGGATAAAGGAACCAAGACTTTTCCACTAAAGAAGCACTTCACAGCTGTAGAAACTACTGTTAGCCAAATATATGTAATACCAAAAGTAAAAATATCTAGTCCAAATGTTTTCAACAATCAAGTGTCTAAACTTACATTTTAAGATAATTGTTCTATTCAAAATATCTCACTTGCAGGCTTTCCCTGGTGGCTCAGTGGTTGAGAGTCCGTCTGCTGATGCAGGGGACACGGGTTCATGCCCCGGTACGGGAAGATCCCACATGCCGCAGAGCGGCTAGGCCCGTGAGCCATGGCCTCTGAGCCTGCACATCTGGAGCCTGTGCTCCTCAACGGGAGAGGCTACAACAGTGAGAGGCCCGCGTACCGCAAAAAAAAAAAAAAAAAAAAAAATCTCATTTGCTTATAACCCAGAAATGAGTTTAAAAATGTTACTATCAAATATACCTTTAAGTATGAATACTCAAACTCATAGGAACAGAGTTGTTGTTGTTGTTGTTTTTTTCTGTTATGATCAGAGCTAGTAATTTTAACAAGTACTAGAAATCCGAGGTCTAGTTTAACAGTTTTAAGCAACAAAGCACACCTGAACACTTGTTTGGAAGAGACCTGCGTTTGCAAAATAAGATAAAGGAAGAAAGTTAAAGTCAAGAAGATAGTCAGCCATAAGCCTGAAAAGTGGTTTAATAACAATTTTAAATGATGTTAAATAGTTTTACACAGCGGATAGTAAGCCCCTATTTTCAATCTTTAAACAAAGAAAAAAAGAGATTTAAAAATAATTTTCAATGGATATTGAGTGAAATTATGGAGACGTTTTAGGTAAGATTACAAAAAAGATAGCTTTGTACAACTTTGAGATAGTGGAGGTAACTGAATGCATATACTCATTTATTCATTCAAAAACATTTATCATCAACTGTAGATAAAATAGATGGATTTCCCACTGCCCTAAATTTCTAGCTGAATTTAACAGCAACAGCAGAAACACAGATACAAGGTGATGCTAAGGCAGATCAGAAATCATGATTTTGTTCAGTATCATTGTCTAATCATGATGAAGTCAGTTGATATTTCAAAAGACAAAGAAAAGTAAGTGAAGGGAACCTGATAAAGGTGGAGGCAGGTGCTACTGTAATTCATTAGCTATATTTGTGATGGCCTTTGAAGACAGAGATGACAAGCATGATCATGACTTTCCTTTGAGGCCTACGTTCAATGGCAGATTAGTAACCTGATAAGTTTTCTATATTTATCTCCACAACAGCGGTCCATTTTCAAATCAGCCAACACAGAGCATGGTTTCTTTTTATGTTATTGCAACACACAGTGATAGGATGGGGCCATCTGGACAGATTGGCTGGGGTCTGCTGATTACCCAGGAGATTCCTGTAATGAATAGTTTACCTCTGTGGAACTGCTAGGAGGCAAAGGAACTTTTTCCTGAATCACCAGTTTGTTATTTAGAATTACTTTTCTCAGATTAAACTATTGCTCTTTTAAGGGAGAAGAGTGCGTTATTTTGTTTGCTTGCATGAATCAATGGAAACTAAAGGAAAACAGAGCTCAGTTCCCATGCTGTGATGTGTGGTGGGAGGGGTTCTGGGTGGGTGGGCTGTCTTGAAGCTGTATGAATGCTCCAAGTCCCACTCCAAGGAAGTGCACTTCCTATCACTTGGACTGGAGAACATCCAGCCTCTGGAAATAGGAAATGGGCTGAAGTCTGCCAACCACAGGAAGACACAAGCCACTTTTAGAACACATTGAATTCTGCCTTCGTACCAAGTTTCCTTTTTTCAAGAAAAAATGATGCTTTCACATCTTTATTTTGGAATTGTCGTCAGGAAATTTGTATTAAGCACCTCCTATATGTCACACTATTCTGGCAACAGAACACACGGGTTATCATTTTTGTTCTATAGAAAGAAGAGCAGAGTTGGAAGAAGCAAACTCAGAAATAGGTTTCTCCACAGTGCCCACTTAAAATCTCCTTCACATTTTCAGGTATAAGATTTCCTGAGCCAAATAGGGAAACAAAAGTGCATCCTCCTTGTTATTAACTAGGGGGTGGAGGCAGGTCAAGAATATTTACTGAGCACCTAAGGCCGCATGACCAGTGCTTAACATACAGGCAGGAAATTTTACTAAAATATTTGTGTTTCTGCTTACATTTTCTTACATCTCATTTTCCCAGAGTAGTTTCTTGTGTTAGGTATATTTTCAGGCCATAAAGTAGAAGCTACTTAAAGTCAATGTTTTCCTACCATTTGGAAAATTTTTAATTTTTTGAAGAGAATGTACTGGAGGGAAGAGGGAGTGGGGTGACCCTGTGGACAAGGAGAAAGAGATAAGATTCACAGAAAGTGGGAAGAGGACAAGGGTATCTGGGTCTTAACTAAGATCTGATCTAGGTGGTAAGGCCTCAAAGAGAAACAGCTGTGCTGTATACCCACCGAGGCCAAACTTTAGGGATCATGGTTCACAGTCTTGCCAAAGATTCACTACACCCCCCATTCCCAAGTCAGTTAAGAACCTATGAAGCTCACTGCTTGTCTCACTTAATTCTCAAAACAGCTCATGCCATAAGCATTGCTATTCCCTTTTATCTCCTGAGTGACTACAAGAATTATCTATGATTTTCTTTTTGGATCTCAGGTACACAGACTTAGTTGAATCATAGCCCATGGATCATGACACACTCTTGTCATTTGTCCACACTGACCCTCTTTTATGTAACTGGTTTACAATTTGGAGTTACTTTTTATTATATAATAATCACACATGAAACCACCATTCAAAACAAAAGCTAGGAACTTGACATACACCTAATTACCTCCCCCTTTCCATTCCTTTGCTTCCTCCCATGTAAGGTAACCACCACCTCAAATTCTGTTTCATTAGTCCCTTTTTTACTTTATGATATGGTTTTATTATCCATTCTGTATTCTTAAAATATTTACTTTTATTATATTGTTTTTAATATTATAAAAATGGTATTATGCTAGACATAAATTTGGGTGACAGACTTTTTATACTTATATTGTTATGTTTATCTATGCTACTGGGTGGGACTCTAATCTATTCATTTGACAGCTATACAATATTCTATTGTGTGACTAAACCACCATTATTCACGGTCCCCACCTCCTGCCAAAAAAAAAAAAATCATTTGGGTTGCTTCCAGGTTTTGCTATCATAAACAGTGACTTTTTGATGTGTATATCCCCTATTGAACATCGGACTCAGCACCTCTATTTCCCACCACTCTACACTCCAGCCCATGCTCTGTGCTACTTTCCAAAGAACATTTCTAAAGCATGCACCTTGGCTGGAACTCAGGGGAGTTCCACAGAGCACATGGAGGACCTGCTTTACAGAGAGGCCATGTGGAAAAGCAATATGACCCTATGACAGGAAAAGGAAAAAGTATCAAAATGGAGAGAAAACAATGGTGACTGTAGCAAAAATAAGTAAGTCAGTCTCCACCCTGAAGAAGTCTACCAGCATTCAGTGGTGGGAGCCATGGGTTTGAGGAAAAGCAAAGTAAGTTAGCAAGTTAGGAGTCTAACAGCCATGTGACTTATAGAGCTCAAAGAATGGGATGTGGAACAACCTCAGAGATTAGGGAGTAAGTGTCAGGGTGAGCACAGGCTTGGAGAAGCCTGGAGGAAAACTCCCACAAGCAGCCTCTGCAAGTTTGTGTTCCTGTGCTCAAGCCATGCATTTGCTGGCATGTGGAATAAGGCAATGTGCTCCTTTTTGACACCAACCTCAGAATTATCCTTGGTGTATTTTTTTTTTTTTTTTTTTTTTGGCGTTACGCGGGCCTCTCACTGCCGTGGCCTCTCCTGTTGCGGAGCACAGGCTCCGGACGCGCAGGCTCAGCGGCCATGGCTCACGGGCCAAGACACTCCGCGGCATGTGGGATCTTCCTGGACCGGGGCACGAACCCATGTCCCCTGCATCAGCAGGCAGACTCCCAACCACTGCACCACCAGGGAAGCCCCCCCCCCCCGCTTGGTGTATTTTAATCAACTATATTAGTATGGCAAAATCATCCAACCTACATTTCAGATATTTCCAGGAGAACGGAGGTGGGAGAAAAAAAGTGTAAACCAACATGGCAACATTGTATGAATCTACTTACAGAGCAAAACGTATGTAAGTAATTACCGTCATGGGTGTGGCAAAGACCTGAGACTATGTCACCCTGTAGCAATTTTTTTTTCAACTTTCCCATTGCATCAGTATTAAATTCCACTCTTAGGCATAAACCAAAAGACCCTTACTCATCTTTCCAGTCTCTTCTCCCACCATGCCCTCACAAGGTTTAATCATCCTGGTTATAGAGACCTAATGCTGCTCGCCAAAGTTGCCATGATTATTCAAGTTCCCTTTATTTATGCTGTTTCTACTGTCTGAAATGTCCTTTGGCATCTCATCCACTAACTTCTAAGGGTCTCCAAGAGGCACCTTGAGGGTCAGTCCCTTCAGGTATCATTTGATTTTTCTTAGCCCTTCATCAGCCCTTTAGCCCCTCTCCTTCTCCCTTCTCTTCCTCCATCTCCCCAGCCCCAGCCCAGGCGTACAGAACAGACTGTGACACTACAGATATTTTTCTAGTTTGACCCCTGTCATACTTATTTTTCCTCCCATTAGACTCTGAGTTCCTTTAAGGTGAGGAATACAGTCAATGGCATCTAGCAGACACGCAACAGAAATTGATATAGTCGATGTTTTAAACGCCCTGCCCTGCTTACCTTAACCTGCTGTGACACACAGCTCCAGCTGCTGAGGATAATGTGGGCTAACAACTGACACCCTGACACCCTCGACTTTCTCAGGAAGACTGGCCTTGGCAGACAGGAGCCAAATTTCCACAAGTCGAGTAGGAGGAAGGTCATGCCGAACTTTTGCTGGGGTCAGCCAATGACTGACTGACAAAGGGGTACAAGACCCTGTCCCTTCCCTCGGTCAGGCATATGCTGCCATACAATGTATGTTTCGATGTCTGGTGGATCAGGCCAAGGCTAGACGTTCCCTGAGATGACTTCCTGTCTCCACTCTTTCTGCTTCTGTATTCTGCTTCCCTCGGTCCCTTACTGGTTTTTCCTTGAAGAGCACATCCCTTGTAAAGCACCTGTACCCAAATGCCCGCTTTAGGTTCTGCTTTGAGGGAATATACCTTTGAGAGTGTTGATTTTTTTTAACTGAGTTACGTTAGATTGAATAACTTGTTTAAGGGAAGTTAGCATTTAAGTCTCTATTACTGTAAAGTCCCTGTTTCACACTGCACCAAAAGTCTCTAATGAAGTTGTAGTAGTAATTATATGACATAGAAATCTATATATATTATATACAATATAACTCAATATACATAATAATATATATCTGTACTTCACTCCATGAGTCTCGGTTTCCTCATCTGGTAAGTGGGAATAAATAACCCATAGGATTTTTAGGTGGTTTAAAAGTGAGAATGGGTAAACTACCCATGATATAATAAATGTTCAATTTCCAGTACCCAACAATACTGAATAGAGTATTTTGACGATCCAGTGTGTAGACAGCAATGCTAAGTAAGATTTAAAATAGATAAAGTCAGTTCTCTTGTATTTGGCAGGGTATCCACTGAAGGCAAATTTCAATAGGACCCAATTTCAATCAGTTAGATCCCCTGGGGAGGGGAGTGATTTATGTTTGTGTCAGCTTACAGAAAAATGTGAGTTTTGAACTTGCACACTCGAACTACAGAGAATCAGGCTTATTATAATTAACGATGTGCTTACTTTTGGGTTCATATACTCATACTCAAGATGATATGCTAATCCAACTTTTTTAAATCTGGAAAAAAGAGGAAGCTGGAATGGCTTTTCTCACTAGACCGTTTGTGTTAGAGACATTCTTCCCAGTCCATTTTTGGACGAGCCCTATGAAAGTTGTCTGTCTGCTTTGCTATTAATCAGGAGGTTTTCCTCTCTTTCAAGTAGCCCACCATTCCCAAGTATTGCAGACCAAAGAAAACTGGGGTTTGAGTACACTGTAAAACTATTTCCTTCTGTCAAAAAAGGGAAACAAGTTGTAGAGGGTAAAAGCAGAGAGGTCTGAGACTGTTTTGTCATCTGCAAAACTGAAAATCTCTAAAACTTGGTTCCAGAATTCTGTCCATTCTAACGAGGTCTTTTTTCCAAAATATAAAAAGTAAAAATAAAAGCTCACTGCTTGATTAAATTTACCTAAAATAAACTCTCCTTCCATACTCGGGCTATTTTCCCCACACCACCCTGAGAAGAGAATGTGCTGACAGCCTGGCTGGGGGGACTAGGGAAGGCCAAGTGGCAAAGCAAAGCACAAAGGAAATGGTTCCAAAACAAAGTTACACCTCCCTGTGTTTGGGTTGCCTGAAATCAGAAGCAAGAAAGCTCAAGTGTCAAAAAGCAAGAGCAATTTCTTTGCCTTAAGTGAAATGTAGACTATTTCCAATGACTGCGAATTAATGTTTTTTAAGCTACTGTAGTCCGAAAATGCTGTCATTTCAGAGAATGGAATAGCCACAGGAAGTGGGCCACACAGAGTGAGCCTAGAAAAAGAGAAGGATATAGATTCAGTCCCGGCCAAGATGCAGAAAAAATTGCCTAGAAGAGGTCAATTTGATTTAGAGAGGATTTATTCAGATTTTTTTGTTTTTAGCTCTCTTTAACTTTGCATGGCTCAGTGGAGAACAAAGAAAAACAACATATTTGGTTTTATTTTCCCAGGATGTGGAATGCTTTAGCAAACAAAACTTCCAACGAATTTAATCAGGCGTTTGAAAGATTGCCCATATTGAAACCAAGCATTTCAATATAAATTGGTAAAAACATTTTGATACACCCTTGACAGTTATCTTCTAAACTAAATTGTTATGATATACCACCCCAGGCTTTTCATGAAATCCTAAGAAAACCGCAAGGAAAAAAAGCCTTCAACTCTTATATTCGGGAAGTCTGGGTTTTTTGGTTTTCGTTTTAGTTTTGCTTGGTCCTTCTTGTATCAGGCATTTTACTAATGTGTATAAATCCCAGATGAAAAAATGAGTGTGTACATGTGAAAGACACACAAAATGGGCCAGGTTGTAAATAAAATTGGGTGTATATGGAATGTATCTGATGAAATGGAGGACTTAGTGTAAACAGATGGGGAAGATACTTATAAAACTCATAAATGTATAGTAAACTATTAATGCGGGAACCACTTTATCAGTTGAAACTTGTTTTGCTTCAAAGTATTTCTTGGGCTTGCATGATTTTCTTAAGAAATATTAATTTGTGATCAACTAAATCTTACCTATTCTCATTTCTTCTGTACAAATTAAGCCTCTAGAACTAATAATTACATAGGGATTTGGTCAGTCATATTATTTTCCTCCAACCTGGACCTTAAATAAAAAAATTTCTTAATGTAGCCATCATAAAAACTTCAAATCAGAAGGAATTGTAGAGATCATCTCTTTCTTCTCTGTGATGCCCCACCACTGACTTCAGTGAATAGTTAGTGATATTCAAGCAGAATCTGCAGTTTCATGAAGTACATATTATATGTTGTTGAGAGGATCCAATTAGCTCTTAGTTATTTTCCTACCTGACAAGCCTGAGACAAGGTGATTTTAGAGCCTTCTTTCCAGTGCATGAAGTTTTTTTGCAGTGTCTTTGGTCAGAGGTTATCACAGTCACAGCTTGTCCACTTCTAGTGACAAGGAATCCACTTCCTCAGGAGAAAGATTACTCCAATTCTAAATAACTCAAATTCCTTACAAAACAAAATGTTTTTCCTGACTTGAGCCCTGACCCCACTTCCTGCCTGCTACCTCTCTCTCCTCCTTTTCTCAAGCCTTCCTCATGAACTATCACTCTCACTGCCTCCCCTCCCTCTTAGCCTTCAGCCTGCAGCTGGCTCCATTTCCTCCATGCTGAAAATAGTGACTTTTCAAGTATGCTGGGGGGGGGGGGCTTGTATTTTTTAAATAAAAATTTAATGGAAATATTTAAATAAAAACACATTTATTTTATGGTTAGTAATTGTGCGTTTTTATTGTAATGGGTATTCCAAGAATTATAATTACCCTGCACTCATAATTTTTTCCTTGTTGAATATCTTAACAATAGCTATTAGACCTAAAATTTAACTTAAAATTCCAATTAATTTAGAGACTGGGTGGCGGGAGATTTTGATGGCAAAATTTACTTTGTAAGTATTTGTTGCTCAATTTCCCTTACTTATTCTTTTTTTTTCTTTTTAACATCTTTATTGGAGTATAATTGCTTTACAATGTTGTGTTAGTTTCTGCTGTATAACAAAGTGAATCAGCTATACGCATATATATATATATATACGTATATATATATATGTATACATATATCCCCATATCCCCTCCTTCTTGCATCTCCCTCCCACCCTCCCTATCCCTCCCCTCTAGGTGGACACAAAGCACCGAGCTGATCTCCCCGTGTGATGCAGCTACTTCCCACTAGCTATCTATTTTACATTTGGTAGTGTATATATGTCAGTGCTACTCTCACTTCGTCCCAGCTTACCCTTCCCCCTCCCCATGTCCTCAGGTCCATTCTCTATGTCTGTTGCGTCTGTCTTTATTCCTGTCCTGCCACTAGGTTCATCAGAACTTTTTTTTTTTAGATTCCACATATATGTGTTAGCATACTGTATTTGTTTTTCTCTTTCTGACTTACTTCACTCTGTATGACAGAATGTAGGTCCATCTACCTCACTACAAGTAACTCAATTTTGTTTCTTTTTATGGCTGAGTAATATTCCGTTGTATGTATGAGCCACATCTTCTTTATCCATTCATCTCTCGATGGAGACTTAGGTTGCTTCCATGTCCTGGCTATTGTAAATAGAGCTACAATGAACATTGTGGTACATGACTCTAAATAAAAATTCATTTTTAATATGAAGATTATACTTTGTAAAAACTAAAAAGTTTTTATAATACTCACTATTGGCTATGGTATGAGGAAACAGATGCTCATTTCCTACTTGTAAAAATATATACCAATACAACACTTTTGTAAGGCAATAGGGAGCAAAGCAAACTATAACCACATCTAATCTTTGACTCAGCAATCCCAATTCTGGGAATTTATCCTACAGGTATATTCCCAAATACGTGAAGAAATATGCATTCAAGAATGTCCTTGTTGTAGTAACAGCAATAGCAAAAATATCAACAACGGAAATTTTAATAATAACAAAACAGGAAACAACCTAAATATCTATCATCAGGGTACTGAGTAAATTAGATATGGAAAATCCACATAGCAGTATATATGCAGTCATTAAAAGGGATGCAGTGGTTTCTGCTAATAGAAAACATATTTCTAATATGTACTCTTAAATAAAAATAACCAAAGTTTAGAATAGTGTGTATACATTAAGCTCCCATTTATGTGTAAATATATTCTACAAAGACATAGGTACATAAGTGTACATATATGCACATACTTCAGGAAGGACAGTCTAGAAACTAGAAATTAGGTGGCACTCTCTATGGAATAGAATCAAGGTGAGGGTGTTGAAGGGTAGTCTGAGTTGACAGCCTCACTTTATTTTTTATCCCTTTGTGCTGTTTGTATTATTTACCATGTTATGTGATCTCTTTTTATAATAACAAGAAGTAAAAAGCCCTTTATTTTAAGTTTTTGCCCATACATAGTCTGCAAAATTTCTCTGCAGCTTAGCCTGTTGATATGACATTTCACATTTCCTTACCTGGAAAAGTTAAGTAATCTTAAGATGTAAAAAGTCCAGGGGACATTTTCCTTTTACAGATCATTTATTAAAATGTTGAACAAAAGTTATATCAGCCCTGATCCCTGAGAGCCTCACTGTTTACCTTTTCCAACAAGAAAATGTCCATTTATCACTACCCTTTATTTCCTATTTCTGAACCAATTTCCTATTTGTGACAAAACATTTTCCCCAGTTCCACAGTGACACCGTTTTTTTCCAATGGCTTTTGATGCAGAACCTGGTTAAAGGTGTCTGAAAGTGAAAATACATTACATTTTCAGTTTCTCCTTTATCCACAGTGACGTATGCATAGTCTTTCAAGGGAATATATGATGTGGTCAGCTACAATTTCCTCTTACGGAAATGACTTTGCTTTCCCCACCACAGTTTAAATATCCAGTGATTCCACTGTTATTTTTAATTTTCACTAATTTGAAGACCTTCATGATTTGATCATTTTCATGAAAGTGAAATAGATTAATGCATATTTTCACAGTCCCTTCTGGACCTCCTTACATAGATGGATGCTAAATTGATAATCAATGAAGCCTTAAAATTTTGGTATTTGTCACTTTAATTTCCTCATTCTGCTCTCTGACATTTGAACACTGAGAGTCTTCGAAATTATCATTATATACTACCTATTTCTGATTATTTCCAACTAGTTTGCCAATTAGAAATAGAAGTTTAAATAATACTTGGAGGAATAAGAGTATTAGACATTAGTCTTCTCAACAGATACTTATTGGGAATAAAGTAAGTGCCAGGCACTGACTCTTGATGGGAATAACTACTGCGAGCAAAACAGCCATGGTCGGGCTTCCCTGGTGGCGCAGTGGTTGAGAGTCCGCCTGCCGTTGCAGGGGACACGGGTTCGTGCCCCGGTCCGTAAAGATCCCACATGCCGAGAGCGGCTGGGCCCGTGAGCCGCTGAGCCTGCGCGTCTGGAGCCTGTGCTCTTGCAACGGGAGAGGCCACAACAGTGAGAGGCCCGCGTACCGCAAAAACAAAAACAAAAACAAAAAACAGCCATGGTCCCTTCCATTACTGCATTATTAAGCTTATAGCTCAATGGACAAGACAGACATTTATCACATAATCCCAGAAATGTATAATGACTAACTTTGATGAATGCTATAAAAGAGAAACCAATGCAACGAGCTATGAGCTAATGTAATTCATCTGGGAGTGAGAGTGGTGCTATGTTAGAAAGCTTGTGAACCAATCTGAACCATCATCAGTGGGTACACTCGGCTATTTAAGACCCCACGTATACTTGTCAGCTTTCTTCTGGATAGTTGCTGAACAGCTGGGCTTGTGTATTTGCCTACTCTTCCCTGATCCAAACACGACTATTCTCCTGACCATAGCTGAGTGACCCTACCAACTTCCTCTCTCTTTGACTCTCTTCCCCTGCGCTGTATCCAAGACCAGGAGCTCCATGTTTCTCAAATGAGTATACGTAGTAACACAGCCCTCACAGCTCTTACATTGCTTGAGAAACCGAGCTTTGGTGTTCACACTTTTAATCCTCGACAATGCTTAATTTTAAGTAAGTCATTTATAATGATAGCTCAGCAGAAAGGCATGAACTTCTTGACCTAACAGGAAAACCTTTTTCCTAATATCTGGCTTACTACCATTAATTTTGTCCTTATAAAACCAACCTGGCACAGAAATCTTTCTCTAAAAATTTTGTGTAGTCGAGTCTCAAGCAAAGAATATTTTCATGTATCTTCTGGCAGTTTTTTAAAAATAATCTCTAGGCCACTATTTGATTCCTAAATATAGATTAACAAAACTTTGGCTCCTACTTACAGTGGGAAATTGTCTATAATAGTTGTGTTAAAATATGTTTTTATATCTTTTATTTATAGAGTGACATGAAAGGAAAACTGTTTTTTCTACACTTAAACTTTCATATAAGATCCTATAGATGACCAGTCATGTTCCTAAATATTCTAACCGTGATTAGACATAACACTAATGAATTCATAGGAGAGAAGAAAAAAAAAAGGAAATTTCTATGTCCTGAGTGTACCAAGGTAGATATTATAACAAATTTATAATATCTTTATCCAAATTTATAATATCATTTATCCAAAAATGCCCCCTCTAAAATGTTTTCTTTTTCCCTCCATTATATCCATCATAGTTACCGATTTCCTCTGTTCTTTCTTGGCCTATTACCTCTTGATCTTCTACTCCTTTCCATCCCTCAGTCATCAACCTACTGGGGCCATTGTTCCCTCATGCTTAGACTATTATAAGAGCCTCCCTGAACTGCTCTCCTGCCTTCTTTCTCTTTCCTTTCCCCATCAACTGACCATGCTCCTGGATTAATCTTTCAAACATGATGCTCTTCTGAGGGATTAATTATTGCCTCCAAGAGAAATTATCAATACAAATGCCTTAGCTAGCTATGTGAGACCCTTCACATTCTACTTCTCACTTATCCTTCCTGGTTTATCTTTCATGGTTCTTCAAGATCTACTAATTATCCAGCTCTGTTTAACACCTTGTGACCACTTAATAAATGTTTGTAAATGAATAAAAGAGTGAATGTGTGATTTTTGTTATGTAACCTGTTTATCCTACCAGCAGTGTCTTTACATTTCTTCCATGTGTCTAAATCCTAAACTTCTTTTAGGCCTGGTTTTTAGAAAATTCACAGTGATGTCTCTACAGTGATGTCACTTTCCTGTGAACTAACAGGCTTCACCCCTACTTTGGGAAATAATGTTCTAATAGATAGAAGATAAAAGCTAGGAGTGATCTTCACTAAATTTCTTTAGCCTGGAATAATACAATATGGGTTTGGGTATTAAAAAATAACCAGCTAAAATCTGAACACTGTTATAGGATAAGCATTGTAGTAATATCACTGATGACTCAAATGTTTCTTTTTTATGAGTCTATGACTCACTTCTCTCTGACCAAAAATTTTGGCCAAAAATACAGAGAGGAAAAATTGTTTGAAATTGCTTACATCAACATGTAAATTATCTGCTGGATTTGTGGGCACTGCAGCCTTCAAATAAAAGTGTGTAGGGATATAAGAAGAATGAGTTCAAAGGAATTTTTAGATGTGTGAAGAAATGTATACTCTATTCTTTTCCCCACCCCCAAGGAAATAGTACACAGCCAAATCTTTTTTTGTGGATAGCCTGGGGGGCATGTAGTTTAGGGTCACACATTTTAAGTTTGCTTGGATTTTAAGTGAGCCATTCAACTCCTGGTATGTCTCATTTTATAAAGGTAATTATATCCTGCTCTTCCCACCAGGCCCAGAAGGAGATATTTTACCTTCTGACCTTTTCCTCCCCCAGGTATTCTGATGTTTGAGTAGGGATGAGAATGCTAAGGCCGTCATTCCAAATTTTATCCTATAGCAAATGAAGTAACTCCTCTCTATCAGGATTTAGAAAGATCTACCTTTACCTGTGGTAAACTCCTTCCCCAGATTATGCACCATAGGAATGACCAGGGTGCCATATAACCATATACTAATAAACTATTCCTTCCCACCCACTGCCCTCTGTAGTCTCCTCTTACGTTATAGCTAGGGTCAGATCACCACTTGGATCAAAAGCCTTATGTGGCTTTCCACTTGGGACATTACATGTAGACTTTGCATAAACCCAACTATCCGGCTTACTATTTAAGGCTTTCACAGTGTGGTTCCCACACACCTGATCATCCTAAACTCTCACTAGTTTCTCACTTCATCATACAAGATTTTTTGCCTTTCCCTGGACAGTGCATGTGTTTTTTATGCTATTCTCTCTACAGGAATGTCTTTTTCCTATTTTTTTTACCTGTTAAAGTCCTAAGAGTCCTCCAAGTTTCAACCCAATTATCACTTTCCTCAATCCCACTGTCAAAGTGATCACTCCTTCTCTATCTCCTGATATTTTACAAACACTTTTATCATGAAATCACCAGAAATGCACTACTATTTTATTTAATCCACTGCAATTTGGAATCTATTTCTTACAACAGGTTGGGCCATACCCTAACTGACACAATGGCTCTAAAAGTTTAAGGGTCAAGTCACTGGCATTTTGAAACAAATGTATCACTTGCCACTAAACATTCTTTCACTATTCTTTCTATATTACTGATATATTTTCATCATATAATATTACTGTGTCAAAATTATCATAAATAACATCAAGCTGGTCCTTTTATTTTGCTTCCTAGGTTGCAAATGTGGCCTGGTCTCATCACAGCTATCTCTCTCCTGTGCCACCACATCCATGTAACCTGATACTGTCTCCTAAATTCTGTTGTTTCAAGAAGCCTTTGAGATCATAAAGATGAAAAGATATGTTCACTGTTCACAGTGTTCATTATCCAGGGGCTGGAAACACTGCATCTAATCCAACATGGTGAGTAGAATCCTATAGTCTATACAGATTCAGGGAGTATAGAGAAGGGGAGGATTAGTTCTCCCAGGTTTTGAAGGTCAGGTAGTACTAAAGCATGAGAGTCAGGGAATGTTTCAGAGAAGGGAATGTCTGAACTGGGAAATTTCCCTTAGGATAAAAGGAGATCCAGGTAGAGGGAATATCATGTACCAAGGTACAGAGTGTAGTGGCAGCATGGGAACCTCAAGTGATTCTGAGTGGATGGCATTTAGGAAGCACGGAGATGCATGGCAGGATATAGGGCCAAATACACAGGCTGGAACCACATAATAAAGGGCCTGTAACTACGCCAAGGAATTCAGACTTTAATTTTTAAATTAAACAATAAACATTTAATGGTTATAATAAACATTTAACAGTTCTAAGCAGAAGAGTTACAAAATTAGCTTTGTATTTGGAAGAGATTGAGACCAGAGGAAGAGACACCAATTAAAATTTCCTGGCAGGTAATCTAAGCTGAAGAGTACCAAAATTTAGATGGAGTCAAAGAAGAAGGAGAGAAAGGAACTGAACTGGGACATATTAAAAGTAGCAAAAGAAGGTCTTGGAGGTGGGTTGCATGTAGGGAGTATCAGAAAGGATAGCTAAGAGAAAGCCTGGCTTCTTAGATTGGGTGGCCGGTGGTGGCAGAAAAAGATCCTAAGTTCAGCACTGGACAAGTTGAGTTTGAGGAATCTGTGTTTATCTTTGATGGGCTCATGCTGATCCCCCAAATGGCTTACTTTTAAAGCTATGGTGGCGATGGGGGATTAGAAAAAATAAGGAGTAGGGAGAAATGAGTCCACATAATTCCCTCATTCATTTGTTCTGATTCCAACATCCAAGCTTTTGAGATGGTAGGTTTTGAAGCTACAAAAATAAACATTAATATAAAGAGAAAGAATACTTTTCCTTCTCATAATCTTCAATATACTTCTTTCTGACTCCCAAATGTAAACCTTTCCAATCAGTCCTCCTTCTGTTGAAGGAAGAATGGGAGAACTGGTACTTGTGAGATGTTAAAACTTTACGTAAACTATATTTTAATTCCTACAGTAAACCTGCATAAATTGGTATTATTATCCCAGCTTCACCAATGAGAAACCCAAAGCTCAGAGAAATTAACAGACTTTCTCAAGGTTCCCCAGATGGTAAGTGGTAGAAGCTGCATATAAATCTACAACTGTCTGGTTCTAAAGTCCATGTTTCTTTCATTACATGATGTTGACTCTTCAAGGAAAATCTTGGCTCCAGAAATCAGGCTCAGGAAAATAGTTAGTTATGAGAAAACTGAAGAGTCTCTCTGTCCCTTAAGCTATAACACGCTCTAAAAAGCATTCCTGTACAAAAACATTTCAAACTCAATTTTAGAAATGATCACACCTGTCTTATTCCATCCAAGAAATGCTTTTGATAATTTGCTGAAGCTAAATGAAAAACTATCCAATCAAATAATAAATGATCAAGCAGAAGAATGTAATAGTTATGAAAAATTCCTTCCAAATCTATGTGGAGTTTCACATCTACCAGTTGGGAGGTACTCCACCCATACTCCTTTAATTGGACAGTCAACCTGCCAAGGCTAACTTCCAAGTTTCCTCAACCCTGAGAGGTCTCAGTTCTAACAGAGCTGGGGTAATTGCAAAAGACAGAAGATTTCTCTTGGAATCCCTGTATTAAAAATCAAAATGCCTTTAAATCAAAAACAAATACTACTTAATTGACAGATTGCTGCATTACATTACATAGCATTCTCTGTGCATACTTATCCTACCCAGCAAAGCACAGCAGTACCTTGCTCTTCTTCCTGGGAAACTTCAAAGTGCCCTTCAAGTGACCATGGAACGATATAAGTGGTAGAAGAACTGCTTGGAAAGAACTCTGCATTCCCTTAATAGCTCTAACCACACTACACAACATATGTCAAAATGTTAAAGAGAACAGAAACTCCTAATGCTTTGTGCAATGTATACAGTTCCTGAGCTTTGATGTTTCTGTTTCTGCCCCTTTAGTTGTACAAAATTGTCTGGTTTTTTTTTTTTTAATCTTTTATGTCTCATTACTGACCTGTCAAACATTATTTTAACATAAAGAGTAGCTGACGCCTTGCAGTAAACCTTGAAAAGCCCCCTGTTTAAAAACAATCTGCCTTTATGCTATACATATCTAGTATGGTTATGTTTTTATTACAAGGAACATGTCACTGAGAGAAATCTTATCCACAGGTTTTTAGGTCAGAACGAATGTAACCACATTAAGAGTCCAGACTCAGTGTCTTGCACTGACGCTAAGTGCCTGGTGTCTCAGTGAGTTAAAATGGAAATTCAGAGGCTTTGAAAAGCTTGGGGAAGTCAAAGCATCTCCACATCCTTTCAGGCCTCTTTTTCACACCCCAAATTATTCTCTTAACACCACTTTCCTATTATTCATTTTCACAGATGTAAAGTGATTACCTAACTCCTAATTTTTCTCTTTAGAATAAATGACACATCTCACTCAGGTGTCATTTCATTTGGCTCGGTAAAGATCACTCCCCCTCCACCACCATGACCACAAGCTTCCACATTGTTTTTTTCATTGTTCTGGCAAGCGCTGAATTGAGTGCCCTTCCTTCCCCTCCCCCCTTGCCAGTTTTTGTCCCCCTTGGGGACAGACTGTTTGAAGTGTTTCCCAACAGCCTTGCTGAGGAGGAGGTACGGATGCACAGAAATACCGTGTGACTTAGGAGCTTGAAAGATCTGGACATCAGAGGGAAGGAAGTGAGGGTCTGCATAAAAGAGGTTTTCTTCATGATTGAACTGAATGGAACTGTTTGGGAGGAAGTGGTACATGTTCCCATTCATGGGTGGGAGGGTTATACTGAAAGGCAGAAGGTAGCAGGAGATACTATAATTGGACTCTCTCACAAGTGCTTAAAAGCCACTGCATTATCATCAATGGCACTTTTTCCATTTATATCCTGCAATTGTTACTCATTGTTTATGAAAATACTATAGTATTTGCCTTGTGTTTTTTTTTGTCATTAGGAAAATTATTTAATTGAACAAGCTGGAGCCACAATTTTCAGAATCAGTCTTGTGTGATACCCTAGAGATACCAGATAACATTCACTGAGATGATAAAAGAGGGTATTTTTTAAACAAGTCTGAATAAAGCATATACTTTGAATAAAAGTACATTGATTCTTATTAGAAACTATGGCTTAATCCATTTCCACTTAAAACTTCCCTTATTAGGATTCTGAATAGATGATTCAAAAAGATAATTTTTAATAAAGGTGGCTGTATTTGAGTAATTTTCTTTAAAACTCAGTAGCTTAGTTTCCCCCATTTCTAATGGCAAGAATTCTTCAGACCTCAGGATAATATCCTCGACCTTTCTAACTTTGACAACATACTCCAAAAAGATAAGCTTTGAGATCAGGGTCACTGCCTGTGCTTGAATCAGATCTGAATACATTTTCTTTAACTCTCAACATCATGGAAGAAGTTTCTAAACCATTTCTCAGTATTGCTTACCATTTAAATTTGAACATTTCATTTGGAATCTACAACTTTAACATTAAAGAATTTGTCAGATGAATGCTGTACTGAGAACACAGGTCAAAAAGTTAGAAAACCTGGTTTCTAGGCCGGATTCTGTTGTGTTACCTTAACCTCTCTTAACTCCAGGACTCTCCTATGTGAAATGAGAGAGTTAGACTAAATTTCTGAGCTCTTTCTAATTTACATAGACAGTCCATCAATCAATTAATCAATCATTCCATGAAGAAACAACCTTGGAGAAAAGAGTGGAGCTTAGAGTATAGGAAAGTGCATCTCGTGGTTATTGATTACATACTTTGAAAGTTACCATAAATACCACATACATATACACACATATATAATACAGACATTGAATATATGTAAAAAAAACTTCTTTGCCAACTTAGTTCTAAAGAGTTAAATTTTGTTTAGATGTATTTAATTACAATGTAAAATCAAATTGTTTGAAGTCCAAATTCCTAATCTTTACCACTCTGTGCTAATTTATAGAACTGAATTTGTAATGTTTGAAGAAACATTGCACATTTGAATGACACATACCTAAACAATAAACTAACATTTTATATCTTCATTTCTACTACTTGGCTAGTAAGATTTCTTCAAATTTGGGGTATTGAAGGGTAAGATATTTTTTATTAGAGTCAGAAAACAGAAAGGAGGAAACTCTAGCCGAAGTGTTATCACATTAAAAACACACCCAGTCTTTTGATTTTCTCTATTTTTTCCTTCAAGCAAATCAAAGATGCCTTACCTACTTTAAGAGATCGGACTGCCTGAGATCTGTTTCATTTAAGAACCAGATCATTTAGGAGGTACCAGAAATACTTCATTAGCAGCCACTTCAGGAAATAAGGAGATGCCTATGATAATATATTATTTGAAAGCTATGAATAGTAGAGATATTCAAGGAAGTCTGGTTAACAAGCATTGTAGAAGGGGATACACGTATTTGCTAAAGCCAAAACACTTTTTCCAGAAAGATATTTTCCACTTTAAGAGAATAACTTGTATGTTCATAGTAAAACCACCAAGAGCCAGGAATTTTCCAATTCATTTGTCATTATAGGAAATGGTGTTCTTATTGCCATCCAAGAAATTTTGCTGACGGGCAATATTTTCTGCTGGACTATGTCTCAGGAAATGGTCCTCTAATTTATTCAGGAAGAAAAACTTAAGTATAAAATATCGGCCAAAAGCCGGTATCTTATTGGTCCTCGTTCAAAGATAGCATAAATAAGGCGAATATGGTCTCTGTTCAAAAGGGACAATAACACTCTAAGATTTTTATGGCATTCTCTTTCAAAGACTTCAAAGCCTCTGATAAATAACATGGCATAAGCCATTCCATAGACAGGAGACAGATAAGGGAAAAAATACCATTCTCCTTACTTCATGGGCATAAAATCTGAAAAGATGAAAAGAGAAGCGACTCCAAACCAGGCTTCTCTTCAGTTTAAAAAAAAAAAAAAAAGCACCATATAAATCTAACAGAATGAATGCAACCACCATGTGCCTCATTTATGTAAAACTACTTATTTTCTTATTTACTTTGATAATTTTGGCAAAAACAAATTGTTTCCTTGAATTTCCATTTCCCCTGTGGCTATTTTCTCCAATCCAGCCTCCAGACTGCCTACCAAGGTTCTAAAACACAGTCTGGTTCTCTCATTATCTTAATTAAAATGGATCCACATGGTCTGCACTGAATTAACTAGAGGATCCACTGAGTAGCATTCTTCAATTTATACCACTCTTCATTCATTCATTTATTCAATCAATATCTCTCCCTACACTCTAATCATACTAAGATGCTCAATATTACTTGCACAATGTGATACACTTCTTTAGTTTCTTATTCCATTTCTCCTACTGGAAATGTTTTTACTCTGTTCATCTGACAAAAGAAAATTCTAATTCATACCAAGATGAAATTCACACATTTTTCACTTTGAGAATCAATTCTTGAATATTTTATCTGAGAAAACAAATCATTTCTTCCTCTGTGCTTCCGTAACAATTTATTCAGACCATCATTAAAATACATATTCCATTATAATTAGTTGAATGTGTTTGTTTCTTTCACTGGATGTCAGGGACCATGGCTTATTCATATCTGTAACTTACTGCACCCAGAATGTTGCCTGGAAACTCAATGGGCATTTGTTATATCGAAATAAATTAGATATGGATACTTATAGAATCCACTATTTCTTCAACATTGAGATATTTGACATCAGTAGTGTGTCTACATCTCTGTACTAGGAGGTGTGAGCATTCATGGCATATAAAGGAGAGAGGTCTTAACTTGGAATTGCTTATAATTAGAAGGGAAGACAAGTAGATATCAATAATGCAATTCTACATCCAATGTAGTAGTTATGTTGAAACCTGATTCAAATAGAGGCCCTGTTCTTACTATTATTCCACATTATCAATTAAGAAATTTTATATTTTTCTGAGGCTAACATCATTCTTTCTAAATTAATTCTCCATTTCTAGCAAACAAAATATTTCCCCAGTTTTAGCACCTATATTGAGGTTCTGTTTCAAATAATGTTGGTTATCAATATGGATGCTGTGACTTACATATGTGTCTCTTACTGATGAATTCAGAGAGAGGCAGGATTAACCTTTTTGTTTACTATAATTGCTCTGAGGCATTGAGATGTTTCTAAGAGCACAAAGCTACAAATCAAACAATTTTGAATCTCTAAATGAATCTTCATAGCCAGACTACTAAATTTTACTCATTCCATCAAAGAGGGATGGATGATTTCATGCCTTGAGAGTGGTTGTGACTTTATATCTGAGTCACTCTTTAAAACAAGTTTTCAATGATGAATAGGCCGAATACTTCCGTAAAACTCATTGATTCATCAGTGACTATCCTATGGAAATCTGTTCTAAAGTAATTCTGATCTGCATTCAAATACTGTATGTGGTATACAGTCGAAAGCGAAGTAAATGGGCTAATATGACCTTTCTTTGAGATGCATATGGGACAACTGATAGAATTAATTGAGCTTTCTAAACTCTGTAGAGTGATTTATGTTACTAAGGATCTCTGGCTTTAATGCTGAGCTTTATTTGTCAAAAGGCCAATGAAATAACCGTATTGAATCCAAAGCATTCCAGGTCATTTCTGTAAGCAAGCACACAATCTGCTGCTGTGGTATATAAGGAAGTTTAGCCCATTTACCTTTAGATATAAACAATAGAATTTCCTTAGATAAATGTGATGCAATGTGAGTTATATGCTCTAATGTGTAAAGAATGGTTAATTATAGAAGCCAACAAGTTCTAGGAGAAATATCATTTGGAACATCAATATATGGGCTACATGCCAAATGAAATTTTTACTCTGCTAGAACATACTTAGGTCTCAATATAAGGAAGGAAAAATAAAATGGTATGTACGATTGTGCAGGAACTTTACATTTCAGAGACACAATAGGAAAAGAAATACATCTCAAGAGACAACTTCAGAAAAAGGGCTGATTTCTGAGTCTTTCCAAATTTTCAGAAGACCGTGAGACAAATTTTTTCTACAAATGCAAAATTCACTGAGGATCTCAGGAAGAGGCAATGAAGCAGCTTGGAGGAGGAATTCTCAGTCTGCTCAGTAAATCTGCTAAGTTTGTAAATCTACTGAGGTCTCCAGAACATGTGTAGCCCATTCTAGATCTAGTAAACAGATTGATAGAATGTCTTTTATATATTTATTTTTGCATTAATTTAGAAGAAAACACAGATGCAATAAGAGTCCCACTTACACACATACCTTTAATATTGTCTTTCGGCTCAAATAAGACAGATTTGTAATAGCAAAAAACAGTTCATTTTTACTTATTCTTCATATACATTAACTACTCAAACAGTCTCATGGGGAAGCATGGATACTTATAACTGCTCATAAGAAAAAGCATGTTTTACATAAATTATTACACTAAAGAAGACATATATATATATATACACTATATATATATATTATAGTATATAAGGAACATGAGGATGCATTTGGAGTCAAAGAACATAATACATTTTGTATCTTTCATAATTTTTCTACAGAGCAGTACAAGCAAGAAATTGTTTTTCAGCTCTTCCCTCTCAGTGATTGATTTGAAAATAAGTTTAGCTTGCCTCAGTGCTGGTCACAGTTATTTGCAGGGTTTTTCTTATGTCATATCCTTAAAATGTGCTAAAATTGATTTCCTTCTATGCAAAGATTATTTTGGTACATTTCACATGTATCCCAACCTCCAGTGACATTTAGTTATCATTAAATGACTACAGTGAGTGGAAAATAAGAAAGCGGAAACATTCCAGTTCTTATGCATTCACTCAGAAGTCTTCAACTCCTTTAGAACCAGGAATCATTTTCTCCACTAACAGAACAATAGCATTCTTATGCTTGAAAAATAAAAAAAATATATAGATCTTTAGCAAAAGAGTTGGAAAGCTACAGTATTTCTGAAACAAGGTATCATTAATTATACATTCCATCTCAAACTCTATGCCAATTTTCTCCTTGACAAACTACAGATAGATATTTCTTGGATCAATATTTTATATAAGAAATAATAGATTTGGGGCAAGATTATCCTATAAAGGACCAATGTTACAAACTTGGTTGAATCTTGTCCTGGTGACCAAGTCTATCCAGAATGACATACTTTGGTTGAGTTTTACTCAGCCTTTTACTTTGGGCAACAACTAATGGTCAATATCTGCTACGTGATTTCCTGGTACTGGTCCTGGTGCTCTATATAGAGCTGCTGGCAAAGCCATAGCTCTTTTGGGAGAGTAAAGATTGGGAGAAATGGCCTACTAGCTAACCAAATAATTTTAAAGAACAGAAAATCTTTCTGTGTTTTAATTCCACCCATTTTCTTTTTACACATTTTATTGGTTTGTTTGATCACTACAAATATGTCTGATATTGAGAATAGAATGTTCCTTCTATATGCTTACAACATGATTATGACTATCAGGACTCTTAAGGGGAAATTGGTTCTGCTTATGAACTATTATTATCAAAGATTGCTTAAAGTCATTTACTTTAAAACCAAAATTATTTGGGTCAGTTATCTTTCAAAATGTAACTGATCCTATCAACACCATATAACAAGATAATTTAGTTAGTTACACATTTATTCCTAACTAATTCATCCTGGCAGATTCACCAAGGAAATTAGTTTCTTAAAACCAGAGGTTCCATCAGTGCATTTGCTGAGATATTTTCTTTTTCTATAGCCATAGTGGGTGGCTGGTAACTTATGTTTTGAAAATGTTCCAATCTAAATCATCTAGGTCACACTGCATGGTGAAGAACTTTAAGAGACTTAATAATTCATTTGTTCACATGCTGAAAAAGACTCAGAAACTGTTTCTCAAGTAAACTCTTAGACCCACCTATTCTATTGGCCCACCTCAATGTGGAAATTGGGTGGTCATCTATTCAAGAAGTAGTGTTGGTTTTTGATCTGGTTTTCATAAAAGGTTGTCAACCCTCCTGCTCAGTTAGTTAATTTTTAAAATACAGAGTCTGTCCTTAATCAGTAACAAAGAATTATTTATTGCCAGAGAACATACTTTCAAACCGTTTGCTAGCTAACTTCTCTCAGAAGCCGTTTGAAAGGAATTTCATTTCTGGAGATTGTTTTGAAAAAAAATGAAGTGTATGTCTCTCTCTAGACATCTTAATTTTTAACCCCTGAATCATGCTGTGCTATTTACTTAGCCTCTGACAAGATATTTCCTTTCTTGTACTTTGACATTATCCCTTGGCTTACATTAATAGATGCCCTAAAAATGCTTTATGAAATGGACTACTACAGTTACTCAATAATGCTATTAAAATGTCATCCACTACATAAACCAGAATCCCCTATATAAAGACCTACTCAAGGCATGGGCCTTTGTGCTTGACCTTACAAACAACTAGTATGTTTTCTCCTTAAGTGATCATATGATTCCTATAAACTAATCACAGCTCCTTTTGCTTCAACTGCCAAGGAGCTCAGAGTTAAATTTATTAATGAAAGTATGTTATTATATTAAAGTCTTCATATGCATTTCTTAATTCTAAATTTTCTATGAGTTTGCTTTTGTCTTCTATATTTTTCATGGCCTTGGCTTTATAATTTATGCATATATTTTTGGGTTTTGTGTATATCACTGAAAGATATCCCAAAACGTTTTGTAAAAAAAAATGGGTTCTAGCTAAAGAGAAATAAAATAATCAGATATCCCACTATATTTTAAGATACTGAAAAAGATATAAGTGGGGGGGGAAGGTGAGTTAAAGTGGTAATGGAAAAATCACTAGAGCACTAAAGGTGAGTAAAATGAAGGTAGTAATTACTGAAATTAGAAGTAAAGAACATGAGGATATTACATAGTGAGATCTAAGGAGACTCTGGCAACAAGATGAAAATAAATACAGATTAAATGTAGTAAGTAAACAAAAAGAAATGTAAACTAAAAGGCAGAAGTCTGCAGGCAAGAGAAGAAAAAATTGAATACTTTGACACACACAGCAGCAACAAAACCATTCAAGTAATGTGCCAACTAAACAACGCACACTGCACCTGTGCATCAACTGTGCAATATTCTGGGAACCAAAACCAGATCAGGTCACCATCTTTCATGCCATCGTGTACATAGGTTCATAATGTATATTTTAATGAATGTTGTATTCACAACAGTTTTCAACACATCACCAAACATTTAAAATCTAGTTGTTACAGTTACTCTTACTTAATATTCTCAAATCTATGAATTCACTTAGTTAGTCAATAAATTCAAATTCAATAAACGTAGTTTTCCTCTTGGAATGCTTTGCAAAGTAACCCCTAGCATCAAATTCAGAAGAATGAGGCAGGGTTGGTGGAGGAGACCACAGAGGGAAGAGTGGTGATGAGCCCTTCACAAGTCTGATTGAGGGAGCTGGTGCTTCTTTTTCCTATGTTCTTCCCAAACAATACATTTGCATTTCCTTTTACCCCCTCAGTAGTTTACTTTCACCAAGCCTTTCAGCAAGACCTTGAATTACTAGAACAGTGCTTGTCAAGTGTGGTCCCTTGACCAGCAGCAATAGTGTCATCTGGGAACACATTACAAAGGCAAATTCTGGAGCTCTACCCCAGACCTACTGAATCAGAAGTTCTGGGAGTAGGGCTCTTGCAATCTGTGTTACAATGGACCCTCTAGGTGTTCATAATGCATGAGCAAGTTTCAGGACCAGTGGACCAGAGGAACACATGGATATAAGGAGATGTCTGTTCATTCACAGTTATTAAATGTGAGGTGATAATAACAGGAATAGAGGCAGAGTTAGAAAAGGATGATAGAAAACTAGAGAAAAAGAAAATAAGCAAGTGACATCTTGCCATTTGCTTGTTCCAGAGGCTCAAATGAATATTTCAGTGTTCATATTTTAATTTTTTTTAATTTACTTTTTGTACATTTTTGTCTATGCTGTTCTTCATACTTGGTTTGTCTGAAAAGAGAAAGTCCAACACTAGGTTTACTGAGCAAAATGGGTACTAAGACTTCACATACTTTAGACTTGCTTAACTCATTATCCTCATACAGAGAGCATAACTCACCTTCAATTCCTAAATCATACTGCAAATGATCAAGTTTCCTCTTAGCTTTAACTCCATACAGGGATCAACATCACTAGTGCAATTCCGTCACTCCTGAGGTAAGACTCTGCAGCTGTTAAAACAGTGCATGCCCTGTAACAACACGCCAGCGTAGGGCAGGAAGCAAAGAAGGATTCTATTTCTAATTGAACCTCTGGTGGGAATTGAAATACGTGGTGTTTGATTTCTTGTACTAGAATTCATCTGCTTATCATAAACTTTTCAGTGGCACCCTTTCTGTCACCCTCCTCCTTTCTGTCACTCTTAAATACTTCCACCCCCTCAATTATCCCTTAACTTTGGTCTTTCAATAACTGGATCTGGTGCTATCTTTTCTGAAAGCAGGTACCTTTATTATTGAAATGGATCCACACCGTTAAGGGGAGGAAATTTGCAACCTGCTCCCTTATCAGTAGAGATGATTTAGAGAAAAACAATGAAGATAGTTCTAAAAAGAATGGATTATATATTGGATTATTTGGCTTAGATGAGCAAAGATTAGTGAGTGGATTGACCACATAATTCCCAAATTTATAATCTGGGAAACTTTTCAGAGCAAAGGGAAGGAGTGGCTATTATAGATTTTGCCAAGACAACTGACCCATGCTGGGACCGTTTTGGGCAAACCAGGAACATGCTCGATCTATTCATTGGAGACTTTTTGGCTGACTTCAGCCAAAAAGTCTCCAATGAGGGATTTTAATGAGAAAAATATTTATCATTTACTCTCCGTATCCATGGAAAACCAAATAAGAATAAAATCAGGACAAATTTTTTTGTGTATTTATAAGTTTATTGAGGACCCTGCTATCACTGGGCTCATTATCTACTTATTAAACGTATGGTTACATAAATTTAAACTTTCATTGTCCAGTTATTAGTTACATAATTAGATCACCTTGACTTTCAAAATGTTAATAGTAAAAATAGATACTGTGGGAGGTGTAGAGTTGCCATTCATGGGGACTCACTGCCTCTGTGCATAACTAACTGTCCTGAAACTCACTAGAAGCTCAATTTGTTTTGGGGTATCATACTACAATTATGCAGTTATAAAGTTCTCTGAAAGCAAAAAACTAAGATGCTCTTTCCAGATTCCTTCCTAACATACCATACAGTTCAAAATATCTCTTTAGTTATTTGGAGGTTTTCCATATATAACAATTCTCTCAACTTGTCTGTACACTGCCAATGATCAGATTATAAAAAGCCATTCAAGAAAGTGTAGACAAAGCAGTTCCACATCGTTTTTTTGGTATTCTTTTTATAAATATTTTGCTCACTGTAGACATTTTTCCTTTGAAGCACTCAAAATCTCTACACACTGCAAAATCTGGTATTTATCTGATGGGTCACATTTAATAATGAGATTTGACATTATCAGATTTAATCATGAAATCTGACACTATTAGAATCCTGGCTTTCAGAAGCAAGAGTTACTATAACATATTTGGATGGATGAAAGGAAGGAAGGAAGGGAGAGAAGGAGCGAGGGAAGGAGAGGGGGAGGAAGGGAGGAGGGAGGAAGGAAGAAAGGGGGGGAATATGGTAGGAAAGTTTTCTCAAACAAAACTTTCCCAAAATATTTTATGTCTTTAAGAAGTACTAAAATATATTAATATATTATACTTTATGTATGTTAATATATGTTATATTTTCTTATTTCTTCCAGATCTCTGATACAAGACAGAAATTTTAGAACTATGAATGATGGAGCACATACTCCCATAAAATGAGAAATATCAAGGCTTCTTAATAAATTCTATCTCTACAAAAAAATTAAGGCAATATAGCTGATTAATTTAGTGACTTCTAAATTAAAAAAAATTTTTTTAATTATTGTCAAGAAGTAAAAATGAATTGTTAGTTCAGATATTTTTTTCTTTTTGCCTCTTATTTGACCTAACATTGGATAGATACATCCTAAGAGTTGTCTCACACACAGCATGACCACCCATGCACTACTCCGTTATCTGTTAAATATATATTTCCCTCTTTTCTCATTATAGCATTGCATGCAACCCATGACTAGTGCCAAATAGTTAATACAGAGAAGTGGTTTCCAGGCAAAGTTCCTCACAGGGAGAGATCAATTCTGTCTGAGATGTTCTTGGAAGGCATTATGAAGAAGAGCTTTGCTCAACAGGGTACATTCTACAGAGTGACAAGATTAGAAAAGTAGGATGTCATTGAGAAAACCAATTTTCCTGTAGTAGAGATTTAATTGGAGGTAATGGTAAGAGAAAAAGCCAAACATTTATTGAGGTAAGACTTCCAGCCGAGGGGTTTGCATTTGATCTTCCGGGCTGAAGGAAGCACTAAAGGTTTGTGGAAGGGGATTTCAGGGTCTATGAGAATTAGATTGGTAGCAATGTACACAAGAGAATAATTTTGGGAACAGGTAAACCAGTATGGATTTTACTGGTCATCAGAGAGTGAGGTTAATGAGGATCTAAATTAGGGTATTGGCCCCTGAGAAAACCATAATTCAAAAAGAGTCATGTACCAAAATGTTCATTGCAGCTCTATTTACAATAGTCAGGATATGGAAGCAACCTAAGTGCCCATCAACAGATGAATATATAAAGAAGATGTGGCACATATATACAATGGAATATTACTCAGCCATAAAAAGAAACAAAATTGAGCTATTTGTAATGAGGTGGATGGACCTAGAGACTGTCATACAGAGTGAAGTAAGTCAGAAAGAGAAAGACAAATACTGTATGCTAACACATATATATGGAATTTAAGGGAAAAAAAATGTCATGAAGAACCTAGGGGTAAGACAGGAATAAAGACACAAACCTACTAGAGAATGGACTTGAGGATATGGGGAGGGGGAAGGGTAAGCTTTGACAAAGTGTGAGAGTGCCATGGACATATATACACTACCAAACGTAAAATAATAGCTAGTGGGGGGGGGCTTCCATGGTGGCGCAGTGGTTGAGAGTCCGCCTGCCGATGCAGGGGACACGAGTTCGTGCCCTGGTCTGGGAAGATCCCACATGCCGTGGAGCGGCTGGGCCTGTTAAACATGGCTGCTGAGCCTGCGCATCCAGAGCCTGTGCTCCGCAACGGGAGAGGCTACAACAGTGAGAGGCCCACATACCACAAAAATAATAATAATAATAATAGCTAGTGGGAAGCAGCCGCATAGCACAGGGAGATCAGCTCAGAGCTTTGTGACCACCTAGAGGGGTGGGATAGGGAGGGTGGGAGGGAGGGAGATGCAAGAGGGAAGAGATATGGGAACATATGTATATGTATAACTGATTCACTTTGCTATAAAGCAGAAACTAACACACCATTGTAAAGCAATTATACTCCAATAAAGATGTAAAATAAAATAAAATATAATAAATAAATAAATTAGGGTATTGGTGATGGTAGTGGGTAAGAAAAGGATACATGCAAAATATAGTATAAAAGAATAATCTAGGTGATATTATTACTGACTGAATATGAGGGTCTAATAAGAGGAGAGAATTTTAAAATTCTAAAGTATGAGTCTTCCTAAGATGATTGAGGTACCATTGATTTAAACAATGAAGAGGAAGCACACGGTGAAACATGGAGATGGTACGTGAAAGAAGAGTTTGATCTGAGTTATTGTAAATACATTGAGTTGATAGGAAATTCCAACAAAAATACTGAGTGAACAGTTGATGATGTGAACTGGTGGAGGTGTGATGTTTGAAGCTGAGGAAATGGATCGGACCTTTGATATACAGATTTTGATATACAGAGCGTATATGAAGGACTAAATAGCCCTGGGGAAAAAGGATCCAGTAAAGGAAGCAGAGTAAAGAGAGAACTGCGAATAGTGTCAGGAAAAGAGAAAGCACACTAGGTATTTCTAAAATGGAATTTAATACAGAGAATCAGTTGATATTAGATGGTTGCAAGAACAGAAAAGGGATTGTGAGGTTGCACAGAGATTAAGAACTGTAGGAAGCAGCTACTGTCCCTTGGGCTGGGAAAACAAAGGAAAAGAGGTGGTGATGTCAGAACTTTGAATATGGATGAGGGGCCCAGTAATCCTGGTGTTTGGTCCTTTGGCAAAAGCTCCTCGAAGCTGGTTCTTAGATCTCTGGTCTGGCAGGTGCCAAGAACTCTGCAGAGGGGACACAGTTCAACAGGTGCCCAGAAGAATGTGCTCCAGTGTGTGAGGGAATACGGGAACATCTCATACTCCAGTCTTTAAAGGAAGCATGTTGTTACCAACAGGTGCTGGTAGTGGCAAAAGAAGTTGGAGGCTGCAGCCAGCTGTCTGCTGTTACTGGAACAATGCTGCTACCGACTGGAAAACTAGAAAGGAAACCCTCTTTCTCTCCCTTCACCTTCCAACCTCTCTCTAGGGCCCTCTACTGGCAGGGCCTAACAGAAGCCAACTGATAAGGCAGTCTGGGAAAAGTTATTTATAGAGTTCCATGCCTAGCCTTATAGAGCAGAGTAGAAAAGCGTGTCTTGAATTTGAGAGACAATAGGTAAATAATCAGCACATCTAGAGAGGAACATATTACAGAAGCCTAAGGAAGATTGAGGTTTCAATAAGAAAGGGGAGGAAAACTCCAACAAATGCTGGAAATAGGTCAAAGATAATAGACTAGGCAAAGACCTTTGCATTTAGCGATTAAATTAAATGAAATGTTCTTAAATAGCTAAGTGTTGGAGAAAATTCTCATAAAGAACAGCGATTACTCTCAATGTCTTTGATTAACCTGTGTCAGTTTTCCCATTAAAGAACTTTAAAAATATTAAATTAAACTTTTATTATATCAATAGTAGATGGCAAATAATATTCCAAAATATTTGCAACAAAAAAAAATGATGCATATTTTAAATGAAAGTATTAACAATGAAGTATGAAATATTTTTATTTTACCAAAATAGTACTGGCTTGCCCAAGAAATACAGTTATAAAATACATTAGTATCTGTTTATTTTATTGTCACCAATACATTTTTAGGAAATTCTCATTAAATTCCTTCTGAATCAGTGACAAGATATGACTAGCCCATACAGGAACCAGTGATTTAATATTATGTTAGGATGCTACTGGCACAGCAGTGCAGGCCTCAGCATGAAAGAGTGGCATAAAGAAAATTCTTTCTCCCTCCTGCAGAGAAGAGAATTCTATCCCACCATCATCTCTGCTCTTTCCCTTCCCCCCCTACAGAGCCTAAAAAATTCGCCTAGAATGTACATTCCACAGTCCTCTGAAGTATTACAGTAATATTAATAAATTCCTTACATGACATTTGGACAAAAGCCAGTAATAGATACAAAAACTGAGGTGTCTTTCAGGTCTGAAATGGGTTTTTAAAAACTCTCCACGTTTAAGAAAAAGGCAAGCTAAATTTTGGTAGCTATAAATGCACTGATTTTCTTATTAAGTATTAGAAGACCAGCTTACGCTAAATACCGTGGGCATTCTGTGTTTACTTGCATGACAGAGCATGGAACTAGCAGCATATTTTGTTGCTGGAGCAGATCAGAGGCTAAAAGGTGTAAAATAATCCCAACTTCATATAAAAGGAAAAAAGGTTGAGTGAATGTCAAACATAATGATAAAGGCTCCAGTTTTGTTAAATTATCTCCCTTTTCCGTTACATATTCACGGAAGTTCCTTCAAGTCTCTAAGTGCTATCCTGAAGTTGCGCTTCTGAACACTCTGGAATACTTTATTTTTCCTACCAGTCTTTGTTTAGAAAACTATAGGCAAATGTATTTTACACACACACACACACACACACACCCGCACCCACAGTTTAGAGAGACTGCTAGACAAATTGCTATTTGGCAGAGAAACAAGAGCATATCCATGGCAAGTAGAGCTGTGCCCTAGTCAATCAATATTGATTCCATAAGTCATATTATAAGATAAAATGTACATATTTATATATGATAGTTACTATCCACTATTGCTGCATTGTACCATTTCTGAATAAATACTCAACCACATAAGCCAGGTAATATTATTCCCATTTGCCATATGAAGAAACAAAAGACAAAAGAAGACTTTGTCCAAGCTCATATAGCTCTATGAAAGATTTAGAAAAAACTCTAATGTCCAAGTTCTTTCCACTGAGCTGTACTGCAAAAAATGCCTATCTCCCACTTTACCCAAAACAGAGCAACTGATACTTCTGGTCTTCTGTTGTTCACAATGCTGTGTGTGTACTAAGAGGTATCATTGACTTATCTGTTTAGAAAAATGATGCCCCTGTATTCATGTTTTAGAACCATTCTGCCACCAACTATATACATACAGTCCAGCAACAGAAGGTCTTTCAGAAAGATCAGGCTGAGCTACGATGGGGGAGATGACTGCTGCTGTGTGTGAGGAATCTGGCTCAAAAAATAAGAGAGGAGAGACCGCTGATATTTTTTAAAAAGAAGTAAGGTTTTCCATTGAAGCCAAGAATCTGGTATCAAGGGCATTGAGAACTTAATGTTGCATGGCTATGGACTATTTCTTTGTAGTCATCAGGGAATCCCCACCAACTATCACAGTGCCTGGCATAGAGATCAACCAAACTTGTTGAATTAATGAGCTGAAAAGAGTCAACATGCCTTGAATTTCTAAAAAACTGTTCAGAGATTCAAAGATAAGAAATTAAGACATCGAAGAATAGCATATTTTACTGAAAGTTGTTCCTCAGGAAACTGCATTCCCAGCATATAAGAAGAAGCTGATGGTTGGGCAAGGATTTGTAATCATGAGGGGTTTTCCTGAGCTTGTATATTTCTAAGGAAATAACATATATTCTTTAATCTCAGAGCAAACAAAGGTGTGGTTAAAAGTATAACACATATATTACTTGTACCCTCTCAAAAAGTGAAATATATATATATACATATGCACATATATATATATATTTCATGGATATATTCTGACTGAATGACCCAGTGATAAACAGCTGTTTCTCCTATGATTGAGAGAACACATTTTGTTTTGAAAATATATTTTATTTTTAAGGCTCCTTTGGGATTTATTAGACTGAAAAAGTGGCAGGGGAGGGGGAATCTGAGTGTTTTTAAGGAATAAAAAATATTTTGGCAATATCCTCCAACATCTAAGATACCTGAAATTAGAATTGCTCTCGGAAGACCCAGATCTATCCATGCAGCCAAAACTCTGATCCTTAGCCAACTGCATGTATGCTGCACTGAGATAAAAAGTCAGTCCTACATTCCAGAACTATACTGTCTCTTAAAACAGCCTGTCTCCACCAGAGCAAATCACAGCAGCTGGGGGACCAGGGATATCTGTTAGAATGTGCAAAGGCTGGAAAATACTATAATTTGAAGGTATGTTGACCAATATGGCTGAAACTCAGCATAAAATAATATACTACCAGGACTGTAAGAAACAAGCTTCAAAACAGAGCCATGAGAGGCTATCAAGTTACAGTTTTAAAAAATATTGTGGGTGAGTAACTGTGGCAAATGGTCCATGATTATGTTCAAGCACTACACTCTGGCCATTGATTGACAATGAAATGCATTTTAGTATATGTTAAACATATATTACATGTTACACATTACACATATGACATATATATTATAGAGAAGGACTTACAACATCACTTTTCAAATGTATGTAGGTACAGTTGTGTTTAATATGATACAAATTCAGTTTTAAGTGTTACTGTATATAGAGTCACTTTTAAATTATTACACATCTTCCTGACCATTAAATATTAAAAGCATAAAAAAAATGGCAAAAGATGTGAAAAGTTTTTCTTTGTGTGTGTGTGTGAGATCTCTCTACATGTGGAATTTTTAATTGAGATATAATTTACATATATTTTGTATAAGTTTAGGTGTACAACAAAATGATTTGATATATGCTTATATTGCAAAATGATTGCCAAAATAAGTTTAGTTAGCATCTATCACCACACATAGTTAATTTTTTTATTGTGATGAAAACTTTTAAGATCTACTCTCTTAGCAACTTTCAAATATATAATACAGTACTCTTAACTACAGTCACCATGCTGTACATTACAAAAAATTATTTTGTATTAGTTTAGGTGTACAACATAATGATTTGATATATGTATATACTGCAAAATGATTGCCAAAATAAGTTAACATCTATCACCACACATAGTTACAACTTTTTTTATTGTGATGAAAACTTTTAAGATCTACTCTCTTAGCAACTTTCAAATATATAATACAGTACTCTTAACTACAGTCACCATGCTGTACATTACAACCCCAGATTTATTTATAACTAGAAGTTTGTACCTTTTGATCACCTTCCCTCAACCTCCCACCTCCTGCCTCAGGCAACCACCAATCTGTTCTCTGTATCCATGAGTTTGGGCTTTTTAGGTTGCATGTGTGAGATCCCACAGTACTTGTCTTTCTCTGTCTGACTTAGTTTGCTTAGCATAATGCTCTCAAGGTCCCTTCTTATTGTCATGAATGGTAGGATTTCCATCTTTTATATGACCGAATAATATTCCTGTGTATGTACAAATATATATAATTTTCTTTGTCTATTCATCCATTGAGGGATACTTAGGTTGTTAACATGTCTTGGCTATTGTAAATATTGCTGCAATGAGCATTCTTTAGATAAATACCCAGAAGTGGAACTGCTGGATCATGTGGTAGTTCTATTTTTAATTTTTTGTTCTCCATACTGTTTTCCATAGTGTCTGCACCAATTTACATTTCCACCAGCAGTGCACAAGTGTTCCCTTTTCTCCACATCTTTGCCAATACTTGTTATTTCTTGTCTTTTCATAATAGACATTCTAACAGATGTGAGGTGATACCTCATTGTGGTTTTGATTTGCATTTCCCTGATGATTAGTGATGTTGAGCACCTTTTCATGTACCTCTTAGCCCTTTGTATGTCTTCTTTGGAAAAATGTCTGTTCCTCTGCCAATTTTTAAATCATTTTTTCTATTGAATTGTATGAGGTCTTCAATATATTAACCCCTTATAAGATATATGATTTGCAAATATTTTCTCCCATTCTATAGGTTGCCTTTTCATTTTGTTGATGGTTGTGTGGAAAAGGTATCTAAATCTAAATAAACAGATTTTCCCTCGGTACTTTAAAGATATTTGTCCTTTATCTTCTGAGATCCATTGATGTTTCTAAGAAATACTCTGCCACTGTGATTTCTACCTATATGTAATCCGTCTTAACTCTCTAGTAGCCTTTAAAACATTCCTCTTACTCTCTCTCCAAATGTTCTGCAGTTTTTGTGATGTTTTTAAGGAATGAATTTGCATTTGTTTATCTTACTAGAGACTTGATATGCTTTTACAATCAAAGGGGACTCATAATATTTTTACAATTCCTAAAAACTTGGAACCATCACATCAGGACTTTTTTCTCTCTCCCATTCTCTCCTGGGACTCCTTTTAGACACATAGCAGAGCTTCTAATTTTGTCTTCCTTGAAGATAATTAGTCTTTTTTTTAGGACAAATAATAATTTGTCTTTTTAAAAAATATATGAGCTGCATTTTGAATGGCTTCTTCAGATTTATCTTCTAATTCTCTGGTTATCTATATCAATCAATGCTTTAACTGATCCACTGAGTTTTTATTATTTCAATCCGACACTTTTAGTTATAAAAATTATATTTGATGCTTTTTACAATCTTCTTGTTCATTTTATCATATACTCTTAAAATTTTCTTATGGATCTTATTGAATTCCTTTTATCCTCTGATCTTTTAAATATGTTTGCTTTAAAGTCCCTTTCAGAATGGATTCTGGTTTTTCTAGTTTCTCAAGTACAAATACTGCCATTTGTTGTATGTGTGCCTTTTCTCTCTTGGCAGTGAATTTCCTCATGGACTTTGTAATTTTTTTCTATAAGCTATCAATAGTGAGGATTATTTTAAATAAGAAAAATGAGTCCTGAATTGAAACACTCAACTATTTTATTTATCAAAAAAAGTAAATATTGACTTCTGGTTTCAGCTATGACATGATTTCAGCTTGGAAGTAATCATTCCAGGCCAGAAAAAAAGCTAAAAAAGATGAAAACTACTAGAGCTCATCAATGAATTCAGTAAAGTTGCAGGATACAAAATTAATACACAGAAATCTGTTGCATTTCTATACACTAACAACAAAAGATCAGAAAGAGAAATTAAAGAAAAATCCCATTTACCACTGCATCAACAATAATAAAATATCTAGGAATAAAAGTATCTAGGAGGTAAAATACCTGTACCCTGAAAACTATAAGATGCTGATGAAAGAAATCGAAGATGACAAAAACAAATGAAAGAAATACCATGTTCTTTGATTGGAAGAATGAATATTGTTAAAATGACTCTACTACCCAAGCCAACCTACAGAGTCAATGTAATCTCTATCAAATTACCAATGGTACATTTCACAGAATTAGAACAAAAAATTTTAAAATTTGTATGGAGACACAAAAGACCCTGAATAGCCAAAGCAACCTGGAGAAAGAAAAACAGAGCTGGAGAAATCAGGATCCATGACTTCAGACTATACTACATAACCACAGTCATCAAAAAAGTATGGTAACTGGCACAAAAACAGAAATATAGATCAATGGAACAGAAGAGAACTCTATGGTCAATTAATCTACAACAAAGGAGACAAGACTATATAATGGAGAAAAGACAGTCTCTTCAATAAATGGTGCTGGGAAAATTGGACAGCTACATGTAAAAAAAGAAATTAGAACATCTTTTAATGACATACACAAAAATAAACTCAAAATGGATTAAAGACCTAAATGTAAAACTGCACACTATAAAACTCTTAGAGGAAAATGTAGGTAAAACACTCTTTGACATAAATCACAGCAATGTCTTTTTTGATCCATTGCCTAGAGTAACAGAAATAAATACAAAAATAAACAAATGGGGCCTAATTAAACACAAAAGCTTTTGCACAGTAAAGGAAACCGTAAACAAAACTAACTGACAACTCACAGAATGGGAGAAAATATTTCCAAACAATACAATCAACAAGGAATTAATCTCCAAAATTTACAAACAGCTCATGTGGCTCAATATCAAAAACATAACCCAATCAAAAAATGGGTAGAAGACCTAAATAGACATTTCTCCAAAGAAGACATACAGATGGCCAAAAGGTACATGAAAAGATGCTCAACATCATTAATTATTAGAGAAATGCAAGTCAAAACTACAGTGAGATATCACCTCACACCAGTCAGAATGGCCATCATCAAAAAGTCTACAAACAATAACAATAAATGGTGGAGAAAAGGGAAAACTCCTACACTGTTGGTGGGAATGTAAATTGGTACAGCCACTATGGAGAATAGTATGAAGGTTCCTTAAGAAACTAAAAATAGTGCTACCATATTCCAGCAATAGGCCCACTCCTGGGCATATATGCAGAGAAAAACATGGTCCAAAAGGATATATGCACCCCAATGTTCATTGCAGTGCTGTTACAATAGCCAAAACACAGAAGCAACCTAAATGTCCATCAACAGATGAAGGGATAAAGAAGATTTGGTACATATATACAAAGGAATATTACTCAGCCATTAAAAAGAATGAAATAGGGACTTCCCTGGTGACACAGTAGTTAAGAATCCGCCTGCCAATGCAGGGGGGCATGAGTTTGATCCCTAGTCTGGGGAGATCCCACATGCCATGGAGCAACTAAGCCCATGTGCCACAACTACTGAGCCTGTGTGCCACAACTCCTGAAGCCTGTGTGCCTAGAGCCTGTGCTCCACAACAAGAGAAGCCACCACAATGAGAAGCCCGTGCACTGCAACGGAGAGTAACCCCCGCTCGCCGCAATTGGAGAAAGGCTGAGTGCAACAACAAAGACCCAATGCAGCGAAAAATAAATTAATTAATTTAAAAAGTTTTAAAGGAATGAAATAGTGACGTTTGCAGCAACATGGATGGACCTGGAGATTATCATAATTAAGTGAAGTCAGACAGAGAAAGACAAATATATGATATTGTTTATATGCAGAATCTAAAAAAATGATACAAACAAACTTATTTACAAAACAGAATGACAGACTTAGAGAATGAACTTATCATTACTGGGGGTGGGGGTTGGGCAGGGGGAGAAGTGGGGAAAGGGATAGATTGGGACTTTGGGATTGACATATACACACTGCTATATTTAAAATAGATAACCAACAGAGACCTACTGTATAGCATAAGGAACTCTGCTCAATACTCTGTAATAACTCAAATTGGAAAAGAAATTGAAAAAGAATAGATACAAGTATATATATATATAACTGAATCACTTTGCTGTATACCTGAAATGAACACATCACTATTAATCAACTATACTCCAACATAAAATTTAAAAAACAAAAAAAATCAATGACTTTTCCTGGACACATAAGAGAATTTATATCATAGGGCTAACCTCTACCTCCATATTGAGAAACACATGCAAAAATAAAGAAAAACAGCTGAGATCAACTCAGCTAAAGCAAAAGCCACTGGACCCATAAACTGGTAGGAGAACTTAAATGTTTATTTGATTAACCACTTGGAGTGTAGACTACCTTGAGAATGAGAAAATCTTAGAGCTTGTAGTCTTGGTAGGGGTGCGGGAACCCTTTCTTGGGTTTTACCTCCAGGAACAATACCATGTTCTCATGGTAAGTAGCCAAGAAAAATAATCTTTTATCTTTGGAAAAATGAGGAGAAAAGTAACAATTTGAAATAATTCCAGTGTATTCTCAATATCAAAGGCCTACTCTCAAGTGAAAAAGACTTTATCGTCCTGCCCATCACAGGGACAAGACCCAGCTCCACTCACCAGTGGCCAGGTAACAGTCCCTCCCACCAGGAAGCTTACACAAGCCTCTTAGACAGCCTCATCCACTGGGGGGCAGACAGCAGAAGCAAGAAGAACTACAACCCTGCAGCCTGCAAACGGAAACCGCAATCACAGAGATTTAGACAAAATGAGATTGCAGAGGAATATGTCCTAGATGAAGGAACAAGATAAAATCCCAGAAGAACAAGTAAGTGGAGATAGGTAATCTACCTGAAAAAAAATTCAGAGTAATGATATTAAAGATGATCCAAGATCTCAGAAAAAGAATGGAGGCACAGATTGAGAAAATACAAGAAATGTTTAACAAAGACCTAGAAGAATTAAAGAACAAGCAGAGATGAACAATATAATAACTGAAATGAAAAATACACTAGAAGGAATCAATAGCAGAATAACAGGCAGAAGAATGGATAAGTGAGCTGGAAGAAGAATGGGGGAAATCACTGCCATGGAACAGAATAAAGAAAAAAAGGATGCAAAGAAATGAGGATAGCCTAAGAGACCTCTGGGACAATATTAAATGCACCAACATTCACATTATATGGGTTGCAGAAGGAGAAGAGAGAAAGGACTTGAGAAAATATTTGAAGAGACAATAGCTAAAAACTTCCCTAACATGGGAAAGGAAACAGTCATCCAATTCAGGAAGCACATAGTCCCAGGAAGGATAAACCCAAAGAAAAACATGCCAAGACACATAGTAATCAAATTGACAAAAATTAAAGACAAAGAAAAAATATTAAAAGCAACAAGAGAAAAGCAACAAATAACGTGCAAGGGAACCCCTGTAAGGTTATCAGTTGATTTCTCAGCAGAAACTCTGCAGGCCAGAAGACAGTGGCACGAAATATTTCAAGTGATGAGAGGGAAGAACCTACAACGAAGAATACCCTACCTAGCAAGGCTCTCATTCAGATTCAACTGAGAAATCAAAAACTTTACAGACAAGCAAAACCTAAGAGAATTCAGCATCACCAGACCAGCTTTGCAACAAATGGTAAAGGAACTTCTCAAAGTGGAGAAAAAAAGGCCACAACTAGAAACAAGAAAATTATGAATGGAAAAGCTCACCAGTAAAGGCAGACATACAGTAAAGGTAGGAAATCATCCACATGCAAATATGATATCAAAACCAGCAACTGTGAGAAGAGGAGAGCACAAATGCAAGATATTGCAAATGCATTTGAGATGAAAAGACCAGCAACTTAAAACAATCTTGTTTATATATAGACTGCTATATGAAAACGTCATGGTAACCACAAACTGTAAATCTACAATAGATACACAAAAAAGAAAAAGGAATCTAAACACAATACTAAAGCAAGTCATAAAATCACAAGAGAAGAGAACAAAAGAGGAAGCGAAGAAAAAAGACCTACAAAAACTAATAAAAAACAATTAACAAAATGGCAATAAGAACATACATATCAATTATCACCTTAAACATAAACAGATTAAATGCTCCAACCAAAAGACACAGACTGGCTGAATGGATACAAAAGCAGTTCTAAGAGGGAGGTTTATAGCAATACAATCTTACTTCAGGAAACAAAAATTTCATATAACTTAACCTTATACTTAAGGTTTTTTCACTAGAGAACGAACAACAAACAAAACCTAAAGTTTGCAGAAGGAAAGAAATCATAAAGGTCAGATCAGAAATAAATGAAATGCAGATGAAGAAAACAAGAGAAAAGATCAATGAAACTAAAAGCTGGTTCTTTGAAAAGATAAAATTGATAAACCATTAGCGAGACTCATCAAGAAAAAGAGGGAGAGGTCTCAAATTAATAAAATTAGAAATGAAAAAGAGTTTATTGGATCAATGTCTCTCATAAGCTTAAGGACAATTACCGTGCTCCAGCCCCCTCTACATTTCTTGACTCACAAAAGAGGGAAAAAAGAAGCACTTGTGAAGGTCACAACTCAGGGACACAGGCCTACTAAATGACTTAAAATTAATCATAATGTTGTAGAACACTTCTTCTCCCCCCTCCAAACTTACTGTCACCACATCAACAGGGCTCCAATATAATAACATTGGATTACAGTTTAAAGAGCTACAAAACTCAGTTTATTTAAGAAAGAATTCTTAGGGAAACCCAACAAGAAGGGACCCAAAAATAAGAACACTAGAGGAAATTAAAACTTCTATAGCCATAGGTAACACTAAGACGTGTTATATTCAAACTGCAGAAAACCAAAGACAAGAAAAACTATTGAAAAAAAAACAGAGAGAAAAATATCTCTGTAGTTATACAGGAGAAAAGATAAGAATTATAGTGAATTTTTCATTTAAAAAGCCATGCAATAAATAAAAGATTGAAGTGAAATATATAAAGTACTGGAAAAAAAACTAGAATATTATGTCCAGGGAAATTTATACTACAAACATGAAGGAGAAATAAAGACTTTCTCAGATAAACAAAAACTGAGGGAATTCATTGCAAAAAGACTTGCTCTGTAAAAAATATTAAAATAAGTCCTTTGAGGGAAGCACACTGAATTTATAGGGCAGTGAAAGTACTCTATGTGATACTATAATTATGGATACATGTTATTATACATTTGTCCAAACCCATAGAATGTACAATGCCAAGAACAAACCTTAAGATAAATTATGGACTTTGGTTGATTATGCTGTCAATGTAGGCTCATCAATTGTAGCAAATGTACCACTCTGGTGGGGATGGTGATAGTGAGAGAAGCTATGCATGTGTGGGGGTAGATAGTATATGGGAAATATCTGTACCTTCCATTCAATTTTTCTGTGAATCTAAAACTACTCTAAAAATTGTTTAAAAAAATGTTCTTCAGGGAGCAAGAAAGTAATAAAGGTCAGAGACTCAGATCTACATAAAGAAAGGGAAACCACTGGAGAATGAATATGTATATAAAATAAAATCTTTTATTTTTCTTATTCTTTATGTAATACATAAATAGTAATAACAGTAACAATATATTGTTTGATTATAGTAGATGGATAGCTGAAATTAATGAGTAATTTTTAAGGAACATGAGGGATAAATTGGTAATACTATTTTAAGATTCTGGCACTACCCATGAAGTGGTTAATGTTATTTGAAAATAGACTGACATCAGTAAAAATTTGATACTACAAACTCTAGGACAATTACTAAAAGAAGTTAAAGAGGAGAAAATTGAGTTATGTAAATTGCACAATTAAAACAAGAGAAGGCACAAAAAGAGAAGAAAAAAATGAAAAACAAGTGCAACAAACAGAAAAAAGTTACATGTTAAATATTAATCCACCTATACCAATAACCACTTTCAATATGAATTATCTTAACACATGAATTAAAATACAGAGACCATCAGAGTGGATTAAAAACAGACCCCACTATATGTTGTCCATAAAAACCCATTTTAAATACAAAGACATAGATTAAAAGTAAAGGAGTGGAGAAGATATACCCTGATAACAATAATGGGAAAAACAGCTGGAACAGCCATATTAATTTTAGATAAAGCTGACTTCAGAACAAGGAAGTTACCAGGGGTAAAGAGGGGTGTTACTTAATGATAAAGTGGTCAATTCTCCAAGAAAAAAGAATCTCTAACACGTATGTACCTAACAACAGAGCATCAAAATACATGAAGCAAAAACTAATAGAACTGAAAGGAGAAACAGACAAGTCCACTATTATAGCTGGAGACTTGAACACTCCTCTTTCAGTAAATGACAGATGAAGCAGACAGAAAATCAGTGAGGATATAGTTGAACTGAACAAGAGTGTTAATCAACTGGATCTAATTGACAGTTGTAGAATACTCCATGCAAGCACAGCAGAACTCACATTCTTTTCAAACTTGCATTCACCATGACAGACCACATTTTGGACCATAAAACATGTATAGAAGAATAAAACATTTAAGAAACTGAGACCTTTCGGTTCAAGACGGTGGAGTACAAGGTCACGTGCTTACTCCCCCTTGTGAAAGCACCAGAATCACAACTAACTGCTGGGCAATCATTGACAGGAAGACACTGGAACTCACCAAAAAGATACCCCACATCCAAAGACAAACGGGAAGTTGCAATGAGACAGTAGGAGGGGTGCAATAATAATAAAATCAAATCCCATAACTGCTGGGGAGTGACTCACAAACTGGAGAACAATTATACCAGAGAAGTCCACCCACTGGAGTGAAGCTTCTGAGCCCCACATCAGAATTCCCAACCTGGGGGTCTAACAATGGGAGGAGGAATTCCCAGAGAATCAGACTTTGAAGTCTAGCGGGATTTGACTGCAGGCCTTCGACAGGACTGGGGGAAACAGACTCTACTCTTGGAGGGCACATACAAAGTAGTGTGCGCATCAGGACCCGGGGGAAGGAGCAGTGACCTCATAGGACAATGAACCAGACCTACCTGCTAGTGTTGGAGGGTCTCCTGCAGAGGTGGGGGGTGGCTGTGGCTCACCATGGGGACAAGGACACTGGCAGAAGATGTTCTGGGAAGTACTCCTTGGCATGAGCCCTCCCAGAGTCCACCATTAGCCCCACCAAAGAGCTCATAGCCTCCAGTGCTAGGGTGCCTCAGGCCAAAAACCAACAGGGAGGGAACGTAGTCCCACCCATCAGCAGACAAGTGGATTAAAGTTTTACTGAGCTCTGCTCACCAGAGAAACACCCAGCACTACACACCACCAGTCCTGTCCATCAGGAAGCTTGCACAAGCTTCTTAGATAGCCTCATACACCAGAGGACAGACAGCAGAAGCAAGAAAAACTACAATCCTGCAGCCAGTGGAACAAAAAACACATTCACAGAAAGACAGACAAATGAAAAGGCAGAGGGTTATGTACCACATGAAGGAACAAGATAAAACCCCAGGAAAACAATTAAATGAAGTAGAGATAGGCAACCTTCCAGAGAAAGAATTAAGAATAATGATAGTGAAGATGATCCAGGACCTCAGAAAAAGAATGGAAGCAAAGATGGAGAAGATGCAAGAAATGTTTAACAAAGACCTAGAAGAATTAAAGAACAAACACCTAGAAGAGTTAAAGAACAAACAAACAGAGATGAACAATACAATAACTGAAATGAAAAATACACTAGAAGGAATCATTAGCAGAATAACTGAGGCAGAAGAACGGATAAGTGACGTGGAAGACAGAATGGTAAAATTCACTGCCATGGAACAGAATAAACAAAAAAGAATGAAAAGGAATGAAGAAAGCCTAAGAGACATCTGGGACAACATTAAACACACCAACATTCGCATTATAGGGGTCTCAGAAGGAGAAGAGAGAGAGAAAGGACCTGAGAAAATATTTGAAGAGATTATAGTCGAAAACTTCCCTAACATGGGAAAGGAAATAGCCACCCAAGTCCAGGAAGTTTAGAATCCCAGGCAGGATAAACCCAAGGAGAAACAAGCCGAGACACACAGTAATCAAATTGACAAAAATTAAAGACAAAGAAAAATTATTAAAAGCAACAAGGGAAAAATGACAAATAACATACAAGGGAACTCCCATAAGGTTAACAGCTGATTTCTCAGCAGAAACTCTACAAGGCAGAAGGGAGTGGTACAATATATTTAAAGTGATGAAAGGGAAGAACCTACAACCAAGATTACTCTACCTGGCAAGGATCTCATTCAGATTCGATGGAGAAATCAAAAGCTTTACAGATGAGCAAGAGCTAAGAGAATTCAGCATCACCAAACCAGCTCTATAACAAATGCTAAAGGAACGTCTCTAAGTGGGAAACACAAGAGAAGAAAAGGACCTACAAAACAAGCCCAAAACAGTTACAAAAATGGTAATAGGAACATACATATTGATAATTACCTTAAATGTGAAGGGATTAAATGCTCCAACCAAAAGACACAGGCTCACTGAATGGATAGATACAAAAATAAGACCCGTATATAGGCTGTCTACAAGAGACCCACTTCAGACCTAGGGACACATACAGACTGAAAGTGAGGGGATGGAAAAAGATATTCCATGCAAATGGAAATCAAAAGAAAGCTGGAGTAGCAATACTCATATCGGATAAAGTAGACTTTAAAATAAAGAATGTTACAAGAGACAAGGAAGGACACTACATAATGAACAAAGGATCAATCCAAGAAGAAGATATAACAATTATAAATATATATGCACCCAACATAGGAGCACCTCAATACATAAGGCAAATGCTAACAGCTATAAAAGAGGAAATCAACAGTAACACAATAATAGTGGGGGACTTTAACACCTCACTTAAACCAATGGACAGATCATCCAGACAAAAAAGTGATAAGGAAATGCAAGCCTTAAATGACACAATAGACCAGATAGATTTAAAGGATATTTATAGGACATTACACCCAAAAACAGGAGATTTCACTTTCTTCTCAAGTGCACATGGAATATTCTCCAGGATAGATCATATCTTGGGTCACAAATCAAGCCTCAGTAAATTTAAGAAAATTGAAATCATATCAAGCACCTTTTCTAACCACAACACCATGAGCTTAGAAATCAATTACAGGGAAAAAAACGTAAAAAACACAAACACAAAGAGGCTAAACCATACGTTACTAAATAACCAAGAGATCACTGAAGAAATCAAAGAGGAAATCAAAAAATACCTAGAGACAAATGACAACAAAAACAAGATGACCCAAAACCTATGGGATGCAGCAAAAGCAGTTCTAAGAGGAAAGTTTATAGCGATACAGTCCTATCTCAGGAAGCAAGAAAAACCTCAAATAAACAATCTAACCTCACACCTAAAGTACTAGAGAAAGAAGAACAAACAATACATAAAGTTAGCAGGAGGAAAGAAATCATAAAGATCAGAGAGAAATAAATGAAATAGAAACAAAGAAAACAAGAGCAAAGATCAATAAAATTAAAAGCTGGTTCTTTGAAAAGTTAAACAAAACTGATAAACATTTAGCCAGACTCATCAAGAAAAAGAGGGAGAGGACTGAAATCAATAAAATTAGAAATGAAAAAGGAGAAGTTACAACGGACACTGCAGAAATACAACGCATCATAAGAGAGTATTACAAGCAACTCTATGCCAACAAAGTGGACGACCTGGAAGAAATGGACAAATTCTTAAACAAGTATAACCTTCCAAGACTGAACCAGGAAGAAATAGAAAATATGAACAGACCAATCACAGGAAATGAAATTGAAACTGTGATTAAAAATCTTCCAAAGGGGTTTTCCTGGTGGTGCAGTGGTTAAGAATCTGTCTGCCAATGCAGGGAACGTGGGTTCGAGCCCTGGTCTAGGAAGATCCCACATGCCACAGAGTAACTAAGTCTGCATGCCACAACTACTGAACCTGTGCACCTAGAGCCCGTGCTCTGCAACAAGAGAAGCCACTGCAATGAGAAGCCCGCGCACCACAATGAGAAGCTCGAGCACCGCAACGAAGAGTAGTCCTGGCTCATGCCAACTATAGAAAGTCCGTGCACAGTAAGGAAGACCCATCGCAGCCAAAAATAAATAAATAATCTACAAGGATGTGCTGCACAACACGGTGAATATAGCCAATATTTTATAACTATAAATGGAATATATATATATAAAAACTTCCAACAAACAAAAGTCCAGGAAAGATGGCTTCACAGGTGAATTCTATCAAATATTTAGAGAAGAGCTAACACCCATCCTTCTCAAACTCTTCCAAAAAATTGCAGAGGAAGGAACATTCCCAAACTCATTCTAAAAGGCCACCATCACCCTGATACCAAAACCAGACAAAGATACAACAAAAAATGAAAATTACAGACCAATATCACTGATGAATATAGATGCAAAAAACCTCAACAAAATACTAGCAAACAGAATCCAACAGCACATTAAAAGGATCATACACCATGATCAAGTGGGATTTAACCCAGGGATGCAAGGATTCTTCAATATACGCAAACCAGTCAATGTGATACACCATATTAACAAATTGAAGAATAAAAACCATATGATCATCTCAATAGATGCAGAAAAAGCTTTTGACAAAATTCAACATTGACTTATGATAAAAACTCTCCAGAATGTTGGCACAGAGGGAACTTACCTCAACATAATAAAGGCCATATATGACAAACCCACAGCAAACATCATTCTCAGTGGTGAAAAACTGAAAGCATTTCCTGGAAGATCAGGAAGAAAACAAGGATGTCCACTCTCACCACTATTACTCAACATAGTTTTGGAAGTCTTAGCCATGGCAATCAGAGAAGAAAAAGAAGTAAAAGGAATACAAATTGGAAAAGAAGAATTGAAACTGTCACTGTTTGCAGATGACATGATACTATACACAGAATCCTAAAGATGCCACCAGAAAACTACTAGAGCTAATCAATGAATCTGGTAAAGTTTCAGGATACAAAATTAATGCACAGAAATCTCTGGCATTCTTATACACTAATGATGAAATATCTGAAAGAGAAATTAAGGAAACACTCCCATTTACCATTGCAACAACAAAAAAAATAAAATACCTAGGAATAAACCTACCTAGGGAGACAAAAGACCTGTATGCAGAAAACTATAAGACACTGATGAAAGACATTAAAGATGATACCAACAGATGGAGTGATATACCATGTTCTTGGATTGGAAGAATCAATATTGTGCAAATGACTATACTACCCAAACCAATCTACAGATTCAATGCAATCCCTATCAAATGACCAATGGCATTTTTTATGGAACTAGAACAAAAAACCTTAAAGTTTGTATGGAGACACAAAAGACCCCGAATAGCTATAGCAGTCTTGAGGGAAAAAAACAGAGCTGGAGGAATCAGACTCCCTGACTTCAGACTATACTACAAAGCTACAGTAATCAAGATAATATGGTACTGGCACAAAAACAGAAACATAGATCAATGGAACAAGATAGAAAGCCCAGAGATAAACCCACACACCTATGGTCAACTAATCTATGACAAAGGAGGCAAGGGTGTACAATGGAGAAAAGACAGTCTCTTCAATAAGTGGTGCTGGGAAAAATGGACAGCTACATGTAAAAGAATGAAATTAGAACACTCCCTAACACCATACACAAAAATAAACTCAAAATGGATTTGAGACCTAAATCTAAGACCGGACACTATAAAACTCTTAGAGGAAAGCATAGGAAGAAGACTCTTTGACATAAATCACAGCAAGATCTTTTTTGATCCACCTCCTAGAATAATGGAAATAAAAACAAAAATAAACAAATGGGACCTAATGAATCTTCAAAGCTTTTGCACAGCAAAGGAAACCATAAACAAGATGAAAAGACAACCCTCAGAATGGGAGAAAATATTTGCAAATGAATCAACGGACAAAGGATTAATCTCCAAATTATATAAACAGCTCATGCAGCTCAATATTAAAAAAACAAACAACCCAATCCAAAAATGGGCAGAAGACCTAAACAGACATTTCTCCAAAGAAGACATACAGATGGCCAAGAAGCACATGAAAAGCTGATCAACATCACTAATTATTAGAGAAATGCAAATCAAAACTACAATGAGGTATCACCTCACACCAGTTAGAATGGGCATCATCAGAAAATCTACAAACAACAAATGCTGGAGAGGGTGTGGAGAAAAGGGAACCCTCTTGCACTGTTGGTGGGAATGTAAATTGATACAGCCACTAGGGAGAACAGTATGGAGGTTCCTTTGAAAACTACAAATAGAACTACCATATGACCCAGCAATCCCACTACTGGGCATATACCCAGAGAAAACCATAATTCAAAAAGCCACATGCGGGCTTCCCTGGTGGCGCAGTGGTTGAGAGTCCGCCTGCCGATGCAGGGGACACGGGTTCGTGCCCCGGTCTGGGAGGATCCCACATGCCGCGGAGCGGCTGGGCCCGTGGACCATGGCTGCTGAGCCTGCGCGTCCGGAGCCTGTGCTTCGCAACGGGAGAGGCCACAACAGTGAGAGGCCCACATACCACAAAAAAAACAAAACAAAAAAAACAAAACAAAACAAAAAAAGCCACATGCACCACAGTGTTCAATGCAGCACTATTTACAATAGCCAGGTCATGGGAGCAACCTAAATGCCCATCAGCAGACAAATGGATAAAGAAGATGTGGTATATATATACAATGGAATATTACTCAGCCATACAAAGGAAAGAAATTGGGTCATTTGCTGAGACGTGGATGGAACTAGAGACTGTCATACAGAGTGAAGTAAGTCCGAAAGAGAAAAACAAATATTGTATATTAAAACATGTATGTGGAACCTAGAAAAATGGTACAGATGAACTGGTTTGCAGGGCAGAAGTTGAGACACAGATGTAGAGAACAAACGTATGGACACCAAGGGGGGAAAGCGGCGGGGGTGGTGGTGGTGGTGTGATGAATTGGGCAATTGGGATTGACATGTATACACTGATGCGTATAAAATTGATGGCTAATAAGAACCTGCTGTATAAAAAAATAAACTACATTTAATTTAAAAATTAAATAAAATATACAAAATGAAAAAAAAATCAGTGAATAGCAATATAAAAGAATAACTTTAGCTGTTGGCACAATAGCTGCTCTAACAAATTCCAGCTAATTTAGAAATATATGTGTATCAAAATTACCCACAAGAAATGTATCAAAAGCCATTGTGTGTGAAACCAGTGGCCCCACTGACATGCATTATATGTGGTTAGTCAGCATTTGCTATATTATAATGCTGTGATAACCAACCTCCAAACCTCAGTGACTTACAACCAAGGTTTATTTCTCACTCATGTGGCATGTTGGCTATGAGGTAGCTGTAGCCCCAAGTCTTTATTCCCAAATCCAGGCAGAAAGAGTGGCCCCAATTTGGGAAATGTTTTCTACAGGAAAAGGACAATGGCAGAATGATGTACGGCTCTGAAACCTCTGCTCAGATACGGGATGTGTCCATTCTGCTCATATTCCATTTATTAAACCTAGTCACATGGCCGACACTGATATTTGAGGGGGAAGAATATTTCTCCCAGAGGGAGGGGGTCCCTGTAAGCATCATACATTTTAAACAAGCAATTCAGTTATCACACAATAGATATACTATAAATAGACACAATTATGCCCAAAGTCTCATCTTCCCACATACTCATTTTTATGAATAACCTGAAAAAAGAAGTGGGAAGCCTGTTAAGAAATGTTTAAGTCACATGATGTAAAATGATATAGATGGAGAAGAGAATGGCGTTTTTTTAAAAATCTTGCATGTTTGAATGTTGGTGGTCACCAGAATGGACATTCAATGCTAGAGGAAAGGTGAATGGACTTCTAACATTTTCAACATGAAAGAATTCTTTCTGACCATAGGTCTAAGCCCAGCTGCACCATTGACTAGCTATAAAACCTAGGAAATCACTACATTTACATTAATCTGAATTGTCTCAGATGCCAAAGTGCTGTGAAGGTGTGCACATATAGGTCCTTATTGAGAGAGTGAGGAAAGGCTAAATAGAGAACTGAAGGAAAGAGATGTACTGATCTCAAATCTAATTTACTGCATAGAACAACCACCCAGAGTGGGAAGGAAACTTCAGAGGGCCCCCGATGGCCTGGGTGGATTATCTCTTTGAGAGGATATTTGGGTCTGTATTAACAAAGTGATTGCTTGAGCATTGACTTCTTTGCCTTAGTAATAATAATTGCCATCAGTTTAGTGATGTGCAGAAGGAAAAACCATTTTAGCTACCTCACTTCTGTAAATTAGTAAATGTACTCCCTTAATGCAATTTTGCAGAGTATAGAGACGTCTACTAGGACCTAGTCTCCTCTGGACATTTAAATATAACAAAGTTTTCAAATCAAGAAAAATGCCTGGAAGAAAAAGAAAAACTATAAAGGAAAGTACCAGCCTTGGGGCAACTAACCCACAATACCCAAAAAACTACATCACCTGCTAAGTTAAGGATATGCCATTTGTAAGATATTAAGTTCACATACAAGTAAGCATTGGAGACATTATGACACATAACTCAGTTTTCAAATAAATTGGGAGCCTGGGACATATTAACATTTTTAAAACCCTAAAACATAAAATGAGTTCATGAATCAAAATAAGTGCAAATAAATTCATAAAATATATTGGCAAGATGCCATTGTGTGGCTTGGTTATTTGTGTTTTCATGTATAGACACAGGTGGAGAAATTTTTACCAAACAACAAAAGAAACAGATGAAGAGTTTAAAGGGCAGTTCTTTCATTGAAAATATCAAATTGTGCCAGACAGAACATATTTATGGCTTCCTTCTACCAGCAAGTTACCTCTGGTTTGAGGTCTCCCTTTGGCTGGATCCTTTGACCAGAGTTAGATAAACTCTAGTTTGACACTTGAGTCCTTTGCTGGTGAGAAGCCTCACCTCTTCTCTCTTTACTTACTCTCTGTTCCCTCCTATTTCCCCCCAACCCTTTCCCTTATGTTATTTCATTCCTTTCCTTCACCAAGGCTTTCAGTCTGTAAGGCTAAACATGAAGTCAGGGAGGTTTTGATAGTCTTTTTATAAGATTTTTCTAAAAATTGTTTACCTAGAAAGTTAAATTTTGGACAAATTTGAACTTTGCTATAGTTTAAAATTAGGAAGTCACTGGCTGAGTCTCAGAGATCTTTTGCTGTGTAGAGATTTCTGTTCTATCCATGGTTAATGGATTTGGCCTTTGGTATTGTGTTCCAAAAGAGGCCAAATTTGGAAAACCTTGACACGTGTATATATTTATATATATGACTACAAATGTCTCTGCACTCCTCCAGGAAGCAATTACAAAAATATTTCCATGGTGATTGGATGCACCTGATTTTGATGCAGCCCTATTTAAAAAGCTTGTTTTCAGGAAAAAAAAGACTGAGACCCACAGAGGCCCACTTTTCCCTGATATGCCTGTGTGTTTATAATGGATCAGAAAAAGTACATAGTATGGATAAAACATTTCCTATTTGGAGTCTTTTATAATCTCCTACAAATCTTCAGGAAAATGCTAAGCTGAAATCTCTGTCTTAAAGGACAAAGTGTCTCAATGGAAAATACCAAAACATAGATAGGAGGAATAATTTAAGGGAAATGGGGGTCTCATTTGGTGAAAGAATATCTCTTCTATATCTCTTAATGTTATATTTTGTTGTCCTTTAGCAGAATTTGTTTGGAATTACTATCGTGATGACCCATTTACCATATTTTAAATACATTCTGTGTTAAGGACAGTGTGTACTATTCAGGAAACAAACTCAAGGATAAAAAAGCATATGGTAAACATATGCTGGTGTCATACATGTTGGTGGTTTCACAAAATAAGTTATATATACGTGAGCCAAGCAGATAGTGACTAATGGTATGTGCTATCCAGGCATTCCATGATTTTGCACTTTGTTTCTTCTATTAGTTGTCGAAATATTCTTGTAAGCCCCCATTGCATTTAAAAATATATTAACATTTAGACATCAGTTCAAACACCTTTTTTACGAAAAGAACTACTCCTTGAGAATGTAAACAAAAATCTACAGTTTTACTTTTTGTGTGAGGTTTTCTTAAATATAAATAATAACCATACCTGTTTTCAGAATTAATACTTTCACAAAACAAACAAAAGAAATCTTCTCAAATGTAAATACTTTTCAAAGAAACAAAGTGTACTGCAGTTAGAAAATCACAATCCTTTACAGTATATGAAACGGTCTTATTTAATTATTATACCTTCTAAGAACTAAAAAAAAACTTCACTTTTTAAGAGGGCCCTTTTCATTTCAATGTCAAGCTTTATTTAACAGCATTAAGTGGTACTGGAATACTATCTGGTTTTTAAATAGTCATATCAATCTATTTCTTAGATTTGAAGGAAACAGGAAGACAAACATGTTAGATTTGTGTTATTTAATTTTTGTTTCTTTTGAAATCTGAAAATTTTTACCTTTTTCAACTTGAGCAAAAGACTCAAAACTGAGAGAAATTAGAATAAAAGAGGCCTCTTGGGATATATGTGCATCTTCAATGAAGTTGAATGACACTGAAATTTTATTTCTGAAACTTCAGAAAATAATAATGCAAAAACATATACATCCAAGAATCACAAAAGCATTCAAAGTATTAATTCCATAACTATTTAGCATATTTACTCATCACTTCTAACACACATGAAAATGAATTAGGAATATATTTAAACTATCATTGTTAGAAACCAAAATATTGCTTTGACATAAAAGCACAAAAAATTAACTATTCCAATATTTACTTCGGGAAGTTTTGATAATTTTTTTGCATTTGTTTAGGAGAATGTTGTTGCCTTATCATTTCCTTCATAAATTATTATAACTTATCTAATTCCAACTTGATACCCTCTAATCAATCTTCCACACTTCTACCAAAGTCATATCAGGGTATGACTATGTCCTTCTGCTTAAATGGTTCCCCATTCTTTCGGGATAAAATTCAGCTTGCTGGAGCACACCACTCATGGGTTTGCATCATCTGACTTCTGTCTCCATCTTATATTATTCCCTGTCATACCCCATACCCTTTCCCTACCTATTTTCTATTGCCCAAATGATCACTCTCACTCACCATTTTATGTGTTTATTTGCTTACATGTCATTTCCTCAACCTAAAATATTCTTCCTTCCCATATTAACCAGATTTAATCCTCATAATATTTCAAGATTCAACTCAAGAATCATTTCCTCCTAGAAGTCTTTATGGACCACTTCTCCCTTCCCCTACTCAGACGTCCATTTCCAATTGCCAACTCCCTCACTGACATACACATAGCAAACTTTAAAATACAAAAAGCCAACAGATTGCAATGCAGAAAAACTAATTTCTGAATTAATTGTTACCTAATGCCAAATCTATTCTTGCTTTAGTTTTCTTCTTGGGACTACCCAATATGTGTGCATGTACACACACACACAGACACACAAATGTGACACCAGCACTGGTGTCAGAGGCCCAATGAGGAGCAAAGGCCAGCAGGTGAGCACTCAGTATCACTGTCCCATTTCCACCATTTGTTAGAGATCCCCACCCTTAGTTTAGCCACAGAGATAAGGTTCTTTCACTCTGACTTCCTTGGGTTACTATCCATTCTGCTTACGTATGGCCCCTTTTTTTGAAGGTGATATTCTCTGATTAATACACAATCATCATTTTATGCTATTGGATCTTAAACTCTCTTACAAATACCACCCCAGTTACTTTGTGATGGTTAGAATCACTACAACTCCTACTTTCCTTGTGAGAAACACCCATATAGATACTTCATGATCATCAAAGCTGCTCAAATCACTTTCTAAACATAATTATTCACTAATTCAGTTAGTATCAGACAAAGCGAAGTCTGATGCTACATGTTCTGCCGCTAATTCACATCTATTTTAACTTCTGGAGCATCAACTAAGTTCTGGAGATAAACTAGACTGTAAGAAGCAAAAACAGCTGCACTTCAATGTTGAGCTTACAGTTTTGCCAAAACGAATCCCCATTTTATAAAACTGTCATCTGATTATTTGAGAATTGGATGCAAGAATTAGGTTCAACACTGAAAGAAGAAAGTTCTCAACCAGTAACGAAAATAATTTTCAACCCTGAAAGATCCTATGTACATAGTTTCAAGGTAAATAAGACATTTTCACAGGCACACAGAATTAGCACAAGGCCCCAACTGTGATTTACACTGGGTGGGAACAGTTAAGATGTAGCCATGGTCATGAAGAAAGAGGCTATCTGGAGGCCCACCTGTGTCAGCATCAGGCCACACATGGCCTTCCTGAGAATGCATGCCAGTGCTGACATAGTTCTCCGTGACTGGCCCAACTACTCTTGTGGCCTGGAGTCAGACTGGCATCCCAGCTGAAAGTTTTAACAAGTACGGGAAAGAGGAGCTAAGCATTTGGAAGCACTTACTTGGTTTTTGTTTCTGGAGCAAGCACTCTAGTACTCTGGGAAAGGAAGGAATGTGTCTTGTTTTTAGATAGCAAAGTGTTGAGATGCCAAGATGTGAAATGGAAAAAAAGATTAAGGCTTAGAAGAAAGTCAGTTTTAAGTGTCTGCCAAATAGAAATGAATTTGATCATCCTCTCTTACTTTCCGTTTTGGTTTTGAATCTGACAGAAACTTTTTTGGTTAAGGAGGGATCTACCTAACTGAGCAAAAAATTGGGTGTTTTGGTTATAGAGAAGCCAACATAAAAGAGCTGAAAATTACTTTCCTATTTCTAAGTAATTATCCATGTGTCACTATGTCATATCAAAAACCAATAGAAGTGTTATTTTAGTATGGAATGATTTTTTTTTCTATTTAGGACTGAGTTTTCTTTGTAATCACTAAACATTTAAAGTTGAGGGACAGGAAATAAAAATTAATTGAATAACCTCACTTTCCTTCCCCTCATTAACCTTTCCAAACTTAAACCAACAGTGTTCCCTGCTCACAAAATCCATAAAGATCCATAAAGAATTGGGTTTATTCACAGTGCAAAGATGCTTCGTGAAATGCACAGCCTTGGCTCTACATTTACTAAAATAATCTTCCTAAGTTTTAATCTTTTAAAGATTCCAGGCCCAAAAGAAAATAAAAAGAATCTGATATATACAGGATCATTTGAATACTCTTGAAATCACAAAAAAGTAAAATAATTTTAATTGCCTTTAGGAAGGATGGCTACATTGCATTCAGAAAGGATGATTTTCACCTGTGGTAATTTTTATAAGCCATTTATATATCCACTCGATGTATATTCTCTGATTATTTTTTTCCATTGGAAGTAAGGTTGGAAATGTTTTAAAGAGAAGACTAAAAAGGTATATAATCATCCCTAGAATTTTAGAATGTCACCAACATTACAATTCTCCACATGACTTTATAATTTTATTTTTGCCATTCAGTTTTCTTCTTCCCCACAAGTAGAATCAGGTAAGTGGAGATAAGGGGCAGTGATACACATATTGATAGTGTTAGGTTCAAGAGATAAATGAAGATGGGAAGCTGTGGAGTGTTGAAGAGGAAAGCAATTATTTTTCAGACCATGCTGATTCTCAACCAGCAGAGCACCAGACAGAGGTAAAACACAAGTACGCTTGGAAGGAATAAACCACATTTTTGGACCATATTTCTTTTAGATAATTTTCACCTTCTCACCGAATCTACTTCCACAGTGATAATTAGTGCAACTGGCTTTACACATAAGGAAACCAAGCCCCAGAATCAGTAAAGCTATTAGGAGCCAAGACTCAATTTCCTGTGTGTTTTCTATTATGCCACGTTTTCTCATTATTCTATGTTTTTCTTAATGAAAGAATGATGACATCATAACGAAAATCAACACAGTTCTGAAGAAAGCTTCCAGTGTTCAAATCTGGAATGTTCTGTCAGAGTAACAATTGAATCCAGAACATTCTCTCACAGTAACAATTGAAATCCGTAAGGTCCTCTCAGAGTAACAGATCAAAACTCAGTAATAAGGGCTCTCAGTGTAATCTTGTTCCAAATACCTCTGAGCTAGCTAGAGAAATTAAGGACGGGGAAAAGCTTATCTGAGTCCTCCTAACCATGCAGGAGGACAGAGCAAAGTGAGCACTCAACAGCAGATACTTTAAAAAAGTGAAATGGGTTCTGCAGACAAAATAAAAAGTGACACTATTGTTCTCCCCCCATTTTCTCAACCTTTGTCCCAGCTGTCTTCTCCTATAGCAGATACCATGAAGAAGACACTTTAGGGACCATGATTTGATAGCCCTGATGCTGAGGCTCTGGTCTAGTGACAATTCAGAGGTCAGGTTGGATTTCTGCATCGTTAACATTCAACTGCATCCACTCTGCCTTGAAACCAAGGCACATGCCCCTTGCACGCCTGTCAGGGCCTGTTCCTCACTGCTCCATCTCCTCCTGTCATATCAAATTCTCTTCAGATTGAATAAATCTTTCGCCTTTTACTAAAGACTTCCATGGGGACAAACAACTCTGAGTCTCATAGCAATTTTTTGAGGCCTTGCCCTGGCAAGACTACTTACTGATGTCCAAATGAAAGAATTATTGTGTTTTTTGCTTCTAACAGTGAAGCTACTTGCTAGTTTTTGCTACTTATTTAACATATGTGTGTATATTAAAGCAAGTAGGATTTTCTGGGAATCTGTGTACAAATAGGGTGCCCGGTTGCAATCGAATTGGATCCCGCATGCATGCTGCAACTAAAGAAGCCCACATGTGGCAACTAAGACCCAGCACAGCCTAAATAAATAAATAAATGAATGAATATTTTTTTAAATGCTGAGCTTACTTCTCATTGGCTCATTTCCTACTCAGATCTGCTTATAGGAGGGAGGGTCTAAGCATTATTGATTCACCTAACTTTTTCTTGCTTAGAGAGAGCTGTTATAACAGTACTAGGAATTAAAAGACCCTTGCAACTAGGTCTTGATCAGTAAAACAGTACTCAAATTGTTTCCTCATAACAGAACATTCTAAGCCAAAACACTCAGTGTAGCTCTAACCACAGTAATATTCTTTAAACATACCTTCCATACAAACTTACATAAAAGTAGAAATAGATCAATTGCCTGATGAGGCACTTTATGCAAAATGTGTCATCTCAGTTGCTGCAAGAAAAAGGAAACAATCAAAGATCAGTAAATATCTAAACAATGAAGAGATCCGCTCTTAGGTAACTATCTCCAAAGAAGGCATTTTTTTGTTGCCAAAAGCCAATTACATCTCAAAAGTCCACCCCACCCGTGCAACGCAGAGACATTCACAGCAGCCGCAGGAAGTGTTTTGCATTATTGGAGGAAAGAAGAACTTTATGGACATTTGTACTAATGTTAACATAACTAAGCTAGAAGTACGTTTCCCAGAATCCCTTCCCTGTATGTTTCTGGTGTAGACATGGCCAAAAGAGAATTTTGTGTGAGATTTGAAAGGCTGAAGTGAAGCTGCAAATGGGAAGCTCAGTGTGGGTTCCAGGTATCCCTGGAGGTTGTGAACTCCATCACTAATCTGCTGGCTCGGCTTGCTGGGAAGGGCCAGCAACTGCACCTATAGCTCCACCAGCTCCTACTGGCTCTCATTCTGCTTCTCAGAGGCTGTCTCTCACTACTTCTATAAAGGACCTGCATTGTCAAGGTTGGAGAAGATGAGAGACAGAAGTTTGTCCTCATGGGTCCAGTATGTCCTCTCACATTCTATTTTTTCATCCTTTGCTTTGGGTCCAGCTTTTCTTTCTAACAGCTGACCACAACTTCAGACCACCACCAGACAGAGGGGCAGCAGCCTTACAGAAATGTATTCACCAGCTGCCACAACTGCATAATGTCTACTCCCTGTAATAAATCCCCTAGTCCTATAACAACTCACAGTGGTTCCACTTCCCTTATTGATCACTGACTGGTACAGAATCATGCCCAGGCAACAGGGAGGGACTGGACCCTCATCAAGGAACCGGTGATGAGTCTCTGGCTGAATTTCAGTATCCATGCTCCAGCGAAGTACCCCCCGCCCTTTGAATCTTGGCTAGCCCTGTGACTCACTTTTGACTAAATGCATATGGCAGAAATGATGCTTCATGACTTTTCAGGCTAGATCATAGGAAACTTGCAGATTCTGCCTGGTTTTCTTAGAAAACTCACACTGGGAGAAGACAGACACCATGAAAGAAGTTTGACTACCCTGGGACTATAATGCTGTGAGAAATCCCAGTGACTTTACTGGTGTTCTAAAAAGGTAGATAAGGCAAATCACACCCATAACAGAATGGGGTTCCTGGGTGGACCTAGTCTTGTTGGGAAATACAAGCTATAACAGTGCATTCATCCACATGTGTAATGACCTTGTCTCCCTAGTTCCTCATCTCTCTGTACTGTTTCTGGTATTCTTGTGTTCAGTCTCTCTTCACTCCAATCCATTACACATCACTACTAGATTTAGTCATCTACAAATATCATATTTATTTTATCATCTTACTATTAAATAACTCTTCAAAGGGCCCCATTATACATGGGGATAAAGTCTAAAATCTTTCATCCATCTTCCATCTCTATTTCCATCTCCATTTTCTACTACCTCCCAGAATTAATTTCCCCACTCCAGTCAAAGTAGTTTTTTAATACCCCTAGTTATGTCATGGCATTACTGCCACCATGCGTTTCGTTACCTACCCTCCCAAAAGAAGACTTACAATCTTCCTATTTACCTACATGAGTTGTACCCATCCTTCAACATGCAACTTAAATCCCACAACCTCCATGAAGTTTTCGAGTTTCTCTTTTCTCTTTCTGTTACATTTATTATAGAAATCTTACTTATGTTTTTCTGTATATTTTGATTCCCTAGTTATATAATAATTATATTGAGGAAAGATACTGTGTTATTCATTTTCATATTTCTCCAAAGAAAAGCATTCGCTGGATTGGTAAATTTGTTTATTTTCCTTCTTTTAGCTTCTTCAAATAATGTACGTTAAGAGAAAATAAATTGTCTCAAACCATACTGAAGCAATCATACTGACAGCTTTCAATAAAATTGTTAGTAAAAGTACCACTAGCTCTGGTATTCACACTCAAAAGATAACTACGGAGCAATTTTACCTAATCTTTGTAAGCATGAAAATCTCTTTTTAATTAAGAACATTAAGAACTCCTCTCATGTTAGTGATTGTACTTTTGACACAATGCATAAGAGAAAGCTACTCTGCATTCCATGTCACTTTAAAATGAGTTTCTATTTTATTAATTCCAGTAGCATGCAAATAAAATTAAAAATCATATTACAAATCTCTTTGGCATATTTAGTCTATAGTTAATAATTGACACAATATAGATTTTTAAGGCACCTTGCAAAAATCTAACATCCTCTAATTCTCCACTCTCCTGATCTGCTTTTGACATCTCTTTAAGGGATTATTTTTGAATAATCATCACTGTCTAAATGTCACTCTAGAAAAGTTGTTTGGTTTGGCAAGACCCCAGATGCTGAGAAATAGAGGAATGATTATGTGAGTTATAGTATGCCCATGAAATTAAGGTTATGGGCACAAAAATATCATATTAAAATAATAGGAAATTTTTATAATATTCCATTAAAAATTGTACATAAAGTATGAACAGAGATACAAAAGAAATGCATGGGAGAAATAGATTAAAGTGTTACATTTTCTTTGTATTTCTCAGTGAGAGTGTGGGTACTTTTTTTTTTTTTTTTTTCGGTACGCGGGCCCCTCACTGTTGCGGCCTCTCCCGCTGCGGAGCACAGGCTCCGGACGCGCAGGCTCAGCGGCCATGGCTCATGGGCCCAGCCGCTCCGCGGCACGCGGTATCTTCCCAGACCGGGGCACGAACCCGCGTCCACTGCATCAGCAGGCGGACTCTCAACCACTGCGCCACCAGGGAAGCCCGGGTACTTATTTTTTTTAATCCATATTTTTAAAGTTCTATAATGAATACACATTACGGTTTTACTGGGAAAAAGTAATAAATTTAATTTCTTAAAGGTCAGAAATATTACTTAAACATTCTTTGCTTTGTGGCTCTACCAACAATAATCAGACTCCCAGAAAATACTCATTCGTTCGGACCTAACTCACCATTAAGGAAATTGTACTCACTAAATGTACTGTTTTATCTATAAAATAATAGTTTAAAAAGCTATATTACATACAGTATGTCAAGCACCAGGGATTTTTAGTTCTATATTCTGTGATTTTGTGAACAAGCCTGTGTTCTACCTAGCAGTAGACTTGACAACTTTAAGGCTTTGATCATATTCCCTCTTTGCTTTCATGTTTCTAGCCTAAACCATCCGAATTTCTTGAATCGATAGTCATATAGAAACCCCTTGATCATTTTACTTATTGTTCTCTGGGACTCATCCAGCTCTATTTTGTCTGAGGAGTGGTGACCTGGAGAATTTATAGTATTCCAGTTCTTAGACAATTGTAAGATGACGCTTTCTGATTTGTTTCCAATTTTCTTCATGAGGCAGGCCACTGGGCTGGTGCCTTGGGGAGCAGACTACAATCATTTCTAGGTTGCTTTCCTAGGTTATAACCAATACCTTGAAGCCATCAGTTCTACACTTTTTCCCTTTAAATAGACCTGTTACCTGTACATACACATTAAACCTCATCTGTCAGGTTTTTTACATTCACATAATTGAGAATTTATCTGTAAGTTTATTTCCATGAGCCTAACATCTCTTATATTGATATTAACTTCAGTAGAGATTTTATTATTCAGACAATTTGCTAAAATGTTAATAATAATAAACCAAAGTTAAAAAGCAATTGCTAGAGAATGTCCCCACTATCATTCTCCACTTAGAGAAGTGCTTATTTATTCCTGCCCTTTGTTTCCTGTCTCTAAGTACTTAATTCACAATAAAAACAAAACAAAACAAAACAAACAAAAAAAACTCCCCAATGTCGTGGTAACTACTGAAAAAGTTTTTTTCCTCTGTCATATTGTCTTCTATTTAATAGTTTATGTTTACAGCATGTATTGAAGTAATCTCAGCATGTATTACAGATTCTAACAACTTATCAGGCACCCTACTGAAAGTCATTTTTTATGCTCTCCTACTGAAAGCACTTAAATCCAAGGGACTCCAACTGAGACACTTTCATTGGCACCTTACATTTGATTATTAGAAAGCCTTTTCACCCACAGCACAGCATGTTCTGAGTCTCAGTGATTCTGGAATGAATTAAAGTACACTGGAATGAAACTCCTTCTCAATCTTCTTGTTATAGCTGCCTTTTTCTTTTTTTGTATGAGGTTTTATTCCTAAATGATGAAGTGTGAAGATTGTCTAGGGTTTAGAAAAGACATAGATGTAAGTATAGATGTAGTTATAGATATAAAAAAATAACTGGAGAGGAAATATTTTTCCAAGTCAATATTCAATTAAATTCCATCAAGTCTATGATCAAAATAATTTTGATTCACCATGTGGCAAGAAAGGGACAGCTCTAGTTCTACACTTCACTCTTTAAAAATTAAGAAGAGATTAACATTTTAAAAAGTGAGTGTTGACCTTACATAGTACCCTACACAAAAATTAACCTTAGATATATTAACAGACCTAATGTAAAACCTAAAACTATAATTTTTTTTTTTTTTGCGGTACACGGGCCTCTCACTGTTGTAGCCTCTCCCGTTGCAGAGCACAGGCTCCGGACGTGCAGGCCCAGCGGCCATGGCTCACGGGCCCAGCTGCTCTGCGGCATGTGGGATCTTCCCGGACCGGGGCACGAACCCATTTCCCCTGCATCGGCAGGCAGACTCTCAACCACTGTGCCACCAGGGAAGCCCTAAAACTATAAAGTTTCTAAGTCAATCACAAGAGAAAAAAAATCTTTGTGAACTTGGATTAGGTGAAGATTTCTTAGGACACAAAAAGGAGTAAACACACACAAAAAAACTGATTTTGTAATTTATTAAAATTTAAAACTTCTGTGCCTCAAAACATACTGTCAAGAAAAAGAAAAGGGAAGACTCAAGCTGGGAGAAAATATCTGCAAAACAAATATTTGATAAAGAGCTTGTATCTAGAATACACAGAACTATTACAGCTCAGTAATATAATAATCCAACTTTTTAAAATGAGCAGAATATTTCAACAGACATCTCACCAAAGAAAAGATGGCAAATAACCATAAAAAGATGCTCGGTATTAGTATTTATTAGGTAAATGCAAATTATAACCACAATTGGATATCACTACTCTCTAGGATGGCTGAGTTCAAAAGACTAACCATACCAAGTATTGGCGTCTATGTGGAGCAAGTGAAATTCTCACACGCTGTTGACGGAAATGAAAAATGGTAGAGCCACTCTGGAAAACTGACTGGCAGTTTCTTATAAAGTTAAATATACTTAACTGACTATATGAACCCAAAATCTCACTCCTAGGTGTTTACACAAAAGAATAAAAACATATAACCACACAGAAACCCGTGCACACATATTGTATTAGTCTGCCCAGGCTGCCATAATAAAATACCATAGACTGGATGGCTTAAAAAACAGAAATTTATTTCTCACAGGTCCTGAGGCTGGGATGTCCAAGATTAAGGTTCTGGCAAAGTAGATTTCATTCTCAGACCTCTTCTCTTGGCTTGGTAGCCGTCATTCTGTTGTGTACTCACATGACCTCTTCTTTTGGTGTGCTCAGTGGGGGAGAGACAGAGAGAGAGAACTCTCTTCTTCATAAAAGGACACCACCTGTATGAACTCATTTAATCTTTATCGCCTCCTCACAAGCCCTATCTCCAAATACAGTCACATTGTGTGGAGTTAGGGCTACAACATATGAATTTGGGGGTGGGACACAAAAGTCAGTCCATAAAAGATATATAACCACTTTATTCAAAATAGTCAAAAATGGAAAGAACTCAAATATTAACTGGTGAATGAATAAGCCAACTGCGGTATATCCATGTAATGGAATATTACTTGGTAGAATAAGTAAATTACTGATACATGCAAAAATATGGAGGAATCTCAAGAAAGAAGCCAGATCCAAAAGGCAAACACTATGTAGCTCTGTTTTTATGACATTCTGGAAAAGGCAAAACTATATTCAGGAATTAGATTAGTGTTGTTGGGGGCTAGTTATGGAAGAAAGGGACTGACTACAAAAGGGCACAAGGGACCTTTTAGGGATGATTGAAAATACTCTATTTTTTCCTATGGTAGTGATAGAGTATGTACTAATGTATACTTACATTATATTACATTACATTTACATAGTATAATTACATTATACTATGTAAACCCATCGAACTATACATTTAAGAAGGTGAATTTTACTATATGCAAAACATACCTCAATAAACTTGGTTTCCATTTTTTAAAATATGGAAAATTGAAAACTCCAAGAAGGCTATGCATAATCCTCACAGCTCTAAACCACAGCAGAAAGGCAGGTTTGGAGGTATTGTTCCTTAGGGGATCCCTTTTTCATTCAAAACGCATGTGCCAATTATCATGTAGCTGTCAGTCATATATAAATGAACAGCACAGTTCTCAAGAAACTCAGTCAAGAAGCTCAGTTACTACTGGAGTAGAATTACTACATCACTACTATTTCCACCAAATAGTGGTGGGCTATCATTTTCACCAAATTACCGAGTATGAAAACAAAAGTAAAATGCTTGCCCGACATTTCCCCTTCCAAAATTTTCCTCCTTATACTTAGGATAGGAAAAATAGCTGGCATTTAATATTCAGGGTTGCTATGGACTGAATTGTATCCCCCCCACAAGTTCATATGGTAAAGTCCTAACCCCCAGTGTGATGATATGCAGAGATGGGACCTTTGGAAAGTAATTAGGTTTAGATGAGTTCATAAGAATGAGGCCCTCATAATGCTATTGGTGCCCTTATAAAAAGAGACACCAGAGAGGTTGTTTCATCTAGCTCCACCACGTAAGGTCACAGGTAGAAGGTGGCCATCTGAAAGGCAGGAAGAGAGCCCTCACTGGGGAACCAAATTGGTTCCCAGTCTCCAGGACTGTGAGAAATAAAATTCCTATTGTTTAACTACCTAGGGTATTGTATTTTTTTTAACATTTTTATTGGAGTATAATTGCTTTACAATGGTGTGTTAGTTTCTGCTTTATAACAAAGTGAATCAGTTATACATATACATATATCCCCATATCTCTTCCCTCTTGCGTCTCCCTCCCTCCCACCCTCTCTATCCCACCCTTCTAGCTGGTCACAAAGCACCGAGCTGATCTCCCTGTGCTATGCCGCTGCTTCCCACTAGCTATCTATTTTACATTTGGTAGTGCATATATGTCCATATATATAGTGTATTGTATTTTATTATGGCAGCCCAAGCTGTCTACTAGAGCCCTTTGGCTTTTAGAGTTTCAATAACTATAAGGAGACTTGGAGAGGCAGGCACTACAATGATCAAATACCTTGACTCAAGGAGAGACCATCTGTAATTGACATTAAACTATGTTAACAAATGTACTGGAGTCAGGACATGTTCTCATTGGAATAGCACACTAGAATAGTAAACAGAAATCATCAACTCCTGAAGATACTTGATGCAGTGGTAACCAGCATGGAATAGAGACATCAGAGGGATAGGGAATGGCAGACAGTAATTTTATTATGTATACCACATTAGGCAATCTGATACTTAGGAAAACAGATGGGCTTTGGAGAAAAGAAAACCTGGGTTCAAATCCTGGCCCTTTCTCTTATAAGCTGTGTGGTCTTGAGCAAGTTATTTCAACTCTGAACTTCAATCTCCTCATCTGTAAAATGGAGACAAAAATCAATCCCTACTTCAGGAGTTGCTATGAGTATTAAATGCAATAATATACACAAGAAATACTTATTTATAGTAGGTTAGTTCTTCCTTCTTTTATAACAAAAGCTGATCATAGATAAATAGTCATAGAGATACAATAAAAAAGCCAAATAACCTCTGTCAAGTAAATATAAGCTAGAAACCATGTCCTAGCATTACCTCTTTCAGGTAATACTTGACAAGTGAATTCTTGAAGCTCAAGATCAAGGTACAGTTCCTGTCATATGACATACAAATAACAAACATTTATAGTAGGGGAAGCTGCAGAAAAGTGGTTTGGTTCAAAAGGACTAATGCCTAATGATAGAATGACAAGCCTCCATGCTGGAAAAGTGGAGAAGAATTTCAAGTTGTGTGGGAATACAAGAACCTTATCAAAGTACCTCAAATACCATCACCCTGCCCTCTACATATACCCTATATTTACTTCTAGATTGATACTTACTATATCGCTCTTAAAAAGGAGAAAGTAGGGAAACGTAGAGCATACTGAGATATCCCACAAAGCAGGAATTTGTTAAAGTTTCTAAAACAGTTGATTTGTATCCAGGAATGAGAAGTAATCCTAAATAATATTCTAGAATATAATCATCAGCCAAGTTCAAATTATATCTAATAAGGCCTGCACATAATACACAATTCACAGTGGACCCACCATTTAATCTCAACCAATGGCGCAAAGAGACTTCAGATACTCTTCTAACTGAACTTTAGTAAGAGTCCTGAGGCCATCGCATTGGCTTCACTATCTCTGTGAATGGTCAGCACTGACCTCTAGTGGCAAGTGTGGTTAATCACAGCTCTGTCCTTCTTCAGGGACCCGAGGGACAGCTTTCTTAAGGAAACCAGTTCTTGATGCTGTTGGCTCTAAGTGCCCAGTGAGATCATATTTACATCTTTTTTTTTTTTAACTATGATTACTTCTCCCAGCTCACGATGGAAATCTGAAAGGGGTGGTTTGTTGAGCTTGATGGAAAAACTCTAAGAAGCAGAGGATAAGGACCCTGATTCTAAGATTTAGAATCTGGATATATAGCCTCAGGAGCTCACACACATACAAACAAAACAATGGAGATTCAACTATCTAACATATGAATCTGTTTATTCTATTTACAACGTTCCATGGGGAGTTTGTAAAGACTTTGGTCAGTTTAAAAAGAGCTAGGAACTCCTCTGTGCACAGAAAAACAATTAGACATTATGTGAAGGCACAAAAGAAACAAAAGACTATCTTTACTCTCAAGTACATTGGAAATTAATAGGGACAAAAGGACTCACAAGTTTATTTTTATACCTCTAATAGAACAATCAAACATATAAGAAATTATAAATTAAAAAAATATGGGGAAGGAGAGAGAAAGCAGAACAATAGAACAATGAAATAGACAAAAAGATGCACCAGGTACCTATAATTTTAGGGCTTTCATTTTTTTAAGGGGTAGGTAATAGAAGTGATCTAAAGGATAAATTATCATTCCAATCCTATCATTTTAGAGCAAGGGAAATAATGGGTCCAGAAATGTGATTTGACTTTCCTAAAGTCCCAAGTAAATAAGCAGAAAACTACTATTCCAAATCCCATTTCAGTAGTTAGTCTGTTGCATGATATGTCCTACCTTAATAAGAACTGAGCTTCTGTTCAATTTGAACTCTGAGAGAAATCTTGACTATACAATAGGCTATTTTAAAGGAAATCATTTCTCCCACAGCTACACTTGGAGATAAGCTCATTGAGTGAAATAATATACATTTACCATTGCCTCATGCAAATGGATAAAGGATGAAGGTAACACTGGGTAATCTATGCTTGCTTTTATTGCATTGTTTATGTAGTTTAAAGTTCAATTTCATGAATTTAAATTTCCTTATACATCACAAATGATTCCAAATATACCTCATTTAAGGTACAATATTCTTTTATTTCTTTCTTGGATATAAGTTTCAGCTAAATTCAAATTCTGATAGAGCTTCCCTGTCTCTTTCTTTCCCTTTCCCTTCCACCTCAGGCAACAAAGCCAGATGGGCTATTTGATTCTGTTTCTTGAATATCAAAAAGTGAGAAAGAGGAAAGTTAGAAATCTGTGGAAAATCCCTTTTCTTCAAGATTTCCATCTAGGGGTTTCAGATTGTTTGGATAAGTTTCAAATAAACATCCCTCTTCTTGGTGTAGTTGATGCATATTTTTTAGCCTCCAGAGGGGAACACTGACCTGCTAAAATTGTCATTTTTCAGCTAAATTATAATTTGCTAATCCCTTAAGGCCATCTGACAGGCTTCATGGCTATTCTGACAGACTTCAGTATAAATAAAGAATGTTTTAAATAAAATTTAGAAAAGCTTATTTGGGGAAAGTAAAATAGCACAGACTGAGGGTACGTCTCATCTAATACTCCTATTCTACTTAATTAAGTAGGAACAAACTGCATTATAATATGTAATAAACTCTGTTGTGATCCACTGATAATTATGAGTAATCAAAAGCTACCATATAGACATAAAGGAACTGTTTTATTTAAGAGTTAGAAAATTGTACATACAATTCTAAATAAGTAATATATAATTTTATAAATGCATAATACAAAACTCTACTGAACATAAGTTTTTCATTTTTGGTGATTAAGAATTTGCAGTGTCTCAGAATTATTCTGTGAATATCAATTATCATTGGACATGGACTCAAATTTTGGTCAAAATAAAGTTTCTATTAACAGAATACCGGATAAATAACTATCAGACTTGATAAGTTTAGACCATTGGCTCCCACAGGGACTTTCATCTGTAAGTCAGGACTTTCACTTGTAAGTCGATTACTCAGAGTAGTGCAGGGTGAAATAGGATGTCAAACGTGGCTTTGCAAGACAGCCTGAAACTACCCAGCAACTTTTTCCCAGCAATTTTGTGAATGAAATTTCCTATTTTTGACAGTGCTTTCACTCTAGAAATCTATCCAAAGGACATTGTGAGGCAAGCAAACATACATAGAAATAAGTATAAGGATCACTTCAGTATTATTTAAAATGCCAAAAAATTGAACGAAGTTATATGTTCAACATAGGGGAATGGTCAAAAACATTAATTAGTGTATAGCCATTTGATGAACTGTTCTGGAGCCATAACAAATTATGTTTCACGACATTTAAATAACATGAGAAAAGACTAATAATAAAACGTGAGGTAAAAAAGAAAAAGTCTATGTTCAAATCTGAAGTTAGTTTTATTTAGATATGCATAGAAAACAGCTCTAGGAAAAAATACACCAAAATATTAACCATCATTTTTATGGCAGTGGATTATTGATGACTTTAATCTTTATCTCCAGAAGGCTGTTTCTTCAAGACACTGGAGGGCAGAAAAAGAATAAATGTGGTCACATTTTATTTATGGCTACATCACTACACTCCTCATTTCTTCAACTGAAATTGCATACATGTTTCATTCTTTTTCTTTTTTTGCTCTCAGCATGCATCCCATGCCAGACTGCAAGTGTACACAATAAGAAGAAAGCTGTAGTGTACATAATTCTTTATAGATTTTACATTCCTTTCATTTTTTATTTGACCCTAACAATCTCAAGAGGAGGCAGGATATAGGTACTTATAGACTTCTTGGATTTTTCTGTTATTAATATAAACCTTTTAGTATTTCAGTGTTCATAGCAAGAGTTACTAAAAGGAATAGTATTATTAGATTATTTAGTACTAGGAGTGTCCTAAGTCTAAGTCTTAGTTATTCCACTTAGACAAATTAGATTCCAACTCAAACGTCACTTTTTCAGAGGTGCCCCTTGATCCCCCCTCTTATGTGCACTGCCCCCAAGCCAGTCTATCACATTACCTTGTATTGTCTTCATAAGCTTAACGGTATCAGAAACTATTTGTTTATGCATTTGTTACTTGTTTAATGCTAGTATCTCCTGCCACCATAACTCCCAAGAATGCAACTCTACGGATGCAAGAATCCTGTTCCCTCACTACCCCACCCCCGCACTGCTTTTTCCCTAATACCTAGAACAGTGTCTGGCCTAGAGGAGGCACTTAATAAATATGTGTTGAATAAATGAATGAATGAGCAATAACCTCTCTCAATTTTTCCTCTCCTGTAAAAGGAGGATAATCATACCTACCTTATAGGTTTATCATAAAGACTAAATTAGACAACACATGAGAAAAATTCATATCTTTTTTTTTTTTTTTTTTTTTTTTTTTTTCTGTACGCGGGCCTCTCACTGCTGTGGCCTCTCCCGTTGCGGAGCACAGGCTCCGGACACACAGGCTCCGCGGCCATGGCTCGCGGGCCCAGCCGCTCCGCGGCACGTGGGATCTTCCGGGATCGGGGCACGAACCCGTGTCCCCTGCATCGGCAGGCGGACTCTCAACCACTGCGCCACCAGGGAAGCCCGAGAAAAATTCATATCTTAAATGTCACTTTTTAAAATCCTCTGTTTACTTATGATCTCATGTGGAGGTCCTGCACAATTTTTGCCATATCATGATAATTGTACCAGCGTTATATCCCAACAGCTTTCCAGGAATTTTTTTCAAAAAGGTAAGCTCACAGTATATTCACTAATTAGTATACCTATTAAATAATCCTCATTAAAACTACTAGGGGCCATATCCACAAGCAATAACATTAGTACTGGTTCTAACTACATAGACATGTGACCTCTGTAGAGACACAAAAGCCAGGTAAGCTCCTCTAGGTTGTTGAGACCATGCCTGACAATATTCTTTAAATGCTAAGAGAAATAAATCACAAGGCACCAAATAATCCATTGTTTCCTGAGGACATACCTGTCCTCAAGGTTATGGTGGGCAATATACTAATAAATGAGACAAGTGTACAGCCTGGCAAATGTGTAGGTTATTTCCCTTATTGCCTCAAAATGATACTTGTTCCCCAAGAAAATAAAGACCATGTTCAACTTCGATGATTTGTGGGTCCCAAGAAGATTTATAATTTTATAACTCAGTGACTAAGTGTAGTCACATCTTAGAGCCCCAGAGAGGCAAAAGGAACTATACAAAGATATAGAGCTACTTAGTGGCTAAGTCACAGACACTATTTAATTCAGCTAAACTCAAATGCTATTAACTGAGTGTAAGATAGGAACATAAGCAGAGTGTTTAACATCTTTACAACATAGTTCATTGAGCTACTCCTTGGTTGAATGAAGTTTCCAGCTGCCTCTGATTTACTCAAGCTTGAAAGTAGACATAATGACAATTGTACTTTTTTATTTTATTTTTTAAATCTGGTACCTCCTGGAGCCTTACTCTATCAAGTAACTTTAATATAGCACCCACATTTCTTATTCTAAATATTTTGCACAAAATAACATAAATACTCCTTGATTTCCTGGCTTCACAAAGAAGAGAGCTCTATCTCACTAAAATATCTTTATTGCAAACCACTGCCATAATGGTGCAAATCTCAGCTTTGGCCCGAGTTTCAAGCTGACTAGGTATAATTTGACTTGACTTTCTGCTAAATTATATTTAAACTCTTTCTCTGTTAGACTATTTTATTCCAAATGAATTTTGAAAAAAAATCTGACATTTGTGGTATGTATGACTATATGGTTACTGACAAAACAGAAAGGCATATAAAAGGTTTGTTACACATCTGGAGAAGATAAATTCTTTTCAATACCGGAAGAAGAATTCTACATTATATGTTAACTTCCCATTTTGACAATTAAACACCATGTGTTACTATGTAAAATAAAAGTGAAAAATTCAGGATTGTTTACAGTTTGACTTCTGGTTGTATGGGCATAATATTATAAGTGACAGCTTTTTGTGGGAAACTCAGGGCTATATGGAATTCAAACATCCAGAAATCCCCAAAATATGTTGCTTACAGTGTTATACAATGAAGTTTGATGACTATAACAAAAAGTCAAACTTGACTATTATTTTAATGTTAGCATTTCTACTGAATTCTTATTGTTTTTATTAGGTAAACTATAAATGTATAAAATAAGTATTAATCCTTTGATAGACTACTTAATTAAGCCAGAATATTTCTTTCTCTAATCATCTGGATACATTAAGAGATTACTGAAACACAAAACCACCAAAAAGTTAGTCAAATGTTCATGTTTTTAAAATTGAAGTATATTTGATTTATAATATTGCATTAGTTTCAGGTATACAGCAGTGATTCAGTTATATATATATTTTCAGATTATTGTCCATTATAGGTTATTATAAGATATTGAATATAGTTCCCTGTGCTATATAGTAAATCCTTGTTGCTTATCTATTTTATGGATAGTACTTTGTATCTATTAATCCTATAATCCTAATATATCCCTCCTCCCCTTTCCTTTCCCCTTTGGTAACCATAAGTGTGTTTTATAGGTCTGTGAGTCTATTTCTGTTTTGTATAAAGATTCATTTACATTATTTTTTAGATTCCACATGTAAGTGATATCATATGATATTTGTCCTTCTCAGTCTGACTTACTTCACTTAGTATGATATTCTCTAGGCCCATCCATGTTGCTGTAAATGGTAATATTTCATTCTTTTCAGTGGGTAATATTCCACATCTTCTTAAACCAGCCATCTATTGATGGGCACTTGGGTTGTTTCCATGTTTTGCCTATTGTAAATAGTGCTGCTATGAACATTGGGGTGCATGTGTTTTTTCAAATTAGAGTTTTCCTTAGTGGCTGTATCAATTTACATTCCCACCAACAGTGCAAGAGGGTTCCCTTTTCTCCATACCCTCTCCAGCATTTATTGTTTGTAGACTTTTTGATGATGGCTGTTCTGACCGGTGCGAGGTGATACCTCATTGTGGTTTTGATTTGCATTTCTCTAATAATTAGTGATGCTGAGCATCTTTTCATGTGTCTGTTGGACATCTGTATGTCTTCTTTGGAGAAATGTCATTCTTTTATTTCTAACAAAGAGGAAAGCTTTTAAGTTACTTCAAATCAACAATTATTTTTGAGTCTCGACTATGTGCTCAACATTGCTCTGGGGAAAAAAAATGTTGGTTACTGAAAACCATTCTCAGAACACCCCAGTGTGGGGGAAATTCTGAGCTATTTGGTGGTTGTTGGAAATGTAGTCATTTCCATATCAGTCAGTATCTCCTCAGACAAAAAGTCTTAGAATTTATATATGAATCAACTCAAAATGAAATTCATAGAGGTAGAACCTTTACAAAAACGTCTTCATTGTATTAAAAACTTATTCTACATTCTAATTTGATTGCACTGTGAAATATTTTTTTCCAATTCTGTAACATGACAAAAGATAGCATTTTATTGGTAGGTCCCACTCCTAGCCTCAGTATTAGAGGACACTGAGCTGCTGAGGTAGTCTATGGCTTTCAGTAAAGACCCTCAGACCACCCCACCTGGAACTAATTTCAAAGAAGTTTCCTCTGCTTGCAGGTCACTTTATACTGTTTTCTTATGTTGGAGTATAGTTTACTATCAACCAGTTAGGAAATGGGATCTTAAAGCTGCACTTACTATCACACCTATTTGGAATCTTGTGCTAAACTTAGCATCTTTGCCTGTTTATGCATTTGTTCACTTCCTCCTAGGAGTTTTTAATCACATTCCATTACAGACAGGGACTATATCTGATTTACCCATGTATCCCATTAAAGTCTAAAACACTGATTTGCAGAAGGTGCTCAGTAAATACTTTGTGAATAAAAACTTAATTAAATAAGACAAAATATATTATTACTGGGAAACATTTTTTATAACATTATTCCATAATTTAGTGGCTTAAAAGAACCACTTATTTAGCTCATGATTCTGCTGGTTACAGTTTATGGTGGACTCAGCTGAGTGGTCTTGGCTTGCACAGGCACCTGCAGCCAACTGGCAGGTCCACTGAGAACCGTGTGGTCTATGGAGAACTCAGCTGGGCAAATCATTTCTGTTCCACATGATCTCTCATCCTCCATCAGAATAGACTAAGTTTGTTCTCATGCAGTGCAGGATTCCAAGAGACAGAGAGCAGAATTTTGCAAGGCCACTGGCAGTCTAGGCTCAGAACTGGGGTACAGTTATTTCCACAGCTTTCTATTGGCTAAAAAAAATGTCATGAGGCCAGCCCAGATTCAAGGGATGGGGAAATAGACTCCACCTCTTGATGGAAGGGGCTGAAAGATTTTATTGAAAAAGGTGTGCATACAGGGAGGGGTGAAGATTTAGGTATATTTTTGCAAGCAATTTATTAATTGTGTCACTTACAAACATCTATCACAAAAACGGTATAGAGTTCCCAGAGCAAATGACTACCATTCTAGAATTTCTAAAAGAAGTTAACTTTCCCATTGTTCCTATGTCTTTAGGAAAGTTTTTTTTTTCTGTCTTGCAGTTAGCACCATTATCTTAAATTCATTGATGCATTTGTTTTTTCAACAAGTATTTATTAAACAAAAGCCACATGCAAGATACCATGTTAAGTGGTGGGGATACTAACAAGATGCCTCCTTTCAGAATCCAGTGGAGGAAGACACACAGAGAAGTAACTAGGACAAACTGTATTTTCCTAGACAGTGCTCTCAGAGCATACAAATAGAGATAAAGAAAATTAACCCTGAGATACAAATGGCTTCTGAAAAGCAGCAGTGGTAAACAATCTTTGCCAGCAGGTCAGAGTTCACCTAGAAGAAACAATTGACAGCTCACTTGTGGCATCAGCAAAGGCTCAGGCTGGGAATAGCATGACAGTTCGGGGACCAGGAAGTGGCTGAGATTGGAGGTAAAACACACAGTCAGTGTACTAGAGTGGAAGAAGATAAAAATAAATTATAGAGCAGAACCATGGGATAAAGAACTCGAAACATCCTCCTAAAAATCCTAAGATTTTTGTCTTCTAGTTAATGAATAAAAGTCATGGAATGACTTTAAGCAAGGAAGCCATTGTGGTCAGTTTTGCATGTTACAGAAGAAATTTCGACAGTGGTGACAGCTAAGAATTAAAGAGGGACAAGAGTGAAGGATAAATTTAGAAGACTAGGTTCTGTAGGGCATATATAGCTGTGATGAATATGCAACTCTATTCAGAAAGCAGAGTTTCTAACTTTCTTAGAACACATTCTCTCCCTTCAGAGCTCCAACCTCTGTTTGTACAGCTGTGTGACTATTTGACTGAGCCACATCTCTCTGACAGACTAAAAGCTTCACTAGGGCAGGTTGCCTCTGGTTTTGCTCTCCACTGTATTCCTGTTGCCTCACAAGTGCTTACCTGATGGCAGGTGTCTGGGTTGATTCATGGGCAAATGCATGAATTGAGTAACTGTGGCGTTTTTTTAAGGAGAAGGGAAGTTATTTTAATATTTCTAAATAATGTACATTAAATATTGTAAGGCTGGGAAATCAGGTGCTCTCTGTTTCCAGAGGGCAGATATGGTTTTAAAAGAGTCTTCTTCCATGCTTCTTCCCAGTCTGCTTCCAGAATGGGGCCAACAGATCACCCAGGAGGAGACAGTGTAGCTCTGTCACAACAATCACCTAGGCTCAGGCTTCAGCTTCTCCCTGAATCAGTGCCAGCTGTGGTGATGGCTTTTGAGATGCACACGACCTTCCTGTGAGGTCATTACTGATGGAAAATATCAACACCTCTGTCCCTTGGGGAGGGTAAGAAGCCAGCTCCATTCAAATAAGCATTCCTCATGCTCCTGCCTTGGAAACACTCTTCTGCTCCTCCTGAAGATGTTTCAGTTTGAGGAACAGGATAAAGGATGACACTGAAGGATGAAAATCAGAGCAGACCCAATACAGCTCCATCAGGAAGGGAATCATGGAAGAGTTTCCATGTGTCTTAATACTATCCTTTTTATCATCCCCTTCACTTAATTAAGTCACTCAATGAGATGCTATTCCAAGTAGATGCCAGGCAGCTATCAGGACAAGGTCACTCATTCTATCTCCCATAGAATAGAAATTACTAGACTGTGAAAAGTTTTTTAGCCTGCTAATGCTATGATACCAGTTTTCAAGACTAGTTTATTTTATAAAAACAGTCATTGTGTAGTTTTAGATATTATCATACTTTTGTGTCAATACAGACTAATTGTGAGCAAATGGATATATATACAAAGATTATCAGATAATACAAACTGCATAGGTAAGAAGGGGAGAATTCATTATGGAAAATATGAGCAAGGAACAAATTACTTTGATTATTTGGCTATCCTGATTTCCTCAGTGGGAGGCTTATAATGGTTTGAGATAGCCAGCCTACACATGAGTTCCAATAAATGATTATAAGGGAGATATCTGGCTTCATTCAGCAAACATTTACTGCACTCCCACTATGTAGTAGGAACCATGTTCTGCACAGGGATCTAAAATGGTACAAGACATTCCCTGATCATAAGGAGTTTACAGTCCAGCAGAGTTGTTTGTCAAACGATGGGGGAGAGGGCGGCTGTCTGGGCAAAAAAAAAAAAGCAAAGAAGATGATGTATTACTTGAAATCGTAATAACAAATTGTGTTTGGCAAAGAAATTCCAAGAATATTAACATAATTGGGGTGTTTATGAGAAGGAAAAGTCTCATATTACTGCAAGCAATTTTCAAGAAGCTGAAAAGGAGAAGCTGGCATTTGGGGGAATGTAGAATCTTAGAAGTATCTGGAGGAACCCTTTGAAGTTTTAGTAAGTGGGGTTCTGGTTAATGTTTCCATAGCAAGGCTGGGGCACAGGTTATGAAGACAGCATCAGGGAAACTAAAACCTCAACCACTCTTGAAATTCAACTGGTCAGAGAGCAGGCTGTAACCCAGGTAAGACCAGAAGATACCACAGGTGTTTCTCCTGGGCCAGAAAATGCAGAATTCAAATGGTTATTTATAGGTAGAAATAAATTCTTTACAATTAACATTTTCAAACAACACAACAGTATACAAATGTAATGTTATTTCCTACTCTAAGGGATAAAGAACACAAGTGAATGGGCAGTGGAAGAGAGTTCATGAATGCATAAAGAAGAGAGAGCTCAAGAGAAAAATCTCACCACAGTGACAAGCCTGCTGTGCAAAAGCCCATTTAGCAAGAACAGCTCAGACCTTCATTTCAAATTTCATCAGAAGCCACTGGTCCTAGAGTATCACTGGCGCCTACTGAATTTTCACCGGGGACTTAACAGAAAACATCTGTTCTCTTACTTAAAAGTGAATCAATTGATTAAATCAACGTTTGCTTTCTTTCTTCTATTAGAAGCATAGCTATTTCTCTTTTTCTTCTCTCCTGATTCCTTTAATAACTTACTTCTGCTTGTGAGTTAAAATCATCTGGGCTAGAGGTTATGTCTCTTTCTGTGCCTACATGGGGAAATTTATCACAGGTCAAGCTGAAATGATGTCAGAAATCCATGGATGTAAACAATTTGGTTAAGTAATGTTTCATATGTAAATTAAGGCTTACATAACCACAAAAAATAACCTCAAGCAGCAAACACACATGTGAGTGTGTGTGTGTGTTTGTGTGAGAATACACAAAATCCTCGCTGCTTTGGGAAGACCCTGACCATAGTACTGAACTTTTATTTTGAAATTTGACCTTTGTGTTTAAACTCATTTCATAGCTTTTACAAAGGAGATTCCATAACATGAGTGGATTAGGTCTGTTTTGACTCAGGGTTTTTAACTTGAAAATGGAATCTTTGTGATGAAACTTCTGTGGTTGAACTCCATATTGCCTCATATATTTTTCTGAGTCAATAGGACTATCCTTCTATATCGGCATCCACTAAACAACAGGATCCATATGAATCAGTACCTCGGGAAGCAAGAATAAAAATAGCGGCCAACTGTACAGCATGGATGCAGTCATCCCCAAACAGACCCTTGTCTGACATCTACAACTTGCCAAGTGCTGTCTGTTCTAGGCCCAGGGGATGCATGGATAGATAGCATAGTGTTTGCTATAAAGGATTTCACGACCAAATAGGGAAGAGAAATAAATCTGCAGTCACAATAGCCTGAGATAAATGCTGTGCTAAGGGATATATAAAGTGACATGAGATAACAGAGACAGACGGGAATAACTCTTGCCTTCAGAGAAAGTGGAAGGGGACTCAGGGAAGATTCCATAGATTTGAACAAGACCTCAAGAAGGATAAGCCCCATTGCTCCTGTATTTCTATAAACTTGGCAAGTCATTTCACTGCTCTGTTCTTCAGATTCTTTATCAACTAGCCAAGAGAATTCATAGTAAGTCATGTACTTAAAAGACATGTAGAGAAAAGTCTAACTCTCAAGCCTGGTACATGTGAACTTGAAGGTCAGGACTAGGATGAAAGGAGTGAGAAGAAACAGGAGTAAAAATAAAACACAAGAGGGTGGCATCCTTAGGAGAGAACCAGAAAAGAAACAGTTCCACATGCCGTTTTACCTCCTCTTCCCTTTGCCATCTTGGATTTGTAGGTAGCATCAAAACCACTGAATAGAAAAATGAAATAATATGAAGAGTTGCTATAATCCTCCTCTTGATCTATGTCAACCAATAGGGTGTATAATAAACACAATGTTTTAAAAGTAAGGAGAAAATTATCCTGGTGTTAAGGCTCAGAAAAATGGCATGTTATATAATAACAGATTACATATACTACATATTATTGCATTGTATTACATATTACACCAGCATGTGGTAGAGACGGGCAGGAAATACCAGGTTAGCAAGCAGACAAGAAGAGCACAGGTCTCTGGAGAAACTGGGTGAATAATACTTAACTCATACAGTTGCTGTGGGGATAAAATGAAAGAGGTATGTAAAACACATTGAACATCCCCTGACACAGAGTTAGCATGCAGCAAATAATTTTTTTTTTTTTTTTTTTTTTTTTGGTACGCGGGCCTCTCACTGTTGTGGCCTCTCCCGTTGCAGAGCACAGGCTCCGGACGCGCAGGCTCAGTGGCCATGGCTCACGGGCCCAGCCGCTCCGCGACACGCGGGATCCTCCCAGACCAGGGCACGAACCCGCGTCTCCTGCATCGGCAGGCGGACTCTCAACCACTGCGCCACCAGGGAAGCCCTAGCAAATAATTTTTATTGTCATCTCCCGCCACCTAAAAATATAGCTAATAAGAAGGGAAAGGTCCCCTCCAACATTATCGTCATCAGCAGAGGCAAGCTGAGATGATTAGTGAGACAGGAAGAAAACAATTACAAGACCTTTTCTGGGGCTGCCTCACTATTCCTAGTGCCCAAAGCAGATGATAACAATATGTCCCTCTCAGGAGGCTCCAGGGGACTAGCCACCATCCTAAGATCTTGACCTGGCAACATCTTTCGGTAGGTGTCATAATAAAAGAACAAAGAACAAAATAAGCTTAGAAAGAAATGTGCCAAGAGAAATTCCACAAAAGGGAAAACACGAAGAAATAAAATGAGGAAACACATGTGAAACTGATCAACTGCTGTACCTATGGCTACACGCTGGCCAAGTGTTAGGAGCACTGATACTGAAGGGAATAACACGTCAGTAATGATTCTTGCCCAGAAATAATATAAAACACAATGCAGAGACATACTGGCTTAATTTGTTAAAGGATGTTGGAACTAAAACAGGAAAGAAAATAGTTGTCTCCCTCACTGGAATGCCCCCAAACTAGTCTGTGGTAAGTATACCACCACCCTGGCATCTATCACAGAACCTTTGGTCATCTCTTCATGGTGTGGGCTGACACTGGATATGAGAACAGCTAAACATGACAGAGAAACGTAAATGAGTGGAATTTTGTTTTTCACATCAGTGTCTGAGGTGGAAGAGCCAGACGAAGAACGAGATAAAGTATTATAATCTGACAAAGTAAGCTCAAAGCTTGGGATGCCATCAAAGCCAAGCACAGTAGGAGAGAAATTTCAGATACCTAATTCATACATGGAACTGGAAATAATGAAAAGCTGGTCAGAGCCTCTGAAAAACAGCCAAATCACTAAATCTTGAGCCATTCAGAAAATTCTTAATGAAGCCTCATCCAAAAGCAACTCCTAAAACATATGGTCCAGTAATTTGGTGATTTATTCAGCCAGCGTATTTTAAGGAACTATCACGTACCCAACAAGTTGCTTATTAACTCTGGGAGATGAGCGTCTGCCTTGAAGGAACTTACAGTCAGATGTGGGAGACAAGAGACCCACTTTCCCCAGCCTGGGTGGTTTGGGTAAGGGATGCATTTAGATGAAGTCATACGCTAGGGTACACCTCTTAGGAAAGAAATGACAGAGCTCAGAAACAAAAATTAAAGGCAACACATGCAAACTGAAGGCTCAAGGAAAACTCTGCCGAGGAGAGGAAAGGGTATACAGTCGGCCCTCCTATCCCTGGGTTCCACATCTGTGGGTTTCACATCCACGGATTCACAAACCAATAATATTTGGAAAAAAATTCCAGAAAGTTCCAAAAAGTAAAACATGGATTTGCCTTGCACCTGGCAACTATTTACATAGCATTTACATTGCATTAGGTATTATAAGTAATCTAGAGATGATTTAAAGTATATGGGAGGGGGCTCCCCTGGTGGCACAGTGGTTGGGGGTCTGCCTGCCAATTCAGGGGACACGGGTTCGTGCCCCAGTCCGGGAGGATCCCACATGCCGCAGAGCAGCTGGGCCCGTGAGCCACAACTGCTGAGCCTGCGCGTCTGGAACCTGTGCTCCACAACGAGAGGCCGCGATAGTGAGAGGCCCGCGCACCGCGATGAAGAGTGGCCCCCACTTGCCGCAACTAGAGAAAGCCCTCGCACAGAAGCGAAGACCCAATGCAGCCATAAATAAATAAATAAATAAATTTAAAGTATATGGGAGGATGTGCATAGGTTAGATGCAAACACTACACTATTTTATATAAGGAACTTGAGTATCGTGGATTTTGGTATCTGAAGCAGTCCTGTAACTAAACCCCCGTGAGTACCGAGAAACAACTATAATTTTTAAAATGTTGTGTTGACATAATACTATCCTGTATTTCAAAGCTTTGAAATATTATAGAAAACTGTTGAGTAAATGAAGAACTTATAAAAGGAAATCACAATCCTCACCTCCTCTGGAAATGTGGGACATCATGGCTGGGTTAAGATGGCTATAGAAATTATTCTCTTTCTTACTGACTTTCAGCTTCAATAAGAAATGCCTTACTAACATCACTAAGAATCATAGTTGGGAGAAATAATGCTTCCTAAAGGAACTTGCATACATGTTAGCTGGATACGAATATTTGCCAGAAATTTAGGTGGAAGTTACTCTCTCTCTTCTCCAAATTTAGTAAGTTGGATCTCTTTTCAATTAATCTTCAAAAAAAAAAAGAGATCACAAAGGCAAAGATTTGATGAACAATGGAAATCAGATAACAGATATTCCTCTAGAAGAAAATGCCAAAAATGATTTTTTTTTTCTGTGTATTTCTACAAGTCAAGCAGAAGTGCAGGATTTAAGAGATGAGAAGAAAGTGTCCCTAGAAAGACTGGCGAGGTGAAAGATGTGCTGGAACCAGTCCCAGGAAACAAGTGGTTGCAGGTTTAGTGGCTTACCTGGAAGGACAAAGGAACGTACTGAAATATTCTAAGGAAAATAATAGGGGAAGACAGGCTGATGAAAACCCAGACCCCAGCTTAGGCAGAAAGTGTGGGAAAGGAGGAAACAAAGAGGCATGTGGATACTTCTAGGAAAAAAAATCTTATTTTGAAACTCTAGGCGAAATACCTTGCTGCAGAAAGGAAAACAACTTTTGGGAATTACATAAATGGCCAAGAATTAAGATTTGAGAGCCAAAAAAAAAAAAAAAATTACAGCACACAGGCTCCCTGAAATATATATTTTTCATCTGCATTAAAGCTGAAAAGTATTACTGAATATATTCTTTTAATGAAATAACAGGTTAAAAAGTCTGAAAGTCCTTATGATGAAGTAAAAAAAAAATTAATGAGGATTACTTTTTTGCCCTTATAGTCATCCAGCATATCATCAGAATTTATAGTCCTTGTACTAAAATTCCTGTAAAATTATGGCATGCCACAAGCTAGGAAATTATATTTCTGACTCATTCTTTAGAATGTATAAATACACATGCACACGTATGAGTACAAATATAACCATTTGGTGATGGGAAGATAAATGGTATGGGGAAGTCTAAACTGGTTCTGAGTGGGTTTAGACTTTGGAAAATAACTCAGAGATCATGATTGAAGTAGAGTGCTCCTTACAGACCTTTATCCACTGTTAGAATCCCAGAATTTCAAACTCTGCATGAGCCTTAAAGATCTTCTAGTCCAATTATTTCAAAATTGTGCTATGAGGATTTGCAGGAACCCAAGAATATACCGCAGTGATCCATAAACAAGGAAATGTCTGCCAGATAGACCAAAAAAAGCTTTAAATTACCTAAGAAACATGTTCATCACTTTTATTTTTATAAGATTTTGTGTAAGATTTAATTTAATTAAAAAAGAGTTCTGCAGCTAAGTAAATAAGGAAATTCTCAATTTAGCCCAACTCTCATTTGATAGGTCAAAAAACTTAGACCCAGAAAAATAAAATAACCTCCTCAGAGCCTCAGTACCAGGTAATCGCATAGTTAGGACCATATCTTACTTTGGATTCTCAAATCAGATACCAAGACAAGACTTGGCGCAGGTAACTTCTTTGGGAATTGATCCTCAGAAACAAAAGTGACAGAATTGGGAAAGTGAGACAAGGAAGGAAAAAGTCCAATATAGATTGTGTGAGTAAGTGGGTTACTTCTGCAGGCATCTGGGGCTCGGTCTTGCTGGGTACCCTCTTAGAAACCATATAGAACATGTCTCTGAATACTCCCGCCATAGAATTGGAAGACTGGGCATCTATCCACCATCCCCCATCTCCACAGGTTGAGGGCTGTTCATGGGGGCCTTAATTCCCCTGCACTTTCGGGCACCAGAGAAAGCTCCCAGGGCTCCAGCGAAAATCCTCAGGTAAGTCATGGAGAACAGGAGGTGAGAAGCAGTTAGTGTACTAGTAACTGTCCATCACAGCTACAGGTGAACTCAGGTGGGTCTAGGGGATATGGCACACAGCATCAAGAGCATCTACTGCTGACTTGAACCCATGTCTTCCCATTTCCAAAGCCTTGCCTCACTAATGTAACATGAAAGAAATTTGTGTAAACTGCAAAGCGTTCTTATTCTCTTCATCAAGCACTCCCTTTCTGATGAACAAGTTTCAGACACGCAGTGACCAAAAGCTACTGGCGCTTTCCAGGATGCCACAGAATAAGCGTAACTTCACACACACTTCAGTTTCACATAAACTTTACGCTGTTTCAACTTTGGTCTGTTGACTGCTTCTCTGAAAGAGGGATCCAGGATTTCGTCAACTGAAAGAGAATTAGATGATAACAGGGATTCAGCCAGCACTTTTCTTCCAGTGGAATATTGTTCTGTGACAGAGCCAAGGGAAAGGAGTTCTGAGAGATTCCTCTGGAGTAAACAGAGCTGAAAAGCTCCGGTGTGAGCTGTGCATGAGTTTAGCCCATGAGTCTAACCAAAGACTGTAATAAAGAACCATCCAGGAAACCACAGTTATTAGGGATGATAAAGTAAAGTAAAATGCAGGAATGCAGGGTGATTAGATGAGAAGACCCTAATAATGAGAATGACTCAGACAGCTGTCATTTCCCTTTCTCCCTTTACCTAAAATCCTGTTTCTTTTACCATGACTGTGCTGATGCCCTGAAATATAAGCACACACACATTTTTTTTTGTCCTTCTCTCACTACAGTTTTACATCTTCTTTTTCAGGATTTTGGAATTATATGCACAATTAAAAAATATTTCTTGGAAATGTGTTTTATTTTCAAATTATTATAGGTTGAAGTAATAATTTTGGTTTCATTAAGTGGTCATGAATTTTTATTAGTAGTACTCTGATGACTCAAATAGTTTAGAGGAATAAGGTTTATAGAACCCTTCTTCAATAACACAAATCACCTTAGGGTTATAGAAGATTCTTACATTCCAATTAAATATGTATTTATGATACAAACTCTCATTCCCATATATAAACTTATACCAGAATATCCAGATTCATCTGTACATACATATAGCAAAGCCCATCACGGAGGCTACAATGAAGGCAAATGTTAACTCTATATCAGACATTGTACCATGAGCTCCAGACATTTGCTGAATTCAAAGAACTCACTGATATTATCTCAAACTCATATCAGTGTAACACATTTATCAACAGCTTCAATATTAGAAGGCATAATGCTAGTGTCTATAATAGATACAAAAATGGATCAGAAATAACACCTGTCCTCAAGGAATTTACACCCTAGTAAAACCAAAAGGACTTCATGTAAAACATATTTTATCACTGAAACATTATAAATAGGTAGTATAAGGGTTCAAATATAAAACTGTCTTGTGGCTTGAGAAACTAATCGTATGGTTGAAAAAATGATAAATCCAAAAAAAAAAGAAAAGGGCTTCCCTGGTGGCGCAGTGGTTGAGAGTCCGCTTGCCGATGCAGGGGACATGGGTTCGTGCCCCGGTCCAGGAGGATCCCACATGCTGTGGAGCGGCTGGGCCCGTGAGCCATGGCTGCTGAGCCAAAAAAAGAAAAGAAAAGTAGAGAGCCTTGGAAAACTTGCAACTACATTCAGAGTTCTCTGCAGTTGTGAATTGCTAAATTTGATTTGTTCTCTGGAAGACTGCTTGAACCCTAGAACTATTTGACTTTGTACATTTGACTCTCCATTTGCCCCCATAGCTTCATCTCTTTCTGCCTCTAGGCTTTTATGATATGTTAAGGCCTGAAGAACAGACTTGAGATAGGTCCAATTCATTTCAGGTTCACGATCCACACTGACTTGCAAATACTCTCTTGTCTTCCTTAACATAAGTCATAGAAAGCACATATCTGAGTCCAATGTGTTTTAAGGTTAATGAGGCACAGACTGCGCCAATGGATTGGGGTGAGGTGCACGGATTGAACAAAATTTTCTGTTTTGTTATTAGTATGACATGCCCAGAGGAATATTTATTTTAGCATTCTTCTCCTGTGATTAATTTCTAAACCTGCATACACTTCACCAATATAAGCCTAAAAGTTTGCCAAAATGTGGATAATAACATCTTGCTGTTACTACCTTGAATGGACAACGTATAAATACCTGCTACTCCAACACGTTGAGTTGCTTTATGAAGAAATGTCTAACTTAAAGTAGAACATTACTATCAAAAGGGCACTTAAATTTGGGTAAGAGTTATTGATTACAAAACACATACATATAGTAAGTTCCTTCAAAGTAAAGCTCTTGAAGCACAGGAACCTGATCTTGAACACTTACGTCTGTCTAATTGATGCAAGTGTGTGTGTTGCTTTCTTCCTTCATGCAAGTGTGATATTCAAAATACTTAACAACTTATATGGCACCGAGACCAACCAGGCAAAATAAGGCTTCTACAGAGTAACAGGGTCTCTGGAGGGCCTTGCTCTGCTGGGTGTTATTCAATGGCTGAATCGAGCAGAGGTGGGGGTCCCAGTGGAGGGGCTGCATGAGCTGCAGCAGGGAGCTCCTCAGGGAGTTGGAGCAGCAGCTGTTTGTAATTACTGAAATATTTTTACTACCAATATTTATACACTGGTGTATACTAACTAGATGTTATCAGCCCAAGCTGTTTAAAATAAAGCAATATATATGGACAAATATCGATGTAATTTATATTGGGAAATTTGATACAGTGGATACCAAAAGTTTAAAAATTATTTATAATGATACAATTCTAACTTGTCCATATTTGCCAAGTTTTCTACCTGCCACCGGTCTGCACTCCCAATACCCTACCGAAGCAGAAAGTGTCACTTCCATAACAGGAAGCAAGAAACAAACTAACAGGTCCCTCAGATTTCTCAATAAATCAATATTGAATAAATGGAGTACAAACAAGGCCATTCAAAGAGTTGACTAAGGATATTCAAGGGCTAAGAATGGAAATTTAGAATGATGGTCTTCGGCCTATGACTTAAGGAGCAAAAACATGTGGATATATTTTCCTCTACCTATACATTTCTACTGATTCTTCAGGATTCTGTTCATCCCATCTCTGTCCTTTTATACTTCAGAAGAACACTAAGTCCATTTTCTTCTCCTACCTCACCTGCTAACCAGCCATATCTCACAAAAGCATGGAATTTCTTGGGGTTTGCCCCCAGTCCTGTACTCTTGGGAGAAAAGAAATATATGTGAGGGATGCAAGGGGCTATCTTCTTACCCTCCACTCCCCAGTCATGGCCATGTACATTCCTAAGTGCAGAGGGACCTAACGAGAGGACAGGATGCTTAGTTTCTCAAATATGCACTTGAAAACAATGTCAACCATGAATATATTCATAACCCAGATGATGTTCACGAAAAACACTGACCCTTTCTTTTTCAGCTTACTCTTTTATTACTCAGGGGATGGCATAAATAGCACATTTTCTTTCTTATCCTCTCATTCATTTCTTCATTTCATAGGGATTTGAATTGTTTTCCTACAATTAGAGACACCTGTGGATAAATTTAATTTTTTTTAATTCTATGATGGATATATAGCAAAACAATAAATGGAGATGATCCAAATGTGTTGCAAACAGTCGTCTCAGACGCCTATGAATCATGATGTTGTAAATCATTAGAATCAGTGACAGTTCTCAAGTTTGTTTTCTTTTTAAAGCAATACAGAAGCATTGATGATTAACAGCTGTGTTTATCACAATTGATGGCATACACTAGCATTTCCACAGAACTTCCATAAAATGACCAAGCTACAGAGCCATTATGAATCACAAGAACAAAACCCTCACCCATGCTCACAGGCATGCGCGTGCGCACACACACACACACACACAAGCCAGTAAAACCATTTAGGTGCAGAGGGGCACAACTGTAAATTCAACGGAACTTATTTTTTTTGGCTACAGGTCAAAGAGGACTGGGAAATGCAACCCAAACAAAATGTGTTCAGATAGATCACATCCTCCTCCAGAATACTGAAACAATTAGGGTTTTCTTTACTCATTCCTGTGTGTGGTTCTCTGGTACCTTATCACGACCCAGTTATAATACCAGAGGGAGGAAACAGTCAGGGAAAACAAGGAGGTGCTGAAAACTGTAAAAAGGCTTTGTAGAATCACAAATATTTGGAGTCATCATACTAGGGAACACGGTTAGGACACAAATCCTCCTAGATTTGAGAACACTGTCTACTACAGAAGTATCTCTCCTCTGTTGCTTATAAAATGAGGACAACAATGCCTCCCATATTATAACCTGACCGTCTAAGTTTGCAGTCAATATAACATGCAAACACTGCCCTTGGAGTTCCAGAAATGTCTGGAGACTGGAAGATCTGCATTGACAGTACCTGAACTGTTTTCAGCTTTGTTTTCCCAAATTCTCCACCATCTGTGGACTAAACAAGTTACTGACATATTGTCAAGTTACAATAACAGAAGGAAAAAAAGCAACATTAATCGTTTCAAGGATTGTTGAGGCCAGGACACTTCTTGTCTGCTGGGAAATAGACGAGTGGCCACGAGCTGCAACTCTGGACAATTAACCTAGTCTGCACCCTTGGCAAGGGAGCACGCAGCTTCCCTGCCCAGGGTGGACACAGGGACACCGTCACTCCCCAGTCACTTCCCAGCGTACACCATGGTCTCATCGCAAGGACTGTCATTTCTCACCTTCCCTCCTCCTCTGCCTGGTTATTCTGCGCTGGGGTTATCTGCTGTGTCTAACTCATTACTGGCTATTATGAACCTCTGTGCACGTATTATCATTTCTCCTGCTGTTGACTAACTAAATTACCACGCACGTGGAGCAGAGTATTTGCTGAGTATGCTGACACTCTAGAACAGAAATTCTATTTACAAGAGTTCGTCAGGGACTTCATCTGGCTAACATCATGATTTGGTTGCATGAAGAGATGTGTGCTTCCCCTGTCACAGTCTCACTAGGCAATGTGAACTCCTTACTGAGCCTTTGGCACCTGTGGTCGGGGGCTGGACAGTCCAAACTGTGAAGGAGTGCCTCTTGCTGAAAGGGAAATTACATTCCAATAGTTATTTCTCCTTCCAAATTACCTGTTTCCTGATATCCACTCTCTAGGCCAAATGAATGTGACTGAAGTAAAACTATTTCAGGAGGAGCTAACTTCAAAAATAGATAGAAAGTGAGGCACGGATGGGCTCTTCCGCGTGGGCCGTGAGAGATGGGTAGGGAAGTAGCAGTGAAATTCACTGTGTAAAGCAGACTGCTCTCCAAACTCTGCAATGGCCAATTTGGTCTAAACCACCATGTGAAGTGTGGATAATAAAAACAGGAAACCTGGGACTTCCAGCGGAACGAATCTCTGTAAAATAGTCATAGCCTTAGGAAACCATAAAAAGCAAAGCCATTTCACCAATGTATTTATTCTGTACTAACATCTTCCAGATAAAAGGAAAGAGTGAAGGAGGAAAGGGAGAAACAAGGATGGTAGAGCCATTTGGCCAAAATTTTTAAAGGCTCTTTTTATTTAAATACCCGAGTACCCTGCAAAGCCTCGCTCAGAATCCTTGCTATCTTCGGGCTCTCCTTGTCACTTAACTAAAAAGTCGCAAGTATTGTTTGGCTATATGCCCTTTCTTGCACACATTATATAAAAATTATCTGTTTTAATGACTAAAGAGTTTACTTGGTATTTTTTATACTGAATAATATCTTAACAGAATACTTGTAGTAACCAATACTTTCAATGAGAGTGGAAAACCATTTTGGCTGGAAAAATGGTCATTTGTAGAAATGGATATAGTGAAAAGAGCATGTTAAATCTAATATGCTTTCTCATTTGTTTTACTATTAGTATCAGGATCTTTCCTGGAGCGTTTTCTTTTCTGAAAGATTTTTTATTTAAGTCTGAACCATAAAGTGATCTCATACAATGTAAGGTCCACAAGGACAGGGATGTTATGTCCCCAGCACAGTCCATGGCACAAAACTACTGCATAAAAATTTGAAGAAATGAGAGAAAAGTAGCTCAAAATAAAATAACACCTTACACAGTATATTGTTTCATTTCTTCTCAAGCTTCAAACTAACCCTTTCATTGCTAAATTAAACCAGGACCCTTTTTATTCCCAGTCACTAATTAAAACCAAGTGGCAGAAACAGTATAGTGGTTTTACCCATTCATTATGAACCCACTTAAAATTCAACTAAATGTAAACAGGAAAATGCTGTGGTAGACACCACAGGTTCTCAGTGTGACCTTTGCAACTCTCCTGGCTTTGATCCTGATATTATTAGAACATACTTAATGCAAGGATGCACTAATTGAATATGACTTATTCCAAAACTCAGTCAACTGAAGGACTGAAAACCCAATTTCTATAGTATTGTGGTTTTTGGTTTTGTTTTTCTTTTCTGGATCTATGGCATAAGAGATGGATTAAGAAATATCTGTATGCAAACATTTGTGATTTACCTAAGGGATTAAAACAATTCAAACTGCAAATTTTGGTCATTGGTTACAATATGAGATGACAGAGGGAGTAACAATTGAGGTCAACAAGGTCTCCTTCATCTCTAGTATTTACTTTTTGTACTCCTCAGCTTCTCTTTGCTTCCTAGATATCTGTCCAGGACAAGACTTTCCAACACTAGGCTGGCAGAGAACATAGACTGAATCTTCTAGAACTTTGATTGCAGTTCATTCCCAAGAGCTCCCAAATAACTACCTCAGGTAGACTGAAAATGTAACTTGGACATTACCTGAATGACATCATAGTACTTTTTTCTTACTCCTTAAAAGCACTCTGCCAGAAATTTAGTCAACATTGTCTGAGGATGCTGGTCCCTGTACTCCTCCACAGGCAGCCATGCCAAGGGGCCTCCCCTCCATGAATCAACATAGGGAATGACCCAAAGACTGGCTTTATATAGCCTTGTGTTTGCATGGGCAGCAAAATGGCAGAAATGAGTAATGTAACAATCAAATAGGCAGATAGTTTCTTCAACCATTTGTTCTGCATATGTTTAGCAGATCATCACTATCTTGGACCTTACAGTTTGTGCAGAAGATATTCTCCAGAGAGAGAGGGGGTCTAAAATGAGTCAGTGCAAAGGTTAGTCTTAGTATAAGAGACAATAGATAATTGCCTGTTTCACCATGTTGTAAAATTCAGTTCTCTTGCAGCTGACCACTTTGAGCATGCATCTCGAAGGTTTACAGTTGTTAATTTGGATATGTTGGTCTATGACTCTAATCTCATGCCACATCAAGTTTAAGGAGATAAAGAGACTATTGTTTAAGGCTTCAATTTTATTAACAATGTTTACTAAGATTATTCATTCTTTTTGTAATAAGAACTAGACTTTTATTTCTTTTGCTTCTGTTATAAGTGAGACTTTCAGTAGTTCAGCAAAAATGTATCTTTACCTTCTTGGCCCTGCTTTGAACAAAAGATATGCACTCATCACCAAAAAGTGAACTGCAAATGAGACCCAGAACTGGTTACTTCTTCAAAGTGCCAGGATATCTGACCTCCCAACTTTCATCATGGATTTGGCTCTCCCAGATAAAAGGAAGATAAAATGCATTAAAAGAGGGCTTCCCTGGTGATGCAGTGGTTAAGAATCTACCTGTTAATGCAGGGGACACAGGTTCGAGCCCTGGTCCAGGAAGATCCCACATACTGTGGAGCAACTAAGCCTGTGCGCCACAACTACTGAGCCTGAACTCTAGAGCCCGCGAGCCACAACTACTGAGCCCGTGTGCCACAACTACTGAAGCCCGCATGCCTAGAGCCCATGCTCCACAACAAGAGAAGCCATCACAATGAGAAGCCTGCGCAACACAATGAAGAGCAGCCCCCGCTCACTGCAGCTAGAGAAAACTTGCACGCAGCAACGAAGACCCAATGCAGCCAAAAATAAAATAAATAAATAAAATTTTTTTAAGTTTTAAAAAATGCATTAAAAGAGCAAGGATACAGGGAAGACTACTAAAAATGGGGTGGAAAGTGATGACTGAATGCTAACTCAGAGAGACACCTGAGACTTCAAAAGATCTCTGGGAGAAGATAAAAATGAGTATGTTTTTGAAGAAATCAATTCCTAATTCCAGAAGGATTTTCAGAAAAGGACACAGGAAAATAGAAGTAAACTTAGCATTCCAGAACTCTGTTCCTATATCTTCTTGAGTGAAAGCTGTACAAACTCAGAAGAATATGAAAACTTAGAATGTCAGTGCATTTTTGTAGAATGATAGAATTAAGGCAAGAGAAAATAAAATTAATGATACTGTCAACAATGACTTCCGGTGGAAGATAGGATGTGAGCCAGATCCTGAAGGCTCCCAAGAGCATCAGTTGGCAGCACGGTGTGGGCAGGAAGAGAAAACAGATTGGGAGATGCTTCCCACAGTGCTCTGTGCTTCCCTATCCTCACATATATCACACTTAATTGAAGTTGTTTAAAATCTGGCCACCCGCAAAACCATAAACCCCATAAGGTCAAATAAAATGACTAAGCTATTTAATTTTATAATCCTACTTAGCAAAATAACTCCATTAATATTGGTTGAATACATGGGGGCATAAACATTTCTTTTGATATAAAAGCCCTCAGTACAGCAAATATGTAAAGGCTTTTCATGGCTGGCTATCTGCCCTCTTGGCCATATTTAACTAAAGCCTCCTCCTCTGCCATCACCTGACCAAGATGTGGCCCTGAGTCTCTAACTCTGAATGATTCGGCCCCTAGACCTGAGGCTAAAGCCACCTCACCCAATGAATGTTGATTTCCTCCATCTACTAAACTACTCAGCCTAGCACTTACAATATTTCATCTGTTATCCCTACCTTACCTAAACTACCCATTTATGTCCTCTTTCCTTTGCTTCCATTTTATTCCCATAAATATTTGATGATGGTGACAATGATGATTACAATAATATCCAGGCAATTTTCTAAACATTGTATATACATTACCTTATTTAATCCTTCTAACAATGCTATGAAGCAGGTAGTGTTATTATCCTCAGGTTAAGAAGAAGAAACTGAGACACAGAAGGTTTAAGTAATCTGTCCATGTGCACTGCTAGGAAGAAGTGAGTACCACTTGGATTTGAACCCAAGTATCCTGGCTCCAAAGTTTATGCCCTTCAACACTATGGTCTATCTCCCTCCTAGACACCTTAATGAGTGTCTACTACCTGCACAGTATTGTGCCACTAGACAAGGGGATACTAAGATCAGATAGAAATAGACCTTGCCATTAAGATGTTTAGTATGGGGAGAAAAGACTTGAATATAATAAGCAAAACACACTGCAGAAATTTACGAATAACTTTTAACATAATAATAAGGATCAGAACAAAGGCTATCACGTATAACTCTTGCAGAACTTTTCTCACTCTCACGGTAAATAGGAACTGGAGTTTGGTGAAGGTTTGTGACATACACACTAAATAACATACCCAAACCCTAAGCTTCCTTCAAGACCACAACAAGACTTTCTATTCTGAAAAGCTACTGGTGACTAACCCCACTCCCACCACAGGCTTTCCATTATTCTGAATTTGAAGAACGTTATTCTGAATTCATAACTTGAGACACCCAGCCCACCACTAACCTAATCAAATATTGCCTTAGAATTATATTTTAGATGGTTACTACATGGAAGTTATATCACCCTAAAAACCATAAACATTATAGAAGCAATGACTATAAAACCATCTCTTAAAGTTTACAGTTCTCGGTACAGTACAGAGCAGACATATGTACCCAATGAATAAATGATGAATGACTGAACAAAAAATGTAGAGATGGATGATGGATTTCTAAGTAAACGACATGGAACTTTAGAAGCAAGTGAGAGAGAGAGCCTGTGATAAAAAGCTTTGGGCATTATTAAAATGTTTAATCAGATAGATTTGGCGCCCCCAAATAAAGACCAGGAGCACAGACAATTAGCACAGTCTTGGCAGCAGGAAAAAACAAAACAAAACAAAACAAAACCCCACTTCATTCTCCCACCCCCATGCGCTTACACACTTGCATACTCGGAAGCAAGAGTCAATTTACTGGCACCCAATGCAAGTCCTTTCTGGAAGTGATTACAGTCACAAATCTACTTTTAGTCAAAGGTGTTAAAAAATGAGAGGGAGACCATCCAATTCTTACTTTCCCTTTGTGATGAACTGTTAAAAAGTGATACAAGTGGATAGAAAAGGAGTGAGAAGGGAAAGAAACATAAGAATGGACTACAGGAGACCAAATAAAACGTTCCAAGTGGCAAGCATTGCAAAATAACACTTCATCATTCCCAAATGCCTCCTGGGCATTGACTAACTGGAGTGTTGTCATTACCTGAGGAGAGGTCAGCTTTGAAGAGCTCAGACTATTCCTTTAAAGTCTCTGGACCTAGTCTCAAGTTCAAGGATGCACAAGTGAAGCCTCCAACCATTATGATATTTTGTTTACCAGGTTCTACTAAAGCTATCCTGGTTAAAATATCAGCTGACTTTGAATGTATACTAGGTCTCAGAAAGCATGTCTGGGAAATTCAGAAGAAAGACACCATTGGCCAAAAGAAAATACACAAAAGACAGAAATTGGAGGCTTCTGAACTGTGCATTCTTTGAAGCCCTTTCTGAAAAGGAGGAAGTCAAGTGCATCCCTATCTACTCTTACCAATATCCACTCAACTATGTAAAGTCGTGATAAAAATCTAAGTATTTTGTGGAGAATAAACACCTCTCCACTGTGAATGCTACTAAGACTAGGGTCTTTAGTTAAGCAGATAACTAAGCCTACTCATTCTCAGACTCTTCATCATTCTTATCTATGCAGAACAGACCCCCTGGAACTTCCCACTTTTCTCCTAGGTTTATCTGCCTCATCTCATCCTTCGAACCTCCCAGGAGCATCTTTGTAGCAGAAACTCCCAGTCAGTTTATAGATTATCTTTCCCCTGACCTGACACCTAAGCCCCAAGCATCTATATTTAATCACCTATTAGACATCCATTTTGTTTTCCATTTGGATCTCAAACCTAACATAACTGAAAAAGAAGTCTTGACTCTCATTGGCCCCTGGCAACTCATTTCTTTACAAACTTCTCCAGCTCAGTAAATGGCAACAATGTTCACCAATTTGATCAAGGCAGAACACCTATGAGCTGTGCTTAATTTCTCTTTCTCTCCCTTCTCTCACATTCTACTTGCCAGTCCTGTTGAAATTTTCCTCTTTTCTCCATCTGCCTGTCTTCAACCATAGTCTAAGCCACTATTATCTCTGACTTGGACTATCACAAAAAGTTCCTAACTCATCTCCCAGCTAATGTCATGTTGTAGAGTAAATAAGAACCATTAGCTTGGTGGCCAAAATAAAGCATTTATTTATTACATTTACTTGTAAAATCATTGTATATAATAATAATGTGATCAACTTCCAGGTGGAGAAAATAATTATGTGAAGATGATCATAATTATAATAAATGTTCTAAGTTTTACAATGATTTCATTATCCAAGTGAAAATTCACAGAGTTAGTGGTTAAAAACTGAACACTTACCCTGCCAACACCGAGTAGCCACCGTCACCTGCCATCTGAACTGCAAGTAGCCTCCTAACTGGTCTCCTCAATTGCACTTTTGCCTCCACTAAGCTCTGTTGTTCACAAAGCTATTAAAGTGAACTTTTAAAGACACAGATCTGAATATATGACTCCTGCATTTAAAATCCATTGTGGCAGAGATCTTCCCATTCTCTCCATCTCCTTTAAAATAATAGTCCCCACCATCACAAGTTTTAGGGAGTACAAGGTTGCTCAGCAGGAGAATTGATCTCTCTGCTTCCTTTTGGCACAAAGGAGGTGAGTCCGTGTGACGATGTCTGGGCTAATAGAAGCCAACAGAACTGATGTGGATGCAACCTCCAAGTGATTCCTAAAAGGCAAGGCCACTTATCCTGCATTCCCTCTTTCCTCCTTCCTGTGGGTAGGAATACAGATAGGATGGTGAGAATCTACCTGTATTATTCTCTGCTGAAAAATACTTTAGGACACATAGTAGTCACTCAAGTATTTAAATCAATGAAAGATAGAGGAACACAGTGTAAGATAGCTATACATTCTCCTGCACAGATAGTTATTAGATATCTGGTAGTATATAATATAGTATTACCACTAAGAAGAGGTCTACAAAACTTATGAGAAAGAAAAAAGGCAATGTATTCATAGTTAATGTCAAAGACTCATAATTGATATTCTAATAATTATGGAAGTTATGAAAAGAAATAGCCAGGCACTTTATGTCAGTGACCCATGTCTAGAAGTCACACAAAGATATGATCTGTGCTCAAGGTCACGAATAAAGCACTCTAGAGTCAGGAAGCCGGTATCAAAATCCAACAAAATCAAAAAAGGAGGAAAGATTAAAGCAACAACATTTTTTCAGGACATTATATATTCTTGGGCTCAAGTTGTCCAGAGTAACAAAGTTAAGATAGAGAATTTTATTTTGCTTAAATCTTTTTAAGATAAAGGGGCATGTATTATCTCACTTAACTACAATGCTAGGAGAAAATTCTCAGACTTCGGGCAGAGCTGGACCCAAATGTTAAGAGGATGTCATTGAGGATCCATTGTCTCTCTCTCTCTCTTCTTATTTTACTTTTGAACTCAATTTAGGCTTATAGAAGACTTAGTAATTCAGGCTTACAGAGAGTTCCTGTATACACTTTCCTTACTCAGTTGCCCTTTTGTTAACATCTTACATAACCATAGTACAATTACCAAAGCTAATAAATCAACCTTGGTACAGGTTTGTTGACTAAATTATAGACCTTATTAAAATTTCACCAGTTTTTTTCACTAACATTTTTTCCTGTTCCAGTATCCTACCAGGATTCCACCTTGCATTTAGTTGTTATACCTCCCCAGTCTCCTCTGATGCATAATAGCTCCTCAGTTTTCCATGTCTCTCATGATGTTGACATTTTTGAAGATTATTGGCCAGTTATTTGGTAGAATGTCTCTCAGCTTGGGTTCCTCTGATTTTTTTCTCTTGATTGGAATAAGGTTCTGTATTTTTGGCAAGAATATCACAGAAACTATGCTATTGCCTTCTCAAGGAATCTTATCAAAGGATTAACAGTGTAATAATGTTTCATTACTAGTGATGTTAATCTTGATCAATTGGCTAAGTGGTGTCTGCTGGGTTTCTCCACCTTGAAGTTACTATCTTTCCCTTTGGAGGTAAAAAATACTTTGGAGGAGATCATTTAGTCTATGCAATTTCTGTGTCTCCCACAAATTTTGTGCATTAATTTTATTGAGATGCAAAATTTCAAGTAGAAAACAAATCCTCTTTTACTAGTATACATGAAAAAATCACAATTAAAAAAAAACGAACTGGAAAAAAATCACAATCTAAAATTTACTGAAAAAGATGTGTATTAAGAAAACCATATTAGCGTCCTGATTTTCTCCTACTGCTGTACCCTGAAACATGGCGACTCCTGGCCCTGTCACTCCAGAGGCACCCTTTGAACCATCGCAGCCCCCAGTCATTGAGGGCTTGAGCCCCAGTGTACACAGCACTTCAGAAAGCTTCAAGGAAATGTTTCTTTGCAAGACCCGTGAGAACCCAATGGTACCTATAGGCTGCCTGGGCACAGCGGCCGCCCTTACCTACGGCCTCTACTGCTTCCACCAGGGTCAGAGCCAGCACTCCCAGCTCATGATGCCCACCCGAATTGCCCCCAGGGCTTCATGGTCGTAGCCATCCTGGCGGGTCTGGTTGCATCCACTCTGAAATCTTGACCCTGAGTCGGTGGCCTGGCCTTGAAAGCTCCGCAGAGATCGTTCCCAGCTCCAGGAGCAACCACCGGTCCTACCACTGGCATTATTCCCTCAACTACCCTGACAAGCCCCTGTATAAGTGGTGTCAGAAGTAGCCAATTGTGTAACCGACAGATTTTTTCCAGGAATCTCAGGTTCAGTTCAGTTTGAGTGTTTCATACTTTTAGTTGTGCTGCACCTTCTCCACTCCCTACTTAATTAACTCTGATCCACTTGTAAAAAAAAAAAAAAAGGAAAAAAAGAAAGAAAACCATAGTATACCAAAATAACATTTAAAAATTATAATAGTGTCTAACTATTGCTTTTGCTTCAAATGCTGTATATCAGTGGTTCTTACACTTTTCTAGGCCATGGAACCTCTGGAGAATCTGATGAAAGATGAGAGCTCACTCTATCCCTTAAAAAATGAAAATAGGCACATGTTGACAATTTTGGGAATTCATAAACCACCAAAATCTCAACCTTAGATTGCTGAGGGGTCTTCAGGCTAAGCACCTCTTTCTTAATACCAAAGAGCAACTGTAACTCAATTTGCTTTTCATAGGTCCACCTATATGCCCTTCCTTGATGATGTCCTTTCCTCAGTTTGTTATGGTAGAAAAAGGGAAAAGAGGGAAGGAGGAAAGGAGGGAAGGAAGGAAGAAAGGAAGAAAGGAAGGAAGGAAGGAAGGAAGGAAGGAAGGAAGGGGGGGAGGAAGGGCAGATAGGGGCCAGGTTGGAGAGAGGAAGAGAGAGGTAGAAAGAAATAATCATAATATCCCATGTTCCCATTACTTCTCTTGCCCAGAATAGAAAAAAATAGTCTAAAAAATGACCAATTCTTAATTATTTTTTTCCTAAACTGCTTTTTAAGTTGGATCTTGAGGTATATTAGAAACTATTCTTTTTACCCCATTCAGCTTTTCTTTCCTCCCTCATCCCATCCACCCAATACCCCCCCATACTTTTTCCTTTCTGAGTACATTGCTTCCTCAAAGATTTTATGTTTCTTTCAAATATATGTTCACAGGAATTGTGTACTACAACAAGAATTATACTCTTCCAAGTGAAAAAACAGAAGAAAGCTAAGAAGTTTTGACATCTACTTTTAAAGACAAATTTTCACCAGGATCCTAGGGTCACTTTGTCCACTTTTCCACATACTTTTTAAAGGAAGTCCTAAAAATATCTGAGGGTCTTTTTTCTTCTTTAAAATTGTTTCTCTTCTGAAGCAATTGAAACCATTCCATGAAATTTTTGCAGCAAATGTGCACTAAGTGCACTCAATGTCATGAAACTCCTTTCTGTTTTTCGGTATGTTGGGATGCTGACTCAAATGCATTTCATTTGAAAATTAAAAGCAAATTTCATAAGCTATTTGCTTTGCACGGAGAAATTTGGGTCAGTGAGTGAGAAAGACAATGGGCTTTTTTCATGGACCTATTTTGAGGTAAGAACCATGCCTTTCCTGGAAGGACTCTGCCCCTCCCACCTGAGGGAGCTCTGGGTGTTCTTCACCACAACTATTTCTTCATCCTAAGAATCTTTGGGCCTAATTGTTCCAGAAAATTTTGAGTCAAGTCTGCTGCATTAGCCTTTTACATAATACAATTTGGAAAAACTTTTCAGCATACCTAATTCAAATGAGTCCATCTGTGAAACCCAAAATATGAGTTTTTCATAAAATGCAGATGCAATAACAGACTCAAAGCACAAAAGACAGCATTTATACAACCCATTAGGCAATAGTCAAAGCTTTCCTTTTCTAAAGAGAAAAAGGAATTGTATCATCTTCTAGCCAATACAATAAGTCCTACTAGTTTAAGCTTTGATGTTGCCACATCAAGAATTCTTTCTCTAGTATGTTCAAAATCATGAAGAACATTCTGATAATAAGAGTTGTCTTTATGACCTCCTTTGATTTCTTTCATTAATACTAAAAAAATAAAGAAGAGACCTTTGGAGACCTAAGCTCCCCATTTATCCATGGAACATTCTAACTCGCTGAATTTCTTTATGAGAAACACAAAAACAAATCTTCACCAAGCAATTTAGCACAAAAAATCTTCTCAAAAAGAAAATCTAATATCTGATTTCATGATAACAGAAGGTTGGACATACACAGCTAGATAATGCAGAGCCTGTTTCTTTAATCAGTAATGGCGTTGTTAATTTAAATTATATGATGGTTATGGTCCATGAATTAGACATGCTTTTGCTATTTGCTTTCTGAGGGGGTTTTTCGGTATCCTGAAAAAGTGATCACTCTTGAGAATAAACAAGAAAAAAATGGATTCCAATACTCCCCTGCCCACTTCAAAATCATATGGATTTTTCTTGACTCATATTTGCATTTTACTTTTTAACTTAAACAACTGTTTCTTCTTATCATGAAGGATGGAAATGTTAAAAATAAAGTTTCAGGTAATGGATGAAAATACATATGATTCACAGTGTTGGGAGTGAAAACACTGTATTATAACACTGTATTAAATTACTGTATCAATAATTCTGAGATGGTTTGGTAACTTTTGGCTTTTGTGTTAAAAGTGACATCAGAAAGCACATCACATGCCTGAGTTTAGAGTTGGGTTTTAAGAGATTCTGCTCTCAAAGCACAAGAAAAAAGAAAAACTATTAAATTCCAGTGAATTGATGATTCTATGGCCTAGTTTCTTGGGATTGGGGAGAGAGATTAAAAATGGGAAAATTCTTAAGAGGCCCATTGCAATTCACCAGGAATTTTCCAAATACAAGTTCTCCACCTATGTGTTATATAGAAAGATAAGTTTTAGAGGTTCTGGGATTGCTCAAATTGTCACTGTCATTTTAACTAATGAAGTCAGGGTACTATAAGAAGAGGACTGAAAGAGGAGTTACAAGATATCTGTACTAATTAATTAACTGTGCAACCATGAAAACAGATCTTAGCTTCTTTGGATCTCTCTCTTTCTCCTTACTCTACAAAGGAGTTGAACTAGATGATTTCTCAGGGTCGTTTCTAATTAATACTTGTTTGATAGCTATCACTGTTTCTAATTACGAGAAGTTTAAAGAGGGCTCTACTTGTGACTCCACAGGTAAAACTTTAAAATGCATCACAAAGCTCCCATCAATCCAATTATGCTTCATTCTAACGTCTCCTGCCATACTTTATCCACAGCTCATGTGGACATATTTATAACCCATCCTACATTCAAAGAAAGTAAAAGGAAAATCTCATCAGTTTCCTTACTTAATAGCTTAGCACAGAAGAACAGTAGATGCCTCTCACAGAGAAGAAAGTATGACCAGACAGACAAAAAGCCAGAAGCCTTTGGTTCCATGTGTCCACTCTTAATTGCCTTGGCAAGCTTTGAAAGCAGAACTTTGATACACTCTCTGGAAATGGCTGCTGAAATCAATTCTCCTGCTGGTATTTGACCAGGCAGACAGTAGACAATATCATTTGAGCTTGCACAGTATAGATAGCATTTTGCTTGACCCTACGGACAGAGTCCAAACACATATAAAATCTAGTGGCTTCCTTCAAGGAGCTTATTGTGCATTTAGAGCAACTGGGACATGAGGAGTAGCTTTTTTTCCATTCCTAGTGCTCTCTCAGATACACAACCATTGACATAGTTCTTCCAACTAATAGTGTAATTGGGCAATATAGACATATTTTAACACTACTACAATTTAAACTCTTACACTGGTCCAAAAATAAATAGGTTAATGAAACAAAATAGATAGCCTGATTCAGTGTTTTATAGCTGATAAAAGAGAGACATCATAAACCAAGGGGGCAAAGATAACTTGCTTGACCAATAGACAACTGGAGAGCCACTGAGAGGAAATCAATGTGTGATCAAATTAGGTTTTTATCATACACTGAAATGTACATAGTGTGTACACTCTATATACACACTTTATGTGTGTACATAGAGTATGTACACGTAGTACACCCCACGTGGACTAAACATTTAACTGCAAAAGTTGTATGCAACAAAAATAAGTATTGCTGAATGTAATTTGATTTCTGCACAGGGAAGGATCATTAAGCTTAAAAGCAATGGGAAAATTACAGTATAAAAGATAAATATATTTAATTACATAAACATTTTAAATTTTGTGTGTCAATTAAACTGACCAAAATAAGAAGGCGAAAAACAAACTAGGAGATAATAGTCACAGAAAATATCAGAGTTAAAAATATCATTCCCATATAAAGAGCCCACAGATATTGTCACAACAAACAGCAACATCTTCATACATAAAGAACTATGAATTGATAATGCACACATACACACACAAACAATACCTCTATAACTGTCAGATTAGCAGAATTCTTTCCAGTGATACCACTCAACTTTAGGGAAAATGTGAGGAAATCAACACACAGCATACTCATAATCTGTTGTTTAGAACAGAAAAGGACATAAACTTTCTAAAAGTAAGTAGGCAATATATTTCAAAGGCCTTAAAAAGGTTCATACAATTTAACTTCTAGAAATTTAGCCTAAGGAAATAAACTGACATGTGTACAACATTTAAGCACACAGATAGATGCTTAATGCTGTGACAATTATAAGGGCAAATAATTAATGAGTTAAGCAAGAAAACACCTAGAAAACCAAATAATAAATGATTAAATAAATTATGGTTTACTTTGTGATCATTGTTTTGAATAGTATAGGAAACCTTCATGTTATAATATTAACTGGAAACTAAAATAGGGATTGTATAGGGTATAAACTCAACTATCCAGTATTGTTTTATAAAGCATAAGGTAATCCTAGGTAAAACTATCCTAAAATGTTGACAGTGTCTGTCTTTGGTTGGTGGGACTATAAAGATATTTTATGTTTACTTTTAAAAATGTTTTATATTTTCAATAAGCATGTATTATTTTGGAATAAAACTTAAGCCAAAGTTAACTGGTGTTGTTTGGGCAGGGAATTAAGGCTCCCATGTACACAAAGAAAAATCCAGAAGGGAGTAGGGGTGAGGCCCTGAGTTGGCACCAATTCCTGGCCTCACAGTCTTTTTCCCCTTAGGGGAGGAATGGCAGGAAGAAGGCCAGATCAGAAGACCAGGGCAGAGCCTTCCTTGCCTGGACATTAGAACATTACTGCCCGTAAATAACAGGAACATTTACTAGACATTTATTTATCTCATGAGTTTAAATTGTGGGAAATGCACAAGAAAATGGAGGAGCTCCAGATATCAACAACATGAATGTGAATATTTGAGGAGTTCAAAGCAGATGTTTCGGTAGAATATTTTATAAATAAAACATGCTGCTGGAGATTGCATTTGGTTGCATCCAAGTTGCCACATTACACAGTCTCAGAAGCACAGGAAAAAAAGACTCATGAAGGATCTGATCTCTGCTCTCTTTTCCCCCATCTCTGACCACTCTGCCTTTGGCTGGCTGTTGCTCAACCTCTCTGGTCTCTTTTTTTTTCTGTTGATCACTCCTCCGACCTCAGGACCTTCACACAGACTCTGTCCTCCACCTGGAATGTCCACCCTCACAAATTCCCATTAATTCCTCTGAAACTTTCTAATCTCCCTTCAGATAGCACTTCCATACAGAAGCCATTCCTGAGCCTCCAGAGTGGACAGGTTAGGTCTGCTTAGTTACACAATGACATGGAATCTTGGTCCTTACCCATTTAGCACTGATTGTTTGGTAATTATATATTCATGGGGGATTAACGAATGGGTCTCCACATCAATGACACAACAAACTCAATGTAGGCAAAAAAACAAAGTCCTTTTGCTCATCACAAAATGTCAGCACCTTGCATGGTACTGGCATATGGTAAAAAACACTAATTCAAAAAGATACATGTGAGGAGCTTCAAGATGGTGGAAGAGTAAGACATGGAGATCAACTTCCTCCCCACAAATACATCAGAAATACATCTACATGTGGAACAACTCCTACAGAACACCTACTGAATGCTGGCAGAAGACCTCAGACCTCCCAAAAGGCAAGAAACTCCCCACATACCTGGGTAGGGCAAAAGAAAAAATAAAAAACAGAGACAAAAGAATAGGGACAGGACCTGCACCAGTGGGAGGGAGCTGTGAAGGAGGAAAGGTTTCCACACACTAGGAAGCCCCTTCATGGGCGGAGACTGTGGATGGCGGAGGGGGGAAGCTTTGGAGTACCGAGGAGAGCACAGCAACAGGGTTGCGGAGGGCAAAGCTGAGAGATTCCCGCACAGAGGATCGGTGCCGACCAGCAATCACCAGCCCGAGAGGCTTGTCTGCTCACCCGCTGGGACAGATGGGGGCTGGGAGCTGAGGCTCGGGCTTCGGAGGTTGGATCCCAGGGAGAGGACTGGGGCTGGCTGCATGAACACAGCCTGAAGGGGGCTAGTGCGCCACACCTAGCCGGGAGGGAGTTGGGGAAAAAGTCTGGAGCTGCCGAAGAGGCAAGAGACTTTTCCTTGCCTCTTTGTTTCCTGGTGCGCGAGGAGAGGGGATTAAGAGCGCCACTTAAAGGAGCTCCACAGACAGGTGCAAGCTATCAGTGCAGACCCGAGAGATGGGCATGAGATGCTAAGGCTGCTGCTTCAGCCACAAAGAAGACTGTGTGCAAGAACAGGTCACTATCCTCACCTCCCCTGCCGGGAGCCTGTGCAGCCCACCACTGCCAGTGTCCCTTGATCCAGAGACAACCTCCCCAGGAGAACACACGGCACGCCTCAGGCTGGTGCAACGTCACACCGGCCTCTGCTGCTGCAGGCTCGCCCCGCATCCATACCCCTCCCTCTCCCCGGCCTGAGTGAGGCAGAGCCCCCAAAGCAGCTACTCCTTTAACCCCATCCTATCTGAGCTAAGAACAGATGCCCTCAGGCGACCTACACGCAGAGGCAGGTCCAAATCCAAAGCTGAACCCCCTTTGGGGCTGTGACAACAAAGAAGAGAAAGGGAAATTTCTCCCAGCAGCCTCAGGAGCAGCACAATAAATCTTCACAAGCAACTTGATGTACACTGCATCTGTGGAATACCTGAATAGACAACGAATCATCCCAAATTGAGGAGGTGGACTTTGGGAGCAATGATATATATTTTTCTTCCCCCTTTTTCTCTTTTTGTGAGTATGTATGTGTATGCTTCTGTGTGTGATTTAGTCTGTACAGCTTTGCTTTTACCATTTGTCCCAGGGATCTGTCTGTCCGTTTTTTGTTTTTGCTTTTGTTTGTTGTTGTTATTTTAGTATAGTTTTTAGCACTTGTCATCATTGCTGGATTTGTTTTTTTATTTGGTTGCTCTCTTTCTTTTTTTTTATTACTCTCTTTTAAATTTTTTAAAATAATTATTATTTATTTTAATAACTATTTTATTTTACTTTATTTTATTTTATCTTCTTTTTTTCTTTCTTTTTTTTTCTCCCTTTTATTCTGAGCCATGTGGACAACAGGCTCATGGAGCTCCAGCCAGGCATCAGAGCTGAGCCTCTGAGGTGGGAGAACCAGGTTCAGGACACTGGTCCACAAGAGACCTCCCAGCTCCATGAAATATCCAATGGTGAAAATCTCCCAGAGATCTCCATCTCAACATCAAGACCCAGCTCCACTCAAGGACCAGCAAGCTACAGTGCTGGACACCCTATGCCAAACAACTAGGAAGACAGGAACGCAACCTCATCCATTAGCACAGAGGCTGCCTAAAATCATTATAAGGCCACAGACACCCCAAAGCACACCACCAGAAGTGGACCTGCCCACCAGAAAGAAAAGATCCAGCCTCATCCACCAGAACACAGGCACTGGTCCCCTCCACTAGGAAGCCTACACAACCCACTGAACCAACTTTAGCCACTAGAAATAGACACCAAAAACAATGGGAACTACAAACTTGCAGCCTGCGAAAAGGAGACCCCAAACACAGTAAGATAAGCAAAATGAGAAGACAGAGAAACACACAGCAGATGAAGGAGCAAGGCAAATACCCAGCAGACCTAACAAATGAAGAGGAAATAGACAGTCTACCTGAAAAAGAATTCAAAATAGTGATAGTAAAGATGATCCAAAATCTTGGAAATAGAATGGAGAAAATATAAGAAACATGTAACAAGGACCTAGAAGAACTAAAGAGCAAACAAACAGCAATGAACAACACAATAAGTGAAATAAAAAATTCTTTAGAAGGGATCAATAGCAGAATAACTGAGGGAGAAGAACGGATAAGTGACCTGGAAGATAAAATAGTGATAATAACTACTGCAGAGAGGAACAAAGAAAAAAGAATGAAAAGAATTTAGGACAGTCTCAGAGACCTCTGGGACATTAAAGGCACCAACAATAGAATTATAGGGGTCCCAGAAGAAGAAGAGAAAAAGAAAGGGACTGAGAAAATATTTGAAGAGATTATAGTTGAAAACTTCCCTAATATGGGAAAGGAAATAGTTAATCAAGTCCAAGAAACACAGAGAGTCCCATACAGGATAAATCCAAGGAGAAACACACCAAGACACATATTAATCAAACTATCAAAAATTAAATACAAAGAAGAAATATTAAAAGCAGCAAGGGAAAAACAACAAATAACACACAAGGGAATCCCCATAAGGTTAACAGCTGATCTTTCAGCAGAAACTCTGCCAGCCAGAAGGGACTGGCAGGACATTTAAAGTGATGAAGGAGAAGAAACTACAACCAAGATTACTCTACCCAGCAAGGACCTTATTCAGATTTGATGGAGAAATTAAAACCTTTACAGACAAGCAAAAGCTGAGAGAGTTCAGCACCACCAAAGCAGCTTTACAACAAACGCTAAAGGAACTTCTCTAGGCAAGAAACACAACAGAAGTAAAAGACCTACAATAACGAACCCAAAACAATTAAGAAAATGGGAATAGGAACATACATATCGATAATTACCTTAAATGTAAATGGACTAAATGCTCCCACCAAAAGACACAGAGTGGCTGAATGGATACAAAAACAAGACCCATCTATATGCTGTCTACAAGAGACCCACTTCAGACCTAGAGACACATACAGACTGAAAGTAAGGGGATGGAAAAAGATATTCCATGCAAATGGAAACCAAAAGAAAGCTGGAGTAGCAATTCTTGTATCAGACAAAATAGACTTTAAAATAAAGACTACTAGAAGAGACAAAGAAGGACACTACATAATGATCAAGGGATCAATCCAAGAAGAAGATATAACAATTGTAAATATTTATGCACCCAACATAGGAGCACCTCAAAACGTAAGGCAAATGCTAACAGACATAAAAGGGGAAACTGACAGTAACACAATCATAGTAGGGGACTTTAACACCCCACTTTTACCAATGGACAGATCATCCAAAATGAAAATAAATAAGGAAACACAGGCTTTAAATGACACATTAAACAAGATAGACTTAATTAATCTTTATGGGACATTCCATCCAAAAACAACAGAATACACATTCTTGTCAAGTGCTCATGGAACATTCTCCAGGATAGATCATATCTTCGGTCACAAACCAAACCTTGGTAAATTTAAGAAAATTGAAATTGTATCGAGGAACTTTTCCCACCACAACACTATGAGACTAGATATCAATTACAGGAAAAAATCTGTAAAAAATAAAAACACATGGAGGCTAAACAATACACTACTTAATAATCAGGAGATAACTGAAGAAATCAAAGAGGAAATCCAAAAATACCTAGAAACAAATGACAATGAAAAACGACGACCCAAAACCTATGGGACGCAGCAAAAGCAGTTCTAAGAGGGAAGTTTATAGCAATACAATCCTACCATAAGAAACAAGGAACATCTCAAATAAACAAGCTAACCTTACACCTAAAGCAATTAGAGAAGGAAGAACAAAAAAACTGCAAAAGATAGCAGAATGAAAGAAATCATGAAGATCAGAATAAACGAAAAAGAAATGAAGGAAACGATAGCAAAGATCAATACAATTAAATGCTGGTTCTTTGAGAAGATAAACAAAACTGATAAACCATTACCCAGACTCATCAAGAAAAAAAGGGAGAAGACTCAAATCAATAGAATTAAAAATGAAAAAGGAGAAGTAACAACTGACACTGCAGAAATACAAAGGATCATGAGAGATTACTACAAGCAATATATGCCAATTAAATGGACAACCTAGAAGAAATAGACAAATTCTTAGAAATGCACAACCTCCCGAGACTGAACCAGGAAGAAATAGAAAATATGAACAGACCAATCACAAGCACTGAAATTGAAACTGTGATTAAAACTCTTCCAAAAAAAAAAAGCCCACGACCAGATGGCTTCAGAGCCAAATTCTATCAAACATTTAGAGAAGAGCTAATACCTATCCTTCTCAAACTCTTCCAAAATATAGCAGAGGGAGGAACACTCCCAAACTCATTCTACGAGGCCACCATCACTCTGATACCAAAACCAGGCAAAGATGTCACAATGAAAGAAAACTACAGGCCAATATCACTGATGAACATAGACGCAAAAATCATCAACAAAATACTAGCAAACAGAATCCAACAGCACATTAAAAGGATCATACACCATGATCAAGTGGGGTTTATCCCAGGAATGCAAGGCTTATTCAATATATGCAAATCAATCAATGTGATAAACCATATTAACAAACTGAAGGAGGAAAACCATATGATCATCTCAATAAATGCAGAGAAAGCTTTCAACAAAATTTAACACCCATTTATGATAAACACTCTGCAGAAATTAGGCACAGAGGGATCTTTCCTCAAAATAATAAAGGCCATATATGACAAACCCACAGCCAACATCGTTTTCAATGGAGAAAAACTGAAACTGTTTCCACTAAGATCAGGAACAAGACAAGGTTGCCCACTTTCACCACTATTATTCAACATAGTTTTGGAAGTTTTAGCCACAGCAATCAGAGAAGAAAAAGAAATAAAAGGAATACAAATCGGAAAACAAGTAAAACTGTCACTGTTTGCAGATGACATGATACTATACATAGAGAATCCTAAAGATGCTACTAGAGGACTACTAGAGCTAATCAATGAATTTGGTAGAGTAGCAGGATACAAAATTAATGCACAGAAATCTCTTGCATTCCTATACACTAATGATGAAAAATCTGAAAGAGAAATTAAGGAAACACTCCCATTTACCATTGCAACAAAAAGAATAAAATACCTCAGAATAAGCCTATCTAAGGAGACAAAAGACCTATATGCAGAAAACTATAAGACACTGATGAAGGAAAGTAAAGACAGTAAAAACAAATGAAGATATACACCATGTTCTTGGATTGGAAGAATCAATATTGTGAAAATGCCTATACTACCCAAAGCAATCTACAGATTCAATGCAATCCCTATCAAACTACCACTGGCATTTTTCACAGTACTAGAACAAAAAATTTCACAATTTGTATGGAAACACAAAAGACCCCGAAGAGCCAAAGCAATCTTGAGAAAGAAAAATGGAGCTGGAGGAATCAGACTCCCTGACTTCAGACAATACTACAAACTACAGTTTTCAAGACAGTATGGTACTGGCACAAAAACAGAAATATAGATCTATGGAACAGGATAGAAAGCCCAGAGATAAACCCATGCACATATGGTCACCTTATCTTTGATAAAGGAGGCAAGAATATAAAGGGGAGAAAAGACAGCCTCTTCAATAAGTGGTGCTGGGAAAACTGGACAGCTACATGTAAAAGAATGAAATTAGAACACTTCCTAACAGCACACACAAAAATAAACTCAAAATGGATTAAAGACCTAAATGTAAGGCCAGACACTATCAAACTCTTAGAGGAAAACATAGGCAGAACACTAACATAAATCACAGCAAGGTACTTTTTGACCCATCTCCTAGAGAAATGGAAATAAAAACAAAAATAAACAAATGGAACCTAATGAAACTTCAAAGCTTTTGCACAGCAAAGGAAACCATAAACAAGACCAAAAGACAACCCTCAGAATGGGAGAAAATATTTGCACATGAAGCAACTGACAAAGGATTAATCGCCAAAATTTATAAGCAGCTCATGCAGCTCAATATCAAAAAAGCAAACAACCCAATCCAAAAATGGGCAGAAGAGCTAATTAGACATTTCCCCAAAGAAGATATACAGATTGCCAACAAACACATGAAAGAATGCTCAACATCATTAATCATTAGAGAAATGCAGATCAAAACTACAATGAGATATCATCTCACACCAGTCAGAATAGCCATCATCAAAAAATCTACAAACAATAAATGCTGGAGAGGGTGTGGAGAAAGGGAACCCTCTTGCACTGTTGGTGGGAATGCAAATTGATACAGGCACTATGGAGAACAATTTGGAGGTTCCTTAAAATACTAAAAATAGAACTACCATACGACCCAGCAATCCCACCACTGGGCATATACCCCGAGAAAACCATAATTCAAAAACAGTCATGTACCAAAATGTTCATTGCAGCTGTATTTACAATAGCCAGTACATGGCGGCAACCTAAGTGTCCATCAACAATGAATGTATAAAGAAGATGTGGCACATATACACAATGGAATATTACTCAGCCATAAATAGAAACGAAACTGAGTTATTTGTAGTGAGGTGGATGGACTTAGAGTCTGTCATACGGAGTGAAGTGAATCAGAAAGAGCAAACAAATACCGTATGCTAACACATATATATGGAATCTAAAAAATAAAGGTCATGAAGAACCTAGGGGCAAGACAGAAATAAAGACACAGACCTACTAGAGAATGGACTTGAGGATATGGGGAGGGGGAAGCATAAGCTGGGACAAAGTGAGAGAGTGGCATGGACATCTATACACTACCAAATGTAAAACAGACAGCTAGTGGGAAGCAGCCGCATAGCACAGGGAGATCATCTCGGTGCTTTGTGACCACCTAGATGGGTGGGATAAGGAGGGTGGGAGGGAGGGAGATGCAAGAGGGAAGAGATATGGGGACATATGTATATATATAACTGATTCACTTTGTTATAAAGCAGAAACTAACACACCATTGTAAAGCAATTCTACTCTAATAAAGATGTTAAAAAAAACAAAAAACAAAAAAGATACATGAACCCCAATATTTATAGCAGTACAACAGCCAAGGTATGGAAGCAACCCAGGTGTCCATCAACAGATAAATGGATAAAGAAGATGTGGTATATGTTTATAATATATACAAAAGAATATTATATATTGTAATATATATATTATATTATATATATATATAAAGGAATATTACTCAGCCATAAAATAGAATGAAATTCTGCCATTTGTAGCAACGTGGATGGACCTAGAGAATATTGTGCTTAGTGAAATAAGTCAGACACAGAAAGATAAATACTGTATCATATCACTTATATGTGTAATCTAAAAAATAATACAAATGAATGTATATAGCAAAACAGAAACAGATACATAAAACAAACTAGGGGTTAACAGAGGGGAGAGGGAAGGAGAGATGGGCAAGTTAGGAGTATTGGATTAAGAAATACAAACTACCATGTGTAAAATAGATAAGCAGGGACCTCCCTCTTGGTCCAGTGGTTAAGACTCCACGCTTCCGGGGGCTTCCCTGGTGGTGCAGTGGTTGAGAGTCCACCTGCCGATGCAGGAGACACGGGTTCGTGCTCCGGTCCAGGAAGATCCCACATGCCATGGAGCGGCTGCGTCTGTGAGCCATGGCCGCTGAGCCTGCGCGTCTGGAGCCTGTGCTCTGAAGCGGGAGAGGCCACAGAGGTGAGAGGCCCGTGTACCGAAAAAAAAAAAAAAAAAAAGACTCCACGCTCCCAATGCAGGGGGCCCAGGTTCAATTCCTGGTCAGGGAACTAGATCCCACATGCCACAACTAAAGAGCCCACATGCCACAACTAAAGAAAAAGCTCCTGCGTGCCACAACTAAAGATCCTCTGTGCTGCAATGATGATCCCACACTTGGTAATGAAGATCTCACGTCCCTCAACTAAGACCCGGTGCAGCCAAATAAATAATAAAATTAATTAATTCATATTTTAAAAAATAGATAAGCAGGGCCTCCCTGGTGGCGCAGTGGTTGAGAGTCCGCCTGCCGATGCAGGGGATACGGGTTCGTGCCCCGGTCTGGGAGGATCCCATATGCCGCGGAGCGGCTGGGCCCGTGAGCCATGGCCGCTGGGCCTGCGCATCCGGAGCCTGTGCTCCGCAACGGGAGAGGCCACAACAGTGAGAGGCCCGCATACCGCAAAAAAAAAAAAAAAAAAAAAAAATAGATAAGCAACAAGGTTGTATTGTATAGCACAGGGAATTATAGCCATTATCCTGTAACAACTTTTAATGGAGTATAATCTATAAAAATACTGAATCACTATGCTGTACATCTGAAACCAATATTATAAATCAACTATACTTCAATTAAAAAAAGAAATTCTGTAAATATTTGATGGATGATCACACAACATACTAGAAGAAAAGTCACGGTACAAAAAACTGAACTCGTCACCACCCAGCTAGGTGACCTATACAACTTAAGAAGCCAGCAATTTGGATCAATGGCTTAACAGAGCAGGACTCTCTGGGACCAACTGTGTATGTGGAGGGGATGGCAGCAACATCAAATGCTCCAATAGCTGTCTGAAGACTTCCTAGGTCTTTTAATGTGGACCATGAAACAGTAAGCTGGAGCCAGCTTATATTGGCTTGCCCTGAGAACCAGTTGTGCACATCTCTCCAAATTCCATATCCAGTGATGTCAAGTTGGTAGCCTTGAAATCTGCCTTGGTGGGAATATTTACACCAGGGAAAATAGCAAATGCTACAAATCACATATCATTCCTCCCCCCACCCCAGTTTTGGAGAGCTGATTGTTAAGCATTTATCATCACACCTCTGGCACCATTAAGTTGCAAATCTGCCTCATAAGGCAGTGCATAGTCTTAAGAAGGTTTTCTAATTTCTTCACAACCAGGAATATATATATGTATTTTTTGTAGTAGAATGAATTTTAATATTATTCACTGAAAGGTAAATACATTTTAAAAAGCATGAATTATTATTACTTACTGAGGGATTGTATTTTGTATATTGAGGTTTCTATATGCATTTTATAGAAAATTTTAAACATATCAAAAATAAGGAAAATAGCATAAGAATCTACCACCTAGCTTCAGTAATTATAACCAGTACTGTTTCATTTATACTCACTCACTACCACGCCCCTTCTCAATGAATAATTTTAAGCAAATACCATATCACAGTTCAGTATGTATTTCTGAAAGGTAAGTGATCTTTTCAGAATAACTAAAATATAATTATTATGCCTAATATAATTCCTTCATATGATCGAATATCTTGCCAGCTTTCACATTTTCCTGATTGTCTTCCAATTATTTGTACTATTTGTTTGTTTAAATCATCATTCAAATACAGTATATGAATTGACTGACATATTTTAGGATTTGTTAATCTAGAGTTTTCCTCTCTCCAATTCTTTTTCCTTGCCATTTATTTATTAAGAAAAACTAACCAGATTATTTGTCTTGTAGAGTTTCACACACTCTTGTTTTGCTGATTGCAAACCCACAGTATCATTTATCATGTTCTTCTATCCCTCATATTGCTTATGAATTGGTAGTTAGATCCAGAGGCTTAATCACATTCAAGTTTAATTTTTTTCTGTTTTGGAGAGGGAAGGGGGTGGGGCTTCACTGCTGACACTGTGTACTTCCACCAGGAGATACACAATGTCTGGTTATCTCTCTTTTTTGTATGTGCGAGTTTATCAGCCATTGATGATTATCACTGAGATTCATTAACTTGGGGGATTCACGAAATGGTAATATTCTATTTCTATCATTTCTTCTTTTTTAATTTTTTTAAAATTTATTTATTTTATTTATTTATTTTTGGCTTCATTGGGTCTTCACTGCTGCATGTGGGCTTTCTCTAGTTGCAGGGAGTGGGGGCTACTCTTCATTGCGATGCACAGGCTTCTCATTACAGTGGCTTCTCTTGTTGCAGAGTGTGGGCTCTAAGCACATGGGATTCAGTGCTTGTGGCACATGGGCTCAGTAGTTGTAGCTCGTGGGCTCTAGAGCACAGGCTCAGTAGATGTGGTGCACGGGCTTAGTTACTCTGTGGCATGTGGGTTCTTCCCAGACCAGGGCTCGAATCTGTGTCCCCTGCACTGGCAGGCAGATTCTTAATCACTGCGCCACTAGGGAAGCCCTATCGTTTCTTCTTTATTTATTATTGGAATAGACTTATAAAGAGAAACCTTCCTTTAAAAATTATTTGGTCATCCAACTATTTGTACCCTAGTCAAATACTTGCAACGACATATAGTCAAAGAAGTCCAAGTTCCATCCACATCCCTCTATCCCTTTCATTTTTACCCTGAGGCATAGATCATATAGAAAAGAAAAAGGATAATAATTATTTTCTTTCATTCACCAGTTTATAGCATTAAATACCTATATCAATAAAAGTTATAAATTAAAACAAATGAATTAAACACTCAATTCAAAAAGCTAGAAGAATAACAAGAAAATAAATCAAAAGAAGCATAAAACAAATCAAAGCTACCTCACACTGCTCAGAATGGCTATCATTAAAGAGTCTACAAATAACAAATGCTGGAGAGGGTGTGGAGAAAAGGGAACCCTCCTACACTGTTGGTGGGAATGTAAGTTGGTGCAGCCACTATGGAGAACAGTATGGAGGTTCCTCAAGGAACTAAAAATAGAGTTGCCATATGATCCAGAAATCTCACTCCTGTGCATATATCTAGAAAAGACAAAACTGTAATTCGAAGAGATACACGCACTCCTATGTTCATAGCAGTACTATTTACAATAGCCAAGACATGGAAACAACCTAGATGTCCATCAACAAGTGAATGGATAAAGAAGATGTGGTTATTATATAAACAATGGGATATTATTTATTAAAAAATAATGAAATAATGCCATTTGCAGCAACATGATTGGACCCAGAGATTATCATAGTAAGTGAAGTAAGTCAGTAAGAGAAAGACAAATATCATATGATATCACTTATATGTGGAATCTAAAATATGACACAAATGAACTTATCTATGAAACAGAAACAGACTCACAGACATAGAGAAGAGACTTGTGGTTGCCAAGGGGTGGGGCCGGGTAGGGATGGATTGGGAGTTTGGGACTAGCAGACGCAATCTATTATATAAAGAATGGATAAACAACAAGGTCCTATTGTATAGCACAGGGAACTATATTCAATATCCTGGTAACAAACTATAATGGAAAAGAAAATGAAAAAGAATATATATATCTATACATATACATATATATATATATATATATATATACATTATCTATATAAAACTGAATCTCTTTGCTGTACAACAGAAACTAACAACATTGTAAATCAACCATAATTCAACTTAAAAAAGGACTAAAAAAAAAAGAAAGAAAGAAAGCATAAAGGATTAATATGATAAAAACAGAAATTAATGACATGAATTCTCAAAATAATGAGTTACTTTCCTAATAGCCTCCAAAAGCATTTAAGGGTTTTTTATAAAATATTGTTACGAATTCACAGATCTAAACAGATATATGTTTCAATCCATTGCAGTTATTATCCTTATTAATATTAAAGAGTCCCATCTTCAGCCAGTGGGAGATTATTCAAGTTGATTTCTGAATCCTTTTAATGCAACCCCTGTAGTCTATAATAGTTTCCTTGCTCCTGGTATGACAAGATGTTCCAGGTTTATCTGTACATTTCCACCCTCAGGTAGAATCATTCTTTTCTCCAAGAATCCTAGTTCCTATTAATGGAAAATTGTATTCAGAGAGTACAATCTTGGTATAAGGGGTTTCCATGCTATAGAGTTTTGGGACATTTCAGTGGGGAAAATATAGAAAACATGTATTTTAAGAAGGATAAAATATCTTTTGAGTTCATATTGATTTTTTCAATTCACATATATTACATCTGTATCTTCTCTTACCACACCATAAAACTCACTTTTCAATGTCAATATCTGTTCTATCCCACAATATACATCATATCACATACAAGAATATCAAACTACTACTAAAAATATGATTACCAAAAACAGATACTGAAATTATTTTGCTCTTATTTTTATCATAACATATTCCACTAAGAAAATACAAATTACTGTATAGAAGAGTCCTTCTGTGTGTGTACCACCACAACCTCACACAACAGCAGCAACCAACTGGATGCACAGTTTCATTTGTATCATTTTCTTTTTTTTTTTGATATTAAGGGACTTGTGTTTAATTTTATATTTTAATTACATAAAATATTAACATTGTTCCAAAGTCAGATACTTAAAGTATATTTAAAGGAGTTCATCCGTGTCACCTCTAGCCTATTCTTTCTCTCTTCATCCTGTGGCACAGTTCTGCTTACCAAAAGTGACCCACTAGGCACATATTCCTTTTTTATGGCTTATTTTCCATTTTTAAATGTAACCAATATTGTTGCCATTTCTGAGAAAGTTAGTAACATGCCATACACACTTCTCTCCATTTTTCTTTTTTCCTTTAGCAATATATCCTGGACATCACTCATAGTACTATATTGAGATTTTTATATTCCTTCTTACACTTGCATATTACTCTACTGTGCTGACAAATGGAAGTTCATTCCACCATGAACATTTGGATTCTTTCCAATCCTTTGTTAGTATAAAGTGTGTTGCAATTAATAGCTTTACGCATAAATCTTTTTGTACTTTGCCAATGTATTATAGGGATAGATTCTTACAAGTGGGATGTTTGCAGCATCCAAAAGTAATCAAATACATACTTTTGCTAAGCATTGCTAAATTTCCTTTCATAGGGGTTGTGCCATTCTGTATTTGTAGTAGCCTTGCAAAAAAAAAGTTGTCAAAACTGAGTGTTTGATAGTCAGGCAGAACAGAGATAGCATCTCAGTGTTGTTTTATTTTGCATTCCTCACATCGGTTGATGTTATTTTAGAACTATTTTTTGTTTTCTAACTCACTAATTTCTGTTTTTATTTATATCAATTCCTTCTTTATGCTTTCTTTTGATTTACATTGTTGCTTTTCTAGCTTTTTAAACTGGGTGTTTAATCCATTTAATTTTTATTGATATAGCTATTTAATGCTATAGATTTTCCTCTGATTACTGATTCAATTATATCCCAAAGATTGTTTCCTCCTTTCATCTATATCCCAAAGACTGTTTCCTCTTTTCAATGTTTCCTCATTTCATTGCTTCCTGTTTTCATTGGACAATTCTGCAATTTTGAATTCCTTCTTTGAACAGAATGTTTTTAGTGGCATTATTTTTAAGAAAATAGGATTTTATTTGCCATTAGTACACCTTGCTTCTTAACCATACTGACTTCAACTAGCTAGTGATGTTAAAAAGTAGTGACAGTTCCTCATGATTGTTTAAACTCAAGTTCATGAAGAAAAAACAAAACAAAATACCACACAATCAACCTTAGTGAGAAAAGCCAGAAACCAAGTGAATGGTAAGTTTCTGCCTCTCTTTAAAAACTTCCATTTCCAAGTTCAGTCATTGGCAGTTCATCTCTAATTCCCTCAAGTGACTTGCTTGCTTTGTAGAGCCATAGTATGGAGGCCTGTGGTTGACCAGATATTTTAATACTGTCAAAAGACCATGTGGCATATGTCATCCCTTGCTGAAGTACAGTAGAGTATATTCAGTCTCTAACAAATGGATTTGCACTAGAATAAGATCTGCTGTGGTGGGAAAAAAAAGAGACTTTTTTTTTTGGAGGGGATTGGGAAAGGGATTTTCATATATGGTGCTTTATAATTTTTTTTTCTGCTTTAGTATATCCTCAGTGATAGGATTTAACTCCCCATTGTTTAGGGGGTCTTTCAGCAACTCTTTCATAAGTAATTCCAAGCAATTCCTAACAACGTAAAGATGAAAGCTCATACAGACTGTACACACACACTAAAACAAATCTCCTAACCACTCTAAGCTATAATTTAGAATCTAAACCTCAAAGTGTGTGTCATTTTCTTCCTGCTACCATGGCTCAGAGATGAGTAAATGTTGGTTTCAGCTTTCTATATGAGAGCTGATTCCTTCTTTTTCATCTCAGTTTAATTGGTACTTCATATTAGGGCAGCAGTTGAAATGTGATTACGTCTCAGCCTTCCTGAGGCATTTGGGAGTTCACCAGGAGTCAGGGGAAAAACTCAGCAGCACTGCCGAGAACAAAAGCCAGAGGAATGGGGCCAGTGCCAGCAGAGATAAATCAGCGTGCCAGAATGGGGGCCAATGCCAGTGTAAGCAGCTGTGGAGAGCTAGAACCCTGCAGCATTAGTAGACCACATTAGAGGGCCAGCAGCCAACCTGGAGGTTCAGAGGAGTGGAGAGAGCGAGCTCACTTTCCCAGCTGACCAAATGGGATCAGATCAAAGAGCCCGATGGAATTATTTTGTTCGACTTAAAACACCCTTCAGAACCAGAGCCAGGGCTACACAATGGGTGCCATTGGCATGTTAAAGAGTGATCCCCATGGAATCCATCCCTCAAGACAAAATGAGGAGACAGTTTTAGAGATTGCCCTGGAAGACCGTGTCGAAATAACCATAGGCGAACAATGTAAACTGCCAATGCTACTACATCACTAAAAGTTACATTAGAGAGCAGAGAGTCCCAGCACCTGCCAACAAGGAGCAGAATTGCAGCCCCCCGTTCCCAGCCCTCAGAACAAGACAAGAGAGGCCAGAAAAGAAAATAGGAAGAGACAACAGGTGGGCACAAGCAATTTCTACATCATTTTAGAAGAGAAATGCCTCAAGTTTAGGTCCAATCAAGGGGATCTTCTTTCCAAAAAGTGAGCTCCTTCTAACTGAAATACCCTCTAGCTATGGACAGCTATCCATCTTTACCTCCTTTTGCCCTGATTATCAGAGGAAATACATTAAAAAATATAAAAGAGATTAAAATTTTTATTTAAGGTGTGAGCCATTATGACTGGAATGTTCCTTGCTCTTTCCAAGAGCAACGATTACAGTGAATATAATATAATTGGAGAAGAAAAACATGGAAATTCATTCCAAATAAGATAGTACACAACATGATGGCAACATATGTCAACTCATTTTGATGCTGCCCTGTAATCTAGATGCTCTTTCCATTAAAATAGGCTTAGGAAAAGATATAAAAATATATAGTTATTAATGTGTGTTATTTCACCTCAAATTTTCTTTATAATTACTGCCTTGGACTAAAAAATACAAAAACCTACCTCGTAAAGGTATCACATTATTTGCTTCAAACTTATCTTTAGTTCTAATTTCACTAAGTGGAAAAAGAGACATAAAACAAGGACGCCACTCTGTGAAATCTGAGAATAAAGGTAAAACATCTAATTTGCCTCAGGTGTTGAAACCAAGAAAGATACGTTTGGTATTTTTCTAGTGCCCCTCATATGTGGGCATGTTATATGCCCACATATTATATCACACTCTTATTCAAGAACCTACAGTGACCTTAAAGTCCATTATAACTAATCTTAATCAAACATCTACTTGTGAATTTATATATATATGATGATATTCTCATAGTGTCAGACTCTCTTTTAAATGCTTTATATGCCTCAAACTCGTTATAACAATGCTATGAAATAGGTACTGTTATCATCAACTTTATTTTACATATAAAGAAGCTGAGGAATAGAGCATCTAAATAAGTCATCCAAGGTCACACAGCTATCAAGTGGGGAACCCAGGCAGTTTGACTCCAGAGATCCTGCAGAGATTCACACAGTTTGGATTTTGCTGATTGCATCTCTAAAGTGTCTTTCCTTCCTAGTTAATAAAAGCACCTTAAAATGATTTTACTTCAGCTTCACACAGGTTATTATTGTCTAGCATTTAAATTTGACATTGATTTTGAATTCCCAGTTATTATCATCATCATCATCTTCCTACTATTATCATCATCATTTATAGCCAATGCTTGTTTAGATTTACCAGTATCTTTGCTTGCTATTGCTACTTGCTTCTCAAACCTTTCTCCTAGGATGAGATTCCTTTTTTTGGAAAATGCAAATTATACATGTCCTTTCAGAAAGACTCTGAGGACTGTATATTTTTTCAGTGTTTCTCTTTTAATTTTTTTCTCTTTTGTCTCTGAATAATAGTTTTGCTGGGTATAAAACTCTAAGTTAGGAATATTTTCTCTCAGGACTTTTAAAAGATATCATACCACTACGTTTAAGTTTCTACTGCTATTGTTGAGATGTTTATGCCCACTCTGCCATTAATTTGTAGGTACTCTATTTACTCCTTAATTGCTTTTAATATTTTCTTTATATATTCTTTAACCAACTGACAAAAGAATCGTCAGATTCAACTTTTCCCTATTTTCTTTCTCCGTTAGCTCCTAAGAAGTCCTTTGTTCTTGTTAATAGTTAAATAACAGGTCTAGGAATCTAATAAGAATTAATAAATATTTGACATTTTTCTCTATGAATTTTTGTCATTTCAACCACCATACAGATATAATATTGTAGTAAACTTCTGAAAGAGAAGGAACTTATTTTTTACATTTTTCTGTATCATCTAAAACAGAACTCTGCACCCAGTGAAAGTATTTCATTAACAATTTTGGATTTGCCCTTACTTCTTTTTTGACCTAATTTTTTCAGATCCAGTTGTAGTTTTTTGGTTTTTTTTTTTTTTTTGGCCATGCCACACGGCATGTGGGATCTTAGTCCCCTGACCAGGGATTGAATCCGTGCCCCCTGCATTGGAAGCACAGAGTCTTAACCATTGGACCACCAGAAAAGTTCCTGTAGTTGATATTAGATTAACGTCTCCAACGCTCTCTTCCTTTCCTTCCTCTCAGTCCTAAGACAAGGAATTGAAACCAATGATTAAATAAAGGCAAAATCCTTGGGCTTATTTAATAGTTGGGGTTCAAGTAGAAACTGCTACTGCTCCCTAGTTTTCAGTTATATTGTGTATAATCAATTAGATCAAACTTTCTAGTTGCAAAATACTTCAAGTTCATCTAAAAGGCCAGGTTGATAATATACAGTTTTATAGAAACATCTTTTCATTCCAAATAATCCTAAAGTCCATCTCAGATCTCTTCTATAAAAGTGAATTCTCAAAAAGATGGAAATACTCTAAATGGAAACCTGTCTGCACCCAATAAAGCACAAGATACTACCAATGTTTTTCCGCTGCATGAGATTTAAAACTTAGTGTTATTGAATTATGACCTTATTGAGATAGGAATTTGAAAGTCAATCATCACTCTGAAGCACTATGGAAATAATCCACCTGGAGAGATTTAGGGAGGGTATAATGATTTATCAGACATTATATGCAAAGCAAGGTGATTCAGTCTATGTTATTTTATTTTCAAATTTTCAAAAAATTGTCTGAACATTGGTATGATCTTCTTCAAGAATCTGATAAATACAAGAAAACTGATATGTTAGCTATTTTTTCCTATTTTAAAGTATTTTTTTACCATAAACTCTATCAGAATTATACTGAACATAGTAATGCATTTTTATTAGGCATAGTAAGGTCTAACTCTTCTTGGTTACAAAAGTAAAAAGGCTTCAACTGCATTCCTTTTAAATGAGAAAAAAGAAAAAGGATTTATGAGACCATTTTGGAAAGAATTGTCTAATACAGAACAAAGGCAAAATAAATCTCAGGAACCCTTTTGCGCTCTAACAATTTTAAGATTCAGGAAAATGTGCTGAATTATCTAAAAATATTCTAATATAGGAAAGATGAGTCAAATGAGAGATGTCCTGCTTTTTAGAAGCATCCTGTAACAGGGACTATCTAGCAGTTTTCCCAAGACAGCACTCCACACTCAGACCTGGAATGAATCTCCAGAGATCGTCTAATTTGGTCATCTCTACTGTGGTCTTAGACTGATGGGGGAAATTTGCACAAGAGAAAAACCAACCCATGTAGAAACCAAGAATTTCTTTAAACAAAAATCAAGATATCTCACATGTCCTTGTGTGACTATTTCTGATGCAAAGACATGTAATTATGACTGCGAAAATATAAATAAAACATTTCCAAATCTATAGGAATTATCATCACAATCAACGGACACCAAAAGTATAATTTCCTAATGCAGGGGAATGTTTGGAACCTTAAAAGAGGTAAATGATGGATCTCTTTTTCCCCACTTTCTCCGCTTCTTTCAAGCCTGTTTATATCCACAATGTATGCTCCATTAAGATGTGAATTTATGCCTATCTTTGTTTACTGCTGTATTCCTAGAATATGGCCTAACGTACAGAAAGTGCTCAGAAATGTCTACTGAATGAATGAATACTAATTGAATATCTTAAATCACCCAGCACTGGATATTAAAGAAGTTTGAATAATCAGCACTATGTTGTCCTCATTTTTGGCAGTTATGTTTTAGCATAATAAAATTTTTTGTGTTTGTTTAGAGAATAGCTACTCAGACTTTTCACAATTTCTTTTTTTATGGTGAGATAAAGACTTATTGTGAAACATGTTCACTTTTTGGTGCTTTGGAGCCTGTCTGCTCCTGGGTGCCAATTACTCTCTGGCAGGAACCCGAAGGTCTCCATGGAGCAGCTGGTGTCAGCATCGCATAAAATATGCTCCTGAAATGGATCGTTCTGCTACTCAGGGAACATGCAATAGAGGCTTAGCTAAAATAAAGAAAGGACAAAGCTATGACATCCAAAAATAAAATCAAAGGGGATCAAGTTAGGGTTATTTATACATACTGATACTGGGCTCAGAAGTCTAAACACCTCACAGCTGTTCAAAATTTGAGAAGAAGAAATCAACTATATCACTAACATCTCCTTGGCTAGAGGGTGTTAAGGCCAGTTATCTCAGTCTTCCATCTACCACTAGCAGCCCCTGCTACAGCAACTCTGTCTCAAGTCAGTTTAAAGCTGTGGTTAAGAAAGCTAAACCTGATGTCAGACACTGTGGGTCCAAGCCGTGAACCTCTTGGCTCTGCGACCTTGGCAAACTATTTCATCTCTTCCATCCCTGGTTTTCCATTCACACAATGGGAAAAACAATTTTTCTTACATTCTAGAGTTATTGTGAGGATTCGATGAAATAATCCATGTGAGGCACTCAGCCTAGCTTCTGGTTTATAAATTCTCAATAAGCATTTACAATTACTTTTATTACAATAAGAATATAAAACTGGTCCAGTGGTTATTACATCTGAAGCCTCTTTCTAACTCCAGTTAGACCTGAAAGGATGGAATGCAGGAAGTAAACTTCTTGGGTGATAGACATCCCTGTTTTCCTCTCCCAAAGCCCACATGTCATTATGACTCAATGTTGAGTCATCCTCCCAGACTTCATAGTGTCTCCATATTCCTAGTCCTTCTTCATGAGAGTCAGACTTAAGATCCAATGATCCCAGAATGAAAACTGATCACTCATAACATCTGCAAGGAATTGTTCTCTCTGGGCTCATATTGCCCAGAGGGTAGAGGGTGCCATTACCTTGCTTTGTACCATGGTCCCCTTCACAGTCTAAAGCTCAGTTCAAACCTCAGCATAAATCCTGAAACTCTTTGACCCTAGAGAATCAACAATGTTTCATGACCACTTTGTGCCACCTCTAGTCCTTTTATCTCTTACCACCTATTCCCCTTGCTTCCCCTGTTTTTACCCCTACATTCCATTCCCTTATGCCATGCCTTTCTCCCTCTCTATAGTGTTCTCATTTCTTTCCTGACATCATTATTTAACATTCCCACAAAAATAACACTGAAATATTATCTATAAAAACCACTGGGCTGTAACCTTTAACTTGGCATCCACAGCTGAACCCCAGAGCATCCAGGAATGCTTTAAAAGTGTATGCAATACTCCAAGAAAGATGTTTAAAATTAATTAATTAATTAATTTAAAAGTGTATGCAATAATAGTATGTGTAACTGTGTGCATGTGTGTGTGTGTGTGTGTGTGAGAGAGAGAGAGAGAGAAATAGTGAGACAGAGAGAGACAGAAAGGCGTAGAGAGGTAGGGTTGTGTGTGTGTGTGTGTGTGTGTGTGCTCGCAGGCACTTGTTTTCCTGAGAGAGCACATCGTTTTCTTTAGATTCTCAAAAACTTTCTGATATTAAAAATGTTATTAACCTCTGCTAAATTAATCTAAAGACTGTAGAATTGTTTTAATGTGTATTAATCATTATATGTCAGGAGATAAAAACATGAAGATGATGAATTCTCAACAAATATTTATTGTGCTAAATGTTAAGCAAGTAAGTGGATCTAAGCCTATGCCCTCAAGAAGTTCACATTCTACCTAGAAGAACAGTTAATTTTTAAAATATTAACAGAGTATGTTATTTTATTTTGTTTTGTTTTGCTTTGCTTGTCATTTTTGTGGTGTCTTATGTTAATAAATAGTCTTTGTGTGTAGTTAGAAAAAAGCTGGGAAAGATTGGAGGATGGGGTAGAACAATGTTGAAAAGTCATATCCAACATAACAGAGGAATAGTAAATATGGTAATCTTACGAACAAGGCAATTTTAGAGAAAATATGAGTCTGGGGCTAGAAAAATTATGGTTGAAGTTATCACTAATCAGTGAAGAAGTAGACAATTAGAGATATGGGACTGAGGTGAACTTAGTGAAGTGGACACAGATGAGGGGCAACCCTGCTATGAACAGTGTAAAAACCATAGTCTAAGGAATTAGAAATGAATGGATGGTCAGGATATAGAGCCTGGATGGTCCAAGAGAGGACAGAATCGATCAAAGGAAAGTCTTCTTCAACTACAGAAGACCTGAGCACATTTGTTCAGAGAGGATTAGTTATCAGCCATCACTAGTTTCTTCTTTGTGTTGGAACACCTGCCTTAAGAGTAGCACTCGGGTCATTGTTCTTTTGATTGTACAAGGAAGTGTATACAGAGTTCTGAGTTACAGCTGTTTTAGGAGGCTGTGGAGACTTTAAAACTGCACCTACCACTTGTTTCAGGGCTCAGTGACCAACCACAATGCACTACAAAGATTAAAAAAAAAAAAGCAAAACGAAACAGAAAACACTAACAACCGCAATCCTTGGTGAGTCCACAGAAGCAGTCTGTAATAAGAAGTCATTTGTCAGCATGGTTTCCTAAATGTAAGTATATAGAAGTGCAGAAAATTATACAAAGATAAAAATAATAAATGGTTCTAATCACTCAGTCTATTACAGACACATATTTTGGAGATCAAGAATTAAGGAATAGTCAAAAAGTTATTTAGTGAGATAAAACTTTGGGGACAGTGAGAAAAATATCTGTTGACTGACTGATGGCTTAGTTTTATTAGAACCAGACCACCATACTGAATATTGCAGAATTTCTGCTTGTGGCTAGAACTCTGGGTAAAGCTGTTGGAATCTGTCACCGTTTTTGTGTGCCTTGAAGTTTCTTCCAATTTTTAAATTTATTAGGACAGCACATGGCCTCCAAGGGAGACCTACTCTGACCCTAGTGACCATAGTTTCTATTTGTTAAAGCAATAGAAAAAACAACAACAGTATTCTGATATCTTCACATCAGTAAATATCCTCTGCTCATGCTCAACAACAACAACAAATAAAACCTGAAAAAAAAGTTTTCCTGGATCTGTAGGGAAAATACCTCATATTGTTTTGATGTATTCAGGTATATGATGTTAGAGGTGAGAGTATGGTACAAGTGGTAGTTGGAGAAGTTATTCTGGCCATAATCCTGATAGAAAAATTCTAGGTGATTTATTCAAGCTGCTTATAAAATTTCATATAACTCTATGAAAATATATGCAAGTGGAAAATACAAAGGAATAGCAAACCAGAGAGAGAGAGAGAGAGAGAAAGAAAGAAAGACAGATAGATGTGAGATGGTATACAGTTCCCTTTAATATTTTATTATTTTAAATAGCTTTGATAGGTGAAGAACATATTGTTTTAAGAAAAGCAATTTGAGGACACTGGCCTAAATGAATGAAACCTCCATTTGACTTATACAGTTGAAACTTCAGATCAAGCCTTGTTTTTTTAATATCATGATGTCTTTTGATGATTGAGCACTCATTCTGTTCTTTAAACAATTAAAAGGAGATTCTTGAGTAATAACATTATATAAATAACTCCTAAACATAACCCAAAGCCTATAGGTTTATAAAGTAAATAAAGAAACAAACTAATAATAATTGTTTCACCTCTCACCATTGCCTCATGGTGACATGCCTCATGTCACCTAAGGCTCATGGAAGGGCATTGTGAAAATAGAGTATGCTTAGAATAGCTTCAGAATGCTTTATGACAACCAGTGAGGGAAACACAGAGATCAAGCCAAATAATGCTAAGAACAGCACCTCTGGGCTGGAATGTGGATACTCGTTAGCTGTTCTTGGCAAGCCTTTGCGGCCATGACTTTATGGTACCCACTGGAGAGGAATGTGAAATGTCCAAAAATGTTCCCATAGTAATCTATGCCCAGAATGCAGCTATTTTTAAAGAAAGGAACACATCCAGCTCAGCTCTGTATTCCATGAGACACACAGATTCCCAGGTTGGAAGCATGCTAAGGCCAGATGGAACTGTGCCTTTCCTAAGCTCAGAACAAACCAATTGATAAATAAAAAGAATATAACAAGCTAAATGATATTGACCTTTCCACAAAAAAGTCCTAAAGCAAATATCAGCTTTATCTAAAATGGAACATTGCAAAATAGCTGTCTCTGAAGACATTTATCTTAACTTGGCAAGGGTCACAGCATCACAGGAATGGATGCTTGGTGTCAGAAATCACATAAAGTAATGGAATAACTCAGAGGCAAGTAAACAGAGGGAGGAAAGGACCAGGGGGTTATTTGTGGTCTCTGAGAGTCTGTTCAGTGATTATTTGTGGAGTTCCAGGTGCCCTAATTTCAAAGCCCAAGGGCAACGTTCTGTCGTTGAGTGGCATCCTGGTGCTCGGTAAGCAGGCAACCTGCATTCCTCTCTGACAATCAGGTGGAAGATTCAGACAATCTGTTCAGACTAAAGCCTGGAATGGCTGATACTTCTTTGATTTGCTTTGCCAAAGCAACTGAAGAGAATAATGGCACATAGTGAGTAGAAATAGTGCTTGGAAAGATTCTAATTTTAAAAAATTAAAGAATGGAAATCAGGAGAAAAGTCTGTTGAGACGTCTATATCCAAAACCTAAGGATATCATGGGATTTTTTTTCCAACTGCGTTAACAAGGACTGCGTTATAAAGCATAGAGCTGTTGATTATCTATGTTACTGGAGCTATATTGATAGGTCAATAGACAGACAGATATATAATTAGATAAATATAGACATATAGTGTCTAGAAAAGATTTTTAAAGGCTTACATTCTTCTATTACCTAGCATGTGTAACTCAATGATTGGCACAGAGTAGATGCTTAGAAAGTGTTTGATAAATAAGTGAAAGAATGAATTCTTGGGTTCTACCTCCTCTAAAAAGTCTCTATTAGGAGTTTAAAAGTCTTATTTTAATCTCTATTCCCTTCTTATGTTTCCTCTCCCCAAATATCCTAGGAAAGATGCCAATAAATAAATATATAAAATCACAAAAATTAAAAGTTTCAAGATAGAAAAACAAGAGAAGCAATGTAAAAATATAATTCCACAGAAAAGGGTTTGAGTTTTAAACATCAGTGGTGTCATCATTTCATTAAAATCGGGAAAATGGTGCCTACTGTACAAGCAAAAATTATGTTCTCAAAGATTTATGCCTCCCATAAAAAGAAAACACATGCATAGAATAAAATATTAGCTTAAGATTGCACATGATTACAAACTTGGCTATTCTATTAACCTAGTGAAATTGTGTGTGTGTGTGTGTGTGTGTGAGAGAGAGAGAGAGAGAGAGAGAGAGAAAGAGAGAAAGAGGGAGAGAGGCTGCATGTATGTGTGTTTTCTTGGGGTTCTTTTTGCTGGCAACAGTTTCAACTATGCACTGGTTTCTGTACCCCTGGTTTCCACTAACTGAATATAAATTATCATTTTTGTAACTTTAGATTATTTTGGGCAGCTTTCAGTGCAACTTATAGTTGGAAACTAGAAACTCTTTTGGTACCAGTTTTTTTCAAGGGCAAATAATATTGAATTTTTCAAGAAGGATTCCATTCAACAACCGCCTAGGGTCATTGTTAACTGTTATCAATAAGGAAATTTTGGTATCATAAGGTCTCTAGTGGTTTTATTTTTCAACTATGTAGCTTCATCCCCCCTTCCTAACAGCACCCAGGTTTTACTTTGGGAAGCTATCTTTCCCAGTCTGTGAGCACTTAGGGTGAGAAGATAAATCTTGATCCTGCCCCACTTTCCCTTCAGAGTTGTTTTTCCAGTCTTTACCTCTCAAAACCTGGTACAGTCAAGAATAATGTAGGTGACCAAAACTTGATTCATGAAATTCTCTCTCTCAAGATGTTGAATTTTGTGTGGAGGAACTCAAAGAGAATAGTGTTCTTTCACTTTGGGGTGGGACATTTTTTATTATCCCACTCCTCTACCCATCACTTGTAGACTCTATATCACCTCTTTTGTTTAGTCAACATTTTTTCCTTCTGCTGTGCTTCAGCTGCAGACAGATGAGGTAGTCATACTTCTCACCTTAAAGCACATTATCACCATGGTCCAAGCACAATTTCTCCCTTGTCCATTTATTCATTCATTCCTTTATCTCTTCATTTTTACCATATAACTTTCTCCTTTCCCCTTCCTCTCATAAACAACCATTCTAATGTGTATAATGTATATCTTTCTGGTTAGATGAATACTAACAAAATGTATTGTTGGTTTATGTGCATGTGTTTTTAATTTACATAAATTGAATGATTATATACATATATAATATATATATTTATGATTTTTACATTGTCTTTACTCAGAATTATTTTTAATATCTATCCATGTAACTATGTGAACATCTAAGCTGATGCTTTTGATATCAATAATGATCATCCACTACATTTTTTCCATCCACTCTCTTAGAGATAAACACCCAAGTTGCCTTCACCTTCCTGCTTCCATAATAAAATTGAAATAAACATTCTTAAGGGCCTGGGTTCTTTAGAACACGTACTGTGTAGGCATATATTTTATTTGACAAAGCAGTAACATATCAACAAAACTGAGAGCTTACTCTGTGCTAGGCAGTTTCAAAAGCTGGGAATAGCAACCAATAAAATAGTCTCTGTCCTCATGAAGTTTACATTCTTGAAGAGAAGACAGAAAATAAATATGTAACAGGACATGCAAGTGAAGTTAAGGGGTTGAGAGTAGTATATACAACTATACATAAAGTCTAGCATCCATACTAGAAGTTAGGTTAAAAACATAAATTTGAGATCCGGCCATGAAACTGCATAAAGTTACTTAGAAAGTTCGTATAGATGAAGAGTTGGTCTGGGGACGAGCTCTGATGCACTTTAACATTTAGAGATTAAAAACATTAGATAAGAAGCCAACAAAGGAAACCAAAATGAACTTCAGGTAAGACAGGAGGAGAACCAAAAAGAAGCGGTGTCGCAAAGCATTATTTCCCACAAAAATCATACAGTGTCATGTTGCTGATTGGTAGAATGACATAAGACTGAGATTAGTTTTGAATTTAAAAATGTGGAGGTCATGGTGATGTTGATAATATGGATATAACTGTACTCAAACACTGGGATAGGTTTATGAGAGAATTAAAGATGACTTGGAGACTAGCTTCTTTTCAACATCATTTTGAAGAAATTTGCTAAGAAGTGCAAAAGAGAAATGGGGTCATGGCTGGAGGAGGATAAGTAAAGAGAATTTTTATAAGATGGAAGATATTACAGCATGATTTTAGGCTGCTGTGAATATCAAGTCAGGCTAGTGGAAAGATTAAAAATTATGATGCAGGAACAAGACAATTCCTGAAGTGTTATCCTTAAATTGGTGAGAGGAGATGAGGTTTAGAATACAGGTGGAACACCAACACAAATAATTACGCTATGGGAATGCTACCTTTAATATGGTACACTTTTCTCCAGTTCATAAAACTGAAAGATATTGTGGTAAAGAATAAACACAGAAATTATTCAGGCTTTCAGTGTCTATAGAAAATCCCACCAAGGTCTCCTCACTGCTCATCCTGTGCTACATACAAATCAGGATGCTGATTTATGTGTCTTTTGTATTACCATTGTCATGTAGTAAACAGCCAGGGAGTACTTTGTGTTTTATCAGTGTCTATTTTGAGAATTCCCTTTAAAAGTAAAGAATCTAGGTCAGTAACTTGCACCAAATACAAAACTCTACTCCATACCAATTAAGATCAGAAGCAAAGACCTGAATCTGTAATATTTCTAGAAGAAAAGCCAGTTTGTACAGTCCTTGACAGATGTGTCCATCCGTGGGTAAATGAATAAAAAAATTAATAAATACTTCAATGGAAAACTATGAAGCCATGCACAAGATGAAATCTGGCCCAGTTCCACAAAATGAGAGACCTAGAGAATAGTATGGTCACAAGATAAGTCAGAAGCAGAAGACAGATTGATTTCAATGGTATGGGGACCATAAGAAAAAAAGAAAGAAAAAAGTAAATTAAAACTTTCATGAACAAATTAAATTACACATAAACAATTTAACTGATTCAAAGAGCAAAGCAAAACTCTGCATTCCTACAGGGAGGATTCTCAGAGGGAGTGCCCCTTGAAAATGAAGGTTAACAGTGTGATATCAGAAAGAAACTAAGTTTTTGTTGTTGTTGTTGTTTTTCTTTTGTGGTGAGCATGTGTATGAAAAAGAGAAATTCAAATACAGTGTTGTACAAATGAAAAAAAAATGAATACAAGTGGAAAGGATGCTCATGATGTGAAGATGGACAATTCATGCATAGTTACAGGATGGAACAAAGAACTTGGGGGCACAGATGTAAGGGGTGGGGGGCAAGGGGGAGGGAGGAATTATTGGGGTAAAATGATGGTAGAAGAATGTGGAACTTTTTTTTTTCTATTTTCTTCATCAACTGGCCTCATTTCAATGATCCAGGCTCCTCCACCTTCCCTCTTTGCCTCTCTTAATCTCTCAACAAACTCTTGGTGCTTCAGAATATAAACTGCCTGCACTGTATATTTTGTATGCCTTTATGCCTCCTGTTTTTCTACTTATATTGTCCTCTCCAATCAGTCAGCTAGCAAACATGCACTTATTTTTCAGTACAAGTCTTAGCTTAAATTTCCCTGACCCACCCAGTAGTTCTGCTGCTCAATATATATATATATATATATATGTATATATACACACATATATATGTATATATATACATATATATGTATATATACACACATATGTGTATATATATACATATATATATATATACATATATATATTAAGATATTATGTGACTCTCACTAGATTGTGGCCACAAAAGTACCTGGGATATTAAACTTATTTGTTGATTCCAATTACTTGTCCAATACATACTATAAGCCAGGCATTCTCCCAGGTATTGGAATACAGCTATTCACCAAAGACCCTGCTTTTAAGGCGCTTACACTCTGGTGGCTTTCATAGAAAACAAGTCTTTAATGAAGCACCATTCCACTTTAGTGATGTGTCAACTTTAGAATTAACATTTGCTTATGGTCAGTTTCATTTTGCCCTCTATGGCCAAGATATAATATAACATTAAAAATCAAGTGTGCTTTTTTGGTTTGGTTGGCCTCTTATTTGTTTTCTTTTGCTTGTTTGTTTTTGCTACATAACCTAATCATAAACAATAAATTTTGTAATTTTATGCCTCAAAGAATTATGACTTTTGGAAATGTGGGTTCTGCAGGCTGAAACCCTAGTATTAAAAAAGCACTTTATTTTGAGTTTTCTCTACTTCAGGTTGCTATGCATTTCTAAACCTGCCATTAAATTGACAATGGAAATTTTGGGAGAGCACATATTTCTTAGGCTAGCTGAAAATGAAAATGGACACATCTGGGTGCTGGTTGCTCCATCCTATTTTTTTTGTCTGCAGGGATCTGGACTTGTGGATAAGTTTGTTCATTTTAATTAGATTCGTTACCCTTTCCAACACTGATTTGTCATTCACTGGTAGCCATTAATATTTGTAAGGTAATTGTCAAATCTGAAAACTTGCATATGGGTTCCCCTACCCTAAAAACAATGTACTTTTTGCTATCAACAAGATTACTTAAAACAGACACAAGTCCACCACAACAGTAATCCATAATAACCAAGAAGGAAAATCTTACACCATCCCATTCTAAGCTACTGGAATCACTAACTCTATATCTCATTTTTGGAAGGCTATCCGAGATGCAAATTTGTTTTCCACTACTTGACATGGGTTTAAGAAATTAATGGAACCATCTTCAATATAGTTTACCTAATTTAAAATACTGGCTGCACACTGGCTCCAATTTATTCCCTAAGCCCAGGGAAGATTTGAGTGGAAACTTTGGAACTGTCTATTAGTAAAGAAATGCGGGCTTCCCTGGTGGTGCAGTGGTTAAGAATCTGCCTGCCAATGCAGGGGACACGGGCTGGAGCCCTGGTCTGGGAAGATCCCACATGCCGCGGAGCAACTAAGCCCATGTGCCACAACTACTGAGCCCGCGTGCTGAAACGACTGAAGCCCGCGCGCCTAGAGCCTGTGCTCCACAACCAAAGAAGCCACCGCAATGAGAAGCCCGTGCACTGCCACGAAGGGTAGCCCCCGCTCACCACAACTAGAGAAAGCCCACCTGCAGCAACGAAGACCCAACGCAGGTAAAAAATAAATAAAAATTTTAAAAAGGAATCCTGTTTAAAAAAAAAAAGGTGAGAATTTACGTGAGCATTGAGAATTGGTAAAATGCAAAACAAGTGTTAGATTTATAATAGTAATAGTAATTTTCATTATCAACATGAAATTTAGAAATATTTATTCTAAAAATGTCTCTTGCCCTCCTTACTTTCAGGATTTTTAATTCAACATACAGGGTTATCGACTCCTTTTTCTCATAGGACAGCATTAGGTGTTGTCCCTTCTGAGATTAATAAGGAAGATGGGTCACCACCCAGAACCATGACAGTCTCCGTTCCATCCGGGATTATTTTAAGGAAGGGGAGAATCCATACCAATATGTTTCAGCTACCTATTTTCAGCTACCTACTTTCCAGGAAATCCTGAAATTCTTCCAAATATTTGATTTCTAGAGCAACCCTGTGTGATTTTCTTCACTTATTAAGACATACATAACTGATGTTTGTTTGCTTCCACTTCATAGACTCAGTCTTCTTTCTGAGAATCAAATACTCTCAGGCTTCTATTTTGATTAACTTCTGAACCACTCATAAGCCGATGGGAATGATAACCAATGTTTCAGGAATGGGAGCTAAAATGAAATATACCTGCAATATCCTATTGGAGATGGTGGGGAGGGGTCTGTTTCTTTTTCTCTCTCCAGCTGCTTTGCTTTCCACCTTTCTTCTCAGCATCAGCACCAGCATTAGTTTTCTCCTGTTCTGTTTCCCTGTTGGGATCCAGCCAGGCTTCATCATTTCCTGCCTGCACAGCAGTCTACCCTAGACCTTGTAATCAGCTGCTCCACTGTGACTCCTCCTTTGCTCTTTACCTCAGGCTCAGGAGACCTTTGGGTTGGAAAACCATGGTTCATTTCCATACTTTTTCTCTCATTTCCCTTCCTCTTTCACATAGCCCTGAATGAATGCTAATAATGACATTTTCTTACTTAGAGATGTTTAGATATGGAAAGAGAACTTCTTTGCCTGAATCAGAAACAAGAACAAGGAGACTTGTGGAAACTGAAAGTTGCCCACTTTCATAAAGTGGTCCTAAAATCTGTCTTTGGAGAGCTGACAGGTTGTCATTTTCTCAAAAGGTGCATTATCTTTTGTAATAAAATTATGTTAAGTAAAAATACTACAGCTTAAGCTCACCTGATAAGAGTGTCACAAAATGTGTCATAAGTTCATCACTGTTAATGACATGGATTCATACAATTGTAATTTCAATTAATCAAATTGATAATTAATTAATTAATTAATAATAAATACTTAAAATTTATTATAATTTTTAAAGGTTTGCCCTTTGCACAGCCCCAAGTTATCTTTCCCATTGTATATTATGTTGTGATAAGAAGGAAAGGAGACCCATTCAAACAATACATTTGGTACTGTGCCCATCTAAATCCAGGATACTGGCTGCAAATTAAATCTGAAAAGATACTATAATTAAGTCATTTTATGGACCTCTCCCCCCCCCACCAAGTACTGTTAGAAAAGTAACTCAATATTCCCTACTGACATTGGCAGTACAGGGTAAAACAGATAGAAGAGTTTATAAACTGGGTCAATTATTATTAAATATCAACATGATATCATTAATAATAAATAAATAACACTATAACTCTTATTCTTCTCATGAGTATCACTTAACTAGTAGGAAATATTTGTAGGGTTACATGCAACCATTTTACTTAAAACTAAAATGTGGTCTATGAAATGACATGTAAGAATTCCAAACTGAACCTGGTTTAGGATTCACATCGAGGTCTACTGGGGATGAAAACATGCATTTTCTTCCTGCAATTCACTAAATTAGAGAAGTTTGTATTCTGGGCAATTTCGGAATCATAGAAACCTAACACTAACATTTCTGGATACTGTCATCAACAATTCACAAGAAAAATAAAACCAGGAACTCCACTGATTGAACAATAGCTATGTATATTCCTACAGAACCTATCTAAATAATCTTCCATGACTGGAAGATGTCCTATATAAATAAAATCTTTCTGGAGAAAAAAATTAAATAAATTTCCATTGCAATAGCTGGCAATACAATCTCATGTGCTGGTTTTAAATTAAATTCAAAGGTATTCCTAGCTGTCCTAGGGACTTCATTGTTTAAAAACAGTAATCACTTCAACAGAAATCAAATCCATTCTAGGAAGTTCACTCTAACTCTCATTCTTTAGCTGTTGGTCAAATATTTTCCAATTTTAATGTTTAGATTGCTAAAAAAAATCTAGTTGTCTGGTTTATAGAGATATTTCTCCATTTTCTTGGTCTGGCATCCAGGGCATCAACTCTAAGTTAATGACAGTTTTACTTCACTGCAAAGTGCTATGAACCATGTGAAAATTTCAGAAATTCTCATTGTCTTGACTATAGCAAAGATATATGCTATGTTGAGAGCATGCAACTCCGCTGGTCAAAAGAAATATAATAGAGTCAATCTATTAGTTTATTATTTATTTAGCAGAAATATTTGGCAGCCCATCATAATGCCCCAGACTAGAATAAATTAACTTACTTAGCCAGTTTCTAAGTTATCTACAATGTGTGAAGCTCTGCATGAGGTACTAGAGTGAAACACAAGGATGACTAAGACACAATTATTTTCCACTAGTAGTTCACGATCTGTCTTTGGCAGAAGATGGGACTTCTATCACCTAGATGTACAGATTACCAAAGTAATTTTTTTCAAGAAACTTTTAGTTTAACAATAATCTGAGCAGCTGAGTAAATACAGATTTTATTCCCACTTTTAGACAAAACATGTGTACCAAGAAAATAATGAGCATTTTCATTTCCTGATCTATTCAATATTGATTTATTGAAACAAAGAAATATGGAATAAAAGCAAATGGAAAGTTAGGCAGTGTTTACTATATACCTACTATAGATAAATCTCAGAAAAAGCACCTTTAATAGGAAATAAAGCTGTGAAGGAAAAAGAAGAAAAATGAGAAATGAATAGGAAAGGAAATGAGGTCAAAGGGTAACAGAGGCTTCAAGATTAAGAATCATAGAAAAGAATTCACTGAAACCCATGGAACTAAAAGTGAAATATACTTGCTGAACTATATATTATTATTACTATATTATTTTTATTATGTAAGAGAATGAGAAAATAAATATCCAAACTCAGGGAAGGCTAAGTGGACAGAATACAATTAAGAGCTATTTGGGTTGAGGGAGAGTGGAGGAAAAAGAGGAATAGTTGAGTCTTAGGAAACATAATTAAATGTGAGAAGTGTAGAACAGCAACTATGGTTTTGTTGGACAATATGCTATAATATTTGAAGAATATACTAACTCATGAAAAATAAATACACAATCACAGAAGAAAGTTACCATTTATAGAGCAATACATAGTGTCTCAGATGTGCATTGAGTATATTTTCCTTATTAATGAAGAAATTTAAGATATGAAATAAATGAAACCATTTGAGGAGTGGTGTAAAAGCAATGGTTTCACATTCAAATATCTATCACACATATATGTCAGAGAAACTTTCTCATCAGAACACTGCTCATTCACAAGATGTTTGAAAAAACAGAACAGCACCAAAATGCAGTTGGCCCACTGCTAATTTTTTCTCATAGTTTATCTGAATTGAGGTTTGAAACAGGACTGAATTTATGATTCGTACACAAAAAAAGTACTTTTCGGGCTTCCCTGGTGGCGCAGTGGTTGAGGGTCCGCCTGCCGATGCAGGGCACATGGGTTCGTGCCCCAGTCTGGGAAGATCCCACATGCCACGGAGCGGCTGAGCCCGTGAGCCGTGGCCGCTGAGCCTGCGCGTCTGGAGCCTGTGCTGCACAACGGGAGAGGCCACAGCAGTGAGAGGCCCACGTACCGCAAAAAAAAAAAAAAGTACTTTTCAAGGTGCGTCCACTCCTTTCCAAAGTACTCCGATGCAAGATGCAGAACATTTCTGAAGGATTACACAACTGGTTCACAGCCAAATATCACAGGACTTCCGCCACCCCAGGCAATAATCTTCTTGAAATGAACATCCTGGAATAACTAATTACTCTTATACATTTTGTGGTTGCAAAACTTAAAAAAGAATCAAGGCAAAAGTTCACTTGTATGTGCTTACTTGGACTAATGGAACAGTTCTAACCTCACTGACCACTGATCAAGAAGAACCAAATATGTCAAGCATCTTAGAGCAACCACACAATTCACATAACAATGGCATAAATATCATAAACTGATGTTGAATGAGGAAGCATGTTGACATGTGTCATAAAATACTTGAACCACAATGAATATCTTCAAAAATAATGTGTATTGCCTTGCTTAACCAAACTCTGATTCTCATTTATTTGACATTTAGAGACACAAAAGTCAAATGCAATATAGTCCCCAAACATAAGTTGCTTCTGTGGTAGAGCAGATATAAAAGTTACAAAACACCCAGGTTTTTCTTTCCTTTTTTAAAACTAATGAGCATTCTCTTTAAATGTATTACATCTACAAAGATTTAAAATAGGCAACTTTTATCCATATACATGAATCCAGTTAAGCTGGTAGTAAATGATGAGATAGCCCAAACACAGAATTTCATTTTACATTTATGTTAAGCATTAGGTCTGATTAGAAGTCATAAATAGTAACCTTTCTCTTACACATACACAGACATATACATGGATATATACACACATATATATGCATATATATTCTATATATACACATACACATTCTTACATGAAAGAGTTGTTTAAATAATGGGAAGCTAGTGGGTTTTTTTAATAAATTTATTTATTTTTGGCTGCTTTGGGTCTTCGTTGCTGCACATGGGCTTTTCTCTAGTTGCAAAGAGCGGGGGTTACTCTTTGTAGTGGTGAGCGGCATTCCCATGGGGGTACCTTCTCTTGTTGCGGAGCACGGGCTCTCGGTGCGCAGGCTTCAGTAGTTGCGGCACGGGGGCTCAGTAGTTGTGGCTCGTGGGCTCTAGATCGCAGGCTCAGTAGTTGTGGTGCATGGGCTTAGTTGCTCCGTGGCATGTGGGCTCTTCCTAGACCAGGGCTCAAACCCATGTCCCCTGCATTGGCAGGCGGATTCTTTTTTTTGGTGTACACAGGCCTCTCACTGCTGTGGCCTCTCCTGTTGCGGAGCACAGGCTCCAGACACGCAGGCTCAGCGGCCATGGCTCACGGGCCCAGCCACTCCACGGCATGTGGGAGCTTCCCGGACCAGGGCACAAACCCATGTCCCCTGAATCGGCAGGCCGACTCTCAACCACTGCACCACCAGGGAAGCCCGGCAGGAGGATTCTTAACCACTGCACCACCAGGGAAGTACTGGGAAGCTAGTTTTAATGAGTAATTTTAAATGTTTGAGCTAGGAAACCCTTCAGAAGAAGAGTATAATATGCTGAATTAAGTAATATTATATTTTACATAATTATTCAAAAATTCTGAAAAGTCAGTGGAAAGATTTCACTTCATCAAAGAGACCTAAAGCCAATGCTGCTGTGAAGTACATTAAAGCAATATTTTAACTTATTTCTGTGATAGCCAGTCTGCTAGAATTACAAAATAATAACAAACATTTCTGATACTCTGCATTATTCTAACTGCTTCACAACTATTAATTAATTAATTTATTTATTTAATCTTCACAACAAATTTGTGAGGTAGGTACTCTTATTATCACCTTCACTCCATGGACAAGAAAACTCGTGCAAAAATGTTAAGAAACATGCCCAAGATCAATCAACTAGTAAATGTCAGATGTGAGTTTTGAACTAAGGAAGTCTGGAAGCAGAGTCTGTGATCTAAACTACTACCCCACGATACCTTCCACTAAATGCTACTACAGTTGACCACTGAACAACACAGTTTGAACTGCATGGGTCCACTTATACACAGATATTTTTTCAATAAACATATTGGAAATTTTTTTTGAGATTTGCAACAATTTGAAAAAACTCAAAGACAACTCATGTAGCCTAGAAATATTGAGAAAATTAAAAGGTATGTCCGCGAATGCATAAAATATATGTACATACTAGTCTATTTTATCATCCACTACCATAAAACACACACAAATCTGTTATAAAAAGTTAATCTTTGGGCTTCCCTGGTGGCGCAGTGGTTGAGAGTCTGCCTGCCAATGCAGGGGACACGGGTTCGTGCCCCGGTCTGGGAAGATCCCACATACTGCGGAGCGGCTGGGCCCGTGAGCCATGGCTGCTGAGCCTGTGCGTCCAGAGCCTGTGCTCCACAACGGGAAAGGCCACAACAGTGAGAGGCCCGCGTACCACAAAAAAAAAAAAAAAAAAGTTAATCTTTATCAAAACTTACACATAAACACTAACAGATGGTACATGGTGCCATTCCCAGTTGAGAGAAATGTAAACCAACATAAAGATGTAGTACTAAACCATAACTGCATAAAATTAATTGTAGCACATACTGTACTACTGTAATAATTTTGTAGTCACCTCCTGTTGCTATTGTGGTGAGCTCAAGTGTTGTATCAGCTGAAAATACCATGTGACAATAATCATCTCCTTGTGAGCAGTTTGTCTCTCCAGTAAATCATGTATCTCAATTAAAAATGATCTCTCATGGTTCTCGAATATTTTCCCTTGTGGTTAGCACAATACCATAAATCTTGGATATCACCATGGGACCCATACAAAGTGCCACTAGTTAAGCTGGAAGTGCTCCCAACAAGCAGAAAAAAGTCATGACATTGCAAGAAAAGGTTAAATTGCTTGATATATACCATAGATTAAGATCTTCAGTTATGGCTGCACACCATCTCAAGATAAATGAATCCAGCATAAGGATCATCATAAAAAAAGAAAGGGAAACTCATGAAGCTGTCACTGCAATTATACAATAGGTGCAAAAAACCTTGTACTTTTTGCAAAATACATTTTTATCTCGTATTTAAAATGCAGCTTTTATGTGGGTGCAGGATTGCTGTAAGAAAGGCGTACCTATAGATACTAATGTGATTCCATAAAAAAGCAAAATCATTTTATGACACCTTAAAGCAAAAAGGAGAAGGATCTAAATCTGGAGAACTTAATGCCAGCAAAGGATGGTTTGATAATTTTAGAAAGAGGTTTGGCTTTAAAAATATCAAGATAACATGAGAAGCAACTTCTGCCGACCAAGAGGCAGCAGACAAGTTCCCAGATGCCATTAAGAGAATCATTGAGGAGAAAGATATCTGCCTGAACAGTTTACTGATACAGACAAAAGTGCCCTATTCCAGTAAAAAAAAATCCACAAAGGACATTTATTAGTAAGGAAGAGAAGTGAGCACCAGGATTTAAGGCAGGAAGGGATAGGCTAACTCTACTTTTTGGTGCAAGTGCAGTCAGGTTTACGATCAGGACTGTCCTTCTCTATAAAGCTGCTAACACCTGAGCCTTGAAGGGAAAAGATAAACACCAGCTACTAGTCTTTGGTTGTACAACAAGAAGACCTGGATGAGAACCCTTTTGCTGGATTGGTTCCACCAATGCTTTGTCCCTGAAGTCAGGAAGTATCTTGCCAGTAAGGGACTGCCTTTTAAAGTTTTTTTGATATTGGACAATGCCCCTGGCCACCCAGGACCCCATGAGTTCAACACAAAGGCATCTAAGTGGTCTACTTGCCCCCAAACACAATGTCTCTAATTTAGCCTCTGGATCAGGGGGTCATAAAGACTTTTAAGGCTCATTACACACAGTACTCTATGAAAAGGACTGTCAATGCTTTGGAAGAGGGCCCCAGTAGAGGGATCACCACGAAAGTCTGTAAGGATTACACCACTGAAGATGCCATTGTTGTTCTAGAAAAAGCCATGAAAGCCATCAAGCCTGAAACAATAAATTCCTCTGGGAGAAAACTGTCCAGATGTTGTGCATGACTTCGCAGGATTTACAACAGAGCTAATCAAGGAAATCAAGAAAGAGATTGCAGAGAAGGCAAAAACGGGGGTTAGGGTTTCAAGATATGGGTCTTAGAGAAATTCAAAAGCTAACAGACACTTTACCAGAGGAATTAACAAAACATGACTAGATGGAGATGACTGCTTCCAAACCAGGAAGACAACGAGGAAGAAGACATAGAAGAAGCAGTGCTAGAAAACAAACTGACATTAGACAAGGTGGCAGAAGTGTTCTGATTATTCAAGACTACTTTTGACTTCTTTTACAACATAAACCCTTCTGTGATACAGGCACTGAAACTAGAGCAAACTGTGGAAGGATTAGTACCATATAGAAACATTTATCGAGAAATGAAAAAGCAAAAAGTCAGACAGAAATTACAATATATTTCCGTAAAGTTGCACCAAGTATGCCTGCCTTTCCTGTCTTCCCTTCCACCCTCTCCACCTCTTCTGCCTCTGCCACCCCTGACACAGCAAGACCAGCCTCTTCTCTTCTTCCTCCTCATAGGCTTACTCAACATGAAGATGAGGACAAAAACATTTGTGATGATCCACTTCCACTTAATGAACAGTAAATAATCATCATGCCATGCAGTTAATGAACTTATCTGTTGTGTATGTATGTGCATGTCTTCATGTGAAAATCTCATAACCGTATGGCAAGAACTGTATGAGATGTTTTGATATCATCATCATCATTACTTAAGTATTCATGGTATAGAACATTGTGTGCAAGAATTGTGTTAAATAGTCCATCCTTACATAGACATATGTGAGTGATATTTAATATAAAATTAATAATGTGTTAGTTTCATTACTGTTTTATAACTTTCCTTTCAAAGAACTGCATTACTGTACATTATGCCTCTCTCTCTCTCAGCCTCTATATATGAGCCTATCATCATAGGTAAATGTGTTTTTTAAAATATAACAATGTTTCCCATAATGTATTATGAATATTACTATCATATTATATGCCATAAAAATTTTATAACAATGTATTCATTAGTGTTCAGGCGAGGCTAACCTGAAGCAATCGTATCAAGTACATTAGGCTACCATAAAGCAATCATATTGCTGCTTCTTTGTTATTAATGCATGAGTCACTATACCTATAAATAAATGTGAACATGAGAAAAAAATAAGGAGTGTGACGAGAGATTTAAGATTTAAGAAAACCACAAAGAGTCATTTCAAGAAATCGATGCAAGTTTAATCAACAATGTCAAATATGGCAGAATAGTAGAAGCCAAATTGCAGGGTAATTTCTAGACCTATAACCAGAGTCAAGTCCCAGCAAGACCAAAAGTGTGATTTACAAAATGTTACCCATAGAGCTGAAATACACCGCAAAAGAACTGCATGCATTTTCCAGTTCAGATCAACAGAAACCCAGGTAAAATGTGTGGGAATGGATCTTAAGGGTATAAGATTAAGGTGGAAGGCATATAAAATGGAGGAATTGGGATGAATTTATTGATACAGGCCCATTAAGTAGAGATCCTAGATTTGATGTTTTAGCTTGAAAGGGGCCAGGAATGGCTCTGCAGTTTGCTCCATTGATTGACTGAAGTATAAACCCGAAGGTGTTCTACACTAAATGAAGTTGAAATGCAGAGCTTCCTTTATAGACTGTGAAGCAGAGGCCAGCAAACCTTCTCCCTAAGGAGTCAGATAGTAATTTTTTTCTTTTTTTTTCTTTTTTGTTTTACTTTGCAGGCCATATTGTCTCTGTCACAACTATTCAACTCTGCCATTGTGACATGAAAGTAGATATAGAAAATATGTAAATAAATGGGCAAGACTGTGTTCTGATAAAACTATTTACAAAACAGGCAGTAGGCTGGATTTGTTTGACCCATGGGCTATAGTTTTCTGAAACCTGTGATAGAGGAAGATATCCAATGGCTTAGGGATATTGGGATATTAGAACGGATTTATCAATGAAAGCTATGCTCACCTACCTCATGAGGGACCAGAGAACATGCCCTTTGCCATAGCTGTGAGGAATAAGTGAGCTCTGGCATCCTTAAAGAGCCCTGTAATGGCCCTTTTCTGTAGCTTAGAAATTACATTGGAAACCACTACCATCAAACTGAGATTTCTAAATGCAAAGAGAATAATGAGTTTCCAGGCTGGCAGGTGCCAAGGGGAAGGACTTAATTTTCAAAAGCAAGATCAGCATTTTACTCTAATAGACAGTGAAGCCAAAGCAGTAATCAGAATAGTCTGGCTCACAAAGATCTTTGGAGTTAGATAATTGTTCATGGTGTACTTAGAACTGAAATAAATGGCAGTCTGCTAAAATCTTACTTTATCCATGTAAGCAGAAAAGCTCTAGGTCTAGTGAACTGAAGTCTGACTTGAATTACCAAAACAAAGAGTTATAACCCTTCAACCAGTTCCCAAACTTGAACCAGATCACAGACCCAGAGTCCTTTGAATAAAGGTAAGTCTGGGTCCCCTCGAGGAAGGACCCTGCTATGCTGTCAGAAAGGTATACTGATAATTTTCCTCCCAGCTTTTCCAAAATGGAACTGCAGCCATTTAGCAGTGTGACTGTGCATGAGAGAAAGAGAAATAACCAGACTTTTAGAGGATTACCAGATACTGGCTCTGAACTGACACTAATTCCTAGACACGCACAGGATCGTGTGGTCTACCAGTCAGTGGAGGGGCTTATGAAGATCAGGTAACCAATGAAATTTTAGCTCAGGCCCATCTCATAGCAGGTCCCTGAGCCTTCTGTGGTTATTTTCCTAGATACAGAATGCTTATTTGGGATAGGCGTACTCAGCAATTGGCAAAATCCACATACTGGTTCCCTGACCTGTGGAGCAAGGTCTATAATGATAAGAAAGGCCAAGTGAAAGCCACTAGATTTGCTTTTACCTATAGAAATAGTAAGTCAGGAGCAATACAACATTCCCGGAGAGATTTCAAAGATTAGTGCCATCAAGGACTTGAAAGATGCAGGGGTGATCATTCCTACCTCATCCACATTCAACCATGTATTTGGCCTGTGCAGAAAAGAGATGGATCTTGGACAATGACAGCAGATAATCATAAGCTTTATCAGGTATTGATCCAAAGGCAGCTGTTCTTCTAGATGTGGTTTTGTTGCTGAAGCAAATCAATACATCCCCTGGCACCTGATATGCAGCTATCGATTTTATGAATGCTTTTTTTTTTTCTATACCTGTTAGTAAAGACTGCTGGCCAGGTAAGCAATACAACTTAATTGTTCCACCTCAGGAGTATATCAACTCTCCAGTCCTATGTCATAACTTAGTTATAGGGGACCTTGATCACTTTTCCCTTCCATATCACGCACCATTACATTGATGATATTATGATGATGGGCCTTGTGAGCAAGAAATATTAATTATTCTAGACACATTAAGACATTTGTGTGCCAGAAGGTAAGAAATAAATCCTACAAAAAATCAAGGTCTTCACACATCAGTGAAATTTCTAGGGATTCCATAATCTGAAACATGTGGAGACATTCCTTCCAAAGTGAAGGATAAGTGGCTGCACCTGCCTCATCTACCACTAAGAAAAAGGCAGAATGACTAGTAGCCCTCTTCGAATTTTGGAGGCAACAAAAATCGCATCTGAGGGTGCTACTCTCTATCTCAGCCCACACCTACGGCCTCATGGGTTGTCCCTTATGAACAGTTAACTGGGGAAGAAAAAAAACTCTGGCTTGCTGCACAGTGTACAGGCACTCCCCCAAAATGTACAACTGCATCCCTCTAGCCCTTTTCTGGGGTATCCTTGAAGGACAGTGGTGAACAGAATTCCTCCCATTGGGCAGAATTTTGAGCAGTGCATCTGATTGTTCATTTTGCCTGGAAGGAAATATGACCAGAGGTATGGATCTGCATTAATACATGGGCTATGGATGACAGTTTGGCTGGGTGGTCAGGGACATGGAAGAATCACAATTGGAAAATTGGTCACAAGGAAATCTAGGAAAGGAGTATGTATACATACCTCTCCCAGAAGGCATGGAACATGAAATTTTGTCTCCCATGTGAATACTCACCAAAGGGTGATTGTTAGAAACAGAAAAAGCTTGCAGTAAAAGCTTTCAATAATCAGGTAGATAGAATGACCCATTCTGGAGGTGTCATTCAGCTTCCTTTCCCAGTCATTCGTGCCATTGCCTAATGAACACATAAAGAGGGGCCAGGGTAGCAGGGACAGAGTTTACGCCTGGGCTCAGCAGCATGGACTTTGACTCACCAAAGCCAACCTAGCTACAGCCAGTGTTGAGTGTCCAATTTGCCAACAGAAGAGACCAACACAAAGCTCTTAAGATGGCACCATTACCCAGGTAATCAGCCAGCTACCTGGGGGCAAATAATTACATTGAATTACTTCCATCTTGGAAGAGGTAATACTTTTTTCTTATTGGAATAGACAATTTAGATATGAATTTGCCTTCCTTGCACACAATTCTTATGCCAAAAACAACCATCCAGAGGTGAAAAGAATGCCTTATTCACTATTATGGTGTTCCACACAGCATCACTTCTGACCAATAAAATCATTTCACAACAAATTAAGGGTGACACTGGGTCCATGCTCATGGAATTCACTGGTTTAACCATATTTTCCATCACCCAGAAGTAGTTGGCTTGATAGAATAGTGGAATGGCCTTTGGAACACTCAGTTACGGCGCCAGGTAGGTGAAAATACCTTGGAGGGCTCAAGCATTGTTCTCGAGGTTGTAATATATGTTCTAAGTCAATATCAAATGTATGGTGATATGGTGCTATTTCTCCCGTTCCTACTGATAGAATTCATGGCTGTGGGAATCGAGATGTGGATATGAATAACTAAGAAGGACTTACTGTATAGTACAGGGAACTCTACTCAATACTCTGTAATGACCTATATGGGAAAAGAATCTAAAAAAAAGTGGATATATGTATATGTATAACTGATTCACTTTGCTGTACAGTAGAAACTAACACATTTTAAATCAACTATACTCCAATAAAAGTAAAAATAATAATAATAAAGTCACCAGTTATTGAACTTTCTCTAGAAAAAAATGTGGAGATGAGAGTGATCCCTGATGATCCACTAGCAAAATTTTTGCTTCTCATTACTTAAATTTTAGTTTTGTTGGTTTGGAGAACTTTAGTTCCAAAGGAGAAATGCTTCCACCAAGGGACACGAGAATGATTTCTCTGAGCCACAAGTTGAGACTACCATCTGGCCTCCTTGGCTCCTCCTATCACTGAATTAGCCAGCAAAGAAAGGGGTTACTCTACTAGCTGGGTGATTGATCCTGATTATCAAGGTAAACTTGAGAATGACAATGAGGGTAGGGAGGAATATTTCCGGAATTCAGTAGATCATCAAGGTTGCTTCTACAACTCCCATATCCTGTGATTAAAGTCAGTAGAGAACTACAACAACCCAATTCAGCCAGGATTGCCAATAACCCACGTGATTCAGGAATGAACATTTCACTCACCCTACCATGTAAGGAATCACAACTGGCTCAGGTGCTTGCTGAGAGCAAAGAAATATGGAATAACTAGCTATGACCACATAACTAGCTGCAGAAATGAGGACTATAGTAGTTATGGGGTTTTCCTTCTTATTTTATATGAATACATTTGTGTGTATATACTATAAGCATATGTATTTATTGTATATGTATATATACATGTGTATCTTAACACATGTAACATTTATATATATATATAATGATGAAATACATATATATACACCAAATATATTTGTTTTCTTACCCTCTCTCATCCTCTTATTATCTAACATAAGGTACATTAATACTAGCTAACTCTATATCTCAGTATTTAAATTACAGGATGTCAAAGAAGGCATATGAATCAACTACGAGAAGAATGAATATGACCCCAAGAAACAAAAGGGACTTTGTATCTTTTTGAGGAGAAATGGTTGGCCTGTGATCAGTTGTACATGGGATAGCTGAATCATGTTAATCAGAACATTACTCTGTTATTATCTTTATACTGAGGTTAAATAAGTTTTAAGGAAATGTATATGGCTGCCAAGTTGACAAAGGGTAGATTGTGGTGGCTTTGTAATATGTCAACTTGCTGGAAAACTACATTTCCCAGAATTCTCTTTCCTGTGTATGTTTGTTCAGAGTGGACCACAAGAGAGATTCTTATGGATGGAGAATTGGATGATGAAAGTGAAGCAGCAGCTATTTTGTAGCTCATACACACTGCTTATCATATAACACAAGGCAGAAGCCAGGTATGCAACTTCTCCACCTTACAATGGATATTACTTCAGCTTCTCTGACTTCTGGGCCAAGAAAAAGTGTTTAACTCTATGATGATGGCCCTGGCTTCTGTAAGACACCACCAAAGTTAGAGGGAAAAGAACTAATACAGGTTTTGGTCCATCCTCATGGACTCCAGCTTGTGTTTAAAGTTTCCAGCTTATTCTTGCTCTCTCCCACCTCTTCTGATTGTCTACCTTGAAAAGTTAAAGCTCCAGCTTCAGATATGAGGAGCCTTACAGAGACCACTCAATCTAACAGTTCCTACAGGTGCATAGTCAAAACCCTATATAAGTTTTTCTGCTTCCCTTGTTGAACACTAATATAGTAGAGAAAATAAATATTAGAGGAACAAAGAGAGGTACAATAATTATGCAACCGGAGAACTCCTGGAGTGGAGATGTGATCTTTAGAACACAGGGAGAGATATTTAGAGACATAGAAGAACAACTTTTTCTCTAAACTGAAGGGAAAAGAGATATCGGGTGGGCCGAAAAGTGCCTTAATTTTTAAATTAAAAATAAAAAACACATTTTTCATTTTCACCAAGAACTTTATTGAATAACATATTCACCCTTTTGTTCCAGTACCTTCTGTCATTTTTCAGGCAACTTCATAATTCCATCTTCCCAAAACTTTTTATCTTTTTGAGCAAAGAACTGTTCCACGTGCCTTTTACAGTCTTCTAGGGACTTGAAATTTTTTTTCATTATGAGAATTTTGTAAAGACTGCAATAAATGGAAATCCAAAGGTGCAATGTCTGGTGAATACGGTGGATGAATCAGAACTTCCCAGCTAAGCTATAACAGTTTTTGCGTGGTCATCAAAGAAACATGAGGTCTTACATTATCCTGATGGAAGATTATGCATTTTCTGTTGACTAATTCTGGATGCTTTCTGTCAAGTGCCACTTTCAGTTGGTCTAATTGAGAGCAGTACTTCTTGGAATGAAACGTTTAGTCTTCCAGAAGGAGATCACAATAGAGGACTCCCTTCCAATCCCACCATATACACAACATCACCTTCTTTGGAAGGTGCGGTTGGTAGTGGTTCATTTCGCTTGCCCCACGATCTCTTCTGTTCCACATTGTTGTACAGTATCCACTTTTCATCACCCGTCACAATATTTTTTTTTTAATGTTGAGCCTTCTTTTTAATTTATTTATTTTTATTTTCGGCTTTGTTGGGTTTTCGTTTCTGTGCAAGGGCTTTCTCTAGTTGTGGCAAGCGGGGGCCACTCTTCATTGTGGTGTGCAGGCCTCTCACTGTCATGGCCTCTCTTGTTGAGGAGCACAAGTTCCAGACGCGCAGGCTTAGTAATTGTGGTTCACGGGCCTAGTTGCTCCGCGGCTTGTGGGATCTTCCCAGACCAGGGCTCGAACCCGTGTCCCCTGCATTAGCAGGCAGATTCTCAACCACTGCGCCACCAGGGAAGCCCCGCAACTTGTTTTAAAAATGAAACGTTTTCATTGCGTTTCAGTAGAGATCACATGCGGAAATACGGTCAAGAAGGCTTTTTTTGCTTAACTTATGTGGAACCCAAACATCAAAGCGATTCACATAACCAAGCTGGTGTAAATGGTTTTCAACGCTTGATTTGGATATTTTGAGTATGTTGGCTATCTCCCACGTGGTATAACGTTGATTGTTCTCAATTACTGTTTCGATTTGATGCTATCAACTTCAACTGGTCTACCCGACCATGGAGTATCATCCAGCGAGAAATCTCCAGCATGAGACTTTGCAAACCACTTTTGACAAGTTTGATCAGTCACAGCACCTTCTCCATACACTGCACAAATCTTTTTGTGCATTTCAGTTTCATTTTTACCTTTCTTGAAATAATAAAGCATAATATGCTGAAAATGTTGTTTTTCTTCCATCTTCAATATTAAAATGGATGCACAAAAATTCACCGATTTTGATGTCTTTTTTAAAATGCATGCTGATATGACAGCTGTCACACAGAATCTAACAAAATTGTTTTGAATGAAGTTAAAGACAACTAAGTGCTACTCAAGCCATCTTACAGAAAAAAACGAATGAACCTTTTGTCCCACCCAATATTTAAGTAGACAAGAGTCAACATGGAGACAATATTAGATTTGAGAGTTTAGCCTGAGGCACCTGAACCTCTGAAAAAGAAGGCAAGTTCTCCTGCAGAGGGAAACAGATAATGTTATAATCAGGAGCTTAATGGCAGTTGAGGTTCAGGAAAAATGGTATGAAGTTCTCTAAGTAGCAAATACATATTTTTATAATATAGCAAAAATGATCTAGATGATGGTGGTTCTTATGAATTCACCCTACTTAAGGCTTCTTCTTGTATCTTTTCCCTTCTGTCAGAAAGAGAAGTGGCAGCAAGCATCATGGGTAATTCAGAGTTAAGCAGAAGCTAAGGGTCTAGGAACCTAGGGTGGTCCCAGGGAGTAGCATCAAAGTAGCAAACCACAGTGACCATATTGGGTCAGGATTCTACTGAGCTGGAGTGGCCCATTGGATAGAATGTGCCCTAGGAGTTGAGTGTCTTTTTTGTTGTATATAAGCAACAGACTCCCTGAATATTACAAATTGGAGGGAAAAGTTAATCTGTAAAGATGTTATCAGAGAGCTAAACATCAAGTTCAAAGCTTGGCAGTATGATAGTATTCTGTAATGGTGAGCACCTGAGTGTGGAAAGTGGAGATGGAAGTCAAGTGTCAAAGTGGAGATGGAGGCAACTGAGTTGAGACAATAATTCTAAGAATATCTACTATAATTTTTAAACAATATTTTAGATAATCTGACGGTAGCCTCTGCTTCCAACCAACAAAAGCTGATGAGGAAAATGCCTGATTCAACCTCTAAGTCTGTTCTCCCAGCTGTGTGATTTAGAAAAAATTTCAGGTGTACATTTCTCTCTTTAAATTTCTTGAAGCATGATACTTTAACAAATGCTCTCCAATGCCCTACTGTTTTAGAGAAACAGCATTATCTTTTGCGTGTCTCATCCAAATCTTGTGCTATTTGTCTGGAATCTCTTACACATTCTGCCATTGCATTTGAGTCATTTAAATGTGTATTAAAACTCAGGGAAATTTAGGGGGAAAATTCTCTTCTCTAAGTTTACTCTAATTGATTTAACTTGTGTTTACTATTTTATCACACCTCTTCTCATAAATACCAGAACTTATGATGACTCCACTATTAGAATGAAGATTCATACTGAATGAATGAAATGCATTCAAGTGCAATGAAATGCATGCTGTAGATTAGTCGTGGATATGGTCTTCTTTACTTAGCCCAAATCAATTCTTTAGATAAGCACTTGAGTTCACTCTAGGATCAGGTCAAACCAACAATCTATAATTTGACCATTTCTTTCCTCTTTAAATATTACTCCTAAATTTTAATTTTCATTTTGATAAGTGTTTTCAGACAGAATGTCTTTGTAAGCCCTCTGTAATCATAAAAACATAACAATAATCTCCAGGAGCCTATCACTTCCAAGATGCAGTCACTTTTACTGCTATTGTCATATATGAATTGCATGCTATGCCTGGCATGCATTGTTAAGTCCTGAGGCATGGACCATATCATTCCCCATGTGTTTTTGAGTTTTTTTGGTTTGAGGGATTTTTTTAATAGCACTGACTACACAGTTTGTGCTCAACAAATGATAAATAACAATAATGAATTTCATTTGCAGATGGGATCATTTGAGAAATGGAATTTTTTTCATATAAGCTGGCCAACAAATTCTCCCTCTACTCAGGGAAAAATGTCCTAACCCCTCCCTGTGATGCAGGTTAGATCAGATACACAATTTATTCTCAGGCATATATCAGGGTACTAAAAAAAAAAATAGTCAGCAATAAGGTAATATTCCTGGGGATAATGGTACACTGTGTGATAATAGCAAATACACAAATACAGCAAATATATTTGAGTACATTCCCACAATTCCAGGCCAGGAAGCAATTAGATGCCCACAGCCAACAAGCCACCAACACCCTCTATTAAAAGTTACAGAAAGTAGAGATGTCTGATATCAACTAGTTCACTCAGACTAGCGAAAAATCACATCTTTTTCTTTTAACTCATTGAATTCATTCAATGTGAATTTATTAAGTGCCTACTACATGCCCAGAACCATTTTAGCAATAATGAAAAGCAGACTAACAACATCTATGTCTTTCTCCAAAGGAGTCCACAGTTTTACAGGGTAGACAGATGTATAAATAAACAATTACAATAAAAGGTGGTGAGAGATGTTCACATAGTAATTTGCACAAGGTACCATGAAAACACAGAGGAGGAAACACTAAATTTTGTCGATTTCTAGATTTTTCAAGATGTTTTTCCCATAGCAAAGTGCCTACTTTGCAAAAAATTACATTCCCATCATCTTTCATACAACATGAATTTATGTCAGAAGTAGATCTTCTCTTACATCCTCACACCACTATAACTTTATTGCTTTCTTTTCTCCTTGTAAACTTTTTATGGGAAAGAACAGTCTTACTTATATGAATTAAGCTACCATGATCCTTTACCAGATTATTATATAAACTGACCTCCCTGCTTCTGCTCTTATGCCCAGTTCATTCTATTTTCAACGTAACCTGTAGAGTGATTCTATTCAAACAGAAGTAGGATCATGCCATCTTCTCACTAAAACCCTCCAATGGTTTTACATCTCCAATGTAAAACCAATGGTTTTACATCTCCAATGGTTTTTCACTCCAAGTAAAAGCCAAAGTACTTACAATGGCACATCAATCAATCAATCCCACATCACCACTCCCTCTCCCTCTCTGATCGCAAACCTACTGCTCTTCCTTTCACACACTCTTATCCTGCCCATTGCTATCTTTTGAAAATGCTGCTGATCACTGCTCTGACCTTAGGTCCTTGTACTTGCACTCAGTCTGCCTCGAGTGCTCTTCACATGTCCCCACATTGCCCAGTCTCTCACCTCCCCTCATTTCCTTCATGTACTTACTCAGATGTCATCTTCTCAGAAGTGAGGACTTCTGTGGACAGTATATTTAAAACTGCAACCCTCCCTTACTTCCTAGACCCTCCCTCCTTTATTTTCCCCCATAGCATATGTCACCTTTAAAGGTACTTTTTATTTTGCTTACCTATCTTGCTCGCTCTTAGCTCATCTCATTTACTCCATGTCTGCCTTGACCTCCCACAACTACCCAACCGGAGTGTGCATCCTGCAGGAGCAAAGATTTTCACTGATTTGATTAACTGTTTTAATTCATAGAAGGCAATCAACAGATTTCTATTTAAAGTATTATATATTGATGTGTGGGATTATTTGTGTAATTTAAGCTTTGTCTTCCCATTAGGCTGCAAGGCCCATAAGAGAGGAACAAAGTTGTTTTGCTCACTGCTGAATTTTTGATACCTAGAACTGTCCTTGACTAGGAAATCATTTAAGTATCATTTTACCAGTAAACTAATGAACAGGTGGATCATATATTATGAATGATATGTTTATTATGAATTATTCCAAAAGATATTTATATGGCTACCACCTTGAAAGTGACTTATAAATACGCAACATGAATCAAATCAATTATTTCATAAAATAATAGCATAATGTAAAAGAGTATATAATTATATAAAAACCACTTAACCAGTTAAAATAAAGTACTCAAAAATAAACTGAGTACATAAACCTAACACTGGGGAAAAAACACATACATTGTGATAACTGTCTTGTAAAATGTAAAGCATGCCAAACAACTCTACTTATAGTTGAGAGATATACATATTGAAAGAAAGAAAGGGAGAAAGAAAAGAAAAGAAAAAGAGAGAGAGAAAGGGAGAGAGAAAGAGAGAGGGAGAAAGAGAGAGGAAGAAAGAGAGAGAAAGAGAAAGAAAGAAAGAAAGAAAGAAAGAAAGAAAGAAAGAAAGAAAGAAAGAAAGAAAGACAAAGAAAGAAAGAAAGAAAGAGAGGAAGAAAGAGAGAGAGAAAGAGAGAAAGAAAGAAAGAAAGAAAGAAAGAGGGAGAAAGGGAGAGAGAAAGAAAGGGAGAGAGAAAGAGAGAGAGAAAAAGAGAAAGAAAGAAAGAGAGAGAGAGGGGGAGAGATGGAGGGAGGGAGGGAGAAAGAAAGAAATGCATGGAAATGATAAATATCAAAATCAGGAGAGGATATACCTCTACAGGGAAAGGAAGGGTTTACAATTAGGAAAGACCCATGAGGGATTTTGACTGGGTTTGTGATGTTTCCCTTGGGTAAGCCAGTTGTGGATACATGGCTGTTCATTAAGAGTATTCTTTACACATTTTTGTTTGTCTGAAATAAATCCAAACAAATACACAAATAAACATGTAAAATATACTACCTACATTCCAAGAGGAGCTTTAAACTATCCCCATGTTCTTCTTTTTCTATACTACCTAAGCAAGCTCTTCAGCGATTGTGGGAAGCATAAGCACTTTTAATGCTTAGGTTGCTTGTTCTTCAAGTTTTAGATCTTTCTGCTGTGCACTGAATCCTGACTGGTGTTAACACTAGTACACAGAAAAATTGTTTACTTGTTAATTGGTTTTTATCTTTAAATTCAGCTCCAATTATCTAATGTTATCTATCTTCCCATGCTATAACAGCTATAATTAAAGTGAAATTAGCAATATGGCTAGTTTCTTTCATCTAGGTATCCAGAAAAATGATCCCTAGGAAGTCACTAAGGAATACAGTTTTTAGTACAAATACAGTTTCTTTTGGGGGGCTAATTGGTACCACCCATGGTTATATGTGGTTCTTTAACTCTTAATATTCTTCAGGTTCTGAAGAATGTCTGGAGAGGGAAACACACTTGCAATATTTTTGCCACTGAAATTAAAAGTGCCAATAACACTTTTAAATGTGATTAATTCTTTTATGCCCCTGGGAAGGTGTAGTGTGATATTACAAAATCACATACTGAAAAGCCTAAAATAAACTTAGAAATTAGCACTCTCATCTTACAGGAAAAAAAAAACACATTTAGGTAGTTCAGATTTTGTATCACAACCCAAGTTTCCCTAATTCTAGTCTGATGCTCCAAAGCACTATTCCTGGAAAATGTAGAGTCTAGTGATAATTCTTCATATAAGGGAAGAAAAGGAGCTAAAACTGTTTGAGAATTTTGCTGGCTCTTGCTAGGCTCTTTAAAGTTACCATCATTTTTAACTCTCACAACAACTTTATGAGGTAGGAATACCATTTTCCTGAGGAGCAAACTGGGGCCCAGAGAGGTTATGTCACTTGCCCCAATTCTTGTAGGTAACAAGTGATAGAACCAGAAGCCAGGCAAGGATTAGTCCAAGTCCACCAAAGCTGTGCTTGTTGCACTCTGCCTGCTCCTGTAAAGAGTGATGGTGGAGTAGAGCAATAGTCTATGTCATGCAGCCTCAACAGGGGCAATATCCCCCCAAGAGAGCAAAAATTTTTGTTACAATGCTTTGTGGCCTTCCAAACGTTCACAGTACATATGCCCATATATTACAATTTCATGGGGAAGGGGACAATCAGAAAAAAAAAATCTAAAATGTCTCCTTAGGGGAGTTATAAAGAAAAAAAAAAAGTTTGAGAAACGCTGCTCTACATAGTTGAAGAAAAAAATGCAAGTTAATGTTTAAGCCATTTTTCTAACTCTAGATATAAACTCAAAACCAGGATACCTGATTCTCAATTCCATTAAATGTATGTTTTAAAGCATCAATAGTTCTTTTCTTTGATAAGCTACAGGCTTTCTGCTGGTCAAAGCATGGGTTTTAGAGTCAAGTGAACTTATCACATTGGTAGGTCAGCTCAAATATGCATGAATTTTGCAATTACTTGAACTTTCTGAGTGTCATCTCACAGTACCATTGAAATAATTAACTGAAATAGCATATGAAGTGCCGAACATAGAGTAAACTTTCAGTAAATGTGCGTCCCTTTCCCACATTTGGTTATTAATTTCTTTGAACAGTAAATCTCTACAAGAGGATCAAGAATGTCAGAACTGGTTAAAATAAGAGCTGTTTTACTTTAGGGAAAGAACTGAATATTTTGACCATTATAGAATTATGCATTTTCCAAGCAGTTGGTATTCAGTATTTGAGCATTTAGAAATGTAGGAAAAGGTTCTATATCAGCAGGATTTGTTGGAGTATTTTGAAGGAAGAGTACTTTAAGTGGTCTGTGATAGAGGGAAAAATAAAAGGTTATATTTACTTCAGTCATAACCGTCAGTGGTCAGAAGAGCCTGTATTTGAGCAGTGAAATCATAGAGGATAAGTATCTTAAAGAAAAGAAAGGAAGAGGCAGCAGACAGACTGGCCTCTACAGTGATAGAAACTAGATGGAGAATTAAGTTTCTGAAATTGTCATGTAATATACCTCAATGCAACTATTTCAATTCCAAAACATTTTAAATGGAGGATTGCATCTCCCCTCCATTGTGGTAGCTTAAGAACATGATAATGAGGGTTGTAATCTTTATAATTGCTCATATTTAATATTTCACCCTTCTTTCCATGATAGGTGATATGATAACTTAAGATAATCATGTGCCTCAAGTCAGATTTCCTAAAGATTTATTTTTTAATTCAAACAAATATATTATTAGCCCAAAAAGTTTCACCAATAAATTTCATATTTCAAAGAACTTACTTATTAGGTAAAGTAATATCAATACTTATGTTTATTTTTGTAGATTAATATAATCCCTTTAGTTTATCCTTTAATAACTTATTAAAAAGGCATATATCATGTAGGAAGGATTATACAAACAGTACATTGCGAAAAATACGCATATACATATAGAATGTGTGTTTTTAATGAAGAATAAACATGCATACACTTGTATGTACGCCTATCCATCTAAAGCTTATGTGTGTTTGACAATCTTGCTCTGTATAATCACATAAGCATTACAACTGGGCAGATTTTATTTCTCCAGCAAAAAAAAAATGTTATGAAGAACCTAAGGGTAAAACAGGAATAAAGACACAGACCTACTTGAGAATGGACTTGAGGATATGGGGAGGGGGAAGGGTAAGCTGTGACAAAGCGAGAGAGAGGCATGGACATATATACAGTACCAAACGTAAGGTAGATAGATAGTGGGAAGCAGCCGCATAGCACAGGGAGATCAGCTCCGTGCTTTGTGACCGCCTGGAGGGGTGGGATAGGGAGGGTGGGAGGGAGGGAGACGCAAGAGGGAAGGGATGTGGGAACAGATGTATATGTATGACTGATTCACTTTGTTATAAAGCAGAAACTAATAAAAAGAAAAAAAAATCCAAAAAAAAAAATAAAGCAGAAACTAATTTAAAAAATGAAAAAAAATCACTCTAATTGTATACTTATCACCACTCTACAGTAGCAGCAATTTAGAAATACACTGATAAAATTATGAGAGTGTGAATCAAGAACTGAGATACTGGGTGAAAAGATGATGTAGAGGAGATGACAAAATTTGAAGCTGGGGTTCTATTTGTCAGTAATAAAAGAAATCATCAGTCTAGTCGGTATGCAGTCATTGGTTGTAAGCTTGTCTGTGGGATTTTAATTGTCCTGATCTTTAGTTTTCTTAACCTTATCTGAAAAGAGAAAACATAAAATTTTTCACCAGAGAAGTAGACATGGCCCTGACTACTTTCAGAGTAGCAATGCAACATTGTTCATTTCAAGGCACCAGATCCAGTTCCAGACTCTCTAGGTCACTGCCCATTAAATATTGGAGAAATAAACCTAGTCCCAAAGTGGTAGTAGAAGAAAAAGCAAGGTTCCAAAATAATTCTTTGCTTGTTTTTTAACCAGTTTGAAAATATTACAGGAAGCCAATCATCATGTTAAACTTTAAAATATCAAAAACTTTTCTTACGCTCTGTCTCACTTCACTTTCAAAATGCCTTCCTATGTGTTTTCTCCTATCCTTCCTGAGTTTTACATTATGTCCGGTCTTCTGACTAATTATGGTGTTGAGTGCCCTGGATAGGCTATTTTGCTTCATTGTGTTACAATTATATGCAGAACCAATTACACTATGTCAATGCAATTTTCCACATAAATAGTGTTGACAGCAATTGATACTGTGGCTCAGAGCCTGTAGAAACGGGCAAAGTCCCAGCTGGGAGATTAGCTTCTTTTTTTCTTTTGCTTAAATGAATCAGCTTATTTCCTTTCCTTTTAGCTGCCTATCTTCTACCTTCTGTTTAGAACTCAGTGGAATTGACCCACCATCTTAATAACCAGGACTAGAAAAAAAGGGACCTATCCAAATGAAATGACAATTTAGCTAAAGAACATGCAACAAATCCACATTTAACTGTCCTCATCATTTTCTCATATCTCAGAACCTGCATAAACTTAAATCTTGAGTTTCTGGTTTTGTTTGTTTATTTGGTATAAAATATATTATCAACTCATCTATATATAAGGAAAATACAACACACAGGTTTGCACAGACCACATACATGAGAAAACTGAGCATTTCAAGACTTTCTAAAGGTCAACTTATTTTGAAAGAATTTATAAGAATGATTATGCTATCTTTTCAAATAAGCATTTCTGTAAATTTTCAAGTTTGAAATTTTAGACTCAAATAATTTCCATTTATAAATAAATATATAGCAATCAAAATATATTTAACATTGCATGGCATCATACAAGTTACTTTATGAAAAAACAAACAGAAGGAGTTATTTATAAACCCAAAACAGTAATGCTAGTGTCTATAGAAAACAAACCTGTACTCCTATTACAGAAAGAGCCGGGTCTTTCTCCTTTGATCTCAGAAATTCTTCTGGAATTTACATAACAGCTTAGACATGATCAATAACCTAAACAGGGTTTAAAATCTAGTGTTCCAAAATATATAGTTAAACTAAATGTCTAGGTATGCTTTTCATAAACTTTCATATACTTTAGATGAATCATTAGGATCAAAACCCAGAAAGCCTTCATTCAACAACCAAGTGCCAGTCACTGATTTGAAGCTTAGAGTGAAAAGGTGCAGGTGCCGAAAGTATGTTTGCTTCCTATCTGAGGAACAGAGAGGGATATACTAGGGTAACTTGAGCTCTAAGGGAAGAGACGCAACTTGTTTTATTCATGTCTTCACTATAGCCTGCATCATTTGGCTTGCAACTTTAAGAAATGTTTTAAGTTTCTTTCTGTCTGTTTCATTTTAGAACTCACTCAAAAGAAGTCAGTTTTGACCTTCTAGATATCCTAGGCAAATGCCATCACATGCCATGTCATTTTTCACACTACACAGAAACAAAGTATAGACTCATTCTGAACACAGAAGCAAATGTTCCACAGCAACCAATGAATAAAAAAATTCAGAGATAAGTTAGAATGACAGGTTAATCTGGTTTAGAAGGTGCCTGTGGAAAAGAAGTATGAACTGGGATATAACTTGATTTCTGGAAACTCTAGAATTAGAAGATGTAAAAGATTTAGTGAGTGAAAAACATCCTGGGGCCCAATCCTCTATCAAATATTCATCTTCAATCCTACTTACCAAGAACTCCATACCCATGAGAGAGATATACAGGAAGCAGGAAATGAGACTATTATGATCATTTTGGGTTGATTTACTCTTATTGCATATTCCCATCTTAAGGGTCTGTGCTTCTTTAGAATATGCCATGAAAAATAGGCGGAGAATACAGAAACTGAAAATGCAATCTACAGACAGAACCGTTTTAAAAGGAAATGTTTGCTTAATCCTTCTCTAAGGAGTCCATAGACCTTCAGTACCACGTGATAAAATTCAAAAGGAAAAACTGCATCCCCCATAGGTATATGAACATGTGTCATCAACCTATTATGTCACTGTCTTCCACATCGCAAAAGGATCCATTTTCCCATTAGCTCTCTTTCAACAAATATTTGTTCCATGCCTGCTACGTTAACAGGAACTGTTCTACTCACTAAGAACACAGCAGCAAATAGAAGGAGGTAAACACGAAAAGATCACAGACAAGAGCATTCCATACACAATGGACAGGTAATACAAGGCCCTAAAGTGGGAAAACGTTTGGTCTGTTCAATGGGGCTGGAGAGTAAGTAACAAGGAAAGAATAGTATAAAATAAAGTAGGAAGAATAGGCAAGGATCAGAACATGTGGTACTTTATAAGTCAGGGCAAGAAATTCGGGTTTCATTTAACTATGATATTTGGTGACTTTAAGAGATCATTCTGGGGGCTTCTCTGGTGGCGCAGTGGTTGAGAATCTGCCTGCCAATGCAGGGGACGCGGGTTCGAGCCCTGGTCTGGGAGGATCCCACATGCCGTGGAGCAACTAAGCCCGTGCGCCACAATTACTGAGCCTGTGTGTCTGGAGCTTGTGCTCCGCAACAAGAGAGGCCCGTGCACCGCGATGAAGAGTGGCCCCCACTTGCCACAACTGGAGAGAGCCCTCGCACAGAAATGAAGACCCAACACAGCAAAAAATAAATTAATTAATTAATTTAAAAAAAAAGATCATTCTGGGTACTGTATGAGTAATGAATTACAGAGAACAAGAATAGAAATCAGTGAAACCTGCTATTGGAGGTCAATTAAAAATGATGTTTGGATTATAATAGAGCTAGAAATGAGTAGATGAATTTAAAATATATTTGGGAGGTAGGAGCTATAGGACTAAAACGAAGTCTTGGGGAAAAAAGGAATAAGGAATGGAAAGTAAACAAGGGTAACTCCTGGATTTTGTCTTGAGTAATTAGGTGGAAAATGGTGTTCTTTTCTGAGAGAAGGAAGTCTGGGAATGAAAGACTGATTGTTCACAGATGAAATAAAATAGTCTGCTAAAAGGAAGCACTTCTTCCATTCTTCTAAGTACCTTATGAGACTAAGTTATGGAGAATAACATTGCAAAATGTTATACATTAAACTTTTTTCATTTTCTTTTTCAGAACTTCAAGACCTCCACCCCAAGTTCATAAATTTATTTGCTATAATCCTGTCGATATATATGACAAATAGAGAATGAATCTTCCCTTCTCAGATGGGAGCACCAAAGAGTTCATGCTGAGTTGAATGGAATCTGAAGGAAGGATTATATTGGATTTTACTAACCAGCATATAATAATGTTTCTTTCTAGATTGTTTCAACTTTACTTAATCTATGTATTATATCCAATATAACATTAAAAACATTACAGAACATCTATATGACTTTTGCTAAATAAAGTAATAAAATAATATTGGTTGTCTCCAAAAAGCAGCCTCCATTTTATATAAACAGCCATGTTACAGGGCTGACATCACAATACTGAGCACAAATTAATTTTCCTAATAAAAGGGATACTAACACATCAAAGAGTTACCTTTCTTCTTGAGATCTCAAGATAATTTGAAAATAGGTATTTACAGAAAAAATATAGCTCAGAAATAAGTAAAGCTCTTACCCACAGATGCTGAATACTGAACAGGGGTCAATGAAGTCTGAACAACATATCACTACCAGGACACTTAAGGCATCTCAAGAGCTTGCACTGTTGGCCATTTTGTCAGAGAAACTTGCAAAATAGATTCTCTTTTAATCTATATCAGATGAAGCAGTAGAGACCCTCATTAATCTATGTCCAATAACTTTAGATATGATCTTTGCCCAAGTAAACTTCAACTGAATTTTCAATCTAAACAACATGTAACTACTATGTGATCGATGTATATGCCAATTGAAGTACCAAATTTCAAAAAAAAAAGGAAAAGATTTGGGCAGAAAGGAGCCTGTTGTTCTTCTGGGAAAAGAAAAAGAAGTCCTTCCGATTGTCATGGAGGTCTTTATAAATCAGGGAGAATCAGAGGCCAAACTTTCATTTTGTCTTAATGCAATTTCTATCTGTATGCTCTTACCTCACCCACCAGAATACACCCTCTAGATTGTAGGGACTCTAGTTATTAGCTACTTGTCAATACTAACCCTTGCACTTTTTGTTCTTCCCCCTAGAAACAATCTTTTAGATGCACATATGGCTGCTTTAGTTTCTTTTGTCTGATTTTAGCTCAAATATTCTCCCCTCACAGAAACCTTTCTACATCACCTGTGTTCATTTGATAACCAAAATTGATGAATAAACCCAATATGCAATGGCTCAAACACAATATGATCTTATTTCACTTCCATTGAACAGTCCAGACAAATTTTTAGGTTGCAGCCAGGGAAGGAGTCTTTGCTCCACACTGTCATTCAGGGACCCAGGCTGACATGAGCTCTGCCATTTTTAATACATGATTTCCAAGATTGTTCCAGTCACTCTGATAATTGTTGTGACCTTCCTCACAATAAGAAACAAAAATCATTAAACACCATTTGAAGAAGGTTTTATGGGCCAGGCCTGGAAGTAGCAGACTTCACTTCTGTTTTTGGACTAATAGAAAGCACTTACTCATATGGCCACTATACTCTTTAGTGTAGAGTTTCAAATTTAGAAACTTAGTGTAGCTGGGAAGCCATGGGCCAGCTTTGGTGGAAGAAGGGGAGAATGAACTTCGATGACTAGTTAGTAGTGTCTGACATACCACACTAATTTGAAGTCACATCTATTAATTTCCTGCCTTCCTCTTTAATATGTAAGTTCTTCAGAAATTTTGTCTGTTTTGCTCATGTCTCAATACTCAACATTAGAATAGAGCTTGGCACCTAATAGATGCTAAAATAGTATTTATTGACTAATTGATTCACCCAGCCAATGCCTCTAAAGACTCCTGTACAGTGAGTCCCATATATTTGGTTGCCAAAACTCTCTGATGCCCGAGAGTCTATTTTCATAAATAACTATGTTCATCTCCTCTTTTTTTTTGTGCCCTTTTATAACTATCTAATGATAGTAAGAACAAGTTCTAGTATGTATTGAGTAGCTGCTATGTGCCATACACTACACTAAATCTTTCACAGGTGTTGTCTCATTTAGTCTTCACAATTACCCCAGAAGGTAGGCAATCTTATTAGTCCCATTTTACAAATGAAGAAAGTGACGCTTAGAAAAGTTAAGAGATTTGCTCAAGGCCCACAGTGGAAAAGGTAACAGAACTGAGACTCGAATCTTGTTCTAGAACTCGGTCTTCAGAGCCCAAGCTTTTAACCATTAGACTATACAACCTCTGACAAAATACTTATTCTTTTAAAGCATTGGTTCTCAAGTGGGGGCAATTTTGGCAATGTCTGGAAACATTTTCGATTGTCATGACTTGGGTAGGGGAGGTTATTAGCTTCTAATGGGTAGAGATCAAGGATGCTGCTAAACATCCTACAGTCACATGACCCACACATACAACAAAGAATTATTCAACTCAAAATGTCAGAGCTGATGTTGAGAAACCCTGACTTAGAGGGGCACTCTGGTAGTCAATGCCATGCAGCTTTGAACAAACTGTAAGCAATTATTCTCTTATTCTGATCTTCTCAAAGATTATTTTTACTCCACTGAAAAACCCTTTTCAAGATTGTCCCTGTCTATGTTGTTACTTACTACCTCTTTTCACACTTCAGCTTCTAATTTCAATTTGTTCCTGGAAATTTCATTTATTTTCTTTTTCAAGCTTGAGTTCTTTTGCAACAGCTCAACAAAGTCTCTACTGTTTTCCATTCTAACATCTTCTAATGTTCTACCCCCTATGACACCTCCCTCTACAGGTTAACAGCCTTTTTAATAACCTCCCCAACCCAGATCTAAACCAAATGTTCACATAGCTCCCCCCGCCCTCATTAACTTACCAAACGTACTTAACCTCATTTGAGGCCACTGAGTTCTCTTTAATCCAGCCAGGAGTTTAATGGCCTCATTTACCTAATGTAAATTCCTCCTTCTTACTTTTAAAAACTGAAAAGAGCAAACTAATAGCAAAGCCAAGATGAAACACAAGGCCCCCTGACTCCCAGTCGACCATTATTTTTAAGATAACACACTGACTCAAACCTGACAGAATGCTCATATGCATTTACATCTGCTCATATTAATGCTTTTAACCTAGCTAGAGCTAAGAATAAAGTTAGAGAGGAACATGCTAATTTCTAAATAAGCTGTTTGGTGTAATTTGTTCTGTATATTTATATACTTACTCAAATGTTAAATATATTCTAAGGTATTACCTACAGAAATTAATACTACTGATTTTTACATGTCAGATTGCCTCTTCATTGTCTTTGCAACCAAGCAGTATGAATCTAGCCTCTATAAATTATAGTTGGAATGTTTTATTTTAAAGATAGTAGCAATGACTAAGCTACAGAGAAAATAAAGAAACTCCAGTATCCAAGAGAAAGGACCATGAGAATTCTCATCTCTGACCTGCTACCCAGTTTTGATTTTAACTTAAATTGATTCTAGGGGAGAATGACAGGATGGAAACAAGAGATGGGTATTGAGGATGTTTGAGGATGATGGAAGGAGAAAAATTGCAGATGGAAAGATCTATTTAAAGGAAAACAGAGGAGAACCAATATAAGCAAATGGCCCCAAAATGTGAACTTATCACCACCAATGCCAGGGTTTCCAGGTGTTTTCTTTTCTTTTCCTACCGAGACAAGATTGTCAGGATGTCAAGCACCTGACTGAACTCCGCCGCACTGCGCTGTGAATTCCAAGGCTATGTGTATAATTCTGTCCATGTGTTTCCAATTTAACATGCTCTTTCTCTCCAGATAGCTTTACAAATAGCTAAGCACACTTAATGTGGTGACCCAACCAGGAAGGATGTGTCAAACTACTAACTCTGGTGCTCCTTTCAAATGATTGTCTGGACAGGCAAAACATGACCAGGAGCTATTCCTTGCCAGGGATTTTCATGGCAGTGAGCCGTCTAATCTGAATATGATCTTTCTTATGACCTTGGCTGCTGTTTCACTGTAATTATCTTAGACCTACAGGTAAAATCTAGGCATTCTCATGAATATGGAATTTTTATGGAAATGAGCATCAAATATGGAATGTAAGCTTTTGTAGAATGATGAAGAAGTAACAGATGTGAAGAAGTGAGGAGGGAAAAACAAGAGGAACCAGATGGTTAACACCCTTATGAAAAATGGATATGTGATGCAGCACAATAACCCTCTTGGTAGACATAGAAACACTGTAGTCTTAAAGAGAATTCAGTGCCCAGCTTAATCTTTTCATATTTACCTTTATTCTAGCTCCTTGTCACTCTATTGTAATGCCAACTCTGGGAATTTTACAATGCCAGAGTGTCATATTTGGCATGGAACACACAATTAAAGAATAGAACTGACCATGAAGTCAGTTAGATCTGAAGTCAGTTAGATCATTAGACCTGAATGATTGTTTGAGTGTGGTAAGACTAGGGACAAAGAAAAAGAGAAAGAAAAACCTCTTAAGATGTTCCCAATAAAAAGAGTGGCAAAAGTAAGAAAAATTAATTCATAGAATGGAAATCAGATACAAAAATATCCCTTAGAGGTGAAAACAGTTCAATTCATCTATAAATTAACATTAAAAGGTCCACTTATAATTAAATCCATGTTTCCTCCCCTCAAATTTTTAAGTTACACCTCCACCAATAAATGCAAACACAAATGCATTATGGATATTAAACCATGATATACAAATTCCAAACATACAGTACATAAGTTAACATATGATTTTTTTGTACTATAAAACCATTCAATGCAGTTTATCATAATCCAGGCTAAGAGACATTACATCTTGTGCCTATAATCAAGGTTCTCAGAAACATCCCACATATGCAACAGTTCCATAGAGACCTAAATAAAGAGTAACTGAAAGGAGGACTAGAAAGAACAAAGGCAAAATAACTTAGCACTTACTTGTGGTTTTTTCCCCAAGCCAGTTTCTTTAATGTGAAGAGAGAATTTATGTTTTTTAAAAGGAAGAGAAATAAATGAAGAGGGGTGAATTGGATTTTACTCCAGTTCTAACTGATCCTAAACTAAAGGACATGATGAGGTATTAATTTGTATGACAGTTCTAGTGAAGAGATGATTTGATGTATTGGTATTTCTAGGTTATCATTTTTGGTAAACTTAAATATATCTGCAACCAATTTATTGTCTGTAAAATGAATGTAAATAACCTTCATCACTTGTTTTAGTGAATTTTATACTACGGTTATTAAAACACTTAAAAATTCTTTGAATACAACTATTCCACAGAAATACAAAGGATCATAAAAGACTACTATGAACTATATGCCAACAAATTGGATAACCTAGAAGAAATGGATAAATTTCTAGAAACACAATCTTCCAAGACTAAATCATGAAGAAATAGGCTGATTACTGACAAGGAGATTGAAACAGAAATCAAAAAAAGCTGCCAACAAAGAAAAGCCATCTGGCTTCCCTGGCAAATTACACAAAGATTTAATACCTATATTTTCAAATTCTTCCCAAAAATTGAAGAGGAGGGATACCTTCCCCACACATTTTTGAAGCCAGCATTACTCTGACATCAAAACCAGATAAGGACACCACAAAAGAAGAAAATTACAGGCCAATATCCTTGATAAACACAGATGAAAATTTCCTCAACAAAATACAGTTGACCCTTGAACAACACAGATTTGAACTGCTCAGGTCCATTTTATGCAGATATTTTTCAATAGTAAATACTACAGTACTACATTATCTGTAGTTGGTTTGATCTGCAAATGCAGAACCAAGAATACAGAAGAACCATGTATATAGAGGGCCTACTATAAGTTACATGCAGAAATTCAACTGCATGAAGGGTCAGCACCCCTAACCCCTGCATTGTTCAAGAGTAAACTGTATTAGCGAACCAAATCCATTACATTAGAAGGATCATACATTATGATGAAGTGAAATTTATTCCAGGGATGCAAGGATGGTTCAACATCCACAAAATCAATATGATACATCACATTAACAAAATGAAGGATAAAAATCACACAATTATCTCAGTAGATACAGAAAAGGCATTTAACAAAATTCAACATACACTTATGATAAAAACTCTCAACAAAGTGATAACAGAAGAAATGTACTTCAACATAATAAGAGCCATATATGGCAAACCCACAGTTAACATCATGTTCAATGAAGAAAAACTGAAAGCTTTTCCTCTTAGATTGGGAATAAGACAAGGATGCCCACTCTCGTTACTTTTATTCAATATAGTATTGGAAGTCCTAGCCACAGCAATTAGGCAAGAAAAAGAAATAAAATGAATCCAAATTGGAAAAAAGGAGGTAAATTGTCACTATTTGCAAATGATACCATATACAGGAAATCTTAAAGAATCCACCAAAAAACTTTTAGAACTAACAGATGAATACAGTAAAGTCACAGAATACAAAATCAATATAAAGGAATCTGTGGCATATCTATACACTAATAACAAACTATCAGAAAGAGAAATTGAGGAAAAACTCATCTATAATTGCATCAAAAAGAATAAAATATCTAGGAATAATTTAACCAAGTAGGTGAAAGACCTGTACACTGAAAACTATAAAACACTGCTCTGCACAGACCTACAAAGTGAAGAAAACCATTATCCAAATGAAAAGGCAATCTACTGAATGGAGAAGATATTTGCAAATCATATATCCAACAAGAGGTTAACATCCAAAATATATAAAAAACTCATACAACTCAACAACAAAAACACACAAACAACTAGATTAAAAAATGAGCAGAAGGCCTGAACACACACTTTTCCAAAAAGGACATACAGATGCCAGAAGGCACATGAAAAGATGTGCCTAATTATTAAGTGATGTTTATTAGTGATTTTTCACTAATTATTAAGGAAATGCAAATCAAAACCATGTGAGATATCATCTCACACCTGTTAGAATGGATATCATCAAAAAGACAAGAAATAACAAGTGTTGGAGAGGATGTGGAGAAAAGGGAACTCTTGTACACTGTTGGAAAGAGTGTAAATTGGTATAGCCACTATGGAAAACAGCATGGCAGCTCCTCAAAAAAAAATAAAAATAGAACTACCATATTACCCAGCTATTTCAGTTCTGGGTATTTGTCCAAAGAATGCTCACTGCAACATTATTTAAAATAGGCAAAATATGGAAACAACCTAAGTGTCCGTTTATGGATGAATCGATAAAGAAGATGTGGTATGTGGGTATGGAAAATTACTCAGCCAAAAAATGAATGAATTCCTGCCATTCACAACAACATAGATGGACCTTGAAGGTATTATGCTGAATGAAATAAGTCAGAGAGAGAAAGACAAATACCATATGATTTCACTCATATGTGAAATCTAAACAACAACAGAACCAACAAAAAAAAATAAAACAAAAACCAACTTAGATACAGAGGATGGATTAGTGGTTACCAGATGAGAAGAGGCTGGAGGAGTGAGCGAAATGGGTGAAGGGGGTCAACTGGACAATGAATGGTAACTAGATTTGGGGTGGTGATCACTCTGTAGAGTATACATATGTTAAACTATAATGTTATACACTAGGAACTTATGTAATTTTAAAAACTCTTTGAAAATAAATACAAGAAATTCTATGGGTTTTGTGATACTACTATACCTTTATAAAGCTGATGAGTTCTTTTTGAAAGTATAAAGCCAATGGAAGATTTCCAGAATTTTGTCTTTAAACAGAGACCTACATAAAGCACCGCAACCTTGGCAATGTGTTAAATTTGCATGTGTAAGTAATTAGAGTATATTTTAAAGCAGTATTCTCTTGGGCAGATCTTTATTCTCCTCTTCCTGCAAATGAAATTAAAGAAAGATATATTGGATTTTGGAGTCTTTTGTTTTCCTTTTAAAAGTACTTTGTAGTAAAGTGTACTTAATTAAAAGGGCAATCAGAAAAGACAGGAGGAGCTCTGATGATTCTGGATGTTCACAGCCAATGTGATTAACCCCCAGCAGGTGGATTACAACAAACATAGTTTATCTTCATCAACAAGCACTTTCAGAATTTAGCATTAGAAATGGATTTCAAGTTCAAAATGTTCTCTCCAAAATGAATGTATTTCTTTTACACACCCTGAATTCTTACTATATATGTATATATACATATATATATACACATATACGATATATAATTTTATTTAAAATAAAATTTTTAAATGTACGTAAAATGCTACTTTTACACCCCTTGAATTCTGTCTATTTTATATACATACATATGTGTGTGTGTGTGTAATTTATGTTTAAAATAAATATTTAAAAAATCAATTTATAATTTATACTGTAGATTCACCTTAGTGGATAAAAATGATCAAATAGAATATTTAAGGATATGTCGGGAGAGAGCTAGAAGTTACACTATTTTAGCCATGAGAATCTAAGGAAAAATTCTCTGTGCATGTTGCCTGGATGTGACTAGAAGCAAAGAACCCTGAGATTCTATCCTAGGTCAGTCATTAAATCAAGCAAATGATTTAACATCCATATCTTAAGTATCCTAACTATAAAATGGGGAAATTTATTTTCATGTGTCAGTGAAGTAATCAGTATTACACTACTTAAAAATAGTTTTCAAAGAAGTGAAATGAATGCGTGGCATATGTGCCAAGTGCTATGCTTTCCACATATGATTTTGTAATCCTACAAGACAGATATAAAATACAAACTTCATAACCTCACATATCCAGCAATCACTTATCAAAAAATATTTATCAAGATTATACTGTGTGCCAGCAACGAACAAGATAGATATGGTCCTGTCTTCATGGGTCCTATATTCTAGAGGGAGACAAACAACAAACAAGTAAATAAAGAAGAGAAATAATCAAATACTGTTAAAAGAACTATACAGTTCTCTCACACCTTACTCTAATAGAACACTTACCATACAATTATATATGTGCATGTATGTGTATGTATGTTTCTATTAACTGAAGTACTCTTAAGGAGATGGACCACATCTTACATCATCCAAAACTTAGCACAATGATTGAGAGTAGCATTTTACACACCAATTCTTCCACCAAGAACTCTTATAAAAGTTCAGGATAACCCAGCTTTTTGACAGCTTGGAAAGCAACAATGTTAATCAGGATTTAAAAGGACAAGAGTCCCCCCAAAGAGAAATGTATTGATGTGAACCCATGATTCTGTTTCTGGTTCCCAAAAGGCATTTTCAGATTCCTAAGATGAAAGAGGCAAGAAGATAAGAAGTCAGAATGAAGCAGGTAAGAGGTAATAAATATGAGCAGAGGTTACAAATAGTCTTATGATACCAAAGAGGCAAAAATTCTTACCAAAAAGGATGAACCCTGACTAAAAAACAAAGCAAACAAACAAAAAAACCCAGAAAATATAAAACAGGCTTTCCACTGAGACTCTCCAAGGGCTACAATCTAGGAATAAGGGCAAACTAGAAATAATCCAACCATTTGAAATATTGAAACTCAGACTCAAATTCCATAAGCCCTGAGTGGATCAAGATGATGGGTCCACATTCTATGCCTGATAGCTTAAAAGTGTAAACACCAGAAAAAGATAACATAATCCTGAGACTCTATATAACTTTTTTTATTGAATATGCAAAGTATTCAATCAAAACTTACCAGATATGCCAGGAGATAGAATTAAATGACTGAAGTCCAAAAATAAAATAAAATATAGAAGTAGATTCACAGATGACTCAGATAGTGGTATTATCAGTTTAAAATAACTATATTTAGGGGCTTCCCTGGTGGTGCAGTGGTTGGGAGTCCGCCTGCCAATGCAGGGGACGTGGGTTCGTGCCCCGGTCTGGGAGGATCCCACGTGCCGCAGAGCAGCTGGGCCTGTGAGCCATGGCTGCTGAGCCTGCGCGTCTGGAGCCTGTGCTCCGCAGTGGGAGAGGCCACAACAGTGAGAGGCCCATGTAACAAAAAATAAATAAATAAACAAATAAAATAAAATAAAATAACTATATTTAATATGTTTATGAAATTAAATGAAAATATTTACCAGAGAACTGGAGTCTGTAAAATAATTATCAAATTAAAATTTTGGAACTGATGTATACAATAACCAACATTAAGAAACTCAATAAAGCATATTAGATGCCACAGAAAAGAGTATTAGTGAAATGGAATACAAGTCAGTTAAAAAAAAAAAAACCTACATGAAAGCAGAGATTACAAAAAAAAAAAGGATATAAAAGACAGAATGTAAGAAATATATGGAACATGGAGAAAAAGTCTATCATATATATAATTGAAATCCCAAAAGAAAAAAGAGAAAGAGATAAGGGAAGAAACCATATTTGAAAGACACTAGCCAAGAATTTCCAAAACAATGAAAGACATCAAGCAACAGAATTAGGAAGTGCTATAAAACCAAAGCAAAATAAATACAAAGAAAACATCTAGATAAACTTCCAAAAACCAAAGAAAAAATTCTTAAAAGCAACTAGGGACAAAAACGAAAACAAAAATTTGTTCAAATAAGCAACAATAAGATTGACATCTGGGGCCTCCCTGGTGGCGCAGTGGTTGAGAGTCCGCCTGCCGATGCAGGGGATACGGGTTCGTGCCCCGGTCTGGGAGGATCCCATATGCCGCGGAGCGGCTGGGCCCGTGAGCCATGGCCGCTGGGCCTGCGCATCCGGAGCCTGTGCTCCGCAACGGGGGAGGCCACAACAGTGAGAGGCCCACATACCGCAAAAAAAAAAAAAAAAAAAAAGATTGACATCTGATTTCCCAACAGGAATGAAATCAGAGGAGAATGAAATGATATCTTCTAGATTAAGACAACTTCTAGCCAGAATTCTTTACCTAGAAAGATACTTCTAAAAAATAAAGAGCAAACAAAGATTATGTCAGACAAACAAAATTACAGAACATTTATTGGCAGATCCATTCTCCACCCCTCCCCCAAAAACTAGAGGTTCTTCAGTCAAAAGAAAATACTTCTAAATATGCAGAAAAGAATGGAGTGCAATAGAATGAGTAAATATGTGGAAAATATAAATGAATTTGATTCTATAAAACAATACATATTGTGTCTTATGGAAGTTAAAATATATATAGAATTAAAATACATGAATAGAATAGCAACAAGGCATATTTAAAATTGTTCCATTGCCTAGGAAGTGGTAAGATTAATAACCACTATAAAAGCACTAATTTCTAGCATACTTTACTGAGTAAAAGACTTATGCTCTAATATCTAAAATAGGTAATAGCAAATTATGGCTAAGGGCCAAATCCAACCCACCATGCATTTTTGTATCACCTGAAAGCTAAGAATGGTTTTACATTCTTAAATGGCAGAAAAAAAATCAAAAGAAGAATAGAATCTTTATAGAGTACTTTATAATATGTCATGCATTGCTCTAGATCTTTGCATTTATTAGTTCATTTAATATTTGCAACAACCTTGTGAAGTAAGTACTATTACTCATTGGATAGATAAGGAAATTGTAGCTTCTAGATAGGTTAACTAAATAGTCAATGATAACACAGCTAATGATCAGTTCCTCTGACGTTCAAACCCAGGGAGTCTTGCCCCAGAGGCTGTGCTCTTAATGTACTTCCCTCATATGCATGTATATCTAGGCCTTCCATCAGGAGACTATCTTACCTACGCAAAGCCATGACTTCACTATGCGAACCATGACACTCCACTTTTCAATCTCTGTTCTCTCCACACTCAGAATCTTTCTGTACACAGTTTCTGCTTGCTTAGAATGTCTGACTTTTTTTTTTCTATCAAAAGCTTTGTGAAGACTTATAACTTCTAAGTTCTTAGAACTTCTAAGTTCTGAAAGCTGCTTTGACAATTACAATCTACAAATGTTTTCCTTGTTCTGTTTCCATGGCACCTAAAAACATAATCTGTTCCCACATCATTACATTCCTTCCTATGTATTACATTAGAAATTCTTTCCAATTCATTATTTGTATGTCTGTCTCCCCAGCAAGAATGTAATTTCATTTGGGTCCAATAAGTTTCATACAATGCCCGCACGCATCAGTGTCTCAATGCTTGGGTCAATAAAGGAATGAATTAGTGGTGGCCATTGGTACAGATGAAAGAAAAAAAAATGCTTTAAGGGCAGTGTCTTTCCATTAATTATATAACTTTTCTTTCCTCATCTGTAAAATGAAGATTTGATTTGATCAGAATCATAATCCACCTAATGGTTACTTTTTATCCATGTAATGTAATATCTCTCTCTCTTCCTCAAGGTAGATGATAAATGATAGGTATGTAGGTAGGTAGATAGATAGAACAACAGATAGAACAGAAAACTCTAAAATCGGATTAGCTTATTACAACTAAACTACTTATAGCTTAATCTATTTTAACTTATCTGCCCCAACAATTGGTCACTCTTTAAATAAATCTATTTTTGTCAAAAAATGAAATACAATGCAACCTTTAAAAATAACAGGACAGTACTACAGGTGTTGATAAGAAATGATCCCAAAATATGGTAAAGAAAGAGAGAGACATGAAGGATGAAACAAAATGGGTTCTCTTTCTGTTTGAAACAATGTAATATGTGTATATATGTAGAGAAGATTTCAGATGAATATAAAAAGAATTTATTCCAGTGGTTACCTCAGGAGAAAAAAACTGGCTTAAGCATTAGCATAGAAGGAAACTAGCATTTTACACTAGATTGTCTTCTGTATATTTAAAATTGAGTATCAATGCATGTATCACCATAGAAACATAAATTAAGAAAATATTTTAAATAAAATCAAATATTAATAGTAATTCCTATGCTTGCTCTTAGAAAGAATGTAGTCAAGGAATGTAGCTTCTAAATGAGAGTAAGAACCATGAGTTGTAACAACCACAAATTCTCAACCTTGAGAAATGAGAAAATCAAACACAGTAGTAAATGACAGAAAGCAAACGTTTACTTGTACTAAATAGGATTGCCCTTAATTAAACATAAATAAATGGTGTCTGGTGCAAAACTAGGCCTGGTAGGTTTCTTTCAAAACTGAATGCAATGGATTTTTTTTTTTTTTTTTGGCGGTATGTGGGCCTCTCACTGTTGTGGCCTCTCCCATTGCGGAGCACAGGCTCCGGATGCGCAGGCTAAGCAGCCATAGCTCACGGGCCCAGCCGCTCCGCGGCATGTGGGATCCTCCCGGACCAGGGCACGAACCCGCGTCCCCTGCATCGGCAGGCGGACTCTCAACCACTGCGCCACCAGGGAAGCCCCAATGCAATGCATTTTGTTCAACATTTTCTCAGTCTCTCCTTCCCCATCCCCTCTCCCCTCTCCCCTCTCCCTCTCTCCTTCCTTACTTGCCCTCTAACCTTCTTTGAGTAGTGTTGTAAACACTCAACTGATTTAAAAAATGGCAACAAGGCAGCAAAATTAAATGATAAAAACACCTTTGTTTTGTGTTTTCCTTACTGCAGACATACAAACATGTATCAATTTCTTCAAAACTAATTTTTTTCTAAGAAACAATCTACAAAGAACAAATGTTTGCTGATGGTGATGACTATAATAAGAAAAGTTTGTCACTATTGCTTAGCATCTGTAACTAGGAAACCCATTTTGACTGTATGTCTTGAAACAGGCTTAATTATTTAGCTACAGGAAGTGGGGGAGAGAACCCTTCTGTTTCCAATATTCATGAAAAGTCTTAATTTCAGAGAAAAGATAAATTCAGATACACTGAAATGAGATCCTCTCCCTGCTAAAATGTTCTGGAGACACTCTGCAGACCAGAGCTGCTTCTCTTCTGCTTCCTCCTCCATCTCTCCCCTTGACACATGGCACTGCTTATTTAGAAGATAAATCTAAACTGCATAATTTGGAAGAAAGCATACATAGAAATATCCCACACCCCGAGAGTTTACAAAGGGAGAAACCTCTCTCCACTGGAGATCTGCTTATTTGCTTGAAGGCTCAGAATTTAATCAGATGACTCTGATAAGAGAAATAAGTCAATTTTTCTCAGAAAGCAAAGAAAGTTAAGAATTTATTAGAAACGTGGCTGCTTTAAGAAATCTGACAGTAAGGATTTCTACAAAACTTGCTTTGGCAGTAATTGCACCATTAACAGACCCAAAGGCAGAAGGAATCCCAACTTTCGGAACAGAACTCCTTCACATCTACAACTTTTAATACTGGTCAGCCACTTTCACGGGTCAACTGAACAAGACAGCAAAACCTTATTGTAGCCAGGGGCAAGATCTGCAAGCAGTTTCCAATGATTCATTTCCCTCACTGTATTTTCCGTCCATTCATATGCAAATCCACATGCATCTCAGGCCCCTTTCTTCCTGTAGCCCAGCAAGGGACTCCCCCTCTAGCTGTAACCTCCACTTCCAATTCCCTCTCGTTTACTTTTCTTAAGTCTGTAAATATGCCTTTCTTCCTAAAGATCTGGATCCCCTCTAATCCTCTTACTAATCCGTGTGTCCATGGTTGAGATTTCCCTCTACTCATCCCTCTTATTTAATTTGCCATTCATGAATGTCATTCATTTGTTCATTAATTCAATAAGTATTCTTTGACCATGATGTGCCGAGCACTGTTTCAAATACTAAGACTCTTAAGAGTAAACAAAACAGACCAAAAAATTAGCAATGAGAGTATAGATGGTAATAGCCATCTTAACAATAATTGTCCTCCACATAGACCCAATGTTAGGGGTAGAAAAACTGTTTTTTAAAAAATCCTAATAATTAACTCTAGATATTTCAAAATAAGTGAATTCAAGTATTCCTTACATATATATTTGCACATATACATGGGGCTAATTAGTACAAGTAAACAAATAAGTAGTTTTGTGTTTTTTTCATTAGTGCTAAAATGCTTTCAGAAAAGGTCTGGCAGTCACTACCATCATTAGGCTTGCTAGATGAATGTTCCTGCAATAAAATGTAATACGACCCTCACCATTCACTCCAGATGAAAGAGCAGATATTCATCCAGATATTCATCTCCAGATGAAAATTATACCTAAAAGGAATTTCTCATCAGTAAGGAAAGACCAGGGATAATTTACAGCCCTGATAAATCTCTGAATATAGCAATTAAAATAACAAGGTGATGCTTTTATTAACTGAATTATGACAATCAAAATAGCCATGCCCTTCTACCATGTCCTTAATTCAAGATTTTGAACATAAACTTTATTTAGAAAAATTGGCCAAAGATTGTGTTTACCAAATGTTTATAGTCAGTCTTCTGGAATGATATTAAAGCCAACTGTCTTTGAAAATACTACAGAGCACGACTATTCCTGCTTAGCATTAAAGAGAGCAAACAAGGCACAACCGATTTATCTTGTCATTCATCCATTTGCTGGAATCCCAAGGTGACAGGCTGCACTGGTGAAGGAGGTCCCTCTGTCCAGACCAAAGCTCATGCCCAGCATAGCCAGCAGGCAGTAGGGTTTAGTGAAGAATGGTTGGTGTCTTAGTCCATTTGGGATGCTGTAACAAAATACTAGAGACTGGGTAGCTTATAAAGGACAGAAATTTCTCACATTTCTGGAAGCTGGAAGTCTGAAACCATGGTGCCAACATGGTTGGCTGAGGGTTCTCTTCCGGATTGCAGACTTCTCCTTGTGTCCTCACGTGGTAGAAGGGGTGAGGGATCTCTGTGGAGTCACTTTTATAAGAGTACTAATCCTACTCATAAGGGGTCCACCCTTAAGAACCTCTCAAAGGCCTTACCTTCTAATGCCATCAGGCTGGGCATTAGAATTTCAACATATGAATTTTGGGGGGGACACAAAATTCAGACCATAGTAGTTGTCTCACTGAACATCCATTCCCAACCCCTTCTACCTTGCCATTTTCCCCCATAAAGGATTGAAAACTAAATACTCATTTTTCCTTACTTCCCTTAGAGTGGCCACAGTCTTACCAATATGTAAGAGAAAAAAACCTGTTAAGGGTACAAAAGAAGGGCTTCTAGGAAAGCCCTTTTCTTTCAAATTAAAGAGGCATTTGTGACTGTTCTCCCTTCTTCCTACTTTTAAAGTAAAAATGAGTCCCTGAGCTGTGGAAGACACCAATGCTGTGAAGTTGAGAAGCCAACATGCTAAAGATAGGTTCAAGGGGCCTGAGTCTTCCTTGACGTTACCTAGCCACTGCACCAAGCACAGGACTACTTCCCTCCAGATTTCTTCTTCTGTGAGAATAAAACCCTACTTTCTTCAGCTCTGGTTAGCTGCATTTTTTGATACTTGTAGCTTAAAGCTACTGACACAGTGCATGCGCTTGTAAATAGGGCAAATCCAAGTTAAAATCCAAGCTCAAACATTTGATACCTGAGTGATCTCAGACAAAGTTCATCCCCTTTCCTGGTCTCATTGTCCCCATTGATACCTTTCACATATCTATAGACAGAGATTTCACAATCCCCTCTCTACAGTTATCATTAGACTACATGAGTACCTTTTCATGGGAAATCAATCTATCTTGTCCCTAAAGCATACTAATTTTTCAAATAACAAAACTATTTGAAGAGAAAACACATGACAGGAGATAGCAGTATAGGGAGAAAGATGCAAAGAGTATTTTTTCTAGACTTGAAATGATGTAGATGAGAATGTATAGGGAAAATAAATGCTTACAAAGGAGATAAAAATTAACATTCCTTTGCATGCTGATGTGTTGCCCAACTTGAATCCTTTAACATTTTCCAGGTGGCAGCAGGAGATCATTAAAATAGCAGTACCCAGAGAAGTGGGGGAGTTTAGGCCAATAAGGAAGAAGCCAGGTAGAGCCAAACTCCAATCTCTGGCAGGGAAAAAACAACAAAAAAGGCTGAATATGTGCTTCAGGATTAAGAGACTTGGAAACCTGGAAGATGGATTATAATAATTGAGAAAGAAAAATATCCCAAACTGCAAATAAATCTGTTGTTTAAATCCTCATGATCTCTGCACAGATTTTGAAAATGTCCTACTGCTTTTCAAGATACATATACATTAGCATTGCATAAGCAGGGAAAACAAAACGAAACAAAGCAAAACAAATGAGAGAGAGACTGAAGTGTTGGCCAGAGAATAAGATTTTACAAAACTAAAGCCAAGAGATTGAAAAATTAAAGAGATTAAATATACATGTCTCTGGTGCAAAAGAGCTAAAATCAATACAGAGGCCATTATCAGATTTCAAATGAGCAGAGACAATCTTCCAACTAAACTCTGAAATCAAAACAGAAAATGTTGTCCCCTGGAAAACTCCAACTCCATGAGTGAGAAGACCACCAGGAAAATAGTTTTAAATCAACTGGTTTCCTGGTTTTGGAAGGGAATGTTTAATTCAGCTCCCTCATTTTACTGATGGGAGCTCACGGACCAGGGAAGTTACAGAACAAAATAAAGCATAAGCTGTGTTTCCTCTCTGTGACCTGTCTTCCCTGAGACTAACGATATCCTTCCTTTCTGAGAGAAACTAGAAAATCTTCATCTGGAACATAAAGAAAACACTGAAATAAACTTGTATCAAAGATAAAATTCTTACACTGATCAATTTCTTATCAATTTATTTCTTCTTAGCCTATCTCACTGAGATGTAGTTAGAAAACAAGGTGAGAATATTTGTGACATTATAAGGATCTTTGTTAAAAATAATAATAACTAAAAGAAGGAAAAATAGGAGGAAGGGGCAAAATTTGTCCACAGTTTACATTTGCATCCACCTTGACTGACTACAGATGTTCTTAACTCCCTGCACTGCACACCCACACACATCAATGCTCAGCCTAAATATCTGTTTAATCAATGCTAAATGAGACCCTCCTTCTGGCCTCCTCTGGCTGCGCAGGTGCCCAGAGTGAACCCAGATGGCAGCACCCACGGATCTGCAGTTGAAGACGTAGAGGAGGGTCTTGAGCACGCAGAGGCTTCTCTTAGAAACCTGAGGGGACTGTGGACAAGAATTTTGAGTGACGCCCAAATCCTGCAGAAGGAAAGAGGCTCCAGGGGCCTGGGGAGTGGTTTCACAGATTCCTAAGGCCAGCCTGGGTCTTCTTAGACTAGTGTGGAGGGCGAGTGGCTCTTGCAGGGTAGGAGCCTGCGGGGCTCGGTTGAGTTGTCTGTGACCTGTCACTGACCTGTCCCCTCGATCCGAGCTCCAGAGTGTTTTTTTGCACTTGGAGCCTTCAGGGATTCAGTTCCCTGGTAAGACCCAAAGAAAGTATTTCAAAGGGAGTCCCTTTGGACAGCTTGCCTGAGCTAAGGCCTCTGGAATTCTTCCGCCTCATTTGTTTTGAAAAACTCCAAATCTAACCTGCTTTTTTAGGCCATTTATTGGATCCCATACCTTGAAATGTTGCAGTATCTACCGTTCAGAAAGTCAGACATTCTCATAGCAATGTTCCTTTCAGGAGTTTGGCCCTCACCCCCACCCCCTTTTTTGAAGACCGTGTCAGAAAGAGAACTAGGTCCAGTAAAGTTGTTTTCAAGTCAGATTGCTATCAGAAGGAATTGGGTTTCTCCCTTTGTTTAAACAATTGCTTATAAATGTGTTATTACCCTGAAACATCATGCCACCTAAGAGTGGTCAGGATTCTCACACCACTACCAACCCAAAGTCATGTTTTCGGGGATAGGAGAGGGAGGACGGGGATTGCAAACAACCCTAGACTTCATTTAGTTTAAATCTGTACTTTTATAGGAAAGGCAACTGAGTTCCAGAAAAGTCTCAGTCAAAGGTTGGGATCCAGTATTCTCTGTCTTACCCCACACTTTTTGACTGTTAGTTTATGTTTTTCAGAAGAGCAACATATTTCTTCTTAAGACTGCCTTCCAGTCAACCTTTGCACAAGAAACATGACAGCTAAAACTGCTGTTGCTCTTAGTAAATGAAGCTGTTTGTTATTGCTCTGAGGAAGAAAAAATGATAAATGATACTAATGAGCTTAGGTTTCACTGTCAGAGGCATCACCTGAGTCCTTGGGGTAACAGACCATCTTCTCTGGCATCGGCCATTTCCCTACTGGCAAATTAAGGGAAATGACTGAACCTTGCTTCTGACAGCAGAGGACTTGGAAGACAGGAATGCCATGATGGTGCTTGTTACAACTGAGAATGTAGAATGAAGGTGAGAATGACCAAGTAGTTAGAGGTACGTATGGAGACCCCATTGACAAGTGACTACGAGGAGAGTGCTGGCATTAGGGCCAAATAAGGATGACCCCAGGGCTCTCCCCCTGCTCTAATCCACCCACCTCATCCCTCCTGGCAGGCATCTCCTCACATCTAGGACAGAGTCATGGCCCTCAGGACTGATGACTCTAGATAGATCAGCCTCCTGGTCTTGTCAGAACTATGTATCCATCCAGTCACCCATTCATCTATTTATGTATTTATTCTTATCCCTCCTTGTTCTAGAAGGATTGGAGGGAGCTCAAATAAAACATAACAAAACAGTGTAAATTAAAAGCAGTAAGAAAAGAAGGAAGAAAAAAAGTGAAGAACTAAAAGGGATCCAAGCATGAGACTGAAAGTGAACACCTCAAAATGCATTTTGTGATAAATTCCTCCTACTGCACCCATGTGATTTTTGTACTTTCTGTATGGGTATATAATAGATGGCAATTTAAAAATCTACTTTAAAAAATAATAATAATTACTGACAGAAAAATAGTACTGCATGATCTCACTTATATGTGGAATCCCCCCCCAAAAGAACTCATAGATGCAGGGAACAGACTGACAGTTGCCAGAGGCAGGGGGTGAGCAAAATGAGTGAAGGGGGTCAAAAGGTACAAATTTCCAGTTATAAAATAAATAAGTCCTGGGGGATGTAATGTACAGCATGGTGACTATAATTAATAAACTGTATTGCATATTTGAAAGTTACTAAGAGAGTAGGTCTTAAAAGTTCTCATCACAAGGAAAATAGTTAACTATGTGTGGTGATAGATTAACTAGACTTCTTGTGGTGATCATTTGGCAACATGTACAAATGTCATGTCAAATCATTATGTTATACACTTGAAACTAGCTTAATGTTATATATCAGTTATATCTCAAAAATAATAATAATATTTACATTAGTCATGCTTCTAACCAGTTCACTCACATTATCGCAGTATTTAATACTAACAACAACCCTATGAGAGTGATTACTGTTGTTATCGCTTTCTTAGAATTGAGAAATAGAGGATTAGGAACTTAAAGAATTTGTCGAAGATAAAACTTGGAGTCAGTTAAGGCATGCATTTAGCCAGGCTGTCAACCACAGAGTCCATACTCTTAAACTACTCTGCTAAGGATGGCTCCATCTTTATGAATATTCCAGGTATTTTTTTTCACTCTTCACTGAGGACAAATTACATGTAACAATGCATCACAGATGGATACTTTTTATAATGAGTTAACTTTTTAAAAAGTTTCTTATTCTAATAAAAAACAACTTTGTATAAATATGTGGAATACTGTGCTGCCTTGCTCTGAAATTGCCGTATTTTATTAATGAGCTAGGGTCTTAGTCTGCTATTAAGGTCAGAGGTATGATGGCCCTCTCCTGCTAACCTGCCAAAGAAAAGGTGAGCATTTGTAGCAAGCAAATCCCCACCTAACATGCAAAGTTTAGTACTGTTTGAGGAGGAGATAAGGAAAACCAAGAATACTTTCTATAGAGTGTCATTTTCTTTTAATCCAAAAAAACTAAAGTTGAGAAGCCCAGATGACAGAACTTTGTATTCCATTATGTCTCATCATAATCTCATTCATTATCTTATTATCATAATGATAATCTCACTCATTATCTCTCCCTTGAACTAGAAAATGAAGTCGATTACCAAGAGTTCAAGTCTGTGATATAATTCTAAATATTCTGCAAGACAGTCACTTGCTATGATACCACAGATTACCAAAAAAAGTTTATTTGCTATAATAAAGCCCTAATATAGGATCAAGGCCATAACACAAGATATCAGTACTTAGAGGAACCCACCAGATGATAATGAAATACACTTTATTTAGACTGCCTTTTAAAACAACATTTAGCTGTAATTTAAAGTAGGCAGAGAGTGAGGCAGAAGTAAGGAAGAGAGAAGACACAAGACTTAAAAACAGAAGGGTAGGATGCAAGGCATGCTATTTTTGTGTAAGGCACGTGTTGACTTAGAAAGAATTAGTAGTCATGAGCCACTGCAGCTCACTTAAACATGTCTTTGCAAGGGATCTACCAGAGATGATACATAATTTATAATTTGCCACAAAAAATACTTTTGGGGGGGCCTCATGAGTTGCAAACCACCCTGAAAATTCAGAAACTGAACATAAAATAGCTACATAATTTGACAGCAAGTACAGATATGAAACATGTCTTCAAGCTAGCAAAAGAAGTGACAGATTTAAACAGGACATCCAAAAAAGAATTTACCCCATGGAGAACAAAAAGAGAGCAGAAAAATAGAAAGATAACCAATATAATAATTTAAATACGTATGACTTAACTGCACATCTTCCTTTTTTGGTAATGTAAGTTTACAAATGGCTTGGTCAAAATATATTGTAGAGCTGCTTCACATAAAGATCAAGAATCCCTGACATCTGATGTACAGAAATGAAAACCAGAGTGATTATTATCAAGCCAGAAGTTCACTAACCCTACTATGGAACACTGCTACTCGAAAATCCCAACAGTCTATAAAACATTAATGGTATGCTAAATTAGGTGACTACTTTAAAATTCTCAAATGGGGAATCTCTAAATTAAAACTTCATGTGAAATACTGGCAGATTCTCACGTAAAATGGTTATGCAGAGTTTCAGAGAAAGGAAGAACTGTTCCCAAGAAATGTGTGTACGTATGAGTGTGAAAGTATGTGTCTCTATAGGTTTCTTTTTATCTCTTATTAGTCTTACAATCCAATTAAATGAGAATTCATGTTGTGAAACCTAAAGGTCAATCCAAACTTGACTTTTTTTTGTACTCCAGATGGTCTTATTCTCTACCACAATACAAGGAATAATAAAGGGCAGTGTCTTTTTTTCTTTCATTACTGAGGTATAATTGACATACAATCATGTAAACATATATAAAGTATACAGCTTGATAAGTTATGACATATACATTTACTTGGACAGCCATTACCACAATCAACATAGTGAACATATCCATCACCCCCAAAAGTTTATTCCTGCCCCTTTGAAATCTCTCCCTTCCCTTCTCCACTCTTTTTGCCTTTCCCCTTCTTCTCAATCCCCAGACAACCACTGATCTGCTTTCAGTCACTGTAGACTAATTTGCATTTTCTAAACTTTTTTTGTAAATGGGATCATGCAGAATGTACTCTTTTTTTGTCTGACTTATTTCACCCAGCATAATTATTTGGAGATTCACCCATGTTGTATGTGCACCAAAAGTTCAGTCCTCTTCCTTGCTGGGCAGTATTCCATTGCATGGACATTACACAATGCATCTATTCAGTCCCTTGTCACTGGACATCTGAATTTTTTTCAAATTGTTGACTACTACACATAAAGCTGTTATGGGCATTTATGTCCAAGCTTTTGTATTGACCTATACTTTCCATTCTCTTAGATAAATAACTAGGAGTATAGTGAATAGACCATAGGTTAACTGTAGGTTTAACTTTTTAGGAAACTCCCAAATCACTTTGTATAGTGGTTTCAATATTTAAATTCCCACCAACAGTGTATGGGAATTCCAGTTTCTCCTCATCCTTGTAAACATTTGTTATGGTCAATCATCTAATTCGAGCCATTCTAATAGGTGAGTAATACTATCATGCTGTGTTTTTAATTTCAATTTTTATTTTGAGCATCTTTTCATGTGGTTACTTATAGTTAACCTATCTTCTTCGGAGACATGTCTGTTCAAAGAATTTACACAGATATTATTGGGCTGTTCGTTTCATAATCATTAAATTTTAAGAGTTCTTTATACATTCTGGATACAAGGCCTTTATCAGATATAAAGTTTGCAAATATTTTCTCACAAAATATAAATTGTCTTTTCATTCTCTTAACAAATTCCTTAAAAGATCATAAGTTTTAAATTTTAATGAAGTTTAATTTATATATTTTTTATGTAGATTGTGCTTTTTGTATTGTAGTTAATAAATCTTTGCCTAAGGCAAGGTCACAAACATTTCTCCTATGTGTTATGCTGGAATATTTATAGTTTTAGGTTTTACATTTAGATCTTTGATTAATTTTAAGTTAATTAAGGATTGAAGTTGTTTTTGATTTTGCATGTGCATATCTAATTTTTTCAGCACCATTTGTTGGAATGGTCTCAGTGGGCTACAATCAAGGTGTCAGCAGGACTGTGTTCCTTCTGGAGGATCTAGGGGAGAATCCTTTTTTTTTTTTTTCCTGCTTTATCTAGTTGACCTAATTTAAAACTTAGTTCCATCTGCATCCTTAATTTCCTTTGCCATGTAACCTAATATACTGAATGTTCCAGAGGTTAACATGTGACATCTTTGGGGTGGGGGGGCTGGGCATTATTTTGCCTACCACACGTTTACAGAAATTCATGTTTTCCTATTCTAAAAACCTCCCTCCATCCCTTATGATAGGTCTGCTACCATAACCAATTATTTCACCACACTACAGACAGATGTTAATTCCCATTTCCTATCAGTTAGCCTTGTCCTAAAGCAGTTCAATGAACAGTGCCCTCCTTTAATATGTGAAAGTCAATGTCAGTGTCATAACATATAATAAATTATACATTTAATCTAGAAACCTGTGTGTCTATTTCTATTTTTTGAGAAGCATCAATGAAACAGCCATGCAACTGTCACATAAGTACTTGAGCAAAAGTTGTGCAAATATCTGTTATAGTAATTCCATAATTCCATGTATTTCTTCATTGAGTGGGTTGTCATACACAATAACCTTTAATGTAATTCTCAATTCTAAGCATATATGATTGTGTGCAACCAAAATAATAACTATAGTTACTATTACTCAGTGCTTACTGTGTACCAGGTATCTGTGAAACATTCATTACCTTGCTTAATCCTTACAACAAACTGTGAGGTAGGTTTTTTTCCCCATTACAGAGGAAGCTGGGGTACAGAGTTACAAAAACTTTAAATAATCTGCCAAAGGTCACATCTTTAGTGTGTAGGGGAGCCACTGTTTGATACCTAGTCCATGCTTTTATAACCATGACACCACACTGCTGTGATACTACACACTAAAGGGACCCACACACAGACTGGCAGGGATAACATTAGGAAAAACCCAGAGACCAGAAGTTTTGTTCTTGGGTTTGATATCAAATCAGCCCTTGACCTGCCCATAATCTCATAGTTTGCTCATGTTTCACCTTGTATTAATGAGCTTTGGCTAGATTATGCTGCAGAACAAATGACCCCAGAATCTTTGTGGCTTTCAACAACAAAAATTAACTTCTCAACTCATATTGTGTGTGCACTGCTAACAGCTCCCATCTGGAACAGGCAGATAATCTGCCAGAGAGAGAACAAACATGGAAACTCTGCAGTGGCTCTTAAAGCTTTGAAAGGGGCATACAACAGTTCTGCTCACTTTTCTTTGGTCAAAGTAAGTCACAAGACCAAGCTTGATGTCTATTAAGCAGAGAAGTATAATCTTAACACAGAAAGCAGCAGTAAATTGGGGGAACAATAGCAAAATCTATTGCAAACCTCTTCATTCATCTTTCCATTTCTCTGGCTTACTCCAAGCCCTCCCATTCAACATCTTTACCCATTGGTTTCTCTAGCTCTCAAACTATCCCTACATCTGTCCTTTGTGGCAACGTACTCCTTTTCTCTCCTTCCTTGTCTTACTGCTTGCCAGGTGCACATCTGTTAAATGAACCCCTTCAGTGAGGTCTGGGGATTTTCCCCTATAAATGGCTCTAACAGAGCCCCAGTGTCCAGGGATCCACTTCTCTGGCATTAGTTTACATAGATATTTCCTGAATTTACTGAATGACTTGAGTCTGAGTCTTAAAAAAAAAATTCTTTTAATAAATTTTAAAAAAAGGACATTCCATACTTATTCTAGGAAAGAGGTATTATTTTCATTCCTGTTCATTTGACTCACAGTAAATAGTTCCTTGAGGGAAGTAGTGTTCTATCATTCTCATATTACAGATTAAAAAACTGAGGTTCAATTTAAGTAGGAGACTTGCCAAAGTTCACCCAACTAATGGGTTGTGGAACCAAGTCCAAATCACAATTTTCAAACTCTAAATTGGGATCTCTTTTTACTAAACCAAATTGCTATTGTTAACATTTGGTGCACATTCCAAGCCAGAGAGAGTATGAATTTTGACTTGAGTTGGTGGGACTGAAACATGGAAATGGATTGAAAAGATGAGACTCAGATTTATACGTGGCTGACTCCAAGTCCAGTAATATGAGCTGTGAGGCTATGTTACTTGTACAGCAGACTGGCAGAATCACTGTTAGAGATGGACACACCAGCAGTCAATAGGAAGTGACAGCTAATGACCTGATGAATAATGCAAGGCCTCTACCTTTTAGTCTGGTCAAGTAAACTCATCATTGAAACATGCTGTGAATTATTTCTGTGAATGGCTTCTCAGAGAAGGTGGCACCTAGATCTGAGAGTTCAGAGACAAATGATTCAGGTAAGAAGAGTAGCAGATGGTTACTCCAGGCAGAACAAAAACACTGACAAAAAAGTTCATGTCCTGTTCAAGAACTACACAGGAATAGAAAACACTGTGCAAGGAGAGAGAAAGTGAGAGAAAAGACTGGAGAGATGGGCAAGGTCAAGTCATGGTGGTCCTCACATATTTTTTTCTTTTTTAACATCTTTACTGGAGAATAATTGCTTTACAAAGGTGTGTTACTTCTTTATAACAAAGTGAATCAGCTATACATATATATATATATATACCCCCATATCTCCTCCCTCTTGCATCTCCTTCCCATCCTCCTTATCCCACCCATCTAGGTGGTCACAAAGCACCGAGCTGATCTCTCTAGGTTATGTGGCTGCTTCCCACTACCTATCTATTTTATATTAGGTAGTGTATATATATATGTCCATGTTACTCTCTCACTTCGTCCCAAGTTGCCTTTCTCTGCCCCGTGTCCTCAAGTCCCTTCTCTATGTATGTGTCTTAATTCCTGTCCTGCCCCTTGGTTCTTCAGAACCACTTTTTTTTAGATTCCATGTATATGTGTTAGCATATGGTATTTTTCTCTTTCTGACTTACTTCACTCTGTATGACACACTCTAGTCCATCCACCTCACTATAAATAACTCAATTTCATTTCTTTTATGGCTGAGTAATATTCCATTGTATATATGTGCCACATCTTGTTTATCCATTCATAATTCAATGGACACTTAGGTTGTTTCCATGTCCTAGCTATTGTAATAGACCTGCAATGAACATTGTGGTACATGACTCTTTTTGAATTATGGTTTTATCAAAGTATATGACCAGTAGTGGGATTGCTGGATCATATGGTACTTCTATTTTTAGTTTTTTAAGGAACCTCCATACGGTTCTCCATAGTGGCTGTATCAATTTACATTCCCACCAACAGTGCAAGAGGGTTCCTTTTTCTCCACACCCTCTTCAGCATTTATTGTTTGTAGATTTTTTAATGATGGCCATTCTGACTTGTGTGAGGTGATACCTCATTACAGTTTTGATTTGCATTTCTCTAATGACTAGTGATGTTGAACATCCTTTCATGTGTTTGTTAGCAATCTGTGTATCTTCTTTGGAGAAATGTCTATTTAGATCTTCTGCCTATTTTTGGATTGCGTTTTTTTTTTTTTTTTTTCTACTATTGAACTGTATGAGCTGCTTGTAAATTTTGGAGATTAATCCTGTCAGGTGCTTCATTTACAAATATTTTCTCCCATCCTGAGGGTTGTCTTTTCATCTTGTTAGGGAAGTTTTCAACTATAATCTCTTCAAATATTTATTCAGTCCCTTTCTTTTTCTCTTCTTCTCTGGGACCCCTATAATTCAAATGTTGGTGCGTTTAATGTTGTCCCAGAGGTCTCTGAGTCTGTCCTCAATTCTTTTCATTGTTTTCCCTTTATTCTGCTCTGCTGTAGTTATTTCCACTATTTTATCTTTCAGGTCACTTATCCATTCTCTGCCTCAGTTATTCTGCTATTAATTCCTTCTAAAGAATTTTTCATTTCATTTATTGTGTTGTTCATCATTGTTTGTTTGCTCTTTAGCTCTTCTAGGCCATTGTTAAACGTTTCTTGTATTTCCTCCATTCTATTTCCAAGATTTTGGATCATCTTTACTATCATTATTCTGAATTCTTTTTCAGGTAACCTATTTCCTCTTCATTTGTTTTGTCTGGGGATTTTTTACCTTGCTCCTTCATCTGCTGTGTGTTTGTCTGTCTTCTCATTTTGTTTAACTTACTGTGTTTGGGGTCTCCTTTTTGCACCTGCAGGTTAGTAGTTCCCATTGTTTTTGGTGTCTGCCCCCAGTGGATAAGGTTGGTTCAGTGAATTGTGTAGACTTCCTGGTAGAGGAGACTGGTGCCTGTATTCTGGTGGATGAGGCTGGATCTTGTCATTCTGGTGGGCAGGACCACGTGTGGTGGTGTGTTTTGGGGTTACTGTGACCTTATTATGAGTTTAGGCAGCCTCTCTGCTAATGGGTGGGGTTGTGTTCCTGTCTTGCTAGTTTTTTGGCATAGGGTGTCCAGCACTGTATCTTGTTGGTCATTGAGTGGAGCTGGGTCTTAGCATTGAGATGGAGATCTCTGGGAGAGCTTTCACCATTTGATATTACATGGAGCCGGGAGGTCTCTGGTGGACCAATGTCCTGAACTCGGCTCTCCCACCTCAGAGGCATAGGCCTGACACCCAGCCCGAGCACCAAGACCCTGTCAGCCACACAGCTCAGAAGAAAAGGGAGAAAAAAAAGAAAGAAAGAATGGAAAAAATAAAAAGAAATAAAGTTACCTAAATAAAAAATTAATAATTAAAATAAATATTAAAAATTTTTTAAATTAAAAAAAAGAAAGAAGAGAGCAGCCAAACCAAAAAACAAATCCACCAATGATAACAAGCGCTAAGAACTATACTAAAAAAAAAAAAAAAAATGGACAGACAGAACCCTAGGACAAATGGTAAAAACAAAGGTATACAGACAAAATCACACAAAGAAGCATACACATACACACTCACAAAAAGAGAAAAAGGAAATATATATATATATACATCTATATATATAAAAAGGAAGAGAGCAACCAAATCAATAAACAAAGCTACCAGTGATAATAAACTCTAAATACTAAACTAAGATAAACATAAAATCAGAAACCAGTCAGTCGCATACAGCAAACCCCAAGTCTACAGTTCTTCCCAAAGTCCACCACCTCAGTTTAGGGATGATTCATTGTCTATTCAGATATTCCACAGACGCAGGGTACAGTTGATTGTGGAGATTTAACCCACTGTTCCTGAGGCTGCTGGGAGAGATTTCCCTTTCTCTTCTTTGTTCACAGCTCCTGAGGTTCAGCTTTGGATTTGGCCCCACCTCTGCATGTAGGTCGCCTGAGGGCATCTGTTCCCGCCCAGACAGGATGGGGTTAAACTAGCAGCTGATTAGGGGGCTCTGGCTCACTCAGGCTGGGGGGAGGGAGGGGTAAAGAAGTGGGGCGAGCCTGAGGCGGCAGAGGCCAGCGTGATGTTGCAACAGCCTGAGGTGTGCCGTGTGTTCTCCTGGGGATGTTGTCCCTGGATCACGGGACCCTGGCTGTGGTGGGCTGCACAGGCTCCTATAAGGGGAGGTGTGGATAGTGACCTGTACTTGCACACAGGCTTAGCGTTTCATGCCCATCTCTGGTGTCCACACTGATAGCTGTGGCTCGTGCCCACCTCTGGAGCTTCTTTAGGAGGTGCTCTGAATCCCCTCTCCTTGCACACCCCAAAACAATGGTCTCTTGCCTCTTAGGCAGTTCCAGATGTTCCCGGACTCCCTCCAAGCTAGCTGTGGCACACTAGCCCCCTTCAGGCTGTGTTCATGCAGCCAACCCTAGTCCTCTCCCTGGGATCTGACCTCTGAAGCCGGAGCCTCAGCTCCCAGCCCCCACGTGTCCCGGCAGGTGAGCAGACAAGCCTCTCAGGCTGGTGAGTGCTGGTTGGCACTGATCCCCTTGCGGGAATCTCTCTGATTTTCCCTTTGCAACCCTACTGCTGTGCTCTCCTTCATGGTTTCCAAGTTTCCCCCCCACCACCCCCCATCTCTGCCAGTGAAGGGGCTTCCTAGTGTATGGAAACTTTTCCTCCTTCACAGTTCCCTCCCCGAGGCGCAGGTCCGGTCCCTATTCTTTTGTCTCTGTTTTTTCTTTTTTCTTTGCCCTACCCAGGTACATGGGCAGTTTCTTGCCTTTTGGGAAGTCTGAGGTCTTCTGCCAGCATTCAGTAGGTGTTCTGTAGAAGTTGTTCTACATGTAGATGTATTTCTGATGTATTTGTGGGAAGGAAGGTGATCTCCACATCTGACTCCTCCACCATCTTGAAGGTCTCCCACTAGCAAAATGTCAAGGTTTGTAGTGATCTAGATCAGTGTTGGAGACATCTGCCTAGACTTTTAACCTCTTCTGCCAGCCCCCAAAACTAAAAGTGTATCTGCAGTCAGGCTGTCTTTCAAAGGAATAGGTCAGCCTGGAAATAAGCCAAAATTATCAACCTTTTAGGCTCTGTGACATGAAAGCCTTCAGATGTTTTCCAACAAAGCCCATTAAAAGGATCTTAAGCCCTTGAGACTGAAAACAAATGTGACATTCTGCTGCATTCAATAATTATTTGCTTCTGAGCATTTGTTTGCCATTATTTTTTGTGGACCCTTTGTAGGATTTGTGTTGAGATCTCCCATATTGGCAGACCAAAATGAATTCAATGAATTCATTGCAAATTCCTTTGGTGGATGATTAATACCTTCCTGAATAAAATTCAAAATAGGGTAAGGGTAAAGATAGGCATAGAAAAAAATAGAGAAATTGCATTCAATTAATCTTTTTTTTTTTTTTGTCCATATGAAATTGGAAGCACAAGATTACTAAAGCAGAGATGTCCCAGTTAGAAAACAAAGTCAGAAGTATCCTTTTGATTGTCTGGACTTTCAAAAGAATATAGATGTGTCTAGCACAATGTTTTAAAGGTATGAAATCTCTGAATTTATCTTATGAGAAGGTGGGTTACAAACAAGTAACTTTGGCTGGGTTTATATTGCAATTAATATTCAGAAGTGTCCTCATTAACAACATTAACCAACTAAGTATTGCAAACTTGAGCTACTTATCTCCATTTTAGAGATAAATTTCCTCTCCCTGTAACTAGTAACAAAAAGTAGTGGATCAGTTAGCTTTTGCTGCATAACAAATCTAAACTTAGTGTCTTAATATAACAACCATTTACTTAGCTCACGATTCTTTGGGTCATCTGTGTCAACCTTCTGTTCTGATCTTAGACAGTTTGGCTAATCTTTCTTGGGTTTTTTCATAAGTTTATATTTAGCTTATTGATCTACTGATGGCTGTGTGATCAAGGATCTTTCACTCACATGTCTGGCAACTGGCAGGTTGTCATACAGGATACTGGGATAACTGGGCCACATGCTGTTCATACTCTGGCAGGCTAGTCTAGACTTCCACATATAGCAGCCATAGAGTTCCAAGAACAGCAAGAAGTAACAGACCTCACTGCTCAGGTGCTTTTCATGCCATATTTACAAACACCCCTCTGACCAAAGCAAGCACATGGCAAAGCCTAGATTCAACGGGTAGGGAAATAAATGCTACCTTCTTGACAGGAGTTGCAAAGCCACATTGGAAAGAGGTGGGCCTACAGACAGGAAAAGAATCTGTGGCAATCTACAACAAAGACAAAGCCTAACACAATATCTTCAAAACCCACCTACCAGTAAAAGAAACAGAAAATGCTTCAGCAGTGCTCAGCAATTTAACAACAACCACACCTCCCACAACTCATGCTGTTGAAAGATAAAGTCATAAGAATTTTTATTAATGCCCCAGGTCTAGATAGAAGGACATTAGATGTATGTCCTTCTCTTATTCTTTTTCCTAAGACATAGTGGGATGTGCAGAAGGCTAAACAATGGCTTTGACTTTCTCTTACTGAAGTGAGAGTTCTACTACTACTCCCAGGTGAGAAATAACCTGAAAGTTCAAACTATTTCAGCAGAGAGAACAGAGCCCAGGTGTTCTAACAAAGACTAAATGCTCCCTCTCCTCTTCTGCTTTCCCTCTCTTCTCCCAATAGCATGTAGTTTGGAAAACACAAATAATGTTGGAAGAGAATCAAAAAGTCACTCACTCTATATAACAGCAAACTGAATATCTAGACAAAGCCATTCAAGCATGAACAAAACCCTGTAAAACAGCAGACAAAATACGAGAGAGGGAGGGAGGGAGAGAGAGAGAGAGAGAAAGATAGAGAAAGAGATGACGTAAAAAGACTAAGGATGTGGACTAGAATAACTCAAGAAAAGAAAATTTCTTATTATTTAATAAGAACATAAATTCAATACAATAAAAGCTTAAAGACCAATGATAAACCATTAGAACGGCATGTGACATTGAAAGGGAAATTCAATCATAAAATATTAAGGGCAAAAACAAAATAATTTTAGAATTTATAAATAGATTTCAAAGAGCAACCGATTCAATAGTTACCACACCTAGAAAGCTAATTATTGTCACGGAGGAAAAGCTTGAGATAATCACAGAGAATGCACATGAAAAAAAAAGAGATAATAGCATTTAGAGAGAAATTAATGAATAAGAAAAGCAAAGATGATCAAATTAAGGATAATTGTTATCCACAAAGTGAAAAATCCAATAAATGGAAAAAAATTTTTATTTAATGATGTAATAAAAGAAAAATTTTCTGGAATGAAGAAAAAATTGAACTTGCCATTGGAAAAATAAGTGCAATATGATCCAGAAATTACAATACTGATACATATATACTAGCTGTAAATATATATATATGTATACACAAACACACACACACACACACATACACACTAGCTAAGGTTCTATTCTTTTTTTGTGTGTGTGTGGTACGTGGGCCTCTCACTGTTGTGGCCTCTCCCATTGCGGAGCACAGGCTCCGGACACGCAGGCTCAGCGGCCATGGCTCAGGGGCCCAGCCGCGCCGTGGCATGTGGGATCTTCCCGGACCGGGGCACGAACCCATGTCCCCTGCATCGGCAGGTGGACTCTCAACCACTGCACCACCAGGGAAGCCCTAAAGTTCTATTCTTTAAGAAGGAATAGGGAAAGAATTCTGTAAGCATCCAGGCTTTAAAGTAAATCATTTACAAGGAAAAAAAATGAGGTTGGTCTCAAGCTTTTCCACAGCAGTATTCAACGCCAATAGATAATAGAGTAATATCTATAAAATTTAGAAATAAAGTGTGATCCATGAATATTGTGCTTAATTGAAATGGCATTCAAGTATAAGGCCAATAAGTAGGCAAAAATTTTCAAATATGAAAGAATTTAAGGAATATATAATCCATGAGCCTTTCAAAAACCTATTTGACAAATATATCTACTCAAAAGAAAACTCAAAATAAATAACTCAGGAATAACGAAGTCCTGACAGTAGCTAAAAATACAGAATTAATTTTTAAGATACTATGAGAAATATGGTTACTGAAACAAATGGATATTAAGAGCCTGGACAATGAAGTAAAACTAGGAAAACTGACTATGGGATCAGTTAACACTCATCCCTTTAGAAATGGGGCAGGACCCTGTGGGGCCCTCTCAGGTACAGATCCTTTCCGTGTCCCCTGTTTCTTGTTTGCAGGAAATGGGCTTCATTCAGCCTCCTTGACCATCTCTGAATTCCAAAGCTCAGACTGAAACAGTTGCTCATCAGGGAAGGGAGGGAATGCAGAAACAGAGGAGAAGCAGTCAAGAAACAAGGTGGGGGCAGGGTCCTGGTTCCTCCTCAGTGAATATTCATAACAATGCATCCTTTGTTCTTCTGCATATATCATGAGTTCTTCTGCAGGAACTAAGGCCCCCACGCAGGTGGGGGATGGTGACTTCAGGCTGAGCACACGATTCCTGGAACACTGCCCTGTTATCTTACCACCAACCAATCAGAAGAAAGTCTGCACATAGTGGAAGTTAACGAAGACTCTGACCCCCTCCCAAAATGATTCTCCCTTTAAAAACTTTCTTGGTCAAGCAGAATCTTCAGAGTTGGTTTTGGGACATGAGTCCACCATCTCCTCAGGTTGCCAGCCTCCTGAATAAAGCAACCTTTCTCTTCCTACCAGCCTTTGGCTTTCAAGCAGTGAGCAGCCAAACCTGACTTTGGTAATACTTTAACTGCAGGGAGTCAGTCACTACTATCTAATATTTAAGCAAATAGTTAAAAAAATTTAAAAACAGTGTCTCCAACTTCTTCACATTTTTCCATTATCTATTTTCTTTACCTTGCAGGATATTTTAGGGAAAATACGTTTTGTGATGAAGATTTAGGTAGATATACATATATATTTGTCTATATATATGTAAAAATATATTGTGTATAGATCCATAATATGAAATTTTAATTCCTTTTTATTTCAATTCAGCTTGTGTTATATTTAATTCAATTCAAAATATATATCAGGGCTTCCCTGGTTGCACAGTGGTTTGGAGTCCACCTGCTGATGCAGGGGACGCGGGTTCGTGCCCCGGTCTGGGAGGATCCCACATGCCGCGGAGCGGCTGGGCCCGTGAGCCATAGCCACTGAGCCTGCACATCCAGAGCCTGCACTCCGCAACGGGAGAGGCCACAACAGTGAGAGGCCCACGTACCGCAACAACAACAAAAAGTATATATCAGTTTTTATCAGAAATAGTATCAATAACATGATCTAATTTTTGTAAAAGTGTTTATACCTTCTCCATCTTTTTTCTCTATATTATGTGAATATATAGATGTCTGTAATGATGTTTACTAAATGTTAATGATGTTTGTTTTCAAGTGGTGGGAGTGACTGAATTTTTTTCAATCTTTTAAATTTTACTTTTTCTGCATTGTCTGGAGTCATAGTATGGGCATATAGCAATATCAGTTTTACAAAAATGGTAAAGTGATTTTTCATTAAGATAGAAAATAATGAAAATGGGAAGAAACCGAAGCACAATGTCAATGGTGGTTCATTCTTGCTGGTGGGAAAATGAATGATTATTTTATTACACTTCTTTGGTTGTACTTTCCTGTAAGTTTTTTTAATTTCTAAAACTTAATTTTTCTTTTAATTTGGAGGGAAAATGAATATGAATCACAAAAACTGATGTCTACTGATTTTTTTTTTTTTTGGTAATTTTTTTGGTCCTCTGCTTGTGCTGTAGCTCACACTTCCAGAAAGTTGAATTTTCAGAATGCTCCCTCCTCTTTGTTACCAAAAATAAGAAAAGCATAAGTGGATGCTTAGACTAAGCCTCACCAAGAATTAAACTACTTCCTGTAAAAAAATGTGTTAAACATTTGAAATTCAGCCATTGTATAGTCTGGTTAATATGAAAAAGCAGGAGTTTAGCTCTAAACCCTGTAAAGAGATACCTGTGAATGATGAATGCTATATGGCATATTATAGAGAGAGGAAGATGGCAGTGGAAATAAGGAAGAAAACGCCAGAGAACTGATTAAGACTTTTGTGAAGTAACCACATATCTACATTGTAGTGAAGTCATAAGCACCTTTGGCAAGATGCCAGAAGGGCAGGATTATGTAAAAGAACAATAACGATAAACCCAGCACTACTTGTTCTGCTACTGAAATGCAAGCCATGGGCAATAAGTAAGAATTGGAATGAAATTAAAAACTTGGAGCAATAATGACTAACATCAGGAGAAAAAGAGAAAGTAATCTGGTAAGAAGCTGCTATTAAACCTCTTTAATTCTTTCCTCCCTCCTGCCTCTGACTCAGTGGTAAGAGTCCTTTCTAGAGAATCTTTGTCTCTAGGAGGCAGAAATGCAAATTCAATCAAGCTCAGAGACTGAGTATGTGATGCCAGGAGTGTTCTGTGATATCTCTGAGGAAGTCAAAGCTTCCTAAGCAAGTCCTGCATTAGGAGACGATAAAAATACCATCACAGTGAGAACCTAAAAAAGCTAATATACAAACAACCAAAAACATCTCTGTATCATCAAGAGAAGCCAAAATAATACTAATTCTATCCTTGGTTTTATGTGATAATAAATAAGAAACTGTGTCTTGATAAATCCTCTCTACCAAGGAACATGCCTTATGTTGGTGGGCTCACATAATCCTTAGAGAGCAATTATTACTAATCCAATTTTAAAGTGAAATTACAGAATTCACAGAGAAATTAAGCAATTTCCTGAAGGCAATGCAGAGTCAGAATTCAAACCCAAGCAGCTCTGACTCCAAAGCTCTTTCTACCACCTAACATTAGAAGTCAGTGTTACTTAACAATGAGCACAGAAATTGAGTTTATTTTATAATGTAATAAAATTGGAAAACCCTAGGGTGGAACCCAAAAGAAATGCCAAGGTTTTTGTTTTTGTTTTTTCTATTATAATTAATCTGGACTTAATTCCATTTTTATGGTAGGGTTTTTCAATAGATGATTCAAAAATAATTAAATTATGGTTTTGAAAAATATTTAATTCAACCAAAGCAGGGGTAGATCTTGATGATAAAGGAATGATGTCGATGAAATGAATTTCTGTATTTGAAAATAACCTTAGTGAGATCTAGACCGATTTTGACAAAAGACCTTTGAACACATCTAATGTCTGTTAAAATAGAGTTAAGTATCTATTAACACATTCCTTTAAACTTCTTCCAGATAGGCTATTAGAAAATATGTATTTTCAAAAGAAAAAATATCCATTGTACAGCCAAGCTATAAATGACCACTTTTAGTCAAATCTACCATGGAAATACTAGAAATACTTCCGAAAATCACTCTTTTCTATAGTTGTGAATGCAACTCATCTACAGCGAGACTGTTTCTAAGTCACCATCATATCCTAAAGCAAATTTTCTCAATTTTAAATATTTCATATTTACAAACAGCATCTTTTAGGTATCTGCACAGTTCACAGTGATTTCCCCCGGTCTAGGTATAGTATCTCATACTGTGATGTCCTTTTTCCTATGCTGTTTAATTGGAAATGCTTTGCTTACCACTTAACTCTAACCTTATCTCATATCCTTTATATTCTGTTATGCCCACTGAGACTCAGTCACAAGGAACTTGTGAAACGTAGTAGAAAGACTATCAGGTATAGAGTTAAAAGAACTGGGCTTGAATTTTAAGTCAAACTCAGCAGGAGTCAAATCAACAGAGCTGTGTACTTCCATGGGGCAAGGACCATTTGCTACCTTGATCCCAGTGCCTAGAAGAGTAAGTAGGCATTCAGTCAGTATTTGTTGAAAGTGAAAATAACATGCTTTAACCATACCATAGGATTATTGTTAAGATTAATACAGGAAGTACTTTTTTAAATTAGTAAACATAATTTTTTAGAGCAATTTTAGGTTCACAGAAAAATTAAGCAGAAAGTACATAGTTCCCATATATTTTCTGTTCCTACACATACAACCTCCTCCAATACTGACATTCCACACTACAGTGGTATATTTGCTATAACTGATGAACCCACATTGACACATCATTAAACCATAGTTTAGACTAGGGTTCACTCTTATGTCACATGTCCTATGGGTTTTGACAAATGTATACTGACATGGAGCCACTACTGTAGTATCTTACAGAATAGTTTTACTGCCCTAAAAATCCTCAGTGCTCCAGCTATTCATCCTCCTGCTTCCCTTATCCCAGCAACCACCAATCTTTTTATTGTCTCCATAGCTTTGCCTTTCCCAGGATGTCATATAGTGGGAAATACACAGTATATAACCTTTTTAGATTGGTTTCTTTCATCTAGTAATATGCATTTAAGTTTCCTCCATGTCTCTTCATGGCTTGATAGTTCATTTCTTTTAGCACTGAATAATACTTCCTTGTCTGGATGTACCACATTTAGAAGTACCTTTAAACTATAAAACATAACACTAGTTATCATTACAATCATTGTGATTGTTGAAGCGACATTTCAACAGTAGCCGGCTTGAGTATGCCCCAACTCTTGGTTTTTGGATCATGGAGACCTACTGATTTCTCATTTTTCAGCAATAAAAAGAGGAAATAAAAAAATGTTCAAGACATTGGCCGCAGCATATCCAAATATCACACCTATAAAGAAGTCAGCTTATAACTGTTTCTCTATAGAATGCTAATGTGGCTTGAACTTGATATCAAATAGTCACACTTCCTTTCACAGAGAGGCTGTGACTAATAATTTATTTCCAGACAAATAAATGTTTCTCTTTTCTCACCTCCAAAGACCAATTCAACATCAAACCCACCAAACCTAGTGCTGTAAATTTGAAAAGGGGAAGATGAAGTGTCAATTTACATCTTCCCTGGTATGGGCCCAAGCCTAAGACTGAGTACATCCTAAATCAGCACCAATGCAAGATTTTGAGCATAGAGGAACACCAGCTCCACTATGGTCTGCCGAGCCAAGAATGACTGAACATGAGATATGAGTTCCTCCTTCCTGGATGGTAGAACAGAATTATGGTGTCCCTAGACATTGGAATAAAAGGTGTAATTCACTTTGCTAATTTACCCTTTGAAAATTTTCTCTGACAGGATTCTATTGGGTGCCATTTTTATGAAGTTCTGGGATCCTATTTCATTTTGTTTTTCAACATGCTAAAACCATTTGATAAATAGAATTTAACCTCTAGCTGACAAGTAATCAGGGGCCCCTTACTGGAGTAAAGTCACATTAATAAAAAGGGGAGCAGAGTCCCTTTACTGGTAGCATGACCTGTGCCTTTCAAAATTTGATTATTGCCCAGTTCAAGAAAAGATACTGAAATTGAAGAGGTCAAGAAAGAAGAAGAGATCCCATAGAAAATAGAAACATGATACCTCTGAGTTCTCTGGGTCCTCTTTTAAGCCAGGCACCAGGACAACTCACTTAACAAAAATTATATCACTCTCTCGTTGGTATTTATGGTTGCAGATTCCAAGATACATGCCACAGCTTTTTCTGGTTATATTTTGTGGGGGAATTATTTAGAAGAGCCATTTCAAGTATAACAGGGTTTTAGACATTTTAACTCAAGGTTAGGTTGACAAGTGTTATGTTCATAGGGATACATGTGGTCTATCTCAAGAAAGAATCAGGTAGAAGGTCCATGTGTTCTTTCAGATCCTTTGTTTTAGGGCACAGTTCTATTCATTCATTTCTTTATCCAGTTTTCTAAATCTACCAGAACTTCAGCAGGCGAAGCAGGAGAATGCAGTAATAGCTTTCAACTTTGCTTCAAAAAGAACTGTCCTGCGTTTGTGGGAGAGAGTGGCAGACGTGGATTGTGATTATTTAGTGGCCTTTATCCTTTAAAGACGATGATTATCTCAAAACATCTGAGGTATAATCCCCTTTATCTGACTTTACTTCATCAACAAGCTTATAGATTTATATGAGGACTGCCTCAGATAGCCCCAGCTAATTCTGGCACAAAATCATTGTCTTAAAACAATAAAATTTGATTCACCTTGTTCTTATCATTATTATTTTGAACATCTATTATTAACTAATTTTGAATCTACTTGAGACCTAATGTTATGGGATTTATGTCTCAAACATTTATTATCTTATTCTAGAGCTAAATTTAATTCCATTAATCTTTTATTTTTATGCATTCCCATATTGTAAACTCAAAACTAAAATTAAAAGGATTTTTCTCTAGAACAAATCACCTTAAAATTTGTATGGAGACACAAAAGACCCCGAAGAGCCAAAGCAGTCTTGAGGGAAAAAAACAGAGCTGGAGGAATCAGACTCCCTGACTTCAGACTATACTACAAAGCTACAGTAATCAAGACAATATGGTACTGGCACAAAAACAGAAACATAGATCAATGGAACAAGACAGAAACCCAGAGATAAACCCACACACCTATGGTCAACTAATCTATGACAAAGGAGGCAAAGATATACAATGGAGAAAAGACAGTCTCTTCAATAAGTGGTGCTGGGAAAACTCAACAGCTACATGTAAAAGAATGAAATTAGAATACTCCCTAACACCATACACAAAAATAAACTCAAAATGGATTCAAGACCTAAATGTAAGACCGGATACTATAAAACTCTTAGAGGAAAACACAGGCAGAACACTCTCTGACATAAATCACAGCAAGATCTTTTTTGATCCACGTCCTAGAGTAATGGAAATAAAAACAAATGGGACCTAATGAAACTTCAAAGCTTTTGCACAGCAAAGGAAACCATAAACAAGACCAAAATACAACCCTCAGAATGGGAGAGAATATTTGCAAATGAATCAACGGACAAAGGATTAATCTCCAAAATATATAAACAGCTCATGCAGCTCAATATTAAAGAAGCAAACAACGCAATCCAAAAATGGGCAGAAGACCTAAATAGACATTTCTCCAAAGAAGACATACAGATGGCCAAGAAGCACATGAAAAGCTTCTCAACATCACTAATTATTAGAGAAATGCAAATCAAAACTACAATGAGGTATCACCTCACACCAGTTAGAATGGGCATCATCAGAAAATCTACAAACAACAAATGCTGGAGAGGGTGTGGAGAAAAGGGAACCCTCTTGCACTGTTGGTGGGAATGTAAATTGATACAGCCACTATGGAGAACAGTATGGAGGTTCCTTAAAAAACTAAAAATTGAATTACCATATGATCCAGCAATCCCACTACTGGGCATATACCCAGAGAAAACCATAATTCAAAAAGACACATGCACCCCAATGTTCATTGCAGCACTATTTACAATAGCCAGGTCATGGAAACAACCTAAATGCCCATCGACAGACGAATGGACAAAGAAGATGTGGTACATATATACAATGGAATATTACTCAGCCATAAAAAGGAAAGAAACTGAGTCATCTGTTGAGACGTGGATGGATCTAGAGAGTGTCATACAGAGTGAAGTCAGTCAGAAAGAGAAAAACAAATATCGTATATTAACGCATGTATGTGGAACCTAGAAAAATGGTACAGATGAACCGGTTTGCAGGGCAGAAGTTGAGACACAGATGTAGAGAACAAACGTATGGACACCAAGGGGGGAAAACCGCGGTGGGGTGGGGATGGTGGTGTGATGAATTGGGCGATTGGGACTGACATGTATACACTGATGTGTATAAAATTGATGACTGATAAGAACCTGCAGTACAAAAAACAAAAATAATCAACTAATACTAAACTTTTTTTGGGTTATTTGGATGGAAATATGTTAATATAAATGTTTCAGACATTACATGAAATTTCTAAAAATCTTATATGTTCTGGTATAATGTTATAAGTCATAATTCTAGTTATTACTTTAAAATGTATATCTCAGAAATAAAAACAAACAAACAAACAAACAAAGGATTTGTTTCTGATCCGTAAATGAAGTTAAAGCAATTTCAATTTTCAGTTCAGGAGCTGCACCACAAAGTTGGAGGCAAAAGTAAGATAAATATAGGAGAGGAGGTTAAATTTACAAAGAATAGTCAAAGAACTTCTCTCATTCCCTTTGCCTTAGAAGTGATTTTCCATATACCAACATCTAATTTCTCCACTATGTCAGAATTCCCAGATATTGTCCTAAAAATATTTGGATAATATAGAACCCTAGAGCAGTAAAAATTTCCTCCATAGTTGGTTATTCCTGGGAAACAAAGCTTATTCTTTTTTTTTTTAAAATAAATTTATTTATTTATTTTTGGCTGCTTTGGGTCTTTGTTGCTGTGTGTGGGCTTTCTCTAGTTGCGGTGTGCGAGGGCTACTCTTCATTGCAGTGCATGGGCTTCTTATTGTGGTGTCTTCTCTTGTTGCCGAGCATGGGCTCCAGGTGTGCAGGCTTCAGTAGTTGTGTCTCACAGGCTCTGGAGTGCAGTCTCAGTAGTTGTGGCGCAGGGGCTTAGTTTCTCCGCGGCATGTGGGATCTTCCCGGATCAGGGCTCAAACCCGTGTCCCCTGCATTGGCAGGTAGATTCTTAACTATTGCACCACCAGGGAAGCCCACAAAGCTTATTCTTTATTCTTGGTATTTTCAGTTCTGTTACAGAAACATAAACCCTTTCTACTCCTTACATTGCTCTTAGATACTGCAAAATACCATTTACATGGCTCTAATTCAGCTAGATGCTGAAAGAAATATTTGTGATACATTCTATTTGGAATTGACTTGTTAAAATTAACACTGTTAGGTCATTAAAACAGTTGCAGTGAAAGTAATGTGATGGGATTTCATTACACAGAAGGACAAGAATTTCTCGTGATGAAGTTTTTTTTATCTAGGCATTTTTATTCATTTAGGCTTCTTGGAGAAATGTTTCTTACCATCATTTTCACTCTTTAATAGCTATGTAGTCAACGCATATTTTGCTTGGGCTAAAATGCACTCTGTCACCAGTTTATCTCCACTATAAAGTAAATGCTGAAAGTTGTAGTTAATAATTTAAAAATAATAATAATAAGAGAGAAAAGGATTTGGGGGAAAGACTGTGAATAAATAAAAAGAAAAGTGTTAGATCACTGATGTTTTTGTTTATATAACAGGGTATTTTTTTAACAAAAATCAGCATAAAAAAATCAGCATGTACTTACTAATCTCATTTGCATATAATAATTTCTTGCACGTATATCTGAGAACTAACAAAAGCTTCAGAAATCGAAATCCCTTTCTACATTACCTTCTCTAGGAAAAAGGGGTGTTAATAGGAAGCAGTCACTTCTGTGAAATTGCTAAGCAAAAGCTAAGGGGGATGATCGATACTATTTTCATGATTAATGTTGCTAGGTCTTATAATCTACTTCTCCTATGTAATTAAGTTTCTAATGTTCTGGTTAAGTGTAATTAAGCAAATTAGTAAAAAGCTAGAGAAGCAAAGAATTTAAAGGGCAGTGGTAGAAAAAAAACATTCTTGAATCAAAGGAGTTGATTTTTGCCAAGAAGAGCCAAGAGGTCAAGAATTGCATCCTTCTGATCTAAGGTGCATAGTTTAGTGTGTTTGTTTTCATTTCTGAAGAACAAGAAAATAAAAAACATCAGTTGTCACCTCAAGAATTTGGAACCATCTAAGACCTGTTCCTTCTCCTCCAAACGCCTGCAGAACTTGGCTCAGAAACCACTCTATCACTGTAAAAATAAATGAGAAGATTGTGCATAATACCACAGAAATCCAAGTTAGTGGTGTATTGAGAGGGATCTGCTTTCCTATTCCCAGATGATTGAATTAGGCATGAACTGCAGGGAATGCTTTCAAAATAACTCTGTTCATTATAGATGCTTTTGGAGGAAGAATCCAAAGTGTTCCAAATCCCAAGGGCTGCTCTGCTATATTGAGTGGCCTTTGGATTGACATCCATACTAGTCAACTTACAACAAGCTCAAATCCCACAACAGCTCTGCTGGCTAGAACAGTTTTATCATAGAAAGGATCAAGAAAATGGCTTGAAATAGGTTGGTTTTGTATTAGAGCTACAGTAAAGAGGGATATTTAAAATCCATGAATTAAGTTTGCCGCCGTCTATTAGGAGTGCAATTGTGTCTGTTTATTGAGATGTTAAGTGTGGAAAACACGGTGATAAAATGAAGATATGCTCTAGCTCCAAGTTCAGACCCAGTTCATGATAGGTACACAAGAAATATATGACTATTGAGCCAAAACCAAAAAAATCTCAGCCAAAATTTTGTTTCCATAAAAAAAAAATCAATCACAACTTAAATTACTTGTGAATCGTTTGATTCACTGTAGAAGATAAACAGTTTGTTTGCAAAAGAAATTATATCTTTAATTTCTGCATCAAGAGATAAAAAAAAGATCTTGCTACAAAGAAAATTTGGAAGTAATATGATATTACCTGATGGTCATAAGTATTTTTTTATCTGAGAAACTCAAAAGAAACTAACAATCTAAAGTTGTGTCAAGTTTTTCAAGATTTGTTCACATTTTTATCCTTATACAGACAACATCTGGGTCATATGAGATTAGAAGAACTTGTGGAGAATTGCCTACATAACTGTCTAAGAAAGCAAAGGAACTTGTTAACAGGAGAGGTAATCCAATTAGAATAATTGGCATTTGCAAGGCATGGTTATATTATGAAGACTCAGTTTGGCTTTTACCCAACCTCATCTCCTATCACATAGGCAAGGAATCTGCAGTAATATTGAAGAACCACAAATCTCCAGGGAGCTAAAATGAATTTGGATTCATTTCTGAGGGTTATTTTCTTCTACACATAGAACAAGCCAAATTACTCTAGTATACACTTTGAGGGTGAGAAGATAGGAGTTACATGACAAGAAAGGGTTTTTTTTTTTTTCATTAGGCAACTGCTTTTCATCTCTCAAAATTTTTCTGAACTTCAACTTTTTTAATGCTATTAAACCATAATTTCCCTATTGCATGAGAAGAAATTATACCATGAAAGTAAAGCAGTTCATTCTTGAGATATATCCATCAGAGTATTTCAACCTACCCTATGGTGTCTGACTGACTCAGACCTTGAACACAAAAAGCTGAGCCTGTTTCTTCTCCCTCACTTAACAGAGAGGCAAACACACTGTCAGCACTCAATTAATACACTATGATACAAAATCCTGAGAGGCAATTTGTGGTCCACTCCTGGACATCCTTCACTTTGGCATGGCTCACTCTGCAGTGATCTGGCTGCCGTTCCCACTGAAATGATGGAAAATATCTGACACTTTACCCAAATGGGGGGTAAAATCCTTTATATGAGGAACCACCAACTTACTAAGGAGGTAAGCAGTGAGAAAAACAACTTCTTTTCACTGCTTGACAGAGACAGTAAGATTATACATATTTTTTGATAAAACCTTGAGAGATACATTGAGAAGGATTTATGCCCTCTGCATCCAAGTGGGTTTTTCTTTAAGGGATCAGATGTTCCTTCAAAAGATTAGTAGAGGCCTCTTAAAAGTCAGTACGGCACTGCATGGTATCCTATCACTTATTAACACCAAAAGCATAGATTACACTGCATAATTAAGCTTTTAAAAATATCCCAGCCACCAAGTACAAAGTATTTTGAAACATATAGGCAACATGGACAACTTTTTCTCTCAAGACAAAGACATCATAATACTTCTGCTGTTGTTTTGCTTAATGAGATTTAAGGGCTCTGGAATTGAAATATTCAAACTCATTGTCTTTTCTTGTCCACAGTTTCAATTAAGAAGCAACAAAGCAGATTATTATTACCAGAATAACACATGGAAAACATAGCAAATAAAACATTAATTTATTAACATATGAACATTACTTTATTGGAATTGATACTATTTAGAGGTTTCTGCTTCTTGGCCTAAGTCCTCCCGCCCTTCCCTGAGAACTGTCTCTACAACTATGAGGTTATTTTGGTAGTACCTCTTGTTGTTCTCTGGCTGTATGTAGGTGGATCAAGGATGAGCACCTGCCTGAAATTTGAAGAAATTTAGATTTCTTCTTTCATGAATAGAAATTGGGAACACGGAATTCCAGTCAGTCAATCACTGGCAGTGGAGCATAGGGAAAATGTGACTGCGTGAATGGAATCACCATTTCCTGTCAGAAAGTAAGAGAGAGAGTGAGAACAAGAGGAAGAGAGAGAGAGAATGTGCTCAAAAAGAGGACGCAAGAAACCATGGAACTCCTTAGAGAGAAAGAGTCAGAGCATGGCTGTGTTATTTTCTGATGCCTTTCTCATTTCTTACTTTTCAGTTTCTTGAGATCTCTCTATTAGGCTCAGAAACATGCCTAATATTTCTAGAGTATTATTATGCCTAAACAGATTTCTTTCTTTTGTTTAGGCTAGTCTGAAATGTTGCCTGGCATAAGCAGAAAGAATGTGTAAAACATGCTTTTTTATTTATTAAATATTGTGATGAAGGGCCTTCTGCAAGACATTGTGGGACAGTTGGTGAATGAGTAAAATTTCTACTCTCAAAGCAAATATTTTTTGAAGTAAAATGCAATATAGTCAGTTATAAGTTTCATAATAAAAGGCACACAAGGTGCTTGCATCATAGATGATAAAAGTATCAGTGCTGGAGTGAGAAACACTGCAACTGAGTCCTGTCACTTACCAGGTGTGGGTCTGTTAACTAAAAAGGAATATAATAATAGTACCTACCTCTTGGTATGTGAATAGCAAATGCTAGCTGTTATAACTACTGAAGGGCCAGAAGAGGGGATAATTGTGATGTGGAAAAAACTCAGGGTTAGAATTCACAGAGGATGACATTGGAGTTGAATACTGAAAGATGCATATAATTTCAGGAGTAAGAAAAGATAGTCTAGGCAGGGGAAATAGAAAAAACAAAATTACAGAGATAGGAAAATACATAGGCTAGCCATATTGCTTAAAACAGAGAGCTGCAGAAGATGTAGAGGGTGAAAGGAAATAAGCAGTAAAAGCCAAGTAATGGGAATTGAACATGATTCTAAAGGAAACAGAAGACTGTCAAAGATGATGTTTTAAATTAGAAAGAAACAGTCATGTCTGTGTTTCAGAAAAACAAAAATATTAAAATATGATAATATGCAGACAGAATGAAGACAATGAGATCAGTTAGGCTATTGCTGTGGCCTTGGAATTTCCCCCACCTACGTGACGGTTCTTACATCAAGAGGAATAGAAATTTGATTTCTGCATTTGAGGACCAGATGTTTAAAATACCTAGGCTTACCCAAAGGCCATTTTATTCATGAATTTCTACATCAAAAACATATGTTCCACTCTTTAACACCCAGTTCAAGATACCCAGGGGGGAGGAAACCATCTAAAAATGGGCTTCCTATATCTACGCCCTAATAATAGATAACAGATCTGCCTTAATGCTCCATATCCAGGATTTACCAGAAGTTCCTTAAACCACACCTGGCATATCAAAGACTAGTAACTAGAAGGATATTTTATTTATTTATTATTTATACCATGCTTTTCCCAAAATGGTTTTTGCGGCAATGTACCCTGAGGTTTAAAAGAGTACATCCCACAGTTCTGAGAATCCAAGAACTTACAAAAAGAAAAGCACCTCTAAGTTACAGGCCCATCCTAGATTCCTATACTCAGAATATCATCCTTTGGGAAATTCATACAGACTTACATTTTTGTTCTTTATAATGAGTAATGGAAAAAGAATAAGCTAAAGGAGGAGCCCCATCTCCTCAGGACCCACTGGGGCTTTGGCTTCTGGACACACAGGGCTGAGTCCATGCTGATGGCCCAGGCTTCGGGACAACCAGGGATCGAGTCCACACTAACGAAAGCTGGGTCTCCTCAGGAGCCACTGGGGCTTTAGCTTTGGAACACTGTGGGATCCAGTTCTCTCTGACAGGAGCCTGGTCTCCTCAGGACCTGCCAGGAGGTGATGCCGCTAAAGGAAAAAGTAATCCACAGGACCCAAGACATGGTAGCTACTAATATACTCTTCCCACGGTGCCTCTTAATACCATGTGGACTCCTACAAGGGAAATAAGTATCACAACTTTGGTTGCACTTGGTCTGGCCATCGTGTGGCTGACAGGGTCTTGGTGCTCCGGCCTGGTGTCAGGCCTGAGCCTCTGAGGTGGGAGAGCCGAGTTTACGACACTGAACCACAAGTGACCTCTCAGCCCCACGTAATATCAATTGGTGAGAGATCTCCCAGAGATCTCTATCTCAGCGCTAAGATGCAGCTCCACCCAACGACCAGCAAACTCTAGTGCTGGATGCCCCATGCCAGTCAACTAGGAAGAAGGAACACAAGCACACCCATTAGCAGAGAGGCTGCCTAAAATCATACTAAGTTCACAAACACCCCAAAATACACCACTGGGCGCAGTCCTCCCACCAGAAAAACAAGATCCAGCCCCACCCACCAGAAAACAGGCACCAGTCCCCTCCACGGGGAAGCCTACACAACACACTGAAGCAACTTTAGCCACTGGGGACAGACACCAAAAACAACAGGAACTACATACCTGCAGCCTGCGAAAAGGAGACCCCGAACACAGTAAGTTAAGCAAAATGAGAAAACAGAGAAATACACAGCAGATGAAGGAACAAGGCAAAAACCCACCAGACCTAACAAATGAAGAGGAAATAGGCAGGTTACCAGAAAAAGAATTCAGAATAATGATAGTAAAGATGACCCAAAATCTTGGAAATAGAATGGAGAAAATACGAGAAACATTGAATAAGGACCAAGAAGAACTAAACAGCAAACAAACAATGATGAACACAATAAACGAAATTAAAAATTCTCTAGAAGGGATCAATAGCACAATAACTGAGGCAGAACAGATAAGTGACCTGGAAGATAAAATAATGGTAATAACTATCACAGAGCAGAAGAAAGAATAAACAATGAAAAGAACTGAGGACAGTCTCAGAGACCTCTGGGACAACATTAAATGCACCAACACTCGAATTATATGGGCCCTAGAAGAAGAAGAGAAAAAGAAAGGGACTGAGAAAATACTTGAAAAGATTATACTTGAAATTTTCCCTAATATGGGAAAGGAAATAGTCAATCAACTCCAGGAAGCACAGAGAGTCGCACACAGGATAAATCCAAGGAGAAACATGCCAAGACACATATTAATCAAATTATCAAAACTAAATACAAAGAAAAAATATTAAAAGCAGCAAGGGAAAAGCAACAAATAACATACAAGGGAACCCCCAAAAAGTTAACAGCTGATCTTTCAGCAGAACCTCTGCAAGGCAGAAGGGAGTGGCAGGACATATTTAAAGTGATGAAAGGGAAAAACCTACATCCACTCTTACTCTACCCAGCAAGGATCTCATTCAGATTCAACGGAAAAATTAAAACCTTTACAGAGAAGCAAAAGTTAAGAGAATTCAGCATCACCAAACCAGCTTTACAACAAATGCTAAAGGAACTTCTCTAGGCAGAAAACACAAGAGAAGGAAAAGACCTACCATAACAAACCCAAAACAATTAACAAAATGGTAATAGGAACATACATATCAATAATTACCTTAAATGTAAATGGATTAAATGCTCTCACCAAAAGACAAAGACTGGCTGAATGGATACAAAAACAAGACATATATATATATGCCGTCTACAAAAGACCCACTTCAGACCTAGTGACACATACAGACTGAAAGTGAGGGGATGGCAAAAGATATTCCATGCAAATAGAAATTAAAAGAAAGCTGGAGAACAATTTCTCATATTAGACAAAATAGACTTTAAAATAAAGACTATTACAAGAGACAAAGAAGGACACTACATAATGAACAAGGGATCAATCCAAGAAGATATAACAATTGTAAATATTTATGCACACAACATAGGAGCACCTCAATACATAAGGCAAATACAAACAGCCATAAAAGGGGAAATCAACAGTAACACAATAATAGTAGTGGACTTTAAAACCCCACTTCCGCCAATGGACAGATCATCCAAAATGAAAATACATAAGGAAAAATAACTTTTAAATGACACATTAAACAAGTTGGACTTAATTGATATTTGTAGGCCATTCCATCCAAAAACAATAGAATACACTTTCTTCTCAAGTGCTTATAGAACATTCTCCAGGACAGATCATATCTTGGGTCACAAATCAAGCCTTGGTAAATTTAAGAAAAATGAAATTGTATCAAGTACCTTTTCCAACCACTACACTATGAGACTATATATCAATTACAGGAAAAAAAACTGTAAAAAATACAAACACATGGAGGCTAAACAATACACTACTAAATAACCAACAGATCACTGAAGAAATCAAACAGGAAATCAAAAATTACCTAGAAACAAATGACAATGAAAACACGACAGCCCAAAACCTATGGGATGCAGCAAAAGCAGTTCTAAGAAGGAAGTTTATAGGAATAAATCCTACCTCAAGAAACAAGAAACATCTCAAATAAACAACTTAACCTTACAGCTAAAGCAATTAGAGAACAAAGAACAAAAAAAAAACCCCACCAAAGTCAGCAGAAGGAAAGAAATCATAAAGATCAGATAAGAAATAAATGAAAAAGAAATGAAGGAAACAGTAACAAACATCAATAAAATTAAAAGCTGGTTCTTTGAGAAGATAAACAAAATTGATAAACCATTAGCCAGATTCATCAAGAATAAAAGGGTGAAGACTCACATTAACAGAATAAGAAATGAAAAAGGAGAAGCAACAACTGACACTGCGGAAATACAAAGGATCATGAGAGTTTACTACAAGCAACTATATGCCAATAAAATGAACAACCTGGAAGAAATGGACAAACTCTTAGAAAAGCACAAACTTCCAAGACTGAACCAGGAAGAAAGAGAAAATATAAACAAACCAGTCACAAGCACTGAAATTGAGACTGTGATTAAAAATGTTCCAACAAACAAAAGCCCAGGACCAGACGGTTTCACAGGTGAATTCTATCAAAAACTTAGAGAAGAGCTAACATCTATCCTTCTCAAACTCTTCCAAAATACAGCAGAAGGAGGAACACTCCCAAACTCATTCTACGAGGCCACCATCACCATGATACCAAAACCAGACAAAGACGTTGTTAAAAAAAAAAAAAAACTATAGGCCACTATAACTGATGAACATAGATGCAAAAATCCCCAACAAAATACCACCAAACAGAATCCAACACCACTTTACAAAGATCATACACCATGATCAAGTGGGGTTTACTCCAGGAATGCAAGCATTCTTCAATACACACAAATCAATTGATGTGATACACCATATTAACAAACTAAAGGATAAAAACCATATGATAATCCATTTTCAGTTTATTTTGTGTATGGTGTCAGGGAGTGTTCTAATTTCATTCTTTTACATGTACCTTTCCAGTGTTCCCAGCACCATTTATTGAAGAGGCTGTTTTTTCTCCACTGTATCTTCTTGCTCCTTTATCAAAAATAAGGTGTCTATACGTGAGTGGGTTTATCTCTGGGCTTTCTATCCTGTTCCATTGATCCATATGTCTGTTTTTGTGCCAGTAACATACTGTCTTGATTACTGTAGCTTTGTAGTATAGTCTGAAGTCCGGGAGCCTGATTCCTCCGGCTCCATTTTTCTTTCTCAAGATTGCTTTGGCTATTCAGGGTCTTTTGAGTTTCCATACAAATTGTAAAAATTTTGTTCTAGTTCTGTGGAAAATGCTGTTGGTAGTTTGATACGGATTGCACTGAATCTCTAGATGGCCTTGAGCAGTATACTCATTTTCACAGTGTTGATTCTTCCAATCCAAGAACGTGGTATATCTCTGCATCTGTTTTCATCATCTTTAATTTCTTCCATCAGTGCCTTACAGTTTTTTGCATACAGGTCTTTTGTCTCCTTAGGTAGGTTTATTCCTAGGTATTTTATTCTTTTTGTCACAATGGTAAAAGGGAATGTTTCCTTAATTTCTCTTTCAGATTTTCATCATTAGGGTATAGGAATGCAAGAGATTTCTGTGCATTAATTTTGTATCCTGCTACTGTACCAAATTCACTGATTAGCTCTAGTAGTTTTCTGGTAGGATTCTGTTTAGGATTCTCTATGTATAGTATTATGTCATCTGCATACAGTGACAGCTTTACTTCTTCTTTTCTGATTTGGATTTCTTTTATTTCTTTTTCTTCTCTGATTGCTGTGGGTAAAACTTCCAAGACCACGTTGAATAATAGTGGTGAGAGTGGACAAACTTGTCTTGTTCCTGACCTTAGAGGAAATGGTTTCATGTTTTCACCACTGAGAAACTGCAAACAGTGAGAGCTTTACTTGTTCATTTCCAATTTGGATTCCTTTTACTTCTTTTTCTTCCCTGATTCCTGTGGCTAAAACTTCCAAAACTATGTTGAATAACAGTGTTGAGAGTGGACAACCTTGTCTTGTTCCTGATCTTACAGGAAATGGTTTCCATTTTTCACCATTGTAAACAATGTTGGCTGTGGGTTTGTCACATATGGCCTTTATTATGTTGAGGTAAGTTCCCTCTATGCCTAGTTTCTGGAGAGTTTTACCATAAATGGGTGTTGAATTTTGTTGAAAGCTTTTTCTACATCTACTGAGATGATCATATGGTTTTTCTCCTTCAATTTGTTAATATGGTTTATTACATTGATTGATTTGCATATATTGAAGAATCCTAAATGTAAGGCCAGACAGTATAAAGCTCTAAGAGGAAAACATACCTCAACATAATAAGGCCATAAATGACAAAACAGACAGCCAACATCATTCTCAATGGTGTAAAATTAAAAACATTTCCTCTAAGATTATGAACAAGACAAGGTTGCTTGTCTCTCACCGCTATTACACAACATAGTTTAGGAAGTTTTATCCACAGCACTCAAAGAAGAAAAAGAAATAAAAGGAATCCAAATCAGAAAAGATGAAGTAAAACTGTCACTGTTTGCAGATGACATGATACTATACATAGAGAATCCCAAAGATGCTACCAGAAGACTACTAGAGCTAATCAATGAATTTGGTAGAGTAGCAGGATACAAAATTAATGCACAGAAATCTCTTGCATTCCTATACACTAATGATGAAAAATCTGAAAGAGAAATAAAGGAAACACTCCCATTTACCACTGTGACAAAAAGAATAAAATACCTAGTAATAAACCTACCTAATGAGACAAAAGACCTGTATGAAGAAAACTATGACACTGACGAAAGAATTTAAAGATGATGCAAATGGATGGAGAGATATACTATGTACTTGGATTGGAAGAATCAACATTGTGAAAATGACTATACTACCCAAAGCAATCTACAGATTCAAAGCAATCCCTATCAAACTACCAACAGCATTTTTCACAGAACTACAACAAAAAATTTCACAATTTGTATGGAAACACAAAAGACCCTGAATAGCCAAAGCAATCTTGAGAAAGAAAAATGGAGCCGGAGGAATCAGGCTCCTGGACTTCAGACTATACCTCAAAGCTACAGTAATCAAGACAGTATGGTACTGGCAGAAAAACAGACAGACAATATAGATCAATGGAACAGGATAGAAAGCCCAAAGATAACCCCAAACACATATGGTCACCTTATCTTTGATAAAGGAGGCAAGAATATACAGTGGAGAAAAGACAGCCTCTTCAATAAATGGTGCTGGGAAAACTGGACAGCTACATGTAAAAGAATGAAATTAGAACACTCCCTAACATCATATACAAAAATAAACTCAAAATGGAATAAAGACCTAAATGTAAAGCCAGACACTATAAAACTCTTAGAGGAAAACATAGGCAGAACACTCTATGACATAAATCACAGAAAGATCCTTTTTGACCCACCTCCTAGAGTAATGGAAATAAAAACAAAAATAAACAAATGGGACCTAATGACACTTCAAAGCTTTTGCACAGCAAACGAAACCATAAACAAGACAAAAAGACCACCCTCAGAATTGGAGAAAATATTTGCAATTGAAGCAATGGACAAAGGATTAATCTCAAATTTCCAGGTAGCTCATGCAGCTCAATATCAAAAAACAAACAACCCAATCCAAAAATGGGCAGAAGAACTAAAAAGACATTCTCCAAAGAAGATATACAGACTGCCAACAAACACATGAAAGGATGCTCAACATCACTTATCATTAGAGAAATGCAAATCAAAACTACAATGAGGTATCACCTCACACCAGTCAGAATGGCCAGCATCAAAAAATCTACAAACAATAAATGCTGGAGAGGGTGTGGAGAAAAGGGAACCCTCTTGCACTGTTGGTGGGAATGTAAATTGATACAGCCACTATGGAGAACAGTATGGAGGTTCCTTAAAAAACTAAAAATAGAACTACCATGTGACCCAGCAATCCCACTACTGGGCATATACCCTAGGAAAACCATAATTCAAAAAGAGTCATGCAACCCAGTGTTCATTGCAGCACTATTTACAATAGCCAGGACATGGAAGCAACCTAAGTATCCATCAAGAGAGGAATGGATAAAGAAGATGTAGCACATATATACAATGGAATATTACTCAGCCATAAAAAGAAACGAAATTGAATTATTTGTAGTGAGGAGGATGGACCTAGGGTCTGTCATACAGAGTGAAGTAAGTCAGAAAGAGAAAAGCAAATACCATATGCTAATACATATATATGGAATTCAGAAAACAAAAAACAATCAGTTCTGATGAACCTAGGGCCAGGACTGTAATAAAAACACAGATGTAGAGAATGGACTTGAGGACACGGTGAGGGGAAAGAGTAAGCTGGCACGAAGTGAGAGAGTAGCATTGACATATATTCACACTACCAAATGTAAAATAGATCGTTAGTGGGAAGCAGCTGCATAGCATAGGGAGATCAGCTTGGTGCTTTGTGACCACCTAGAGGGATGGGATAGGGAGGGTGTGAGGGAGATGCAGGAGGGAGGGGATATGGTGATATATGTATACATATAGCTGATTCATTTTGTTATACAGCAGAAACTAACACAACATTGCAAAGCAATTATACTCCAATAAAGATGTTTAAAATATATATATATATAAGCTAAAAGATTAGAGTGAGGGAGATGGAAGCTCAGGCAAGGAAAAGATAAAAGAGACTAAGATGGAACCCAGTGCCCAAAAAATCAGGGAAGGAGGGAAAGAGAATTCAGTGATTACAAAGGAAGAGTTTTGCAAAGGAAGAGAGAATGTTTGTGGTATATCTATTCAATGGAATACTACTCAGCAATAAAAAGAATAAACTACTTTTACATGTAACAACATAAATTAATCTCAAAATAGTTATGCTGAGGGAAAGAAGTCAGAAAAAGTAGAGTACATACTTTATGATTCCATTTATATGAAATTCTAGAATATCAAACTAATTCATAGTAATGGAAAGCAGATTAGTCATTTCCTGAGAATGGAAACTAAGTTATTGTGACATAAATCAGAATAATATTTACCTTCAGCACATGAGCACTTCATATATGTAATTTATACTTCAATATGTAAAATGTAAAATTAAATGTAATTTTAAAGGTCTTGGAATGAACTCTATGCCATAAAACGAGATAACAAATAAACAAATTTCTGAAAAGACACACAACTACCAAACCTGACTCAAAAAGAAATAGAAAATTTGAGTATATCTATTACAAATAAAAAGATTGAATCATTAATTTTAAAACATCATACCATAAAAGGCTAGGCCCAGATTGTTTTACTTTTTAATTTTACCAAGCATTTAAAGAATAATTAATACAAATCCTTTACAAACTCTCTACAAAATACACAAGAAGGAATACTTCCTAACTCATTCAATGAGGCCAGTATTAACTTGATAAGAAAAGGAAGCAAAGACATCACAAGAAAAGAAAGTTACAGGCAAATATGTCTCATAAAAGTAGAAGCAAAAATCCTCAACAATATACTAGCAAACTAAATCTAGCAATATACAAAAAGGATTATACAGCATGATCAAGTGGGATTTATCCTAGAAATGCACGGTTGTTTTCTGAAAATCAATACCATATTAATAGAATAAAGGACAAAACCACATGATCATCTCAATAGATGAAGAAAAGCACGTGACAAATGTTTTCATAATAGAAACATTCAACAAACTAGGAATAGATGAGAATAGAGAATAGAACTTCTTCAGCCTGATAAGACATCTATGAAAAAACCCAGAGCTAACATCATAGTTAATGATGAATGCTGAATCCTCTCCTTCTAATATCAAGAAAAAGATAGGATGTCCACTCTTACCCTTTCTGTTCAACACTGGAAAGAAGGATCTAGCCAAGTCAAACGAGCAAGGAAAAGAAATAAAAGGCATCCAGATTGGCATGAAAGAAGTAAAAGTATTTCAATTTGCAGATAATGTGATCTTATATATTTTTCAAAATCCTATGAAACCCACAGAAAGGGGTTAACTAATCAACAAGATACACCAACTCATGGGATATAAAATCAGTATACAAACATCAGTTGCATTTATATATACTATTAATGAACAATCCCAAAAAGAAGCTGAGAAAACAAATTTATTTATCATAGCCTCAAAAAGATAAAGCACTTAGAAATAATTTTAACAAAGAAGTTCAAGTCTGGTCCACTGAAAAGTATATACATCATTGAAGGAAATTAAAGGAAATCTAAATAAATGAAGAAATATCCCATGTTCATGGATCAGAAGACTTAATACTGTTAAGATCTTAGATTCAACGCAATCTGTATCAAAATACCAGCTAGGTTTTCTGAGCAATTAACAAGGTGATCCTAAAATACACATGGAAATTCAAGGGACTCAGAATGGCCGAAACAATCTTGAGAAAGAACAAAGTTAAAGGACTTACACTTGGTCATTTCAAAACTTACTTTTCAAATTAGTGTTTTTATTTTCTTCAGATACTCAAGAATGGAATTGCTGGATCATATGGCAGTTCTATTTTTAATTTTTTGAAGAAACTCCATGATATTTTCCATAGTAGTTCTACCAGTTTACATTCCCACCCAAGGATATAATGTATAACACAGGGAATATAGCCAACATTTTAAATAACTTTATGAGGAGTATAATCTATAAAAATACTGAATCACTATATTTTACAACTGAAACTAATATAGTATTGTAAATCAACTATACTTCCCTCCGTCCCAAAAAAAGAAAATTTACAGATGTGATTAAGAATCTTGTGATGGGCTCCCCTGGCGGTGCAGTGGTTGAGGGTCCACCTGCTGATGCAGGGGACACGGGTTCATGCCCCGGCCCGGGAAGATCCTACATGCCGCGGAGCAGCTGGGCCTGTGAGCCATGGTCACTGAGCCTGCACATCCGGAGCCTGTGCTCCGCAACAGGAGACGCCACAACAGTGAGAGGCCCGCGTACCGCAAAAAAAAAAAGAATCTTGTGATGAGGAGAGTATCCTGGATTATTAGAGTGGGCCCAGTGAAATCACAGAGTCCTTATATGTGAAAAGAGGAGAGAAGAGTAAGAGAGAAGATGCAGTGATAGAAGTGGAGGTCAGAGTAATCCAATTACTGCTTTGAAGGTGGAAGAAGGCCACAAGTGAAGGAATACATGCAGTACCTAGAAGCTAGAAAAGGCAAAGCTCTCCTAGAGTCTCCAGAAAGAACACAGCCCTGCAAACAAGTAGGTTTTAGCCCAGTGAGACCATTTCAATTTTCTGTCCCCCAGAACTGTAAGATTTTTAGTTTGTGTTATTTTAAGTTATTAAGTTTGTGATAATTTGTTACAGCAACAATAGGAAACTAATATAATAAACATATAGATAAATGGAATAAGTTGAGAGTCCAGAACTAAACCTTATATTATCAGTCTGTTTTCAACAAGGTGCCAAGACAATTCAATGGGATAAGAATAGTATTTTCAACAAATGGCTTTTGGATAACTGAATAACCACATGGAAAAGAATGAACTTGGACCCTTACCTCACTCAGTCACACAAATTAACTCACAATATATCATAGACCTAAATGTAAGAGCTAAAAGCATAAAGCTCTTAGAAAACAAAGGAGTAAATGTTTGTGACCCTGAGTTAATCAATAGTTTCTTAGATATGACATCAAAAGCACAAGAAACAAACAAAAAATCAGATTTAAAAAAATTAAACAGGGCTTCCCTGGTGGCGCAGTGGTTGAGAGTCCGCCTGCCGATGCAGGGGACACGGGTTCGTGCCCCAGTCTGGGATGATCCCACATGCCACAGAGTGGCTAGGCCCGTGAGCCATGGCTGCTGAGCCTGCACATCCGGAGCCTGTGCTCTGCAATGGGAGAGGCCATAACAGTGAGAGGCCCATGTACCGCAAAAAAAAAAAAAAAAAAAAAAAAAAAAAAAATTAAACATTTTGTGCTTCAGTAAACTCCATCAAGAAAGTAAAATGACCACTCATAGATGGCATAAGATACTTGCAAATCATATACTGGATGAAGGACTTGTACCCAGAATAGGTAGAGTATTTCTACAGTTAACAAATAAAAATATAAACAACCCAATTTTAAAATGGGCAAAGGAGCTGAATAGACATTTTTTCAAGATTTATTAATGGCAAAAAAGAAAACTCACATGAAATGGTGCCCAACATCATTCATCATTTCGGAAATGCAAACAAAAATCACAATTGTATTCCACTTGACATACCCATTTAAGAAGACTATAATCAAAAAGACAGACAATAACAACTGTTGTTGTTAATGTGAACAAACTGGTACCCTCATACATTCCTGATGGGATTGTAAAGTGGTGTAGCCACTTTAGAAAACAGTTTGAGTGGTCCTCAAAATGTTAAACATAGAGTTACAATATAACCCCAAAATTTCACCATTTCCTTATCTGGCAATATATTTCCTTACTCAGCAATGAAAAGGAATGAAGCATTGATACATGGTATAGTATAGAAGAACCTTGAAAACATTATGCTAACTGAAAGCAAGCCACTCACAAAAGACTACATATTGTATGATTCCATTTGGCAAATCTAGTAGGGCCTGAGAAAGAAAGCTAACCAAAGCTATAGGAAAAAATTACACATGGTGCTAAGTTCATAGAATTGAGCAGGACCAAACTGCATGGATGTATGACTTAAACTACTAGCCTTCAAACATCCATGTAGAGGTCTCAAGAAACAGGATTGTGGTTCTGATTTTGGATTGAGTTACTAAATGCTCCTGTTATGGTGGAAGGACAGGGATACAAGGGAATCAGGTACTTAGTGGGAAAATAGGTCATATGCTATTCTCTCCATGAAGTAAGGCTGAGTGAAAGGTAAAGTGCCCTGGAGAATGTTAGGTGATGGGAAAAAATGGGAGAATTTTAGAGACTAGAGTGTTCTAAGAGCAGTTATAGTGGTAGTAAGGGTGAAAGGAAGCTTAGCAAATAAGAGATTTTGGTCAGGGTGAGATATGTGGAATTACAATTCTCAAATATCCAACTATTGATAAAAATTCATGGTGCAGCTACGGGAATGGATGGCTCCAAAGAGGAGATAAAATTAACTGGAGAAACAGAAAGCTAGAATTTTAAAAGCTGACTGTTTTCTACAAGTACACTGAAACGTTCAACTCTGATAGTAGATGAGGTGGAGAAGACAATTGTGAAAGCTGTCTCAAAATTATCAAAGACTTCAGTGAGTGAAGGGAAAAGATTAAGAAATCTGCAAATGACATCAGTAAGGAAAGGAAGGAGAATGGTACAGTCCAATGGCATGAGACTCAAAAGAGATGTTTTTATCAAAAGGCTGGAAGGGTGATGCTCAGACAGCTGTAGTGGGAAGTCAAGTGGTTTTCAGAGGGATAGCAAGAGCTCTGTTCTGGGTCATGACACTCTCAGAGTGTCATGAACCTTTACAGAGTCTTATTATGAAGAGAGACATCTCAAAATTTTTTAAATGTTTACTTGAAGAGTTTGTAGAATTTTGATAGGGAAAAATGTTGGTGAGTATAACCCAAAACATTCAGACTTCGAAATGAGAAGTTTTTTTGTTGTTTTGTTTAGGAAATAGTGAGGGGTACAACAAAGAGTGAATTTATTATTAGTGATAAACTTGACTGAATAAATTGGGTGAAGCCAGATTTTGGTGATCTTTGCTTTGAAGGCTAGTAAGTTTTGTTTTATCCTGAGGTCAATACATTCATTGAATATTTTTATCAGGGAAGTAATATGTTGAAAATAGTGTTTAAACTTGTTGGTTCGAATGGAAAGAAAGAGGTATGAACAAACCACTTGAACAGTTTCCAAATCTGCTGAACCAGAAAAAAACCTAAAATATCAAGATAGTCACTAAAATAAACCAATATTGTTTTTGACTCATTCATTCATCTGGTTACCATCTACTGAGCACCTACTGTGTGCAAAGCTAACTGCTTAATTCATTTTTCCTTTAGCAGGCAAACTACTGGTAAGCTATCACTTCAACTCTTCCTTAACCACTAGTTATCAAATCCTAGTCTCAAAACCCCAGCTGAGGACTGTGATAGAACCTTTCTATATTTATGACAGTCTAATAAAAAAAATTGAGTACTAAGGGGTAACTGTTAATGGGCATCAATTGCCTTTGTTCATAGAAAAAAACTGAAGATAACAGTAGCATCTCATTATAGGTAATCTTTTTCAGCCCATCTGTTTTCCTCATTCAATTTTCATCCCTTGATCAATTATTTACTTGATCAAGAATTTACTCTAAGAAATGATGATCTCTAAAACCAAATCAAAAATGCAAGTTCAGGAATGTTCTTCAACGTTCTTCTTACTCAAAGATTAGCAGATTTATTTTATCAAATAATTTTGCCCCTACGGGTAAAGTCACCATTGCTGTGTTCTTTTTCATTAAGCTATTCTTCAGTAAATAAAAGTAGAATCAAATTGTTTTTGTAATCAAACAAGCAAAAGACATAATCAATATGATAAACAATTTATATTTTAGAACGAAAACTAATAAATGATTTAGAATTCTTAGGTATTCTAATCATCAAATACAAAAGATTCATAAGTTTACAGACTCAAATGGATTCAGTTAGAATTCAAAGATCTGGCCTCCAGCCTGACAACTAGAGCATTAAAAAGAATTCTGATGACTCTACAAACTGCAAATAAATCTGCCTTCCATAATTCCCATTTCCATTCTCATGAGGCTTTAAATAAATGTTTTAGTGTAGCAAAACACACTAGAAAAAAAATAAGCTAAGATTCAATTAGTAAGATGAGTTTTTGCTTCAAAGTGCATTTTCCATCCAAAAATAGAGAAGCTTTCCTTTCAGGGGTTCTCTCCCACCTGGACAGGAGTTGGTATTCTAGTGAAAATCTCTTGCTACAGAAACCTCAAATCCTATTTTATTCTCCTTTACCTCATCCTCAAGCAGGAAAACCTACTCTAAATCCAAAAAGAAACAGAGAGTACTACATTGGACTCAGGCAACTTTAACTTCATGACTGCATCTGTTTTTTTAATACCCAGTGTTGACGTCATCATCATCCACTGTAGCTCCTGACCAAGAATGGCTCTCTAGATACTCACAATTTTGTTTCTAGTATAATAAATGTTTTAGAATACAAATGAAAATGACAATGAGCACTCTACTATATGATATGGTTAAGAAGTGGGATGCTCCACTTAATTAAATGATTTAGCTAACAAAGTCTTGCAATACATACTAATAAATGTATTGACATAAAATCTACACTAAAAATTAATATTTTTCTAAAGATTTGAAGGGCACATTTAAAAATCTTTCAGTACATAATATCATTATTTTACAAATCATTAATCAGTTAAAGATAGACAGCAAGATCAAAATAAAAAGAAAACCTTTGGGATTTCCCTGGTGGTGCAGTGGTTAAGAATCCGCCTACCAATGCAGGGGACATGGGTTCAAGCTCTGGTCAGGGAAGATCTCACATGCAGCGGAGCAACTAAGCCCGTGCACCACAACTACTGAGCCTGTGCTCTAGGGTCCGCGTGCCACAACTGCCGAAGCCTGCGCACCTAGAGCCTGTGCTGCGCAACAAGAGAAGCCACCACAATGAGAAGACCGCACACCACAACGAAGAGTAGCCCCTGCTCACCGCAACTAGAGAAAGCCCGCGCACAGTAACAAAGACCCAACGCAGCCAAAAATAAATAAATAAATTTGTAAAAAGAAAACCTTTCGCTTTAGTGTTTGCCTACTAGGACAAGGCAAATTTCTGAGCAACAATTAGAACTTGTGAGAGTAGAGGACAAGCAAGTATATCAGCGTGATTGGAGTAAAGGCCGGAAGACTGGGTGTAATTGTAGATAAAGGATCAAAGTGTAACCAAAAGTTTATTTTCTGGCCTTGCCTCGGTTTACTTCAAGAAAGAGCCTAACTCTTTCCTTCCAGGAAGGCTCCTGAGCCAGGTTGTGCACCCAAGCAATATAGGCTGATATTCAATGTCATGACTTCGCTGGTTATGAGGGTAGTCATGTCCCTTCCTTTAAGCCTAAGGTTTTTTTCCTCCCAACATTTTTCTAGGCTAAGGTGAAGCATGGTGTAATAACTTCTTGATAACTTTGCCAGTTTTCTCTAAGCCTCTAAAAGACTTCCTCATTTTATGGTGTCAAATGGTTGTGAATGATCTCCAAATCAAACAATCACCATATCTGTGTAATAATTGGGGTATGGCCCTCTCCTGCGTGGCTGAGTTGGAGCCATGTCTTATAATGCCTTCTCTAAGACCTGTACAGTGAGTTACACTGACCTGCTAGGTTTCTCTTCACAAGAGAACAAATGCCTTATGTACTTGGAAACCATGGTAATCAAGTTCTGGAGTAGGGTCACACTTAAGAAAACTTAGTCCTAACTCTAAGAATTTAGAAAAAACTCCAAAAATTTTAAATTAGACTACATACAAACATACAGTATATTATTAATATTCTTTTCACTCTCCTCCTTAATTCTCTGCCCTAAATTTTTCAAGGGCTAAAAATGCCCCAAATATGGAAAGTTATCTACCCCATTTCTTCTCCACTATCATGATATCCATTGTTCATGCCCATATTCAGCCTTTATCCATGATGTACCTACTAAATATGGCACTCCCCTCTCACACAGACCCTTAAAGGCATATTTGGGCCTCCATTTAGCTCTGTTCTCTTGAGAATCAGTCACAGTTTCAACCCCAGTCAACCTTCTATTCTAGGAACTGAACAGAGATTAATATTTTTCAATAATTGGATGTATTAGTAATGCACTCAATAGTGTCAGTCTTTGGCCACACTGATGAACATAACCCTTTATACCCATTACTAGGGCTCCAAATTTTTTCCAAATGATTGAATAAATAATTGGTGGTCACCAACGTTGTGTGCCTATATCCACTTTACCACAACTGCTCTTTTTAATGTTAACTCAGAGGCCATGGGAAAAGGAATTTATTTGAAACCTGCTTCATTTAAAACATCTTTTTAAAAATCTTTAAAATGTCCCTTTTCAAGATGTATGGAAAAAGGGAGTCATTTAATCTGTGGCATGAGGAATCTGTCCTGCTGAGAAGATGAAAACAATCTCTGCTTTTCTCAGTATCATCCATGCATGCTGCTGACTGGCCATCTCCCTGAAAGTAGTTGATTTGTATGATGAAGTACTTACTTGGCTTTGGTGGGGTTTTTTGAAACTCAAAGGACTTATGTTGAAAAGCTATTTTGTTTGCTTTTGAGTGGAATGCATTTATTTGAGGGATGTAAACTTCTGGGATTTGTGGTAAGTTTGAAATCTTAATTCTGCTGCATGCTTCACAATGTGTTGTTTGGTTGGAAGATTATATTTAGTTTGAGTTTTAATCACCTCAATTGTAACAATTTTTTGAGCACTAATTTCAAATCTAAACTATTGATGCATAGTCCAGATATTTGGATACCTCAGGGACTACATGTAGGGTAACTGGTACAGATTCCTTTTTAGGGATGGGAAAGTTTCATTTCTTGCTTGAAGCTATTCACTGGCAGTCATAAGATCCATGGTAATGACGTCTGTGTGCATTTTAATTTTTGTCAAATGGTTTTAAATCATTTATTTTTAGATAATTCATTTACATTGCCAACAATGTAATACTTCAATATAACTGTACAACATTTTATGATACCCAAATAGATTACAGATTCTTTACTATGTTACTCAGCAAGAGCAGTTTTATTAATGAGCTGGTTTAAGATTTCAGAGATCAGTTTGATGAGCTCAACTTTATCATTTAATACTTATTTCAAGAGAGTGAATAATAACAAAATATCTTATTTCCCTTTGGAATTCTTTACTATGATATTTGTTTCACTAGGTTCACTTTTTAAAGAACATCTGATTTTCACTAAAAAAAGTGAACCTCCACAGGGCTTCCCTGGTGGCACAGTGGTTGGGAGTCTGCCTGCCGATGCGGGGGACACGGGTTCATGCTCCGGTCCGGGAAGACCCCACATGCCACGGAGCGGCTGGGCCCGTGAGCCATGGTCGCTGAGCCTGCGCGTCCAAAGCCTGTGCTCCACAATGGGAGAGGCCACAACAGTGACAGGCCTGCGTACCGCAAAAAAAAAAAAAAAAAAAAAAAAAGTGAACCTCCACATACTCATGTGCTGAAGGAGAGGGATGTGCTGTCATGTGATGGGCACAGGATATTCTGAGCTGAATCCTGAACTAAGTTTGTTTAACCAGAGGCTACTGACTGCTTGAGAGTCTATCAAAACTTTTTCACGTGTCTTGCCACCTGGATGTATCTCTGCCTTCTTAGGGCCTGCAGCCCATAAACAAGAAGTCTAGAAAAGAGAGTTCAGGAATAAGGATAAATAATGTACATGGACCTAGACCAGACTTGGACACTAAAGGATGGCTTCTGTGTCATGGAGTGGGCAGATCCTAAACACTGAAACTCATTTGCATCTTTTGCATCAATTGCCATGAAAGATCTTCTATAATTTCCTTAGATCATCATTTCTTCTTGCTTTAGAAGAACTTAGTACTGTCCGCAGATTTGAGATCTTATTAATTAGCACATTTGGGGGTTGTTCAAGTACCATTTATTAAACAGTCTACCATTGCTCAGGGATCTGTGATAAAACCTGTTCCATACAGGCATAGGATTCTTTGGGAGCTCTCTATTCCATCCTGTTGGTTAACTGTCTCTTCCTGGGCCAGTGCTATCCTAATTATTGTCACTGGATAATAACTTATGACACCTGATAGAGGAAGTCCTCTTGCCTTTTTATATTTCTTCAGCATTGTCTTGACTATTCTTTGGCCTTTGCTCTTCCATATATTATAAATTATAGAATCAACTTGTCAAATTCCTATAAAAATCCCTATTTGTATTTGAATTACAATTGCACTTATATATTAGTTTAAACCTTTAACATTGACATTAAACTGTTTTTGACCTACAAAGAGGACAATTCCATATGGTTCTACCTAACAGACTGAAGGTGAAAGAAGTAACATCCTTCTGATATTGAGTCTGCATTCATGAACATGATATATTCTATGCTCTGAAAGTTTGTACCCCTTCCCCCAATTTCATACATTTAAATCCTAACCCCCAAAGGTGATGGTATTAGGAAGTGGGGCGTTTGTTTTGACAAGGTTGGAACCCTCAGAAATGGGATTAGTGCCTTATAAAAAAGGCCCCACAGAGATCCTTAGCCACTTTCACCATGTGAGGACACAGTGAGAATGCGACCAGGTAGAGTATCCTCACCAGAACACAATCATTCTGACACCTTGATCTTGGACTCCCAGCTTCCAGAAATGTGAGAAATAAATTTCTGTTGTTTATAAGTTAGTCTGTGGATAAGCTACACAGTCCACTCTCTTATAGTGGCCCAAACAGACTAAGAGAATGTATCTCTCCATTTACTTAGGTCTTTTTCAGTATTTTTTTAAGAAACCCTTATAATTTTTTCATGCAGGTCTTGAACATATAAGATTTACTCCTAGGTATCTCACTTTTGTTTCTTTTTTTTTCTTTCTTTTTGCTATTGTAAATGGTATCTTTTTCTTATTACCCTTCCAGTTTATGCATATGTATAAAAATGTAAGTTGATATTTGAATACTGACCTTCTAATCACTTCCTAACCACTTAATGTTTACAATAATTAATCTGCAAATTATTTGTGGCTTTCTCTGTAGATAATCCTATCATCCATGAAAAAGTGTGTCATCTACCTTTGATGTTAAAATCAATACATGATTTTTGAGGGAGAAGAGGAAATTACTCTTCCTGGTAAAATGATATCACATTTTATCTCAAACTGGGAGCCCTGAGGTTTGAGGGTTGTTTTTGATTTGAATTTACAATCAACCTCTTTAAAGGAACTGCCCAATTTTACAAATCAAAGACTTTTATGATTAATTTTTAACTCAATCTGATCATCTCTGCTTATTATCAGGCAGGTTTAATTGTTTACACTTACATCTCTTTGGACTTATTTTGACCATCTATTTTAACTATTTAACTTTTGTCTTTCTCCATTTATTACTTCTATTGGTTTCATCCAATTTTCTTCATTCCATTTTTTCCACTCTATGTTTTAGAGTTACATATTTTATTTCTGCTAAATCAGCATTTCTATTGGATTCATCCAATTTTCTTTCATGTACCTTTTTTCCTATTGGTTTTGAATTACATAATCTACTTTTGTTTCACATACCTTCTTCCATTCAACACAAGGTTCTTGGAATGTTTTATTTTAATCACTTCCTCCCAAACTTCATATTATTGACATTTAGTATTTTAGTTCCATTTTTTAAAATCTCTCACTGGTTAGACATTATTATATTCTTAACAATGTTTATTTGGATTATAAGTTTCTTCTTTTTTTAACATCTTTTTTGGGGTATAATTGCTTTACAATGGTGTGTTAGTTTCTGCTTTATAACAAAGTGAATCAGCTATATATATACATATATGCCCATATCTTTTCCCTCTTACATCTCCCTCCCATCCTCCCTATCCCACCCCTCTAGGTGGTCACAAAGCACTGAGCTGGTCTCCCTGTGCTATGCAGCTGCTTCCCACTAGCTATCTATTTTACCTTTGGTAGTGTATATATGTCCATGCCCCTCTCTCACCTCATCCCAGCTTACCCTTCGCCCTCCCCATGTCCTCAAGTCCAGTCTCTACATCTGTGTCTTTATTCCTGTCCTGCCCCTAGGTTCTTCAGAACTTTTTTTTTTTAATTCCATATATATGTGTTAGCATATGGTATTTGTTTTTCTCTTTCTGACTTACTTCACTCTGTATGACAGACTCTAGGTCCATCCACCTCACTATAAATAACTCAGTTTCATTTCTTTTTGGATTATAAATTTCTTTACATGGGATGGTTCTTTGCATTCTACTTCTTTATTGATTTCATTCTGAATGAAGACATATCAGTAGTTTTTCAGACGGTCTATAAAAAACCTTCTCATAAACAAAACTAAATGTGTTTATTTTGGTCTCAGTTTTGAATGACAGCTTAGGTGGTTTAGAATTCTAGATTGATGGTTGCTTTTCCTCAGAACTTTAAACATATTATTGTATTCTCATCTAATGACCATTGTTAATATTGTTAATGAGAAATCTATTGTTAGCCTAATTGTATTCCTTTCTAAAAGAAATCTCTCTTTCTCTCTGGATTTTGTTTTCCGGTTTTTGGGGACTTTTGGTGTTGTGTGTTTTTTTTATTTAAATGCATCCTCATGTGGATTTGTATTTTTGTTTGTTTATATCTGGAGTTTTTTGTTTTTGCTGCTGAGTACCCATTACAGTTTTTGAATTTGAGGGTTCATGCCTTTCTTCAATTGTGAAAACTCCCCAGCCACTGTCTCTTAGAATACTTTTTCTCCCCTATATCCTTTATTTTTTCATTTTGAAATACCTCATTCTGGGAATTCTAGTGGTTAGGAATGCATGCTTTCACTGCCGAGCCCTGTGGCATGGCCAAAACAAAAAAGAAGAAAAAGAAAGAAAAAGAAATACCTCACTCTACCTCTTTATTCTATATTCTTTATATCTTAACATATCTCATAGTCTTTGTAGTGTACTCTGGACAGTTTACTGAGCTCCATTTTTCAGTTCTCTGATTCCCATTTTGACATTAATTTGCTACTGACCCTATCCATTGAACTTATTTTTTTATGATTACATTTGCTATATCCAGAGGTTTAATTTGGTTCTTCTTCAAGACAGCTTAAACTTTTCAAGCAGCCCTGATGTTTTATTATTTTTATGTTTTTGTTTACCTCTTTAATCTTTCTAAATATATTTACTTTCCAGTCTTTTTCAGATTTGTTTTGGTCTTCAATTTGAGGATGGCTAATTCCCTTGAGAATAGTGTCTGCTAACTCTCCTTCATAGTGTATCTTTTCTCAAGTTCTTCAAAACAATCTTACTATGAGCTTATCGTTAGTGGGGCTTGTTCGTCTTGTAGTAGTTGCATTTTTCATATCTTTTCACAACCACACTGTAAGCTCCTTAAATACAAATATTTTATCTCATAGAGCCTTCTCATTTCTATGTACCTAATAGGTAGTCAATAAATATTTAAATGGATTAATGCTCTGAATTTTACCTCTCAAATCAGATTTCGAATTTACTAAGGAAAGATTATTTATTTTTTTGTTCCTTTTATTCTTTCTCACATCTTTCCCACTTCTCAACCTTTTCACTGGGTACTATCAGCTAGCTATTGTTAATACTTACAAAAAGTATAGATCAATAAATCAATGAGTTTGTTAAATTATCAAATGCAGAACAAGAATAAGTCTTGGGGATACAAATCTTTCCTCAGAAGCCAACTAAAAAGTGCTAAAGGGGATTTGATAAAATTGACTGCAACAAAGTGTGATTGCCACCTGTTTTCAATTACACATTATCTTACAACACTGTCCCAACTGGATCTTTTACAGCTTCAACCTCTTTATAATAGAAACTGTATGTAAACATAACTGTGGGTTTTGAGGTTCTTTTTTTTTTTTTTTTTTGAACATTAGTGCATAGTTTCCATGTCAGAATGTGAAAATACTGTTAACAAATAAGTGTACCAGTGCTGGGGGGAAACCCTTTCTCCCAAGGAAAATAATAAAGAAAGTGTGAAAAAACACATTTTTTTCTAGTTTAAAACCATCACCTCATTTGGTCTCCATATTTCTGAATATAAAGGAGTTACAAGATCTTAAAAATCAAAGTCTTATCCACTCAATAACTTGTATTATGTCTTGGAGCCACAAAGATGAATAATCATAATTCATCTTCAAAATTCACTGTCTCTTGGGAAAGGCAGACACACCCACAAATAGCTTGTACTGACAGCTCTCTGAGAGGGATATGGGCAAGGTGCTAGGAGAATACAGTGCAGTCAAAACAAAGAAAAGACTCAATGTAGGTAGAATAAGCATCAGGCTGGGAAGGTCTGAAAAATGAACATTTGATCTCTAGTTCAGTTTTGACAGGTAGTTTCAGGTTTATGAATACAGTTAAGTCCCCTACATATGAACCTTCAAATTGTGAACTTTCAAAGATGAGAATGTACATCTGGTTCCAGCAAGGAGCCAGAACCTGTGCCATCAATGTCAGACATGAGCGAAATTGCAGCTTGCCCTCCATCTCCTATTGCTCATGATCCTTCAGCTCTACCATCTCCCACATCCTCTCCCACCTCCAGTCAGTAACTCTTCTTGGCTCTTCACTCAATGCCAGCCCCTGAATGCCAGCTGTTGTACTCTATTACTGTACTTTTCAAGATACTATACTGTAAGATTAAAAATGCTTTCTTTATTTTTTGTGTTTGTTTGTTTTTTATGTATCAGTTTTGTGAAAAGTATTATAAACCTATCATAGTGCTGTACTATATAGCTGATTGTGTTAGTTGGGTACCTAGGTTAACTTTGTTGGACTCATGAACAAATTGGACTTACGCATGCACTCTTGGAACAGAACTCATTTGTATGTAGGGGACTTATTGTAAGTTGTTTTTGGATAAGATAGAGGGAAATTTCTATCTCACTTACTCTGTATATTGTATGGCCTTCCTAGTTGACTTATGAAAGCTGTATAAAGTGTCTACACCCATTACTAAAGCTGAATTATGTGTATATTGAAGCAGGGATTCACTGAGATGAAGCCAATCTCATCCAGTTGAAGTGAAAAGAAGACCTCAGTCTTCCAAAGTATCTAGTAGTTGATTCCTCCTTTCCAGGAGAGTTGCTCTAAACTTTCCTTCTGCCAAGATAAAGTAAAAAGTGTTTGATGTTTGAAGATGGCAGAATAGAAGAACCTTGAGCTCACCTCCTCTCATGAACACACCAACAACACAACTAACTGCTGAACTACAATTGATAAAAAAGACTGGAACCTACCAAAAAAAGATATTCTACATCCAAAGACATAAAGAAGAATCCACAACAAGATGGCAGGAGGGGCACACCTGCAATATAATCAAATCCCATACCACCCAGGTGGGTGACTCACAAACTAGAGAATAATTATGTCACATAAGTTCTCCCACAGGAGCAAGAGCTATGAGCCCATCAGGTTACCCCACCTTGGGGTGCAGCATCAGGAGGAGGAGCCCCCAGATAATTTGGCTTTGAAGGCCAGTGGGGCTTGACTGCAGGAACTCCACAGGATTGGGAAAAACACACTCCAGCCTTGGAGGGCACACCAAGACCAGGGCAAAAGCAGTGACTTCACAGGAGCCTGGGCTTGATCTACCTGAAGTCTTGGAGGGTCTCCTGGGGAGATGGGGCTGTCAATGGCTCTCTCTGGGGTCATAAAATCTGGTGGCAGGCATATCAGGGACTGTTCATCTACATGAATTCTTGCTGGAGGCAGAGAGCAAGACCCTTGCTTGGGGCATTAGCACCAAGACCTGGCCCCCCCCAACAGCCTGTAGGCTCCAGTGCTGGGATGCCTCAGGCCAAACAACAGACAGGGCCGGAACACAGCTACACCCATCAGCAGACAGGCTGCCTAAAGACTTCCTGAACCCACAGCCACCTCTGGACACGTCCCTTGACACAGCCCTGCCCACCAGAGGGCCAAGACCCAACTCTACCCACCAGTGGGTAGGTACCAGTCTCTCCCACCAGGAAACCTGCACAAGCCTCCAGATCAGCCTCACCCACCAGGAGGCAGACAACAGAAGCAAGAAAACTATGATACAGCAGCGTGCAAAACAGAGTTCATAAACACAGGTCAGAACCTACCCTGTGGCCAGCTGGTCCCTGGCCCTTGGGTGACAAGAGGGGGGTGTACTGCTGACATACATAGGACATACCTACAGAGGGCCACTCCTCCAAGGTCAAGAAATGTAACCAACCTACTGCACGCATTTAAAACAAAAATAGAAATTTAAACAAAATGAAACATTAAAGGAATATATTCCAGATGAAGGAGCAAGATAAAACCACAGAAGAACAACTAAGTGAAGTGGAGATAGGCAATCTACCCAAGAAAGAGTTCAGAGTAATGATTGTAAAGATGATCAAAGAACTCAAGAAAAGAATGGAGGTACAGAGCAAGAAGTTATAAGAAGTTTTTAACAAAGAGTTAGAAAATATAAAAAACAACAAACAGAATTGAAGAATACAATACCTGAAAAGAAAAATATAATAGAAGGAATCAATAGCCAAATACATAAGGCAGAAGAACAGACCAGCAAGCTGGAAGACAGAGTTGTGGAAATCACTGCCATGGCATAAAGAAAAAAAAATAATGAAAAGAAATAAGGACAGTTTAAGAGACCTTGGGGACAAGTCAAATACACCAGCATTTGTATTACAGGGGTCCAAAAAGGAGTAGAGAAAGAGAAGGGTCCTGGGAAAAACATATGAAGAGATAACAGCTGAAAATTTCCCTAACATGGGAAACAAGTCTAGGAAGTGCACAGTCCCATACAGGATTAACACAAGGAGGAACATGCTAAGACACATAGTAATCAAACTGACAAAAATTAAAGACAAGGAAAATATTAAAAGCAACAAGGGTAGAGCAACAAACAACATACAATGGAATCCACATAAGACTATCAGCTGAATATTCAACAGAAACTCTGCAGGCCAGAGAGGAGTGGCACAATATATTTAAAGTGATGAAAGGGAAAAACCTACAACCAAGAATACTCTACCCACCAAGGTTCTTGTTCAGATTTGATGGAGAAATCATAATGTTTACAGATAAGCAAAAGCAAAAATAATTCAGCACCACCAAACCAGCATTACAACAAACGCTAAAGGAACTTCTCTCGGCAGAAAAGGCCACAAGTAGAAACAAGAAAATTACAAAATGGGAAAGCTCTCCATTAAAGGCAACACACAGTAAAGGAAGAAAACCATCCACACACAAATATGATATCAAAACCAGCAATTGTGAGAGGATGAGACTACAAATGCAGGACATTTAAAATGCATTTGAAATTAAGAGATCAGCAACCTAAAACAATTATGTATGTATATATAGACTGCTATACCAAAACCTCATGGTAATAGCAAACCAAAAGTTTACAGTAGATATACACACAAAAAAGAAAAAGGAATCCAAACACAACACTAAAGATAGTCATCAAATCACAAGAGAAGAGAACAAAAGAGGAAGAAAAAAGACCTGCAAAAACAAATCCAAAACAATCAACAAAATGGTAATAAGAACATACATATTGATAATTACCTTAAATGTAACTGGATTAAATGCTCCAACCAAAGGACATGGACTGGCTGAATGGATACAAAAACAAGACTTGAATATATGCTGTCTACAAGAGACACACTTCAGATCTAGGGACACATATAAACTGAAAGTGGGGGGATGGAAAAAGTATTCCATGCACATGGAAATCAAAAGAAAGCTAGAGTATCAATACTTGTATCAGACAAAATGGACTTTAAAATAAAGACTTTTACAAGAGACCAAAAAAAGGACACTACATAATGATCAAGGGATCAATCAAAGAAGAAGATATAACAATGGTAAATATATATGTACCCAACATAGGAGCACCTCAATATATAAGGCAAATAGTTCTGTTAACAGACAAAACAGGAGAAATCAACAGTAACACGATAATAGTGGAGACTTTAACACCCCACTTAAATCAATGGACAGATCATCCAGACAGAAAATCAATAAGGAAATACAGGCCTTAAATGACACATTAGACCAGATGGACTTAATTGATATTTATAGAGCATTCCATCCGAAAGTAGCAGAATACACATTCTTCTCAAGTGCACATGGAACATTCTCCAGGCAGATCACATGCTGGACCACAAAGCAAGCCTCAGTAAATTTGAAAAAACTGAAATCATATCAAGCATCTTTTCCACCACAACACTATGAAATTAGAAATCAACTATAAGAAAAGAACTGCAAAGAGTCAAACATGTGGAGGCTAAACAATATGCTACTAAACAACCAGTAGATCACTGAGAAATCAACGAGGCAATTAAAAAATACCTAGAACAAATGAAAAAATCATGATGATCCAAAACCTATGGGACACAGCAAAAGCAGTTCTAAGAGGGAAGTTTATAGCAATACAAGCTTACCTCAGGAAATACGAAAAATCTCAAACAACCTAAACTTACACCTAAAGCAACTAGAGAAAGAAGAATAAACAAAACCCAAAGTTAGTAGAAGAAAAGGAATCATGAATATCAGAGCAGAAATAAATGAAATAGAGACAAAGAAAACAATAGAAAAGGTCAATGAAGCTAAAAGTAGGTTCTTTGAAAAGATAAACAAAATTGATAAACCTTCAGCCAAACTCATCAAGAAAAAAAAGGGAGAGGGCCAAAATCAATAAAATTAGAAATGAAAAAGGGGAAGTTACAACTGACATCACAGAAATACAAAGGATCATTAGAGAGTACTAAAAGCAACTATATGCAAATAAAATGGACAATCCAGGGCCTCCCTGGTGGCGCAGTGGTTGAGAGTCCGCCTGCCGATGCAGGGGATACGGGTTCGTGCCCCGGTCTGGGAGGATCCCATATGCCGCGGAGCGGCTGGGCCCGTGAGCCATGGCCGCTGGGCCTGCGCATCCGGAGCCTGTGCTCCGCAATGGGAGAGGCCACAACAGTGAGAGGCCCGCATACCGCAAAAAGAAAAAAAAAAAAAAAAGGACAATCCAGAAGAAATGGACATACTCTTAGAAAGGTACAATCTCCCAAGAGTGAACCAGGGAGAAAAATAAAATATGAACAGACCAATTACAAGTACTGAAATTGAATCTGTGATTTGAAAACTCCCAAAAAACAAAAGTCCAGGACCAGATGGCTTCACTGGTGAGTTCAAACAAACATTTAGAGAAAAGTTAATACCTATCCTTCTGGAACTATTCCAAAAAATTACAGAGAAAGAAACACTTCTAAATTCATTTCATGAGGCCACCATCACCCTACTACCAAAACCAAAGATACCACACACACAAAAAGAAAATTACAGGCCAATATCACTGATGAACACAAACACAAAAATCCTCAGCAAAATATTATAGTAGGAAACCAAATCCAACAATACATTAAAAGGATCATACACCACAATCAATTGGGATTTATCCCTGGGATGTAAGGATTCTTCCATATCTGCAAATCAACCAGTGTGATACACCACATTAAAAAACTGAAGAATAAAAACCATATGATTGTCTCGATAGATGCAGAAAAAGCTTTTGACAAAATTCAACATCCATTTATGATTAGGAAAAAAACTCTTCAGAAAGTGAGCATAGAGGGAACCTACCTCAACATAATAAAGGCCATATATGATAAACCCACAGCTAACATCATACCCAATGGTGAAAAGCTGAAAGCATTTCCTCTAAGATCAGGAACAAGACAAGAATGCCCACTCTCACCACTTTTATTCAACATAGTATTGGAAGTCCTAGCCACAGCAATCAGAGAAGGAAAAATAAAAGGAATACAAATTGGAAAAGAAATAAAACTGTCACTGTTTGCAGACAACATGACACTATACATATGAAATCCTAATGATGCTACCAGAAAACTACTAAAGCTCATCAATGAATTTAGTAAAGTTGCAGGATACAAAATTAATACCCAGAAATCTGTTGCATTTCTATATACTAACAAAGAAAGATCAGAATGAGAAATTAAGCAAACAATCCCATTTACTGTTGCATCTAAAAGAATAAACTACCTAGGAATAAACCTACATAAGGAGGCAAAACCCTGTACTCCAAAATTATAAGATGCTAATGAAAGAAACTGAGGACAACACAAACAGATGGAAAGATATACTGTGCTCTTGGAATGGAAGGATAAATACTGTTAAATTGACTATAATACTCAAGGCAATCTACAGATTCAATGCAATCCCTATCAAATTACCAATGGCATTTTTCACAGAACTAGAGTGAATAATCTTAAAATTTGGATGGAAACACAAAAGGTCCAGAATAGCCACAACAATCTTGAGAAAGAAGAATGGAGCTGGAGAAACCATGCTCCCTGCCTTCAGACTATACTATAAAGCTACAGTAATCAAAACAGCATGGACTGGCACAAAAACAGATACACAGATCAATGGAATAGGATGCAAAGTGCAGAAATAAACCCATGCACCTATGGTAAATTAATCTATGACAAAAGAGGCAAGAATATACAATGGAGAAAGAACAGTCTCTTCAATAAGTGGTGCTGGGGAAACTGGACAGCTACATGTAAAAGAATGAAATTAGAACATTCTCTAACACTATACACAAAAATAAACTGAAAATGAATTAAAGACCTAAATGTAAAACCAGATACTAAAAATTCCTAGAGGAAAACATAGGCAGAGCACTCTCTGACATAAATCACAGCAAGATCTTTTTGGATCCATCTCCTAGAGTAATGGAAATAAAAAAGAAAAATAATCAAATGGGACCTAATTAAATTTAAAAGTTTTGCACAGCAAAGGAAAACATAAACAAAACAAAAAGACAACATAATGAGAGAAAATATTTACAAACAATGGGACTGACAGGGATTAATTTCCAAAATATATAAACAGCTCATACAGCTCAATATCAAAAAAACAAACAACCCAATCAAAAAATAGGCAGAAGATCTAAATAGACATTTCTCCAAAGATGACATACAAATGGCCAACAGACACATGAAAAGATGCTCAACATTGCTAATTATAGGAGAAATGCAAATCAAAACCACAATGAGGGGCTTCCCTGGTGGCGCAGTGGTTGAGAGTCCGCCTGCCAATGCAGGGGACACAGGTTCATGCCCCGATCTGGGAAGATCCCACATGCTGTGGAGCAGCTGGGCCTGTGAGCCATGGCCGCTGAGCCTGTGCGTCCGGAGCCTGTGCTCCACAATGGGAGAGGCCACAACAGTGAGAGGCCCACGTACTGAAAAAAAAAAAAAAAAAAAAACTACAATGAGGTATCACCTCACTCCAGGCAGAACGGCCATCATCAAAATGTCTACTAATAATAAATACTAAAGAGGGTGTGGAGAAAAGGGAACCCTCCTACACTGTTGGTGGGAATGTAAATTGGTACAGACACTGTGGAGAATAGTCTGGAGGTTCCTTAAAATACTAAAAGTAGAGTTACCATATGTTCCTGCAATCCCACTCCTGGGCATATGTCCAGAGAAAACTATAATTCTAAAATATACATGCACCCCAGTGTCCATTGCAGCACTATTTACAATAGCCAAGACATGGAAGCAACCTAAATGTCCTTCGACAGATGAACGCATAAAAAAGATTTTATATATATATATATATATACACACACACACACACACACACACACACACACACATACACACACACACAAATGGAATATACTCAGCCATAAAAAAGAATGAAATAATGCCATTAGCAGCACCATGGATGGACCCAGAGATTATCATACCAAGTGAAGCCAGACAGAGAAAGACAAATATCCTATGATATAGCTTATATGTGGAATCTAAAAAAAATGATAAAAATGAACTTATATACAAAACAGAAATAGACCCACAGACATAGAAAACAAGTTTATGGTTACCAAAGGGGAAGCGGGGGAGGGATTCTGAAAAATAATAGATACATATACCTGTGTGTATAACTGAATCATTGTGCTGTACATCTGAAACTAACACAACATTGTAAATCAACTATACTTCAATTAAAATAAATACAAATTATTTTTTTAAGTGTTTGATGTTTGAATGAGGGGCTTTCTGCCTAAGGTAAGACAAACACTTCATGATGGCACCATAATCCTGATATTGACACTGGAAAAATTCTTCCATCACTGATCCTCTGGCCGTAGGATCCTATTTCTTTGTTTTGGCTTTCTGGGTGCTTCACTGTTTTGTTTTTTTAATATATAAGAACTATTTGTGTGGAAGAGGTGAAACAGGGAAAAATAAGGAGATTAAAAAGTCACTCCAATCAGAAAAGCCATAAATGCAAAAGGTCTGATATTGTGAGAGACAAGGCTAGAGCTCAAAGTAATAAGAGTGCTCTAAGCAGCCAGTAAGGGGGGGTCTGTAAATCAAGAAAGGTCCTGATGGCCTTATGAGCCACACAAGGATATTTGAATTAATCCAACAGACAGTGTAGAGCCATTAAAAGGTTTTGAGCCAAAGGGTAATAGTGACAGTGCAGATGTTGGACTGAGGTAGGAGAAAGGCAGAACATGAGTGAATTCAATTAGAAACTGTCAGAGTAATACAGAGATGAAATTACACTAAACTTATGGTAGTGATAGCAGGTATCAAGAGAAGTAGATTATTTCAGAAGATGTTGGGGAAATACACTCAATGGGACTTGGAATTTCAAAAGTTTTTTTTTTTAGTCTTGTATCTCATTTCTTCTCTACCAATTAATGATGTTATTCTATGTACTTTCATACCTTCCAACTCTCTTTTGGTTTCTTAGGAATCTGTTTTTGAGAAGTACTGACTGCATTTATTATGAGAGCTTTCTGGGTTTTTTTTATCCATGTGACAGGCAGAGAAGTAGATAGAAATGTACATGAGAAAATAAATGTGGTGGTGTCAATGCACATTTATTTAAGCAGGTTGAATTATCTATAGGCATCTGATCTCTGGAAACTATATTAGGCATTCTATCTGTTCTCCTATCTTTAGGAAAAATTGCACCCAGAGGATTCCTCCAGAGTTTCAGCGAAAGAAATCTCCATTCACATGAGACACTAGAAACCTTGTAGATATATGCCAGATATCTCACTTTATTAATACCACCTTCCAGAATGATCCTGAGGGATTCTGTGTTCCTTTATTCCCTAAAGGTAACTCCAGGTACCTCAACTTAGGAATAAAGGATCCAACACAATTTATTTCTAAAACTCAACATTAGGGATTATTTGGTTTCACCACTAAAACTTGTACCTTGCCATTAAAATATTTTCACAATGCCTTAAACCCTTATTTTATTATTTTGATTAAAAATTGAAAACTTTTTGGAGAAAAGGGAACCCACTTGCACTGTTGGTGGGAATGTAAATTGATACAGCCACTATGGAGAACAGTATGGAGGTTCCTTAAAAAACTAAAAATAGAATTACCATATGATCCAGCAATCCCATTACTGGGCATATACCCAGAGAAAACCATAATTCAAAAAGACACATGCACCCCAATATTCACTGCAGCACTATTTACAATAGCCAGGTCATGGAAGTCAACCTAAACGCCCATCGACAGACGAATGGATAAAGAAGATGTGGTACATATATACAATGGAATATTACTCAGCCATAAAAAGGAACGAAATTGGGACATTTGTTGAGACGTGGATGGATCTAGAGACTGTCATACAGAGTGAAGTCGGTCAGAAAGAGAAAAACAAATATCGTATATTAACACATGTATGTGGAACCTAGAAAAATGGTACAGATGAACCGGTTTGCAGGGCAGAAGTTGAGACACAGATGTAGAGAACAAACGTATGGACACCAAGGGGGGAAAGCCACGGGGGGTGGGGATGGTGGTGTGATGAATTGGGCGATTGGGACTGACATGTATACACTAATGTGTGTAAAATTGATGACTAATAAGAACCTGCTGTATAGCACAGGGAACTCCACTTCCCTGTACAGTAGAAACTAATGCAATGTTGTAAAAAAACTATACCCCAATTTTAAAAAAAAGGCTTGATTTAAAAAAAGTTGAAAACTTTTGATGAACCATCTTTCACAAGGTTATTTTTCTCTTTTTCTCTTCTCTTGCTTTCCCCTTAACTTAGTATAACTCAGAAGAGTACTCTGATTTCTTTTAACTCCCCATTACAACACTTCCTCCTCTCTCTGGGCTCCATTAGGATCCCAGGGAAATGGGAGTGTCTATCTGACTTTTTTTATTTTACACTAGTACCAGTATTTCCTCCATATAAAACAAGTGGCTAAAAGTTGTAACCTGATTAAAACACTGAAATGATGTCATCAAACTTGGTAAACTGAAATAATCTGTTGAATATTTTAGGAATAAAAAAAGAGAAAAAAAATCCTTTCTCCAAAGATAATTAAACATTGAAATGATGTCATCAAACTTGGTAAACTGACATAATCTGTTGAATATTTTAGGAATAAAAAGAGAGAAAAAAAATCCTTTCTCCAAAGATGATGATCCATACTTTCCAAAGAAAGCCTTTGAGACATTTGTCACATCACCAACCCCCACTTTGGTCATGCAGTAAACCTCACGAAAGCTCTGCTCATGTGGTTTTGTAGTTAAGTTATTGGAAACAAAAGTTCCAAAGCCAATTGGCCACAAAGAGAAGAAAATAAGACTAGCCACTAATGCCTGAAGTGCCAACTTCTACCATATGTAGTCCCACAAAAACCAAGAGCAAAAAATAAAGTAAAACACAACAGAGTTAGAATCACAGAATCAGGGAGATGGGATTTGCTAAAGAGGTTCACCCAAACCTATGAAAATGAAAAGTGCTCTATTTTACACAGCTGTCTCCCAGACTCTTTAAAGGAATGTATTACTATGATTTGCATTGATTTGATTAGTGTATTTACATACTGCATCTTCCCTTCTGCACCACTCCCAGTCAGCAAGACGTCCAGTATATTAACGGGAACACAGTTCTGGAGTTAGAATAAACACTCCCAAAAGTCTTTTGTCTTCTCCTACACAATTAAAACAACTTGCAAAATAGATTACAGCATCAAAATGGGTTGGATTTGTTTACAAAGTTATAGATTTTGTTTTTCGTCCCCCAAATTTTGACAGTTTGTATAACAGATTAGTCCTTAAGTAAACATAAACACACACGTATAGAAGGGAAATTGTAAAGCAATTAGCACACTATTTAGAAACAATGAAAAATTACAGAGCATAATTGCCTCACAACAATCAATTAAAGCTAATTCGGGTTCCAAAGGATGTATATTAAAAAGAAGTGAGAAATAATAGGGCAGACATGTAAATTAGAACATGCTCGTGTGTACAAGATCTAATGAAAATCAGCCCAAGTCTAATGAAAATCCAGTAGAAGACCTACAAGGAATCAATTAAGTGTGGCCTTTCAACTATCGTTTTGGTAGACTATCAAGTAGCTTGTTTTTCTTAGGAAACCCTAAGTGTCTAGACATGGCTGGCTTGGGTGTGAGGTGAGCTGGAACCTATAGTGTGTGCTGGCAGGGAAAAGTAAGAAGTCTTCCACAACCAGAAAGGATGGGGAACCAACAGAGCTGCAGAAGTAGTGTTGTATGGTAGAAATTAACAACAGCTATAACTTATTTACTTAGTACCTATTTCACAAATTAGAAAAATGAATCTTAAAGAGATCAAAAAATTTGCCCCAAAATCACAAGCTAGTAAATGGCAGTCTGGAATACAAACCAGATCTGTATGACTCCAAAGTCCATGTTCTTTCTACTCTACAATACTGTTACTCATCCTGAAGAGTTTGTCCATGTATTTTACAAACTCCTCTGTTCCCTTGCTAAGCGTTGGGGACTGGGAATAGGATCCATCCTTAAAAACAAAGAATCATCAGGAGCTAGGTAGGAAACTGGTACTCCAACCATCAACTAGGGTTTAGTAGGAGGACTGCCCAGTCCAAGAGAGTGAAAGGGAACAGACCAGAGAGTGTGAGACGAAGGCAGAAGCCTGGTTCTATGGGACAGCTTTAACTTGACAATGACATGGGTGCCTGGGACCCAACTGAAGTGCCTAGGTTCCAGGCTGATTGTCTGCAGACACTGCCAGTAATGGGCAGAGAGGTGAGGCATACCCATATAGTGGCTGAGCACTTATGACTGAGGATTATGGTCATGTGAGGAATCCTCATGTACTTCTATCATAGTGCAGGAACTGGGAGAGTAAGTGGGTCAGTCTATAAACTAAAGACATTTCAAGGCAGGAAAGAGTAAATGTACGTGGTCAACATATAGTTTTTGTAAACTAGTTTATTTTTTGCTGTATAACATATCACCTCAAAACTTAGTGGCCTAAAACACAATGATTGTTATTTCCCATGACTCTGTGAGCTAAGTTCACAGAATAATGGAGCAGTTATTCTGCACAACATGGTGTAGCTGACTTACTTGACTATATCCAGTAGGGAGCTCAGTCAAGTCTGGGGCAGCAAGAGGGCATCTCCTCCTCCAAGGCCTCACTCATCACTTAGTAGTGAAGCCTGGTCTTAAGACTATCTGGAGTTAATGGAGCTATATAATTAGCTGTACTTCCTGTCAATCAAGCTAACTTCTCCAATTTTCCCTCCCACCTAGTAATTTCATCAACATATCTGCTGTATGATATCCCTGCCATTTATTATAATTAAGGGAAGGGGTTTGAGAAGGGAAGGGAGGAACTCTCCAGTCTTGTCACAGCTCCCAATTAATGCCTCCCAAACAGAAAATGTCTTCTATAGGCTTAACAGCAGGGATCATGAAGACTTTCAGGAGCAACTTTGCACCCTGTACTTCTCCATCTAAGCAAAAGATTAGAACACTGATGTGCACATTCTTTCAACATCAGGGGATGGGATAAAAAATTAGATATTCACTGACAGTGTGTTCCTACTGTGAGTTTAAAGGGGAAATTCAAAGTATAATAAAACACTAAAAAGATAGGACTCTTGGGTCTACTTTAGCCATTAACTTGCTGTGTGACCTTAAACCCATCATTTGACCTCTCTGATCCTCAGGATCCTTGCTGTGTACTGAATGTTTGTGCCCCCCCACCTCCTTGCCCCCAACCAAAATTCATATGTTGAAGCCCTAACCCCCGTTGTGATGGTGTTTGGAGATTAGTCCTTTTGGATGAAATCAGGGTTAGATGAGGTCATGAGGGTGGGGATCTTATCATGGGATTAGTGGCCTTACAAGAAGAGGAAGAGAGAGAAGGATCTTGCTCTCTCCACCATGTGGGGACACAGCAAGGCAGCAGTCTTAAAACCAGGAAGAGGGTTCTCACAAGAAAGTTGTGAGTTGGCTGGCACCTTCCTCTTACATTTCTCAGCCTCTGGAATTGTGAGAAATAAATATCTGTTGTTTAAGCTACCCAGTCTGTGACATTTTGTTATAGCAGCCTATGCTAAGACAATCTTCTTCCATAAAATGAGGTACTGGAATAGAAGATCTCTAAAATCCTTTCTAGCTAAAATTATATTCGATTGTGTTATTTCCTCCATAAAGTTACATTGTCAAGTAAACATTGCTTGATCACTGTTAAAGGGGACACTCAAAGAAAATTAATGAAAATCAACTAAAGAGTAAATATAACTTCCATTCCAAAGCAAGAATTTGGAAATCATTTCAGAAGATGCAGATATGCTTCTGCTTACTAAAACTTCATGGTACATCTGAGTCCATCACTAGCCCAGTGTTGTGACCTAGAAAGGAAGTCAAATCTACCTGTTTAGAGAAATCAGAAATCATTCACCCAGAAAACTAGAGAGACTGAGGAATAGTCTTTGCATCGATAGTTACTGTTACCTTGCCTTAGCAATGTAGTGTAAAAAATGTTTAAATGAAAAAGAAAAGGGGTAACTTAAATGCAGACATTTTACTAATTAACCCATGATTTTCACAACGTGATAATCCTTTAATATATCTCTTTCCCCTCTCTCTTACACACACACACACACAAAAGGGTTTCTAGGCAAAAGGTTGACAAGTCTAAGAATAAAATACATCTTTTTTATGGTTTCATTAATAAAATGAAAGTCTGTTTTTTGGTTCCAGAAACTAGAAAGATAACAGTAGCTTTAAACCATTTTTATCATCCAGTTTCCTCTTTAGACAATAATACCCCCATAAGACTACACTAAGAATCAAAATACATGTTTAAGTTCAAGTCAGTGACTTAAGAGTTAATTCAGAAGTTACTTTTGACTCTGAAACCCTTTGTGACTCCCAAATTGTGGGATGGAATCAGAAAGAAAGGAGCTGCTGATGGCCTTTTTCTTTTTGCTATTTCAATGTAAAGACAGTGTTTCTGGTGCAAAAAAAAAAAAAAAAAAAAAATCAGTTTTCCAAATAACCACATCAGCAGTAAATCCCACAGAGGTCATTAAAAAAACAGGCTCTTTTCTAAGTCTGTTCAAATTTATCCCCATAGTGTCAATATAATATGGGGTCCTAAGGGGATATTACACTATAAAACACAAAAAAATTAACTTGATTTATCAACATAGAAGGACCATATGTTTACATATCAAGAGAGATTGGCAGTTAAAGACTCATAAATCATAAGACAAAGAGGAACCCGGAAAGTCAGCTTTTCAATCCCTCTCCCCCAGCTTTGCAGAGGCATGCACTTTAATGATTTTCCACTTGGGTATAAAGTAGTTAGCAAGCCTAGCCTGCTCCCAAACAAGACAATTGTAGAAACACAGCATTGGGATAACTGGGACAATTATAACCCTCCTCATCTTTGATTGAGCATACACAGCACATAACACAGTGGTTTACCTAAACCACTCCAGACTGATTTATGTGGAGGTTTTCATATAGACAGTGAACAAAGAAAACAATTCAGATAAGAGTCCAATACTTATTCACTAAATAATTGTGCCAGACATTTAGCAAGAACTAGAAGCACAGAAATGAACAAATAAAAGTCTCTGCCCTTCATAAAGATTTGAGGAGAGAAAATTAAAAGTAATTTTAATATTAACTTAAAGAGAAAATGTGAAAATTTATTACAATTTATTGATCTGCTCTATATTGTGAGCCCCTCAAAGGCATGAATAAAAGACTTTCTTCTTCATGGACTATGAAAAAATAGAGTAGGTGCTCAATATATCTTTATACATATGTATGTATATATATATATATAATTTCAAGATGTCTTTTTGCAATAAAACATTTCTGGAAATAGATACAGATTTAGATGAAACAATAAACAAACAGGTCAGAGTTTAAAAGGATATTCTCTGCATTTTTCATTTCTAATATGATATACAATCTTCATAGGTAAAGGAGGTAAAAAGACTTGAATACTTTTTTTGTAATCTGCCTTAAAATATATCCAAATGCAGCTGGTCCACTAGTTTGCCATGGACAGCGCACATAGGAACACCCAGTGAAGTGCCATGAACTCACCAACACTCAAATGTAAGTTGAATAAACTAAAGTATGAATCAATAAAGCAATAAGTAAACATGGGCATGGAATTCCAAAGCATCCATTTCACAACTTTGGTACTATTAAGATGAACTCTAGGAAATATGTATCATCAGAATTTTGGCCTCCCCTGGTCATTAGTGTATTGGAAAACTCACTCTCTTTATAGTATGTATGTGTAAGCTATAAGTATATGTATGCTATGTTGCATAAATGGTATATATTGTCTCGTGAAATACCCGATTCATAATCCTTCTTTGTGCTCCACTTGTGACAATCATTTCATCACGTTATGACTTAAAAGACTTCTATGATCCTCTCAACCAGTCTATTAAACCACAAATGACCTCCTTCAGGTCTTTGCTTCTCAATAAGGTTTACCTCAATGACTTCATTCAAGATTATACCTTCCCCACCGCATCACTCTCTCTCTCCTCTCTCCCTTTCCTTGCTTTTTCTTCAAAGCACTTATTATCTTCTCTAGATCTATAATTTCTCATTTATTATGTAAGTTCCATGTAAGACATGGATTTCATCCGTGTTATTCATTACTGTATTCCCAGCACCTAGAACAGAGATTGGTTCATAGCAGGTTTTCAAAAACAATTTGCTGACTGAATGACTGCCTGACAAAGAACAGTCTCCAAGTCACTACAAAGTGATTATAGGACTGGCTCTCCTATTGTGATAGTATAATCATTACTCAGTGAACTTGAGTGACTCTAACCTTAATTTTGCTTTTATGCACCAGAAATATTTAACTACTTGGTTTTCCGTAGACACCAGGCTATTTCTCTCCTTTCTACCTTTCCTTATGTCCCCTCTTCCAGAAATGCCCTTCTATCACACAAACTCTACCTAGATAATGCCTGCTGATTCTTTTTTTTTAATTTAATTTTATTTTTTTGCTTTATAGCAAATTTAATCAGTTATACATATACATATGTTTCCATATCCCCTCCCTTTTGCGTCTCCCTCCCACCCTCCCTATCCCACCCCTCCAGGCGGTCACAAAGTACCGAGCTGATCTCCCTGTGCTATGCGGCTGCTTCCCACTAGCTATCTACCTCACGTTTGGTAGTGTATATATGTCCATGCCGCTCTTTCACTTTGTCACAGCTTACCCTTTCCCCTCCCCATAACCTCAAGTCCATTCTCAAGTAGGTCTGTGTCTTTATTCCTGTCTTACCCCTATGTTCTTCATGACATTTTTCTTAAATTCCATATATATGTGTTAGCATACAGTATTTGTCTTTCTCTTTCTGACTTACTTCACTCTGTATGACAGACTCTAGGTCTATCCACCTCATTACAAATAGCTCAATTTCATTTCTTTTTATGGCTGAGTAATATTCCATTGTATATATGTGCCACATCTTCTTTACCCATTCATCCGATGATGGACACTTAGGTTGTTTCCATCTCCGGGCTACTGTAAATAGGGCTGCTATGAACATTTTGGTACATGTCTCTTTTTGAATTATGGTTTTCTCAGGGTATATGCCCAGTAGTGGGATTGCTAGGTCATATGGTAGTTCTATTTGTAGTTTTTTAAGGAACCTCCATACCGTTCTCCATAGCGGCTGTACCAATTCACATTCCCACCAGCAGTGCAAGAGTGTTCCCTTTTTTCCACACCCTCTCCAGCATTTATTGTTTCTAGATTTTTTGATGATGGCCATTCTGACTGGTGTGAGATGATATCTCATTGTAGTTTTGATTTGCATTTCTCTAATGAGTAAAGATGTTGAGCATCCTTTCATGTGTTTGTTGGCAGTCTGTATATCTTCTGTGGAGAAATGTCTATTTAGGTCTTCTGCCCATTTTTGGATTGGGTTGTTTGTTTTTTTGTTATTGAGCTGCATGAGCTGCTTATAAATTTTGGAGATTAATCCTTTGTCAGTTGCTTCATTTGCAAATATTTTCTCCCATTCTGAGGGTTGTCTTTTGGTCTTGTTTATGGTTTCCTTTGCTGTGCAAAAGCTTTGAAGTTTCATTAGGTCCCATGTGTTTATTTTTGTCTTTATTTCCATTTCTCTAGGAGGTGGGTCAAAAAGGATCTTGCTGTGATTTATGTCATAGAGTGTTCTGCCTATGTTTTCCTCTAAGAGTTTGATAGTGTCTGGCCTTACATTTAGGTCTTTAATCCATTTTAAGCTTATTTTTGTGTATGGTGTTAGGGAGTGATCTAATCTCATACTTTTACATGTACCTGTCCAGTTTTCCCAACACCACTTATTGAAGAGACTGTCCTTTCTCCACTGTACATTCCTGCCTCCTTTATCAAAGATAAGGTGACCATATGTGCGTGGGTTTAACTCTGGGCTTTCTATCCTGTTCCATTGATCTATCTTTCTGTTTTTGTGCCAGTACCATACTATCTTGATTACTGTAGCTTTGTAGTATAGTCTGAAGTCAGGGAGCCTGATTCCTCCAGCTCCATTTTTCGTTCTCAAGATTGCTTTGGCTATTCGGGGTCTTTTGTGTTTCCATACAAATTGTGAAATTTTTTGTTCTAGTTCTGTGAAAAATGCCAGTGGTAGTTTGATAGGGATTGCATTGAACCTGTAGATTGCTTTGGGTAGTAGAGTCATTTTCACAATGTTGATTCTTCCAATCCAAGAACATGGTACATCTCTCCATCTCTTTGTATCATCTTTAATTTCTTTCATCAGTGTCTTATAATTTTCTGCATACAGGTCTTTTGTCTCCTTAGGTAGGTTTATTCCTAGATATTTTATTCTTTTTGTTGCAATGGTAATTGGGAGTGTTTCCTTGATTTCACTTTCAGATTTTTCATCATCAGTATATAGGAATGCCAAAGATTTCTGTGCATTAATTTTGTATCCTGCAACTTTACCAAATTCATTGATTAACTTTAGTAGTTTTCTGGTAGCATCTTTAGGATTCTCTATGTATAGTATCATGTCATCTGCAAACAGTGACAGCTTTACTTCTTCTTTTCCGATTTGGATTCCTTTTATTTCCTTTTCTTCTCTGATTGCTGTGGCTAAAACTTCCAAAACTAGGTTGAATAAGAGTGGTGAAAGTGGGCAACCTTGTCTTGTTCCTGATCTTAGTGGAAATGGTTTCAGTTTTTCACCATTGAGGACGATGCTGGCTGTGGGTTTGTCATATATGGCCTTTATTATGTTGAGGAAAGTTCCCTCTATGCCTACTTTCTGCAGGGTTTTTATCATAAATGGGTGTTGAATTTTGTCGAAAGCTTTCTCTGCATCTATTGAGATGATCATATGGTTTTTCTCCTTCAACTTGTTAATATGGTGTATCACGTTGATTGATTTGCGTATATTGATGAATCCTTGCATTCCTGGAATAAACCCCACTTGATCATGGTGTATGATCCTTTTAATGTGCTGTTGGATTCTGTTTGCTAGTATTTTGTTGAGGATTTTTGCATCTATGTTCATCAGTGATATTGGCCTGTAGTTTTCTTTCTTTGTGACATCCTTGTTGGGTTTTGGTATCAAGGTGATGGTGGCCTCGTAGAATGAGTTTGGGAGTGTTCCTCCCTCTGCTATATTTTGGAAGAGTTTCAGAAGGATAGGTGTTAGCTCTTCTCTAAATGCTTGATAGAATTCGCCTGTGAAGCCATCTGGTCCTGGGCTTTTGTTTCTTGGAAGATTTTTTATCACAGTTTCAATTTCAGTGCTTGTGATTGGTCTGTTCATATTTTCTATTTCTTCCTGATTCAGTCTTGGCAGGTTGTGCATTTCTAAGAATTTGTCCATTTCTTCCAGGTTGTCCATTTTATTGGCATAGAGCTTCTTGTAGTAATCTCTCATGATCTTTTGTATTTCTGCAGTGTCAGTTGTTACTTCTCCTTTTTCATTTCTAATTCTATTGATTTGAGTCTTCTCCCTTTTTTTCTTGATGAGTCTGGCTAATGGTTTATCAATTTTGTTTATCTTCTCAAAGAACCAGCTTTTAGTTTTATTGATCTTTGCTATCGTTTCCTTCATTTCTTTTTCATTTATTTCTGATCTGATTTTTATGATTTCTTTCCTTCTGCTAACTTTGGGATGTTTTTGTTCTTCTTTCTCTAATTGCTTTAGGTGCAAGGTTAGGTTGTTTATTCGAGATGTTTCCTGTTTCTTAAGGTGGGATTGTATTGCTATAAACTTCCCTCTTAGAACTGCTTTTGCTGCATCCCATAGGTTTTGGGTCGTCGTGTCTCCATTGTCATTTGTTTCTAGGTATTTTTTAATTTCCTCTTTGATTTCTTCAGTGATCACTTCGTTATTAAGTAGTGTATGGTCTAGCCTCCATGTGTTTGTATTTTTTACAGCTCTTTTCCTGTAATTGACATCTAGTCTCATAGCATTGTGGTCGGAAAAGATACTTGATACAATTTCAATTTTCTTAAATTTACCAAGGCTTGATTTGTGACCCAAGATATGATCTATCCTGGAGAATGTTCCATGAGCACTTGAGAAAAATGTGTATTCTGTTGTTTTTGGATGGAATGTCCTATAAATATCAATTAAGTCCATCTTGTTTAATGTATCATTTAAAGCTTGTGTTTCCTTATTTATTTTCATTTTGGATGATCTGTCCATTGGTGAAAGTGGGGTGTTAAAGTCCCCTACTATGATTGTGTTACTGTCGATTTCTCCTTTTATGGCTGTTAGTATTTGCCTTATGTATTGAGGTGCTCCTATGTTTGGTGCATAAATATTTACAATTGTTATATCTTCTTCTTGGATCGATCCCTTGATCATTATGTAGTGTCCTTCTTTGTCTCTTCTAATAGTCTTTTTTTTTTTTTTTTTTTTTTTTTTTGCGATATGCGGGCCTCTCACTGTTGTGGCCTCTCCCGTTGCGGAGCACAGGCTCCGGACGCGCAGGCCCAGCGGCCATGGCCCACGGGCCCAGCCGCTCCGCGGCACATGGGATCCTCCCAGACCGGGGCACGAACCCGTATCCCCTGCATCGGCAGGCGGACTCTCAACCACTGCGCCACCAGGGAGGCCCAATAGTCTTTATTTTAAAGTCTATTTTGTCTGATACGAGAATTGCTACTCCAGCTTTCTTTTGGTTTCCATTTGCATGGAATATCTTTTTCCATCCCCTTACTTTCAGTCTGTATGTGTCTCTAGGTCTGAAGTGGGTCTCTTGTAGACAGCATATATATGGGTCTTGTTTTTGTATCCATTCAGCCACTCTGTGTCTTTTGGTGGGAGCATTTAGTCCATTTACATTTAAGGTAATTATCGATATGTATGTTCCTATTCCCATTTTCTTAATTGTTTTGGGTTCGTTATTGTAGGTCTTTTACTTCTGTTGTGTTTCTTGCCTAGAGAAGTTCCTTTAGCATTTGTTGTAAAGCTGGTTTGGTGGTGCTGAACTCTCTCAGCTTTTGCTTGTCTGTAAACGTTTTAATTTCTCCATCAAATCTGAATGAGATCCTTGCTGGGTAGAGTAATCTTGGTTGCAGGTTCTTCTCCTTCATCACTTTAATTATGTCCTGCCACTCCCTTCTGGCTTGTAGAGTTTCTGCTGAGAGATCAGCTGTTATCCTGATGGGGATTCCCTTGTGTGTGATTTGTTGTTTTTGCCTTGCTGCTTTTAATATGATTTCTTTGTGTTTAATTTTTGACAGTTTGATTAATATGTGTCTTGGCGTATTTCTCCTTGGATTTATTCTGTATGGGACTCTCTGTGCCTCCTGGACTTGATTAACTATTTCCTTTCCCATATTAGGGAAGTTTTCAACTATAATCTCTTCAAATATTTTCTCAGTCCCTTTCTTTTTCTCTTCTTCTTCTGGAACCCCTATAATTCGAATGTTGGTGCGTTTAATGTTGTCCCAGAGGTCTCTGAGACTGTCCTCTGTTCTTTTCATTCTTTTTTCTTTTTTCTGCTCTGCAGCAGTTATTTCCACTATTTTATCTTCCACCTCACTTATCCGTTCTTTTGCCTCAGTTATTCTGCTATTGATTCCATCTAGAGTATTTTTTATTTCATGTATTGTGTTTTTTTTTTTTTTTTTTCTTTTTTTTGCGGTATGCGGGCCTCTCACTGTTGTGGCCTCTCCCGTTGCGGAGCACAGGCTCCGGACGCGCAGGCCCAGCGGCCATGGCTCACGGGCCCAGCCGCTCCGCGGCATATGGGATCCTCCCAGACCGGGGCACGAACCCGTATCCCCTGCATCGGCAGGCGGACTCTCAACCACTGCGCCACCAGGGAGGCCCTGTATTGTGTTTTTAATTGATGCTTGATTCATCTTTAGTTCTTCTAGGTCCTTGTTAACTGTTTCTTGCATTTTGTCTATTCTATTTCCAAGATTTTGGATCTGGGAAACAGAATCTTGGATCATCTTTACCATCATTATTCTTAATTCTTTTTCAGGTAGAGTGCCTATTACCTCTTCATTTGTTAGGTCTGGTGGGTTTTTATCTTGCTCCTTCTCCTGCTGTGTGTTTTTCTGTCTTCTCATTTTGCTTATGTTACTGTGTTTGGGGTCTCCTTTTTGCAGGCTGCAGGTTCGTAGTTCCTGTTGTTTTTGGTGTCTGTCCCCAGTGGCTAAGGTTGGTTTAGTGGGTTGTGTAGGCTTCCTGGTGGAGGGGACTAGTGCCTGTGTTCTGGTGGATGAGGCTGGATCTTGTCTTTCTGGTGGGCAGGTCCACGTCTGGTGGTGTGTTTTGGGGTGTCTGTGGACTTTTTATGATTTTAGGCCACCTCTCTGCTAATGGGTGGCGTTGTGTTCCTGTCTTGCTAGTTGTTTGGCTTAGGGTGTCCAGCACTGTAGCTTGCTGGTCGTTGAGTGAAGTTGGGTGCTGGTGTTGAGATGGAGATATCTGGAAGATTTTCGCCGTTTGATATTATGTGAAGCTGGGAGGTCTCTTGTGGACCAGTGTCCTGAAGTTGGCTCTCCCACCTCAGAGGCACAGCACTGACTCCGGGCTCCTCAATTTGGGATGATGTGTTGTCTATTCATGTATTCCACAGATGCAGGGTACATCAAGTTGACTGTGGAGCTTTAATCCGCTGCTTCTGAGGCTGCTGGGAGAGGTTTCCCTTTCTCTTCTTTGTTCTCACAGCTCCTGGGTCTCAGCTTTGGATTTGGCCCCGCCTCTGCGTGTAGGTCGCCGGAGGGCATCTGTTCTTCGCTCAGACAGGACAGGGTTAAAGGAGCAGCCTCTTCGGGGACTCTGGCTCACTCAGGCCGGGCGGGAGGGAGGGGCACGGAGTGCGGGGCGAGCCTGCAGCGGCAGAGGTCGGCGTGACGTTGCACCAGCCCGAGGCGCACCGTGCGTTCTCCCAGGGAAGCCGCCCCTGGATCCCGGGACCCCGGCAGTGGCGGGCTGCACAGGCTCCCGGAAGGGCAGTGTGGGCAGTGACCTGCGCTCACACACAGGCTTCTTGGCGGCGGCAGCAGCAGCCCCAGCGTCCCACGCCTGTCACTGGGCTCCGCGCTTTCAGTCGCGACTCGCGCCCGTCTGTGGAGCCCCTTTAAGCAGCGCTCTTAATCCCCTCTCCTCGCGCACCAGGAAACCAAGAAGGAAGAAAAAGTCTCTTGCCTCTTCGGCAGCTCCAGAGTTTTCCCGGACTCCCTCCCGGCTAGCTGTGGCACATTAGCCCCCTTCAGGCTGAGTTCTCGCCGCCAGCCCCAGTCCTCTCCCTGCGCTCTGACCGTAGCCCGAGCCTCAGCTTCCAGCGCTGCGCGCCCCGGCGGGCGAGCAGACAAGCCTCTCGGGCTGGTGAGTGCCGCTCGGCACTGATCCTCTGTGTGGGGATCTCTCCGCTTTGCCCTACCCAGGTATGTGGGGAGTTTCTTGCCTTTTGGGAGGTCTGGGGTCTTCTGCCAGCGTTCAGCAGGTGTTCTGTAGGGGTTGTTCCACGTGTAGCTGTATTTCTGGTGTATCCGTGGGGAGGAAGGTGATCTCCGCGTCTTACTCTTCCGCCATCTTACCCGGAAGTCCTCCTGCCTGCTGATTCTTTAAGGTATGTGCTCAGGCTCTCCTTATCCAAACATCCAGGACATGGCCTATACGTAACACGGCCTTAAATCCTAAGGTATTGTGGTCCTTAGTACATTGCATTCAACCAAACTGCAGTCTCTTGTGGAACAGGAATTGTTTTATTCATCTTTGAATGAATTCAACATAGTAGGAACTGAATGAATAATTGAAATGAACTGAGTTCAGGGCTCTGAGGAGGCAACATCAAGTGATTCCAGTCAAGGCACATGGTGCAGGGGAAATGCAGGAAATCCAAAGACTTGGATTCTAGTACTGACTCTGAACACTGTTTTTAAATCTGTGATGAGAGGATTAAACCAGTGCTAAGGCCCCTTTCAAAGCGATAAGACAGTATTACATGTAACCCAATAAAAGCAGTTATTAAAATGTCAGGTGTTCATGCTCCATCTGCTGGTTAAATTGTAGAAAAATCTTGAGGGCTTTTTGAAATGGAAGAGTGAAAGAATTAGAAATACTTGTTTGTGACCAATGAAGAATTAAACAACAACAAAAAAACTGTACTATTTGTAAAAGATTAATGACCTAGAAAACAATGTTGATAAAGGAAAATAAACAATGAAAATTGCATGGCTGGAGTGAAAACAGCAAAGAATACCCTGCTACTTTGGGTTCTCATACGAGAACCCCAATAAGTCCCCCAATGAGTCCCACCTGCTGATGTTCACACCCTGTGTAGTCCCTCCCACATTGTACCAAGATCGGTCACTATGAACAATAGCTTCCGGCAGAAGTGATGGCATGTCACTCCCCAGATTAGGGTATAAAAAACTGAGACTTTCATCTTAGGCTGGCAAGCTCACCACACTCTCATACTCTCTCTCTCTCTTCATTTCTCTTTCTCTCTTTCAGATCATTTCCTCAGGGGAAGCAAGCTGTCATGCCATGAGGACACTCGGGCAGCCCATGGAGAGGCCAAAAGAGTAAAGCATCCAAATCAGAAAGGAAGAAGTAAAATTGTCCTTGCAGATGATATGATCTTATATATAGAAAATCCTAAAGACTCTAACAAAAAGCTGCTAGAACTAATCAATGAATTCAGTATAGTTGCAGGATACAAAATTAACATACAGGTATCAGGTACATTTCTATACCCTAACAATGAAATATCTGAAAAAGAAAGAAAACAATCACATTCAGAATAGCGCCAGAAGCAGTAAAATACTTATGGAATAAATTTAGCCAAGGAAGTGAAAGATCTATATACTGAAAAATATAAGACATTGATGAAAGAAATTGAAGACACAAATGAATGGAAAGATATCTCATGTTCATGGATCAGCATAATTAATGCTGTTAAAATGTCCATACTACCCAAAGCCATCTATAGATTCAATGCAATCCCTATCAAAATTTCAATGGCATTTTTTTTCAGAGAAATAGAGAAAAACAATCCTAAAATTCACAAGAAACCACAAAAGACCCTGAAAAGGCAAAGCAGGCCTAAGAAGAAAGAACAAACCTGGAAGCATCACACTTCCTAGTTTCAAACCGTACTACAAAACTACAGTAATTGAAACAGTAGGCTACTGAGATAAAAATAGACATATAGACCAATGGAACAGAATTGAGAGCCCAGAAATAAACCTGTGTATACATGATCAGTTAATCTATGACATATTAGTCAAGAATATACAATGGAGAAAGGATACTCTCCTCAAAAAATGGTACTGGAAAAACTGGATAATCACATGCAGAAGAATGAAATAGGATCCCTATCTTATATCACTCACAAAAATTAATTTGAAATGGATTAAAGGCCTGAAACCATAAAACTCCAAGAAAACATAAGGAAAAAGCTCCTTGACATGAGTATTGGCAACTAATTTTTGGATATGATACCAAAAGCAAAAGCAACAAAAGCAAAAATAAACAAGTGACAAGTGGTACTACATCAAACAGAAAACCTTCTGCACAGTAAAAATAAATAAATAAATAAAAATAAGGGATTACTGTCAAAAATATAAAGAAACTCATACAACTCAATAGTGAAAAACAATCCAATCAAAAGGTGGAGAGGATCTGAATAGACATTTTCCTAAAGAAGACACCCATATGGCCAACAGATACATAAAAAGATGCTTAGCATCACCAATCATCAGGGAAATGCAAATCAAAACCCCCATGAGATATCACCTCACACCTTTAGAATGGCTATTTTATCAAAAAGACAGGAGACAGTAAGTGTTGGCAAGGATGTAGAGAAAAGGGAACCCTTTTGCACTCTTGGTGGGAATGTAAATTGGTGCAGCCACTATGAAGAACAGTATAGAGATTACTCAAAAATTTAAAAATAGAATTACCATATTATCCAGCCATCCCACTTCTGTGTATATGTCCAAATGAAATGAAATCAGGATTTTGAAAAAAAAAAAAACCCTGCATTTCCATGTTCATTGTAGCATTATTCATACTAGTCAAGTTATGGAATCAACCTAAGTGTCCACCTATGGATGATAAATGGATAAAGAAGATGTGCGATATACTTATATATGTGTGTATATATATATATATATACACACACACCTATATATAGAGATAGATATATAGATAGATCGATAGATATACGAATATTATTTAAGCATGATAAAGAAGGAAATCCTGCCATTTGTGACAACATGGGTGGACCTTGAGGGCATTATGCTAAGTGGGATAAGTCAAACAGAATGACAACTACTGTATGATATCACTTATGTGTGGAATCTAAAAAAAGCAGAATTCACAGAAACGGAGAGTAGAATAGTGGTTGCCATAGTCTGGGGGATGGGGGAAATTGGGAGATGTTGGTCGAAGGTACATATTTCCAGTTATAAAATGATTAAGCTCTGGGGACCTAATCTACAGCATGGTGATTATAGTTAACAATATTATATATTTGAAAGTTGCTAACAGATTAGATTTTAAATGTTCTCACCACAAAAAAAGAAATGGTAATTATGTGAGGTGATGGAAATGTTAACATTACTGTGGTAATCCTCTTGAAATATATAAGTGCATCAAATCATCACACTGGACACCTTAAACTTACAAAATGTTATATGTCAATTTTATCTCAATAAAGCTGGAAAAATGAAATGAAAAAAAAGATGTATAGTTTCTGGCCGCCAAGAGCCAGGGCTAGGATCCTTGGATCTTCAGAGTACACTGAAGGTAGTTCAGGCTCATAGCTTGATCTCATGATCAAGCCAGAGCCACTCAGCTCAACCACACCCAATTCCTGCTCCACAGATACTGTGAGATAATCAGTGACTGTTGTTTTAAGTGATTAGATTTTGGTGTTATTTGCTACACAGCAATAGATAACTGATACACACACATACATCTAGGACTTACTCAAATCTTTATTGAACACCATTCATGTTCAATGAATCTGGCTTGAGTTTTTAACATGAAATTGCACACATCCATCTTCCTCAGGAATGTTAATTGTTTGTTACATATATTTGGAGTTTCGCATACATTATCTGTTTTCGGATACACACGTTTCACTAGACTAAGAACTCAGATTTAAACACCATGGGACATACTCTGGACACTTTTTACTAATATCAATATCTGAGAGAAGACTAAAGGTCTTAAGAAAAACATAGTTTGTCACCACTTAATAGTATGTAAGTGATGGATGTAAAACCTCTGTGGAGGTCACAATAGACAGTGTTGTGTGTGTGTGTGTGTGTGTGTGTGTGTGTGTGTGAACTCCAGTTTAGCAATTGGAAAAATTCGTCAACTCTGTAGTCATTTTTTCAAGTCTTCTATCTTGCCAAAGAACAGGTAAATATTTATAGACTCATTTTTTCTTTTATTTTCTTTTTTGCCATAAAGGGATGTGCCTACTAATGCCATGTAGACGAATGAGATGAGAGTGAGGAGAGGTGCATACAGGTGATTATATGAGATACTGCCAAGGTATTGGTTGCTATGTTATCTAGAAACTTTTGATAAACTTTTCTAGTGAGATTTGGATTTAATATTTAAAGCCTTAAAAACCTTAAAACATAGATAAAAATTAACTCATCTTGGCTTAACTGAAAGTTTGAGAAGCATATAATAGATACAGACTCCAGATCTAGTTGGTGACTTTTAATGAATTAAAATAGAGGGAGACCACAAAAGCAAACAAAACATCTTAGAGAGTCATGGAAATGAAGTTCTTCTGAGACAGGGAAAGGGGAAGCAAATGATTTTTCAACAATCTATCTCTCCATTAAAGTGATGGGCAGTACCTTTCACATATTGCAAAATTTGAATAGACTGTTAAGCAAAGAGATATTTGTTCAATGGCAACCATCTGTTTAAAATAGAAGAAAAAAGCAAAGACTGAGACATAGGTATAGATGGTAGGACTGCCAGGTCCTTTGAGAAGTTCCCTTTGACATTTTCACAGGATCTTGATATTCTCTTGTTCTGAAAGTTTTGACTGCATGCCTGCTCACCCACCAAGTTCTAGTAGCCCATCCTGGTGTGCTTACAGTAAGACTAAGTAGATCAAAGGTCAGTTTTCAGGCTTCATACCCCAGTGGACTCAGGCTTTAAACCTGACTGAATTTTATTTCTACAGGCCTAATAAACTTGGAGACTTGTAAGATCCCTTCCCCAAAACCTCGAAAAATGAATCTTTGCACTTCCAGGTTTGGCCTTTGTTTCTAGGCTCCATGTATACAATAGTGAAGGGCAGAAAAGTAGACTCGACTATTTATGTCATGATAAATCTTCCTTAGTTTGGAAGAATAGACTGCCTATAAATATCTTGCCTATTATGAGTTACATATAGTCTCTTATTTCTTTAATTTGCTGATACTCGTCACTTTTTAAAAGGTATAATCCCAATGAACCCTGGTAACAGGGAACTGGGTGGAGTTCACGGTGGAGGCAGTGGGTTGCTATAAGTAGAGAGTTTTAAAAGCCAAGCTCCAAGGACAGGTTCAGGCAAGACCATGTGTTGTCCATTGTGACATCACCCTGAGATGGCTTCCTGTCTGCAGACCCACATTTAGAACACCATTCTAGTATGTAGAATCAGACCATCCATTTATGAGTGAATTACATTTGTTTCTTCTACTATAGAATCAATATCAAAGAGGCATATCTGCCAGAAACACCGCATATAATAGATGCCGATTTGACGAATAACAAGAGAACAAATAACTGGTTATTCATAATCACCTCAAATGCCTGAAAGAGAAATGAAACCTCAAAACATTCAACCTGGTACTTATCTACTACACATTTATACTAAGGTTGTCCCCACCCAGAAATGTCTAAAGATCAAATCTTCAGCTCCTGGCAGTATTTAGAACATTGCCTTGTACATAATAGGTGCTCAGTAAGTATCTGTGGAAGAGGGAAGGAGTAAGGAAGGAGTCTGCAGCAAGGCACAATGCAGCTAACAATTGCACAACACAGCTACAAGGCAGATAATTCTTTTACGTTATTCAGTCAATTTGACTCAGTAAGGATTTATTAACTTGGCCTCTGCAGAGTTCAGTACTATGTGAATTCGCTCAGCTCTGAAACACACTATTCCAAAACTATATCACTCTTTTTAGTGAGAAATTATTCATCCCCCTATGTAGTGGGAGATATGGTAAAGAAGATGGAGGAATAGAGAGATAAGGCAAGGTTAATTTCCCGACAAAGAAATACAAAACCTACATCCTCTCACCTCGAAAGCCCTCCAACTTCAGGCTGATGTTAGAGGCAAAGGAGAGGGAAAGCAGATGAGTGAGTCCAGTCACTTTTGGCACTTGTCAAAAAAACCTAAATATTTTCCCCAAATGTTTTATGTTCAGTAATACCCAACCACAATGTGCTAAGCCTGTTTTCTCTTAATTTTTCAAACCCATGTGTATTCCAAGGGAAATGTAATCCACGTGTCTCTGATATGCTTACACTTAAATCATTATAGAATGTTAAAATTTTTAAAAGGATGTCCAAGATATCTTTTGTTTCTCTTCATGATCCTCCTTCAGGGTTCTCCTTAAGAATGTGGCATTTTGAAGAGCCAATGCTGTGGATAAATTAATCAGATCTCACGACTTATAATCTCTGCATAGATTTTGTCTCTGTATGCAGAAAAGCATGAATTTGTCCAATCATTAAGAATAAAAGAATGAGTAGAATTCTTGTGGTAAAATTTGCTAAGTCAATTTATTTCTTTAGAATACCCTTAGGATCTTTACAATTTGGCCTGCCTAACTTGGACTCTTCTTCAGGTACCTTCTTCAGACTACTCAAATAAGATACCAAAATAGTGCATGCAAGATAAAACTCTTGAGGATATGTAGGAGAATATAAAAGATGGGTGAGCAATTCAGGCACTAGAAGAATTAAGTTCATTATTTCCTCAGATAATGTCTTCTAATAATTGTAAAAGTTAAGCACTTATTGCATCTGATAGTTTACCCGTCACAACAATCTAGTGAACTAAAGGTTCTAAGGCAGAGAATTAGGGAAGCAGACTGTGGAAGCTAAATCAATTATGTTTCAGGGTGTGAATGGGGTGCCTCTAAACCAGGACAGTCCTAAGGTGATGAGCAATGGCTATAGCCCACTTCCTGCCACTTCTTTGACTGCAGCCTCTCTCTCAATGGTGGGTTGCAGTACAGAAGAACGTTCACAGTCAGTCTGCAGCTTCAAAATAAATACGAAAAAAGGACTTAAACATTTTGCCTTTCTTATTCCAAATGGAGAATAACAAAGCAATAAAGCAAAATGCTGTTGACTAAATCTGTAATTTAAGAAATAAAAGTAAAGAGCTTAAAAGCCATTACCTTAAAAAGGCACCCAGAAAGGAGGCTAGCTCCTTCAAAGTGGTAAGAGACAAAGTGAACCTGATGTTTGAGGAGAAAACACAAAAAGAAAAAAAAGAGTAGGGGCAATATGCTTGATTAGTGCCTGTTTGCTCTACTTTGTCATTTCACACTCCCAACAAATTATAAATGTATTCCATCAGTTTAATCTCAAGCTGTGGCAGTTTCAATATTGAGTAATGCCTCCATCTTTCTTTTTTCTCCCTGGTCTATGAGGATGCAGTGCATGGTTTGCAAACATTCTTGGAGACCTCATAAAGGCTCAGTACAACTCAACTGATGGCTGTCCAGGGGGAGAAGCAGTGGGGGGAGCAGCTGCACCGATTGGCAACCATCTGGACCAAGTTGACTAGATTCTGGCGTCTGATGCAAAGAGGAAACTGCAGAGACATCCGGACGCCCTGTCATAAACCTAGTTTCCGACCCAGACTTGTGACACTGAATTTATTTCACTGAGAAAAAGAACATCTTAATTTGTTCTCAATTGTGTTTATCCTTATCAGGAAAAGCCTCAGATACCCTGTTGCTTCTTTGGCGTAGCCCACAGTCGCGAATCATAAAAGTTAGGCAAATTATTTGCGATAAAGCAAGAGAGTACCGCATCTATCAGGATTATTTAACATTGCTGGACATGGTCCAGCTAAGGTCCAGCCACATGTTCAGCAGAGTCTAGGTAGAATCTAAAAAAAAAAGGATATTTCATTTGAATTTGACTCTCATTTTGTACTTGAAGTTAAAGAAACTCAAATTCTGTAGGCAGGAAATTGATTTTAACAGGGCAAAATTTGTTTCCTTTAAGAAATAAAAAAGAACTAACAAAAGCTCTATTCATGATTATTTGCACTAGTATCCTTTTTGTTTTTTATAACTCTGATGACTCTTCTCCTTGGAAGTCTTGTCTCCAGGGACACACTGTTCAGCTTCTCTTGTTTCTCTTCTCAAGCTCTTCATTCTCATAACATCCCCTTTGCCTCTCCCTGTTCTATAGAGACGGCATGCTGATTGACAGGAAATATTTCAACAGACTCACACTTGAATGCTTTGTATCCACACCTTAAGAAATTCATTTGTTCTCTTAGTTTTGATAGTTTGGGGATATTATACCAGATCTACATTTCTAGCATCACTATTTTCTCTTCCGTTTTCTGGTTATCACTGATTCCTGAAGACTGACACTGCATTCTTATGCATGTCTAACAGTTTAATTAAATAGGCTGGACTCAGTGAGGTGCAGTTGGAAAGCAGTTTTCTTTGTCTCCACTACTATCTTTGATTGCTCTCTACAGAGGCAGTTCAGCTGAAGGAAGCAATACTTAGTAGTAGAAAGCTCAGACCCAGGAGAACTAGACCATCAGAGTCTCAATCCCAGCTCCTAGCTCCCACAATTAATAATTAATATACATGTTAGTTAATGTAACATATTAAACTAATATGCATATTTGAACTAATATAAATATTAGAACAGCATTTGAGATGTATTAAAAAGTACTATAATGTATAAAGAATAATGTATAAAAAGTTCTACATAAACGCTATCTATTATTACTGCTATGATTTCAAGTAGATGCTATAATGTTTTCAGCTACTTTAAGAAGAAAAAGACCCTCATTTTCTGATCTTTAAAAGTCCCGTTATTCATCCAACTCAAAGTATGGAACTGATCTGGGCTTTTGCAAACCAGCAATGGGGAAATCAGACATGATTAATGCTTTTTAATGTTTTTCTAACTTCCCCTTCAATGTTCTTTTCCTACTCAATACTTTGCTTCTAGAATCTCCAGGGTCAGGGTCAGGAGGGACAATTAGAGATAAAGGGGGAAAGCCATTTTTCTTAGCTAGTCCTGTCTGAAGTTCCTCCTGGTAGTGAAATGCCCTTTGTCAGGGCAGACATTCAACTGCTGCCTCTTTCTCTTGTCCAGTTCTTTCCCAGGAACTCTTTAGCCTCACCTAGCCCACACCCGAGACGCCTACATTACACAGAACAATCATACATCAAATTAGCCCTGGGCAGTCATGGAATATGTCTGTCTCAGCACAATTACTAATAGCACCCCCTTTTACTCTTAAAACAGCTCTGGTTTGGAAAGTAAATTATATAATCACCTTAATACTGTAAAACTGCTCCACTTGAATAACATACTCTTGAGCTGACCTCTTCCACCATGTGGATCCACTATCCCCCAGAGTCTTCTTGGAATCCACCACTTCACCCATCCAATCAGCAAGTTTAAGAGACAAGATGCTGTGGCAGATTGCACAAGAGATTTTTAGAAGCCAAGCCTGGAACTGGCAAAAACCATTTCCACCCATATTCCATTGTTTATATGATACCTAGTCACATGACTCATGCCTCCAACTTCTAAATACAAGGGAAACTGAAAAATCTAATTTTCTTGTCTGTCTAAGAAGCTGAAAGCAAGTTGGTATCTTTCCAGGCTCTTCCGTACTCCACCCTCTGGTCACCAAATATCCATTTTCATCTTCCTCCCACACATAGACCATATCTATCCACTCCCCAGAAGTACAACCCCAAATCCTCTCCAGTCATAGATTTCAGGTCATGCTCAATCCACTACATCAGTCTGTGAATGATTCCTTCATTCCACTAAAATGATGTGTTTTCTGCTCCCCCTTTCCCCACATGTACTCAACACTCAATATATTCAATGGTGAAACAGGAACAGGATAACTTCAATAAACATCCCATCCAGAAAGAGGAAGAATGGAATACATATAGTTGTCAATGGGCAGACATTGTACTGATCCCCTGTTCTGGGGTGGGGAAGAGTTCCTTGATTTAATACCAGTTCTGTTCTCTGTGAAGAACTCCCTCACCCACAGTCCTCCTTGGCCCTTGGCTCTGCCCTCTGGGAGGATTCCCATATAAAGTGGGTACTGAGGAGCATGCCCTCTGTGAAGGCTCTTAAATAATTGAAGCTATATTACACTCATGAAAATTTTGGGTTCCAGTGTTTACATTGTCATGATCAGTCAAAGGCTTTCTAAACTAGTGTTGAATTAATTCCCTCAAATATTCAGTAGACTTCTGATCACTTTGCTTCCAGTAACTTCTATGTTCTGTATACCAGTAACCACACCCCCAAGTTATTCCCTAGACACAGTAGATGTGGCATTTAAAAGAGACTTTGAAGAAAAAAATCCCAGTAAAATTTCTTTGCTGAATGAAATGACTCAGGGGAAAGATCAAATTAAGGGTGTGGTCCTCCTATTCAAGCCAGTCAACTTCAAGATAGCCAACGAGCTGAGAGAGGGAGAGAGGCATGCAGACAAGAAAGCAAATAAATAAGGCCAACACGAGATTTAATTAACTCAAGCTGCTTTAACAAATCCTCTTTCACCTAAAATAGCCTCCTTTCCTTCTTTCAGTTTTGTTTTGTGGGAACACCCTTCTCTTCAATACCCTTACGAACATACAAGTTAGGTTTTTTTCTCACATGGCAAAAGTTATTAAATACACAGCTGCTATTCTTGGTTTGAGCGATTCAGGTATGTCAAGGGTAGCACCTCTGTGAGTCTTTTGCTTTGTCCTGTGAAGAACATCCACACTCATGGAAGGAATGGGGAGAAGGTGTGATGTCAGTAATATGTCTCTTTTATCAGGAAATCATTTAACACTGACATCCGGTATTTATCATTCTGCCTGTGCTCTACACAGTTTGAGTCGGGCAGTACTTTTAAACGTCTAAGTTTAAATTAAGTAAAATCGACCTATTAATTAAAATACATAGTATTTCATATTAACTCGAAATCTTATAACTTGGAAAACTGGGAATGTTAAATTGCCTTATGTTACAATATGGAATAAAGGAAATAATTTGTAGTTTAGAAAACTTGTACAAACTAATTTTTTTTATCCTCTATGAGTTACTGAAGTAGACTTAAAATATTTTAAATACCAAAACTAAAGTCACTTATAATGACTTTGATAAACAATACTGCTTTTGTTCAATCCGCCATGGGTAAGACAAATGTGGGTGACTGAATTAATTCCTGATATATAAGGGAAGAAATGGAGGGAGGTTCTCAAAATGGAAGATGGTTTCCTTGATAACTGCATATGGTTAACCAGATTCAAACCAGATTAAAGAAGGATTTATGGAATTAGCATTTATGGAAAGCAATTATATGGGACTCTATCAGTTGTTCAGGAACATCTTGACTGTGATTCCTGTGGATCTGAATTTACAGTTGCTTGGTAGAGGAGAAAATGCTAACCACAGTGAGGGGAAGGCATGGTGAATACCAGACACTATTCTAGGTACTATTAATTAATAGGGTCACTATACTTCATTTAAACTTAGACATTTAACGATACTGCTCAACTCAAATTCTGCAGAACACTGGCAGAAGAGGAATAATGGGGATTCAAATGTTAAGCCAATTAATTACAAAAGTACTATCAGAACATGAATGAGGAGATACCTTTTTATTTCCTCATTAAAATAGTGATAGGATAGTGGTGGGAGCTCTCAAATGGTTTCAAGAGTCCATTATAAGGCTATTGATGTTAAGTTTTACTGGATGAATTGGGTACACCAGGCAGATATGATAAAGAAAGGGATCCCATGCAGTTGAAACAACATATACTGAGGCACGGACACATGAAAGCCTTATGTTTTCTGGAATTACAGGGATTAAATGAGATAGTGAATAGCAGTGGCAAGAGCTGGAAACTGAAAAGTAAAAGACTGGTAAGATTACAAACTACCTTGGGTGATTTGTAAACTACCAAGATATGTTGGTTCTCTAACCAGTGGGCAACAGAGATTCATGAGGGATTTTAAGCAGATAACTAGCTTTTCTAAAAGTAATTCTGACAAAACCGTATAAGATAATCTAGAATAAAGTGAGACTGGAGGCAAGGAGACCACTTTATTGCTATTTTGTGGGCAAGAGAAGATGAATGCCTTAATTAAATCAGTGGTGATGGGAGTAGAGAAGAAGGAAAATATTCAAGACATATTCAGGAGGTTGGAAGAGTCCATTTTAAATAAAAACTAAATATGAGTAGAAGAAGAAAGGAAGACTCAATATTTCTGACTTTGATGACTGGTGGATGATAGTGGCATTAATTGAGGTATAAAATATTGAAAGGAAACAGGCTTGAAGGTGGAAAATAAAAAGATTCATTTGGAACAAGTTAAGGTGACTATATGACATGCCAGTAGAGGTGTCTCTTAGATATTTGGAAATGAGCACTCAGAGCTCAACAGATGGCAGGAGCAAAAGATTTGGGATCCAGCAGTACAGTGGAATTCAAGGAAGGATCTGAGACCCTTCTGGAGACTGGATAAAAGTAGGTATCAAAGAAGTAGATAAAACTTTTCTGGGACATTAGATAAGAGCTGGTAGTTTGATACTTTGGGTTCCAAGTACTTACTTACCTGGGCCCCTGGCCCCTCTCCTTTCTCCTGCTATCTGCCTACCTGTCCTCACACTGTGCCTTTGCACCTATACCAAATAATAGGCAGGAACAGGCGAAAAACTGAATCAGTCCTCTTGGGAATACTTAGCAGCTCTGATAAAGAATTTGATGAAAAAAAAAAGAATTTGATGAGAGAAAAACTGAAGTTGTTGATTAAAATCATGTGAATCAGTGAACTGCAGGGATGCAGTTACACTTACATGGATAATTCAGAGTTGCTTATATAGAAAATTTTTTTAAAGATTCATTAAAATCCTATAAAGATACCCAAATTCCTAATTTCCCAGAATGGAAAAAGAGATTATTCTCATTTTCATAACATACTACACGATCACTGTAGATTGAAGCAGACTAGATACCAATTCCTTTCAGCCAAGAAATGCAAAGTAGGAGATAAACTTCTCAGTAACTGTCGAGCCTCAAAAAACACACTGGCCATCAATGAAAGACCAAGTCTCTTTACTTCAAACCCTGAGTTACATACTACACCTCCCCACAGACTGGGAATCTCTTCTATTCCCAGTGTCTAGCATACTGCAGTGAATATGCAAGAAAACATTAGTTTTTATTTATTTTCTGTTAGGAAAACACCACTTTTGAGGTGAAGTACAGATGGCTCCACCTTCCCTGCCCCTTGTCTCATCTATTTCTCCCCCTCTTGAATCTAGGTTCGTTCTATGACTGCTCTGATCAATAGGATGTAGCAGGAGGAATGCTATGCTTTAAGAGATCTCAGTTTATGCTTTGGTCTGCTTGGACTGCCCCCTCTTAGAAGGGAGCCATTATGTAAGAAGTCCAATTCTCAGACAGAAAGAGAAGGCAACATGAGGCAATGCCTGAAGCTAGCCTGGATGCTCCAGCTCTACCCACTCCAAGGTCCCAGCAGAAGAACCACTAAATTTTAGGGTGGTCTGTGACAAAATAAAAGATAATTAAGACAACCTATGATCTAAAAGCTGAGTTAAAAATAAAATGCTTTCACAAAAGAAGAATAAGCATAATTGCATTGAGAGCCACTTACTTGCATGCTGGTTTAAAATTTAATGTTATTTTCCTTTTTAAATGGAGATACTGGTATTCATTAATTCACCCATTCTACAAGAATAATGAAGTGTTACAATACATTAGACACCCTTCTAAGATGCCTGGGTACCCAGCTTGGAGCAATACAAGAGAGGTCCCTGCCCTCATAACGCAGCTTACATTCTAGTGAATGGCAGGAAATGCAGATAATAACTAAGTGAACAGATAAATGAACAAAAGAATTTTAGGTACTGAAAAATAAAGCAGGGTCATGTGAAAGAGAGTCAGGTAAGGGACCTTCTTGAGATTGGAGCCTTAAAAATGGTTATCTGAGAATAGGGTTATTTGAGCTGAGACCAGAATAACAAGAAGATCTATGAAAAGATCTGCAGGGGAGGAAGAAGAGAGGAAAGCTGTCTAAGTAGAGGAAACCATCAGTGCCAATGCACTGGACAGGAATGCATTAGGTTTATTGGAGGACTAGAAAAGCCAGTGTGGCCAGAGCAAAAAGAGCAAGAGGGAGAGTGGTACAAATTGACCAGAACAGCAGGCAGAGGCCAGGGACATCATGCAGGGACCATGTGGGCCTTGTGGGCCACAGAAGGTAGTTTGGGCTTCATCCTATATGAAATGGAAGACAGTGGGGAACATCACTATAGCTGTATTTAAATGGCTTAAAGAGTGGACCCCTGGAAAAACTTTTCAACTCAGAGGCTAAGGACCTATTTCAAGGATTACCTCAATTCACATGAAGGAAAGGTTACACTGATACCAACTAAGACAAAGAACATGCCATGAAGGAGGCCTGGAACCTATTAAAAAACTCAGCTCCTCCAATCAAAGCAGCCACTGTAGCAACAGCAGAGCAGACAGAATCCTAAGGTAAATAAAAGGAAATCAAAGAAAGAAGCCAAGCTTGCAATTTTATATTACCAATAACAGCAGCTTACATTTTAGTATGGCAGAGCCTATAAAGAACTCACAGTATTTCACCTGATCCTTATAGCCACTCTGTGAGGAAGGCTAAGGTATTATCCCCGTCTTAGAGATGGGAATCAAGATTCAAGGAGGTTAGACCACTCTGCCAAAACCACACAACCCAGGATAAAATGCAGATCCTATGTCCTAGTCCCTTGTTCCTCTTATTAAATCATAATACCTAACCAAATCCTAAGACAACACACTAAAGGAAGCCTTCCATTCATCTGCTTAGGGCACCAGGCAGGGTCATGGTGTTTGGTGATTCAAGTATGGACATGCCCTTGAGAAAATGATATGGTAAACCTTGCCCACCTGACTTGATGAGGTCTATGACCTCAACAAACATGAAAAAGGAAATTCTACATCACTTTAGTAGCATAAATTTGAAACTTAGAACTGCAACTTAAATTCAAAAGTAGTCTTAACTCATCCAGCAGTCTCTGATTGTCTTGCAACTCTTAGGAAACTTCAGAAATAACTGTTGAGAAAGGCTGCTGACAATAACTCTCTCTCTTGTTCCTGTTTGTTCTCCATTTTCTTTTACATTTTCCTCAAAAAGAATAGAACTCTGTGAGTAATGAGACTGAAATTATCAGAATAATGGATCTGTAGCAAATAAGTCTACTAAGTTTATTATTAACTGAATATTATATATAAAAGGAAATTCCAGAAACCATATAGTAAACAGTTTTCAATGAATCAAAAGAGCCTTTATCATCAAGTATTGTGACTCCTTTCCTAGAGTGCTCTTGGATGATTTCTTTAAAAAAAATTTTTTTTGAAGTATAGTTGATTTACAATATTATATTAGTTTCAGGTGCACAGCATAGTGTAGTATTTTTACAGCTTATCCTCCATTAAAAGCTATTACAAGATAATGACCATAATTCTCTGTGCTATGCAATATATCCTTGTTGCTTATCTATTTTATACAAGGTAGTTTGTTTCTCTTTATCCCATACTCCTAACATGACCCTCTCTCTTTCTCATTCCTTACTGGTAACCACTAATCTGTTTTCTGTATCTTTGAGTCTGTTTCTGTTTTGCTATATACATTCATTTGTTTTATTTTTTTAGATGCCACATCTAAATGATATATGTGTATGTATTTGATTTTCTCTGACTTATTTCACTAAGCATAATATTCCCTAGGTCCATCCCTGTTGCTGCAAATGGCAGAATTTCATTCTTTTTTTTGGCTATTATTCCATTGTATATATATACACCACATCTACTTTATCCATTCATCTGTGGATGAGCCCTTGGGTGGTTTCCATATCTTGCCTATCATAAATGGTGCTGCTATGAACATTGGGGTGCATGTATCTTTTTGATTAATGTTGTTTTTTCTGGATATCCACCCAGGAGTGAGACTGCTGGATCATGTGATAGTTCCATTTTTAGTTTTTTGAGGAACCTCCATACTGTTTTCCATATTGGCTACACCAATTTACTTTCTACTAACAGTGTACGGGGGTTCCCTTTTCTCACACTCTTGCCTACTTTTGTTATTTTTTGACTTTAATAATAGCCATTCTGACGAGTGTAAGGTATATCTCATTGTTTTGATTTTCATTTCTCTAATAATTAGTGACGTTGAGCTTCTTTTCACATGCCTCTTAGTCATCTGTTTGTCTTCTTTGGAAAACTGTCTATTCCAGTCTTCTACCTATTTTTTTGATTGGATGGTTTCTGACATTGAGTTGTATGAGCTGTTTATATATTTTAGATATTACCCCCCGTCAATCATATCATTTGCAAATATTTTTCCCATATCATAAATTCTCTTTTCATTTTGTCGATTATTTCCTTTTCTGTGCAAAAGCTTTTAAGTTTAATTAGATCCCATTTATGTATTTTTGGTTTTATTTATTTTGCCTTAGGAAACAGATCCAAAAAAATAATGCTATGATTTACATCAAAAAGTGTTCTGTCTATGTTCACTTCTAGGAGTTCTATGGTTTCTGGTCTTAGGTTTAGGTCTTTAATCCATTTTGACTTTATTTTTTTATATGGTGTGAGGAAATGTGCTAATCTCATTGTTTTACATGTAGCTATCCAGTTTTCCCAGCACCATTTATTGAAGAAAGAGACTGTCTTTTTTTAATTGTATATTCTTACCTATTGTCATAGATTAATTGACCATTGATGCATGGGTTTATTTCTGCGTTCTCTATGTGTCTGTTTTTGTGCCAGTACAATGATGCTGTTTGATTACTGTAGCTTTGTAGTATAGTCTGAAGCTAGGAGCATGATACCTCCAGTTTTGTTCTTTTTTTCTAAAGACTGCTTTGGCAACTGTGGGTCTTTCATGGTTCCATATGAATTTTAGGATTATTTGTTCTAGTTCTGTGAAAAATGTCATGGATATTTTAATAAGGATTGCATTAAATCTGTAGATTGCTTTAGGTAGCAAGGCCATTTTAACAACACTAATTCTTCCAATCCAAGAGCATGGGATATCTTTCTATTTCTCCGTATCATCTTCAAATCCCTTCATCAATGTTTTATAGTTTTCAGAATATAGGTCTTTCACCTCCTCCTAAATTTCTTCCTAGGTACTTTATTCTTTTGATGCAGTTTTAAACAGGATTGTTTATTACTTTCTCTTTCTGATAGTTCATTATTAGTGTATAGAGAAGCAACAGATTTCTGTATATTAATCTTGTATCCTACAACTTCACTGAATTCATTTATTAGTTCTAATAGTTTTTGACTGGAGACTTCAGGGTTTTCTATATAAATTATCATGTCATCTGCAAATAGTGAGTTTTACTTCTTCCCTTCCAATTTGGATGCCTTTTTCTTCTTGTCTGATTGTTGTGGCTAGGACTTCCAATGTTATGTTAAATAGAAGTAATGAGAGTGGGCATCCTTGTCTTGCTCTTGGATTTAGAGGAAAGGCTTTCAGCTTTTCACCATTAGTATGATGTGAGTTTGTCATAAAAGGCCTTTATTATATTGATATTTCCTTCTATACCCACTTTGATGAGAGTTTTTATCATGAATCACTGTTCAGTTTTATCAAATGATTTTTCTGTATCTATTGAGATGATCATGTGATTTTTTTTTAATGTGGTGTATCACACTGTGAATATTGAAGCATCCTTGGGCCCCTGGAATAAATCCAACTTGATCATGGTGTATAATCCTCTTTATATATTGTTGGATTTGGCTTGCTAATATTTTCTTGAGGATTTTTGCATCTATATTCATTAGATATTGGCATGTAATTTTCTTTCTTTTTTTGTAGTGTCTTTGGTTTTGGTATCAGGGTAATGGTGGCTGCATAGAATGAATTTGGGAGTGTTCTGAACTCTTGAATATTTTGGCATAGTTTGAGAAGGATAGGTATTAGTTTTTCTTTATATGTTTGGTAGAATTCCCCTTTGAAGCCATCTAGTCCTGGACTTCTGTTTGCTTGGAGTTTTTTGACTACAAATTCAATTTTCCTACTAGTTATTGATGTCTTCAAACTGTCTGTTTCTTCTTGATTCAGCCTTGGCATGTTGTATGTTTCTAGAAATTCGTTCTTTCTTCTAGATTGTCCAATTGGGTGGCAGAAAACTATTTATAGTATTCTCTTGTGATTTTTAAAAATCTCTGTGGTATCACTTGTTATTTCTCTGCTTTCATTTCTTATTTTGTTTATTTGGGTCTTCTCTCTTTTCTTTTCAAAAACCCAGCTCTTGGTTTTATTGATCTTTTCTGTTGTTTTTTTAATCTCTATTTCATGTATTTCCTTTCTGATCTTTATTATTTTCTTCCTTCTGCTGACTTTGGGCTTTGTTTGTTCTCCTTTCTCTAATTCATTAGGTGGTATGTTAAGTTGTTTTTTTGAGATTTTTCTTGTTTCTTGAGGAATGCCTGTATGGCTATAAACTTCCCTCTTAGAACTGCTTTTACTGAATCCCATAGATTTTTGTACTGTTTCCATTTTCATTTGTCTCAGGGTATTTTCAGATTTCCCCTTTGTGATTTCTTTATTGATCCACTGGTTTTCAGTAGCATATTGTTTACTATCCATGTGTTAGTTCTTTTCCCAGTTTTTTTTTTTCTGTACACTGTAATTGATTTCTAGTTTCATACTAGTGCCATCAGAAAAAAATGCTTGATATAATTTCTATCCTCTTAAATTTGTTGAGACTTATCTTGTGACCTAGTGCATGATCTATCCTGGAGGACTTCCCATTTGCACTTGAAAAGAATGTGTATTCTGCCATTTTGGGATAGAATGTCCTATAGATACCTAAGTCCAACTGGTCTACTGTGTCATTTAAGACCACTGTTGCCTTACTGATTTTTCTCTGGATGATCTGTCCACTGATGTAAGTGGGGTGTTAAACTTCCCTACTATTATTGTATTATTGTCAATTTCTCCCTTTATGTTTGTTAGTATTTGCTTTATATATGTAGGTGCTCCTGTATCTGGTGCATATATGTTAATGAGCATAACATCTTCTACTTGTATTGATCCCTTTTTCATTATATAATGCCCTTCTTTGCTCTGTTGCAGCCCTTGTTTTGAAGTCTATTTTATCTGATATGAATATTGCTACCCCTTCTTTCTTATCGTTTCTGTTTGCAAGAAATATTTTTTCCAGCCCCTCACTTACAGTCTGTAAGTGTCTTTTGCTCTGAAGTCTCTCGTAGGCAGCATACAGAAGGGTATTGTTATTTTATCCAATCAGCCACCCTATGTCTTTTGGTTGGGGCATTTAATCCATTGACATTTAAAGTAATTATTGATAGGTATGTACTTACTGCCATTTTATTACTTGTTTTCCAGTTGTTTTTGTAGTTTTTCTCTGTTCATTTCTTCCCTTGTGGTTTGATTATTTTTTTCAGTAATGTGCTTGTGTTCCTTTCTTGTTAGTTTTTGTGCATCTATTGTAGGTTTTTGATTTGTGGTTACCATGGGGTTCATATATGTTGACTTATAACTACATCTACTTGTTTTAAACTGGTAGTCATTTAAGTTCAAACACATTCTGAAAGACCTACATTTTTAATCCCCTCCCCCACATTGTGGTTTTTGATGTCATATTTCACATCTTCATGTTTATCCCTTTACTGTTTATTGTAATTATAGTTGCTTTTTTACAATTTTTTGTCTTTTAACCTTTGTGCTGGCTTATTTAAGTTATTGATCCTCAGTGCTTACTATATATTTGCCTTTCCTAGTGGGATTTTCCCTTTTCTATAGGTTCTCACTTCTTTTCCACTTAGAGAAGACCCTTTAACATTTCTTTTAGGGTAGGTTTAGTATTGATGAACTCAGTTTTTGCTTGTCTGAGTTCTTTATCTCTCATTCTTTGCTGGGTAGAGCTTCCTAGGTTGCTGGGTAGAGCATCCTAGGTTGCAGGGTTTCCCATTCAGCACTTTGAACATATCATGTCACTCCCTTGTCCTGCAGAGTTTCTGCAGAGAAATCAGCTGATAGTTTTATGGAGATTTCCTTGTATATGACTGTTTTTCTCTTGCTGCCTTTAGAAGTCTCTCTTTATCTTAACTTTTGCCATTTTAATTATGATATGTCTTGCTGTGGGTCTCTTGGGTCCCTCTGTGACTTCTGTACCTGGATATTTGTTTTCTTTTTTAGGTTTGGGAAGTTTTCAGCCATAATTTCTTCAAATACATTTTCAATACCCATCTCTCTCTTCGCCTTCCAGAACCCTTGTAACATGAACACTGGCACATTTCATGTTATCCCAGAGAGCTTGTATGTTACTCTTTTTTTTTCTTTCATTTGTCTTTCTGTCTGCTGTTCCAATTGAGTGATTTTCATTATTCTATCTTCCAGATCACTTATGCATTCCTCTGTATAACTTAGTCTGCTATTCATTCCTTCTACTGTGTTATTTCAGCTACTGAATTCTTTATTTCTGATTGAGTCTTTTTTATGTTTTCTAATTCCTTGTTAAAGTGTTCACTATGTACACCAATTATTTTCCCTAATTCAGTTAACATTTTTATTACAGATGCTTTGAATTCTTTATCTGAAAAACTGTTTATTTTTGTTTATTTTTTTTCAGGTTTCCTCTAGCTCTTTCAATTGAGAATAGTTCCTTTGCCTTTTCATTTTGCTTAACATTCTCTGCCTTTATGAATTCAGGTGAAACAGTCACCTATTGCAGTCTTGAACAGGTGATTTCATGTGGGAGCATCCCTATACAGACTGCGTGTGCCCATGCCTTGGTGGGAGAGCTGATTTGATGTTGATTCAAGTTACGTCTTTCCTCAGGGTGTGCTGGCAGCTATCCTTGGAGGGGGTGGAGCTGAAAATGGAAGGGCTAAAGCTGGCACTGGGTGAGGCAGGACTTCCTCTCTGCTTGGTGGCCATCACAGTTCTATCAGGTGTGTGGTCTGATCCCAAGCTGCTGAAGCCGAAAGCCCTGAGGGCCAGCCTGAACTGGCTCTGTTCTCTTTAACTGCTGTGTGTTTTTCCCTCTCTCCGCACTGGGACTCTTGCCCCAGAGGTGGGCGAGCGCTGAAGCAAGGGGGACCATTGTGGGCTTTCAGGTTGTGCTGGCCACAGACAGAGGTTCCATGTGCTGCCTGTGCAGGTGCTGGTGGCTCCACTCAGTCGCAGCCTTGGGTGCAAGTCCCCTTTGCTCCTCATAGCTGACCACTGCCTCCAGCCTCTGTCACCCTGCCCTGTTATGGAATCACTCTTCAGGGCAGGTGGGGCCCCATGGTCTCTCAGCATGTTCCAGGGGTGAGCCGTGGTGGGTCAGCTGCTGTCAGAGATCTGGGCTGCTTCTGAGACTGCTTGATTAAGTTGTTGGTAAATGTCCATCACCCCCTCACCCAGGCTCTGCCCCTGGACCAGGTAATCATTGTGTCCCACGTTTTTTTTCCCCCAGTTATATGTCTGCCTCAGATCCAGTGCCTTGCTGTGACATGGAGTGAGTGAGGCCGTAGCCTTGGCTTGGCTTGGGCTTATGGTGAGGCCACTGTGAGAAACCCAGAAACCACTAGAGCAGACCTCACTCTGCCCTACTTTGGGGGCAAGCCAGTGCGCACGTGCTCCTCACAAGTGGAGTCCAGGCTTTCCATGGCCCTTTTGTTAGTCTTAGCAGTCCTGCAAGGGGGCCTGTCTCCCCTGGGCAGGACCCCAGGGCTGGGGCACCCGATCTGTAGCTTGAACCTGTCACTCCCCAGGGCTGGTGTCTGCCCAAGTATTCTCCCTTTTCCTCTGAGTCCCCTCCCTGGGGCACAGGTCCTAACTCAGCTGGCCTCTCACTGTTGTGGCCTCTCCCGTTGCGGAGCACAGGCTCCAGACACGCAGTCTCAGCGGCCATGGCTCACTGGCCCAGTCACTCCGTGGCATGTGGGATCTTCCCGGACCGGGGCACAAACCCGTGTCCCCTGCGTCGACAGGCGGACTCTCAACCACTGTGCCACCAGGGAAGCCCTTATTTGTGTATCTTTCTTACAGCCTTGGTTACACAGGAGTCTTTCTGCCAGTTTCCAGTTAGTTTTCAGTGACAACTGTTCCACATGTAGATGTATTTTAGATGTGTTCGTGGGGGAAGGTAAGCCCCACACCCTCTCACTCTACCATCTTGATCCAAAACCCTCTTGAACGATTTCTGAAGCAATTCCTAAACAAGAATTTGTCCCTCAAGCAATGCTTAATTAATAGCTACATCTGGACCATGAGGTACCTTGAAATACTGAGGTTACAAACATTCCACACACCAAAATATGTTTAATTATTTAGCAATAATATATGTTGTGAGGGAATCCGTATAATATATTGGTATAAGTTTATTATGTATTTTAAAAGCAATAAATCTTAAAATATTTTGTATTATATAATGGGGTATTCTATTCATAACATGACAACCTAGTACAAAATCTCCAGTCTATGGATCACTGGGTCACTTTCATAATAAATTCTTCAAAGCTGAGGGATTCAAAGCTATAAAAAATGTATTTGCTTTTCTATATAACAAACTTTGCTTCCCTAGTGGTATTTAACCAGCCCCTATAGAATACACAAAATGATATGGCCCTCAAATTTTTAAATTGTATCCAGAAAGAACATTATGCTTATATTATCCCTGTGGACTACTTGCCTTTGACATGATTCAACTTGTTTTGTTTTCTAGTGTTGAAAGGGGTGGAAAAATTTATCCATTTAATGAATATTTCTGAAAAATATTAACACAAAACAAGTGAAAAGGAACATGCTTTGAAAAGTTTAGGACTTAGAAGAAACAAAGCCAGCTGTTGGGGGTGGGTGGGGGGAATAAGTCTACTGAAAAAATTAACACAGTTTTATTTCAAGCATTAATGTTTTCAGTCTAAGTAAGCAATATTTGACACTAATTTGAAAAATTAAGAAAATAAGTTCTGGTAAAAGGTAATATAAAGAGAGTAACCAACCATAGTAATAGTAATTATCAATGCCACCTAGAAGCCTGATGTGTAAGGCACCATGTGCACACTGCAAAATGTGTTTGTGTGCACACAAACAACAGTAGGTCACCTGCAGGAAGCACATTTAAGAGAACTGATGGGATAGAGAAAAGATCTCTGATCTCAACACATCTGAGTTCTTCCAGGTCTATCACTAATTAACAGACTGGGACCTCCATTTCTCAATTCCAAAATGGAGGAAGCAGCACTAGGTGACCCATATGGTGCTTTATAACGCATTCTGCAATATCATGAGAAAATACACAGAAGAAGTAATTATGCAGATGAAAGAATGATATACCAATCACCACAGGTTGGAGAACTTTTTAGTTGAAAGTTGGTAAATTCTCCAGCAATAACATAGCCCCACATTATGTCTCAACCCATAATTCTTGGGGAATTGTTAGCATTTGAGTCCCTATTTATTTCTAGCCATTACTATATTGTCACCAGAAAATTTATTCCCCATCACTAGAGTATCCAAAAGTGTGTTATATCACCATCAAGTTGAGATGTAGCAAAGAAGATTCCTACATCTGCAGGCAGGTGCTGGCACTTCACACACACACACACACACACACACACTCTCTCTCTCTCTCTCTCTCTCTCTCTCTCGCAACAATCCTGTGCAAAAGCTTTATCATCCCATTAATGCAGATGAAGAAGCTGAAGCTCAAAAATTCACTCTGCTCATGAGCAGAGATGTAAGCCCAGCTTTAAAGCTGGTACAGTTTCCCCGTATCATCATTTAGTGCCATCACAAAAACTAGATTAATGGAAAATACATATATGCTACATGTATGTAAATCACTGCATCTTCAAAAACATTTAAGAAATCTAATTTCAAAATCGTTCAATTCATAGTCATTTGTTTATGATTCATCTGCTACTGCTCCCCAACAAAATGAAATTAACTGTGTGTCTGTTCCATTGGACTGGAAGATCATTAAGGACAGGATATGTGTATCATTCACATACATATTTCCAACCTAACACTCTGCCTACCAAATAGTAGTGTTTAATAAATGTGGACTTAATTAGAAACATTTAGGATAAATTTATGGGGTAAAACAGTAATATTGAGAAGATTCTTGCCATGATATCAGTTTGTTTCACCTATTTTCCTTTTATTACTTTTTTTTGTTAATTTGTGAATTAAAGAAAAGCACCTTTCTTAACTTTTAGTGATAAACCATATTGAGCGAGCCACCAGAATTCTCAGTGAGCACAGCTTGAGAAATAATGGTCAAAGACAGAAACAGAATCTAGGTTGACATCCCCCCTCAAGATCTAGTAAGTCCTACCTCTGGACGACAAACCAGAGTTAAGGCTTGTTGATCTCTACTTTTTGTTGTTGTTTGTTTTGTTTTGGTTTACACATCATGGTGTGAGCAACTCAAATACATCTCCAGAAATGGCTTTTCATATTCCCTCTTCTTCCCCACTTTCATCCCCACCCCCATCCCAAGACAGGAGGAAATTAGCTCTTTGGCTGACTATCCAATCTCATGTCCACTGAGACACATTAGGGATTCTCAATGGGGCAACGGTAGTGAATCTGGCTGATGATAGCTGGGATGAGTAGTTAGTTGACCTACCTGCTGATGAGCTCATCCCCAAAGCCATTCATGACTCTAGCAGATGTTCAGACTTCACAGAGTTGTATCCTTCTTCTTCAGTCTCCAAAGCCAACCAGGATCCCATGGAAATCTGTTAAGGAATGTGGCACACACACAGCTTTAAAACAGAGAACAAGGAGAAAAACATCCAGAGGACCTGCTACTGTACTACTTCCTCACACCCAAAATCATACTACTGTAGCTGCAAATGACTTTGCTATGGAGATACAGTGCACAGCTGTATGAGCTGTCTGCTAGAAGAAGAATGAAGAAAGAGAGAAAGATTTATACTGAGATCAAAATTTGCTTGCTTACAAGAATGGAAAATTTCATTATAGCAAATGAATCATAGTGATTCTGAAAGAGCTAAATTGACAGTTGTAAAGACCAGCACCCAATCTTTATCTGCAAGAAAAGCATTATCTATGAAGCTACTTGTCAAAACAATTGTTAAAACTTCACTGGAACAATTCTTTCTTTTTCCAAAGATAAGTAGACAGCTCACACATTCTGGTGCACAGACACTAAATGTTTCATAGAAATTAAGGTACTGTTATCAGGCTGTGGTGGCACTGGATTGGAGTCACTTTGACAAGATGGACTACTGACATATTTTAATCACTTATTGATAATTTAATATTATTGCTGAATTTTGAACGTGTGCACATATACAAATATATATGCATGCACAAATACACATCCATTTTAAGTTAAATTTGGAGATCAAAACTAAAAAACTCTGTGTTCAAATCCTAATTGCCCCCTCACCCTAGTTAATGATTTTCTAGGTACTCTGCTCTGGCCCAACTAAAATGAAAGTCATATATTCCTAGATTTTATTTCTATCTTCTAAGAATATTTTTCAAACGCGCATTATCAGGGTTTTCAAACCAAAAAGTAATTATTACACTACTGTAATGTGTGACTTAGACTATATACAGCTGTGAAAATTCTATAATTCTAGCTGAATATTTCAGTTTTGATAGATACCATAAATGAGATACAGATCAACTGCGTACATCCAGCCAGACATGTTTAATAACATAAGAAACTCTTCTCCAACAAAAATGTTTAGGTAGTCTCTTGATTGGGGTTAAAGCTCCAATGATTTCCAGTCTTATTTTTGTCACATCGCAGTGAGTTTCCAGATTTTTTAATTATGTTACAATTTTTTTCAAATAAAATATGAAATCAAATTTGGAAAACCACTCATGCTTTTTAGTGTTCAACTGGAATATGTACACTATAGATTTTAGCAGGGGAAAGTTTTATAAAGTCAGACGATTCATAAAACTTTAGAAAAACTGGACTGGAGTCTGAGGGCATGTACCCTTTAAGTCTTCACAACTAAAACAGTGATGAAGAAAAACACACGCACACAAATCCATCAGTGGGACTGCTGCTTAAGCCAAACAAAAGCTTATTCTTTTAGGTATAAAATACTTTCCACTTTGATTATTACTCCTAATCTATTCTCCATTGTTCTTTAAGTAGAGCAATTTCCTTTCAAGTGGAAGTAGTTGCATCTTCACATCTATTTGAAAATGCAATTAGATGGAAATATGATACACTACAGCTGGAAAATGAACAATCCATTTTTCCTCTTCCCAGACAAGGTCACACTGCTGAGCACACTCAAGTTAAGCGTGATACAGAAGTTAAGCCATAAATCCAATGAGATGGGAGACTTTGGCACCCAAGCCACAGCAAGGCCCAGTGTCAAAGGGCTCACACTCAGTACTGTCAGACTCATTTAAAAACTCTCAGTTGTTATTAACAAATAACCCCTCTCTTAGAAAAAAAAAAGATATAGCATTTTACAGACAAGATAAACAAAAGACACCATCATTTTTAAACCAAAACATATTTCAGGAAAAAAAATGTAAGTGAAACTAATTTGCTACATATGTTTTATACATACAGTACATAAGGGGGTTTCTCCAACGCCATATGGAAAGCATCTGAACTTGTAAGACAATGACCTTCATAAATCACTCTAGGTTCCAACTCCAAATTATGTCTTGTTCCCTCACTCATGGGATAGTCACTATATCTCATATAAATTCATTATGTTATATGTGCACAATAATCTATCTCTACCTTTATAAGGAATGATGTCATAACACACAGGCATGGTTTTTTACAAAAGGGAACAAGTTCTCCCACCAGATGGGCCAACCTATAGTACTGCTTCTCCAAACACAATATGTTTCACAATGCAGAGTTATCCATGTTGCTCAAAGGAAATATAAATTAATGCAGAAAGAAATGACCACTCTAAGAACAAAATTTTTCTGAGCCTTCCTGGTTTCTTCCTATTCCAGGGTAAATGTAAAATAAAATAGCTTTATATCTTTTTACATATTTCCCATATATATACATTAAAAGGGAATCTATGTTCTATACAGTAATTTTCATACACACTGAATCACCAGCTATGGTACTGGCAGGTTTTTCTCTAAGCAAATGTCTTGCCATGACAAAGGTTTAAATTAAGGGAGCAGAAAATTTGTGGCCCTGACTGATGGAAGAGAAAAAGGAAATAGGTATTCTCTACCCTTCAGCCTTTTTCCATAGAAAGTTGCCTTTTACTAACTTCTGACTTGATCCAATCTTTCTTCCATTTTCTGTAGTTGAAGAATGCAGGTTTATCTGTCCCCTTATTCACTTCCAATCACTTGGGCAAATGAGCACTGAGTTAAGATGAATACAACTGCTTGGTTCTTCTTCTTTAAGAATTAAGGACCTTAAATCCATAATATGAAATGAAAACTATATAAACCATGTATAAACCTATAAAAGGACTACTTTTCAGTCCTCTGAAATAGTCTCACTCTCCCTACTTCTATGTCTCTCTCTCTCACTCTAGACCAGGGATCAAGCATGTAACATAAATGCATGAATAGGCCAGGTCTAAGGCCACAAATAAATAACTGCTGAGTGAATTAAGTGAACATTAATGGCTAGAATGGGGAGTTATTATGAGAATGACAATGTGGAGAAATTATGTCTCATCTGAAGTGGGTAGCTCTAAAACATTGTTGCAAGTCAGGATTGCTCTGGGAGCAGAAAAAGACACTGTATGTGCCAACCATGCACAGGTTGAAAACTTATGTCTATGGGCTTGTTCAGGTCCATAAAACAGAAGTATGCCCTGAGTTAGAAACCTAAATTCGCTGAAGGAAGAATGTATAGCTGGAAATACAAGATCCCAATTAAATAATCGTTAAATAATTCTAGATGTTTTTATAAATATCCGAAGAGATTAATAAAGAATGACAAAGCAGTGGACTATAATAACATCAAAATATGAGTAATCTCTACTTTTAATATTCAAATTTTGCATGAGACTATCAGGAGTAAGATATTCGATAGTAAATTTATAGTTGGATTTATCATCTACTATTTTTAAATATTAGGTTAAGAGATCAAGACCTTTAGAACCCCTAATTACAGAAAGGATCCTGAAAAGACTGCAAACTCATATGATTACACAGACACACACACACACACACACACACACACACAGAACTAAATGTAAAGAAATGCCACAAAATCTGATTTTTTTTACTACTATAATTTTGATGCTTCCTTGAAATATCAAATTTCTGAAAAATAAATGTCCTTAATGCCTTGTTTTGTTCAATTATTTGCTAGAAATTCAGCACTATTAGGAAGAAACAAGTCTGTAGACAAATGCTATACTAAATATTACCTTATAAAGATTCTAGCCCCATTATGAGGAATTTAAAATATTATAATTACATTGTATTATAAAATATCACCATTTCTTTATAATAATTTTATTTTAATCACTGGGTATACATTTATAAGATCAGGCCATTCAATGCATATAGCTACACATATATTTTCATAAATAATCCCATATTTAATTTTACTTTCACAATTTGCCACCACTTTTAATCACTTGATAAAATCACTGCATCTTTCTCCATTTATAGTCTTTAGGGAGTAACAGGGTCAAGAATTACACCCTCATCATAAATAACTAGAAAGCTAGACAAAATAGTGAAGCAACTGTTTTCAAACATGGACAACAATGCAGGACTCTGGTCCCTTAGAAAAGGGAAACAAATGAGGTGATCTTACAATTGTCCCAGATTTTGACTGAGGACAGTTTTCAGACCACAGACTAGGAAGGCAGAATGCAAATAGTGCCTCGAAGCCTAGCTGAATTAAGGAGACAAATCAGAGTCCAGAGAAGCTAAAATGTCTGAACTGTAGGGGGCAGAGTAGAGAAGAGAAATTTAAAAGTTCTAGAGATCTAATTAAGGGTTCCCTAAGACTTTAGCTGAGTAACACATTTTCATGCACCGAATAAAATACCATGAGTCTGGGAAGAGAATAATTACCAGAGAGCTGTAAGCTAAACAATTCTCAGAGCACACACGACTGATAGTCATCATGAAGAATTCCACAATTCAGGGTGAAGAGACCTCATTACATACATGGGAATTGAGTAGATACCCCCAGAAGGTTATACCTCAGTAGAAGGGCTTAACTAGCCATAAAGTAAGGGTTACTCTATACCTACTCTAAAGATTTTAAAGACAGTCCTTGAAAGGATCTGTGTAATTCACAGGTATCCTAACTGCCTGCCAGAACAAAATCTAACAATATTAAAGACCACAGAATGGCCATCATTAAAATGTCTACAAATAACAAATGCTGGAGAGGGTGTGTGTGGAGAAAAAAGAACTCTCTTACACTGTTAGTGGGAATGTAAATTGGTGCAGCCGCTATGGAAAACAGTATAGAGGTTCCTCAAAAAACTAAAAATAGTGTTGCCATATGATCCAGCAATCCCACTCCTGGGCATATACCCAGACAAAATTATAATTCAAAAAGATACATGCACCTCTATGTTCATAGCAGCACTATTTACAATAGCCAAGACATGGAAACAACCTAAATGTCCACTGACGGATGATTGAATAAAGAAGATGTGGAATATATATACAGTGGAGTATTACTTAGTCATCAAAAAGAATAGAATAATGCCATTTGCAGCAACATGGGTGGGCCTAGATTATCATAAGCAAAATAAGTCAGAAAGAGAAAGACAAATACCATATGATATCACTTATATGTGGAATCTAAAATATGACACAAATAAACATATCTATGAAATAAAAACAGACTCACAGATATAGAGAACAGAATTGTGGTTACCAAAAGGGAGGGAGGGTGGGGGAGGGAAGAATTGTGAGTTTGGGATTAGCAGAGGCAAACTGTTGGGCTGGCCATAATGTTCGCTCGTGTTTTTCCATAGGACGTTATGGGTAAACCCGGATGAACTTTCTGGCCAACCCAATATTATGTATAGGTTGGGTAAACAACAAGGTCCTATTGTATAACACAGGGAACTATATTCAGTATCCTATGACAAACCATAATGGAAAAGAATATGAAAAATATATATGTATAACTGAGTCATTTTGCTGTACAGAAGAAATTAACACAATATTGTTAATCAACTATACTTCAATAACAAAAATATTTAAAGACCACAACAAAATTAAGCAGTCAACAAGACCTTCACAATGTCTGGCATCCAAAAAAAAAAAAAAAGAACCATTTATAGACATGCAAAAAGAATTTCTAGACATATGAAACAAAATCAATCAACAGAAACAGAAGCAGACATGACAGAGATGACAGAATTAGCAAACAACACAGTTAAAATGTCTAGTTTCAATATGCTCAAAGATTTAAAAGAAATTATGGATACAATAAGCTGACTAATGAAACATGAATAGAACTTCTAGATATAAAAAATACAGTATCTAAAGTTAAAATAGACACAGATGAACAAAAGATGAATGAACTTGAAGACAAAACAATAGAAATTATCCAAATGAAATCCAGAGAGGAAAAAAGACTGGAAGAAAAAGGGAAAAGAGCCATAGTTAACTGAGGGACAATATCAAGTGTTCTAACCTATGCATAACTGGAAACACAATTATAGAGAAAAGTAGGAGAGGGACAGAATAGTTGAAGAACAGCTAAAATTTTTTTCTAATTTAATGAAAACTACAAATGCACAACTTCTAGAACTCAGTGACTCCTAAACAGGATAAGCACAAAGAAAACTATACCAAGGCACATAATCAAATTGTTGAAAAGCAGACATAAAGAGACAATGTTAAAAGCAGCAGGGGGAAAAAAGTCACATTACATACAGAGAATCAAAAATTAAAATAATTACAGAATTCCTATTGCAACCTATGCAAGCTAGAAGACAACAGAATGGCATCTTCAAAGTGCAGGACCAGGGTAGGGTTGTGGATTCAACCTGGAATTCTATACTCAGCAAAGACATTTGAGAGAATTTGTTGCTAGTAAACTCTTACTGCAAGTAATTTTTAATTGAAGTTCTTCAGGCACAAGGAAAATACCAGATGGAAACCTGGATCTGTGCAAATGAATGAAGGATACCAGAAATGATAAATATGTGGGTAAATATTTCTCATTTTAAAAAATTTCTTTAAAAGTTAAGCGATTGTTCAATGAAAAAAATGTATGTGTTGTTTTTAACATATGTAGAAGTAAAATGATTAGAGCAGTAGCACAAAGGATGGGAAGGGATATAAAATACTTGGAGATATTGCAGGCTCAGTTCCAGACCACTGGAATAAAGCAGATATTGCAATAAAGTGAGTCACATGAATTTTTTAGTTTCCCAGTACATATAAGTGTTATGTCTACACTATACTGTAGTCTATTAAGTGTGCAAAAGCATTATGTCTGAAAAAAAGAATGTACATGCCTTAATTTTAAAATGCTTTAGTGTTAAAAGATGCTAACCATCATCTGAGCCTTCAGTGAGTCATAATCTTTTTGCAATAATAACGTCAAAGATCACTGGTCACACATCATCATAACAAATATAATAATAATGAAAAAGCTTGAAATAATCTGAGAATTACCAAAATATGATACAGAGATATAAAGTGAGCAAATGCTATTGGAAAAATTGCACCAATACACTTGCTTGAAGCAGGGTTACCACAAACCTTCAATCTGTTTTTAAGAAAGGGTGGGGGGGGGCATTATCTACAAAGTACAATAAAGCAAGGTGAAGTAAAATGAGGTTTGCCCATCTACAGTTATAAGCTTCCTGCATCATATGTAAATTGACACAGTATTTTTTAAGGTAAACTGTGACAAGTTAAAGATGCATATTATAAACCTTAAGGAAATTGCTAAAAAATAAAGATATAGTTAATATGCAAATAACAGAAATTAAAATAAATAAATGGAGCACTAACAATATAGAATAATCAAAAATCAGAAAAGGGAGAAAGTAATAAAGAACATATGGAGATGAGATATATAGGAAACAAATAGCAAGATGGATAATTTAAGACAAATTATATTAACAATTACATTAAATGTAAATAATCTAAACCTTCTAATTAAAAGGCAAAGATTGTCAGATTAGATAAAAAAGCAAGACTTGGCTGTGTGCTGTCTCCAAGAAACCCACTTTAAATATAAAAATACATCCAGTCTAAAAATAAAAAGAATGGAAAAGGATATAAAATGCTATGCTACTCATAAGAAAACTAGAGTAGCTATATTAATATCAGACAAAACAGACTTCACAACAAGGAATATTACCAGGGATAAGGAGGAACATTTTATTATCAATATTATGATAAAGGAGCCAATTCATCTAGAAGATTAACACTTCATAAAACAAATAGGCAGAAAATCAGTAAAAGGTACAAATGACAGCTACCTTCACTTGCAACTTTCTGACGTGACATTTATTCTATCCTCTTCTGCCATCTCTCTTGCTTTACTAGTTATCTCCCCACTGTCCTGTTTCTTCCATTGCTAGCTTACCTCTTTCCTTCCCCTTGAGTCAAAACAAGTTCAGGACTTTTCCATCCTAAAATAAACTTTTCTTCTTTGACCCTACCTTCTTAACTATCTGGGGCCCTTTATCCCTCCTGCCTCTTCATAATCAAGTTTTCTTAAAATGTAGAGCAGTCTAGGACTTCTGGAAGTCCCCTAGGGCCTGGGTCATTTCATAATCAAGTTTTCTTAAAGTGTAGAGCAGTCTAGGACTTCTGGAGGTCCCCTAGGGCCTGGGTCATCTTTTGCTATTCAGACAAAAGCAAACCCTTCCATCAGATACACAGCAGTTGCAGCAGCCACAAGTGTTCTTGCAGCATCAGTTGCTGAGAGGGACAAAGCACTTGCCTTCTGATGAGGCTAACTCTGGTTCCTATTAGCTGCAGAGGTGCCCAGCTGGTTCACTCTCCTTTGTTCAAAATTTAAATGAGCACTTACATAACCATAACAACTGACTATTTGATTACAATTTTAGGTCTAGAAGTTTTACTGATTGTTACTTAGGGGATGATCTAAGGAATTTCCATATCTGGGAATTTCATATCTGGGAATTGAACCAGGAAAATAATTAAACCCCAGGTCCAGAAGGACATTTCCAGGATTTCATTCAGCTAAACTCTTCACTTTTGGACCTTCACCAAAATGATTTCCATGCTTACACCCCAACTCATTTTCATGAAAACCATTTTCATATTTCAGTAGTGGACTCTTAACTGCTAAAAACCAATGACCAGTTTTGTCTTCATGCTACTAGACCCCTTTTATAATTCTGACACCATCTAATTCTAAAAACACACATCTCCATTAACAGAGGTAGACTGATCACAAAGATAATGAAGTTTAAGCTTCAATACCCTTCACAATACAAAGGATTAACATGTTGGGAGGAGCCCTAGTAATAATTTTTTCACATAATCGTATATTTTCCTACTTGAAAAACTGAGCTATTTAACCTCACGTAATTAAAATTACTGTCTCTATCCACCCTGACTCCCCCTCCATCACATTACCCTCATATTAGGTGGCATTTGAATAACCACAGGCATTTTGACAAACCAGCTAAGGAGAAATTCAGTTGGAAACACATTTTGTTTAAATGTAGAAGGATGTATTTGTATGGTTGGGAATCAGTTTAATATACAATTAGTTACTAACAAGATTTCATACACGAGGAAAGGTCAGAGATAGGATTCAAAACAAAGATCGTCTGACTCTAATATTGACAATCTTAACAAAACAATATATTGCTTTTCTTTTTTTTTTTTACATCTTTATTGGAGTATAATTGCTTTACAATGGTGTGTGAGTTTCTGCTTTATAACAAAGTGAATCAGTTATACATATACATATGTTCCCACATCGCTTCCTTCTTGCGTATCCCTCCCTTCCACCCTCCCTATCCCACCCCTCTAGGTGGTCACAAAGCACCGAGCTGATCTCCCTGTGCTATGCGGCTACTTCCCACTAGCTATCTATTTTACGTTTGGTAGTGTATATATGTCCACGCCACTCTCTCACTTTGTCACAGCTTACACTTCTCCCTCCCCATATCCGCAAGTCCATTCTCTAGTATGTCTGTGTCTTTATTCCTGTCTTACCCCCAGGTTTTTTGTTTTTTTTTTTTTTTTTTTTTTTTTTTTGCTGTACGCGGGCCTCTCACTGTTGCGGCCTCTCCCTTTGTGGAGCACAGGCTCCGGAAGTGCAGGCTCAGCGGCCATGGCTCACGGGCCCAGCCGCTCCGTGGCATGTGGGATCTTCCCGGACTGGGGCACGAACCCGTGTCCCCTAACCACTGCGCCACCAGGGAAGCCCCCTCGGTTCTTCATGACATTTTTTTTTCTTAGATTCCATATATATGTGTTAGCATACGGTATTTGTCTTTCTCTTTCTGACTTACTTCACTCTGTATGACAAACTCTAGGTGCATGCACCCCACTACAAATAACTCAATTTTGTTTCTTTTTATGGCTGAGTAATATTCCATTGTATGTATGTGCCACATCTTCTTTATCCATTCATCTGATGATGGACACTTAGGTTGCTTCCATCTACTGGCTATTGTAAATAGAGTTGCAATAAACATTTTGGTACATGACTCTTTTTGAATTATGGTTTTCTCAGGGTATATGCCCAGTAGTGGGATTGCTGGGTCATATGGTAGTTCTATTTGTAGTTTTTTAAGGAACCTCCATACCGTTCTCCATAGTGGCTGTACCAATTCACATTCCCACCAGCAGTGCAAGAGTGTTCCCTTTTCTCCACACCCTCTCCAGCATTTATTGTTTCTAGATTTTTTGATGATGGCCATTCTGACCGGTGTGAGATGATATCTCATTATAGTTTTGATTTGCATTTCTCTAATGATTAATGATGTTGAGCATTCTTTCATGTGTTTGTTGGCAGTCTGTATATCTTCTTTGGAGAAATGTCAATTTAGGTCTTCTGCCCATTTTTTTTTTTTTTTTTTTTTTACCAGCAAAAGCAGGTTTATTCAGAAATAGCCAGAGGAATTCCAATTCAGAAAATGCAAGCTGTGGCAGACCATAGGCAGATCCAAGAAACAAGGAAGGGGAGCTTGGGCAAAGGGGGAGTTGGGAAGGGCTGTGAGAACCAAAGAGTCCATTGAAGGAAGCTGGGAGTCCAAAGTACAGAGGCTTTTCATTGGTTGGGCTGCTACAGCCTCTGGCTGGGCTGTCGTGGAGTGGAGAGATCCTTTTTGTTGTTGTTGTTGTTGTTGTTGTTGTTGTGGTTTTTTTATTATATTTTTTTATTAGTTTCTGCTTTATAACAAAGTGAATCAGTCATACATATACATCTGTTCCCACATCCCTTCCCTCATGCACCTCCCTCCCTCCCACCCTCCCCATCCCACCCCTCCAGGCGGTCACAAAGCACTGAGCTGATCTCCCTGTGCTCTGCGGCTGCTTCCCACTATCTATCTCCCTTACGTTTGGTAGTGTATATATGTCCCCGCCTCTCTTTCGCTTTGTCACACCTTACCCTTCCCCCTCCCCAAATCCTCAGGTCCATTCTCAAGTAGGTCTGTGTCTTTATTCCCGTTTTACCCCTAGGTTCTTCATGACATTTTTTTTTTAATTCCATATATATGTGTTAGCATACGGTATTTGTCTTTCTCTTTCTGACTTACTTCACTCTGTATGACAGACTCTAGGTCCATCCACCTCATTACAAATAGCTCAGTTTCGTTTCTTTTCATGGCTGAGTAATATTCCATTGTATATATGTGCCACATCTTCTTTATCCATTCATCCGATGATGGACACTTAGGTTGTTTCCAGCTCTGGGCTATTGTGAATAGAGCTGCAATGAACATTTTGGTCCATGTCTCTTTTTGAATTATGGTTTTCTCAGGGTATATGCCCAGTAGTGGGATTGCTGGGTCATAAGGTAGTTCTATTTTTAGTTTTTTAAGGAACCTCCATACTGTTCTCCATAGTGGCTGTACCAATTCACATTCCCACCAGCAGTGCAAGAGTGTTCCCTTTTCTCCACACCCTCTCCAGCATTTATTGTTTCTAGATTTCTTGATGATGGCCATTCTGACTGGTGTGAGATGATATCTCATTGTAGTTTTGATTTCCATTTCTCTAATGATTAATGATGTTGAGCATTCTTTCATGTGTTTGTTGGCAGTCTGTATATCTTCTTTGGAGAAATGCCTATTTAAGTCTTCTGCCCATTTTTGGATTGGGTTGTTTGTTTTTTTGCTATTGAGCTGCATGAGCTGTTTATAAATTTTGGAGATTAATCCTTTGTCAGTTGCTTCATTTGCAAATATTTTTTCCCATTCTGAGGGTTGTCTTTTGGTCTTCTTTATGGTTTCCTTTGCTGTGCAAAAGCTTTGAAGTTTCATTAGGTCCCATTTGTTTATCTTTGTTTTTATTTCCATTTCTCTAGGAGGTGGGTCCAAAAGGATCTTGCTGTGATTTATGTCATAGAGTGTTCTGCCTATGTTTTCCTCCAAGAGTTTGATAGTTTCTGGCCTTACATTTAGGTCTTTAACCCATTTTGAGCTTATTTTTGTGTATGGTGTTAGGGAATGATCTAATCTCATACTTTTACATGTCCCTGTCCAGTTTTCCCAGCACCACTTATTGAAGAGGCTGTCCTTTCTCCACTATACATTCCTGCCTCCTTTATCAAAGATAAGTTGACCATATGTGCATGGGTTTATCTCTGGGCTTTCTATCCTGTTCCATTAATCTATCTTTCTGTTTTTGTGCCAGTACCACACTGTCTTGATTACTGTAGCTTTGTAGTATAGTCTGAAGTCAGGGAGCCTGATTCCTCCAGCTCTGTTTTTCGTTCTCAAGATCGCTTTGGCTATTCGGGGTCTTTTGTTTCTCCAAACAAATTTTGAAATTTTTTGTTCTAGTTCTGTGAAAAATGCCAGTGGTAGTTTGATAGGGATTGCATTGAATCTGTAGATTGCTTTGGGTAGTAGAGCCATTTTCACAATATTGATTCTTCCAATCCAGGAGCATGGTATATCTCTCCATCTATTTGTATCATCTTTCATTTCTTTCATCAGTGCCTTATAATTTTCTGCATACAGGTCTTTTGTCTCCTGAGGTAGGTTTATTCCTAGATATTTTATTCTTTTTGTTGCAATGGTAAATGGGAGTGTTTTCTTGATTTCATTTTCAGATTTTTCATCATTAGTGTACAGGAATGCCAGAGATTTCTGGGCATTAATTTTGTATCCTGCTACTTTACCAAATTCATTGATTAGCTCTAGTAGTTTTCTGGTAGCATCTTTAGGATTCTCTATGTATAGTATCATGTCATCTGCAAACAGTGACAGCTTTACTTCTTCTTTGCCAATTTGGATTCCTTTTATTTCCTTTTCTTCTCTGATTGCTGTGGCTAAAACTTCCAAAACTAAGTTGAATAAGAGTGGTGAGAGTGGGCAGCCTTGTCTTGTTCCTGATCTTAGTGGAAATGCTTTCAGTTTTTCACCATTGAGGACAATGTTGGCTGTGGGTTTGTCATATATGGCCTTTATTATGTTGAGGAAAGTTCCCTCTATGCCTATTTTCTGCAGGGTTTTTATCATAAATGGGTGTTGAATTTTGTTGAAAGCTTTCTATGCATCTATTGAGATGACCATATGGTTTTTCTCCTTCAACTTGTTAATATGGTGTATCACATTGATTGATTTGCGTATATTGAAGAATCCTTGCATTCCTGGAATAAACCCCACTTGATCATGGTGTATGATCCTTTTAATGTGCTGTTGGATTCTGTTTGCTAGTATTTTTTGAGGATTTTTGCGTCTATGTTCATCAGTGATATTGGCCTGTAGTTTTCTTTCTTTGTGACATCCTTGTCTCGTTTTGGTATCAGGGTGATGGTGGCCTCTTAGAATGAGTTTGGGAGTATTCCTCCCTCTGCTATATTTTGGAAGAGTTTGAGAAGGATAGGTGTTAGCTCTTCTCTAAATGTTTGATACAATTGGCCTGTGAAGCCATCTGGTCCTGGGCTTTTGTTTCTTGGAAGATTTTTAATCACAGTTTCAATTTCAGTGCTTGTGATTGGTCTGTTCATATTTTCTATTTCTTCCTGATTCAGTCTTGGAAGTTTGTGCATTTCTAAGAATTTGTCCATTTCTTCCAGGTTGTCCATTTTATTGCCATAGAGTTACTTTTAGTAATCTCTCATGATCTTTAGTATTTCTGCAATGTCATTTGTTACTTCTCCTTTTTCATTTCTAATTCTATTGATTTGAGTCTTCCCCCTTTTTTTCTTGATGAGTCTGGCTAATGGTTTATCAATTTTGTTTATCTTCTCAAAGAACCAGCTTTTAGTTTTATTGATCTTTGCTATCGTTTCCTTCATTTCTTTTTCATTTATTTCTGATCTGATCTTTATGATTTCTTTCCTTCTGCTAACTTTGGGCTTTTTTTGTTCTTCTTTCTCTAGCTGCTTTAGGTGCAAGGTTAGGTTGTTTATTCGAGATGTTTCCTGTTTCTTAAGGTAGGATTGTATTGCTATAAATTTCCCTCTTAGAACTGCTTTTGCTGCATCCCGTAGGTTTTGGGTCTTCGCGTCTCCATTGTCATTTGTTTCTAGGTACTTTTTGATTCCCTCTTTGATTTCTTCAGTGATCACTTCGTTATTAAGTAGTGTATTTTTTCGCCTTCATGTGTTTGTATTTTTTGCAGATTTTTTCCTGTAATTGATATCTAGTCTCATAGCTTTGTGGTCAGAAAAGATACTTGATACAATTTCAATTTTCTTAAATTTACCAAGGCTTGATTTGTGACCCAAGATATGATCTATCCTGGAGAATGTTCCATGAGTACTTGAGAAGAATGTGTATTTTGTTGTTTTTGGATGGAATGTCCTATAAATATCAATTAAGTCCATCTTGTTTAATGTAGCATTTAAAGCTTGTGTTTTATTTTCATTTTGGATGATCTGTCCATTGGTGAAAGTGGGGTGTTAATGTCCCCTACTATGAATGTGTTACTGTCAGTTTCCCCTTTTATGGCTGTATTTGCTTTATGTATTGAGGTGCTCCTATGCTGGGTGCATAAGTATTTACAATTGTTATATCTTCTTCTTGGATCGATCCCTTGATCATTATGTAGTGTTCTTCTTTGTCTCTTCTAATAGTCTTTATTTTAAAGTCTATTTTGTCTGATATGAGAATTGCTACTCCAGCTTTCTTTTGATTTCCATTTGTATGGAATATCTTTTTCCATCCCATCACTTTTAGTCTGTATTTGTCCCTAGGTCTGAAGTGGGTCTCTTGTAGACAGCATATAGATGGGTCTTGTTTTTGTATCCATTCAGCCAGTCTGTGTCTTTTGGTGGGAGCATTTAATCCGTTTACATTTAAGGTAATTATCGATATGTATGTTCCTATTCCCATTTTCTTAACTGTTTTGGGTTTGTTATTGTAGGTCTTTTCCTTCTATTGTGTTTCTTGCCTAGAGAAGTTCCTTTAGCATTTGTTGTAAAGCTGGTTTGGTGGTGCTGAACTCTCTCAGCTTTTGCTTGTCTGTAAACGTTTTAATTTCTCCATCAAATCTGAATGAGATCCTTGTTGGGTAGAGTAATCTTGGTTGTAGGTTTTTCTCCTTCATCGCTTTAAATATGTCCTGCCAGTCCCTTCTGGCTTGCAGAGTTTCTGCTGAAAGATCAGCTGTTATCCTGATGGGGATTCCCTTGTGTGTTATTTGTTGTTTCTCCCTTGCTGCTTTTAATATGTTTTCTTTGCATTTAATTTTTAAGTTTGATTAATATGTATCTTGGCGTGTTTCTCCTTGGATTTATTCTGTATGGGACTCTCTGTGCTTCCTGGACTTGATTAACTATTTCCTTTCCCATATTAGGGAAGTTTTCAACTATAATCTCTTCAAATATTTTCTCAGTCCCTTTCTTTTTCTCTTCTTCTTCTGGGACCCCTATAATTCGAATGTTGGTGCATTTAATGTTGTTCCAGGGGTCTCTGAGACTGTCCTCAGTTCTTTTCATTCTTTTTTCTTTTTTCTGCTCTGCAGTAGTTATTCCCACTATTTTATCATCCAGGTCACTTATCCATTCTTCTGCCTCAGTTATTCTGCTATTGATCCTTTCTAGAGTAATTTTAATTTCATTTATTGTGTTGTTCATCATTGCTTGTTTCATCTTTAGTTCTTCTTGGTCCTTGTTAACTGTTTCTTGCATTTTCTCTATTCTATTTCCAAGATTTTGGATCATCTTTACTATCATTATTCTGAATTCTTTTTCAGGTAGACTTCCTATTTCCTCTTCATTTGTTAGGTCTGGTGGGTTTTTATCTTGCTCCTTCTCCTGCTGTGTGTTTTTCTGTCTTCTCATTTTATCTTACTGTGTTTGGGGTCTCCTTTTTGCAGGCTGCAGGTTCGTAGTTCCCATTGTTTTTGGTGTTTGTCCCCCAGTGGCTGAAGTTGGTTCAGTGTGTTGTGTAGGCTTCCTGGTGGAGGGGACTAGTGCCTGTGTTCTGGTGGATGAGGCTCAATCTTGTCTTTCTGGTGGGCAGGTCCACGTCTAGTGGTGTGTTTTGTGGTGTCTGTGGACTTATTATGATTTTAGGCAGCCTCTCTGCTAATGGGTGGGGTTGTGTTCCTGTCTTGCTAGTTGTTTGGCATAGGGTGTCCAGCACTGTAGCTTGCTGGTCGTTGAGTGAAGCTGGGTGTTGGTGTTGAGATGGAGATCTCTAGGAGATTTTCACCATTTTATATTACGTGGAGCTGGGAGGTCTCTTTTGGACCAGTGTCCTGAAGTTGGCTCTCCCACCTCAGAGGCACAGCACTGACTCCTGGCTGCAGCACTAAGAGCCTTTCATCCACACAGCAGTAATGAGTCTAGTTTGTGTCCTTCAAGAGAAGATACATCCTCTTTTCAAATACCTGCTAGTGTTGGAGAGTTTCCTGCAGAGGCGGTTGGTGGCTGCATCTCACCACGGGGACAAGGACACTAGCAGCAAATTTCTGGGAAGTACTCCTTGGTGTGAGCCATCCTGGAGTCCACCATTAGGCCCCTATATTGCTTTTCAATTGTTAGTGATCCATCCTTAGGCCCCCGATTCCTTAACTTAGTCTGTCCTCAGCCTCTCATCAGAATTGGATAGTGTAGTCTCAGGCACATGTTACAATTTGGCACCATTTCACTCCTCTTTTCCAGGCTTCAACACAATTGTCTGGTTTTATCACCCACTGCCATGCTGTGTGTTCACTGCACTGTATCCAAAACCATTCTCTCTGTTTGCTAGACCATATCTTTGCTCATGTCCTTACCGCAGCCTGAAATGGCCTTGTTCAGTCACATCTGTACTCATTTTTCTTAACTTCCTGATGATTTGACAGGAAAAATTAATTTCAATGAAAATAACATTAAATAATCTGCCACTACAATGAGGAAAACACTGACAACTAACAGGTTAATGTATGTTAATTCCAGCAGTTTAAGATTAGTATGTCTTCATGTTATTTACTGCTGTGTAATAGATCATCTTCAAACTAACTAGTGTAAAACAGTTTTTTAATGTAGATTAGGAATATGGACTTGCACAGGAAGAATGGCTGATCTCTGTTCCACCATACCTGGGAGCTCAGATAGAAAGATTCAAATGGCAGGACCTAGAATTATCTGTAGGTTTCCTTTATTCTTATGTCTAGCACCTAAGATGGGATGATTTCAAGACTGGACCCATGTCAGATTGTCAATCAAAGAGCCTACGCACAGCTTCACCACGTGTCTTGAGCTTCCCCACAGCACGGTGGCCTCTGTGTAATCAGATTCCTAACACTGAGGTACAGGACTACAATATCAAGTATTCCTGTAACCAAGCAGGGAAGTGCATGACCTTTTTTTGACCCAGTGGCAGAAGTGACATAGCTTCATTTCCACTGTATGCTATTGAATAAAACAGATACAAAAGCCCACACTGACTCAAGAGGAAGGGACATATAACTCTACCTCTAAATGGGAGAAGAGTCAAAGAACTTGTGACTATGTTTTAAAATTGCCACAGCAACTACATGGGAATACTTTAAATGCCCTGAAATCTTAGTGTTTGCATGTGAAAGAAGTTTTACAGAATTCTTCCCAAATTTGATAATAATCCTAAAAAATTATTTGCCATTACCAATAATGAATAATGAAGCTAAAATACATAATAAAAATCCCTAAAAGTAAATTTATTAATAAGTCATTGGGACTTCCCTGGTGGCACTGTGGTTAAGAATCTGCCTGCCAAACTAACACACCACTGTAAAGCAATTATACTCCAATAGAGATGTTAAAAAATAAATAAATAAATATCATTATTCAAAATAAATAAATAAATAAATAATGAGGCTAAACAGATGAGGCTTGTCCTGTGCCCTGGAAGTTAGCATTCTTCAGGCTGCAACAGAAAAACAACAGAAACAAGCTCCAACGTGGAGTATTCTCCACCCTTCCAGCACAGTTCAAACTCAGGACCTGACAAAGCTGATGGATTCTACTAATGGGAGGATTCATATCTCATCATAAATCTCAATCTACCTTCTTTAGGTCAGAATCTCCTGGTAGTTATTACAGTGTTTGTTTGTACTTAAAAGGTAAGAGGAAAAGGAAGAAGTATCCAGCCATTGAGCTTGGTCTATGTGCCTGGTAGAGTGAAATACTATTGTCAAGTGAGTCCAATCCTCTGTCTGGGCCCAACAGGCATTCCCAAATAAGTCAGGTTAAAGTACAGACTTCACACCTGAGCCTTTTACATTCAGTCAGACTCTGAGGCATAACTATTTCCTTTTTTTCGCATTCCCCTCTTATTACTGATAACATTTTACTAGTGAATTTATTTTTGTTTTTTATTTTATATATTTTACACAGTAGAATGTGCAGAGCTTACATGAGTAGAGTTGGATGAATTCTGACAAATGACACACCTGTGTAACCATCACCCAATTAAGATATAGAAGATTTTATTTACCCCTTGAAAGATCCCTTTCCAGTCAATACCAACCTCCCATCTTCACCCCTCCCTGGAACTTTTTTTTAAAGTTTTTATCACTATAGACTAGTTTTGCTTGCACCTGAATTTCCTCTAAATACAATTACACTGTATGTATTCTTTTGTGATGTTGTCTTCAGCTCAGTATAATATTTTTGTGGTTCATTCATAATGTTGAATGTATCATCATTTTTATTGCTGTTTTTCCATCAAATGAATATAGCACAAGTTGATATCTATTTTCTTATTGATGGACATCTGTTTCCAGTTATTTGTTTTTATAAATAAAGCTACTATGGGCATGCATGTACAAGCTTTTATTGGATACATGTTCTCATATATCTTGGGCAAATACAAGGGAGTGGAATTGCTCCTTTGTATAGGCTTAGTATGCATATGTTAAACATATGCTCAGGAGACATATGTTTAACTTTATTAGGATCTACTAAACTGTTTTTCTAAATGGTTGTACCACTTTACAGTTCCACTAGAAACTGAGAGTTGACTTTCTCCACATCATCACCAACATTTGGTATCACCTGTCTTTTTTGTTTTAGCAATGCTAGTGAGGGCAGTGGTATCTCTTTCTGGTTTTACATTGCATTTCCTTGATGACAAATGATGTTGAACATCTTCTCATGTGCTTGCTGACTATTCATATATCTTTTTTTAAATGAAGGGGCTGTTTGCCCATTTGTTATGGTTTGTCATTTTAATATTCAAATGTAAGGCTTGTTTTATATATGCTGAATATACATGTCTTTTATCAGATTAATGTATGTATTGTGAATATTTTCTGAGTTTGTCAATTACCTTTTCACTTTCTAACAGTGTCTCTTTTTTTTTTTTTTTTTTTTTTTGCGGTATGTGGGCCTCTCACTGTCGTGGCCTCTCCCGTTGCAGAGCACAGGCTCCGGATGCGCAGGCCCAGCGGCCATGGCTCATGGGCCCAGCCGCTCCATGGCATATGGGATCCTCCTGGACGGGGGCACAAACCCATGTCCCCTGCATCAGCAGGCAGACTCCCAACCACTGCGCCACCAGGGAAGGCCCTAACAGTGTCTTTTCATAAGCAAAAGATTTTATTAATTTTGATGAAGTCCAATTTTCAATTATTGTATTATCTCATATTTTAATTATACTGTGTTTTGTTTTGTTTTGGTTTGGTTTTTTTGCAGTACATGGGCCTCCTACTGTTGTGGCCTCTCCCGTTGCGGAGCACAGGCTCCGGAGGCACAGGCTCAGTGGTCATGGCTCACAAGCCCAGCTGCTCCACGGCACGTGGGATCTTCCCGGACCGGGGCATGAACCTGTGTCCCCTGCATCGGCAGGCGGACTCTCAACCACTGCGCCACCAGGGAAGCCCTATACTGTATTGTGTTGAAGTGTGATACACATTGCATTATATTGTATATTATATTATAATTAACAATGCATTATATCATTAAAAAAATAAAAAGGAATCCGCCTGCTGATGCAGGGGACATGGGTTCGAGCCCTGGTCCAGGAAGATCCCACACACTGCGGAGCAACTAAGCCCGTGCGCCACAACTACTGAGCCTGCGCTCTAGAGTCCATGAGCCACAACTACTGAGCCTGTGTGCTGCAACTACTGAAGCCCATGCGCCTAGAGCCCATGCTCTGCAACAAGAGAAGCCACCGCAATGAGAAGCCTGCGCACCATAACGAAAAGTAGTCCACCGCTTGCTGCAGCTACAGAAAGCCCACACGCAGCAACAAAGACCCAACACAGCCAAAAAATAAATTTTAAATAAATAAATAAATCATTGATAATAAAAACTGAGCTTTTATCAACCATCCTAAGGGGAAGACTGAATTCTTTCTTGTCTTTCTAGAGAGAGGAGGCAATCAAATATTATGCAGTCAAAAAGCATAAGGAAAATACTACGTAGATGTGTTAATAATTCACTAATAAAAATGTCATACTCTTTTTTCTAGATATTATGTTGTTCTTGGTACTTATTTTCTCTTTATAAATAAATATCTACTTGTACCTAATTTGTATTAGTAATTAGATAAGCTTCGATTATTTATAACTGAATAAGTTTCAGGCTCCTTGGAACCTGGATCTTCCAGGTTTCCTATTTCCATGATATCATTCTTTTTGCCTCCTTCCACCTCTCCGGCAATGCCTTCTTACTCTCTACATTCTTCTCCCTCTGCCCACCCTATTAATATTGGTAACCCCCAGGGTTCTGAACAAAAAAAAAAACCCTCTTATAACCTTATCCACCAATCCACTGCTGCCAATCTCTTGCTATTATTTCAACTATCCTCTGTAAGCTAATGGCTCCTAAATGTATATGTAGTTGGTACATTTAACAAGCAGCACTCCTGGGGTATAATCATATGACAGCTTTATGTTGGCATTCCGTGTCCCTTTAAACCTTCTCTGTGGATGGTGATAGCCCTTACCCTGCCTCTGATGATGGAAGTTTCAAGTCCTCAAGGTGTCTTAGATCACATGATCAAGATTCAGAAATTAAAGAATCTCAGACCAATCGAATTCACAGCTCCAAATTTGATCTCACTTTAAAACTCTTCCTTTTCGCCCACCTGGGGACTGGTATAAATCAGTCATTTGTCCTAGGAAAACAGGGCCTGGCTTTTTTTGCTCTTTCCCTGCCGAGTATGTCCTGGCAGGGGTAAGAGGGACAGGTAACACGATGATATCTCTCACTGTATAAAGTTTATTCTTAACCCCCGGACCTAGCAGATGCTTACAGTTGACACTTTCTCTCACATGTACTTTGGTGGGTTCTTCCAAGATTCCCCTGTTGGGTCTTGCAAACTGCAACTCCCGTAATGATAGGCAGTAACTGTCCTTCACATGGCTGCCCCTGACAGCCCCAGCTTCAGTCTCCAGAGCCTCTTACTAGGAAGCCATTAGTCCAAGGGCCTTCTCTCTTGGTCAGGATTTCTTTGCAAAACACCCAAGGCTGCCTTTTCCTACCAAAGGTTACATGTGTTATAGCCCCTGGAACACCTCTGACCCTCCATCAGAGGGGAGTGCAGTGCCCAGATGGTCGGCTGGCTGATAATAAGCTGTGCCAGCTTTCTCAAGTTCATGTCAATCACCAAGTCCCTACGTTCCCCATTTTCAAGGCACACACAGGAAGCTCACCATGTCATCCCAGTGAAGCCCTTCTCACTGTGTACTGAGCTGAGAAGTAGCTTCCAACCCCAACTACAACCCTGGGTAAGAAGAGGAGGAGCAAGGAAGGGAAACTGACATCACAGTGTTTCCCCAAACCCTTCTCATAAAAATCCTTTCTGTTTTCACTCTCGGAATCTTTTCATACCTTTGAAGTTTTGGCATATGGTCTAGTACCCCTTTTGGAATGCAGCATGTGCTCTATCATAACGCTTCAGCTCAAAGTTCAGAATGTGCTTCAGAGTACAAAGCTAAACTCAACTCCCAACTTGCTCACCCTACCATGTTCCCTCAACTAGTAGCCCAATCTAGAAAGCTCAGTTATGCTAAAAGCCCTTCCATCGCCAAAACTCAATGCTTACACCTCAGAAATGTAAACATTTGTACAACTTTTCCTTGCTTTGGAATCAGGAACCAATACCCTCTCACGTGGATTATTACAAACTACTTGGACTCCCTCCTAGTTATTTGCTCGTTTGATAAACAGCTGTTGAGGATCTACTATAGTCCATGCACTTTGGACAAAAAGATTAAAAATGCAATCCCTGCATTCGAGGATTTCACATGCTAGTGAAGAAAATGATAATCCAACATTTACAGTATATTATAACCTTATAGAACTTGAGGGCAGGACTTTTGTCTATTTTGTTCACTACTCTACATCCAAGATTTAATAGGACCTGGTACATAATAAAAATTCAATAAATAAAGGAGTAAAGTGGCATTTGGACATGGATGCTATCAGAGTCAAGGCTTGTGCATGAGACCTCACAATGAGAAAGAAACCAAGGCATGCAATGCTTCGGCAGGGTCTGAAGATAAGCTTCCATTCCTGACCAAGCAAATAGAATATAAAAAGGCATAGCGGGCTTCCCTGGTGGCGCAGTGGTTGAGAGTCCACCTGCCGATGCAGGGGACACGGGTTCGTGCCCCGGTCCAGGAAGATCCCACATGCCGCGGAGCGGCTAGGCCCGTGAGCCATGGCCGCTGAGCTTGCACATCCGGAGCCTGTGCTCCACAACGGAAGAGGCCACAACAGTGAGAGGCCCACGTACCGCAAAAAAAAAAAAAAAAAAAAAAAGGCATAGCAGTTGGGAAACTGAAAACAGTTCAGTATGATGTGTGTGTTGTGAAGGAGAGAGGGAGGGAGGAAATTAGGCTAATGAATTTTGACAAGAATCAGATCATAAAGAGCATCCTGTGTCATGCTAAGGAGTTTGAATTGCAACTTGCAGGTGGTAGAGAGTCACTGAAGGGCCTTAAGCAAGAACATGCCCTGATCAGATATTTCACTGAGAAAAGATACTCTGAAAGCAGCTTTGAGGTTCAATGGGAGAAGAACAAGTCTGCAGACTGAGAAGCCAGCTTGACAGTAATGGTATCTAAATAGTGAAAAAGAAGAGGGGTTTTATTTTTTATTTTTTTTGGTGGTACGCGGGCCTCTCACTGTTGTGGCCTCTCCCGTTGCGGAGCACAGGCTCCAGACGCGCAGGCTCAGCAGCCATGGCTCACGGGCCTAGCCGCTCCGCAGCATGTGGGATCTTCCCGGACCGGGGCATGAACTCGTGTCCCCTGCATCGGCAGGCAGACTCTCAACCACTGCGCCACCAGGGAAGCCCAGAAGAGGGGTTTTAAATAGTGAAATATAAAAGATGCTACTCCTTTCTCCTTTCAAAAATTGCTCTTGAACCACAAAGAGAAACAGAAATACAAACATTTCAACAAAACTGTATATAACTTTGACCACACTATTAGACAAAGGTCCCAGATGCAGTGAATGTCACGATGAGGGACACTCCAGGGGAGATACATGTCTGCAGCTGTACCTCGAACAAGGCCACAGAGTGATATTCTCCAAAAACAGGTGATACTCGCTAAGGGAAACACTAACAAGACCTTATTTACAACCATGTCAGGTATGTGCATGGACTAGCAGAAGGACTTTCCCTGGACCACCCTCCGGCCAAAAAAAAAAAAAAAAAAAAAAAACAAGGAAGAAGGAGAAATCACGCACTCCACTCTCCCAAGAATGATCTATTGGTGAAGGAGAGTCAAATAGATGGCTTCTGAATGGCAAGCAGTATTGCAAAGGTTGATCTTTGTTGGCTGGAGAGAAAAGACAGAAAGAAATCACAGAAACTACTTGAATCACAAGGAAACTGAATAAGCATTGACACATATGCAAAATACAAGAACAGGCTAATTATTAATAGTCAAAATTTTATTTTACCTATCTCTGTCCATCGAGGATCAAGTGGACAAATAAAGATAAGTATAGATAGGAATGACCTAAATAACATAATTACTAAGGTAACATAATTGTTATTCAATTGATAGGTATCCAACTTTATACCCTAAAACCAAAGAATGAACTTTTTATCGATGCTAGCAGCACATTGTCAAAAATTAACTATATATTATGACACAAAGAAAACTTTAATAAATTCCAAGAAGTAGGAATAGTAAAGTTGAGTCTCCGATCAAAAGCAATTTTAAAAACTCGTAAGTAAATGAGGACCTCTACCACTTGCCTGTAGTGTGATTTAGCATAAAATATAACGGCAGTGACGCAGGCAAAAAGCTATGATGGCCTGAAATAAGACAATGAGAAAGGAAAAACAATCAATTAATAGAACTATGTGGCCATCAGAGATGGGAGCTGAAGAAGATAGAGGTGTCTAGAAACTTCCAAGCTTTTCAGTTGGGAAATGGGTGGATCGCATTGCCATTCATTAACATCAGGTACAGTATGTTAGGAGAAAGAGCTTTTGAGGAAAGAATAATGAGTTCATTTTCAGTCAAGCTGAGTCCGAAATGCCAACTAGACCTCAGTGGGTAAAGGTAGAACAGGCAGCTGAATATATCAGTCTAAATCTCAGGAGAGAGAGCAAGAGATGCATATTTGGAAAACAATCATGTATGCTGGCTAAGTGACTTTGGATTTAGATGAGAGTCCTAAGAGAGGTTTTGAATGAAAACATAAGAAGACACAGGAGAAAGCCCTAGGGCTCACAGATGCTTAACGTGGAGGAAAAGGATTTAGGGAAGGAGATCCAGAAACATGCTTCTCCTTTCATAACATTTATCACACTTGTAATTACTAGTTTCATGTCCATATTTCCTGCTACACTCTAAGCTTCATGAGGATTGGGATCCATGTATATAATAGTCACTGCTTTATTTTGAGCCTGACAAGGGCCCAGTAAATAGTAGGTGATCAGTAAATATTTGTTGAATGAATAAGTCAAATAATACATTAACCCAAAGTATTGCCTCCATTTGAACCCCCCTCGTCCCCACTTCCTACTCTATGAGTGAACCTGATCTTTCACCCTTCTCTCTCATATATCCAGCCTCCCTCTTTTTGTTAGGTCTTCTCTTTGCTCTGTGCAAGATCTTTAAGAAAGGATAAAATTCATGAAATATCAATATTTACAAACACAGTGACCAAAAATGAAGCTTAAAAACTAATATTGGATCCAACGGGCCCTGATGGTATACTGAGAGTTGATATAAGTAGAGAAAAACAGAAATTCTCAACCATTTTCAGGTCATATTACATAGAAAATAATGTAGCATTTGTGGGTAAATAGAGGCACCTGTTCATGCACTAAGAGGAAAGTTCTGATAGACTGATAGAATCAATGTACAGAAAGACCTGTTAACCACTTGTAATGCACAGGTTGGGAAGTTTTACATAGCCCTGCTTTAAGGCTTGCCCTCCATTTTGAATACTGTTGTTTCCAGACTGTTACAGGATTTGTGAGCATATGACCAGGCTGTTTATTCTTATAGAGAGTAAGGATAGTAGTTAAGAGGAGATTGCCTGGGTTTGAATATGGCTCTGCAACTCACTAAGTGTGTGACCTTGGACAAGTTACTGATCTTCTATGTACCTCAGTCTCCACTTTTATAAAATGGGATACTGATCGTGCTTACTGCATATGGTTGCTGTGAAGATTAAATGATTAAATGAGTTAATATATTTGAAGTGCTTAGAACAGTGCTTGACAATAAGAAAATATGGTATTCTTAACCAGCTAATCCTTTAACAGGAGAAGCTTCACCTTGCAACTCACAACAAGAACCTAGACCATACTGATATTCTAAAAAGATGAGTATTCTCATTTAGGGATGTTCGTGCACCAAAATTTACTTGATATGATTCATAAATGAAAAATTACTAAAGCAGCTCTGTACACAAAGATAATTGGAAGGAAATATATAATGTATAAACAAAAAAATTCACTGAAATAATCATTTTAATTGGTGTTTATAAATCTAAAAATAAACATGTTTTATAATTATGGAGGAAAGAAGATGGAAATCCTCTCTTCAACAAAATTAAAAGTCATCAAAGTTTTCAAAAGTATTGTATCTGGCAACGCAATTGCTGTTTAAATTCTTATTAAAATTTTTAATATAGGGAATTCCCTGGTGGTCCAGTGGTTAGGACTCAGTGCTTTCATTGCCTTGGGCCCAGGTTCGATCCCTGGTGTGGGGAACTAAGATCCCACAAGCCACACAGCACAGCCAAAAAAATTAATAATAAAAAATAAAAATCTTAATATAGCTATTTTTCACTATTCCCCTTATTCTTACTTCTATAATTTCTTTGTTAAATGGCCTGAAAGTGTTTTGTTTTTTTATTTGTTTCTTTTTTTTTGCGGTACGCAGGCCTCTCACTGTTGTGGCCTCTCCCATTGTGGAGCACAGGCTCCGGACACACAGGCTCAGCGTCCATGGCTCATGGGCCCAGCTGCTCCGCGGCATGTGGGATCTTCCCGGACCGGGGCACCAACCCGTGTCCCCTGCATCGGCAGGCAGACTCTCAACCACTGCGCCACCAGGGAAGCCCTAAAAGTGTTTTTTTAATAAAAGGAGTCCATTGGACCCAGAAGATAAATAATAATGACTCAGGATTAAACTCAGGATCTAAAAATGAGTGGACTCAGAATCTAGAAGAAAATAAATAGAAACATTTTCTCCTTAGGGTTCATTGTATTGCTGTTTTCACTGTACTGAACAACTTGAAGAGCTGAAGAAAGCACTAAAAATAAACCTAAGACAAAAAGAAGAATAAATCATAAGTTCAGAGACAAAGTTGAAGAATTATTAAATGACTGAATATACGCCAGTGGTGACTAAATTACGATTCCATGTAAAATCCCTTTCAGAACTGTCTTTGTAGAGACAACTTAGCTCATGAACACAATTGAGCTTAGTCTGAGCAAAGAAAACTCAGCCTAGGGAGCTGACCAGAAGCCATCACATTGAACTCTGATAATATTCGTTGACGATGTCATAGGATTAAAACTCATGAGGTTTGTTGCACATAAAACCACATAAGATATGTAAATTAACATTCTGAAATGAGCATTCAACAACCTTTGTAACATGGAATTCTAATGTTAAAAAGTAACTTGTGGGGCTTCCCTGGTGGCGCAGTGGTTGAGAGTCCGCCTGCCGATGCAGGGGATATGGGTTTGTGCCCCGGTCCGGGAAAATCCCACATGCCGTGGAGCGGCTGGGCCCGTGAGCCATGGCCGCTGAGCCTGCGCGTCCGGAGCCTGTGCTCCGCAACGGGAGAGGCCACAACAGTGAGAGGCCCGCCTACCGCAAAAAAAAAAAAAAAAAAAAAAAGTAACTTGTATCCCTTTCCTCATTTAAATAAAGATATATCTATCTGCCAGTGTTCTTCACTGTAATCATGAAAACCAACTTTGACTGTCTTAGGAAAGGGAATTTATTGGAAGAATAGTGTAGGAGAAGAGAATGAATGGGAGGCTGAAGAAGCAGGTTCTAACTTTCACTAAGATGATAACCAACAATGCAGGAGATAACAGGGGAGAGGAGTCCTTGAAAGAAAATTGGAATGCTCTTCAGAAAAATGTGAAAGGCAGCTATTATTAATTAAAAAGAGAATCTATCGTGTTAGAGGAGGAAAGGAATGAAGATTAGCCCAAAGAAATTCTAAGTATGAAATCAATTTCAAGAGACCACATGCAGGTCCTCAGGATTTCACAGAGAGTCAGACTCATAAGAGGTAAACTACAGAAAGCTTGGATCTTTGCCATTACCATAATGGGGTGAGCCAAGAACACCCTAGAGTTCAATGAGAATGAACTATGCATGCATCACTCTTAATTTCCCTGCTGATGGAGCCACTAACTCAGGCTAATTATATTATGAGAAAATTCACTTGGAAATGAATAATAACCCCCCCAATTTACTCTCCTTACAGTCTTTCTTCTGTCACTGAAATGATCTCCATTCTTCCAGATGTTCAGGCCAAATTTATAGAATCAACCTTGATTCCTCTGTCTCTTTCACACCCTGCATCTCATCTATCAAAATTCCTGCTGACTGTACCTTCAAATGATATACATAAGACCACTTCTTCTCACCAATTCCATTGACCACCCAGGTCTGAACCAACATTATTTCTCAATGGCGCATCCTTTTAATGGGCCTCTTGGCTTCTATCCTTGCTCCCACCCCTGCCACCTCCATGGCCCATTCTCAACACTAGTCAAAATAACTTTTTAAAATTTGTCAGAGTATTTTCTCCCTGTGCAAAGCTCTCCCCCTTTCATCCAAAGAAAATGCCAGCTCCTTACAATGGCCTCATGGGTCCTACATGCTGCCCAGCATTACCTTTTCTCCTACCTCTTTGTCCCTTGCTCACTCTGCTCCCACCCTATTGGCCTCTGTCTCACACACACCAGGGATGCTCCCGCCTTAAGATCTTTTCTCTAGCTGTTCTCTTTACCTGGAATGTTCTTCCCAATGATATCTGCTTGGCTAACTCCTCACCTCCTTCGAGTCTTTGCTCAAATGTCATCTTCTCAACGACGCCCACCCTGACCACCTTAATCAATACTGCAACCAGTCTCCCACCCCCAGTACTCCTAGGTCCACTTACCCTGCTCGACTTCTTCTGTGCTCCACAACACTTCCTAATCCGTAATATGTTCTATTATTTATTGTTGTTATATATCGTCTCTGCCTCTACTAGAAATTAAGATCCCAGAGGGCAGAGATCTTTGTTTTGTTCACAATGTATCCCAAGAAAAATATTTCAATTTATTGTCATATAGAAATGATTCTCAAAAATTTGTTGAGTAAATGAAATAAACAGTAGTAAAATGTAGAGCAATGTGTGAAGGAGTTGTTTTGATCTTGGGGTAGAGCTTAAAAGTTGGATAGGGTTTGTCACAAACTAAGGATAAGAACGTGGGCGAAATAATGTGAGTAAAGGCTGAAACTGAACTAAAGTGCAAAGAGACCATCCTTCTATAGGGCGGAATATCTTTGTTTCTATATGAAGGACCTTAGATTAATTCTTTCAGTTTTTCTCAAGGTAAAGTGGAGTGACTTATCTAGTCCATGAGTTTTAGGGCAGAAAAAGAAGAGCATATGTGTTAGTTTCCTAGGACTGCCACAACAAATTACCACAAACGTAGTGGCTTAAAAAAACAGAAATGTATTCCCTCACAGTTCTGGAGGTAAGAAGCCCAAAATCAAAGTGTTAGCAGCCACTGAAGGCTCTCCCTCTGCAGGCCCTAAGGGGAGAATCCTCCCTTGCTTCTTCCAGATTCTGGTGGCTCCATGCTGTCCTTGGCTCATGGCTTTATCACTCCAATCTCTGCTTCCTTCTTCACATGGCCTTGTTTTCTGGATTTCTGTCTTTTCTTCGTCTCTTGTAAGCACACTTGTCATTGGGCTTAGGACCCACTCAGACAATGCAGGATGATCTCATCTTGAGATCCTTAACTTAATTACATCTGCAAAGACCCTTATTCCAAATAAGGTCGTATACACAACTCCCAGGGATTTAGATGTGGACCTATCTTATGGGGAGTCCACCATTCAACCCAAGAGAGTGGACATCCTCAGGTCAACATCTTTCCTCTTCAGATCTTTGCATCTAGATAAGGTGGTTTCTGACCATGAGGGAACCCTGTGGTTTTCACCTTGTGCCAATGACAGACAGACTAGCTCCAACACACTCAGAGCCTCAATATCCATGCTTTGTAGACATTTTCAGGTAAAACAAATTTACTGCTTTTATTGTTTCTCAGCAAGGTTTATACTGATTACATGTTAAATCATAATCAATATAAAAATATTATAATATTTTACCTTCTTTTTTGTGTGGTATATCTGTAAAATCTAGTGCATACTTTGCATCGCAATTCAGACTATCCATATTTCAAGGGCTCTGTAGGCACATGTGAGTGGCTTCCCTATTGGAAAGCACAGGCATACAGCAATGCCTGGCACATAGTCAATATTGAATAAATATTACTGAATAAATAAATGATTAAGTAAAGTATCCTATCTGATGCCAATGCTACATAGAATGAAACCTTCAAGGGAGCAGAAAAGGTGAATCAGAAAGGGGATTCGTGCTGGACATCCAAAGACCAGTGATAAAAGACCCCTAGAACTTCAATCTCATAAGATAGAAAAGACTTAGTCTTACAGAAGTAGGACCATGCCAAATTCTCTGAGTATCATTTCCTTGGAAGAGAAAGCCAAACATAATGTCATAGTGGTTTGGAATTAAATAATGCCCTTACTAGATTTTTATTTCTGAAGAATGACCCAATTTTCATCCCATAATGTCTTCTAGAGACTGAAGTCACAAAACATGAGAATCTGAGTCCTGCAAATCTACAGTCACGAATATGGAATTAGGAAGAGGCTTAACCCAGCGAAGACTGTATTCCAGCTGTTAGGCAAGTCCTCATGTTTTACAATGTTTTTATCATCTAAAAAACAAACAAACAAACAAAATGAAACACATGGGTTTGTCTGACAGATGCTGGAAAACAGCTTCTGCTCTTAGACCTCAAATGCACTGATGCAAATTAAAACATGAAAGGTAGACCACGTCTTTATGGCCTTGATTACCATCATGCTCAGCCCCCTGGGTTCTTGTATGGCCATTTCATAGTTTCCCAAGCCTGGCATGTTTGCTTAGTGGCGGGAACATGATTGCCTAAATTAAGTTCTCTGACATAAACACACCATTATCTCATTCTAAATTGGATGATCACTAATCGCTCATAATTTATTGTGCATGAATGATACAGTGCTTCTTGAAGTGCCAAAACAAACTGTCAGCAATTTTAAAATATAGCAGCCCATTAATCTATTTAAACCAAGTCCTAGGATTTTCCTTTCATTAGCATTATGAATGAGGAAGCAGCTTCACTTCCTAAACTCTCATACTGAGTGGGAGCTCTACCTTGAGCAGTTTGTCCAGCCTCCCTCTCCTTTCAATATGGCATTTGAACCATGATTTGTAACTGAACTTAGGTTTGCTAGCCCAAAGCCTCTCATTTAGTATAATAAATTAATACTGAGCCATATCAAACAATTTCTGCTTTGATATAGCCTTCAGAGAAAGCATTTTGAAGAAAATTCTGAAGTCTGAGATAGGTTTCCCTTACAAATAATTTCCCTTATGAAATTACAAGTTAAGACCCCAGTATAGACTAATGAACTGTTCAAAAGATTGACTATCAACCCTTGCCCTGCCTTCACATCTAATTTAGGAAAACAAATTTTTTTGGCACAGCTTAATTTTTCCTCAAAGATCAATGAATGCTTTTACCTCTCATAGCTAGTATAATAAAAACCTTCCTTTGAACTCCTCTAAATCTCTCCTTTGATGAAAGATTTGAGAATATAAAATATTAATTAAACTATCACCAGCAAGTCTAAATGTCATTGGAATACAATTATGTCCTCCTCAATGTTTTTAGGCTCCCAAAACAGCCAGCTGCAGGACAGATCTTTTCAAATCAAACGGCCCAAAAGATGATGAACTGATGAATGGTCCAGTGGTGGCATTCTTTTTTTTTTTTTGTGGTACGCGGGCCTCTCACTGTTGTGGCCTCTCCCGTTGCGGAGCACAGGCTCCAGACGCGCAGGCTCAGCAGCCATGGCTCACGGGCCCAGCCGCTCTGCTGCATGTGGGATCTTCCCAGACTGGGGCATGAACCCGTGTCCCCTGCATCGGCAGGCAGACTCCCAACCACTGCGCCACCAGGGAAGCCCTTGAGCTCCCACTTTTAACTATTATATCATTAACAATTATTAATGTGAGAGTCAGAGTGGGTGTTTCAATGTAAACAGCCCCAGTGACTGTAAAATTACCAAAGCAAAACTCATAGATTCCAACGACGAGAGTAGACACTGGCCCTGCTAAGAATAGGTCTGATCACAGCCAGAGAGAGTCCCTGGAAAGTTTTTGATTTGATATATGATATGGCAGTTTTAAGACACTACATTTTTGAGAGTTGAATTATTTATCTCTTCCATTTTCCAAATTTAACTTCTGGTTTTAATTTAAAATCATCATAAACCATTTATAACTTATCAGTAAAATGTACATTTACAGGAAGTCAATCCTAGGTCACAGAGTAATACTTTGGTTTTGTTATAGGAGTGGAAAAATGAGTTCAGAGCATTAATATAAAAGACCATTAAGGGGCTTCCCTGGTGGCGCAGTGGTTGAGAGTCTGCCTGCCGATGCAGGCGACATGGGTTCATGCCCCAGTCCGGGAAGATCCCACATGCAGCAGAGTGGCTAGGCCCGTGAGCCCTGGCCGCTGAGCCTGCGCATCCGAAGCCTGTGCTCCACAACGGGAGAGGCCACAACAGTGAGAGGCCCATGTACTGGAAAAAATAAAATGTGAAAACTACCTTATTAATAAAAATGCTTATCATCATCTGAGCCTTCGGTGAGTCATAATCGTTTTGCTGGTGGAGGGTCTTGCCTCAATGTTGAGGGCTGCTGACTGATGAGGATGGTGGTTCCTGAAGGCTGGGGTGGCCATGGTAAATTCTTAAAGTAAGGCAATGATGAAATTTGTTACATCAATTGACTCTTCCTTTTATGAATGATTTCATAAAATCAATATGCAATACTGTTGCATATCGCAAAACTGTTTGATAGCATCTTACCCACAACAGAATTTCAAAATTAGACTTAATCCTCTCAAACCCTGCCGCTGCTTTATCAACTAAGTTTTTATGTAATATTCTAAATCCTTTGTTGTCATTTCAGTCATTTTCATAGCATCTTACCAGGAGTAGATTCCATCTCAAGAAACCACTTTCTTTGCTCATTCATTAGAAGCAACTCTTCATCTGTTTAAGTTTTATCATGAGATTGAAACAGTTCACTCACATCTTCAGACTCCACTTCTAATTCTAGTTCTCTTGCTATTTCTACCACATCTGCAGTTACTTCTCCCACTGAAAACTTTAACCCCTAAAAGTCATCCATGAGGGTTGGAATTAATTTCTTCAAAACTCCTGTGAATGTTGGTATTTTGACCTCTTCCCAGGAATCACAAATGTTCTTTTTTTTTTTTTTTTTTTTTGGCAGTACATGGGCCTCTCACTGTTGTGGCCTCTCCTGTTGCGGAGCACAGGCTCTGGACACGCAGGCTCAGCGGCCATAGCTCACGGACCCAGCTGCTCCACGGCATGTGGGATCTTCCCGGACCGGGGCACGAACCCGTGTCCCCTGCATCGGCAGGCGGACTCTCAACCACTGCGCCACCAGGGAAGCCCCACAAATGTTCTTAATGGCATCTAGAATGGTGAATCCTTTCAAGAAGGTTTTCAATTGACTTGTCCCAGATCCATCAGAGGAATCACCTTCCATGGCAGCTATAGCCTAATGAAATGTATTTCTTAAATAAGAAGATTTGAAAGTCGAAATTACTCTTTAATCCATGGATGTTGTGTTAACAGGCATGAAAACAATATTAATCTTGTTGTATATCTTCATCAGAGCTCTTGGGTAACCAGGTGCATTGTCAGTGAGCAGTCATATTTGACAGGAATTTTTTTTTTTTTCCTGAGCACAAGTTCTCAACAGTGGGCTTAAAATATTCAGTAAACTATGCTGTAGACAGATGTGCTGTCATCCAGTCTTTGTTGTTCCATTTATAGAGCACAGGAAGAGTGGATTTATCATAATTCTTAAGGGCCCTAGTATTTTCAGAATGGTAAATGAACACTGGCTTCAATTTCACCAGCAGCACTAGCCCCTAATAAGAGAGTCAGCCTGCCCTTTGAAACTTTGAAGACAGGCATTGACTTCTCTCTAGCTATGAAACACCTAGATGGCGTCTTTTTCCAATAGAAGGCTGTTTAATCTACACTGAAAATCTGTTGTTTCATGCAGCCACCTTCATTAATGATTTTAGCTAGGTCTTCTGGATAACTTGCAATTTCTACATCAGTAATTGCTGCTTCACCTTGCACTTTTATGTTATATAGAGATGGCTTCTTTCCTTTAACCTCATGGACCAAACTCCAAACTTTTCTTCTTGAACTTCCCTACCTCTCTCCACCTTCATAGAATTGAGAAGAATTAGGGCCTTGCTCTGGATTAGGCTTTGGCTTAGGGGAATGTTGTGGCTGGTTTGATTTTCTATCTAGACGACTAAAACTTTCTCCATATCAGCAATAAGGCTGTTTTGCTTTCTTATCATTTGTGTGTTCACCGTAGTAGTATTTTTAATTTCCTTCAGAACTTTTCTTTTATATTCACATCTTGGCTGACTGGGGCAAGAGGTCTAGCTTTTGGCCTATCTCAGCTTTCAACATGCCCTCCTCACTAAGCTTAATCATTTCTGGCTTTTGATTTAAAGTGAGAGACGTGAGACTCTGCCCTTCACTTGAACACTTAGAAGCCACTATAGGGTTATTTATTGGCCTAATTTTAATGCTGTTGTGTCTCACGTAATAGAGAGGCCCAAGGAGAGAGAGAGATGGGGAAATGGCTAGTGGGTGGAGCAGTCAGAACACACACAATTTATCCATTAAGTTCACAATCTTATATGGGCACGGTTAGTGGTACCCAAAACAATTATAAAGTAACATCAAATATCTCTGATCAAAGATCACCATAACAGATATAATGATAATGAAAAAGTTTGAAATATTGCAAGAATTACCAAAATGTGACACAGAGACATGAAGTGAGCAACTGCTATTGGAAAAACTGTGCTGACAGACTTGCTCAAGGCAGGGTTGCCACAAACCTTCCATTTGTTAAAAAGAAAAGAAAAGAAAATGCAGTATCTACAAAGTACAGTAAAGCAAAGCACAATAAAACAAGGTATGCCTGTACATGGAAAACTTTTAGGTCCATATGTGTCAAAGATTGAACTAAGAAATGGGGACAGTTGTGACAAAAATGACATTCTCATTCTGATAGTTAATGAAGATAGAGATTAAAAAATTACAAAATAAATATTTATGAGAATTGTTCCATTTGTAGACGTATTCTTGATGTACTTGTGAGGACAGGTGAATTCCACAACCTTCTATCCCGCCATCTTAACACCTCCCCAATAAATATTTAAATATAACTGAAACAATGTAAAAAAAAGTTTAGGGACCTGTGATAAGATACAAAGGGAGAATCTGACCTAGTTGGGCTGGAGAGGGGGGTGGTACAGAGATAGACGGGGTGGGCTTCTCAAAGGAAGTCTTAAATGGGAAGGGAAGCAGCTAACTAGATAAAAGGGGATGGAAAGTGAGGGCGTACATTCTCCAGCAACTTCGTGATACACTGACAAAGGAACAGTTTAAACAGCATCCCCAGATCAGGACTTATTTTGGAGGCATAGTGAAGGTAATTATTCAAAAATCATGACCACAGAAAAGAAGCAACTGGTCTGTTAATTTCATCAGCATGTTTTCCCATTGGTCACATATTTTAACTAAAAATATAACCAGTTCAGTCTTTATCATTCATGCCATGGTGATTAATTTATCTTGAAAGACTTTAAATCGTTCAACTTCCTTCTTCTCCCTGTGGTGGGTACAACTCGTTTCCCCATTTATGTTGTTTTTGCCACCCCTTCCTCACCAACTCCTGAGACAATTTAGCCCCTACTGCCTGAGAAGATCACAATACCCCTGTGCAAAAGTTCTTCTTTTCCCTGGTGATGAGTGCTCACCTATGAGCTTTTCCCTGACTACCCACAATAAAGAGCATAAAACCCAAAGAAAGAACAAGTGGCCTTTGTGTAAATAGGTCACACCTATCACATTTTACGCTCCAAGCCTGTTAATTTGGTTGGAATTTGCCTATGTAAATATATATTTTATTAAACTGGAAACAGAAACTGGATAATGATACTTGGGCCCTAGCATGAACAAAGGATTATACTTTCCTGTTAGTGAAAGAAATAAAAGTGATTGCAAAAAAAAAAGAAAACTATAAACATTGCAAAACATTCTTTTGGCTTTGAATAGGAACTCCAATAATGATGTCTTATTTGAGGTTGCTTCAGTCTGGCACATTCAATAGTTATTTGTTTGTAGAGTCATCTTAATAAGCATGTGATGAAGGGGTAGAAAGTGCAAATGACCTATGCTAAATGTCTCTACTTGTTTCCCAAACTAAGAGTATTAATAGCAAAATATATTTTCTTCTAGTATTATGGGGATTCATAGTCCTTGATTCAATGTCTTATTTAAAACTGGGATAAAGTAGATTATGTAGGAAATTATCTCTCTAATTTTTAAATGATAAGAAAGGTGGAGGCACATTATTTTAATAGCTTCCCAGTCCACTAAGCATTACTAAATAATTGCAAAAGACTTATCATTCTCCTCCAGACTGCCCTCCAGTCACTGATAAAGAGCACTACCATTTCTCAATGTTTCCTGGAAATCCCATTCAAGTTTTCAAACCTCATTTTAAGGCATTTGATCACATTTAATATTTTTACTTCCTTTCCCAGTTTTTTGCCCTTCAAATCCCTAACAAGAATCAATGCCTTAAAATTTTTTTCAAAAAAGCACATTATGGGGCTTCCTTGGTGGCGCAGTGGTTGAGAGTCCACCTACCGATGCAGGGGACGCGGGTTCCTGCCCCGGTCCGGGAAGATCCCACATGCCGCGGAGCGGCTGGGCCCGTGAGCCATGGCCGCTGAGCCTGTGCGTCCGGAGCCTGTGCTCCGCAACGGAAGAGGCCACAACAGTGAGAGGCCCGCATACCACACACACACACACAAAAAGCACATTATGCAAGTTTTGTAGAATTCACCAAGTACCCAGATCTCATGAACTAGGAGGTACCCTTGATATGGTAATCTTTTGGCAAACCAATGGCAACCACCTGAAGCCAATTGTAAATTTAGATTTAACAGAAGAACTGGAAGACACTGGCTTTTACCTAAATCTTGAAATGAATTAAACATCCCTGAAGATTGATCATTTTTCAGATGAAGTCTTTTATAGTTATATATTTCACATATATTGTTTTTCCTGGAACTAGAATAAGATATGTGAAAATACCACAAGAAACACTTTTATCTGTGATATGTCCAATCCAGTTGGCAGGAGAAAGTAAAGACACATCACAGGAAAATTTATTCTTATGAGATTTCCAGCACAGCTCTGTATCCTCCAGAAAAACCCAAAGAAACATTTAAACTGGAGCCTCCAAACCTTTTGTCATTCATCCCTCACTATGGGACAGTGTCTTCTGTCATTTTGTACCCTTTTGTATTAATGGGCAGATGGATATTCCACAATAAATAGCCTCAAGAATCATCCCAAACAAAAACTGATTTAAAAAATTCAGTGCAGATCCAAGCCAATTTTGTCAGCTTAAGTTAAAAGGTTTTGGGTCTCAGACAGAGCATGTTTTAGAATGCAAAATGCAAAAAAAAAGATGGCTTTTGTCCATTGCTGCAAATAATCACTGTTTCCCCTGACAATAGTTCAACTACCTTAATTTTTTTTCTGTAATCGAGTTTAGGATGAGACTACAAAATTGAGTCTTTTCTAGGCTTAGGACTTCCCTCTAATGATTCAGTCTGTATTTAAGGGCCCTACACTATTGACAGAGTCAATCTTCAACAACCATAACATTCTCATCTATCAGCTCATTATTCAAAATTAAGCCAAAGCCACCATTATATTGACCATGGACTTTATATCCTGAGATAACCATAATTCATTCATTCATTTACTCATTCAACATACATAATTACTGAGTATCTACTTACTCTTGTACCAAGTGTTGTGCTGTTGCTTTTTACATTTCTATTCACACCTTATTTTATTCACATCTTATTAAGAAGAAATACTAGCTGTTAATATAGATATCTCCACTGACATCACACAACTGCAAACACTACCATCTCCTTCCTAGAACCAATCTCCTTACTTCCATTTGTTATTCTCTATACTCTGTTCTCTACAAATTGACCAAAATTATATTTCTCAAATGTAAATCAGATCATATTATTTCCTGTTGAAAATACTCTAAATCAGTAGGTCTCAGCCATGGACAATTTTGTCCCTCCAGGGGTATGTGACAACACGTGGAGACATTTAATTGTCACAATTCGGGGTAAATGTTACTGGCATTTAGTGGGTAGAGGCTTAATGCTGCTAGACATTCTACAATGCACAGCACAGTCCCCATGGCAAAAAAGTACCTGGTCCAAATGTTAATAATGCCACAGTTGAGAAACTCTGCTCTAAATCCAAATTCCTTTCCCTGATTTGCAAGCTCACATAGTCTTGCTCCAGCCTCTCTCTCTTTTGCCTTCCCTCTGGTCACACTCTCCATGGCTCATTATGCTCCAGCCATGCAGGGTATACTTTGTATTCCTTGGACACACCAAGCCAGTCTGTACCTCAGAACTCTTTAACTTGCTAATCCCTGTTCCTCTCTCTGGAAAGTTCTTCTACCAAAACTTTGCATGCCTGCCTTCTCAACATTTAGATCTCTAGTCACGTCATCTAAAGTAACTACATGCATTTTACCCTCATGAATCCCATTCCCATCACTGTGAATTTATCTTGTTCATTTATGTTGTGTGCTCCCCTTAGAATGTAGGCTCCATGAGTAGCCAGTCTTATTCACTATTCTCTTCCCTAGAACTGGAACTCTGTCACTCCCACTCTTCATCACCTGCAAGGCCCAGTTATAAAATCAAAACACAGGAGAAGAGATGGGGCAAAAAGGGAAATTGCAAAACTGTCAAAAAGTGAAAAGAACATGGGTGCAAATAGACAACTCTAAACTTAGTGGAAGTAGTACGTAATTTTAGTGTTTGCTTCATTTTCATTTAGGGTACAGTTTTAAGTGTTTTAAATGGATTAACTCATTTAATCCTCATATATCACCAGTCTCTTAAAAATACTACTATGTTAGCACTATTATTATCCTGACTTTACACATAAAGAATGGCAGCACAGAGAGGCTTAGTAACTTGCTCAGGCTCATGTAGCTATTGAATGGTAGTGCTGGAATTTCCACACAGGGACTCTGCCTCTACAGCACTGTTCTCTTAACCACCATGCCCTGTGCCAGGCAAAAAAACTGCCTGCTTAGAAAAATAAACAAATAGGGCCTAATTAAACTTAAAAAGCTTTTGCACAGAAAAGGAAACCATAAACGAAATGAAAACCTATGGAATGGGAGAAAATATTTGCAAATGATGCGACCGACAAGGTGTTACTATCCAAACTATATAAACAGCTCATACAACTCAGTATCCAAAAAACAATCCAATCAAAAAATGAGCAGAAGACTTGAATAGACTTTTTCCAAAGAAGACATACAGTTGGGTAACCGGCACATGAAGACATCCAACATCGCTAACTGTTAGAGAAGTGTAAATCAAGACCACAGTGAGGTATCACCTCAAACCAGTCAGAATGGCTATCATCAAAAAGTCTAAAAATATGGGCTTCCCTGGTGGTGCAGTGGTTGGGAGTCCGCCTGCCGATGCAGGGGACGTGGGTTCGTGCCCCGGTCCAGGAGGATCCCACATGCTGCGGAGCAGCTGGGCCCGTGAGCCATGGCCACTGAGCCTGCGCGTCCAGAGCCTGTGCTCCATAACGGGAGAGGCCACAACAGTGAGAGGCCCACGTACCGCAAAAAAAAAGAAAAAAAAAAGTCTAAAAATAATAAATGCTGGAGAGAATGTGGAGAAAAGGGAAACCTCATACCGTGTTGGTGAGAATGTAAACTGGTACAGCCACTATGGAAAACAGGATGGAGGTTCCTTAAAGAACTAAAAGTATCGACAGAACTAACATATGACCCAGCAATTGCACTCCTGGGTATATATCCAGAAAAAACGAGAACACTCATTGGGAAAAATACATGCACACCACAATGTTCATAGCAGCACCACTTACAATAGCCAAGATATGGAAGCAACCCAAGTGTCCATCAAGAAAAGAGTAGATTCAAAGACTTAGTATAGGGAAGGTTTTACTAGTTTATATGTAAACTAGTATGAATGCATGCTTAAAATGTATGTAAAAGAAATGACTTCTAACAAATAAGAGAAATACTATGGAAAGCCAAACCTGATGCCCATGCTTTGGTACCAGTTTCTATGGAATGTGCTTTATGATGAGATTCTATGGACTTCACTAAGTAATCCTTTCTTTAAAAGAGTGAAAACAGACCTGCTTTATCCTGATTTGCTTTGAAGCCAAGAGCCCAATAAAGAGTCTCCAACACGTTTTAAAATAAAAATATAAATCCCCCATCAGCACAGAGCACAGTGGCAAGTGAATAAATTTAAGTATTCTCCTTCTTTTTAGATTCTTGCTTTTCATTCTTAAAACTATGAAATAGTATTTATTAGGATGTCCCTATTCCAAGGTTCAAACATACTATATCTAAAACATGTGGGTATATTTGTCAGGGCTCATCATATCCTCCCTTCATATTAACAGGAAGCAGGGCTCAAAATCTCTGATCCCTGTAATATTATTATGGCTAGAGGAGAACACTTGGTGAAATAGTCCTTCTCCCTGTCGTTGTCAGGCCACATATTTCATCTTGCAAGTGTTGGCAGTGAGTTCAGCTTGCCGTTCACAGATATGTGTATTGAAGCAATCACACTGATGATGAGTAGACGTTGCTTCCTCCTTATGCAAACAGTCCACAGGTACTGAAGGGATTTGTTCCTGTAAGTTCCGTGTTACTTGAACTTTACTATTTCAGCATAGGCACTCCCTCAGCACCTTTCTATCCCCTTCTCCAAAATTTAAATCAATGTTTCATCTCTATGATAAACTACTCAACTACCAACCCTGCCAAAAAGTGGCTGAGTGGGTCACTTTTAGTTTGCCAATGTGTGTGTGTGTGTGAGAGAGTGAGAGTGAGAGACAGAGAGAGAGAGAGACAGAGAGAGAATGACGGCACTGATTTTTGAAGTACTGAGCATGAGATACCTAAGCTAATCCCTCACACTTCAAAAACATATTAACTCTAGAATTCATTAAATAATAGATTAGATTAAAGGAGATACCAGGCTGAGGAGATAGAGACACTGTCTTACCACTAAATAAAGTATTTGCAGTTTACTACTCTTGCAGCTAGAGTACGCCTAAAACTGGGATTCCCGTAAGAGTTTTTAAGTGGTTGATGAGTAAAATGGCTCTTACACTATAAAGGTGGTAAAATATAAGGCTCCTCTCTGTCATGAACTTCTATGTAACCTAGAAACATTCCATGCCAAAATATAAATATGTTTGTATATGTATATATACATACACGAAACACATGTATAGGTATATATAAAACATATACATATAGTCATGTGATTCACTTTTTAAACACTGTCATGCTAATAAAATGGGCTTACTATTTTTAATATTAAACTGAATATTTAATATTAAACTGAATATTTTATTCCTGATTATCTCCAGTTCTTGGGGAAAGTGGAACTCAGCCTCAAAGAGAGAAGTTATACATTGAATGCTTGTTCCCCTGCCCCCAGAGTTCATGTGTGGAAACCAACCACCAGGGTGATGGTGTTTGGGTCGGTGGTGGAGGTGATTAGGTTGTGAAGGCTGGAGTTAGTGCTCTTGAAAGAGGGACCCTACAGAGCTCCCTAGCCCCTTCCCCCATATGAGATTATAGTGCTCGCACCTTGCTCTTGGACGTTCAGCCTCCAGAACTGTGAGAAATAAATGTTGTTTGTTTATAAGCTACCCAATCTGTGGTATTTTGTCATAGCAGCCAAACAGACTAAGACAGAAGTCAATTTTAAGTCTTAGTTTGTTTTACTTAAACAGCTGTCTCCCTTATAGCATATCTGGACTCAGATCTTAAGTCACAGGGTAGGAGGGGAAGACAATATGACACAGAGAAGTCTTTGCTGGGCACGTAGGAGAAAGGAGCCACTAGGAATAGACAGATGGAAAGGGAGAGAAAGTTAGATGCAGTGTCCTTGTTTTTCCCTTACTCGGACAGGCGTGCACCTCTGGTGGAAATGTATGGTCAAATCACCCAAATGCACTTGGTGGAAAGCCCAAGGTTAGCAGCTCATGACCTGCATCCTCTCTGAGAGGCCAGCCTTCACAAGGCACCATGTGACAATCGAGTCAGAGCAGCAGAAAGGAAGTGGCTCCAAGAGGTGTCTAGGCAGCCAATTCCAAAAGGCTCTGAAAACCAAAAGTGCTTTTCAGAACTCATTTGATGGCAAAATATGACTAAGCTAACACAACGCTACTTATAATTTATATCATTTATCCACTTACTGCAATGTGTCCGATTACACCGTGCTAGCTATACATGATATACAGATGATACACAGCCTTTTGAAAATCTAGAAATACGTACAAATCTCAAAATATACCTGGCCCCAATGGCTTCAGGTAAGAGAGATCGAACTATATTGAAAATTGAGAGTGATTTTACAGGCTCTTCTTCCATAGCACCTGTATGCATCCCTGACAAACTCTATATCCCACAAAATTGCTCATGGGAAAATAAAGTGCAACCCATCATGCAAATTCTATGCAAGCTTGTGAACAGAAGAGTAATAGAAGTAAACATTGTTACCTTATGAGGTAATCGCAAAAATAATAAATAACTAATAATAAACATAAATATCTTATGATCTCAGTAGGCTGCAGGCTTCCTCAGGGGATGCTGAAAGTGCACAAAAACATCGAGTGAGGATACAGAACAGGGGGAGCTCTGAGAACATGGGGAACTGAGACTTGCTGGGAGTTCAGGGTCCTGCAAAACTAAAGGTGCCCCTCTCTGAGGAGGGAGGCCACAATACAACAGCTCATTTTGAACTTTCATGAAATAGAGCTGAAAGGGCTCCAGCCTGCAGAAGCTGAGTTGAAGGATGGCCTTTCCTGTGGAAAGTTCTCATTCTACTGCCACTGTTCTGGCTCCTTCTGCCATAGGAAAATTGTAACCCGACTTTCACTTTAATGTGACATTATTCTGTTATTCACCAATCACAGACTCAGCTGTGTTTAAAATCACAGCCATTGGAGTCAGATCGACTGGGACTGAACCCTACCTAGCTGAGCACAGTAAAGGACAAAAGCAGTAAAAACCTGCCCACAATCCTGATCTCAAGGAGCTCACAACCCAGCCAGAATGAGTCCAGTAAGATGCTACACTAGAGCTGACGGTAAGTGACAGCTATGAAAAATGAATGAAAACATCTCTCTAGACTGAGACTTGACAGGAAAAGCGAAGCTTTAGCCAGGCCTAGAAGAATCAGCAAGCCATAATCTGTAGTCTCTTTTATTGTGAGATTGCTGTGGCCTAAGAGGAAGAACAATGAATCTGTACTTCATCAGCTGCTTCTTGTTGGACAAACTACTTAACCTTTCTAGGCCTTTATTAGTGAAAGCCACTTAATATTTTGCAGTGAAATTAGGTCAAATGAGATGCTAGATGTGAAAGTGCATTGAGGAAAGGGCTTCACAACGGAGAATAATAAAGCTAACGTTTACTGAGTGCTTTCTAAAGCCGAGCACTTGTCCAAGTGCTTTATAGAGATGTTTCCTTTAATCCTTTTAGATGTTAGATATGTTCTATTATAAACCTGAACCTTCACAGATGAAAAACTGAGAGAGAAAGAGGATAAAAGGTTAAACAAATTGGCTTAGCTCAAACAGTAAGTGGTAAATGCCACTTACTGGGTAAATGACAGCCCAGGAAGGGTATGGGTTAAGAGCCCAGATTTTTTAACCACTAGAAGATGAACTTTTGGGGGGGCAAAGGCTATGAATTAGTCACCTGTGCATCCCCAGCACAAGCACAGTGCCAGAGATGAAGTATCTACTCAAGTGTTGAATATATGGGCACTTACATTGTCTGCAATTAAAATATTTATTTTAATATTTACAGTGTTTTCATATGTTATATGCCCATGAATCACTTACAATAACAGTAAACACCAGATGGTAGCATGACAAAAATGATCATTTCCGTAGATTCATAATTCTTGAAAGGACATTGGAGATCATCAACTTTTTTTTTTCCCACAGGTGTGGCCCAGAGAGGTTAGGTGATTTACCCAATAACAACAAGTCTAGCTAGATCTCAAAATTTCCTATCTAACATTTTATTTTCCTACTACATCCTAAACAAGAATGTAAGTCATTTTGGCTAAAGAAGATGTTTTGAAATAAAGTCAAATTGGAGACTTATTATCATTAGAAATGTTCAGAACTCAGAAGTGGACATGTATATATTTTTATGTCTGGACAGATGCAAGGGAAATCTTTGATGGCAGAAAGCAGACTGTGAGAAACAGTCAATAAAGGGAGGCATAACATATATGACCCTTGACCTCTCTTTGTATGTTTCAGGGCAACAAAGGAATCTAGAAGAATAATACACAGGAAAGAGCAGTGTTTCTCAAACTTGCATGTGGTGCAATATGCTTACATGACAATGGCTGTATGGCAAACATGAGGTAAATGGACAAGTCATCTCCAGCCCAAGGTCACTGTCTCAGGGGCTCCAGCTGCCCTGAGCCACCCTGAGGGCTAAGACCAACAGTAGCTTGTATATCTATAACCCATTCTTTCCAGTTGTTCTACTGTGGAGGAGAGGAAAACAGAGCTTTAAGGAATTAAGGCTTGAGTTCAAACTCCAAAAAAAAAAAAAAAAAGGAAATTTTTGCATAAGAATAATAAACTGGCTGCATAAACCCTCATGAAAGGAAAGTAATCCCACCTCCTATCTATCATTTATATACACTGCTGACAAACTTTCATTCAAACTTATGAGCTATTTCCCTATCACTTTAGCACTAAATCTGCCACTTCACAAAAAAAAAGGCTGTATTCTATATGACAGTTTGGGGCACATGGAAGAAGTTTCTGAACAAGGACATTCCTGGATCAGTCTGAACCCACAGGTAACAATGAGTGATGAATATCCTTGGCATGAACACCACATACCCCATTGCAAGCTTTTTATTTTGCAAGCTGTCCAAACTGTTGTGTGAAAACTTCTATTAGATTCCCCAGAGCCATGAAGCAGGTAGAAGATTTTAGCAGCCCTGAACACGAGGCAGCCCACAAAAATATGGATTCAACTTCAGGAAATGATAGACAGTCACCACTGTAAACTATTTTATGCCTGGAGCCAATCCACAAAACTAATGCAATAATAGAGATTCTAAGTTAAAGCTGGAAATTGCTACCCAGGTCAGGCTACTCCCTAGAGCTCAGATAGGATTACTTTGGGTGCATTCTGGAACCCCACAGCTGGTCTAGGTTTTCATTGTCTCATATAATGAACTTGCACTATTTCCTTTAATAATCCTCAACCCCCTGCTTTGGATTGGATAGTCAATCTGAATTTATCTTTTCCCAATTTTAGCTTTTCATTCTTTCCTTATTTCAGACAAAGCTGAAAAAAAAAATCCCATATCCCTGTGGAATTATACCTAGATTTTCTTACTTAGCTCTTACTCTTTTGCAGCTCTTGCTTTTGCTCCTTTGATACACTGGTCACTTTTATCTGAAACCTGGCCAGCTTGTCAATTCCCTCAGGTAATTCTAAAATCAAAAATAGATGCATTATAATAGAAAGAACAGTTGATTGGTCAGGGAGCAACTTGCTCTCTATACTACTATTCACATGTTTATTAAGAGAAAAGAAATGACTTGGTGCTGTATGTCTTGGTTTTCCTATTCATAAAATCTAAAATAATACTTTTGTGGTTTCTACCTGCCTCTTGTAACACTGGATTTTCTCCCAAACAAAAACGATTTCCTATTAATCTGGTATTGTGAGGATTCAAACTAATTTCTTGCTAGTTTCATAACACTGTACTTTGTCATGACAAATGAAGTAATAGTATATTTTCACCTTTATACTGTCTTTAACCCCACCAACCCATATTCCCATGCACCAATCTTGAAGAATTTGCTATCAATGGCAGGAACTGCTCTGATGCAATTGTTTGAGCAACTGATGTGAAACAAATCATCTGACTCAAAGAAAGACAGATGGACAATGCTTATAGGCTGACTCACACCAAGGAAATAGTATTGCTGCCTATAGTGGTTTCAGTTTGAGTTCCACTCCATTTGCAGTTAGTTATGGAACAAAAATCTATCAATTTATAATGCATAAATAATCCTTCCTCACCAGTCCTAGAAATGAAATGTCTACTAAAAGTTGCAGTTACTGAGGAAGAAAACGTTATCCCAGTGAATGTAACAAAACGTCGTATCTTACACAAAACAACCTATCTTAAATCCTTGTTATCCAGACACATTAAAATAGCAACAGGGACTTCCCTGGTGGTCCAGTGGTTAAGACTTCACCTTCCAACGCAGGGGGTGCAGGTTTGATCCCTGGTAGGGGAGCTAAGATCCCACATGCCTCAGGGCCAAAAAACCAAAACATAAAACAGAAGCAATATTGTAAAATAGCAACAAAAAATTCCATTTTTGATGAAAGATTATTCCATAGTTAGAATCGAATGTCCTAGTAAGTAGAGCTGATTTTTAAAATTTTGTTTTTAGAGATGTGTTAATTTGGGTCCTCAGAGGAGCACGAGTCCTCTGGGAAGCATGCATCAAGATGGTATGAGATGTGTAAGGTAGGCAACCTCTAAGATGGCCCACAATGATTGCCACCTCCTGGTGTTCATGCTGTGTAATCCTTAAGTGTGAGCTGGCCAAGTGACTTGTTTTTCACCAATAGAATTGGAAAGGTAATAAGATGTCATTTCTGTGATTAAGCTACGAAATATTTGACTTCCATCTTGCTAGAAGTCTCTCTCTCTCTTTCTCTTGCTGGATTTGATGAAGCAAGCCATCACGGTGAGAACTCCCATGTGGCAAAGGACTAAGGGAGCCTTCCAGGCAGCAGTCAGCAAGAAACTGAGGCCCTCAGCAGAACAGTCCACAGAAACTAAATCCTGCAGACCTTTCTGTAATCAAACCTCAGATAAGACTCCAGGACTGGCTGGCACCTGATTGCAGTCATGTGAGAGATCCTGAAGCAGAGGACCTGGCTAAGCCACACTCGTATTCTTGACCCACAGTAACTATGAGATAATAAATGTGTGTTGTTGTAAGACAGTAAGTTTGGGAATAATTTGTTATGCAGCAGATGACTAATACAATGTGCAGGTAATGTATTGGGGAAGGAAGAAAAAAAAAAGGCAAGGAGAGCATTCTAACTATGACTTGGGTCTGACATCTAATAAAGGATAGAGAGAAAGAAGGAGAATTGGGCTGCAGGAGTCCAGTACTATGGTATAGTCTTAGGCAAAGTTGCCCATTGCAAGAGGCCCACTTCTTGCCAGAATGATCCTGCCTTATTACCATTACCATGCTCAGTCACTGGCTGAGAGCAGTCTGAAAGAATCATATTCCTGACACAAATGTGGTGGTGAATCCAGAAGGGTAGTATCTGGAGCCCCACAGCAGGTGATCTTGACTGGTGCATTTCCATGCTACAGAAGAGAAGCAAATATCACAATACTGGAAAGAAAAGAGAAGGTATAGTTGCTTTTTAAGTCATATAGCTTCTTGCAGCTTGTCCACCTTTTCAGCCATGTTGCCCAGGGTGGGCAGGAGTTAAGAAAATTTGAGGAGGTAGGAGCATCAGTGCTATCACCACTTCTCTGCATCACCCTCACTGAAATCTCTTCTGCTGGGTCAACAGCCTCTATCATTTTCATCTAGAAATCTCTTGTTTTGAGTAGGGAATATAGGATGATTGCATTCTCATTCTAATGTGTCTTTTTTTAAAAAAAATGTTTCTTTAAGGACAAGAATGACTGGGAATGAAGGGATAGAAAGAAAAACTTGACTTTATTGAGGAAAAATGAGACAAAAAGGCAGACAGGGAGAAATGCCATCATGTATTTTATGGCTTTGAATAATTATTGAGCACATTTCAGTGAGCATGAACCTCTTTTATTTTACAAGACAGAAATTTATCATGTATGTGAGGAAGCTGAACATGACTGTCAACAACTTTTCAATTAATTTTGAAGTGCTTACATTTATTAACCAGAATTTTTTAAACTGATCTTGTTCATAGTCAAAGTTTTAGACCCACTGTGCCAGTCTTCCATAGAAGAATATTGAAGAAAGGGCTAGGAACTTCAAAGAAGTAGAAAGATTACAGTAGATGAATTATATGAGACTGAAGAATCTACCAGTTGACTGTATTCCCAGGAGGGACTAAAGGACCTTCCCTTCACTGAGGCTACACTGGTAAACTCAGAGAGGCTGTTTTCTGAGGGCCAAGAGTGAGAGTAGGGTATGCTTCCATGGGACTTCCATGGGACTCTCTAATGTCAATATGCATGACATCATTCCAGAATAACAAAGGCCAGATTTCAGCATTCAATAATTAGAAGCAACATGGATATAATTACTGTAATAGGTAGGAAGACCAGAGTAAAAAGCAGGATCCCTTGACCATTGGAACCTACGGCAATGACTAAAAGACCATCCTGTTCCCAGAGGCAAGATAGATGCGCAGCCAATAAGAGTGTTTCTAGACCTATGAAAACATAAGAGATCAAGAGCTGGTGAGCAAACGCCAAAGTCAACCAACTTATTTGTTCCTTGGTTCCTCACCCATCTCTGGTTCTAAACTAATTCAGAGCCAGTCAACTGAAAGGAAGTCAAATTCCCCTGAGAAAGGACTCCACTTGGAAGCTCACTCAGCTACAAGCCAAAAGAATTATATATAATGTGTATTACGTTATGCTCCAAAGGGACCTACAACCATATTTCAGGAAAACTACATAGGAGAAAAGGAAATATCCAGATCTTTTGAAAATTATTAGATATAGAATCATAGCAGACACTGATATACTAGTGGAAACAAAATGCCATACTAACTCCTCTATTAAACTGAGTGTAATTGGTTCAAAGAGTCTATGGGTCCACTCCTGGCAATTTCCCCTGTCCCTGAGTGCATAATCAGAATGGGTCTGTTTAGCAACATTTAGAACTCTCACATTATTTTCTGACATGTGGCGTAACAGCCATCAGAGTGGAAAGGGTCAGGTGAAGCCCCTAATACTGTCCCCAACATCCAATATAGTATATCAAAAGCAATACCACATCTCTGTTTGGAATTTTGGATACTACTGCTATCCTCAGAGTCAAAAGATTCAAGGTTTTGCTTCCTTTTATGCCCCCATTCAGAGAACCAATATATCCTTTCCAAAAGAGAGGGAATAAAAGGATACATATTGTAGATCTTTAGAGGATGAGAGACAAGTATGTCTGAGGCATGTGGACAGACGTACGGAAGTGGGGACAAACTGTACAGATCTCTGCCTCACATTCATGCCCACCAGAGAACATCTATAGCAGGGGAGACACTGAAGATCCTGAGGACCAGTATAACTCATCCAGTGAAGGTAAGCCAGATTTTGTCCTTAGCCACCCCAGGGCGAGCACAATGTGTTCATAAATAGAGTGTCCATGGTGTCAGGGATGGAGGTGACATACGGGTCCATCACCTTGGGATCAGCTTCAACAATGAGTACTGTGGCTTACTGCACTAACACTCCCATTAAAAGGGTTTTTTTTTTTTGGTTGGGGGGGTTGTTTTGGTTTCTGTTTATTTTATCTTGAAGAAATTATGGCCAGCTACCACCCTTGAGTGTCAATAACAGAGCGGAAAACAACATATGGGGTATGAATGTATCTGGGTAACACAACACATGCTCTGTCACAGACACTGTTGATTCTCTAAACCATTTACCCCATAGCAAAAGCAATGGAAGAGAATTTAAAACATGCTGATAGCTTCCCTTCCCAGGTGCCTATTCTCTTTTCTTCTCTGCCTAAGTGTTTTCTCTAGCACCTTGGAAGCTCACTCAACTACAAGCAGGTGCAACCTGCAAGTATGGGAGTGTCAACACCCCAGAGGCAACTCTCAATCAGTAAAGATCCTGGCCTGTTTAATCATCAGCAGTCATTCCCCATCATTCATGAAATGACTGAGATGTGATCTACACGGTTTCTTCATTGAACAGTATTGAGCCACAATTGCCTACCATAGTAACCCACTCATTGATGCATCCTTTATTAACTTTTCTCCCTTTTCTTATTTCCTATCATCCTTCCTGAGATCACCTCCCTTATAGACAATCTACTTCCAAATTCTTGTCCTAGGTCTGCTTTTGAAAGAACACAACCTAACACAATATTGATGGTTTAAAGCAATAATAATAACAATGCCTTGTATGGGTTAAAATATAGATAGAAATAAGATACAGAGGAACAATAACATAAACGTCCATGGATTGACAAATGAAATGTCCTATGATTTTCACTAAGAAGAGTGTAAAATTACCAACCAACATTCATGTTATAATATTTAAAATGATCACTAAAATTTAATAAAAGAATGTAGTATAGAGGACAGAAATCAAGATGGTGGAATAGAAGGACGTGGAGCTCACCTCCTTTCAAAAATACATCAAAAATATATCTACATATGGAACAATTCTCACAGATTACCTACTGAACGCTGGCAGAAGATCTCATATGACCAAAATTGCAAGAAAGATCACCAGGTAACTGGATAGGATGAAAGGGAGAAAAAAAGGAATTAGGATAGGACCTGTGCCCCTGGGAGGGAGCTGTGAAAGAGAAAAGGTTCCCTCACCCTGGAAACTCCCTTCAATAGCTAGGCGATCAGCCTGGACAGATAGGGAGCTACAGAGGCTCAGGACAGTGCAGCAGGCTTGTGGCAGGCAGAAGAGAGGCCAGACCACCTCACTGAGGTCAGCCCAAGATGAGTGTCTGCTGGTGCATGCAGAGGCTGAGTGCTGAAACTTGGGCTTCAGTGGAAAGACCTGGGGAGAGAACTGGGGCTGGCTGCTCAAAGACAGCCCAAAGGAGCTGGCGTGTGGCCTGGGCCGCAACCCTGGGGGAAGCAGGACAGAGCCCAGGTGTGCCACTGAAACTCCATTATTAATGCACGCTCTGCCCTTCCCTTCATAGCTTCTTTCTCAGTGTGCTCACAGTGGATGCAGCTCCACCTGAGCTCTGGGAACGCACAAGCTCCACAGGCTGCCCACACGCAGAGGCAGGGCTGAAATCTGAGCCAATTCCCCAGGGACTGCATGATTTTGGAAGTGGGGCTAAAGTTTGAGCCATGTCTCTGTGGCTTTGGAGGATTTATGCAACCAGCACCTTTGTGAGCTCAGCACCCGTGGGACATCTGAGCAGATTACCTGGCTGAGCGGATCTGGCATGAGCAGCTGTGAGCTTTGTGGGTCTGTGCACGCAGAGGCAAGGCTGAGGTCTGGGCTGACCCTGTAGCTCCCACAGCAGGTCCAGGTGTGCAACTTCTTGCAGCTATGCTGGATCCTGGTGCTTGGCTTTAGCAGATTTGTGCCAGCAGATCTGCACTGCCGGATTTGTGAGCAAAGTGCCTGAGGGACATCTGAGATGACTGCCTGTATTTGCAAGGCCAAGGCAGTGCCAAGGGCAGTGCCAACAACAGTGCACTTTGTGAGCATACACAATGGGTGACAGGCGACACCACGGAGTGCACTTCCCAGTGGACAGCTCCTGCAGAGGAATACTCAGTGTCTCCTCTCCCAGCAGAAGCACTCCAGTCCCACCTACCTTATACCACAGCTCAGAAACTGATCTGGGGGCTTCTACTCCAACAACTGTGGAGCAGACCCTGCCCCTGAGAGGGTTGTGACAACCACAGAGCAAAGAGGAGGCCCCACTCAACATCCAGCACAGGCTCTGGTCACCACACCACCAATCACACCCACTCTCAAGGGCATAATGGCCAGCACACACTGAGGAAACACAAGGCAGGCATCCATACTAAAAACAGCCATAGCACCAAAAATATTAGCCTCACACTGGCTACACAGGGATGCTGCCACACAAAAACAGCCCTTCAAGACCTCAGCAGGTAACTGTTTCTCCTAAATTCATAGTCAGAGAAATATAAGTAAAATGAAGAAGGAGAGGAACCACTCCAAATTAAAAGAAGAAGAGAAATCCCCTGAAAGAACAAACAATGAAACAGACCTCTCCAGTATACCAGATCCCAAATTCAAAAGGGAGGTAATAAAAATACTGAAGGAGTTAGAAAGTCTATCAATAGAAATGCAGATCACTGTAACAAGGAACCAGAAACTATGAAGAGAAGCCAACTAAAATTAGAAAACACATTTGCTGAGATGAAATCCAAGCTAAAAGCAATAAACAGCAAGCTAAATAATGCAGAAAAATGAATACATGATCTGGAAGGTAGAATAATGGAAATCACCCAATCAGAACAGCAGATAAAAAGACAAATTTTAAAAATGAAGCAATATACAAGACCTATGGGATAATAAAAAGCAAGCCATAGGGATCCCAGAGGAGAAGAAGAAGAAAAAGAAAAAGGGATCAAAAATGTATTTGAAGAAATTATGACTAAAGATTTCCCAGACCTAAAGAAGGAAACATATTCAGGTGCAGGAAGCACAGAGGGTCCCAAACAAGATGAACCCAAGCAGACCTACACCAAGTCATGTTATAATTATAATGGTGAAAGTTAAAGACAGGATTCTAAAAGCAGCAATAAGAAAACAAAGATTTAGTTACAAGGGAACCCCCATAAGGCCAATAGCTGATTTCTCTATAGAAATGTTGCAGGCCAGAAGGGAGTGGCAAGATATATTCAAAGTCCTGAAAGGGAAAACCCTGCAACCTAGTATACTATACTCAGCAAGATTATCATTTAGAATAGAAGGAGAGGAAGAATTTCTCAAATAAGCAAAAACTAAAGGAATACAGCAATACTAAACCAATACTAAAAGAAATATTGAAAGGTCGTATCTAAATAGAAAAGAAGAAAGAATCTATAGAAAAGAGAAAATTATAAATGGAAAGTAAATCACTTAAATTAAGGCAGTACATAGATTTTTAAAAATCAAAAAAATTTTGTGTAAGTGATGAAAACTACAATGAACAGCAAAAGGATAAACATGAAGATGTTAAAGAGGACATCAAAATCATAAAATGTGGGGGAGGGGAGGAAGAAAAAGTAGATTTTTTTTTGAATGTCTTTGAGCATATATGACTACCAGTCTAAAGCAATAGATAAAGGGGTTAACATGCTTGAAAAACATGGTAACAACAAATCAAAAACATTCCTTTGATTCACATATATCAAAAAGAAAACAAGCATAATAAAAAGAAAATCATCAAACTACAAAAGAAAAAAAAAAGAAAATCATCAAACTACAAAAGGAAAAACAAAAAGAAAATCATCAAACTACAAGAGGAAAAACAAAAAGAAAATCATCAAACTACAAAAGGAAAAACAAAAAGAAAGGAACAAAGAAAAATACAAAATCAACTGGAAAACAAGGTTTAAAATGGCAATAAATACATATCTACCAATAATTACCTTAAATGTCAATGGACTAAATGCTCCAATGAAAAGACATAAAGTGGCAGACTGGATAATAAAACAAGAGCCTACAGTATTAAGAGACCCACTTTAGGGCAAAGGACACACATAGATTGAAAGTGAGGGGATGGAAAAAGATAATTCATGCAAATGGAAGTGATAAGAAAGTGGGTGTAACTATACTCATATCAGACAAAATAGACTTTAAAACAAAGGCCATCAAGAAAGATAAAAAAGGACACTATATAATGATAACAGGATCACACAAGAAGAGGATATTACACTGGTTAACATATATGTATCCAATATAGGAGCAACTAAATAAATAAAACAAATACTAGCAGACATAAAAGGAGGAATTAACAGGAATACAATAATAGGAGGAGATTTTAACACCCCACTGACATCAATGGACAGATATTCCAGACAGAAAATCAGTAAGGCAACAGAGATCCTAAATGACACAATAGAACAGTTAGACATAATTGGTATTTCAGGACATTATATCCAAAAACAAAAAAAAAACCGAAAATACATTCTTTTCAAGGGCACAGGGAACACTCTCTAGGATATACCACATATTAGGACACAGAACAAGCCTCAACAAATTTTAGAGGATATTATTTCTAGCATCTTTTCTGACCACAGTGGCATGAAACTAGAAATCAACCACAGAAAGAGAAATGAGAAAAAAATGATTCCACGGAGACTGAACAACATGCTACTAAAAAACCAATGGGTCAGTGATGAAATCAAAGAGGAAATTAAAAAATACTTTGAGACAAATGAAACTGAAAACACAACCATAAAAAAATCTATGGGATGCAGCAAAAGTAGTCCTATTAGAGAAGGTCATAACTATATAGGCCTTCCTCAAAAAACAAGAAAAAAAATCTCAAGTAAACAACATAACCTTGGGTTTCCCTGGTGGTGCAGTGGTTAAGAATCCACCTGCCAATGCAGGGGACACAGGTTTGAGCCCTAGTCCAGGAAGATCCCACATGCCACAGAGCAACTAAGCCTGTGCACCACAACTACTGAGCCTGCGCTCTAGAGCCTGTGAGCCACAACTACAGGTCCCACGTGCCACAACTACTGAAGCAAGTGTGCCTAGGGCCCATGCTCCGCAACAAGAGAAGCCACCACAATGAGAAGCCCGCGCACTGCAACGAAGAGTAGCCCCCACTCACCACAACTAGAGAAAGCCTGCATGCAGGAATGAAGACCTAATGCAGACAAAAATAAAAATAAATAGATTAAATAAATTTAAAAAACATAATCTACCACCTAAAAGAATTAGAAAAAGAAGAACAAAACCTAAAATCATCAGAAGGAATTAATAAAGAACAGAGAGGAAATAAATAAAATAGAGGTTTTTTTTAAAAGAAAAAGAATCAATAAAACCAAAAGCTGTTTTTGTTGAAAGAGTAAACAAGATCAACAAACCTCTGGCCAGTCTCATCAAGAAGAAAAGAGAGGATCCAGATAAACAAAATAAGAAAAGGAAGAGTAGAAATAACAATCAATACTGTAGAAATACAAAAATAAATAAATGAGAAAATGATATAAACAATTATATATCAACAAACTGGACAACCTAGAAGAAATGGACAAGTTTCTAGAAACATACAGCCCACCAAAAGTGAATCAAGAAGAAATAGAAAGAAAGAAATTTGAAGGACCGATCACTACAAGTGAAATAGTAGTAACAGTAATTAAAAAAAAAAAAATCTCCCTGCAAACAAAGGTCCAAGACCGGATGGCTTCCCTGGGGAATTCTACCAAACATACAAAGAAGAACTTAGAGCAATCCTGCCCAAACTCTTCCAAAAGACTGAAGAGGAAGGAACACTCCCAAAGTCATTCTATGAAGCCACCATCACCCTGATACCAAAACCAGACAAAGACACTACCAAAACAGAAAATAACAGGTTAATATCTTTGATGAATATAGATGCAAAAATTCTCAATAAAATATTAGCAAACCAAATCCAACAACACATAAAAAAGATCATACACCATTACCAAGTTGGATTTGGATTCATCCCAGGGTCACAAGGATGGTTCAACATACGCAAATCAATCAATATGATACACCACATCAACAAAAGGAAAGAGAAAAACCACAAGATCATCTCAATAGATGCAGAAAAAACATCTGACAAAATTGAACATCCATTCATGATTAGAAAAAAAAAAACCTCTTACCAAGAGTATAGAGGGAATGTATCTCAACATAACAAAAAGCTATTTATGACAAACCTACAGCCAACATAATACTCAATGGTGAATAGTTGAAAGCCTTCCCAGTAAAATCTGGAACAAGACAAATATGTTCACTCTCCCCACTTCTATTCAACATAGTATTGAAAGTCTTAGCCACAGCAATCAGACAAGAAAACGAAATAAAAGGTATCCAAATTGGAAGGGAAGAGGTAAAAGTGTCATTACATGCAGATGGCATGATACTACATATAGAACACCCTAAGGACTCCACACAAAGACTACTAGAACTGATAAACAAATTCAGTAACGTAGCAGGATACAAGATTGACATACAGAAATATGTTGCATTTCTTTACACTAACAATGAAACATCAGAAAGGAAAAATAAAAAAGCAATCCCTTTTTAAATCACATCAAAATAATACTTAGGAATAAACCTGACCAAGGAAGTGAAAAACTTACATGCTGAATACTATAAAACACTGATAAAGTAAATTGAAGAAGATTTAAAGAAATGCAAAGATAACCCATGATCTTGGATTGGAAGAATTAATGTTAAAATGGCCATATTACCCAAAGAAATCTACAGATTTAATGTGATCCCTATAAAATTACATTGACATATTTCACAGAACTAGAACAAATAATCCTAAAATTTATATAGAACCATAAAGTACCCAGTATTGCCAAGGCAATCCTGAGGAAAAAGAACAGAGTTGGAAGCATAACCCTCCCAGACTTCAGACAACACTACAAAGCCACAGTAATCAAAACAGTGTGGTAGGGGCTTCCCTGGTGGCGCAGTGGTTGAGAGTCCGCCTGCCGATGCAGGGGACACGGGTTTGTGCCCCGGTCCAGGAGGATCCCATGCGCCATGGAGTGGCTGGGCCCGTGAGCCATGGCCATTGAGCCTGCGCGTCTGGAGCCTGTGCTCCACAATGGGAGAGGCCATAACAGTGAGAGGCCCACATAACGCAAAAAAAAAAAAAAAAAAAAAAAAACAGTGTGGTATTGGCACAAAAACAGACATATGGATCAATGGAACAGAACAGAGCCAAGAAATAAACCCACAAAGCTACAGTCAATTAATCTTCGACAAAGGAAGCAAGAATATACAACAGAGAAAAGGCAGTTTCTTCAGCAAGAGGTGCTGGAAAGGCTGAACAGCCGCATGTAAATCAATGAAGTTAGAACACTCCCTCATACCATACACAAAAATAAACTCAAAATCGCTTAAAGACTTAAATATAAATCAGGACATTACCAATTCCTAGAAGAGAGCATAGGCAAAACATTCTCTGACATAAATCATAACAATGTTTTATTAGGTCAGTCTCCTAAGGCAATAGAAATGAAAGCAAAAATAAACCAATGGGACCTAATCAAACTTATAATCTTTTGCACAGCAAAGGAAACCATAAAGAAAACAAAAAGACAACTTACAGACTGGGAGAACATATTTGCAAATGATGCAACTGACAAGGGATTAATTTAGAGAATACACAAACAGCCCATACAACTCAATAACAAAAAAACAAACAACCCAATCAAAAACTGGAAAGAAGACCTAAATAGACATTTCTCCAAAGAAGACATACAGATGGTCAATAGGCACATGAAAAGCTGCTCAACGTTACTAATTATCAGAGAAATGCAAGTCAAAACTACAATGAGGTATCACCTCACACCAGTCAGAATGGCCATCATCAGAAAGTCTACAAATAATAAATGCTGGAGAGGGTGTGGAGAAAAGGGAACCCTCCTACACTGCTGGTAGGAATGTAAATTGGTGCAGCCACTATGGAGAACAATACGGAGCTTCTGTAAAGAAGTAAAAATAGAACTACCATATGATCCAGCAATCCCACTCCTGCACATATATCCAGAGAAAACTCTAATTCGAAAAGATACATGCAAACCTATGTTTGTAGCAGCACTATTTACAATAACCAAGACATGGAAGCAACCTAAATGTTCATTGACAGATGAATGGATAAATAAGATGTGGTATACACACACACACACACACAAGCACACACAATGCAATATTACTCAGCCATAAAAATGAATGAAATAATGCCACTTGCAGTAACATGGATGGACCTAGAGATCATATGAAATTAAGTAATTCAGACAGAGAAAGACTAATATCATATGATATCACTTATGTGTGAAATCTAAAATATTATACAAATGAATTTATTTATAAAACAGAAACAGACTCACAGACATAGAAAACTTATGGTTATCCAAGGGGAAAGGGGGGTGAGGGATAAATTAGGAGTTTGGAATTAGTAGATACAAACTACTATATATAAAGCAGGTGAACAACAAGGTCCTACTTACAGCACAGGGAACTATATTCAATATCTTATAAACTATAAATATAAAAAGAATATGAAAAAAACTATATATATACACATATATATAACTGAATCACCTTGCTGTATACCAGAAACTAACACAACATTGTAAATTAACTATAGTTCAATTTAAAAAAAAAATAAAGCTCGGGGGAAAAAAAGAATGTAGTATATCTTGCAAACTAAATTATTATAAAATATAATTTAATCAGGGCAGTGAAAATAAAAGGAACATTAGACAAGGAAAAATTTGTAAATAAACAAAAAAAAGAAGAACATGTAAATTGTTAGATTTAAACTTAAATAGATCAGTAATCACACTAAGTGTAAAAGGCCTAAAGCACCAGACAGAGACAGACCAGAAAGGAAAATTTATCTGTGTGCTCAGTACAAAACACATCGTCTTTGCCTGGTTTCCCCAGAAGACAGAACTGAGGCAAAAAATTATGTACTGTTCCAATGTACAGTAGTGAAAGACAAGGGGAGTGATTCAGAGAAGGAGGGCAAACAAAGCATTTAGAACAGGAATATAAGTTAATGATATCAGGAAAGGGAAAGATTGGTAATGAAAAAATCACTAATTTAAAAAGTTCTGGGGGTCTAATGTACAGCATGGTGATTATAGTTAATAACACTGTATTATAGAGTTGAATGTGGCTAAAAGAGTAGATCTTAAATGTGCTCATCACAAAAAAATGGTAATTATGTGATGAGATGGAGGTGTTAGCTAATGCTTCTGTGGTAACCATTTCACAAAACATAAATTCATCAAATCAACACATTGTACACCTTAAACTTACATAATGTTATGTGTGAATTACATCTCAATAAAGCTGGAAAAATAAAATACATAAAATACAAAACAAAAAAAAACAAAAAATCACTAATCATAAAGGTAAAGATTGATATACTGGCCCATATTAACACTAAAATTAAGAATATTTATTTATTAAAATACAACCCTAAGCAATTAAAAGGTTAACCGCAGGGTGAAAAAATATATTTTTTAACATATACAACAAACAGCTAGTAAGTTAATATTAAAGGAATTCCTTGAAACTAATGGGAAAAAGACAAAGACAGACAACCCAACAGAAAAATAGGCAAGAGAACTGAATAGATATTTTTGGAACGAGGATATTCAAACATCCAATAACCATGTAAACAGATGCACAACTTCACCATAATCAGGAAAATGAAAACTAAAATGACATGAGCTATCACTGCACAGCCTCCACGTGGCTAAAATCTAGACAATTGACAACTCCAAGTTTTGGCAAGCATGCAGATCAACAGAAACTCTTTTATGGTGCACTTGGGAAGGTAGTTCAACTGCCTTGAAAAACCATTTATTAACTACCACAGTTGAAAATATGCAAATATGCATCCTGCACAGGCTGATTTTACTCCTACCTAACCGAAGTGCATGCATACGCGATCCAAGAGACAAGGATCACAGCATCACTATGTCCATCAACTATAGAATGAACGACAGATTTTGGTATGTTCATAAATGTAATACTATGGTAAACAACATACAACTACACTCAACAGTGTGGAGTAATCTTTAAAATGTAATATTTAGTGAAAGAAGCCAGATACAAAATAATATATAATGTATATTTCCACTTAAGTTCAAAGAAGGGAAAATTAACTGTATTGTTTAGAAATGCATTAAACATACTACAAATAAAATCAAAGAAATGATTCCCATAAAGGGAAGGATAGTGGTCCCCTTTGGGGCAGAAACAGGATAGTAATTGGGTGGAGGGAGAACTTCTGAGGTGCTGACAATGTTCTATTTCTTGTTCAAAATGATGGTTACACAAGTTTACACTTTGTGATGACTGAGATATGCATTTATGTTTTGTATACTTTATCTGTTATAGTTCATGAAAAAATGCTTTTAAGGAATGCCACTGTACAGGGCAAACAAACCACCCCCAAGGGAAGTAAGGAAGTACTTCTCTTTTTTTTCCCTTTTGCATTTTGAAACTTTTTTTTTTAACTGAAGTATAGCTGATTTACAATGTTGTGTTAGTTTCAGGTGTACAGCAATCGATTCAATTATACATACATATATATCTTTTTTTTTCAGATTCTTTTCCCTTATAGGTTATCACAAAATATTGAGTACAGTTCCCTGTGCTGTACAGTAGGTCCTTGGGGAGTACTTCTCTTTAATTGATGACCTTAGGTTTATGTTCTTGGCCTCACTCTAGTGATAAGTCACAGGTGTATCAATCGTTTGTATAGTGAAAAAAATCTACTTTCTTGCTGTGTGATGACATTTGATGGACAAATTATATTTGTAACCCTCCCCCACATTTTACTGCATGTCATCACTGTATCATTAAGTACAATCCCACTTAATAAGCGCCTCCATTTTCTTTATAGCTAAATTTTTATCAGTGTCTACCTAGGAAAGCAACACTTCTTGAACAGTGTGGCTATTGTTTTTGCAATGCTATGAGACATGTTTTGTGAAGCTTCTTTTCAAAATTTCCTAATGACTTAATAGCTGTCTTATTCATTCTCATGCCCATGACCCTCTTCTCATACTGTTCTCTTAAAAGGTCATGATATCCAGTGGCTCTAAATCCAACTGCTCTTTTTTGTATTTTTCATATTCAATCTCTCTGCTGAGGCAATACTTTTATCATCTCCAATTTGCAAAGCACAAATCAAATTATGCCTCTATTGTACATAAACCCTAATAACTTCCTCACAGAACAAAGAATAAACTTCCTTAAAATGTGTTTAAAATCCTCCAGAATATAAATTCCAACCTTTCTCCCCAACCTTTTTAAATCCACCTCCCCTAGAGAGAGAGATGTACACACACACATTATTTCCCAGTACACACTTCGGTTATCTTCCACAGACCTCTGTTCAAACTTATTTTGTCTGTAATACATAACAAAACCAGCATCAAACATGAAAAGTAAAATTTCATTTACAAACCTAGATGAAAAATAATAAATACTGACCAATTTCAAAAGAATAACACATTATGAAAAAATAGTTTTAATGTAAGAAAGCAGGGAACATTCACTGGAAAATTTAATAATGTAATCCACAGTTACAACAAAAGGGAACAACTCTTAACTTTGTAAAGGATATTTACCAACAGCCTATAACATCTCAATAAAGACAGAAATAAGGCAAGGATGCCATGATTCCACTAATACTTAAGTCCATATTGATTTGTTATCAATGGAATAAGCCAGAAAAAAAGAATAAAGTTATAAATACTTGAAATGAAAAGACAAAACCATAACTATTTCTAAGAATCAACCAAAAAATTAGAACACGGCTTATTTGAAAATCTACAGAATCTACAGCTTATTTGAAACAGGCTTATTTGAAAATCTACAGAACTTCCTGCAGCATGTGAAGAAGACAGTGTGTATTTGTCCTTGGAGTCAGAGCTTTCCTGAATGGGTCCCTTGAGGGCTCTCATCTGCTTTGTTCTAATACCCTCAGATACCCCCAGCATCCTCCACAATGCCATGCAACCAACAGATGTGTAATAAATGTTTGTTGAATTGAATCAAACAGAAGTCTCTTGAAGATAATATCCAAGTCTGAGTTACAGCAGGGTGAAAAGGGCAATGACAAGACTAGTTGGTTAAAGGGAAGAGATTAGAGCAGGCTTGTTTGCTGACGGAAATGATCCAGTAGAAGGAGAAAGATTGGTTATCTCCCATTTTGCCCATATCGTCAAAGGAGTAAACAAACAATGCCAGGAAATACATAAATGTCCAATATTTCAATTTATCAGTCTTACTCAACTACTTCTAGTCTAACCTTATCCATGGTCCCAGAATGTACTATCCCCATCCAGGTGACCATGTCCCCCAAGAGTCACAGAGAAATCTGAAAAAAAATGGGTCAATCCCATTCCCCTGCAATTTTGCAGTTGAGATTCTGATAAGCCCAAGCCAGCCAGCTGTGAGGAGATGAACTAAAAGGTCATGGAGAATCAGATCCCAAGTTTGCACCATCATAGGTAAAAGCCTCTGCAAACTGCAATAATGGAGAAATAGAATCAATGAACAAGCTTGTTTATACAGCAGAGGACAGAGCAGATATGCAGGTAGAAGCAGAGATCAAAAACCATAAAAGGAAAGGGAGAAAGGGAGGGAGGGAGGGAGGGAAGGAAAGAAAGATAGGGGGGAGAGAGAAAGAGAGAGAAGGCAGCTGCCTGGATCCTTGACGTTTTCCCATTTCGTTTCTGTTCTCATAAGGCCTGACTGCGATTCGTTCTTCTATCTCCATGTTTTCACAATAAATCCCTTATATGGGCATGACCAAATGTGAGTGGTTTCTGTTACAACCCCAGAATCCTGACTCCTGACCAAAAAATAATTCAATGGTAAATTATTTCAGACTCCAAGTCCTCTAGGACAGTACCATCTAATAGCCTGTAATGTAAGCCACATATGTTATTTTAAATTTTCTAGTAGCCACACTTTAAAAAGAAGGAACAGATGGAATTAATTTAATATATATTATTTAAGCCAATAGATTCAAAATAGGATCATTTCAACTTGTAATCAATGAAAAATAATTTAGACATTTTACATTCTTTTTTTGTAGTAAGTCTTCAAAATCCAGTGTGTATTTACACTTACAGCATATCTTAATGTGAATGTGCCATATTTCAAATATCCAATGACCACATGTGGTCAGTGGCTGCCATAATGGGCAGCACGGTTCCAGAAGCTCAGAGAGGGGAGAGACCAATATGCATACAGTAAAAGGGCCTTGGGGAGCTATCCTGGGGGAGCAGTGCTGAGAGATGCAGAAGGAGAACACGTTAGGGCATCCCAGGTGAGAAGGGCCTAGTAAGCCAAGAGACAGAGACTAGAATTAGGACAAACTAACAAGAAGAGTGAGGTATTCCACCAACAAACAACAAACTTTCAGCCATTATCCCAGAAAACATTTTTCGATCATCTTAAATGTGGGTATGTGTGTTTTCCTGAAACAAATTTCAATTCTAAAGGTGGAATGAACATTCCATTGATCACCTTCAGTGAATTTGGAGCCCCTCAAAATCTGTCATTTTGCTATTTTGGGGGGACTTTTGTGACCTCTCTAATTCAGAAGCCAGTGATAGGTATTTTATAGACTAAGAACCCCAAGAACAAGAGAATAAAATTATTCCCAATGTCACCATCTTTCTGGAAAAAAAAATACCTGCGTCTAGGTCTCAATATCAGAGATCACTAATTAACACTTCCCCTCCACAGACTGCTGCATGTGAATCCTTAAAAAGTTTCTGAGGATATGAATTTGTGATTTGGAAATTGGTGGTTTTACTGAGCTAGCACCTATGAGGCCTTATTTTCTCATCCCTCAATTTTCAAGAGGTAGAGAGTCTGTGTGATGGAGTGGAGGTGCATGAAAACTGCAGCATCTAGAGAAGAGTTGCTACTAGAACCTGGCAGAAAGAACTATGAGTGTGTCTCAACATGCCAGGGACCAGGTGGCCTCAGGCTGACACTATCTAGTAAGCAGAGACAAGAAGGTGTCTGGGCTGTCTTTACCCTCCCAAAACCAGATTCAGTGCCTTCTCTTATCAAGAGATCAATAAAGGGAAATGAATTAATAAATGCATCAATGGATGCAGCTCTGCCCCTAAAAGACTACAAGCCACAAGTTGGTATGAGTTTGTTATGATCCTTTCCTCTGTGATGCTAAGTTCTTGTGGACAGTGGTGGAATAGAAGCACACATCTGTAACAAGTCACTATTCCTAAAAGACCTATTATCTCCAAGGACACTTGAGAAATTTCACAAAACCATATAGCTCCCTGACTTCCTTCCAAAGCAAGGTGGGTGGGCAGAGAGCTCTGGCGCTCACCACCTTTTCTGCCTGTCGAATTGACTCCAGATCCACACATGCATGAAAACCTGCCCCTCTTGCCCTATTTCTTCTCCCCCAAATCACTCTTTTAACTGTTTTTAATATTGGTCCTTCAAGACTGGGCAGCTGAGGAATCTTATCAGAGTAACCAAATGCAGCTTTGCATTCTGCCCAACTCATACTCTGTTCTGTTTAACTTTTCCACTGCTAGCTCCTTGCCACATCAGTTATTACATCATTGTGGTGCTCCTTGGTAATCACTCACTCTCAGTTGTATTCTCAGAAAGCACAAGAGAGACCAAGAAAATGATGGATTTGGATAGCCTGTTCTTTGGCATTCAGTCATCACTCCCTAGAGGCCTGATTATAAGAGTGAAAGAGCAGCACAAAGAAGCTATGCATCTAGTTATATATAGGTGGCAGACTTCAGGCAGATGTTAAGCGAGTGGGACCCAGAAAATAAAATATTGTGTTTAATTGTCAACACTCTTTCTGTTCCTATGGAACAAGGTAGACCAAAGTCCTGTGGCTCTCTATGTCTTAGAGTTCCAATGAGTTGTCCCATTTGCATGAGTTCAAAATAAACAATCTGTGAAAGCTCTTTAAGCTTAGTAAAAAAACGGAAAAATAAATAAAATGTTGCTAAAGTGTTGCTTAGGGTGTGCCTAAGAACACTGATTTTATTTAGGGTGGATTTTTGTATGTTTGTTTTTTGCTGCTTGTGTTTTGAAACAAACATATTGAATGTTTTATAGCCTCTGTTCCCAGCATTACTTGCAGTTCCTGGTGTAGTAGTGATTTGGGGCTCCTTCTAGCACAGTCGCTGAAAAGAAGGCTGATGCCCTGTTTTTCTTCTTTTGTACTGACCAGAGGCATGTTGACCGCTACTTATTAGCTCTTTGATCTTTATTTTTGTACATATGGTCAGGACCTCGCCAGTGCCCAGAATGGCAGGCTGAAATTCTAGCAGATTCTGGCCCGTGTGATAAACTGCTTTGCTCTGGGAAAAAGTGAGTGCTGTGCAGAGCAAAGACTGATGCGTATTAAACACCCCCATTATTGAGAGAACGAGCTTTCCTGAGTGTCTATTAATCTAAGACTGCTGCTTCTCCATACATTTAATTTAGGAGCCTCCATTTAGAGTCACGTTCTATAAGAGATTTTAAGTTCCAAATGTTGCCAAATACAGTCGAACTTAAAAGCTATATCAATTTAATGCAATCTATTTCACAAGTAAAAATGTGTGAACCCCTCGTTTTTCTTTCCATTTTACTTGCCTCTTGCTTTTTCTAAAATAACATCCATGTGAAACTATTCCATAAGACATTGTCTACCAAATGTGCCCCACCTTACATTTCAGCAAGTCCAGTTTCTCTTAATGGCATTTAATGACCAAAATATATAGTTTTGAAAAAAATTCAAGTACATTTGTGGAGCAAGAATATTGTCTGTTGAGTTTTCCATATGACTTGATTCAAAACTCTGCAGTGCTAAATTAACAAATCTGTCATTTTGTCATCTAAGCTCAGAATAAGGTTCAGGGCACCAATGTTCAAGCAGCTCTGAAAACAGTTCTAACTTTTGGGCAAGAGTAGAGGGTAATATGGTGGCTGATGAAAGGTACTAGAACAGTCGCCAGGACTTTGGCATACAGCAGGGTGGCTAGAAGGACTAAGTCTGAGTCTAGCACTTGTTGATCTTAGGTAACTCACTTCCAATTCTCCGAACCTCATTCATCTGTAAAATAAAAATAATGGTAAACCTATGTCACAGGATTTTTATGAGGATTAAATAAGAATATGTGGAAATGCATGGTTAATTATGCAATGAAATTCAAATAACACATTGAATCTAATAGGAAAAAACAAGAGGGAGGGGGAGCGTTGCAAATTCTTGTTCCTTACTTGGTAGAGGGTAACTCTACCAATTGTCCCTCTTTGGCTCTACCAAGAGATTTTCAAGATTTTGAGATTTTCTCAGAAGCTGGGGATATATTGCCTTCCATTTATATTGCACAAGCTTGAAAGCAGAGAACTGTGACGCTGTGACTTGTTTCAACAACGTAAGCCTCAGGTTACCTTTTCCTTGCCTTCACGGTACAAACCATCCAGCAGGCTATGTGCCCAGCATTGTGCTGAGTAGCCACAGGCACCGCCTCACCTTTGTGGTCCTCCTCCTCCACAGCCATCCCTGCCAGGACGGCCACTGCCAGCACAAGCCACCACCACTGCGGCACCTAAAATTCTTCCTAGTCCTAACATCTTCACCGCTCCACTCTACTACAAGAACCCACTTCCTGTGCCCCTGCCCTTCATCTCCTCTTGTCTAGGAACATCTTAGAGAACAAAAGAAATGCAACTTCCACCCATGGCTTTTCCCTTTCCGAATTTTCCTTGTTTCCAGCCACCACAGTCCAGATCACTGCTCCCCAACCTGGGTGATGTTTGTATTCTCTCCAGCAACTTATGTTTGCAGCTTCAGCCTTCTCAAACATTGAGGGAGAGCCTGAGTTCTTGTCTTGATCCTTTACTCCACCTCTAAGAGAGATGTTCATATTCTGAAGTCTACTTCCCAAATAATCTGAAATTACAGTTGTAAAGAGATTGGGAGGTAGACATTTTTGGGGGTAGGTGGGATTAAATTGAATGGGGTGATGTTGAGAATTGAAAGAATACTTATTTTAAATTTTGCTTGGGGCCCAAATGTCAAACTTAAGCATTTTTTTGCAGTACCACGCAAAGCATATAAGCTCTATATTTTGGCTACTACTCTGTTCATGTGTGGAAAAGAGATAGAATCATCATTTAAGGGTGGTGAGAAGATTAATGTGTTGACATCTTCAGTGTACACTGGAATCTCTGAATTAAAGATGGATTGCTTTAGCAGCTTCCATAAGTAGGCAAATCCTGGCTAGGTGGGTCCCCTGCTCCATTCTTCTCAAAGCTCAGGTCTCTACAGAAGGGACCTGAACATGTAAGGAAGACATTTTTACCCTGGTAGATGAGATTCTATTTCAACCCTGTTGAAATATCAATTTGGCCTCTAGAAAAATCCCCCAAGACTGGTTTCCTGTGAGATTACCAAAACAAAACTCAAGAAGAGGGGATGGAATTTACCTGAAGGAGCTTGGAATGTTTGGAAAAGTACTCATGGAGATTACTATCACAACCTCTCCAGCTCACTAAACCATGTGTGTGTCATATTGCTGCATTTTATAGCAAGAATGAAACCTGATTGCTGTTGGCTCTTTCTCCTGCCAGAGACAGCTTTCCATATGCTAAGCTCCCACCAACATTAAGTCCAGTCACCTCCACTTCTCAAGGAACAACTTTCGATGAAAAAGGATGAAGGGAGGCAGACTAGGGGCACTGTTAGCCTTCCACAAAAAAACCTGGATGAGCTTCTACCCTCACAGCCCCTCTCCTGAGACTCAAGTGATTTCAGCCTCTAGGACTGAACTGTATTACAAGTTTCTCTCTCACCTGGAACACATGAGTTTTTGTAGTCACATTGCACTGTAATACATGTCGGTTGCTAAGAGGATTTGAAAGGAAAAGATTTCCAAAGCAGATTTTAAGGACATTCTTGGTTTCTTAAATCACCACGATGGAATAGTGTATTTAGCAGATGGCGAGAGTCTTTTCACTGGTGCTAACCTCTCACTGGTCTTCAGTTTTGTTCCTTCAGTGCAGCAGCTTGATCTATGTCCAAAGGTTCTCTTTCTTAGGGCAATTTCTTTCTCTTCCAGAGAAAGAAATCCAGTGTTTTGATTTGAATATGTGTATGTCAAGTAACTACTTTCCACTTTCATGACATAGATAGACTGAAGCAAAAGGAAGTGAAACTACCAGCTCCAAATGGGGTACGCTTGTTCATGTTCGCCTTATCTGGATGCTTCTGATTTCAACGCAGTTCTGAAGAAGATTCTAGGCTATAGTATGGTTTCCCCAAGATGAATAAAGTGGTGATTTACAGGACAAAAGTAACATCAGATAGAATCATCAAAATGTGACTAGAATGTGACAAGAATTTCCTAAAATGAGATGCATATTTAATTGCTTTAGATTGCTTTTATTTGCTGGGTTTTATTTAAGTACACAAGTCAGGACACCAATGCAAGAAAGAGACTTGGAATGTCTTTGACTCGCTGATAAGATGTTCTCATGAAATGCAGCAAGCTGATGTCCAAAAAGAAAAGGGCATCACCTAGAGATCAGCACTTGTTAGTTTCCCAAGCGCTGTTCCCAGTTTCCATTTGCAATCTGATCTCCCAGGAGAAGAGGTCACTGTGTGCAAAACAAACAAAGCAGGCTTGGTTCACGGGCCTGGTCAACACCTGTATCTCTGCTTTCATGCACTGTTTTAGATCTCCAATGTGAAGACAGGTCTGTGCAGTGTTTGAGAGAGTCAAAGCAATCCTTCCACAGACTCTGGCCTCTTCTGAGTCTCACTCAGATGTCCATTGTTGTTCACCTGAAGAAATCATCTGCCATACCATATCAGAAGCCAAATGATTTTTTTCATGCCTGCACATTTGTGTTTTATGAGGAATACTTTTAAAACCACTAGTTCCTGTTAAATATTTTGATGTGATTCATAAACTATAATCTAAAAGCATGAAATTTTAAATCTCTACAACTGAATCAGTATAAGTGGATCCCTTGCATGTGTGCATGCACACACACACTCATACACATACCCATTTGCCTTTGGAGAATAGTGTAAAAATTGTGGTTCTTTTCTGTTTAAGTTTTCTAAGTAAGTCTTTTGCAAGGTGGCTGGTTGTGAGAGCTCTCCCACATATGTCGTTAAATTCCAAAACAGAACAACAGAAAAGAACTGAGCTTTGAAACTACTTTCTTTTTTCTGATCTTGTAGTTCGTGACCACCTTAGAGAGGAACACCAGATGCGAGCTGGGGCCAGGCTGGGACCTCAATCATTGTGAACATTCAGAGAGCTCAACCACTGACATCATCATTCAAGAAGCAGGAATTAATGAGGTTGAATCTGAGGTGTAGAATTCTAATTTTCAATTGGCCAGAGAGCAGGGCTCACCAAAGGCTACCCTGATGTGAGGGGACAGCTCCTTGTTCAGTACATGCTGCCTTCATGCTGCTCATGCCACTTTACCATCATTGCTCTTTCATCACCACATTGCCACTTAATCCTTGAGACTTAATGACTTGGTATTAAAAGATAAGGAGAATATATCTTGAGACCACAATATGAAGCCTTTTTGGAGGATTTTCATGCTTTCCCTCACTTCTGTTTCTTCCATGTCTGAGGGCAACTTCCTGTCTCCATTCAGCCTACCTTAGGAACCTCACCTGACAATAATTATAGCAAGAATAATTTTTCCCATTTGCTTCAAACAAAATCTGGTGATCTTTTAGTCTTAAAGCCTGTCTTGGGACTTCCCTGGTGGTGCAATGGTTATGAATCCGTCTGCCAATGCAGGGGACATGGGTTCGAGCCCTGGTCTGGGAAGATCCCACATGCTGCGGAGCAACTAAGCCTGTGTGCCACAACTACTGAGCCCACATGCCACAACTACTGAAGCCCACACGCCTAAAGCCCGTGCTCCACAACAAGAGAAGCCACTGCAATGAGAAGCCCGCAGCGCAACGAAGAGAAGCCCCCACTCGTGGCAACTAGAGAAAGCCCACACACAGCAACGAAGACCCAATGCAGCCAATAAATAAATAAAAATACCGATGGAATTAAAAAAAAACCATATGATTCACTTAAAAAAAAAAAAAAAAAGCCTGTCTTAGTCTACTCAGATTGCCATAAACTGGGTGGCTTAAACAACAGAAATTTATTTTCTTGCAGTTCTGGAGGTAGAAAGTCCAAGATCAGATTCCAGCAGGGTTTGGTTCCTGGCTTATAGATGGCTGCCTTCTTGTTGTAGTCCTCAAGTGGCCTATTCTCTGAGCACTGACACGGGGAAGTGTGGGGTAGGGGTTACGTGTGTGTCTGTGTGTGTGTGTGTGTAATGAAGTGAGTTAAAATGAAGAAATTCTGTTGTAAGAGCTCTCAAGTCATCCAAATTGATTACATAAGCTAACTGATCCATGCATAAACGAAGGGTACAGGCAGATCATTACACATCTTAAGAATACCTGAGAAATAGTTTGCTTTAAATACAACTGCAAACACTGTGTAGTTCTAGATACTGTCAAATTTTAACTTTTTATTTGTTTGCTAAAATGCAAGGTCATATCTAGGAATTCCACATCCCAATCTCCTTCCATTCATCACTGTACTTGGCCTAAGACAATGGGTAAAAGGAGACTGGATCAATGAAACTTTTGAGGAAAGTCATCAAACGTTCCCACATTCCCAGGGAAAACAACTAGCTACACTCACAAAAATTGCTTTAAAATAATCTAAAATTGATCCCACTTTTATAACTGGATATAAATCACAGTAAAAGAAACAGAGGAAAGTGAGCAATGCTTTCATCATCCTCCTTATCTAGGTCTTGCTTATATGAACACAGAAAGCAGGAGCATGTGGGCTGAAGGAGAGCAGGAAAAATAGGACCCAGAGAGCTTCTTGGCCTCATTCTGCTGGAAATCTGATTGAAGAGTGCCTTTTTAAAAAAAAAGGCATTCTCGTAGCATCTTTTAGTTCTTCTTTTACAGCATTCATTACATATGCAATGACTTCTTTATTGTCTGAATTGCTTGATAGACTATAAATTCCTTGAGGGGGAAAGATTAGGTCTGTTTTGATGAGTGTTCCATGCTCTATGCCTTAGCACAATGCCTGGAATATAGTATATGCTCAATATTTATTCTTAATTGAAGTAAGGACAAATTGAGTATTCAAACATTTTAGAAAAAGGGATTTCTTTCTCTAAGAAAGACAAAGAAGAAAGTCATAAATGCAGAAAAGACAGTAAGAAAAAAATTCTAACACTGTGACCATATCACCACACTTACTGCTATAAGTCTTATTTTCAGTGGGATAAAATCTAAAATGTATATTGTAAGCAGAGAATAACTGTTGCAGAAGACAAATCGCAATAGCAGAACTACTAGTGACATTTAGCAGGGAAGAGAACACACCTGTGTTGAAGCTAACCTACTCATATTTTGCCACCTGAAGCACTAGGAACCCCAGAAAAACTCCACAGCCCTGGAACCTCCTGCTAAAACTAAGATTTGTCAAGTTTACTGGATTTGAGCTAGGCTGGACCACAGTACTCAAAAAGGAAATTTCAAATGATTCTGTGATTTAATGTAGTAATTAGGCAGGGGGAAAAAAAAACATAAAGGAGAGAGAAAAGAATATAACAGACCACGTAAAAGTGAAAACCAGTCATTGTTTCAGCCTGTTAGGACCGGCAATGTTGCAGGAGTCTCTTTATAAGACTTTCAGGCACTGCTGCTCACTGCCCAGGTACTGCAGCAGGAAGAAATTCTGACAGAGCTTTGGAGACCCAGAAATGTAGTATGCTTGCTTATATGTCAGAAAGGGAAGACTTTCAGAAAGAAAAATACATGTCAGAGGAACCTAAGTTCAAAGTTCTGAGGTATTATTGAATAAGTCTCTTATTTTAAAAAATTATTTTGAAGGCTAAAGTTTAATGCTAAAAAACATAAAGAAAAAAATGTTTTAAAACACCAATGGGATTTTCTATGAAATGCATACACATAATATGTATATTTATTTGTAAAGTATATATATGTGCTACCTATCTATACAATAGAATATTAGTAAAAATTTATTTCTTGATTTTTAACATAAAAACATGCAAATATATTCCTTTTTTTCTATTTCTCAATTATCATGTACTATCCCAAACCTCCATGGTGCCCTTATAGTGGACCACTGCTCTGGGAGTTTGAAAATTCAAAAATAAATCTTCAAGATTTATCTATACATCAGAAAATAAGTGGCAGGATATTTGAGAGAGAAGAGAACATTAGATGGATGGGTTGATTTAGCCTCCATGGGGACATAATCAGCAACTCATTCTCACACTATGAATTAAAACTGAAAAAAAAAGTCATTGAATTGATGGGATGATTATATTTTTTAGCAATCAAGGATGGGTTTCTTGAATTATATGTACTGTATATAACATTTATTTCTTTTTAATATTAAATTCCAAACAAACTTAGAAAAAATACTTGGGACAATTTGACCTACAATGTAGATGCTGTCAGAATGGAGAAAAGGGTGGATACCCCTGTGCCTATATAGCCAGAGGTGAGAAAATGGGGAGAGGGAATACTGGTTACATAAGACCAAAAGAAAAGGGAATCTGAATGGCATAAGCAGAAACTGAAGCTATAGGAATAGCATTTTCTCAGCCATTTTGACAGGACATAAATTAAATGGGAAGAATCTATTTTATTTGCATATAGAAAAGGACATTCAGATGACAAGTATACACCTTCATTTCTGCATAAATCGCCAATGTCTTCAATAATATCCTTACTATCTGACTTCCACTGCCTGAGTTTGATAATGAATTCACCAAAAGAAATTTCCAGTGGCAGGAAAAGATAGATTTACAACTTTCCCTTGAGATATCAAATATAAATTCAGTTTTTCTTAACCCTCAAAGTTGCAGGTGCTTTCCATTTTTACAAATACATTTTTGTATGACTTGTCCACCACTGGATGTTATAAATTTTAGTTATTTCATTTTTTATAAAAGGCCATGCGTTAAAATCCCACTTCAGCGATTAAGCCTTAGAACAAAAGGAACTCTGTTCCAATTACTACTGGGTTCTTCACCAAGTGTTTTATTCATCAAGCTCTTCTGTGGTGCTAAAGTTCTATTTCTAACTTATTCAGTGTATTCTTCCCCTCTCAGGATATTTTTTACTCCATGACATCTCCCTTTTCTCAAGAATTCTTTCACTTAAACAATACTGGCTCATCTTTTAGCAAAAATTTTATCCTCACTAGGCTAAAAATTACTGCAGTTGCCACCTGTTAAACATTTTCAAGTTCCAAAATTTCCTCTCAATAAAATGCTGACCAGAATTACAATAATTCTGAAAGTGTTCTCACTGGTTCTTTGTTTAATGTTGGAATAATTTACCACTGATGTTCTATTTCTTTTGATAATATACATTCTACAACTGCATTTTACTACTGCCAAATCAAATGCAGATGGTTTTAGTGTAGAAGCCACATCTACCCCAGGTCTCTTTCCTGATCAGAATTCTTCTTAGGACTTTCATTTCAAACTGTTGATCCCAAGAGTCTCTGTCCATGTCTCTATGACTTGACAATTCTCTACACAAACTGCTTTCCCTCTCAAAGAGTAAAACGCTGAGATATTTATAAAATGGCCCTCTTATACCACCATAACCGCTATTCTTTTACATTTGTTATCACTCAAATCACTATGTTTCAAATACCCATCCCTAATATATCATGCAGACCTCATCAGGTTGGGTGTAACATTACTTCCTGAGCACTTACTTAACTTCCTCTCTCCACCCACCAGTTACCAACATTCACCGTATTTTTCCCATCTGTAAGTGAAATGCTGATTTGTTTTTCCCAATTTTCTATCCTTAATTAGGCCAAAACAAAAACCATGTCCCCAACCTTCTCAGCTACAAAAACTTCAAAAATCTATATACAGTGATATAGTGAGAGAAACATCAGGGGAAAGATAACCCCACTATAAATGTCAAAAATTTCCATTAACTCATTGTATTGGTTGAATGGTGGCCCTCTAAAACAGCGTTCCCCAGCCTTTTTGGCACCAGGGACTGGTTTCATGGAAGACAATTTTTCCACAGGCTGGGGAGGGGGTGGATGGTTATGGGATGATTCAAGCACATTACATTTATTGTGCACTTTATTTCTATTATTATTACACTGTAATATATAATGAAATAATTATACAACTCACCATAATGCAGAATCAGTGGGAGCCCTGAGCCTGTTTTCACTTGCCACTCACTGACAGTGTTTTGATATGAATCTGCCAGCTATTGATATATTATGGTCTCTGTGCAGTCAAACCTCTCTGCTAATGATAATCTGTATTTGCAGCCGCTCCCCAGCACTAGCATCACCGCCTCAGCTCCACCCCAGATCATCAGGCATTAGATTCTCATAAGGAGTGTGCAACCTAGATCCTTCACATGCACAGTTAATTAGTAGGGTTCGCACTCCTAAGAGAATCTAATACCACCACTGATCTGACAGGAGGCGGAGCTCAGGCAGTAATGCGAGCGATGGGGAGCGACTGTAAATACAGATGAAGCTTCTCTCACTCACCTGCTGCTCACCTCCTGCTGTGCCACCCAGTTCCTAACAGGCCACAGACCGGTACCAACCCATGGCCCCAGGGGTTGGGGACCCCTGCTCTAAAAGATATGTCCATGTCCCAGAATCTGTGAATTTGATTTCATTTGGAAAAAGCAACTTTGCAGATGTAATCCAGTTACGGATTTCAAGATGAGATCATCTGAGATTATCCAGGTGAGCCCTAAGTCCAATGGCAAGTTTCCTTATAAGAGATAGAAAACACACAAAGAACAAGACCGTGTGAAGAGGGAGGCAAAGATTAGAGCTATGCAGTCACAAGCCAAGAAATGCCTGGAGTCATGAAAAGCTGGAGGGGCGAAAAAGAATTCTCTCCTAGAGCCTTCAGAATGAACACAGCCCTGCCAACACCTTGATTTTGGACTTCTGGCCTCCAGAACTGTAAGAGAATAAACTTCTGCTGTTTTAAGCCACCCAGTTTGTGATAGTTTGTTATAGCAGTACTGGGAAACTCATAAACCTATTATGATTACATAGAGCTTATTTAGGATGAAAACACTCAAGTTGAGACCCTTGAATGCAAATATTTACTGGGGTCACAAAATTTGAGCCACCTGATGGTTCATTCATCCAATAAATATTGAGCACCTATTATTTGTCAGGCCCTGTGCTAATTACTGTGAATACATGGGTAAGCAAAGAGTTGTTCCTGCCTAAATAGAGCTGACATGGTTAGTGTTTCCGTCCAAAACAAAACCAAGGCAACTCCAATTTCTCAAGGAAAATAAATCTTGGAAATGGCTTTGAACTGTTTGGAAGTGCTTAATTACGTGTCAAATAATTAATAACATGTGAATAAGTTTTCTTCCAAGCACTCAGCTTCAAAAATGAAGGACAAAAGCATTTGGCCAAATATATTTTGGACTTTACTGAGTTTAAGTCTTTAGGAAAATGGTTGGAAGTACACAGTGAACTTAAGGATCACAGTGGTGATAAAAATAAGTATATCATCATTTAAGTAAGTATTGTTTGGTTGCTTTTGAAAAGCTCGACACACTGCAATACATGTTAAACTTTTTTTTCACCATAAGCTAGACAAATTTGGGAGATTCATGAGGTAGAATGAAGCATGGAGATAACCATACCACATGTATTAATAACCATCATTTACTGTGATGATTATTTTCCAGGCACTTTGCTAAGTGTTTTATACCCAGGATCTCCCTTGATCTCTATAACAACCATAAAAGGTTGACTTTCATTGAAGTCAGCAATTTACCTGCATTCCTGAGAACCTCATGCCCTCCCCAGATAAATGGCCAAGGATATGGAAGACTTTGTAACCCCTCTCTTACCGTCCCTCTATGTCTTCTCCTATTCTTCCTCTCTTGAAGTTAACCACTGAAATGACCATCTCAATCCTAGAAATATAACCCAAAGGGATTATGGATCTACAAAACGTCTCCATTCTTCAGTAGATAGAGCTGAAGATAGAAACAGCTCCAGGCTTGAGGGGACTTTGCTACAACCTCCATGTTGCCCTCAGACATACTGACACACACAAGTCGACATCCTGTCAATGTAGATTTCATCCTTTCCTCCCCCCAGTCACTTCTGTTCTGTTTTATACTGCCTATGGCCCAGAGCAGTAGCACTGCTAAATGGATTTTATGGTGGAATTAGCATAGAATTTGCTGATGGTTTGTAGTCTAATTGGCCCATGGTAAAAACCTAAAAGAAGGGGTTTAACAGAGCCTGAAGGAATCTGATGTCACAAAGGTATATCTTAAAAGATGGTCACATGACCACCAGTTTCCAAATCTCCTACAGTGTTGTTTAAAATGCTAGTTCTCAGGCTCCATCTTGAGCCTACTGAATCAAGAGCACAGGCTTGAGGCCTGGAAATCTGCAGTATTACCATTCCCAGTTGTTTCTCCTGTGCCTAAACAATGGAAACTAGCAGCCAAGGAAATTCCCCTAAGAAGTGATTATTAAGTGCATTTATGCCTGTGTACGTGTAAAGGGTTTACGTGGAGGGCAAGACAAGAGGACAGAATGACCTCATGAGATGAGAACTAAACCACATGAAAAGAAAACTGGATTAGAATTCCAAAGACCTAGGTTCAATGCTCAACTCTGCCATGCGATCATTTATTCAAAATGTGTAGCAACCACTGAACTAGGCTCTAGGGATAGAGCAGTAGGCAAATCCCTGACCTCAATGAGCTTGTAAGAGAGACAGACAATAACAAATAAATATATATTGTTCAGTGATATATAAGTGCTCTGAAGAAAAACAGAGTTGGGGATAAAGAGTGATGGGAGTGATGCTATTTTACATAGGGTGGTCAGATCTGAGAAGGAAAATGAGGGAGCAAAGCATGTCGGTATCTAAAGAGAGCATCCCATCTGATAGAACAGCAAGTGGAAAGCTTTGAGGAAACAAGTGTGTGTTCTGTGTATAAGGAAGAGAAGGAAGGTAGTGTGGTTGGGGCAATACTGCTACAGTGAGTTAGCTTATTACAGTGGGTCTTACTCTCTTCATTCCTTAAGCTTTATTTCCTCAACATGCATTTATAGGTTACATTTAATTTCCTGTGTTTTGACCCATAGCAGGCTTGGTCTGTGAAGTTCTGATTTAATTTTCTAAATAGGAAGGTGACTTGAGAAAGATCCAAGTTTTTGCTTAAATCAATCAGTTAGTTATCTACATAACCCTACTACCAAGGTTTTAAATGCTTTCCCTGACATCTCTACCTATAAAGTCATCCTACTGGGTAAGAAAGACAGAAGAATCCACTGTATCTCGCTGGCTGCTATCTCCAGTAACTTGTTCTCTTGATATGCATAGAGAACCCTGGAGTTCTAGTTCCTAGCCATGAACATGTTAGCACAAGTTTTGTTTTTCAGATTAGCTAAGGGTCAACAACCTGGATGCCTAGTTGGACACAGAATGACTTGGGGTTGGAGATGGAGGTAAGGTGGAAAATTGTGTTTCCATAGGGAAAAGAGGGAGAGGAAGAAGAAAGCCAGAGAGGTGTCTTCATGTATCCAGGACTCATCATGAGATTCACATTAACCAAATCCTGGGCAGCTCAGAAGGCAGTATGAAGACAGCATGAGGACCCAAGTGTGCACACAGCAGGCTCCGAATGACAGAACTCCTTGACTTGATCTCAAGGATAAAAATAAAAAGGGACAAAATTTGTTTACATTTCCCAAGGCTGATAATCACTGTTTTGTTTTTTTCTATATACTAAGTAAATCCCATTTCCAATTTAACTTGCATTAGTGAACCTTTCTTACTCACTGCCCAGCTGCCTCTTCTGTCTCCCATTCCTCTTCTCTAAGGGCCCAGCTGTCTGCCTAGTTTATAGCCACACAGAGTCCCATTGCCCACCATCAAAACACCTCAAAAGGGCTTCCCTGGTGGCGCAGTGGTTGTGAGTCCGCCTGCCGATGCAGGAGACACGGGTTTGTGCCCCTGTCCGGGAAGATCCCACATGCCATGGAGCGGCTGGGCCCGTGAGCCATGGCCGTTAAGCCTGTGCGTCCGGAGCCTGTGCTCCGCAACGGGAGAGGCCACAGCAGTGAGAGGCCCGTGTACTGCAAAAAAAAAAAAAAAAAAAAAACCACCTCAAAAAACCCAGCAGGTGGGACTTCCCTGGTGGCCCAGTGGTTAAGACTCCGTGCTCCCAATGCAGGGGGCCCAGGTTCGATCCCTGGTCAGGGAACTGGATCCCACATGCTGCAATGAAAGATCCCGCCTGCCACAACTAAGACCTGGTGCAGCCAAAGAAATAAATAAATATTTTTTAAAAACCCAGCAGGTATGTGTAGTTCCTTCTAGTGTATTTATTTGTATTTAGACCATAGCTTTTTATCTTCAGGGGGAAGGGAGAGAAGGAAGCCTTTCAGAGCAAAATTTGGCTAGAGATGACCTTCTTGGTTTGAAAATGAAGACAATCAGGAGAGGGGGGAAAAAAGGTCTTAAGACTAGTTTTTCTGTGTAGAGTACTAAATTGAACAAAGGATAAAAGCAAAAGAACAACAACAAAAACGTGATCTAATATCCCTGGATATGGTAGAGAATCCATCCAGGTATTCACAGTATATCAAGTAAATGTATTCTCGGCCGTAAAGCTCATAACCACACTCTGAGTTGCATCAATTCAGATGCATCAATTTGGGTTTATCAGTAAGCACACTTTTAGAGCCAATAATAATCAGCACTTTAGTTGCCCTTTTCTTTGTACTGTTACCATAAAAAAGGATCTCAAAATTATGTCACTACTGGACTCCACAGAGTGAAACTAGTTGTTTTCACTGATTTTCACAAAACTCTTGAAATGTTTCTCAAGTCAAATTCAAAACACCTGATCTTCTATCCACCTGGAATATATAGTTAGAAATGTAACATGGAAAACAACATATTTTAATAACGGCACAGCCCTCTATCCTTTTGATACTGATTTGCTCCAGAGTTCAATCCTTTGCTTTTCACTTTAGATACATGTCTCTGGGCAATTTCATCTATTTCCATTTTCATCTATTACCATCTAAATGCTGATTAACTGCAGACCTATTTCCAGCCCAGACTCAGATGTCTAAGGCCTACTAGGCATCTACAAATATTCCACGGGGAAAAGAAACAGGAGAAAATAATGAACTAGCATTGTTGTGGATCCACAAAGCTACAGCACCTCAGACTCACCTCACTCTTGCTCTTTCCCCCCAAACTCCACCTCCTCTTACATATACATCATGTCTTGCATGGCTCCACTTTCCTTCCACCCAACCACCAAAACTAGAAACTGAAGAAGAGTCAACCTAGACTCCTCGCTCTCACTTCACCACACATCCAACTGGTTGGAAGACATTTCAGATTCTACCTCAAAAATATTTTAGATTATGACCCTTTTTCTATACCTTCACCTCCAGTGCCATCATTCGAGCCCTTATCATTTTCCACATGGTTTATGTAGCAACCTCAGCTCTCCTCCCTCCCTCTCATTGTGGATTCAGCCAAGTTATCCAAAACGTGAATATAATCATGTCCTTCACTTGCTAAAATCTTTTGATGACTATCAATTATCCTCACAAAAAGTTCCAGTGTTTCCAGACAGTACCTCTTATACCTCTCACACAGCACCAACACTCACCTGTATGCATTTCCCTAGGTACACAACACTCAAACCACAGTGCTTTTGCACATGCTTTTTCTATGCCTCCAGAAGACTCTTCCAGTCTTCTCTTCCTGCTCACTTTTTCAAGTACTCCTTCCCTGTACCAGCATAGTACTACAATCAGCTTTAGCAGCATGCTGCATTCTCTTCCTCAGAGTTGTATTTCTGAACTTTTACATTGCAAACTCCTTGAAATCAGAAACTATGTCTTTCACCTGCCTATCCCCAGAATCCAACACAATGCCAGGAGACTAGTAGGCTCTCAAAAGAATGTTTGTCCAAAGTTCCTTACTCACCTGTAACAAGCCTGTGATGTAGGGAGCTATGACTGTTTGAGGGGCAGTAAGGTACATGGCACAAAGTATCGACTGCTATGTAACTATTGGCATGGTCCTAATTGATGTTCTGTCAATCACTCATTTATACATGGATAAGGAATTTTTCCCTCATCTCTCATACAAGCATATTTCTAATTAAAAGACAAATCTAGTTAACCAGAATAGTTGAGTTTTACATAAAAGGAAAGGGTGCCTTTGTGACTAGAATGGCAAAAGTAGAGTATAAAAAAAATAACTAAAGCTTTGGAGGTAATATAGAAGTCAGTGCCAAAGCTAGAAGGAAGGTAAGATGGGCGTTTTATTCTCTAGACCATACTGCCTCCCTGTGGGAAGTTTTCTGGGCAAGGATGTGCCTAAAGAAAAGCAAAGCCTCTACACAATTGTAGAGGGGTTGTAGCTAGATATTACGTCTGTTTATACCAAAAGTCTACTCCCAAATACTAGGTTATGAATGATGCAAGTGGGGTGACTTGTTTTCTGAAAGACTGATGCCTACTTTCATGGATTTGGAATAGGAACATTTTTGTTCATTTAAAAATAAGTAGTCCTGGGAACGATTTTTGGAAATGTCGAGACCAAGAGATGAAATAATCACAATCTAATTGTTTTGTTTTTACTACTTTGAATAATTATACTTTAAAGGTCTCAATTGTTTAGTTTACTTATGAGGAAAATATGATCATAAGATCATGTCCCTAAAAATCAAAAATTGCAAAAGGCAGGCCTTCCATTTGCTATGTACCAAACATAACGTTTTTTCTTAGTTTTTAAAATATTAATTATAATGATCAAAAAATTAGTATAGCCATCAAAATTAATAATTGTTCCCTGCCTGTATATTTCTCCTGAAGTAGAGCTTCACAAACCTAAAAAAAAAGAAAAATCATATGCACTTCTGCAAGTTGAAATGGTACAACCAGTTTGAGAAACACCCAGAAGATCAATCCTCATTTAGCTGGTAGAGAAAATACATTTCACAGAGTACTACTTTTTGAAAGAAAAATCTTATGTTTTAGGCACAAAACACATTTTTCAGGATTTCAGGATTTATTTCTTTAAACATTCCTCAAATTTCTAACAGTACACAGGCATCATCCAAAGGCAGAAAATGGTCTTAGTCTTCTGTTTCCACAAAAAGCTTTGAGCAATTTTGAGAAATAAAATAATTGCTCATAATCTACCTCAATGCAAATATCTGAAGGCTCTGCTTTTGAATTTCCGAAATCTCTGAAGTATTCAAATTCATGATTTGTCTGTTTCCTGGCCGGTTTCCTTTGAAGTGGTTCTGAGACCCATGATGTTATTTGAAATGTCTGGCTGTCAGTAAGTAGCTGCTATTTCCTTGATGTCTGTGAAGCTGCTTTCTTTCCTGTGACCTTTACCTATGGTACCTCTCGCTGAGGCCACATACACATGTACATGTCTGTGGACTCTGGTCCATACATACGGTGCTTGTTAGATGCTTTTACTGCTTAATATTAATGAGAAAGGAAGCATATCCATGATATCGACTCAATCTACATTTCTATTTTCTTAAAGGGTCAAGCTGTTTTATTTACTACATACAAATAAAAACTTGAGTAACATTTTCTTTGTAATCATGGGCAATGAAAGTACACATGCCATCCATATGACAAGCACATGATTTCTGCATTTCTGTACTAGTATTATTAAATACTTCAGAGATTAATAAAGATGGTGATGTGCATGATGTTTTCTTATGGGCAATCAGAGCCATGAACTTGAGATATGGCAAGGGAAAGGGTTAGCCTGAGGGGAAGATTAGGGGAAAAGAAAGAAGAGAGCTAAGAGAGTCTGCCTGGCACCCTCTCAAAAAAGAGAAGCAGACATTTACATATCACAAACTTAGACCAAAGGGGAAAAACTGATTGCTGGCAGAATAAAAAAAAAAATGTGGAACAGGAAGTAAAGGAAGAATATTTTCCATTTTCTTTCCCTTTTCCAACTAGGCTTAAAAGGTACAGAGGAGAGAATACTCTTCTAAATCAGAAAAGCTGGAATTAACTGTGTGATCCCGGCCAAGTCAACTTCCCTGGGACTGAGTTTCCTTCTACTTAAAATGAAATAATTAGAAAATTATTAGATAATTAGATAATTCCAGGGATGGTTTAGGTTCTAAAAATCAAAATCATATTCAAGGATAGCTGGAGAAGGCTATTCAAGGATTATTCAAGGTGACTGGGTTGAGTCACAGTTATAAGTCACTATTCTTACTTTTTTATTAGATACTGAACACAATCTTCACTTTTTCAGGAAATACCATACACCCCTAAAATAATACAGTTGGCTCTCTGTACCCACGGATGTGAAACCCACAGATACAGACGGCTGACTGTACTATGCTATTTTATATAAGGGACTTGAGTATCCATGGATTTCGGTTCATGTGGGGGGTCCTGGAAATAATCCCCTGCGATACTCAGGGATGACTGTACTTCACTTTTCTTAGGAGTGGAGAAAGGGAATGGGAAAGAAAGAAAGAAAAACGAAGCAGAAGAACTAGCCCAGGACAGAAATAATTTGTTGGGAGCGAGAGAGGCAGAGAGGGAGACAGAGAGAGACAGAGAGACACCAGCTGGACAACAGAGAGAAGAGGAGGGAGAGCCAATAGGAAGGAAGGCTTAGAGGCATATAAGTGTGGATTATCATGGTACATGTAATTAGCAATAAGCTGTTTGGGTCTGATAAATCTAACACTTAAGGAGCTAGAGAGGAATGCGTTCTGTGCTAAGGAAGATTGACTTTATCATATCGCCAATAGGACTTATTTAGCAGAGTGGGCAAGAGCATGGCCTCTGTAGCCAGACTGCTCTGACTTAATCCTGGCTCTGTCACTTGTCATTTTGGTCATTTGTGGAGATACTTTACCATTCTGTGCCTCAGTTTCCTCATCTGTAGAGTGGGGATAATAATAGCACCCATCTCATAGGGCTGTGGTGAAAATTTGTGTGAGTTACTGCACACAAAGTGCTGAGAACAGTGCCTGGCACAAAGAAACCACTCAATAAATATTGGCTGTGACTATTACAATCCAATTTTCAATTTAGCAAGGTAATTTTATAGGACATTTCTTAAAGTCCTGTACATGATTAATGTGGGGGGTTGAGATGAAAATAAGAGGCAAGTTTAGGAATATAGACTAGGTTTGAGAATTTTCTACAAAGAATATTATATTTTTTCTCACCCTGAGCAAATAAAACAAAGTCACAATGACCTAGTGAGATTTGGAGAGTAAATATGTTTGGGGTTAAAAATGCACAATGGATTAAAATTTTAGGTCAACATGACCTAGCCAGAGAAATGTTTTTATATCATCCATCACTAAAGTTATCTCCCTATATGACTATCTTCTGATTCCTCTGTGCGGGTCCTGGGTTAAATAAGCCAGTGAAAAAGAAGACACTTACTTCCTTCTAATGTTCAGCTTCAGAACAGATAATCCAGTAAGAGACTAGTCTTGGACTCTTAGAATGGATCTAAAGTTAGGGAGCCACCTATGAAAACTGGGCCCTGGAAAGAGAATGGGATTCCTGTGAAGGATATACTGGCAACCTGCTGGGGTGATGGTCCAAACCAAAACCCACTTATCTTGCTTCCCCTGGACAGGAAACATGGGAACCTGCACAGTGAAGCCGACTGGAAGGAAACTTTAAGCCCATCTCACCTATGAACATGTCTCTAGGGAAGAACACATATACCAAAAAGGTTTTTAGCCTGGAATCACAAATGAAAGAATGGGAATGCTAGAAGAAGATGATGATTAATACCAATTCAACATTTTCCCATTTACGTATTTCTGAATCCAACAGACAGGTCTCTTTTTCATCTTTAAATGCCTGGAGTAAAGAGTGTTTAACTTGGTCAAACCATGCATGTGGGCTAGGGAGAACTGAAATCAGCTGTCTCTCAATTATTCAAGTTACCCAAGAATAACTCCAACAGTATTAAGGCTCACCAATCTGATAGAAGCTCTACTGAAGGCTGGAAGACTAGTTACCAAATTACACAATAACCCAGGCAAGACATAATGAGGCGTTGAAGGATGTGAGTGGAAAAGACTAACATAAGAGTTAACTGGGAGAAGAGGGGTAGGTGATGTGTGAGGAGTATGTGGTGTAACAGTTAAGCTTCTGCACCCTGAAGTCAGACTAAACAGAGTTCAGATCTCAACTCTGTCACATACCAACTGCATGAACTTGGACAAATTATTTCACTTTTCTGTCCCTTAGTTTCCTCACCCAGTAAATGGATATAAGAAAGATCAGGGCTGGAACTAGGGCAAGCATACATTTGCATAACCCTGAGAGTGCTTCCTTCAATTTTGCTCCCTGGATGCCTCACTTGACTCACTTCTAGTCCCAGTCCTGATGACCTTACTTCATGAGGTAATCACAGAGATTAAATAAGTTAACATATGCAAAGTGTTTAAGAGCACTGTTTATATGTTTAAGAGCATATAATAAGTGCTAAGTAACTAGCTGGCATTATTATTGATTTGATTTGAGGGGTTACAGAAAGGAAATAAAATTCTAGGTGTACTCCCACGTTTCTGGCTTAAGTAATGGGATGACTGTTGTCACACAAGAGAGAAACAGAGCAAAGAACAGGCTGAGGCAAGGATGTGAAATTGGCAGTTGGATTTGAGGTACATATGGGGCATTTTGGTGCAGACACCCAGTAGCTGTTAAATAACTGCCTCTAGATAACTTATTGGTGCCTAAAAGTGAGGATCAACTATATACTCTCAAAAGTATGAAAGATGCATCAGTGGTAGCAACAATGCAAGTGATTTTGTCATGCAGGAAGCCAAAGTGGTAGCTAGTTCTGTCCCTGGGAAAGATACCCCTTATAACTTCTTAACAAAATATCCATGTAGACACAGAAAGAGAAAAAACCTCTCAGTACCTTAAAGTAGGCCAAATAATCAACCTAATTCCAGAATCTGGGAGGTATATCTACTTAAATCCAAGCTGAACACACAAAAGAGACCACCAGTGCCAGATCTCCCTTTGCCTGCTTGCCCAAAAGTCAGTAGAGAGACCCTTCATCTTTTTCCCCTACTATACAGAAAATTAGATATCACAAAACTGGAAAGCCAATGCCGTCAGTTTTTAAAGACAGACTAACAGTTCCTTAACACCTCTATCAATTCCTCACTCTTCTACAATCCAACGAAGAAACTCCCAGGAATGCACAGAGAGAGAGAGAGAGAGAGAGAGAGAGAGAGAGAGAGAGAGAGGAATTGAGATTAGAAGGAGCAGGACTCCTTACAGGCGTCAAGAAAAGTTTTAGTTGGAGTGCATGCATGGAACTGTAGGTTTGTTTCCCCCGCTATGTCTTACTTACAAGTACTTGAGCTTAGGAGGTAAATGAAGAATCTGCTTCAGCAAAACCAAATGTTTTAAAGCCCTGGGTAATGGGCTAGCTGTGCACATTAACTTGCCTTCAGCACATTGAAGGAGATTCCTCTAGAACCACAGGCAGAGACTAGGGCAAGGTGTAGGGCAACCCATACACCTTGTTTTATGAAACACTAAGCATGGATACATCTCTCTTTTGAGAAAGCAGGAAAAATATAGAGCCTTATAAGAGAAAAACCTTCAGTCTGTAGAAAATGAAACTTTCTAATGAAAATTCAGAGAAGCCATATTGCAGGAGGCTGGAAACAGTTTAGTTTGGTATCCTTAGCAGAATATAGGGAGACATTGTATCTAACAGACAGGAGGAGAAAATAAATAAGAAATTGAGACTGAAAGGCTATAAAATAAAACAAATGTGAAGTGTGAATGGAAAGAAATTAAAGTTCAATTATATAATACATAGCCTTATAGAAGGCAATAATATGTTACTGAAATTGTGAAAAATTAAATTGGTGTCATAAAGGACAAATTTGAAATGCTCTATCAGAGTTTAGATTTTTTTAAAGGACAAAGAAATAACCATAAAAGAGAGAACAGCATATCCAAGGAAAGGAAAACGAAGATTTAAAGTAAGAATTTTAGAATCCTAAACAAAGATAATAACTGGATCCAACACAATAATTAAAGACATCATGGAAGAAAACTTTGTTGACTTGAAAATAAAACACCTGGGTTCTCATTAAGAGACCCCATGTTCTGGTAAACTCCATTAAAGGTCATAGTTAAAATCATTTGCCAAAATATTTGAATGGCAAAGAAAATTTAAAATGTCTACAAGGACGGAGAGGGTATTTTTCCAAAAGAATAAAACTCAGGTGGTCATTAAACTTATCAAATAAAATACTAAATGCCCCAAAAAATGAGTCGTGTGCCAAAACTTTTACACTCAACCAGTATATAAAGGCAACAAAATATATTCAAGGATACAACAGCTTAGAAAGCACACTATTCAAAAATCTTCTTGCAAAATCTTACTTAGAGACTTCTTCCAGCAAAAGTAAATTAATCAAAATAGGACATAATCACCATTGAGGAAGATTTCTGTGTTCTTCTGACTCAGACATCTAATTGGATGATGCATGGTCAGGCGGATTCCACAGCCTGGCAAGGAAAGCTCAGCTGTGCCTCCTTCAGCTTCTACCTGCTGCTTCCTCTCCTTCCCCAGATCAGGAAGTCTACCTTGTCCCAGAGTTCACATGGAACCTACTGCCATCTTCGATGGCTCATAAAACAATAACTAATCCTATTCTCTTAGCACCTTGCAAATGATAAAAATATTTAAAGGATTAGACATTGTGCAGAGAGAATAAGTAAAATCTTTTTATTTACCCTCCTGCAAAGAACTGCATAGATCAACGTAATAATTATTCTCATTGCAAAGGAACTTGAGTGATGATTTTCTCTAACACTAAAAGCCACATTGGTCAGACAAAATTACTGGGATTTTTTTCCACTGTAAAAGATGAACAGAAATCCTGCTGCAGATGTTAACTTTCGAAATACCTTTCATGCCATCTCATAAGAGTAAGGAAATGGGAAAATGCTAATTGTTTCTACCTCTGATGCATAAAATTTCTGTATTTCTCAATTTTTCTACAGTGACGGACATATATAGAAAAAAGAATTTTGTTCAAAATCATTTAATCACACATATTTTAAAATACTTACATCAAATAGACTGCTATAGAAATAATGTTTAGGGACTTCCCTGGTGGTCCAGTAGCTAAGACTCCATGCTCCTAATGCAGGGGGCCCAGGTTCAATCCCTGGTCAGGGAACTAGATCCCACATGACACAAACAAGAGTTCACATGCCACAACTAAAAGACCTGACACAGCCAAATAAATAAATGAACATATATATACATACATATATATATATATATATATATATATATATTTTTTTTTTTTTTTTTTTTTTTTTTTTTTGCAGTTCGCAGGCCTCTCACTGTTGTGGCCTCTCCCGTTGCAGAGCACAGGCTCCGGATGCGCAGGTTCAGTGGCCATGGCTCATGGGCCTAGCCGCTCCGCAGCATGCGGGATCCTCCCAGACCGGTGCACGAACCCATGTCCCCTGCATCGGCAGGTGGACTCTCAACCACTGTGCCACCAGGAAAGCCCCTGAACAAATATTTTTTTAAAAAGACATAATGTTTATATCTGGGTGACAGGACTATGAATGTGTATGGTCTTCCTTTTTATTTTCTGAAGTTTCCAAATTATGCATAATGATATTATAAAGCATTATATAATCATTAGATACATAACTATTCTATAACAATTATTTTTATAGAAATGAAAAACATTTCATTTTAAAACTGAAGAGAATGATCAATAATGTAATGTGAATTGACTGGAGTCCACTTTAGGCATTTAAATAATGATAAGTGACTTTAGTGGGAGTCATCGGTGTGGAAGATGACTAGTAATGGTGTCAAAGAAGTCAAGAAAAAGAAAGTCAAGGAAGGGGAAGTAGTAATCAAATTATCATATATTACAGACGTCAAGTACATCAAGACTTAGAGGCCTCCACTGGATTTGGCAAGGCAAGAACTGTTTCAGTGGAATGGTGGAAGCAAAAATCAAATGGAAGAGTTTAAAGAGTGAAAGGAAAGAGGGAGGGTAGAAACCTTGAAAAGTATCAGAGGTTGAGTGCTAATGTAACTATCATTGGGCAAAAGGGTCAGTTCTTATCCAACACATCTAAATCAATATACTGTTCGTTTCCTCTGCAACTACCATTCTTCACTTACCCCTTATAAATCATCCCCTATTTCTTTTGGAAATCCATGTAATTCCAATGAATGTTACTCTATATTTTTCTACAGAGATGGCTCACATGGCCCTAGAATGACCCAGTCAAGACATTCTAGTCCTCTGACAGTGACTGGTACATGGGTGGAGATGGGACCTACACTGGTCCAAACACATGGATAATCAAGAGTTTTGTAAGGAATTCTAGGACACAGATGCCACTCTGAGAGCCACATTATTCCTCTGTGCCCTCTGGAATAGTGTGACACAATGGCCCTGACAGGTGCTCTCTCCTGCTCTGGAAAAATGTGCTGTGAGGATATGAGGTCTAGAAGCTGAGGCCACCTTGCTGTGACCATGAAGAAAGAGGATAAGGCCAAAGCCAACATGTGAACAAAGCTAAGTGACATGAGGACAAACTGAGTAAACTGCAGAGAAACACAGCAAGGACCTGGACCAAACCTTCCAGTAGCCTGTCTTACCTCTGGACTTGTCCAGTAACATGAGCCAAAAAATCCCTTTTATTGATTAACCCAGTTAGCTAATTTTTCTTATGTGCAACAAAAAGCATCCTTATGATGCAATACCCTGCTTCCTTGTTGGTCCTTACTGCAAACACTCTCTACAAACCCACAGGTGTTTTTTTGTTTTGCTTTTTAAAACACAAGCAAGCAAAGCCACCTACATTCCCCAGAAGAAGACAAAATTTAATACAACCTCTCAGGAATTTACTGATACCTGGGCCAAGAAGGAAGATAAGACAGGGCTTTGAAGCCCGAATCTGACTTTACAACAAGACGAGTTAGCAGGCATATTGTGGTTTTGCTGCCACTTTCTGCCTTCATATATACAGTCCCCACAGAAATGTCCCAGCATGAGCACCCATAAGCTCCAGTTCTCCATGTTTCCACCAGACTAAGCTCTCATACACATCTCACTTAATGTATTTCTTAGCTTACAAGTAATAAACTTCCCATTTTCTCCTGTGTTTCTATTATTTCTGCATACTATTTTACCCAGCCTAAGAAAGTGGAAAATCCTCTAGGTTAATCCTGAATACAGGCTTTCCATTCCGGTTTCTTTCCATTACACTGCCATACAAAGATGAGTGTCTTTTTCACTGGACAAAATTTACTGAATATGTCTCAATTTGAAGAATTAAAAAGAAAGGAAAACACACATTAAACCAAAAAGAACTTAAGAAAAAAGGCAACCCTCAAACCCAACAAATAAGACTCTCCATGCCACTTTCTGGAGGGCATTAGTATAATCCTCTCTATTCAACTTCTGCCTTTAATCATATTTTGTCTAATGTGAGGTTCTCCCCTCATGTGAAAGTTGTTAAATACACACAAGGTAAAAGCAGCCCATATTTTCTTCATTCTAATGCTTCCCAATAGTCCAATTTGCAGACACACAAGGCCATATTCAACATAAAGTACACATGATTCACTCCCCTCTGAGAGGGCAAAATTACTTCAAAGAAGTGCTACTCAGAGAAGAAGGAAAAGCTCAGAGGGGGGTAAAACTTCAGCTTGATTTCTAGCTATACAGTCCTTTATACATAACCCCCCACACACACACATACCAGCTAACTACTGAACATCAAGAAATTTTAATCTGCACCCAGAAAAAAATAACACTTTAAAGACACAGGGGATATAAGAAATAGGTAATGTGTCATACACATATTAATATCCAGAGGAAATTCTACTGCTGAATCTGTTCTGTCATTATGAGCTGAAGAAATTATATTCTATGGCCTTCAGAAATGTTGTTACCAGCTGCAATGCTAAGTAGTCTACGGGCAGGAGGGTAGGTCTCAGGAGAATGACCAAGAAATAAAAACATGCAGAGAAGAATTTCCAAATTGCTGTTGTTGAAAAGACACAAAAATGATTAACTTGCTCATCCTTACTTCAATATCAGTTTCAAGATTTCAAATAACCCTTAGAGTATTAGAACTTTTGTTTTTATCATACTACACACATTGTTTTCATCACATATTTGGAGATTTGACTACCAAAGTCCATTTTACAAAAGGTGATCTCCTAAAGAAATCTCGAGTACTATACAAATCAAATCTATTTCATTTAGCATGTGATGCTAGACCTTTTTAATTACTCTGAATCCTATAAAATAAATTGATTCAATATTAGCAATAAAATGTAGGAAAATATAATTTATGTTTTAAAAATAGTTGTCAAGTAGCATATAGGCTTGCCCAAAGGGATATCAGCTTTCAACTCCAGCTCAAAATGAAAGGCCTGGACTTCCCTGGTGGTGCAGTTGTTGAGAGTCCGCCTGCCAATGCAGGGGACACGGGTTCGTGCCCCGGTCCGGGAGGATCCCACATGCCGCAGAGCGGCTGGGCCTGTGAGCCATGGCCGCTGAGCCTGCACATCCGGAGCCTGTTCTCCACAACGGGAGAGGCCACAACAGTGAGAGGCCTGTGTACCGCAAAAAAAAAAAAAAAAGAAAAGAAAAGAAAAAAAAGAAAGGCCCTTTTCTCTCTGGAAAGACTGGAATGTAAAATACATGTTCAATTACTGAATGTGGAGAACACTGGAAACAATTTTTAAATCGGACAGAGAGCTCAGATAAACAAGCTCTTCCTTCAATTAAAAAAGAATTATATACATATACATACATTCACACACACATATGTATACTGAGGAGTTAAACTATGTGCACACAGGAGCTTCAGTACAAAAAGAAAAACAGCCATTAGGTTGGATAACTTGCTCTTGTTATCTAGGAAAAGACATTTGATTTATCTGATTTACAAACATATCCCTAGGTTAAGACCAAACTATTTAAAAGCTTTAAAAATACTACCTATTCGGTATTTGTGATAACACAGGGACTCACGAAATTTTATAACATTAAGAGCTGCAAAGAGGGCTCTTTGGTGGGGATAATGGCGGACTCTGGAAGGACTCATGTCAAGGAGTACTTCCCAGAACTCTGCTGCCAGTGTCACAGTCCCCACAGTGACCCACAGCCACCCCCCACCTCTGCAGGAGACACTCCAACACTAGCAGCCGTATGGCTGACAGGGTCTTGGTGCTCCAAACGGGTGTCAGGCCTGAGCCTATGAGGTGGGAGAGCCTGGTTCAGGACACTGGTTCACCAGAGACCTCCCGGCCCCATGTAATATCAAATGGTGAAAGCTCTCCCAGAGATCTCCAACTCAACAGCCAGCAAGCTACAGTGCTGGACATCCCCATGCCAAAGAACAGCAAGACAGGAACACAACCACACCCTTTAGCAAAGAGGCTACCTAAAATCATACTAAGTTCACAAAAACCCCAAAACACACCACCGAAAATGACCGTGCACACTAGAAAGACAAGATCCAGCCTCATCCACCAGACCACAGGCACTAGTCCCCTCCACCAGGAAGCCTACACAACCCACTGAACCAACCTTACCCACTGGGGGCAGACACCAAAAACAACGAGAACTACGAATGGGCAGCCTGTGAAAAGGAGATCCCAAACACAGTAAGTTTAAAAAAAAATGAGAAGACAGAAATACGAAGCACATGAAGGAGCAAGGTAAAAACCCACCAGACCAAACAAATGAAGAGGAAAGAGGCAGTCTACCTGAAAAAGAATTCAGAGTAATGATAGTAAAGATGATCCAAAATCTTGGAAATAGAATGGAGAAAATACAACAAACGTTTAACAAGGACCTAGAAGAACTAAAGAGCAAACAAACAAAGATGAACAACACAATAAATGAAATTAAAAATTCTCTAGAAGGAATCAATAGCAGAATAACTGAGGCAGAAGAATGGATAAGGAACCTGGGAGATAAAATAGGGGAAATAACTAATGCAGAGCAGAAAAAAGAAAAAAGAATGAAAAGAATTGAGGACAGTCTCAGAGACCTCTGGGACATTAAACGCACCAACATTCGAATTATAGGGGTCCCAGAAGAAGAAGAGAAAAAGGGACTGAGAAAATATTTGAAGAGATTATAGTTGCAAACTTCCCTAATATGGGAAAGGAAATAGTCAATCAAGTCCAAGAAGCACAGAGAGTCTCATACAGGATAAATCACAGGAGAAACATGTGAAGACACATATTAATCAAACTATCAAAAATTTAATACAAAGAAAAAATATTAAAAGCAGCAAGGGAAAAGCAACAAATAACATACAAGGGAATCCCCATAACGTTAAAAGCTGATCTTTCAGCAGAACTTCTGCAAGCCTTCTAGAAGGGAGTGGCAGGACATATTTAAAGTGATGAAAGGGAAGAACCTACAACCAAGGTTACACTACCCAGCAAGGACCTCATTCAAATTCAATGGAGAAATTAAAAGCTTTACAGACAAGCAAAAGCTAAGAGAATTCAGCATCACCAAACCAGCTTTAAAACAAATGCCAAAGGAACTTCTCTATGCAGGAAACACAAGAGAAAGAAAAGAGCTACAATAACAAAGCCAAAACAACTAAGAAAAGGGTAATAGGAACATATATATCGATAACTACCTTAACTGTAAATGAATTAAATGCTCCAATCAAAAGACATAGACTGGCTGAATGGATACAGAAAGAAGACCCATATATATGCTGTCTACAAGAGACCCACTTCAAACCAAGGGACACAAAGAGACTGAAAGTGTGGGGATGGAAAAAGATATTCCATGCAAATGGAATCAAAAGAAAGCTGGAGTAGCAATTCTCATATCAGAAAAAACAGACTATAAAATAAAGTCTATTACAAGAGACAAAGAAGGACACTACATAATGATCAAGGGATCAATGCAAGAAGGAGATATAACAACTGTAAATATTTATGCACCCAACAAAGGAGCACCTCAATACATAAGGCAAACACTAACAGCCATGGAAAGGGAAATTGACAGTAACACAATCATAGCAGGGGACTTTAACACCCCACTTTCACCAATGGACAGATCATCAAAATGAAAATAAATAAGGAAACATAAGCTTTAAATGGTACATTAAATAAGATGGACTTAATTGAAATTTATAGGACATTCCATCCAAAAAAACCAGAATACACTTTCCTCTCAAGTGCTCATGGAACATTCTTCAGGATAGATCATATCTTGGGTCACAAATCAAGCCTTGGTAAGCTTAAGAAAATTGAAATTATATCAAGTATCATTTCTGACCACAATGCTATGAGACTAGATATCAATTACAGGAAAAAATTCTGTAAAAAATAAAAACACATGGAGGCTAAACAATACACTACTTAATAACCAAGAGATCACTGAAAAAATAAAAAAGGAAATTTAAAAATACCTAGAAACAAATGACAATGAAAACACAACAACCCAATATGTACAGGATGCAGCAAAAGCAGTTCTAAGAAGGAAGTTTATAGCAGTACAATCCTACCTCAAGAAATAAGAAACATCTCAAATAAACAACCTAACCTTATACCTGAAGCAATTAGAGAAAGAAGAACAGAAAAAATCCGAAGTTAGCAGAAGGAAAGAAATCATAAAGATCAGATCAGAAATAAATGAAAAATAAATGAAGGAAACAACTGCAAAGATCAATAAAACTAATAGGTGGTTCTTTGAGAAGATAAACAAAATTGAAAAACCATTAGCCAGGCTCGTCAAGAAAAAAAGGGTGAAGACTCAAATCAACAGAATTAGAAATGAAAAAGGAGAAGCGACAACTGACACTGCAGAAATACAAAGGATCATGAGTGATTACTACAAGCAACTATATGCCAATAAAATGGAAAACCTGGAAGAAATGGACAAATTCTTAGAAAAGCACAACCTCCCAAGACTGAACCAGGAAGAAATAGAAAATATAATCAGACCAATTACAAGCACTGAAATTGAAACTGTGATGAAAAATCTTCCAACAAACAAAAGCCCAAGACCAGATGGCTTCACAGGCAAATGCTATCAAACATTTAGAGAAGAGCTAACACCTATCCTTCTCAAACTCTTCCAAAATATAGCAGAGGGAGGAACACTCCCAAACTCATTCTAAGAGGCCACCATCACCCTGATACCAAATCCAGACAAGATGTCACAAAAAAGAAAACTGCAGACCAACATCACTGATGAACATAGATGCAAAAATCCTCAAAAAATACTAGCAAACAGAATCCAACAACACAGTAAAAGGATTATACACCATGATCAAGTGGAGTTTATCCCAGGAAAATAAGGATTCTTCAATATATGCAAATCAGTGAGATAAACCATATTAACAAACTGAAGGAGAAAAACCACATGATCATCTCAAAAGATGCTAAATAAGCTTTTGACAAAATTCAACACCCATTAATGATAAAAACCCTCCAGAAAGTAGGAATAGAGGGAACTTACCTAAACGTAATAAAGGCCATATATGACAAACCCACAGCCAACATCATTCTCAGTGGTGAAAAACTGAAACCATTTCCACTAAGATCCGGAGAAAGACAAGGTTGCCCACACTCACCACTATTATTCAATGTAGTTTTGGAAGTTTTAACCACAGCAATCAGAGAAGAAATAGAAATAAAAGGAATCCAAACCAGAAAAGAAGTAGTAAAACTGTCACTGTTTGCAGATGACATGATATTATAAAGATCCTAAAGATGCTACCAGGAAACTACTAGAGCTAATCAATGAATCTGGTAAAGGAGCAGGATACAAAATTAATGCACAGAAATCTCTTACACGCCTATACACTAATGATGAAAAACCTGAAACAGAAATTAAGGAAACACTCCCATTTACCATTGCAACAAAAAGAATAAAATACCTAGGAATAAATCTACCTAAGGAAATAAAAGACCTGTATGCAGAAAAAATATACAACACTGATGAAAGAAATTAAAGACAATACAAACAGATAGAAATATATACCATGTCCTTGCATTGGAAGAATCATCAACTTATCAATGGCATTTTCCACAGAACTACAACAAAATATTTCACAATTTGTATGGAAACACAAAAGACCCCGAAGAGCCAAAGCAATCTTGAGAAAGAAAAACGGACCTGGAGGAATCAGGCTCCCTGATTTACAGACTATCCTACAAAGCTACAGCAATCAAGACAGTATAGTACTGGCACAAAAACAGAAATACAGATCAATGGAACAGGATAGAAAGCCCACAGATAAACCCATGCACATATGGTCACCTTATCTTTGATAAAGGAGGCAAGAATATACAATGGAGAAAAAACAGCCTCTTCAATAAGTGGTGCTGGGAAAACTGGACAGCTACATGTAAAAGAATGAAATTAGAACACTCCCTAACACCATACACAAAAGTAAACTCAAAATGGATTAATGACCTAAATGTAAGGTTAGACACTATAAAACTCTTAGAGGAAAACGCAGGCAGAACACTCTATGACATAAATCACAGCAAGATACTTTTTGACCCATCTCCTAGAGAAATGGAAATAAAAACAAAAATAAACAAATGGGACCTAATGAAACTTCAAAGCTTTTGCACAGCAAAGGAAACCATAAACAAGACAAAAAGACAACCTTCAGAATGGGAGAAAATATTTGCAAACGAATCAACAGACAAAGGATTAATCTCCAAAATATATAAACAGCTCATGCAGCTCAATATTTAAAAAACAAACAACCCAATCCAAAAATGGGCAGAAGACCTAAACAGACACTTCTCCAAAGAAGACATACAGATGGCCAAGAAGCACATGAAAAGCTTCTCAACATCATTAATTATTAGAGAAACGCAAACCAAAACTACAATGAGGTATCACCTCACACCAGTTAGAATGGGCATCATCAGAAAATCTACAAACAACAAATGCTGGAGAGGGTGTGGAGAAAAGGGAACCCTCTTGCACTGTTGATGGGAATGTAAATTGATACAGTCACTATGGAGAACAGTATGGAGGTTCCTTAAAAAACTAAAAATAGAATTACCATATGATCCAGCAATCCCACTACTGGGCATATACCCAGAGAAAACCATAATTCAAAAAGACACATGCACCCCAATGTTCATTGCAGCACTATTTACAATAGCCAGGTCATGGAAGCAACTTAAATGCCCATCGACAGACGAATGGATAAAGAAGATGTGGTACATATATACAATGGAATATTACTCAGCCATAAAAAGGAAAGAAATTGGGACATTTGTTGAGACGTGGATGGATCTAGAGACTGTCATACAGAGTGAAGTCAGTCAGAAAGAGAAAAACAAATATCGTATATTAACGCATGTATGTGGAACCTAGAAAAATGGTACAGATGAACCAGTTTTCAGGGCAGAAGTTGAGACACAGATGTAGAGAACAAACATATGGACACCAAGTGGGGGAAGCCTCAAGGGGGGCGGGGATGGTGGTGTGATGAATTGGGCGATTGATGTGTATAAAATTTATGATTAATAAGAACCTGCTGTATAAAAAAGTAAATAAAATAAAATTTAAAAATTAAAAAAAAAAAGACTACATACTGGGTAATTCCCTGGAGGTCCAGTGGTTGTGACTCTACTTCCACTGCAGGGGGCCTGGGTTCAATCCCTGGTCAGGGAACTAAGATCCCGCAATCCTGCTGCACAGCCAAATAAATTAAAAAAAGACTACATACTGGATGTTTTTGTTTGTTTGTTTGTTTGTTTATTTTAATTTTGGCTGTGCTGGGTCTTTGTTGCAGCACACGGGCTCAGTACTTGCCCCACGGCATGTGGAATCTTAGTTTCCCAACCAGGATCAAGCCCGCGTCCCCCGCATTGGAAGGCGGATTCTTAACCAATGGACCACCAGGGAAGTCCCTGGATATTTCCATTTATATGACCATCTTGCAAAGGCAAAACTATGGGACCAGAAAACTGTTCACTAGATGCCAGGGGCTGGGAGTGGGGGAAGGGTTGAATATAAATGAGTATGGGGGAATTTTTTGAAATGATAAAACTCTTCTGTATCCTGGTTGTGGTGGCAATTATACAATTGTATACATTTGTCAAAACTCACAGAACTGCACACTAAAAAGGATGGATTTCACTCTGTATAAATAATACCTTAATTTTTAAAAAATGAGTAAAAAGAGCCCACTGTGTGGGAGAGGGACTTAAAAGCCAAAATGATATAAAAGTCAGCAAAAAAGCAAAAATGATACTTAAAAATTTTTAACAACTGAAGATGTCATTACTCAGATTAAAACATTTACAATGCCAAAAACCAGGATATAACTACACTAGAAGACGACAGAAAGGTGAAATATGTGTTGGAGGTGGCAGTAAGCGTGCAGCTGTTATGAGAGCTAAATCCTCATCTTTCATTGTAGGAATTCACTGGATAATGTTTAAATCTGAAAAATCAAGACAAAGCAGGATAAGCTTTCTATTTAGAACCATGGAGGCAAAATCAAAGGCTTCAGCTAGAAAACTGGAAGCTGGAAAGACTTCCACCCTGGCTTGTGGGAATCGTGTGTAAAGAGGGTTGGGACAAAAGACAGCTAGTTTTTTGTTTCAAGTCTTAAAACTTTGACTCCTCGAACTATGTATATGCATATCTTTGATGACAATAAAACTTTTTAATACCAAAAAAAAAAAAATGAGCAGACCTGAATAGACATTTTTTCAAAGAAGATATGCAGACGGCCACAGGCCCATGAAAAGATGCTCAACATCATTTATCAGAGAAATAAATGCAAATCAAAACCACAATGAAATATCACCTCACACCTTTCAAAATGGCTATCATCAAAAAGACCACAAATAACAAATGCTGGTGAGGGTATAGAGAAAAGAGAGCCCTAGTACAAACTGACAGGAATGTAAATTGGTGCAGCCACTATGGAAAACAGTATGGAGGTCCTCAAAAAACTAAAAATAGAACTACCATATGATCTAGCAATTCCACTCTTGGATATATATCTGAAGAAAACAAAAACACTAATTTGAAAAGATACATATACCTCAATGTTCAATGCAGCATTATTTACAATAGCAAGGATATGGAAGCAACCCAAGTGCCCATCAACAAATGAATGGATTAAGAAGGTGTGATACACACACAGAGACTGGAATTACTCAGCCATAAAAAAAAAAAAAAAAAAGAAAGAAATTCTGCCATTTGAAACAACATGGGTGGACCTGAAGGGTATTCTGCTTAGCGAAATAAGTCAGACAGAGAAAGACAAATACCATATGTGTTCACTTAGATATGGAATCTAAAAAATAAAACAAACCAAATGAATGAATATAACAAAACAGAAACAAACTCACAGATATAGAAAACAAACTATTGGTAACCAGCTGGGAGAGGGAAGGAGGGAAGTGTAAGATAGGGGTAGGAAATTAAGAGGTATAAACTACTATGTATAAAATAAATAAGCTACAAAGATGTATTGTACAACACAGAGAATATAGCCAAAGTTTTATAATAACTTTAAATGGAGTATAATGTATAAAAATATTGAATCACTATACTGTAAGCCTGAAACTAATAATATGGTAAATAACCATATTTTAATTAAATAAATAAGAAAAAAAAGAAAATGTAGTATATACATACAATAGAATATTATCTTGCTTTTAAAAAGGAGGAAACCCTATCATATGCAACAACATGAACAGAGTCTGAGGGCCTAATGATAAATGAAACAAGCCAATCACAAAAGGACAAATACTGCATGACTGCACTTACACATGGCACCTAAAGGAATCAAACTCATAGAAACAAAGTAAAATTGTGGTTGCCAGGGACTGGGAAGGGGGGAAACGAGGAACTGTTTTTTAATGGGTATAGAGTTTCAGTCATTCAAGATGAAAATGTTCTAGCAATGTGCTGCACAACAATGTGCACACAGTTAACACAACTATACTACACACTTAAAAAATGTTAAGATGGGGGGCTTCCCTGGTGGCGCAGTGGTTGAGAATCTGCCTGCCGATGCAGGGGACACGGGTTTGTGCCCCGGTCCGGGAAGATCCCACATGCCGCAAAGCGGCTGGGCCCGTGAGCCATGGCCGCTGAGCCTGCGCGTCCGGAGCCTGTGCTCTGCAAAGGGAGAGGCCACAACAGTGAGAGGCCCGTGTACCGCAAAAAAAAAAAAAAAAAAATGTTAAGATGGTAAATTTATGTTGTGTGTTTTTTGCCACATTTTTTATAAATGTTATCTACTGACCTACTGAGCAAAGTTCATAAGTTTTTGTTTCTCTCTCCTTCTCTCTTTCAGTTGTAAAGGTGGTTTTGCACTAACATTTCTGAATTTTCTCACCAATTGATACTTCTCTGTAGAAAAATAGATTTAGATTAGATTGCTTATAACCACACTTCAAACAATAAAATTGTAAGATTCTGTTTATTTTCTTTCCAATGGTACCTATTCATAAAACAGCAAACTTAGGGTTAAAAGAAAAGGGCCTTGAAGAAAGTGGCTTCTCAATAAGTCTTCACTGAACTAAGTGGAAGAAACAATTTTGCTGGGTTATGTAAATTACAGGGTTAGCCCAAACACCTTAAACCTTAATCTAGACCAGTGGTTATAAACGTCACCTAAATATTAGAATCACCTGAGAGCTTTAAAACTCTTGCTCCCCAAGCCATGACTCAGTCAAATTGAGTTAGAATCTCTGGCATTGAAATCCAGGTAACAGTGGTTTTTTTTTTGAAAGCTCCCCAATGGGCAGTCATAGTTGAGAACACTGACATAGGCTCATCTGATATATAAACCATCAAAAATGAGAAAATTTATTCAACTGAAGTACATTCATCAATTTTATATATCAAACAGAATAACTATTAATCTTCCAGTAGATCTTTCACTGAGTTAGGCTCCAGTCAAAAATTCCAGAATATTTAGTATGAAATAAATGTGCTACAAAGATCTCCAGGTGTAAAGAGTAAGCAAGTGAATGTTTCATTTTCCTGTGCACGATATGAAATAACTCCCTCTCACAGGCTATATTTTAGTTGAAGATAAATAGGGCTGATCATGGTAAAGATACAGAATTTGTAAAGGACGTCCAGTCTTTCTTGCCTTTCTCTAAATCAATTCAGATGCTACCTTCCCACCCCACTCCACCCCAACCCCATTCCCTAAGTTGACCATCTGTAAGGGAACAGGCAGGATTCTGAATTTTTTTTCAATCTGTATCTCATTCACAACGTGTTACCTAAACTGCATTTTAAGCTCTTATTTTTAATTGTGTAACTATAGGCTCTCTCCCTGCATACTTGCAAATAGAACCTGGGTTTGGCTCAAGATTTATAGGGTATTGTGTTAGTGAGACTCAGTTTCTGCCTCCAGCAAGGTCTCAAGTCAGGCCTTTTTAGGGGAGTTGGAAAAATGCCTGGAGAAGGGATGTCTGAAGTGATTGTCTGAGCTTTCCCAGAGTTAGTGGGGGATGGCTGCAGTTTGCTGCTCCCCAGCGGTCCTGTATCAGCTGAGGACAAGGAACATGAAAGACCCTGAGCCTCTCTCTTTTAAACCTACCCAAGAACACTCCCCTTTGGCAATCAGATCACTCCACGACAAACCAGGGATAAATACTGAGAGCTACAGGAAAAGGGTACACAGGAAGTCTCAACTCAGGCCATAAACGAGGGAAGCAGGGCCCCAGGGACCTTCCAGGCTGGTGAATTAGGTGGCTTCCAGGGTTGATTATTTACCCTGTACTAAGTGCTTTACATGCATACCAAGTTTAATCCTCCCCATAATGCTGGGTTGCAAATATTATTTTCATTTTGAAGATGAGCAGATTGACCCTCAGAAAGGTTAAGTGACTCACCCAACATCACTCAATCAGTAAATGCTCTGTAGCTTTGCGTACATTCAAAAATTTAGAAGTAACATTAAATGTAACTTCCAAGTTTTATCATAAGTATCTAAATCATGGCCAAGACCAATCTTCAAAAAATTTGGTATGAAACAATTGTTTCACCTGAATTCTTTCACTCACTTCAACTTTAAAATATAAGAGATTTAAAATGCAGTGCACTCATTTCCATTTTATAATGTAAAACATTAAAAGAAAAGCAATAGGAATTTAGAAATTCATCATATTACAAATGGTAGGGGAAAGTGGTTATTTATTATTGCATTTGTGGTTATGTCCAAAATGAAACGATTTTTTTTTTTGCTCTGGCATATTCAATTGCTCTCTGATCTTCTAAACTCAAAGGGATTCTCTTTTAAGGCAAACTTAATTATTCTAAGATTTGCATACTACATTTTAAATATTAAAGCTATAAAGCCCAGAAACACACCTGGATATCCCAGGTAGACGGAGTCCAAAAAGAGATAATATGATTTAATTTGAACAATAGTATATCAAGTGTGCATCATATTTTTATCCTTATATTTTATAAACTTGTTTACCAGGCATATGCTATAAACTATACATCACTATAGGCCCATGGATAAAAGAAATACATTGAGAAGTATGATTTGTCCAAAATAGGTTAGAAAAAAATATGTGCATGCATGACATTTCTGACAAGGTGGTTTTGATACAGCTGTGCACTGATGCAGCTGTTTTCATGCGGAGGATTTTTAAACACAGCCCCAAAACAAACACTTAAAGTTTCAGCTGTTTCTATTAACAAGTAATGTGTAAAACACACATTCTTCCCATGCTAAAATCTCTCCACAGCCTTGAACCTCACCCTGTTGTAGATACCCACCCCCTGGGTTAGAAAGCAGGGATTAAGTGGGCCTCTGGAATAAGGTGGGGTCAGAGATGGGTTGAAGATGAGGGATGGGGTGAGGTTAGGTATCGTCTGGCAGACAAACTCTATGTGACCAGAAGTTATATGTTTACCACACTTACTCATCTCAGAGAGGGCCATCCATCATTCTTAGCAAAGTGCTTGCTCATTCTCTGAGAATTCATTTATATCTTAAACAGTCTGCTAAATTGACAATGGGCATATACTCCTTTACATTCATGAATAAACAGAATTGCCTGTGTAAAAATACTACTTTATCTGTTTTGCATTTCAACATCTAGAGAACTCAATTGTGGATACCTCTGAGTTTGGATGTTTCCTAATTATGCAAACTTGATTTGATTGGATACATACATATAGCACACGGAAACAGGGGAGAATATTTGAACTATGATATTTTTCTACACAGAAAATGTTCAATCTATTTTCTAGCAGTTCTCAGTGGTTTTTTTTTTCTATTTACAAAAGTAATGCATAAAGAATTTCCAGGATTAGATAAAATAAAAAGAAAATGGGGAAGGCATCGGGGATGATAGGGAATATCCGTTGCGTCCATTACACTGAAACAAGTGATCTAACCTTTTTAAAAGAGAAAGGTTACTACCACCATGTCAAAGTAGATGAGTCCAAAGGATGATTTGAAAACCCATATCTTGGAGAAGCTGCATCAACATGTCTGATTTGGAGCAATGCTTATATATGGCCACACCTAAATCCTCTATTTCAAAATAGTGAAGACATTCTTTCTCTCTTATATCCCCTTTTGCAATTTTTATTCAACTGCTTTATTGAAGTCTCTAATGGAATGGAATCAAATTATGACCTTGCTCCAAGAAAATATCTGATGATGACTGACTTTAGCTATCCTACTACAAAGAAATATATACATGCAAGTTGCCCACTGTTACAAAAGGAACTACTTATTAAATTAGGACTACCTTGTTCAGTGGTACTTATTAAGAAGATAGTCCTAATTTGGTTAATTGCCTAAATGAAAACACTGTTAGTATATGAGTGGATTCCTACAGTAAAATCTATCTTTGAGCTACTATACAATCCAATAAATGTATCCATTGTTCGGTATGAGAACTATTTCTTCTGAATGAAGGATTTGGTGCTTTACCTTTAGGGAGTTCTTTGTGTATCATCTGGTTTCAATTTCTTCTTGGGCTCCATTTCCCAATGGTGTGTGTGTGTGCTTGTGCTTGGGTAAAACACATACAAAGCTAATCCAAACATATCACTGAGGATTCACATATGTATGAATATACATCCAAATTATTTCAAAGTAAAACTGTTAAAGTATATACACACAGAAATAGGAAGAAATGAAACCTGAAGAGACAATGTACAAGGTTATAAAATCAAGACAGAGCTTAAAAACACCATATATTAGGTCTAAAGTAGCCACTATAGAACAAAATGAAAATTAGAAAATCAAGAAAGTGGTGAATCTGCATAAAACTAATATAAAGCATTGCCATTTCACATGAAGCTGCTTAGCACATAAATGTATTAGTCCATATTTTTGAGCTCTTCTTAAATGCCAGTCACCGTTCTGGTCATTAGGAATACAGTGATGCACAAGATGGACCAAGTCCCTGCTCTCAAGAGGCTAACAGTCAAGCAGCATAGACAGATGAAATGGGTAAACATATAATTATGTAATTTCAGATCATGATAATTTCTTTAAAGAAAAGTAAAGCAGAGTGAGGGAATTCATAATGACTATGGGGTAGGAGAGAGAGCAGAGATCTGAATAAAATGAGTTAACCATGCAGATGTATGAGGTGAAAGTGTACCAGATGGAGGGAAAACAAATGCAGATGATCTAAGGCAGGAAAAGCATGGTGTGTTCAAGAATCGTCAAGGTCAGTGTGATTGGAGGAGAGTGAGAGAAAAAGAGGAAGGCAAATAATGAAACAGGAAAATCAGGCAGGAACTGGATGATGTCCTCTCAGAAAGAAGAGGGAAAGGAGAGGTCAGGAAATTAGGAGTGTGTGACATCACAGAAGCCAAGAGAAGAAGCAGTTTCGAGAAGGAAGAACCAATACACTGGGTCAAATGACACTGAGAGACTTAGTAAAATGAGGACTGAGAATGAACCATGAGATTTGGCAAATGGACTTGTTTCAGTGGAAAAGAGATCGATCCTTTCCAAGAGTTTTTCCAGCAGAGAAATGGAGTATTGGCTACAGGAGAACATGGGATCAAGAGAGGTATTTTTCTAAGATGAGAAAGATTATAAACGAAATAAATGGCCAATGCAAATCAAGCAACAATAACAAAGATAAATCTTGCACTGTTTATTGCAGTGCACTGATGTGCAAATGTCATATACACAAATGCACACACACACACTGAAATTCCCAAACACCAACTTGTTTAGCAATGCTAAGTCAGATCTTTAACTTTCTGTCAATATTTGTCTTTACCCTTTACCCTAACCTATTGAGTTAATTTACTTCCCAGGGACACTAAATTCATGAACAATATAAATTATTACAGAAATTTTCAAAATGCCATCTTTTTTTATATTAGGTAATTTTTTAACATCTTTATTGGACTATAATTGCTTTACAATGGTGTGTTAGTTTCTGCTTTATAACAAAGTGAATCGGCTATACATATACATATATCCCCATATCTCCTCCCTCTTGCATCTCCCTCCCACCCTCTCCAAAAATGCCATCTTGAGGAACACACCAAAGTAAGTTAAAAGTTGTAATTTCAGTCACAAATTGCATTTGACTGTTCACTTTTATAATTTGAGGTTCTATCAGAGTGTAATCAATGTTAACATAACTTTTTTACCCTGAGCACTACCTTGGAGGAGATAATGTCTGTAAACACATACAGATTTTGAAGGACACTGGCAGAATATATAAATCAGTACATAAAGACAACTGGATTTGTGGAAAAAGTGCAAGTATGAAACCAGAGAAAACTAGGAATGACATTCCAGCTCCATCACTTACTAACATGTTACCTTGGGCTCCTGGGTCTCACTTCCCTCATTTGTAAAGTGGAGATAATGACGTCCAGCTCACCAGGATGCGATAACAAATAAATCAGTAAAAAATGTAGGAAGAGTACATGGCATACAGACAGTGTGCTCAGTAAATGGTAGCATTGATTTTTTTATTGCAATATAGTTGATTTACAATGCTGTGTTAATTTCTGCTGTACAGCAAAGTGACTCAGTTATACATATTTTTATATATATTCTTGTCCATTGTGCTTATAGAATATTGAATATAGTTCCATGCATTATATAGTAGGACCTTGCTGTTTATTCATTCTATATATAATAGTTTGCATCTGATGACCCCAAATTCCCACTCCATCCCTCTCTCACCCCTCCTTGGCAACCACAGTCTGTTCTCTATGTCTGAGTCTGTTTCTGTTTCGTAGATAAGTTCATTTGTGTCATATTTTAGATTCCACATATAAGTGATATCATATGATGTTTGTCTTTCTCTTTCTGACTTACTTCACTTAGTACGATAATCTCTAGGTCTATCCCTCTTGCTACAAATGGCATTATTTCATTCTTTTTTATGGGTGAGTAGTGTTCTATAGTATGTATGTATCACATCTTCTTGATCCATTCATCTGTCGATGGGCATTTAGGTTGCTTCCATGTCCTGGCTATTGTAAACAGTGCTGCTATGGACATTGGGGTGCATGTATCTTTTTGAATTACAGTTTTCTCCAGATTTATGCCCAGGAGTGGGATTCCTGGATCATATGGTAATTCTATTTTTAGCCTTCTGAGGAAGCCCCAGACTGTTCTTCACAGTGGTTGCACCAAGTTACATTCCCACCAACAGTGTAGTAGGGCTCCCTTTTCACCACTTCCTCTCCAGCATTTATTATTTGCAGACATTTTGATGATGGCCATCCTGAACGGTGTGAGGTGGTACCTTACTGTAGTTTTGATTTGCACTTCTCTAATAATTAGCAGTGCTGAGCATCTTTTCATGTGCCTCTTGGCCATCTGTATATCTTCTTTGGAGAAATGTCTATTTAGTTCTTCTGCCCATTTTTCAATTGTGTTCTGTTTTTTTTTGTTGTTGAGTTGCATGAGCTGTTTGTATATTTTGGAAATTAAACCCTTGTCAGTTGCATCGTTTGCAAATATTTTCTCCCATTCTGTAGGTTATCTTTTCATTTTGTTTATACTTTCCTTTGCTTTACAAAAACTTATGTTTGATCATGTCCCATTTGTTTATTTTTGCTTTTATTTCTATTGCCTTGGGAGACTGACCTAAGAAAACATTGGTATGACTTATGTCAGAGCATTTTTTGCCTATGTTCTCTTCTAGGAAATGGCTTAAAGACTTAAACATAAGACATGACACCATAAAACTTCTAGAAGAGAACATAAGCATTGATTTTTAATAACATTTAGGTATGTCTTTTGATTTACATTACTACAAATTTTCTACTCTCCATCAATATTCTTTCATTGCACAGAAGCACAACGATATAAGGTATTCAGTCCTTAGGAACTGGTTTCCCACAATCAGTTGAAGTTGACAGATCATAAGAAAGTTATTATCTCTTGGGTAATAACTAATTATTCCTTCAAAAAGGCAAAAAAATATGCACATTAAACTTTCTACTAGAGTGAAAATCTTTTTGGGAAATGACTATATAGGATATTTACCCTTTTAAAAGTCTTGAAAGGCTCTCAAGTGGTAGTTTTTAAACTAGTTCTCAGACCTAGGGGATCCTCAGTGGTGCCTCAAAGGCCACAAGGCAGGTAGGACAGGAGAAATGATGTTTAGAGATGGATGGGAGTTCACGCTGCTTGGATCAGAGCAGTTCCACTTTCTGTGTTTACACTGGACTCTACATTGGATTTCATTTGAAGAAACACTCTTAAGATAAATTTTGAAATCCTTGCCCTAAATGAACAGTTAGAGGCTACAGTGATTCTCTCACTAATCATTCAAGTCCTTTTCTCTAAGTCCTTTTCACCAAACTTGATTTAAATAAACACTAAAACCATACAGAAAACTAAATTACAAACAATGCATAATCCAAGTTAGAAATAAGGCTTAAAATTAAATTAGCAGCACTGAGAGTTGACAGGTATCTCAAGCTGTTTAGTCATGATACACCACATCATTGAAGACACAAGTGAACACGTGCTTGGTTTGCTTCTTGTACACGGCCCCGTACCATAATAGGGTTTTCTCCTCTTCAATAGTCCGCAGTATAATGGTGAGCTGGAAAATTAACTCTGAATTTCCTCTTTTCAAATGCTCATAACTCACCTGACCCTTGAGTGAGAAATTCTCACATACTGTCTCAGGGTGAGGGCCATGTGATTCCCACCGTCTTCATGGAAATCACACTTCTCAGACCCTACAAAGGGCTTTAGCAACTTAGGGATTCACATCTCCACAGCCAAAGCTGTTGCTTTTTATTTCCTCTGGGTTTTATTTTCCTCTGTTAAACCTGTTGTAAGATATTTATGATGCATATCCATGAACAAGACACTGCGTACAGCTTCCCTTTCCTCCTCCCACTGTGTCTGTCCATAGCACTATAGTTCCTTCAAATAATCTTCTATGTGGTACAAGAAATGTGAAATAGTAAACTCATGTATAATAGGTATAATCCTACTAATCATGGAGGCTCATGAACTCATGTGATTTGTTACGTCTAATACTTTTTAAGTGTGAAAGCCCTTTTAACTTCAAAAATACTCATGAATTTCCACTTAAGGGTAATTGCACTTTTAGTTTCTGAACATTGAGAAAACAAATAAATGGCAAGAAGACACTGTGGATTATAAAGTCCTATTAATGAACCTTTGCTTTCTTAATTATAAGAGTAGGTTTGTGTATGTTAATCACAGCATATGTCTGAAAATGGTACATCTGTGTGTGAAATACATCATACATTTAATTTACAGACAAGCTTAGCACAGTCATGGATTTATAGAGCCTTCGTACTAACTCTGGGCCCTCCAGAAATCCTCTCCCTACATGTCACAAACTCCTAGTAGAGGAAAAAGGACATGGTCTCGAGTCAGAAAAATCTGGTTTAACTCACAGGTCTTCCTCTTACGATCTACATGAACTTACCCTATTTGATTCCCAGCTTCCTTACCTGATAAAGTTTAGGATCAAGGCTGTGTACATTAAAATATATGTAGTGCAAATATACAAAAAATAAATGCTGGAGAGGGTGTGGAGAAAAGGGAACCCTCTTGCACTATTGGTGGGAATGTAAATTGATACAGCCATTATGGAGAACAGTATGGAGGTTCCTTAAAAAACTAAAACTAGAACTACCATACAATGCAGCAATCCCACTACTGAGCATATACCCTGAGAAAACCATAATCCAAAGAGTCATGTAATTAATAAATAAATAAATAAATAGTCATGTACCACAATGTTCATTGCAGCACTATTTACAATCACCAGGACATGGAAGCAACCTAAGTGTCCATCAACAGATGAATGGATAAAGAAGATGTTGCACATATATACAATGGAATATTACTCAGCCATAAAAAGAAATGAAACTGAGTTATTTGTAGTGAGGTGGATGGACGTAGAGTCTGTCATACAGAGTGAAGTAAGTCAGAAAGAGAAAGACAAATACCATATGCTAACACATATATATGGAATCTAAAAAAAAATGGTTCTGAAGAAACTAGAGGCAGGGCAGGAATAAAGATGCAGACATAGAGAATGGACTTGAGGACATGGGGAGGGGCATGGACATATATACACTACCAAATGTAAAACAGATAGCTAGTAGGAAGCAGCCGCATAGCACAGGGAGATCAGCTCAGTGCTTTGTGTCCACCTAGAGGGGTGGGACAGGGAGGGTGGGAGGAAGATGCAAGAGGGAGGAGATATGGGGATGTATGTATATGTATAGCTGATTCACTTTGTTATACAGCAGAAACTAACACACCACTGTAAAGCAATTATACTCCAAGATGTTAAAAAAATAAATAATAAAATAAATTAAATATATGTAGTGATTAATATGTAATGGCAATAATGGCTAATATTTATTACATGTTTACTGTGAACCATAAGTTGGGCTTAAAATGTATAGATATACAAACAGTGTAAGACATAAACTCATAAACAACAATTCCATGAAGTATATTGTGGTGGTCAAGAGAATCCACATCAGAGTCCAAGCACTTGGGTTCAAATCTAGGCTCTGGGCTCTAAGACCTACTAGCAACATGACCAAGGACAAGTTATTTAACTTCTCCAGTATTTTCTTCCTCATCAGTAAAAAGGAATAACAATAATCCTTACTTTACATTAATAATATCTGTCAAGCGCTTAGCATAATGCCTGGAACAGAGTAAGAGTATGTAAGTGTTAGATTCTATTATTTTATAGGTGAGGCAATTGGGTTCACTAAATTAACTTGCCCAAGGTCACACAGATGCTAAAAAGCATAAATGGGGCTCTAATCAGATTTCTCTAATTTTACAGGTGTCGGCCTCTTTCAGACAGATACTTGCTCCTCTTCCCATTACTCCTGTTTAGGTTCAACCCTCCTGGGTAATGCAAGGAAAAGGCAACTCAATCTAAACAGTAGGCAACTATAATGACTTCAATCACGCACCAATTTATATAGGCCACCAGGAGAATGAACTGTTTTCCCATGTGAAGCCCCTCTCAGGGAACAATGAAAACCAACTGAGGCAACATAGACTTGCAGACCCTTGATTTAGCATATTGGTTGCAACTGAGATGAGCAGCAAGCAGAGTATCCAGAAGCACTTGAGCACACAGACCCCATCAATCCTTGAACGCACAACCCAGGTCTACGCCCTATGATTCCTCATCTCCCTCTGCTACGTAAACATCTGACTTGCTTTCGCTAAATTTTTCTCAAGATGAAGCTAACTTAATCAGGTTTTCACATCTTTCCTAAATATTAATCTACTGATTTACATAAGACTTGTCTCTTCATAATATGATTAACATAAGGAAAATGCCCTCTTACCAAGCCAACTCAGTAGTACATGCACAGTTAAGTCTTTGCAGAAATCTGTACCCAACTTGGTTGAGCCCCAAATATCCATACACCCCATTCCGAGGGTACAAGTAACCCGAAACAGGGCAGAATCCTTTCTCTGTATCTCACTGGCCAGATTTATCTTACTGCTAAAGATAAATGATATTATAAGTGTTATTCCACTCAAAATCCTAAGCCCAATATAGTTTATTTTTATTAATTCAACACGAACTAAATTAAAAAACTCAACTTCCAATGTATTTCATAAGACCTTTTACCATATCCCAGTGTGACTTATAATCCTTAAACTAAACTTCTATTTTGATACATCCCAGTTCTATCAACTAGTCTTGATAACAATCTCTCCTCTCCTCCAACACAAGAGTATTCACTTCTCATCAGTACTTAATAGCACTTTCTATTTTAACTTGACATCAGAAGTATCTGAAAAATTCCAAGGCATAAATTATAGCAGGCTCAAAGGGCTGGGAGCTCAATGAAGCTCTCGTCAGTGAACTTTCATACATCTGTATGATGCAAGGAATAAACTTTGACCATAGGACCTCAAAAACCTTCACAATCTGCTTCTCTCTGCACACCCCTAGGGTTTATTTTAAATTTTTTGAGACATTCCCTCTCGAAAACATTCAAAGATTCAAATCTGAGGGTTGGTCTCAAGCTTATACATATTCCCAGAGAGCCCTCATTTTTAGCCATATTTTAATGGACCATGCTTTCTGATCAGTACCACAAGCCTTCCACTACGTCCCTCCATTAGACAAAATTGTCACTTAAGTACTAGCAAAGTGGATTGGCATGTCCTCAGCAATTAACAGATAAACAGTGAACTGAAAGCTAGGTCTCCATTGCTACTGAGATGGTCAATATTCTTTAAAATTGTAATTAAAATTTCCATTAGAAACGCACAAAGCTCTCTTTGCCAAATTGAAAAGGACAAAACTGGTACGAAGAGAATTTCCAAGCTTTTGAAAGGTCATTATGAACAATAGGATTTAAAAAAAAAAAACTGTTTTAAAAAAATTGGCACTACCCCTTGAAACAAATTGAAAGAAAAATTAAGCTAAAATGTGACATCCATAACCAGGGTGCTCAGTCAGCCAGTTCCTTGCCAAAATAGTCCCAGAATCATAACTCTGTTCCATTATTCTTGCCTTTTTTGTTTGAAGAATTTTCTTTTGATTAAACCCCTTACAGTGTGGGACTCCACAGCATTCTGAAGGCGAGCTTGGAATGCAAGACAACTAATGACAGGGTGATTTCCCACAGGCAGACCTTCAGGAAGAGGTGGGCAGATTAGCCCGATTTAGGGCTCTCTTCTCAAGGAGCCTCAGGATCTAACAATCCAGAAAATGAGCTAAAAGGCAACAAAAGGCTCAATCTGGAAGACACCCAGTCAAAGCTATTTTCTTCTCCCAACACAAACTCAAAACAGGTGTATCACTTACTTTTAATTTTAACTCTGATAAACTCTCTGAACTTTCTGTTTATATACACAATGACTAAATTTAACCACTAATTCAACCAAATGGTTGACAGTTAAGCCCATCACTGTTATTACTGATTGTATAATAAATAATCACAGAGGAGTTTAAAAGCTGGAGCCCAAAGGGCCATGAAGCCTTACACGGGTAAGGAAGCTGAGGAAAAGGATTTTTTGTCATCTTATAAGGTATCAGGTTTCCAGGCAGCTCACTTTATAAACACACACTAAGTCAATCAGCTGGCCTGCCAGTCTCATTGATACCCTTTCTTGAAGGGTAAGGAAATAAGAGTATAAGGAATGAGAATTTCAGGAGCTATACCAGGCATCGCTCAGGTAAAAGGAAATAAAAACATGTACTGGGCTTCCCTGGTGGCACAGTGGTTGAGAGTCCGCCTGCCCATACAGGGGACACGGGTTCGTGCCCCGGTCCGGGAGGATCGCACATGCCACAGAGCGGCTGGGCCCGTGAGCCATGGCCGCTGAGCCTGCGCGTCCGGAGCCTGTGCTCCACAACGGGAGAGGCCACAACAGTGAGAGGCCCGCGTACCGCAAAAAAAAATAACAAAAAAAAACATGTACCGTGGCCTAAAGGAAGGTGGTGATTATGAGCAAACATGGCTTCCTGGCAAGTTCCTTTCTAAACAAAATCTTTTTTTTTTTTTTTTTTGCGGTATGCGGGCCTCACCCGTTGCAGAGCACAGGCTCCGGATGCGCAGGCTCAGCGGCTATGGCTCACGGGCCCAGCCGCTCCGCGGCTTATAGGATCTTCCCGGACCGGGGCACAAACCCGTGTCCCCTGCATCGGCAAGCGGACTCTCAACCACTGCGCCACCAGGGAAGCCCAGCCCTCTAAACGAAATCTTGTTTCTCTTTTTAAAGTACTGAACAATCAGCACCATTCCCCACCCCCACCCCCACCCCCACACATTTTCTCAACTCATCAGCTATCCTATTCTACCAAATAATAATCGCTACCATATATTGAGCACCAGGCTAAATACCATATTGTATCTCATTTAAAATCTCACAGCACTCCACAGAAGGTAAATATTTTCCTCTTCTTTTCATAAATGAGGGACATGGAAACCAAGTTTTAGAGAGCTTACATAACTTGCCCAAGTTTGCACAAATTGCAAAGGTGAGATTTTCACCCAGGTGTTACTGGTTTCAAGTTACCTCCAAACACAATTAGATCTAATATAAGGAACAAATATCTAGTAAAACCTTACAATATTGTGCCTCACTTTTTATACTTTCTCACCATCTTAACATTCCATCATGGGAAAAAAAAAAGGTGTTAGCCAGAAAATAGCATTGTTTAAAGGGCTCAAAATACAACGTCCACCAACATACAACAAATTAGCATCCAGAAACCAAGAGCTATGGGTCCTAATTTGACACAAAAGCTTGTAGTTCCTGATTTCTTGACCAAAAAATCTTGGAGGATGTTTCTGATTTTAAGAGAAGAGATATCATTCCAAGGGGCTGAGTTTCAGAGACAGTAGAAAGATTATCTATATTGTTGGGCTGTACCACACAGGCCTACAAGCCCTGTACTCACCCAGCTTCAAGACTGAAGAAAGAGCCCAGCATCAGTGACAGAGACATCAATGGTTTAATGGATGGGGAAGCTTAAGGTCTGAAGCAAGGTCCTGGAACAACACCCCACTGTCTGTGTGGCCTACAGTGGGCAGGACGCGGCGGCAGGCTTCACTCCCGAGGAGAAAGGGGCGGTTACTAGTTATAGGGGGAATTGACATCAGGTTGGCTCATCAGTTACCAGGGAAACCAGCAGAGGGGCCCACCCCTCACCACACCTTTGATAAGTTATCTTGTGGAGATGTTCTGATTTAAAGCTATAACAATGATTAGCTGGGGCCTAGAGCAAGTATGTAGGATATGTAGGGTATAGGTGAAGCAGGCATTGGTTGAGTAAGGGATGTACAGAGAGCAAGAGAATAGCCATCTTGAGTGGCCTGATAATACATATATCCTGGAAAGAAGGAAGGAAGGAAAGAAGGATGGAAGGAAGGAAGGAAAGAAGGAAAGAAGGAAGGAAGGGAACTAATAACAAAAAGCTTCTCCTCATGATACCTAAAATTTCTTTAATCCTTAATCTAGCTACAAAACAGGTAATATATATATATATATATATATAAAATTATTCAAACTAAGATGTGAATGATGGAGCTCATAGCTTTCCTGAAAGCATGTCCTTCAGCTGGAAGAGTAAACCAGGGCCCTAGAACAGTGGTTTTCAAACTTGAGTGTCTATCAGAATCACCTGGAGAACTAGTTAAACAGACTGCTGGGCTCTGCCCCCATTACTGATTCAGTACATCAGCTATGGGGCTGAAGAATGTGCATTTCTAGAAAGTTTCAAAATGTTGCTGGCTTCAAGACTACCCTTTCTGGGCTTCCCTGGTGGCACAGTGGTTGAGAATGTGCCTGCTAATGCAGGGGACACAGGTTCGAGCTCTGGTCTGGGAGGATCCCACCTGTCACGGAGCAACTACGCCCATGAGCCACAACTACTGAGCCTGCACGTCTGGAGCCTGTGCTCCCACAAGAGAGGCCGCGATAGTGAGAGGCCCGCGCACAGCGATGAAGAGTAGCCCCCGCTTGCCACAACTAGAGAAAGCCCTCGCACAGAAACGAAGACCCAACACAGCAAAAATAAATTAATTAATTAAACTCCTACCCCCAACATTTTCTTTAAAAAAAAAAAAAAGACTACCCTTTCAGAACTGCTGCTGTAGAACTGAGGCAGAAGTTTTTAACAGAAGCTGCTCAAATAGTAGCTGAACAGATTTTTAAATAGTAATTTGAAAAATACTACCTCCTCATCTCAAAACACTTCATGCTTCACCAGGAGTTAAAGGGAGACAGAAGATGGCTCATTTAGTCAAGAATGGAAAAGAATTAAAATTCAGAAGCTTAGATTTCTCTGGGCATGAGTGTTTTTGGCTGTGCTGTGTTTACTCTTGGAAAAATGCAGCATCCCACTTTTATTCTCAAAGGGCTTTAAATGCTTATTAAAAATGTTCTTTGAAATCAAATAGCTCTTTATAGCATCTGTATTTTGATGATTTGATTGTAAATGAATGAAAAGCATATGGATTAAGTCACACATGGTCTTAAAGAACTTCAGGCAAAAGTGTCTAATAAGACACATTGAGTTTACCAAATTGAAATGTTTGAAAGAAAAAGTCACTGGATAGAGGAAAATAATCTGACTTCATTCTAACTGGAATGCTTACATAGCTATATGTAAATATCTATATGTTAAGAGGTGAATATCATCTCTAGGTATCTGCATTTATTATTTCTGCCAAGGGTCTAATATATTCCCTTATTGTATTTAAGCTAACCACTCAATTGCATAATTATAAAAAAGAAATTTTATTCTGAAATAGGAGTTTCAGATAAATAATTAATAAGATAGATAATATTTGCCTTCTGACCATGGCTGAGCTTCAGCACCTAAGATAGCTATTGTATTATCATTAGTGGATGATCTACATGTACAAAACATATGCGGTAAAGAATATATTTAGATCTTAAATAAGATTTGTTTTCTTAGAGATTTACTTTTTTCCCTCCCAAAGCACATTTTAGAACAATGTTTTCCTGTGTTTATTGCAGAGGGAAGGGAAAGAGCACAGTAGAAGAGATTCAAAGGGAGGATCCACTTGGCTTTGTGTTTCAAAAACAATGAATTTAGGAGAACCAAGAGAAAAGAAAAATGGTTTGAGGGTTAGAGTTTGAACATGTGGGTTTCTACAGCTGTGGGTAAGGAAATGGAATATATGTAAATAGTGAGGAGAGTGGCCAGGCTAAGAGGCTGGACCTAAAAGACCTGGAGACAGAAATGCAGGACCCATTTTGAAAGCAGAGTCAGCATCTGGGCTGCACTTGAGAGAATATTAAACATGACCTCTGCTCCATAACCACATCATCTTTCCTTCCTGGATGGCAGTTAGAGCCATCTTGCTGTTGGTGTTCTTATATTACTGATTTATTCCTTCTGCTTATTTTTCATGGTCAGTCCTTCCAGAAACTTGTCTGTTATTAAAGTTACTACTGTTATTAAAATTTTCAAAGGACCAGATTTCAGTTTTGATGATCATCTGTTGGTTTTTGTTTGCTTGCTTTTTATGTCATCTTTATTATTTCTTTTTTCTATTGTTTTCATGTTTCTTCCATATTCTTTTCCTAGCTTTATAAGTTAAATGCTTAATATTTTTATGTTATTTTTTAAAAGAAATACATCTTAGGCTATAAATCTTCCTCTGAGTGCTGCTATAATTGCATCTCACTAATCTTCACATGCACTAGTTGTATTGTCATGTGTTTCAAAATTCCAATTTATATTTCCTTTTAAATCCTTAGTTTACTTAGAATTATGTTTCTAGGTTCCAAATGAATAACAATAGTTTTTATTTTATTGTTGATTTATAATCTATGGGTATTTTGGACAGGGACTGTGGTCTCTACCAAATCAATTAGTTGGGGAATTGTTATTAATGTTCCATGTTGTTCTTAGAAAAACATGTGTGTTCTCTAATCTCTGAGCTCTATGATATCTAAATCAACTTGTTAAGCACATCATTAAAATTTTCTACATAGTATTCAAATTTTTTCTTGCTGGTCTATTATTTATGACACTCCTCATACCCTGTAAGCAAGCAATTTATTAGTTTCTGCTTTATCTCTTCTATATTTCTTTTTGCATACACAAGCAGATACATATATTTTTTTATTTCCCCTTTCTCTTACACAAGAGATTATATATATACTTTTTGTGCTTTGATTTTTTTAATTTAACAATACATCCTAAAAAGCACACTCTATGAGTTTCATAGGTTTGCGTTTTATCTTTTCTTACAGCTATATGTACTCCATTGTATAAATGTACCATAATTTAGTCACCCAGTCTCTAATGTATGGGCAAATTACAAATAATGCCTCAATGCATAATTTTTTATGTATATATTTTCAATTTGGTGAGCTATATCTTTAGTGTAAAGTCCTAGAAGTGGGGTTGCTAGGTCAAAGAGGAAATGCATATGTAGATTTGTTATATATTGCCAAATTCTTCTCCATAGAGGATATACCATTTTTGCATTCCCATCTGCAATAAATAAGAGTGGCTCTTTCTTCACAGTCTGGCCAACAGTGTATGTTGTTAAGCCTTTAAATATTTGTCAACCTGGTAGGTTAGAAATGTTATCTCAGCACAATTTCGATTTGCATTTCTCTTATTATGAATAAAGTTGAACGTATTTTCACATGTTTAAGAGCCATTTTACATCATTTTTGTGAATTGTCAGTTCACGTCTCTTTGTTTATTTTTCAACTATTTTATCTTTTTTCCTCAAATGTTATTTTTAAATATATTAGAGGTGTCAACACTTTATCTGTGATATAAATTGCAGATTTTTTTCACAACTTGTCACTTGTCTCTTGATTTTGTCAATGGTGCTTTTTTCCATGAAGATTTTTTGTAATTCCGTAAAATTTATAAATCTTTTCTTTTATTGCATCGGGATTTTAAGTCATATTTAGAAAACCCTCTCCTACACATGGGTTATAGATTAATTCACCAATGTTTTCTTCTAGTTTCAGTTTTATGTTTACATCTCTGACCCATTTGATGTTTATTCTTTTGTATGGTATGAGGAATAAATCTAACAATTTTAAAATTCATCCCTGCCCCAGCAATTTTAAATAATTTTTATCCTATGATAAACTTCTGTATGTACTTGGGTATTTTTTTTGAAAGGAAATTTTTTTTAATTAGTTTCTGCTTTATAACAAATGTACTTGAGTATTTTGAACTTTCTATTCTATTTCACTGATCTGAATTTTTATGCACCAGTATCTCATTATTTTATTCTTCATTACCTTAGTTATTGAAAACCTTCTTTTACAGAGAGTTATTGCAGTCCCTCCCCACATGAACCCATAGCAGTTCCTTTTCAGTGTTTATTGGCCATGATTATGTTTTTTATATATATATTTTAGTATCAACTTGATTACCTCCAGGTAAAAAGCTTGGAGGTATGTTTGTTGGGATCATCCATGTATAAATTAACTTAAGGAGAATGATACTGAGATGTCTTATCCAAGACCAAGGATGTCCCATTTATATCATTTAGGGGTACTACATAATCTCCATATAAGGTCTGAACATTTCTTAAGTTAGTCCTAAGCACTTTTAGTTTTGGTGGGGAGGGGTGTATTATCAATGTAGTCCATTATAATTCCTAAATAAGGTTATTTGGGTGTACAAAAGCTATTTCTTTTTAATTTTATATCTTGCTACCTTGTTAAATTTTTTCAATGCTTAAGTTAGTTTTATCATTGATTCTCTAAGGTTTTTTAAGTAAAACCATCTGCAAATAGTCATTTCTTCTTTTCCAACCCTTATGTCCTTGATCGTTTTCCTTTGTCCAGTCACATCAGCTTATACATCCAGTGTTAAATAATACTGGAAGTGGTGAGTTTACTTGTCATGCTGCTGGCCTCTGTGGGAGTGCTAATTTTAGAATTTAAGTGTAGATTTTTTACCATATTAAGGAAGAATCCATTTATTCCTACTTTCTCAAGTGTTTTTATTAGGATGGAATTGTGTCAAAGTCTTTTTTCAACAACTATGGAACTATTTATATAAATTTTTTTTTCCTGAGATATACTATATAGAGATTCATATTAATAGATTTTCTAATATTGAATCATCTTTCCATTATTGATATAAATCACACTTGGTGGGCTTCCCTGGTGGCGCAGTGGTTGAGAATCTGCCTGCTAATGCATGGGACACAGGTTCGAGCCCTGCTCTGAGAGGATCCCACATGCTGCGGAGCAACTATGTCCGTGAGCCACAACTACTGAGCCTGCGCGTCTGGAGCCTGTGCTCCACAATAAGAGACGCCGTGATAGTGAGAGGCCTGCGCACCACGATGAAGAGTGGCCCCCACTTGCCACAACTAGAGAAAGCCCTCGCACAGAAACGAAGACCCAACACAGCAAAAATTAATTAATTAATAAACTACCCCCAACATCTGCATTAAAAAAAAAAAATCACACTTGGTCATGGCTTATTGTTTCTTTAATGTGGTGATGGAGTCTGTTCACTAATATTTTATCAAGGATTTTTGCATTAATATTCATGTCATATAGTATCGTTATCTTTATCAGGCTTAGGTAACAATGTTACACTAAAATTCACTTAAAGAGGGCTTCCCTGGTGGCGCAGTGGTTGAGAGTCCGTCTGCCGATGCAGGGGACACGGGTTCGTGCCCCAGTCCGGGAGGATCCCACATGCTGCGGAGCGGCTGGGCCCGTGAGTCATGGCCGCTGGGCCTGCGCGTCCGGAGCCTGTGCTCCGCAACGGGAGAGGCCACAGCGGTGAGAGGCCCGCGTACCGAAAAAAAAAAAAAATTCACTTAAAGAATTTGGATATTTTTCCTCATTTTCTTTATTTTCTATACTCTAAAACAATTTGAGTAGTATTGGGTTTATCTGACCCTTAAGGTTTTACATTTAAACCTTAAAACCTGATTTTTCCTGCGTTAGGCATTAGGATTACTTCTTCAAGATCACCCTCATTTGTCAGTAGAGTGAAGTGCAGTTACTTTAGTAGATGACAATATTGGTAGGGTGAAAGGGAGGAGTTGGTGTATTCTTTTTCTTTTAATTTCTGTGTGATTCTTAATTCTTCCCTCTTACTTCCTTCTTTTCCTTCTCTCCTACTTCTTCAGGGAAAACCCCATTTTCTCTATTTATCTCTTTATATCCAGAAGCAATGCTTCTGTAAGGCTGTTACCTCCAGTTACACTCACATTCAAGCCCCCTATTTGGGGCTGCTGCTATAAACTAAGTCCCAGACCTTAGTTTGACATTTTAGCTCACAGTATCAGAACTTTTTGGTGGAAATTTCTTAAATCTATATGCTAATCTTTGTCCTTCATGCTCCTCTGTCCCACCTTGGGTGTGTACAGACTAGCAGTGGCAATGGGTACTCCATTGGTAGCTCTACTTAAACTAGTACTTATTTCTCTACTTATAGGTAATTTGAAGTTTGTGATATTCTCTGTCTCCTAGAAATAGTATAGACATGGGTCATTTATGTCTCCTTTGTGTTGCATTTTTATTTTATAGTTTTGTGGGAGGGTTTGTGGAGAGCTCTGGACTTTGGTGGTCATCATTATCCTAGAGCCAATGAAAACTCTCCCTTATCTCTTTAAACATTTCCTCCCTCTTATTTTTCTCCTCTCTCCTTTCAGAACCCATATTATACATGTATTGGGCTCTCTCATTCTACCTTATATCTCTCTTAATTTTTCATTTATAGTTGCATAATTTTATATCATTTTTAATTTTTATTTTCTATCTCTTTGCTTCTGCTGTATAATATTCTCAGAATCTTGTAATTCATTAATTCTGCCTTCAACTGTATATATTTAACTCTCCCATGGAGATTTCTTTCCCAAATTATTCTTTCATGACTCCTGGATTTCTAGGATAATAAGAGTATGTACTTGATACTTCATAGGTATGTACTTAAGAGTATTAAGAGTTTTACAGACATACAGATAAATGGAACACAGTAGAGAGCCCAGAAATAAACCCACAAACTGGCAGTCAATTAATATTCAACAAAGGAGGCAAAAATATACAATGGAGAAGAGACAGTCTCTTCAGCAAGTGATGTTGGGAAAGCTGGACAGCAACATGGAAATCAATGAAATTGAACACTCCTTCATACCATACACAAAAATAACTCAAAATGGCTTAAATACTTAAATATAAGCTGTGACACCACAAAACTCTTAAAAGAGAACATAGGCAAAACATTCTCACACATAAATCGCAGTAATATTTTCTTAGTTCAGTCTCCCAACGCAAAAGAAATAAAAGCAAAAATAAACAAATGGGACCTAATCCAACTTACAAGGTTTTGCACAGCAAAGAAAATCATAAACAAAACAAAAAGACGACCTGTAGAGTGGGAGAAATTATTGCAAATGATGCGACCAACACGGGATTAATTTCCAAAATATGCAGATAGCTCATGCAACTCAACATCAATTAAAAAAAAAAACCAACAATCAAAAAATGGGCAGAAGTAGAGAACAAATGTATGGACACCAAGGGGGCAAAGTGGGGGGGGGAGGCGGGGAGTGGTGGGATGAATTGCAAGATTAGGATTGACATATATAGACTAATATGTATAAAATAGATAACTAATAAGAACGTGCTGTATAAAAAAATAAAATTCTAAAAAGAAAAAAAAAGGGCAGAAGACCTTAACAGACGTTTCTCCGAAGGAGACATACTGATGGCCAACAGGCACATAAAAAAGATGCTCAACATCACTAATTATTAGAGAAATGCAGATCAAAACTACAGTGAGGTATCACCTTACACCAGTCAGAGTGGCCATAATCAAAAAGTCTACAAATAATTAATGCTGCAGAGGGTATGGAGAAAAGGGAACCCTCTTACACTGTTAATGGGAATGTAAATTGGTGAAGCCACTATGGAAAACAGTCTGGAGGGTCCTTAAAAAACTAAAAATAGTTATCATATGATCCAGCAATCCCACTCCTGGGCATATATCCAGAAAAGACAAAAACTAATTTGAAAAGATACATGCACCCTAACATTTATAACACCACTACTCACAATAGCCAAGACATGGAAGTGAACTAAAAGTCCATCAACAGATGAATAGATAAAGAAGTATATTCAATGGAATATTGCTCAGCCATAAAAAAAGAATGAAATAATGCCATTTGCAGCAACATGGATGGACCTAGAGATGATCATACTAAGTGAAGTCAGAGAAAGACAAATTTCATATGATATCACTTATATGTGGAATCTAACAAGATAATACAAATCAACTTATTTACAAAATAGAAACAACTCAGAGACACAGAAAACAAATTTATGGTTACGAAAGGGAAAAGGGGAGGGAGAGGGATAAATTAGGAATATGAGACTAACAGATACATACCACTCTTTATAAAACAGACAAACAAAGATTCACTGTATAGTACATGGAACTATATTCAGTATCTTATAATAACCTATAATGGAAAAAAATCTGAAGCTCTACACCTAAAACTAACATAATATTGTAAATATAGTTTAATAAATTAAATAAATAATTGTTTAAGGTATTAAGAGTTTTAAAAGCTTATGGTGGGGCTTCCCTGGTGGTGCAGTGGTTGAGAGTCCGCCTGCCGATGCAGGGGACAAGGGTTCGTGCCCCGGTCCTGGAAGATCCCACATGCCACGGAGCAGCTAGGCCCGTGAGCCACGGCCGCTGAGCCTGCGCGTCCGGAGCCTGTGCTCCGCAACGGGAGAGGCCACAACGGTGAGAGGCCCGCATACCGCAAAAAAAAAAAAGGTTATGGTGTTTCACACATTTCCTGGTACCTAGTTGGTACTCATAAATGTTGGCTATTGTTATTATATATTTAAGATACTCAGCTCTAGCTCTCATTCCCATAGGGCCTTCAACATAGCCTCCTCTTCCTCTGCAGAGATCAACATCCTAGGCGCCAGGCATTTAGACCTATACCTACTTTCCATAACTCCATCATCCAATTTGATTTCACCTTCCACACACCCCTCTAACTTTCTGGAACCTCTTTTGGGTTCTGGCTTGGGTGTGTTTCCAAAAATTCCTTTACTGTATTTTATAATAACAGTAATAATAAAATCGAAGACATTGTTAGCAATTTTTATAGCCTCCATTCAAAAGCCAAGATAACCGTCCTTTCCATCCACGTCTGATAAGAAATTCCCTGCAGCAACATCCAGAACTTAGGTTGAAAACTGCCCAGTGGAATTTATGTCTGGCAAATTCTAAGAATGTGTTTGGTTCCTGGCTTTCCTGTCCATTTTGGAAAATCTTTTTGCAGTATCCTAGAACAGTCTAAGTTCCAAAGGAGAAGGTGAAACTCTTGACTGCTACCTGTATGGAAGGACGAGGGGAACACTCGCATACCCATCTGTGTATAGAACAAGCTTAAGTACTTTGAGTTTAATTGCGTTATACTATAATTTTTTCCAACTATACAAAAAGAACTGTATTAAGAAGGAAAAGCTTCAAAGTCAAATTCCCTTTAGGGAATTTATTTTACTATTTCTGAAACCTGAGTCAAATCCTCTACGCCAAATAATCCTTTTTTAAAAAAATCAAATTGTCAGCAATTAGGAGATGGGGAAAAAAGAAACAGAGAAGGAAAAGGAAGAGGAGACACCAACTCCAATATATTCTAGTGTACAGATTAGTGAAATCTTTGTCATATCTATTGTTGGTCAACAACATTTGCTGTAGAAGCTCTTTTTTAAGCCTATGGGTCAAAATCAGCCAGGTTTCCTGCTAAAAACGGGCCCTGCTGTGAATAATGTAGAGGAGAAAAAGAGCAGTCAGAGGGACTGAGCACAGCCTGGGCAAAGGATGATGGAGAAGATGAAGCTGGAGGCCAGGGCTCTGAAGGAGACACTTGAGTTACACTAATAAGGTGGTTGCAAAGGGAAATGCAGGATAATATGAAAACTACCAAGAACTACCCAGAAGTATGCTTGGATTTTTTTGTGGAACTGGTGAAAGGGTGGGGTTTTGCATGAAAGTTTGTATGAAGCTGGCAAGTATTGCATGTAGACAGAAGGCAATTCCTACATCTGGGTTATGGTAGGAATTGGATCTCTTAAAAGGTTATAGTAGGAATTGTGCCTCAACATAATAAAAATTTTAATGTATATAGTGGGAGGAAATAAATATGTTTTCTGCAAGGAAAGATAAAAAAATCTATCTTTACAAAATGTTGTTGTTGTTTAACCACGGTCTCTTTTCATAGCTCTCCCAGTGGCTTCAGTTAGGGACATTGACTCTGAAATACTTTGGATAAGTACTGAAGGTATTGGTCCCATCTCCCAGGACCACCATCAGTAGGAATAGAATTAATACTCGCTAATCAGCCCAGCACTGTATTGCCTTAAGCAGTACAGGTGGCCAAATCTAGATGAAATGCAGAAATCACACATCCCTTCCATTCCTGTGTGTTCTTGCCTAGTAATCTGTAATTCTCCTGGCTATAAACTGTTCCTTCCTAGCAACAACATACCATGATTTCACTGGCCATTCTTATTCATTAATACCAGCTGCTTAGCAGTGCCTGAAGGTATCAGAAGAAATATGTGTAGATGTTTTTACCATATGGTTTTTTAAAAGCTGATGAAGCCCTTTCATGTAAATCTGGGGTTGGCCAAGCACAACGTGCACACAGCAAAGTCCAGCAAAGTGAAATGAGAATCAAGGCTTCCTACAAAAGAAGAGTGCTTTTCTCTTTGTCACTTTGACTTATGACCTTCTTTGTACCTGGGTTACTAAGATTATCTAAAAATATCTCAGACAGTGTCACCACTGTGAATTTATAAATTGTATTTCAAAGATTACTCCTTATTGCAAGCATTGAACCCAAAGGCAGGGAATTTAACTCTTTTGATAAAAATGAAATCTCTTTTACAAAGTTGTTTCAGGTTGACAGTTACTTGCATTATAATTTCTTATTTGAGAGTCATGCTCAACAACAGGTTTTTATTACACCGAATGACACATAAAAATGTTAAGAATAATTTGCAAAACTTTTACTTCAGTTATTTTTATATTTTTTTAATGTATGTGTGTGTATGCATGTGTGTCTGTTAAGGTCTTCTGCCCTTTTTTTTTTCCTAAGCATAAGTCTTAAAAAAAAAGAAAATTTTTGTTACTCACGTTTCTCCAGTAGTAGCTGGTCTCATTTTGTCCCTGAATATGGGTAGATTCTTAGAGGAAAAACTCATCTCAAGCTTAGCCTTGCAAAGCTAAGGCAAGCATGCTGCTATAATTGAATAGGACATTATGCAGAATTCATAAAGGCTTTTGCCTGACATAGAATCATTAAGATAAATCAACTGGAAAAGAACAAGAATCTGGTACCTTGGCATGGATCCATAAAAAAATGTTGCTTTTCATTATGAGATACCCTTTGTTCCTTGTGGAAAATTCTGAATCTACATGGATGTATATGTATATGTCTACATGGGAGAGCTACAAAGAGAGAATAGACAGTTAGGCACGCAAACCAGCTATGTAAATATACACACAAGGGTATGTCTTTAGAAAGAGGATCCTTAAGATGTCATCTTTTTAAATGCCTCTGGGGCAATTGGATGCTTTTTTTTTAGGTAAAGGTCAAGCTACACAATTTCAAAAGTGATGACTTTCTAATAACATTTAAGATCAGAATAAAGCTTAAGTCAAGTGTAAGGCAAAGATTCAAGACACATGAGAATGTAAGATACGGGGTATATTTCATTTTCTCTTGTGTGGGCCCAAAAGGAATTCCTGCCTGTTCCCCCCTCATTTTTTTGTCCTCAAGAATTCTGTTAATCTTCATACACCAATAAGCCTCAACCACCAAAGACCTCTATGAGGGGGAATTCCCTGGCCGTCCAGTGGTTAGGACTCTGTGCTTCCAGTCAAGGGGTAATGGGTTGGATCCCTGGTTGGGGAACTAAGATCCTGCAAGCCAAGCAGCACAGCCACAAAAACAAACAAACAAACAAAAAAACCTTTATGAGGGATGCATATTTATTCTTCATGTTTTGGATGAGGGGGGAGGGTGTACTTATTGCTACATTTATAGATATTCTGGACAAAAATAATATCTACAGAACATTTCCGAGTTTGGCAATGCAACTACCAGAACTGAAACCAAAGAGACATCTTTTTCACTATAAATACCTAAAAAGGCTATAATCATTCACATTTTCTGATGAGAAGCCACTTTTAATTTCCTAAATAACATATTTGTTACATGGAACAGGGAATGGGGGCAAAATACATGATGGAGGCCTGAACTCCCATCCCAAGGGCCTCAGAGTCAAGGAATTGTGTGCAGTTCATCACAATAATAAGCTAAACATACATATTTAAATGTTATGGGAATCTAATCTCTAAGGATCCTTTTAGCCACTGTTTCCATGTGGAGGAATAGTCTTGTAGTGACAAAGGCATACTGGATAATAGCTAACCTGCTCCAGTTTCTTTAGGAAATGAGCTGAGTGAAATGATCTTAGGTCTAGGGTATAAAGGCCATTTTATGGTTCTAGTTGCACACACAAATACCATACCCACATGCTCAAATCTTTCCTTTTTATTTTTTTCTCTTGCCTACATTGAAATTAGAAGAGGTATATATGATAGCCAAAGGAATTGCCCTGCATCTTTAAAAAATAATTTTTTTAAATACCTTTGAGTTTAAACCAGGCATGGAAAATTTCAACCCAAAAGATTAAATTTGGAGAAAGTTACTAGCAGACGAGGACTAAAGTTATAATGGAAACCACATTGCAGACACTATTATGTATGAGTCATTACTAAAAATGTTGCTTCATATATATAGTAAGCTACATATATATACTGTATGCTACAAATTTACTGAGATCAGCTCTATGCATTATCTTGAAAATGTCCACTAATGTTTGCAAAGCATTTTAACCTTCCTAAGGAAAGGTACAAAAGAAAGATCCTTTCCCATAGAAGGTATACAATACAATTTGTGTCACTGAATTAAACTGGAATGCATTATTTCAGATTTTGTGATAATCTCACCAGGGCTAGAATTAAGGTTATCTTTTCTAAATACCAAAAAAAGCTCTGATTTCCTTAAGTAATGTCAGCAGGATGCTAGAGATGAAAGTGGGCATATCTAATTTGAAACCAATTTTTTTAAGTTGAATAAATTATTTGTGTACAAATACATCTTGCTGATAACAAATAACTCTAAACTACCAAAACATTCTAACATTCAGAGAATTAGCCCTCAACTCTGTGTGTTTTGAAATTGAAGTCTCCTTCCGGCATCTTCAATAACGGGGTGGGACACAGAGGGGAGGGAGCATGGGATAGACAGCAGTTAAGACTGGTCATCAAAAAGCTTCACATTTAGTTGGTGTTACCCATCCTAAATAACAAAGAAAGAGCCATTTACATCTAATATAGACACTCGGTTAATAAAAACCGAAAGAGCCATTTACATCTAATATAGACACTCTGTTAATAAAAACCAAACACAGAACTGAGTCATAATGCTCCATAGCATGTAAATGCCATGAACCCAGGGATTTTTGTCCATTTATTCACTGCTATGTACTCAGCAACTGTAGTTGCTAGCTCATAACTGGTGCTTAATAAATATTCAATAAATATTTATTGAATTCTTCCATGAATAATTAAATAACACCAGCTTTATCATTTTACAAGGAATAGGGATGAAGTTATCTTAACAGAGGAATTTCCTTTCCTATGCCTTCTGGAGAGGAATTAGCCATGATCTTAGAGATAGGTTTGGTCCTTGGTAACGAGTGAGGAAGCAGCAACAACTCCAGCTGGTGGGGAAGCCATACTGGAATCAGAACCCACATTCCAGGCAGGACCTCCTTTAATATTTACAGGATAGAAAAATAGTATTGGCAAAGCCCTCCAGCCAAAGACCACCAGGAAGACCTCTGTAGTGTGTTGGGATTATGGGGAACATGGGCTTTCTTATTAAGAAGGTGTTAAAAGGGACTTACAGGATCTGGGCTATGTTAAGTAATTGTGAGGACAGTTTAGGGAAGTGGGATTTCGCCTAGGATTGTGTGCTGCCAGGAAACAGATGTAATTTTATGTTTGGGAATTTCAGTAATTCTTATTTAGAAAATAAGAACACAAGAATGGAAATTAAGTTGTATCCATAAAGAAGTAGCAGCCTCTCACAATAACTAGAAGGGGAGGTTTGGCCATGTTTGGGTTTGGAAAATGTTCTTGTACTCAGAACATGATTCTCAGGTGGTCCTGTTTACATCTTGCTCCATCATGGTCACAGACTGACCTTGTCTGATGATGGTGTTCTGTGAAATTGCCCATGTTCCGTGGAGAACACCATTACCTAGCTGCAAGTACCAGGTCAGCTCCTACCCACCTGAAGCCAGCTCTCAGATGTCTGGAACGGCTTTCCTCCTTCTTGGGACCCAGGGACACCCATATATCATTTACCTAAGTCTTTAAACGTTAAAAATCAACCTAACTGTCAAATAAAGTATGTTTAATCCTTTTTCCTTGATAAATACATTCGTAACAACAAAACTGAAAAGGCTGTATAAAGCCATGGTTTTTATATGACTGAAAGTTGGCAAAATATTTTAAAAGACTGAATTTAAATACTATTGTGCATGTCTGAATCTCCTATTGATGAGTCAGTGATGTTTGTGTGAATAATAAAAGAAAAGACCTATATGGTCTATAAATTACTATGTTATTTATTTTATAAAATTTTCTTACGTACATTCTATGCAGAACAGTATGGAGGTTCCTTAAAAAACTAAAAATAGAATTACCATATGACCCCACAATCCCACTACTGGGCATATACCCTGAGAAAACCATAATTCAAAAACACACACGCACCCCAATGTTCACTGCAGCACTATTTACAATAGCCAGGACATGGAAGCAATGTAAATGTCCATCAACAGATGAATGGATAAAGAAGATGTGGTACATATATACAATGGAATATTAGTCATAAAAAGGAATGAAATTGGGTCATTTGTAGAAACATGGATGGACCTAGACACTGTCATACAGAGTGACACAAGTCAGAAAGAGAAAAACAAATATCGTATATTAACGCATATATGTGAAATCTGAAAAAACTGGTATAGACGATATTACTTACAAAGCAGAAATAGAGACAGAGACGTAGAGAACAAACGTATGAATACCAAGGGGTAAGTGGGGGCGGTGGTGGGATGAATTGGGAGATTGGATTGATATATATACACTATTGATACTATATATAAAATAGGTAACTAATGAGAACCTACTGTATAGCACAGGGAACTCTACTAATGCTCTTTGGTGACTTAAATGAGAAGGAAATCCAAAAAAAGAGGGGATATGTGTATACATATAGATGATTCACTTTGCTGTCCAGTATAAACTAACACGATATTGTAAAGCAACTATACTCCAGTAAAAAGAAAAAAAATATATTAATTTCTTCTGCTTTAAAAGTATCCACTCCTGGGACTTCCCTGGCAGTCCAGTCGTTAAGACTCCACCCCTCAGTGTAGGGGGCATGGGTTTGATCCCCCGTCAGGGTAAGATTCCACATGACACATGGCACAGCCAAAAAAAACACAAAAGTATCCACTCTTAAAAACCACAGAGTCGGGCTTCCCTGGTGGTGCAGTGGTTGAGAGTCTGCCTGCCGATGCAGGGGACAAGGGTTCATGCCCCGGTCCTGGAAGATCCCACATGCCGTGGAGCAGCTGGGCCCGTGAGCCATGGCCGCTGAGCCTGCGCGTCCAGAGCCTGTGCTCTGCAACGGGAGTGGCCACAACAGTGAGAGGCCCGCGTACCGCAAAAAACGAACAAACAAACAAAAAAACCCACAGAGTCATTCAGATCTCTGACTTTACAGAAAATATTATTGCCTGTTGTAATCTGAAAAAAATCGCATTAAGTGAAAGGAAAACTATTTTAACTCAGTGTTAATGTAATGGTTTCTGAGCTTATAGAATTTATTCTTGCTTAATGGTACTTTGTACTCTCAAACTAGGGGGTGTTTGTTGATATTGCTTGGCAGCTTTATGTCACAGACATGTAGGTGCTAAACTCAGATAACTCCCATATTTAAGCCCTTAGTTTACTATGGCTCTACGTATTAGTCAGAAAAAAAAACCAATAGGATGTATATATACAAAGCAAGAGATCTATTATAAAGAATTGACTCATGCAATTATGGAGACTGACAAGTCTAAATCTGCAGTGTGGTCTGGCAAGCTAGAGACCTAGGAGAGTCAATGATGCAGATGACGTCCGAAGGCAGACTCTGTAGAATTCCCTCTTGATTGGGGAGGCTGGTCTTTTTGTTCTATTCAGGCCTTTAACAGTGAGAGGCCTGCGTACCACAAAAAAAAAAAAAAAAAAAAAGTCTACAGATAAAAATTGCTGGAGAGTGTTGAGACCATCAGCACTGAACATGTGACTGAAACCCAGTTAAAGGCTCTATCTAAAATTTTAAGATTCTGGCAGGCAGGTGCAGAGAACTACTCATCTTAACACCTGCAGGAGACAAGTCTCTTATGTTCACAGGCCAGAAACATGCATGAATCAAGAGCAAATATATTTCCACCCATGTGGCTGACAGGGTCTTGATGCTCCGGCCTGGTGTCAAGCCTGAGTCTCGGAGGTGGGAGAGGCGAGTTCAGGACACTGGAGCACCAGAGACCTCCTGGCCCCATGTAATATCAATCAGCGAGAGCAACCCCAGAGATCTCTGTCTCATCCCTAAGACCCAGCTCAACCCAAGGGCCAAACAGACTCCAGTGCTGGATGCCCCATGCCAAACAACTACAGGAACACAACCACACCCATTAGCAGAAAGACTGCCTAAAATCACACTAAGTTCACAGACACCCCAAAACACACCACCGGATGCAGCCCTGCCCACCAGAAAGACAGATCCAGCCCCACCACCAGACCACAGGCACAAGTCCCCTCCACCAGGAAGCCTACACAACCCACTGAACCAACCTTACCACTGGGAGCAGACACCAAAAACAACGGGAACTACAAACCTACAGCCTGCGAAAAGGAGACCCCAAACACAGTAAGCTAAGCAAAACGGGAAAACAGATATGCAGCAGATGAAGGAGCAAGGTAAAAACCCACCAGACCAAACAAATGAAGAGGAAAGAAGCAGTCTACCTGAAAAAGAATTCAGAGTAATGATAGTAAAGATGATCCAAAATCCTGAAAACAGAATGGAGAAAATACAGGAGACGTTTAACAAGGACCTAGAAGAACAAAAGAGCAAACAAACAATGAAGAACAACACAATAAATGAAATTTAAAATGCTCTAGAAGAAATCAATAGCAGAATAATTGAGGCAGAAGAATGGATAAGTGACCTGGAAGATAAAATAGTGGAAATAATTACCGCAGAGCAGAATAAAGAAAAAAGAATGAAAAGAATTGAGCACAGTCTCAGAGACCTCTAGAACAACACTAAAGGCACCAACACTTGAATTATAGGGGTCCCAGAAGAAGAGAGGCTCTGAGAAAATATTTAAAGAGATTACAGTTGAAAACTTCCCTAATATGGGAAAGGAAATAGTCAATCAAGTCCAGGAAGCACAGAGAGTCCCATACAGGATAAATCACAGGAGAAACATGCCAAGACACATATTAATCAAACTATCAAAAATTTAATACAAAGAAAACATATTAAAAGCAGCAAGGGAAAAGCAACAAATAACATACAAGGGAATCCCCATAACGTTAAAAGCTGATCTTTCAGCAGAACCTCTGCAAGCCTTCTAGAAGGGAGTGGCAGGACATATTTAAAGTGATGAAAGGGAAAAACCTACAACCAAGATTACTCTACCCAGCAAGGATGTCATTCAGATACAACGGAGAAATTAAAACCTTTACAGACAAGCAAAAGTTAAGAGAATTCAGCATCACCAAACCAGCTTTACAACAAATGCTAAAGGAACTTCTCTAGGCAGGAAGCACAAGAGAAGGAAAAGACCTACAAAAACAAAGCCAAAACAATTAAGAAAATGGCAAGAGGAACATACATATCAATAATTACTTTAAATGTAAATGTATTAAATGCTCCAAACAAAAGACACAGACTGAATGGATACACAAACAAGACCTATATATATGCTGTCTGCAAGAGACCCACTTCAGACCTAGGGACACATACAGACTGAAAGTGAGGGGATGGAAAAAGATATTCCATGGAAATGGAAATCAAAGGAAACCTGTAGTAGCAATTCTCATATCAGACAAAATAGACTTTAAAATAAAGACTATTACAAGAGACAGAGAAGGACACTACATAATGATGAAGGGATCAATCCAAGAAGAAGACATAACAATTGTAAAGATCTATGCACCCAACATAGGAGCACCTCACTACATAAGGCAAATGCTAACAGCCGTAAAAAGGGAAATCGACAGTAACACAATAATAGTAGGGGACTTTAACACCCCACTTTCACCAATGGACACATCATCCAAAATGAAAATAAATAAGGAAACACAAGCTTTAAATGACACATTAGACCAGATGGACTTAATTGATATTTATAGGACATTTCATCCAAAAACAACAGAATACACTTTCTTCTCAAGTGCTCATGGAACATTCTCCAGGATAGATCATATCTTGGGTCACAAATCAAGCCTTGGTAAATTTAAGAAAATTGAAATCGTATCAAGTACCTTTTCCAACCACAACACTTTAAGAATAGATATCAATTACAGAAAAAAATTGTAAAAACTACAAACACATGGAGGCTAAACAATACACTACTAAACAACCAAGAGATCACTGTAGAAATCAAAGAGGAAATCAAAAATTACCTAGAAAGAAATGACAATGAAAACACGATGACCCAAAGCCTATGGGATGCAGCAAAAGCAGTTCTAATAGGGAAGTTTATAGCAATACAAGCCTACCTCAAGAAACAAGAAACATCTCAAATAAACAACCTAACCTTACACCTAAAGCAATTAGAGAAAGACGAAGAGAAAAAACCCAAAGTTAGCAGAAGGAAAGAAATATTAAAGATCAGATCAGAAATAAATGAAGGAAACAATTGAAAAGATCAATAAAACTAAAAGCTGGTTCTCTGAGAACATAAATAAAATTGATAAACCATTAGCCAGACTCGTCCAGAAAAAAAGGGAGAAGACTCAAACCAACAGAATTAGAAATGAAAAAGGAGAAGTAACAAATGACACGGCAGAAATACAAAGGATCATAAGAGATTACTACAAGATTATAACTATATGCCAATAAAATGGACAACCTGGAAGAAATGGACAAATTCTTAGAAAAGCACAACCTTCTGAGACTGAACCAGCAAGAAATAGAAAATACAAACAGACCAATCACAAGCACTGAAATTGAAAGTGTGATTAAAAATCTTCCAACAAACAAAAGCCCAGGACCAGATGGCTTCACAGGTGAATTCTATCAAACATTTAGAGAAGAGTTAACACCCATCCTTCTCAAACTCTTCCAAAATACAGCAAAGGGAGGACACTCACAAACTCATTCTATGAGGCCACCATCACCCTGATACCAAAACCAGACAAAGATGTCACAAAAAAGGAAAACTACAGGCCAATATCACTGATGAACACAGATGCAAAAATCCTCAACAAAATACAAGCAAACAGAATCCAACAGCACATTAGAAGGATCTCATACACCATGATCAAGTGGGGTTTATCCCAGGAATGCAAGGATTCTTCAAAATACACAAATCAATCAATGTGATACACCATATTAACAAATTGAAGGAGAAAAACCATATGATAATCTCAATAGATGCATTCAACACCCATTAATGATAAAAACCCTCCAGAAAGTTAGCATAGAGGGAACCTACCTCAACATAATAAGGGCCATATATGACAAACCCACGGCCAACATCATTCTCAATGGTGAAAAATTGAAACCATTTCCTCTAAGATCAGGAACAAGACAAGGTTGCCCACTCTCACCACTATTACTCAACATAGTTTTGGAAGTTTTAGCCGCAGCAATCAGAGAAGAAAAAGAAATAAAACGATTCCAAATCGGAAAAGAAGTAAAACTGTCACTGTTTGCAGATGACATGATACTATACATAGAGAATCCTAAAGATGCTACCAGAAGACTACTAGAGCTAATCAATGAATTTGGTAGAGTAGCAGGATACAAAATTAATGCACAGAAATCTCTTGCATTCCTATACACTAATGATGAAAAATCTGAAAGAGAAATTAAGGAAACACTCCCATTTACCACTGCAACAAAAAGAATAAAATACCTAGGAATAAGTCTACCTAAGGAGACAAAAGACCTATATGCAAAAAACTATAAGACACTGATGAAGGAAATTAAAGACAGTAAAAACAAATGGAGATATATACAATGTTCTTGGGTTGGAAGAATCAACACTGTGAAAATGACTATACTACCCAAAGCAATCTACAGATTCAATGCAATCTCTGTCAAACTACCAATGGCATTTTTCACAGAAATACAACAAAAAATTCCACAATTTGTATGGAAACACAAAAGACCCTGAATAGCCAAAGCAATCTTGTAAAAGAAAAATGGAGCTGGAAGAATCAGGCTCCCTGACTTCAGACTGTACTACAAAGCTACAGCAATCAAGACAGTATGGTACTGGCACAAAAACAGAAATATAGATCAATGGAACAGGATAGAAAGCCCAGAGATAAACCCACACACATATGGTCACTTTATCTTTGATAAAGAAGGCAAGAATATACAATGGAGAAAAGACAGCCTCTTCAATAAGTGATGCTGGGAAAACTGGACAGCTACATGTAAAAGAATGAAATTAGAACACTCCCTAACACCATATACAAAAATAAACTCAAAATGGATTAAAGACCTAAATGGAAGGCCAGAAACTATCAAACTCTTAGAGGAAAACATAGGCAGAACACTCTATGACATAAATCACAGCAAGATCCCTTTTGACCCACCTCCTAGAAAAATGGAAATAAAATCAAAAATAAACAAATGGGACCTAATGAAACTTAAAAGCTTTTGCACAGCAAAGGAAACCATAAACAAGACAAAAAGACAACCCTCAGAATGGGAGAAAATATTTGCAAATGAAGCAACTGACAAAGGATTAATCCCCAAAATATACAAGGAGCTCATGCAGCTCAATATCAAAAAACAAAACAATCTAATCCAAAAATGGGCAGACCATCTAAACAGATATTTCTCCACAGAAGATATACAGATTGCCAACAAACACATGAAAGGATGCTCAACATCACTAATCATTAGAGAAATGCAAATCAAAACTACAGTGAGGTATCACCTCACACCAGTCAGAATGGCCAGCATCAAAAAATCTACAAACAATAAATGCTGGAGAGGGTGTGGAGAAAAGGGAACCCTCTTGCACTGTTGGTGGGAATGTAAATTGATACAGCCACTATGGAGAACAGTATGGTGGTTCCTTATAAAACTAAAAATAGAACTACCATACAACCCAGCAATCACACTACTGGGCATATACCCTGAGAAAACCATAATTCAAAAAGAGTCATGGACCACAATGTTCATTGCAGCTCTATTTACAATCACCAGGACATGGAAGCAACCTAAGTGTCCATCGACAGATGAATGGATAAAGAAGATGTGGCACATATATACAATGGAATATTATTCAGCCATGAAAGGAAACGAAATTGAGTTATTTGTAGTGAGGTGGATGGACCTAGAGTCTGTCCTACAGAGTGAAGTAAGTCAGAAAGAGAAAAACAATTACCATATGCTAAAACATATATATGGAATCTCAAAAAAAAAATTGCTCTGACAAACCTCAGGGCAGGACAGGAATAAAGTTGCAGACATAGAGAATAGACTTGAGGACATGGGAGGGGGAAGGGTAAGATGGGATGAAGTGGGAGAGTGCACTGACATATATACACTACCAAATGTAAAATAGATAGCTAGTGGGAAGCAGTCACATAGCACAGGGAGATCAGCTCGGTGCTGTGTGACCACCTAGAGGGGTGGGATAGGGAGGGTGGGAGGGAGATGCAAGAGGGAGGTGATATGGGTATATATGTGTACATATAGCTGGTTCACTTGTTATATGGTAGAAACTAACACAACATTGTAAAGCAATTATACTCCAATAAAGATGTTAAAAAAAAACACAAAAAATTGCTGGAGAGTGTGTGGAGAAAAAAAAACCTTCCTACACTGTTGGTGGGAATGTCAATTTTTGCAGCCACTATGGAGAACAGTACGGAGGTTCCTTAAAATTAATGATAGAGTTACCATATGATCCAGCAATTCCACTCCTGGGCATATATCCAGAAAAGATGAAAACTCTAATTCAGAAACATACATGCACCCCAATGTTCATAACAGCACTACTTACAATAGCCAGGACATGGAAGCAACCTAAGTGTCCATCGACAGATCAGTGGGTAAAGAAGCTGTGCCATATATATATGTGTGTGTGTGTATATATGTAAATATAATGGAATATTACTCAGCCATAAAAAAGAATGAAATAATGCCATTTGCAGCAACATGGGTGGACCTAGAGATTACCATACTAAGTAAGTTACACAGAGAAAAACAAATATTATATGATCTCACTTATATGTGGAACCTGTTTACAGAACAGAAACAGTCTCACAGACTTACAAGAGAAACTTATGGTTACCAAAGGGGAAGGGGTGGGGGGAAGAATAAATTAGGAGTTTGGGATTAACAGATGCACACTACTATATATGAAATAGATAAACAACAAGGATTTACTGTATAGCACAGGGAACTATACTCAACATCTTGTAATAACCTATAATGGAAAAGAAATTTTTTAAAGAATGTATGAGTGAGTGTGTATGTATATGTATGTATATATGTATACTTTTATTATACTTTATTTAATATATATATACATATTTATATATAAACCAAATTACTTTGTAAATCAACTATACTTAAATTCTTCAATAAAAAATCTATAAAATTTAACTGTCATTTAATCCTTATCATAACCCTCTGAAGTAAGCATACTAATCATTTAATAGATGAGGAAAATGAATCCTAGAGGTTCAGTAACTTGCTGAAGGTTGCACAGGTAAGTGGGGGAAACTGGGAATTGAAACCAGATCTGTTTGACTCCAAAAACTGTGTTTTTCTCATCTTCCCACACTGGGAAATATTGGTGTTTGCTCTGGTAACATCAGTCAAATAGAGGTTTGCTCCTGAAAACCTATGAGAAACACTGTCAGTGCCCGTACCTCGTCCCATCCTTCTTCCTTATAGTTATGTGCTCAACTCTCCCTGTGGTAAAAGTAACAAAATCTCAAGATGCACTATCCCTATTCTGTGGATAGGTTAGAAGACTCAGGAGGTTAGGGAGAACAGAAATAGAAAAGGAACTAACTCCATTACAAAACGGTACCTGCATGTCTGCAATATAAAATGGCTATCTCTACAGACCACTCGATGATTGTAAACACCCAGACACCAGAATTGAATCCATTAATGACTGTGCAATTAAAATAGAGTCTTGTACAGTCACACCGCAAAGAACATCTCCCTGAATAATGTTTTATGGCGGAATGTCTTTTGGTTTTCAATACCCAACCTTTATGGAACATATGTATCTTTCAGCACAACTTATTTTGGCTGACATCTACATAAAAGGAATCTATATTTATATCCCTAAAACTCATCGTGTTAATAGGGTTCTCCAGAGAAACAGAATTAATAGGATATGTAATAAGGAAGAACAAATCTGACTCCATGTTGGATCTGTTTCTTTTACTTTAACCTTTGTGCTCTGTTGCCTGTGCTTAGTCATGTTGCCTCTGCACCTTTTGTAAAAGATTGTTGCCTATGGCCTGAGATATACAGGATAGCCCCGTTCCCAAGGCTCTGACTTTTAAAGGTATAACACTCTTCCATTCAGATAGAGATAAAAAGCTGCAGAACAGAGGATAACATTTGTTACAGGAACATCATGACCTGACCTACGTGGACAGCTGCAAGAACAAAGGATTCTGACACGAAGAAGTTTGCAGCAACCAACCACACCCCCTTCCCTTTCAGTATAAAAGAAGCCTGAATTCTAACTCAGGTAAGATCATTATCTAGGACAGGGGTCCCCAACCCCTGGGCCACAGACCAGTACCTGTCCACAGCCTGTTAGGAACCAGTCCACACAGCAGGAGGTGAGCAGTGGTCAAGCAAGCAAAGCTTCATTTGCCGCTCCCCGTCACTCGCATTACCGCCTGTACCATCCCCCCACCCCACCCCTGCCCGTGGAAAAACTGTCTTCCATGAAACTGGTCCCTGGTGCTAAAAAGTTTGGGGACCGCTGCTCTAGGACATTATTCTGTCATTTTCTAGGTCTGCTGGCTTTCTTTGCCCCAACAACCCATCTCCCATTTTACTGGCCTGTTGTGTGGTGAGCAGAACAATTTTGGACTTGGTAGCTGATATATACAGATATATATAAGAGGAGATTTATTACAGGAATTAGCTCATGTGATTATGGAAACCAAGGAGTCCCATGATCTGCTATCTGCAAACTGGAGACCCAGGAAATCTGGTGGTGTTCAGTCTGAGTATGAAGGCCTGATAACCAGGGAAAATGATGGTATAAGTCTAAGTCCAAAGGCACGAAAATTAGGGAGCTGAGGGTGTAAACCCTGATATTAATCCAAAGGCCAGAGAACCAGCAGTGCTGATGTCAGCGGTCAGGAGAAGATGGATGTTTCAGCTCAAACAGAGCAAATTCACCTTTCCTCTGCCTTTTTGTTCTATTGAGGCCCTCAAGAGATTAGATGATGTCCACTTGCATTGGTACAATGATCATCTTTACTCAGTCTAACAATTCAAATGCTAATCTCTTCCAAAAACATGCTCACAGACACACCCAGAAATCATGTTTTACCAGCCATCTGGGCATCCATTAGTCCACTGAAGTTGACAGATAAAATTAACCATCCCACTCATTACAACATATTAAACAAAATGATGTATAGGAAAATTCTACAATTCCAAGTGCAATTGCTAAAATGTCAGACTCTATACAGACCTTTTTTAAAAGCTGAAGAGTGCTAACAGAGGGGAAGTGCAACGTTACTGTATGCAAAACAACTATTTATAACCACTATTTTTACTGTGTGGGAATCAGGAAGCAATATTGTAAGCATTTTACAATTATTACTTATGTATGTAAGTAATATACATAATAACTGTTTCAGTTCTATTTAAGGAAATTGGTGGTAAGGGAATGGTGTATCATATTTACTACTTAAAGTAATGGGGAACAAGCTGAAAGTCAGCATTTGTTGCACAGAACATCTGAGTTTCAGAAATGAATTTCTGATATTAAGAAGGTTATGTGCAATTTTATTTCAATAACTTACGTGGCAGTGAAGATGTACTTATCACCCTATCTTAAAAGAATACAAAGTGTCCATTTCCTTTCTTACACCCTGGACATCAGGAAGCTTTCATTGTTACCTCATCTTGGGACTTGATTCCCTTGGAATCATGAGCAACAGTGGATTAACAAAGTCAGAAGATTGTTCGGTTTCCCTCTCCCTGTCAGCAAACAACATGCACCGTGGTGGCGAGCAAGATTTTTGGTGGCAGGAAGGCCTTTGTGATGTTGCCAAACTCCTGTGGAAGGTTGTGGAGCCTGCAACAACTGTTGTTTGCACAGAGGCTGACTGCTAGGATTCAGCAGCCTAGAGTAACAACTTCTAAATATTTACTGAGTGATCACTGTACTGGGATTACGTTGATTGTTTAAATACAGGTAATACACAGAAAGTCCTGATTCCTCTTCCCTTGGAGTCAAAAATGAACACAAAAAGGAGGACATGGACTGAGGCAGCTTTTCAGAAGTGGATGAAGTCCCTGATGCAGCCTGCGAGAACTTCTTTATATATTCACCACGTTGTGAATGAATAAGTTCACTTTTGTGAACTCTGAGCATGGAAATGTGCTTAAAGTTGCTGGGACCTTGCTTGATGACAATCCTAATTAAGACCTTGATGCTGTCAAAGATACAAAAAAATCTTTCCTCTTAGACAAAGAGAGAATGATGGGGTAGGTGCTACTATTTCTTAAAATCCATCCCATCTTCATTTGCAAACGTATGAGCTAAAAACAGTCTAGCTTTAAATGAAGCAGTACATGAAGATGAATCTGCTTAAGACGTAGAGGATAAGGAAGGCTTCTGCTTCAAAATCTCTGTACTTTATAAACATGAAAGTTTTGTGTTTTTCTCTTTTCAAATCAAATATATACAATTTAATGGATTTTATAAAAAATCTTATCTTCTATTATCTTTGCTCATGGGGAGGAAAGATTACAACTGTTAGTCTAAGTTGGTAACAATGCAAAGTAAACTCCTACTTGTCCCATCAAAACATTAAGATATCTTGGGCTTCCCTGGTGGCACAGTGGTTGAGAGTCCACCTGCCGATGCAGGGGACATGGGTTCGTGTCCCAGTCTAGGAAGATACCACATGCCGCAGAGCAGCTGGGCCCATGAGCCATGGCCGCTGAGCCTGCGCGTCTGGAGCCTGTGCTCCGCAGTGGGAGAGGCCACAAAAGTGAGAGGCCCGCGTACCGCAAAAAAAAAAAAAAAAAAAAACCATTAAGATATCTAAATATGGTAACATTCATCACACTTTAAAAAGGGGCTGACAATCTACTCTCCAAAAGAAATATTTTTTTCTTCCCATGGAAAAAAAAGAAGTTTTCATAGTTATGCAAGCAAGCAAACACACACACACACACACACACACACACACACACACACACACATCTGCATGATCTTATATTTTCAAGCTAAGGAGCAATGATATAGAACGTAAATTATCTTCCATATGTTATGTATTAGTTATTTCTCTTATCGAACACTCGATGTATAAAAACTGAAGCACATGCACATAACACACTCTTTCTTCTTCCAAAAACATTCAGATTTGTGGTGTCTAAACTAAAGTAGATACTCTCCAATGTTTGTTTCTTTCCTTTCTTTATAAAGAAATATAAAAACATAAAATCCCTTCATGTATTGTAATGTGATAAGGGTAGACCACAGCTCATAATTATTACCCAGACTGGGAGACTTTATGGCAAAGAAAATGAACAATTTACCAGTCACACGTAACAATAAGAATGACTCTCACAAGCATAAAACCAAACATTAGAATCCAGACGAAAGAATACATACTGTATGACGACATATACATCAAGTTTTAAAGCAGGCAAAACCAAGCTCTGATATTTAGGGATGTATGCTTCAATGATAAAACTATAAATAAAAGCAAAGAAACAAAATCCCCAAAAAAGACTGTGGTTTCCTTTGTGGAGACACTAAGAAATAATGACTGAGGGGTATTTCTGGACCAGTGACAATATAAGTAAACTAGTGTTTGCTTTGCAGTAAATAGATGAGAAATAAACTGTGCTTATGGCTGTAGGCACTTTTCCATCAGTGTGTTTCACTGGATAATGTAGAATTGGAAAAGACATAATTTGTGAATCCAATTATATTTCAAGAGTCTAAGAAAAGGCTAATACTTTCTGGTCCTCAAATTCCACCTTTGGAAATCTACTTTAGAGACATAATCTCTTTAAAATGTCTTATTCCTCATGATATTCACTGAAAAATTATTACTACTTTGGAAATTAATATAACCTAAAATCCAACAACAAAGAAAATGGCTTAAATTGTGTTTATAAATGATCTGATCTAATTATAAAGGTAGTATAATTATGACTATGTTTTTAAAAAATTCTATCCATGGAAACAAGACTTGAAAGATACAATAAAATGTTAAAAGTGAGTTTGAGTAGTAGGAGTACAGCTGATTTCTTCTTCATGTTTGATGTGATTTATATATTTTCCTCTAATTAGCACTTATTAATTTAGAATATTTTAAAAATAGACTGCTGTCCAGTTTGGGTAGACCTTTTATATGGTCGTGACTTAACAGGACTTATTTATATTTGACTGTGCAACATGTTGGAGTTTCAAGTGTCTTACTTCTTCAAAGCCTCCTGGGAATCTTATAGAGAAGGATTATCATTCTTTGGTCAGCTGAAGAAACAGAGGCACACGGAGCTTAAGCAACTTGGCCTAAGTCACACAATCAGGAAGTAGGAGAGCCAGAATTTGAACCCATTCTTCTTAATTCAAAATTCTGAAATTCATTAAACTATACCATACATACATGTAGGGTTACACATATATGATTAGTTACAAATAAGAATAACAGTAACTAATCCTCTCTAAAAAATAGAGTAGCAATGTCCAACAGTGAGATCCAGACTTACCAGACAGATATCATATTAACCAGTGATTCTCAACATTTTGGGGGAAGATACAGATGCCTTTGAGAATCTGCTGAAAGCCAGAAAAAAAACACACATACAGTGTTTGTTTGTTTTTTTACCTTTAATTCAAAAAATCTATGAAGCCTATCCATATACCCCTGGTTTTAAATCCCTGCCTACATGAACATGAATTCTAGATAGCAACAGACTAGTATTGAGTATCTAAGTGGCTGGAAAAAATACAGCTTAATTATGCAGAAAGGAGTGTTTAGGACAAACATTTTTTTTTTCTCCTCAAGCTTCAATAAAATCCCACAAAAAAGGACAAAGACAGTGGAAATAGCACTACTCGTTGTCCACTGTGAAGTTTTCAAGGATGGCAGATCTTATCCTTTCCTTCCCACACCCAGAAAACGTGCAAAGGACTCCTCAAGGTCCATGATAAATCCCTACTGCCCCTGTATATTGTATAAAAGAGAAGCCGAAGGTTTTCTTCACAATTACTTCTTCCCTGTACATAGTCCTGAACCCAGATGGATAAAAATGGAAATATAGTAATACAAAGCTGATGAGACAGCTCCAGGCATGAGACCAACCTTTCTTGCTCAGATCTTCCCTGGCAAGTGGATCTGAGATACTTGAAGGAGAGAACAAAGGACACCCTCAGGGCCCTGACATGCTCCATGCTGTGCTTGCCAGGAAGCTCCCAGCACATCACACTGGGCCAGATCATCATTCATACATGTTTAGCCATATTCTCTCATCCTAGCTCCAAATCCCAAGACATACTCATTGGATTATGACTATGAGCCTGTTTATGTTGCCTCCCCACCCCATCATTCTTTCCCCTCCCAACCCCACAAGAATAAAAAACTGACTCAAAGCGTGGTGATGGTTAAGGTTATAGATATAAATATCTGGAATCTCACATGTTACAGAACAAGCGGACTACCATGTGCTGTAGCACAGTGTTGGAGGACCAGGTTGTAGTGCTTAAACTGATGTTTGTTCCCTCTGCAGCCATGGTCTGTATCCTCCTCACCTACCCCAGTGCCACATCAGATGGGGATGCAGGTTCTGACTAGAAAATATGGGACAACTACAATAAAGTTCAGAATGGACATTTATGAACCCCTTACTATGTGCCAGGAACTTTGAGTTAGCGGCTTTCAAATATTTTATCTTACCAAACCCCAAATCCCTGTGAGATCCTCATTTTATAGGCAAGAAAAAACCTAGAGGCTCAGAGAAGTCAAGTGACTTTCCCAGTGTCACACCTGCCCTTGACTCTTGCTCAGAGGAATAGAGCATCTGGCTCACAGTCCTACTGAAATAAGCTTTCTAACCGCAACCAACCAGGACACACAATTAATGACACTATCAGTTCATGAGCTTAAATTCAGGATCCCTCAACAAAGCTTTACTAAGGGATCTCTCCCAGACCCATCCTCCAACTGTCTTGGGGACGTAAGCATGACAATTGCTTGTCTTAGCTAAGGTTTCTATGCTTCTGTTTTTTATAAAATGGGGAAGGCAATATCAGACTGTTTTCTACTTCCTGAGCTCATATCAAGAGCAAAAATAAGTTATGTGGATGTGGCTAATTAAACAGAATGTCCATTTTGATGTCTTGTTGGACTCAGGCACAGGGAAATTGTTTTGCAGTATGAATTCTGAGCTGGCACAATGAGAAAAGGAATAGCAACTATGGTTGTATCATAAGTAAGAAAAGTGTTTCAAGCTCATAAAACATAAATGCTTAGTACAAAATATCTCACTTTCATTTTCTCATTGTCCTCATTCAATTATTATTTTATCATGTTTTCTCATTTGCATCCTCATAATATAGCTTATATCTTTTTGGAAAAAAAATCAAGATTTTATTTTTTTAATTGTGACAGAGACTAGCTAAATTGTTCAATAATTCCTTTAATGCTTCCTGAGAATTCAGATAAACTACATTTCTCAGTATCCCACACAGTTAGTTTGGAGTTATGTGACCAATCCTGATCAGTGGAAAGAAGATAGGATGAGGTAAGGACCACTTTCAAGGCCTGGCCCTAAACCCTTGCATGATTATTTCTGCTCTCTCTGTTCTTCCACAGCGATCAAGGAATCCACAGATTGAAAGTAATGATATCAAAAAACGGAATGATCTACATCTACCTGCAGATTGTGATAAGTGCAAGAAATAAGCTGTTTTTGTATTAAACCATCGAGATTTAGATATTACTTTTATAGCACTTAGCATTGCTTATCCTGATTCTATAGTAAGACAATTTATATTATTCTATCTTTTAAGACTGGGAAACAAAAGGTAAAAAAAAAAATTTTTGAAACCCTAGCAAATTATACAAACTTATAGGTCATTAAGCCCAAGGGAATGTTTCCAGTTCCAGGCAGAATTCCCAACATTGATACACAATTATCTGAGTCCCTGTTTTCAGTTCTTTTGGGGATATACCGAGAAGCTGAGTACTGGAGCCTACGGTAATCCTAGGTTTAACTTTTTGAGGAACCACCATACTACTTTCCACAGCTGTTGCACCACTTTGCATTCCCACGAACAGCGCACCAGGGCGGCAGTTTCTCTACATCCTCACCAACACCTGTTATTTTCTGTTTTTATGATAATAGCCAACTTAATGTAAGTGATATTTATTTTTATACATGTGTCCACTGTAATTAGTCTTTGTTAATTATGAAAGGTAAGAATAGAAGATTAAATTTGAAAAAGATAGATAATATCTATATTTTTAAATAAATTAAAATTTTTATGAATGTTTCTCAGAACTTTGTTTTATACTAAAAATTTAACACTAACATTAACGATTTTAGTGAACACAAAGTGATTAAGTATACGGTCACAGGCAAAGCCCGTTAACAATTCCTGGGGAAAAAAAATAGAATCTGGGTAATAAAGTCTAACCTTTTTTTCCTTTGGCTTAGTCGAGTTTCACACGCTCACAGGATGCCGCAGACAGAGGCCTCGCACCCGGCACTTCAGAGGAGAGTCCCTTGTGATAAACGACGCACCCCCACACTTCAGCTCCGCGGGCGTCCTGCACAAACACTACCGCAAGATACTGCAATTCAAGATGGCGGCAGCAGGCCGTGCGCAGAGTCGCTGCACCTGGCACTTCCAAGCCGGAGCAGCGCAGCTGCACCTGATCCATTGAGAACTCCGCCCCTCCCCCCGCCCAGATTCCTGTAAAGCAGCCCCTCCCATGGCCTGCTGGGGAGAACATGTGCTCTAGAGCTCGGTCTCATACCTCTCTAATTCTCTGATCAAAGAAAAAAACTTCCCTTTAATCCTGAACCGAACTTGGTCTCATTCTATTGGCTCAGATGACACCAGGCAGGAGGACCCTTGTTGGGGACTGTCTAGGGAGGGTCGGTAACAATACTTTGTTATATGTTTAAACCTTAATTCAACATTTTGTGATGTCACTGAGTTTTAATGGCTGTCATCTGCAAAAAGTTCCTTGCACCGATATTTAGAACCACATGGAAAAAACTGTATCATTGGTTGTAAATCCTGGAGTTTAATTTTCAATTTCATCTCCCAATTTTCAATATTTTTCTGTTAAAATACCACTACTAGTGGTATTTTTTATTTTTTCTGATACATCTGTTTTCTTGTAAATGAATCAGAAAGTATTAAAATTTTAAATTATCATCAAATAGTTTCAAAACTCACTAAAACTCTCGATTTGAAGGATTTTTTTAATCAGTTTAGATATGAGAAAATTTGTATGTGACACATTTATGTTGTTTTTGACAATAAAATAACAATGGAACATTTCCAAACATCCAGTTTCAAAATGATTTGTTCATAGCAGGAGTTTCTTTTGAAAAGCAATTACTTTCTCTTTCATTGTTAAAACATCACTTTAAACTTGAGGGATAGATTGTGTTTATATTTTCAAACAATGCCTGCTGTGTAGCATACTACTGCCAGCCACTTGTTATCAGAGAAGAAGATACCAAATTTGGAACACTTGCCTTTTTGTTTAAAAAAGGCAAAATACATTTTTAAGTTAAACAACTCTTTAGTACTTTGCCATGAGAAATGTGGTGAAACTGTTATAGTACAGAAGATTTCCACAGTCTCTTCCCATCTTATTACAAAATCCACTGCTGTTTTATTTTGTTTCTGTAAAACTAAGTGCATCAGTACCTTCTGTATCATGGAAAAGGCAATACTTCAGGATAGGATTGTAGCAAGTGAAAGAGTGAGCGATGTTGTCAAGCCCGCTGCTTGGTGGGAAACAAAGTACTAAAGTGACCACAAAATACTATCTCCCTCCTTCTATCCTTTACAATGTGACCTTGCAATTTGACTTTGCAGCTTCTTCCATTGAGAGATAGACTATTTCCCCTCCCTTTGAATCTGGGCAGCCCTGTGACTTGTTTCAGCCAGTGGAATGTGGCAGGAACACCAGGATGTGAGTTTCAAATCTGGGCCTCTAGGCATCTCATACTCCTACTCTTACTCTTGAAATTCAGCCACCAGGTGATCAAGCAGGGGCTTCTTAGAAATACAGATCCTTGAGCCCCTTTCCCCAGAAATTCTGATTTATTGGGTCCGGAGGTCTATATTTTTATCAAGCATCAGAAGCAATTCTGACTCAGGAAATCTTCCGATAATACTTCAGAAACCCTGTGAGTCTTGGTTATGAAGCAGCCTCAACTCTAAGCGTATTCTAAGAATCAGAAAATACATAAGAACTAGTGTTCACTCATAGTCTAAAATGTGTGTCACCTTTGCAAAATTCCTGGGTTTGACTCTAGTCCCGACTTTGCATTTCACTAGATTTGTGATCTTAATTCCCCTAACCTCTCTGAGCTTCAGTTTACCTAGTTGTAAAATGGGAATTTTACCCAGCTCTTTAGTCTTTTGTAAAAATTAAATGAGATAAGTTGTATAAGCATTCAGCACAGAACCTGGGTCACAGTAGATGTTCAACTGTTTATTATCCTTGACTCATTATTATATTGTCCTCTTTAAGTACCTACTTCCTCCCAAAGGGCTAATGTGAATTTCTGGACAATGCCAAATCCCTCAATGAAAACCCCGTCTCACACCAAGTCAGGCTCTGGAATCAGTCACACTTTGGTTCTTGTCCCCAACTCTACCTCTTATTAGCATGTGACCTTGAGACTTAACGTAAGTCTCAGTTTTTGCATCTGTAAAACTGGGACAAAGGTATTACCTTATACCATAAGGTTGTGAAGATTAGAAGAGTTAATGTATGTAAAGCCCTTCGCCCAATGCCTGCCACATGGTAACCCACAGCAAGTATTATCTATTAGGATTATTTCCTCAGGGCTCTTTCTTTTTTTTTTTTTTTTTTTATGGCTGCGTCAGCCCTTAGTTGTGGCATGCAGAATCTTTGTTGAGGCTTGTGGGATCTTTCGTTGTGGTGTGCGGGCTCTTTGTTGCAGCGTGTGGTCTTCTCTCTAGTTGTGGCATGCAGGCTCCAGAGCACGTGGGCTCTGTAGTTGCGGCACAAGGGATCTCTAGTTGAGGCACATGGGCTCTGAATTTGTGGCGCACAGGCTCTGTAGTTGTGGTGTGCAGACTTAGTTGCCCTTCAGCATGTGGGATCTTAGTTCCCCAACCAGGGATCGACCCCATGTCCCCTGCATTGGAAGACAGATTCTTTACCACTGGACCACCAGGGAAGTCCCAGGGTTCTTTCTCATACATCCTGAAACTCCAGTTAAGAAAAAGCACCTGCATTTTTACAAGAAACAATCTAGAAACTCAGTGGTAAGGTCGCATCATCACAGGTGTTCTTAGTATATACAGGGAGTATCCTGTAACATGACAATATTGCTGGAGCAATTAGAGGGGGGGGCCACCAGAGAAGAGGGAGAGGCCACTAGAGGTTTTCCTGAGGCACAGAACCTAAAAGCAGACACATCTGGTATTTGCAGCTGCCACAACAGGAATAAATTTGAATGATATTGTCAAAAGCTCACCTGTGAGTGAACAAATGATGTTAAAGCATATGTGGCCACCGAAGAACAGGTCAGACAGAGCTGCGAGGCCCAGGAGTTATTTGGGAAGATGTAAAGGTATCCTCTCTTCTCCACTGTTTCTTCCAACACAGGCCCTCCTAGTCCCTTGTCTGAAAAAACACAGCCCTTTTAACTGATCCTTCTGCAGTTCCTCCTCTCCACTCAACACACTGTGGCCAGAGTTATCTACTTGAAACTTGAAACCCTGCTTGCCTCATGTCACACTCCTGGGTAAAAACCTACAGTGGCTGATCCTGTTGGGTTCAACGGAAATGCTTCATTCTTACTGCAATCAGCTTCACCCCTCCACACGCATGAAATTCTTCTCATTAAGAACATCAGTAATCCTCCAACTGCCAGAGGTAGGGCACAGTGATGCTCTCCTGAACATTCAGGGGCCTAGTTACGTGGTTTGGAGTCGTCAAAATTTCCCCAGGCCCTCGCACCTTATACCTCATTTCAGTGCATCCTAGCCAGGATAAAACAAGATGCTTTAGTTTGTTTTAATTTGCATTAATAAGAAATCTAATCAGGGGTATGAAATGTACAGTGTGGGCATATTGTTAGTAATTATGTAGTACCTTTGTATGGTGGCAGATGGAAACTAAACTTATCGTGGTGATCATTCTGAAATGTATAGAAATATTGAATTACTATGTTGTGTAACAGGGGCTAACACAGTGTTGTAGGGCAATTATACTTAAAGAACAAACAAATTCATAGAAAAAGAGATCAGATTTATAGTTACCAGAGGCAGGGAATAGGGGGAGTGGGAACTGGATGAAGGTGGTCGAAAGGTACAAACTTCCAGTTATAAGATAAAATAAGTTCTGGAGATATAATATACAACACGATAAATATAATTAACACTGTTGTATGTTATATATGAAAGTTGTTAAGAGTAAATCCTAAGAGTTCACATCACAAGGAAAAAAATTTTTTTCTATTTTTTTAATTTTGTATCTATATGAGATGATGACATTCACTAAATTGTGGTAATCATTTCATTATGTATGTAAGTCAAATCATTATGTTGTACACCTTAAACTTACACAGTGCAGTATGTCAACTATATCTCAATAAAACTAGAAGGAACAACTTTTTAAAAAGAAAATTCTAGGGACTTCCTTGGCAGTTCAGTGGTTAGGAATCCACACTTCCACTGAAGGGGGCATGTATTCCATTACTGGTTGGGGAACTAAGATCCCACATGCTGCGAGGCGTGGCCAAAAACAAAACAAAACAAAACTTTAGGAAGCAATTTAAAAAATCTAGTATAGCCGAAAATTTTCCCATTTTTGTATTTTTCCACTGGTTATATTTTATTCTTATTTTTTTGACAAGATTTTCTCTAACACTTTTCAATTGATTTCATTTTTAAGTAAGTTCCTGGAACTGGAAGCCCTGGTTATCATAAAAAGTCACTTGCTTAGACACATTGTAGGAATCTCCTATAATCATGTCACATAATAAGTCCTTTCATAAGCCTGTCCTGTGGCTTACTTCAGGACTGGAGGGTGGGAATCTTCCACAAGTTGGCAGCTGAAGCAGTAGTGAGATGTCTCTCATGGGAAGGGGATGCCCAGACTGAGTGAGGTGTGAGAGAGTTGCCTTGTATTCCTCAGAGTATTAAAAAAACTAAAAAAAAAAAAAAAACTGTAAACATTAAAGAGCTTGCCTATAGTACTTTGGTGCTAAGCATTTTTCTGAGATTGAAGTGTTCTTTCTCCTCATATTAAAAACCTTTCCAGTGTGGTAGGATTGTCATGAAGAAAGAGAGGTGGAAATGCTGAGAGACTGGGAGACTAGCTTGGCCCTGAAGAGAAAAATGTCTGTATTGAGTTCCTGAAAGGGCAATGGGAAGCCTTACACCATGTGGGGCTACATCTGCTTATTTCCTTAGTGTTGGAGGGTCTTCTAAAGCAGGATTGATTTGGAGGAATCTGGAGATGTCTATAGGTACTTCGTATGCCTGTTAACTTTTCCCTCTTAAAAGTTGAAATCCATGACTTCCTTGGTGGTCCAGTGGTAAAGAATCCTCCTTATAATGCAGGGGACGTGGGTTCCATCCCTGGTCAGGGAACTAAGATTCCACGTGCCATGGGGCAACTAAGCTCACGTGTCACAACTACTGAGCTCGCACACCTCAACTGGAGCCCACATGCTGCAAACTGCAGAGCCTACGCTCCCTGGAGCCTGCACGCCACAACTGGGAAAAAGAGAACCTGCACGTCACAACTAGAGAAAAGCCCACACCCCACTAGAGAAAAGCCCACACCCCACAATGAAGAGCCCATGCACCGCAATGATAGATCCCGCATACCTCAACGAAGATCCAGCGTGCCACAACTACGACCTGACGCAGCCAAAAATAAATAAATAAATAAATAAATAAACAAATAATAAATAAAAAGTTAAAATTCCGTTTAATTGATTATAAGGTTTTCAAGTAAGAACTCTGGGCTATCTAGAGAGTATTTTGTCATTTCCTGGATGGAGTCTTGTTTTTTTTGTGTGGGTGTTTTTTCATTTTTTGTTTTTTTCTTTATTAACTTTAAAAAAAAATAATTTTGAAGCAACCTAAATGTCCATCAACAGAGGAATGGATAAAGAAGATGTGGTACATATATACAATGGAATATTAGCCATTAAAAGGAACGAAATTGGGTCATTTGTAGAGACATGGATGGACCTAGAGACTGTCATACAGAGTGAAATAAGTCAGAAAGAGAAAAACAAATATTGTATATTAATGCATATATTTGGAATCTAAAAAAAATGGGCATAGGCGATCTTATGTAGAGAACAAATGTATGGATACCAAGGGGGAAGGGGGGGTAAGATGAATTGGGAGATTGGGATTGACATATATACACTACTATATATAAAACAGATAACTAATGAAAACCTACTGTATAGCACAGGGAACTCTACTCAGTCCTCTGTGGTGACCTAAATGGGAAGGAAATCTGAAAAAGAGGGGATATATATATACTTATAGCTGATTCACTTTGCTGTACAGTATAAACTAACACAATATTGTAAAGCAACTATACTCCAATAAAAATTTTTTTAAAATTATTCTGGGTGTACAAAAAAGTTGTCCAAATAATTTCCAAATACTCAGAGTCTCACAAGTTAACATTTTACTGCACTTGATTTCTCTGATTCCCCCTCCGCCTTTCCTGGATGGAGTCTTGAACCAAGCAAACCGCGATCACCTGAAGAGGTAATCTAGGATCCGAAAAAAAAAAAAAATTGTTTTAATGTTCTATTGTTAGCGGTGGTCTCGTTATATTCCTTAAAAAAAGTATATGGACTCTTAGTATTTCAGGAATCCCTGAGAATTATTTATGGGAGAGCAAATAGGTTTTAACCCTTTAGCAAAGGAAAAAAGACTTATCAAAGCCCTAGTCAGGTGAGGACCATCCTTGATCCACCTCTGTCTCTAGTTGCAAATTCTCAACATATTTCTCAAAATGTTCAAAGGACCAGGGCTTTACTAAGTAGTTCTCAACAATAACGTCTTCGTAAACCTCACTTTCTGGAGCTGATAGCCAAAACCAAAGCTTATTAAAGTCTTTAATTGGAATGTATATGCAAATCAAAACATGTTATAACTTTTAAACAAACCGATTCAAAAGAACTATCTACCTGAGCTTTTATGCCACCAGATATCATACTTTAGGGTGCATAAGAATGACACAACGCACATATTTAAATGTACATTCCTGGCTTCACCCAGCGATACCAACCCAGGTATCTTTAATAGATGGGTCAAGGCCACAATTTGAAAAACACTTCTTTAGACTTTTTTCAAATACAGCAGAAATTGCTAAATACCATGCACCATATCTTGTTACCGAGTTTGCCAAGGAAGCATTCTGAAGTCTGCCTACCAGACAGGAAAGAAGGAAATACCATGTGGCTAGCTGTGTCCTCTCTCTTTATAAGAAAAGCAAAGCCCCCACCCTAACAGAATTCCTCTTACGTCTTCTTGGCCCACATTGGTCCCATGACCAATGATAGTTACGAGAGAGTCTGGAAAACACGTAATGTCTACTTCAAAAGGGGAGGAAGCAAACATATGTTGAATACCTATTATATGGAAAGGTCTGGATCAAGTACTTTCACATTTTTTAAAAATCCCAGTTAACATAATACCCCAAAGTCCCTTGCTTTCACCACATCACCTCTGCTCTCTTTCAGAGTTATCATGGTAGACAATGTCATCACTCCAGTCCCTTTTCTAAAAAGAGAGCCTTTTAAACGTTTCCATTTAATGTATTTTAATCACTCAAAATTGAGTTTCCAAGTTTGTCTCTAAGCTGTATTACACTTTCTTTTCTTGATTGAGGTCCTTTATTCTCTTTTGTTTATTTCTGGCAGTAAAAGAAAAATTTTTATGCAAGCTTTGAGCACAATACTTTTAATCCATTAGAGATCTGAATAAAAGGAATCAAATCCCTTCCCAATATTCCAAACCTAAGATTCTCAAAGCAGCTATTATATGGTATATGGTGATTGTCCTGAGAGATTGGTATATTAAAATTTTTCTTTTGTTCTCATTTTTTAAAAGGAAACTAAATGCAAAGAAAAATGTTAATACAATGCACAAGATACAAATTAAAACATGGAAGTCAGGAAATGCAAAGGTGAATGTTCTCATAGGAACCTCAGCTTATATGCCCTGAACACATTCATGATGATCTGTCAGCACTACACATTTTGTGTTTCTGCTGATAAACCTGATGTTCCTGTCACCAATCACTGTGAATCTGTAATTTCCTGGACAGTCATTTTAAGTATAAAAGTGAAAGAACTACTATTGGAACCACTGTTTATTAAAATTTGCATTTATTTTTATTCTCTGCCTTGTATGTATTTTAAAAATATACCTATTTGGATTCACAAATTTTTAGTTCCCATCGCCAGAAGAACTACTGCCGGGGGACTTCCCTGGTGGTCCAGTGGTTAAGACCCTGCACTTCCACTGCAGGGAGCGAGGGTTCAATCTCTGGTCGGAGAACTAAGACCCCACATGCTGCGCGGTGCGGCAAAACAGTTAAAACAAAAAAAGAAGAAGAAGAAGAAAGAAGAAATGCTTTTGGATCAACATGATGCTAAAAACTCTGTTCTAGTAATCACAGGATCCCTATAAGAGGGAGGCAGGAGAATCAGAGTCAAAGAGAGAGAGAGATCAGAAGATGCTACACCGCTGGCTTTGAAGAAGGAAGAGGAGGCCACTAGCTGAGGAATGCCAGTGGCCTCCAGAAGGTGGAAAAAGCAAGGAAACATATTCTCACCTAAAGTCTTCAGAAGAAATGCAGCCCTGCTGGATGCCTTGATTTTAGCCCACTGAGACTAATTTTGGACTTCCAACCTCCAAAACTATAAGATAATAAATGTGTGTTGTTTTAAGCAAAAAAAATATATACACTATTGATACTAGGTATAAAATTAGTAACTAATAAGAACCTACTGTACAGCCCAGGGAACTCTACTCAATGCTCTGTGGTGACCTAAATGGGAAGGAAATCCAAAAAAAGAGGGGATATATGTATACGTATAGCTGATTCACTTTGCTGTACAGTAGAAACTAACACAACATTGTAAAGCAACTATACTCCAATAAAAATTAATTAAATAAAAAAGAAAAAATAAAGAAAAGAAAAGAAAAGAAATAAACACTGTTTTATTCAGTGAACAGTTCAATCAACATAGCTCCAAATCGAGTCAGACTGCATGTCTGACACTTAATTGAATTATTTGGACATGTTACTATTAGAAGCATCCAATCTCACTCCCATAATAGGAGGCTGTTGAGCATGTACCACTCTGATTTCTCTGACTTTGCAGGTTAAACCCGCTGAGGGTCTGGGTCTCTTCCCCACTGCCATCTCACTCCCATCCAAGCTGAAGAAGGGAATAGAAGGGTGAGCTATACAGACTAAATATTGAGTGTATTGCTCCATTCCCCAAGTCTGTCCCCTTCTTTTAGTAGGAACCCTGCTGTAGAAGTAATTGTCAGCCTAGAGCAGGGGTCGGCAAACTCTTCCTGTGAAGGGCCAGATGAAAAGCATTTTTAGCTTTTCAGGCCATAGGGCGCCTGTCTCAACTACTCAGCTCTGCTGCTGGAGCACAAAGCAGCCTCAGACGATACTTAAACATGTGTAGCTATGTTCCTACACAGCTTTATTTACAAAAACGGACAGCAAGCCAGATCACCGTTTGCCAACTCCTGGTCTAGAGAACTCTGCTTCTCCGTTTTTTTCTTATTTTATCAAGGATATATTCTTTTTTTTTTTTTTGCGATACGGGGGCCTCTCACTGTTGTGACCTCTCCCGTTGCGGAGCACAGGCTCCAGACGCGCAAGCTCAGCGGCCATGGATCACGGGCCCAGCCGCTCTGCGGCATGTGGGATCCTCTCGGACCGGGGCACGAACCCGTGTCCCCCGCACCGGCAGGCGGACTCCCAACCACTGCGCCACCAGGGAAGCCCCAATATATTCTATTTTAAAATAGCTCTGTAACTCAACACTTTTTTATATACAGTGTTGCCTAATTCTGTTTTATCTTGCCATTGCTGTTTTAATTGATTCTACCATTTATCCTTCTAATCATAAAGCTTCTAGGTGCTACTCGTTTCCCTTCTTTTTTTTTACCTTTACCACAACCCAAATTACCCCAGCCATCATCAGCTGGTGAGTACAATTGATACATGGGCTGTAATGCCTGTATTAATTAGTTATCACTGTATAACAAAGCACCCCTAAACAACTACTATTATTTTTCCTGAGTCTTTGGGTCATATAATTATCTTGCCTTTTTAGTACTTGTTATTCAAAATGAATTGATAAAATTATTATAATTTCCCCCCTAAAAAATTCATTGAGTTTTAATTGCCTCAAAATCATGAATTTTAGGAAAACTGACATTTTTATGCTATTAAGCCTTTTCACCCGGGACCAAGGTATACTGTTCCACTTTTTTAGACCTTGCTTTTATGTCTTTTCATACAATTTTATAGTTTTACTCAAGTAGACCGTTTCTTTTCTTAATTCTGTTCCTAAGCATTTTACAGGTTGTGTGACTGTCATTGTTGGGACATTGTTGGTTTACAAACTCAGGAATTTCCCCAGTGAAATCTGAAAACAGCTCCTGAACACAGAGGGCAGGGAGAGAAGAAAGAAGCAGCCACTCCAGATGCCTAGGCGGCAGTTTTAATAAGCAAGGGAACTTACAAGGCTTGTCTCCTAAGGCTGCAAAATGAGTACATCTCCACACCTACCCATCAGAATCTTGAGAGTTTGTATAGCAGCCTTAACAGGGTTCAGCCCCGCGTACCATCCAGATGGTCTCAACAACACATTATCTCTCAAGGCTGCGTCCTTGAAATGGCTCTGGCTGTGGGAATGGTGAGCGAAATGTACATTCCAAGGATGGAGAGGGATGAGGAATCTCTGATTGCCTGCGTCCAGTTCGCAGGTCAACCGGCAGTCATGTCCTTCTGATGACCTCTGCAACAGATATTTTCACTTGTAGTCAATGATTGTTAATACACAGATTTCGATTTTGGCACATTTATGTGACATTGGTTTTTACACGTTTCTCTTATACTCGACCTCTTTATCAAAGTTAACTTTTAATGTTAATTTCTCTTCTAACAAAATTATATTATACTAATTTTTATTGCAATTCTTTGAAAAAAATTTTTCTTCTCCTTTCTTAATAATATTCCTTACTATGCCAGTTATTGTTATAAGCATTAAACAAAATAATACATGTAAAGCACTTAGCACAGTGTCTGGCAAATAAAATAGTAAGCACTTAGCAAATGTTAGCTATTATTATGATTTTGATTATTTATTCAAGACAAATTTAAATTTTATGCTATTCTTTTTTTTTTTTTTTTTTGCTGTACGCGGGCCTCTCACTGTTGTGGCCTCTCCCGTTGCGGAGCACAGGCTCCGGACGCACAGGCTCAGTGGCCATGGCTCACGGGCCCAGCCGCTCCGCGGCATATGGCATCCTCCCAGACCGGGGCACGAACCCGTATCCCCTGCATCGGCAGGCGGACTCTCAACCACTGCGCCACCAGGGAGGCCCTATGCTATTCTTTACTCATTATCCTACTCTTAGCTATGAGATCTTTTGACTATATAAACAGGAAAAAAAAAAAATCCGTGTGGAAAACTCTGGGAAACAGTATACTATTTTGTATTTCATGTTCCTAATACCTTTATTCCTGTTATGTCCATGGAAGATACAAATAATTCTCTAGGACATGAAACACCACTTATAGTTCAATTCTAAAAGTTAAATATATTTAAGATTTTATACTTTGATCAGAGGTGTCAACAAGCTGAACTTTTAAATGAAAAGTGTAACACTTGTAAAATGCAGCTTTAATATAGGTAATGACCACATTAATTAAAGCAAGCCTTCTTCTGTAAACTTAATGTTGAGAATAAACTACCTTTCTAATCTTGATCTTCCTCTTGATGATGCTTTCCCAAAGTACTATCATTTTTTCATAGGATTAGTCTATGCTTGCTTTAGGCAAATGTGTGTATTTTTCTGCTTTTTCTCTTTGCAAAAATGTACTAGTTTTCTTAATCTAGAAACCACAGAAGTTGGACACAGGGAAAAATTGAGGGGAAAGCATGGCTGAAACAGGGATACTGTGTCTGCCTTTAGGTTTGTATCTAACATATAACTGTATTTAGTCACTTTGCTCAGTGGGCTAGAGAATGGTTTTATGAAGCAAAGATTACAAGGTTGGTCTCATAAATATTGATATCACTGTTTCTTGGCCAAAAGACTACATCTTTAAATAAAACAATAATAATAAAGGAGCAGTGCTTTACAAGCATTACCTCATATAATTCCTGACTATAACCTTTGGTCCACAGATAAGGAAATCAAGGCCTCATGAAGCTGAAGATCACATAATCAACAAGGAATTGGTCAAGTTTGACTTCAGAGCCTGAATTCTTAACCACAAAACTATACTTTCTCTTTTACGCTTGTGCTTCTGTTTAAGTCTAAATGTCTCCTAAATAAACTTTTATTTTTTACTCAAAACTCTCTAATGGCTGCAAATGCCCACTAGAATTGACCACAACGTATCAAAAGTCATATTGCTATAACTGTACCTATGTACAACATATAGATCACACAAAATAGCACTAGCCACACACTGAGGTTCAAAGTCATTCGGGACAGGCTCTGGGCAGGCAGGCGGTGAACCAGTCATGGGTCAGACATAACTCAGTCTCTCCTTCACTTGGCTTTTTTTTCTTGAGGACCTGATTGTGCAGCAAGGCCCCAGTATACTTTTAACAGATAATTACTTTCTCTTGGGCAATAGAAGTGGTTATGCTCTCCGAGAGAACAGACACTTTTCAAAGAGGACAAGCCAGAGATGTTGGAAGAAAAGCAGAGAGGGAGTTGGTGTTCTAATTCATTTCAGTGGAGAGGTTTTCCTGTTCTTTTCCTTTTTTAAATTGAAGTATAGTTGATTTACAATTTTCAGGTGTACAGCGAAGTAATTCAGTTTTACGTATCTGTATGTTTTTTTTCAATTTTTCAGATTTTTCCATTAGAGATTATTATAAGATATTGAATATAGTTCCCTGTGCTATACAGTAGGTCCTTGTTGTTTACCTATTTTATATATAGGAGAGTGTATCTGTTAATCCCAGATTCCCAATTTATTCCCCCCCTTCCTCTTTGGTAACCATAATTTCTTTTCCTAACAAAGGCAGATCATTATAGATGCTCAGTGCTGGTGCAGGTCTGGGAAATAAAGGTCCATGATGAGATTTTCCATGTTTCTAATTTCAGTTCTTCAAATCTAGGCCCTAAACTCTAGTGCCAGTTTCCTGAGGATCTGTTGAAACAGGAAGTTAGGAAAAAGAGGTTCCAATCTCAACACACCCCTGGCTCAATTATAGTCCTCAAGTACTTACCTTTAGGGAGGCCAGCTTTTACCTTAGTCCAGAAAAGACTGACCGAGAGTTAGGTGGGCAGAATGTGTTTTGCACAACTTATATATAATTATATTCAGGACAAGACTGTGTGGAAGAGGAAATGGAATCCGCAGAAATACAAAGAGGCTTACAGCCCCTCTAAGAAATATAGCCCACACATAAAAGAAGCCCAGTCGGCAAATACTTCCTTACTTTGTGAGCCAGCTCACCCCTGGATACATATGTGCTAATAAAAATATACCATATGTGGGAAGCACAACTTCTGAATTTTTCCCGATAAGGTATTTAAATGCTAACTTCTAAGATATGGACATAACTGTTCCCCTCTTGGATGGAAATGAAACTCAAATATGTGGTCTTGATTATCAGAGTGGAATACAGAATTGACAGATTTAAAACATTATATTTCTGCCAAAACATTGTATTTCTGCACTTTCTTTTCCTCCTTTTTTAAAAAATAATTATTTTTCCATTCATTGTTCCAGCTGATGGATAGATAAAAATGACATTGAGGTTTCCAAGACCACTTGGCAGTAGAGGTTTGGTGTAAGGGGTGAAGGTTTTAAAGATTGGTTTGGGGTCATTTTTATGAGCTGGGAAAGAAAAATAACATTTCTACATATGTCCTATTTGTAGATTAAAGACACACATACCAACCTGTGGACTTGTAGAAATCACTGGGTACTTTTATTTTCTTCTCCATCTCTCTAAAACACACAAGTGGGTGGCCAATCCCAAGAGCAGAGAGGCTTAGAATCATGTTCTCATCATGTCCCTCCCTGGTGGGTTGAGGACAAGGGGCACTATGGGACTCAGAAAGGACAATTACGTGACAGAACACAAAGCTCCTTTTTCGACCACATTTCACCCTGATGCTGTTGATTTCTGTTCTAAACGTTCTCAGCTTGATTTTATGAGTATATTTTTGTAATTTTAAAAGGATAAGTTTTCTGAGTGCTAAGTATTAAAATTTTTTCTCTATATTTTAACTTTTAAAATATGCTAACAGGGACTTCCCTGGTGGCACAGTGGTTAGGAATCCACCTGCCAATGCAGGGGACACGGGTTCGAGCCCCGGTCCGGGAAGATCCCACATGTCGCAGAGCAACTCAGCCCACGCGCCACAACTACTGAGCCTGCGCTCTAGAGCCCGTGAGCCACAACTACTGAGCCCACGTGTCACAACTACTGAAGTCCACATGCCTAGAGTCCGTGCTCCACAAGAGAAGCCACCGCAATGAGAAGCCTGCGCAGTGCAACGAAGAGTAGCCCCCGCTCGCTGCAACTAGAGAAAGCCCTCGCGCAGCAACGAAGACCCAATGCAGCCATAAATAAATAAATAAATAAATTTTAAAATAAATAAAATATGCTAACAGTAAAAATCACCTTGAATTTAGCAGTATCAAGATTTTAATGTGAAGTATACATTTTTTCACGTCACCTGTTATGATCAGGGTTCTTGGCAAACGACAGAAACTCTAGATAATTTAGGCAGCAAAGGAATATATGGGGAGGCTGTTGGGTCTCTTACAGAATTGATGGAAAATGCAAGAGAATGAGGCTTGGAAAATGGTCAGGAACGAAAAGTTAGTGGCAGAGGACTCAGCCAAGATCATGCCCTGGAATATTCAAGATAGGGTACTACCTTTGCACAGGAGACCCCCACTGCCACGAGCACCATCACCACTGCCCCCAGAATCTTGACTCTGTCGCTGCCACCATGAAACCACAACTCATTCTGTCCTTACATCTTTGCATCATTCCTACACATTCAACACTTCAGGTTGGAGTTTCTGAATTAGCTGACCTGAAGCCCTGTTACACCTTAGCTGTCTGTGGTTGGAGAGCCCCTCTGCAACCCTTCAACCTTTATATATACATAAAAATTGAAGATTTATACAAGATTTATATAAAGGAGATCTCCCTAAAAGAGATCTAGATGTGTAACCAAAAAAGTCATATCAACTATCACCTCTAATTCTTCCCATCAACATATGCATTCATATACTTTTTACATCGTCCACTAATGAATATTTTCATTCAGTATCCTCTAGTGAATAAATCCATCCACTAGAAACTTTTACTCATATTCTCCATTTTTTTCTATTTATCAACTTTCTAATTGATTCCCTCAGTGATCTGCTTTTACTTTGTTTTCGTTTTTCCTTCTATTTCTTTTCCTAGTGGTATTTTATTCCCATTTGACTTAATGACAATACACTATCTCCGTGTATAATCTGCCATCTCTTTGTAATGCTGAATTTTCAAGGCCAGATCATGCAAGATTATTTCATCGTAGGAAATACGACTGCAAATCAAAAATGCTGGCAACTCAACCAAAATTATATATCCAGTCCCTAAATAAGCATCTCCTCTGGAATATTCTACTTGAGGATATACTACAAAAGCAAACTTGATATGCTGCCCATCCCCCACCATGAACTAACCTCCCTCTATCATGTCTCTATTACTAGTACCACCATCTTAGGTATTTAAGAATATTAGAGAGATATTTGGGGAAACAGGTTGAGTTTTTGGATAGACTGAGAATGCATTATTATTTTCCCACTTAAAAACTCACTATGAAACAGTGGTCGGAACTAATTATTATCAATAGATTCCAGTAATGAAAGACGCCTGTATTTTCCCTTCCCCATCAGAAACTTCTTCACAAGAAGGATAAAGTATGTGTAGACAAAACAATATTTTTAAAAAGTCACATAAATAAGAAGCCAAAAAGTTTAATTTTATTGAATAAAGTTCATTCAGGGCTTACACAGATATTAACATACTTTAGATTATAACAGTTGAGAGATCAATAGCTGATGGGAAGGAAGAAAGCAGTCTGTACTTCCAATGTAGAAGAAAAAATCTAAATGCTACAGACGTCTTGTAAAATTCCCAAACAAGGTCTAGCCAAGTTTATTGTTTAGTGGATTTTTTTTCTTTTTTCAAGAGATGAAAAGTGAGATTCAATGTGTATACTATTGGTTACAACTGATATAACAGCTTGAAAAAATCATGAGACAGAAGCATAAATATAATACAAAAAGACTATATTGTAGGAATATTTAACTATAGTAAGTGGAAAAGATACATTAAAACCAGCAGTGTGTTATACTAGTTCAGAACAGAACTCATAAGGCAGACCAAAACTGATGCTAGTTAAGGAAAAGGGTCTGTTTTTAGGAAGCATGTCCATACAGATACCACCACAAAGAAATGCCAACAGTAACTACATGGTCCCCTCTTGTTACTCAGTGAGGTGTCAAAGGTGAAATGACTGGGTTAACAGCTTAAGCTTTCTCCAAGGATTTGTAGTATTCCATCAGCACGGTCCAGGCCTTGGGAGCCATGAAACCTTCAGGAGGTTTCTGGCCTTCTCGGGCAAGTTTGCGCATTCGTGTTCCTGAAATAAATTCAAAGTCTTCATGGCTGAAAGGGAGAGAAAAAAGAAAAATATTTCACATTTTTAAAAACTTAGTTACAGTGAAATTTTAAAAAACATTCGTTCCTTCTGTTCATGGAAGACAAGCTTAATGAAAAAAATATCTGGATGAAATGTACTACTTATGAATATCAACCTGATTTCAAGTTTGTCATTGAGCAAAAAACACCACACTATCAAAACTTACAAAAAAAAACCCAACAAAAATACAATAATGATCCCTCAGGTTGCCCTTTTATAGACATACCCATTTCCCTCCCTCCTCCCCAACCCCTGGCAACTAATAATTTAGAAACAGAAATTTTTTTTTTTTAGAAAAACATCGAATTTAGATGCACATATTGAAAACTTTTTAGCAAGTCTGAATCTGGAAAGCTAAATGCATTTTGGAACATTAAGAGAAAAACTGGAACTTAAAAAATAACAACAGCACTTAAGTAGCAATAATCAATATTATTCCATTGATAAGCTATTACACAAAGGTAGTGTTAGTTCTTTTCACCTTCACACCTACAAAAACACACAAAAGCCCTTAGACCATTAAGCACAGAGCACCTATGGCTATGACACATACTGTCTATTGGTAATTTCAACCTCTTCCCTCAATCAAGGGAACTGACTAGATAGCAGACCCAAGAACAGAGCAAGAGTTCTGGGTCACTCAAGTCACCAGATCACATCCCCTGTTTACTCCTAGTCAGAGACTGTACGTTCCATCCCCACTTTGCTATTTGTGGAGTTAATCTGAGAATTGAGTGAAATCATAAACTGCAAGTGCCCCTTGTTTCTAGAGGTATGCCAGGTATGTTTTAACTAATAATCACACTTCTAGGAATCTACGTAAAGGAAATAATCAGAGATGCCAACAAACACTGTGCATAAAGATAGCTGTCTGAAAACTGTTTTATGATAGTAAAAATGTTGTAAATAATCTAACAGTTGAAGGTCTAAGTAAATTGTGGTACAGTCCTGAGCAGAATTACATAGTCATTAAAGTATAGTTAAAGATTGGATAAAATGTTCACGATGTAATAATGGGAAGTGAAATAATCAGGACGCAAAACTTTATATACAATACCAATGCAATTTTGTTAAAATAAGGGGGTGCGGGGAGGAGAAGATCATAAAGAAATACACCCAAATGTTAACAGTGCTTATTTCTATGAAGTGGTATCACAGGTGCTTTTAGTTTTGTCATGATGTTTTCTGCAGTTTTCTACAATGATGATTTATATTATCAATATCAAAATAAAATTTAAAATAATATATTATTATCAATAAGAGCTTATTTTTAAAATCTCTATCCAAAAGTGATTTAAATAATTTTAAATAATGTGACCTTTAACTGATCTGAAACCTCAATCATTTGGAACACTGCCCTGATGAGAGCAGATAAACAGGACGCTGACACAGCATTATACTCCCTATTCTGGCCCAACAGGAGTTACAATGGCTATTAATTCACCCCTAAATGACAGACATCAGCAGTAAACAGTATATCTGAACAGTGCTGGGACATACAGCATATTCAGTAAATAATGACCAGTGATCAAGTACTTTATTAGCTTTCTAACTAGGAACTCAATAAATATTTGATGAAATATGAAAGAATGAAAAGGTGTATGTACAGAAAAGTTTTATTCAATATAGAACCATTTAGAGTCTTATACAAGTCACTAACTACTCTCCATCCTCTGGCCAAAAAAGGGTAAGATGGGGTTTCTGATTGCTGTGGTTCATCTGAGCTCCTTGTATATTCCCTTTTCTCTAAACCTGGATTATTCACACTAGAGGTTTCTACATGCCCTTCATAACCTCTTCAATAGTCATCTTCCGATCTAGCTTCTCTCTTGACCTTGCTCACCTCCACTTTATCTGGGGGAACCTGGTTCACTTAGTCTATCTATGAGCTCTTGGGTTGTCCACTTGGTAGGACTGAGCTCCAGACCAAGGAAGAATTATTGTGATTTCCTCATGATCCAGTGTGCCCCAGTTTCTGGCCTCTCCTGCTTTTCTAATTTGCATTGTCTGTGTGCTCAATGACCCGACTGCTCACTGGTTTTCTGAACCTTGGACTTGGTTATATTATCACCAGCCTCTACATATCTTGCATCTGGCCTGTCCTTAGGCCTGCCCACTACTGTTAGTTCCTAAGATCAACTTGACTCTTGGTCCTGGATCTAGGTTTCCCTCTCATATTTGCTGCTGTCCCTAATTCTGGCCTTTCCAACTCCCCAGTGAGGTATCCAGACTTTATGTCCTACCCCACTCTGAAACACCTAAGAGTCTGAGAGTTTTATTCTGGAATGCTACACATACAGGATAAGAATATAAAAAAGTGGGCTTCTGTGGTGGCGCAGTGGTTGGTAGTCCGCCTGCCAATGCAGGGGACACGGGTTCGTGCCCCGGTCCGGGAAGATCCCACATGCCGCAGAGTGGCTGGGCCTGTGAGCCATGGCTGCTGAGCCTACGCGTCCAGAGCCTGTGCTCCGCAACGGGAGAGGCCACAGTGGTGAGAGGCCCGCGTACCGCAAAAAAAAAAAAAAAAAAGAATATAAAAAAGTGTAACTCATTTAATCAGCCACAGGAAAATCAACGTTAATGCTTTATAATCCCATCTCTTGCTATTAAGCAGAAGTCACTACTTCTTTAACTCAGGCATGTGACACCTTCCCCTAGGCACCTGTCCGCTCTTCTATTCCCTGCACTACCAGAAAGACAGGAAGATATACATTCAACTCAATATTTCAACAGCTCTCATCTTCTTAGGTAAAACATCTTTTAAATGTCTGCTCACATTTTCAAAGATGACCGAAGAAAAGGAAAGTTTAACAGATATTGCTCCAAAGCAAGATGGATTCAAGTAGTTTAAATCTAGGGAATAGCTCCCACTTCTATCATGTGTTCAATGTGCAAGAAAAGTCAAATCTACTATAATAAACTGGCCCATGCAGATGTGTTGGTTACAATAGTTCAAATATGAAGTAAGCTATCATCTTTCTCTTACATAAATGACTACAACTTAAGGGGAGAAAAAGAAATTGACTGCATGTGAGATGGGCCTAGGAAAAAAGCAAGACTATAAGAGGAGATTTCCAAAAAATTCAGGAAAGGTTGGGGTTAGAAACATAATTTTTAAATTTATCAACACTAAAATGAAAACCCAGTTTGAGAAAATGGATAAGCTCTCCAAGAAAGAAGACTTGCCAAAAGGGAAAGCATTTGTCGAAAGAGTAAGAAGAAAACCAAGATGATTATATGGAAGTCATGGAAAAAGAAAAAATTTTAATGTGAAGGCCACAGAGGGGCTAAGGAAGATGACCAAGAGGGGCGGAAAAATCCACTGGATAAACGAATCAGAATTTAAATTTTCTTTAATCAAGGAGTTTCAGTGGATGATGAAGGAGAGATGGAGTGGTAAAGTGGCAGAGATATACAGTGGAGAAAAGATTTTTTTTTTTTACAAGAAAAGGGAGGTCTTAGCATGTGTATAGGCAGAAGAAAATACGTGGCATAGAATGAGAAAAGGAAGGAGGATGAAAGCCAGGAGAGGGTAACAGGAAAGAAATGGAAGATGGAGAAGTCTGGGATGAACACAGAGAAAGGAGCTCTGACAAGGAGGGTGAAAAATGAAGAAAGAAGAAATAGTGATGACGTGGAGTTAGAAAAAGATGAGGTGGTTAATGCAAGATGGTCTCAACCTTCTCAATAAAAATGTAATAAGGTTGTCTCCTGTGGGTAAACAGAACCTGTGTGGGAATGAACTGATAATAGGATCCATCAACACAGTTTGGTGACTATCTCTAGGCTAGAGAGGTTACCCCTCAGGGCAGGGCTTAGCAAATTAGCATCTGGAGAGGAAGTCAAGGGTGTGGAGGGGTCCAGATCTCTCCAATTGCATCTAAAAAACCCTCATTCCAACCTGATGTAAAACTGGTTAGTTCAGCTGAGAATCATTTGACAGATATTGCTTGAATGTTTTTTAGTTCCTTAGGAGGGTCACTTATCAATTCCCTAAATAAGTGTCATTAAGGAAAATTATGACAGTAGATCTTTCTGGCGATGTCAATTTAAAATTTTGAATTCAGAAAGGAAACCTTGTGTCCCATGCGTAAAGTACCTGTTCCTGATGGGGCAATGAAAAAGAAATGAGGGAGCAGCTTGTAGAATGACTCTGTCCTGACTTTGTGATTAAAGGAAAAAAGCCAGACCAATTAAAGTCCTTTCTTTCCTCAGAATGCCAAACAGTCTGAAATCCAGAAGTCTGCTTGCATTCCTTCTGAAATTGAATTTTAAAACAAAAGTCCCTGGGTACCTCTTTTCCTGACGCTATTTCACACTCCATCTGCCCCGCATGCCACAAGCGTTTCTTCATCACATGAAACGGGAGTTTCTGCTGCCACATGCTGGTGGTTCCACTCCACCCTGGCTACGGAAAACACATTTATTTCCCTCTGCCTCAGACTTGTATTTCTATCCCTCACATGAGGATTTTATTTTTTATCAGAAGTCAGGTGCAAGGACTTGACGCTAGAGTCACTATCTGTAATCTAATCACAGTTTTCACAATTACATCTTTAAATGGATAGCATTTTACAGAAAAAAAATAAATCAGGGCTTCCCTGGTGGCGCAGTGGTTGAGAGTCCGCCTGCCGATGCAGGGGACACGGGTTCGTGCCCCGATCCCGGAAGATCCCACATGCCGCGGAGCGGCTGGGCCCGCGAGCCATGGCCGCGGAGCCTGTGTGTCCGGAGCCTGTGCTCCGCAACGGGAGAGGCCACAGCAGTGAGAGGCCCGCGTACAGCAAAAAAAAAAAAAATCAAGTAAAAACTGAGGCATTTGGGGAATGCTCTAAAACTAGCTCTGAACTTTACCTGTGAGTAACTGGGAATCTGGCAGAAACAGAAAAAGGCTACTAAACCTTAGGCTTTCACTACAAAGCAATTCTAGCTAGTCCATCTAAGTACACTCGTTAACGCATCTCCATGGCACCTGAAAAAGGAAATGCAAGTCTGTTTTTTTTCTTCCCTTTTCAAAAGCACTTGGTCACAGATTCTTACAATCCACAGCTGACAGAACGCCTCCTCTTAAAACACACACACAAACACACACACCCCAAAAAACAAAAAACAAACAAAACAAAACAAAACCAAAAAAACCAAAAAGAAACAACTGAAGCGGAAGGGGTTAGAACGCAAGGACAGAAAAAGCACACCATCCAGCAGACTATGTGGGACCCTGTGGGTCCAGCAACTTGTCCCATGTGGGACACACAACTACATATGGCCAGCATCTTGACCAACTCCAAAGTACAACAGCTCTTGGCCACCTGTTGAAGATTTTAATTCTTTACAAATACCTGCTGTCTCTCAGTCCACATATGTGGCCATCAGAGTCACCAGAACAAGCTGTTCAGACAAGAAGCTGGGGTCAGCCCAGGGGCCTCCAATTTTATCTTTCAAAAGTTCATATTCAATTAGACCAGCTTTTTAAAAAATACTAATTAGATGATAAGCAATCAGAGACGCAAAGGGGAGCTTCTTCTCCGATAGAACTAAAAATAATGGTAGTAACTTCTAAGTGAATCTAATTAACTATTTGGGGGCTAACTACCTTTCATTTAACTCGAAAGAAACTCATATATAATACAGTATACATAAAAATACTAAGAATTCTCTTCAAATACAAATCATCTGTTCAAAACCAGATAATTAGTTATTTATGGCTTTCTTTCCAGGAGCCAAAAAGCATGGCATCATGCATGACAAATTTAACAATTTTTGTTTCCAAACCAAAGACCAACTGAAATACATGAAAAATTTAACTGTCTCGAACTAATTTATCAAAATCCTTAATTCATCATGTTTTCCTCCCCTCAAAAATCTTATAAATAAAAGCTAGAGAACAGCTCCTATCAGACATTCAGTCAAACAAGAAGTTTCCAGGGAATGCCTACTCATCTTTCTTCCAATCCCCCTGTTGCAAGCTACCTAAATCTAAACCATCATTTCATTAATTCTTGCCTGCACTAATGCACACCTTCACACTGACTTCCCTCCCATCTTTCTCTTTTCTATACTGCTAGGTCATTTCTATACTTTTATGTGCCACGTAGAAGTTTCAAACTTGTTTTTGTTTTAGTAAACACTGCAAGTATAGTTATTTTGTAATCCATGTCTGGTAATTCTAGCATGTGAAGTCTCTACAGGCAGGTCTGCTTGTGCCAACTGTAGTTTCCCTTTTTTATTTTTTTTCCTTGCTTTGGTGCTATGTTTCCTTGTATACTTTATCATTTTTTACTTAAGCTGTTCATTAAGCTTGTATAATTATTTGTGGGAATAAATTGAGGTCTAGGACAAAGGAGTAATGCTCTAGCGACAGTCTACATTTGCTTCTGCTGAATACTTAGAGGCATGCTCAGTTAAGAACCACCAAAAACTAATTTCATGGCTTGAGGGCTTTTTGGTTGTTTATCTGTTTTGTTTTGATACAACCCGGGTAGTATGAGTTTGGCCCATGTGAACAGTCCTGAGCTTTTGAGCCTAAAGCTCAGGGCTGTGCTCAGTCTCCTGGGGTAGGGGAATGGGTGGGGTTCACTTCAGATTCTCTCTTAACTACCTAAGGTGGGAGGGAGCATCAGCTTAATGGGAGTGTCTCCTGTGGGACTCCCCACCTCGGTCAAGCCCATGGAAATCAACACTCAAATTTGCTAGGTCAACCAAGACAAAAGCAACTTCAACACTCAACTTACCTGAAGTTCTAACCTTCACTTAATGGTTTAGGCTCACAATTCTTATCATCTTATCAGCACAATACTTTTATGAAAACGTTTTCCTTTACCCAAAATTTTTACTTAATTTCTCAAGAGAATCGACCTGTATAATCCAACTTACCTAATTACCAAAAACCTGAACTTCCCAATATTTAATGTACATGGTAACAACACACTATCTTTTCAAAATCTATTCCAGTTTGTACCTTTCAAAGAACTGCCTTATCTAGTCCCTGTCTCATCATCCTCCTTTCACTCTCTTTTCCAGCCCACCCTGGCCTTCTTCCCAAACCCTCTGAGTCTATCTCACCTCAGCACCTTTGCACGCACTTATCCCTTTGTCCAGAATGCTATTACCTCCTTCTTTACCAAGGGAATGCCTAAGTCATCTTCTGCAGCTCAGCTCAAATGTCTCTTGCTCCAGGAACCCATCCCTGATAACCCAGACTTGGTCACACAAGTGCTAGCAGAGCTTCCCGGAAGTCTTCTGCAAAGCACATGCCATCCTTAAGAGGTTTACTGTCTGTCTTCTCTAGAATGTAAGTCCTATGAAGGCAACAACAATATCTGCTTGTTTCCAACCACAGTGCCCACATTTAGCAATGACATGTACGTAGTAAAGACTCAACAAATAGTTAATAAATGAATAAAGCATAGCAAAGTTGGAAAGTTTTATACTAATTTCAATGTAACATGTTGACTTTAAAACAAGACACAGCATATATAAAATATATAATTTGACTTTTAAAAATATACATAGTATTATGTCCCTAATTATGATTAAAATGTATAGTAAGAAAAGACAATGCAATAGATTTTAAACTAGACCTTATCAGTTAATGGTTATGCAATAACCCCCTGCAATAAAATATGTGCAAAATCTACAAACACAGGACAAGATTCATTGGCAAGTTCATGCAGTTACAGTCAGACTTCTACAAGTTTTTAAAAGAAACATCAAAATTAATAAAAACAAAGCACTTTATAAATGAATGGAAAAGACAGTTCCCCAGTACTCTAACAGAAATATTTATGTATGGCAAAGACTACATAGCAAGAAAGAAAAAGAAAAGAATTTACACAAGAAATATTTCAGGGGTCAATGTGACAAGACCTGGATGTGAAGAGTGAGGTGGAAGGATAAAGGACTTCAAGATTCTACACAACGGGGAGAACAAGTAACTAAGGAAATTTAGGATTTGGAGATATATGAGGGGAAAGGTAAAGTTGCTTCTGGGCATTTTAAATAATAACAAGAAATCTAAGCAGAAAACACCCATTAGCGTGGTAGACAGAATTCTAAGATGGCCTTCATGACCTTCACCCCATGGTGTTACTACCATGATATGTCCTTATATGGCAAAAGGAATTTTGCAGATGCCATTAAAGTTGCTAATCAGTTGACCTAAAATAGTGAAATTATCTGAGTGGGCCTAACCTAATCACTAAAGCTCTCTAAAAGCAAATATTCTCAGATGACAGCAGTAAGTAGTCAGAGATTTGAAGCCTGAGAGGGATTTGACCTGAGGGAGGTTCTACTGCTGAGATGAGGGGGCCCACAAGGAAGACTCTCAACGTGGCTTCTAGCTGCAGAGAGCAATCCCCTCCACTGTGATAGCCAGTAAGAAGATGGGGAGCTCAGTCCTAAAACCGTAAGGAACTGAATTCTGCCAACAAGGGTCATCTTGGAACTTGATTCTTTTCAGAGCCTTCAGATAAGAGCCCAGCCTGGCCAGAGAGTCCAGCTTGGCCCACCCAGACTTCTGACCTAAGGAACTGTGAGGTAATAAATGAGTAATGTTTTAAGCCACTAACTTTGTGTCAATTTGTTACACAGAGATAGAAAACTAACATAATTAGCAACTTGGAAACACTGAGGAATAGCTTTAAGAGTCACCACACAGAAACCACTAGAAAAGATAAGCTTTCCTGTAGAAAGTAAATAAAAGAAGTTAAGAATATATGAGAAAAGCCTTGAAGGATGCCTCTAAGTAGAATGCTTTTAAAAATTGACACTGGGCTTCCCTGGTGGCGCAGTGGTTGAGAATCTGCCTGCTAATGCAGGGGACACGGGTTCGAGCCCTGGTCTGGGAGGATCCCACATGCCGCAGAGCAACTAGGCGCGTGAGCCACAACTACTGAGCCTGCGCGTCTGGAGCCTGAGCTCCGCAACAAAAAAGGCCATGATAGTGAGAGGCCTGCGCACCGCGATGAAGAGTGGCCCCCGCTTGCCACAACTAAAGAAAGCCCTCACACAGAAACGAAGATGCAACACAGCAAAAATAAATAAATAAATTAATAAACTCCTACCCCCAACATCTAAAAAAAAAAAAAACAACATAAGGGGAAAGCTTCATAACAATGGATTTGGCAATGATTTCTTGAAAATGACACCAAACACAAGAAACAATAACAAAAGAAACAATAGATGAATTGGACTTCATCAAAAAAAAAATTGACACTAATAGTACATGATTTAAGGTATACTCCAGCATTAAAAAATATGAAAGAAGTACTCTACTGATAACATGGAAATAACCAGACACCAAACATTTATGTCCACCTGTCCCCTCACTGACCCATTTCCACCAGGCACTCTCACTCATGTGCACTCTCTTTTTGGTGAGTTGCTACTTCAATAATCTCAACCAAAATTTTTTATTTATCTATCCAAATACAAAGAAGATTTACTGCATAAAGGAGAAAAAAATAGAAATAGCTGAATTATCTCTAAAAGTTTGTAATATCTGAAAGAATGGGCTTTAATCTTGTACTCCTAAAGCTCAATTTCCTTGAGTCATTATTACAGTTAATATGAACCTACTTAACTTCCTAAGTATAAACAGATGATTTTTATCATAATTCTTATCAATAATATCTTGCCTGTAATCTTGATGAAGTTTGTTTCTTTCTCCCTAAGCCTTGCCTTACACTGGTATTTAATCAAATCAAAAGCTACAAAATCATTAATTACATAAAATCTGGCATTGAATAACATCCATTAATCAAACATAAGACAACCTCATATGTGCATAATTAATAACTGTTTTCTCACTACATCAAAGACTATCGCCTTTCCACAAAATTTTAATCACTTTCCAACATATCCCATCAACTTAATTATATTTGAACATAAATATAAAAAATTAGAAAACTAAGGCAGTTTTAAAGCCCCCCAAGTTACAATTTATAAAGATTTGGTAACTCAAAAAAATTCCAAGAAAATGAGCCAGTCATGCAACTAATATAGAATTCATCATTGGAAAATCTTATGAGAACTGATGTAATTATTTAGCTTTCGAATGATTAAAAGAGAGACTTAAAGAAATATTACACAGATTTAACAAAACATGAAAGTTACCAAGGGCTTCCCAGCACATCATTCAGCTACGTACAGATGGGTTCTAGGATCCTGTGTGTGATTAAATCAGCTGATCACGCAAAGAAACCACAGTAAGGAAACACATCAGCACAAGAAGTGTAAAAGAAAAGCTCAACTCTATTTAGTTTTGCTTCCTTAACTCATCAAAATGGAAACTCACCTAAGTTTTAAGCATTTGGCCACTAGCAGAACAATTCTATTTCTCACCCCTCACTCTATAAGTGATTGTTACTTTCAGAACAAGGTTATGCTCAAACATCTTGTACACGAAGTATACAAATAAATTGCATGCTGGGTGAGAAGTGAAGGGGTGCCCTGCCCAGGATTCCATCTCTGACACTATATAGTCTACAGATTTGTAGGAAGGCAAGGCTACCCTCTGTGTGTGTGGGGGAGCTTTCAAAAGAACTGTCAATGGGTAATCCTCTCTCAAGACTAAGGAAATTAATATCTCTGATGGTGGCCCTACATATTTTGAACCAAAGAAGGACAGACCTATATTTGAAACTTTTTTATTTTCCTTAACATTTAATTCGTACTTTCAATCACCTTTTGCAGTAATATAGTTCAAGGTTTACTCTAATTGCTTTTTCTTTAAAGAAATTTTCTTTAAGCTTGTAAGGCATCTCTTTGGTAGAAAAAGTCCATTTACAACTCTCAGCACATCACTTTTATAGCTGCACTTTTATTTAGACAGTGAAATTGTAGAATGTGTCTATGTATGTATATAAGTATATATATAGAGACATACGCATACATAATCACACACACATTTATTTTTAGGGCAAAACAAAACACGCCACAATTTAGAGCTATTTCTAGGTATTGGCAAACCCTGATTTTGTACAAGGGTAAAAATATTCTGGTTTATTGCAAATTCTTCTCATGGTGTGGTTCTGAAGTATACTATAACCTGGGCCACAACTTGGATCTTCAGAAAATAACAGTCTCGAGTGGCCACACCAAGGCTATTGGGAACAGCCCGGAGTTCTTTCATATTTCCCCAAACCAGCTGTCCAATAAGCCTTTTCTGTTCATTGACTCATAAGGTTTTCCTGTATGTTGCTACAGTCCATCACTCAGAGAAGACTGCTATCATCTAAAATTATGCATTTCTCCAGAATTATTATCATTAAACGAGAAGCCAACAAATCCCTCAAACTCCACTGTTAACAGTATTATTTCTTTATCCAGATAACTTATCATTTAATTAAATGACACCAAATTTTATGTCCCTTTCAGAAACAAGAGAATGTGTTGATTTTTAAAAAGTTTCTTTTTCCTTCTTGTCTGCACCATCACAAAAAAGGCTACAACAAATGAGGACGCAGGGTTAGGATCAGCGTTATTCCTGAATGCGCAGTCAACTGCACAGTATCAAGGGAAAAAGGATGAGTGCTCTCAGATTAGAAGTCATTAGACTCAGTCAGTTTTTAATTAGCACCTGCCAGTAGAGGTGAACTGGTAAAACATAAATTAAAAATAGAGCCAACCCTCTATATCCATGGTTTCCACATCCAAGGATTCAATCAACCTCTGATTGAAAATATCTGGAGGTAAGGGGAGAATTCCAGAAAGTTCCAAAATATAAACCTGTAAAACCAAGAGCGGGTTTCTTGAAGGGGTAAACAAAATCAACAAACCTCTTATCATGGGCAGGCAACTATTTACATAGCATTTACATTGTATTTACAACTACTTACATAGCATTTATACTGTATTAGATATTATAAGTATTCTAGAGGTAATTTAAAGTAGAGAGGAGGATGTGTGTAGGTTAAATACAAATACTACACCATTTTATATTAAGGGACTTGAGCATCTGCAGATTTTGTTACCTGTGGGGGGTCCTGGAACCGATCCCCCCCCCCCCGCCAGATACTGAGAGACAACTACTTACTGAACATGAATTGTAATTTATACTAAAAAAGCAGGGGTACTAAATAAGCAGATGTAATTCGTACTAAATAAGCATCAATCAACAAAGCATGAAGCACCTACTAATGTAAAAATAACTAGGAGCTACGATTCCCGGAAATGACTACAGATTTTGAGCCAGAAGGGAATCAACTCATCCACTGCCATCATTGTAGAGATGAAGAAACAAGGCCAGAGATGACACAGGAATCTCAAGTCATGCAGGAAGAACAGGGCTAGCACTCATAACTTCTGACGCTAGAGCCTCACGCTGCCACTCTAAATTTACAGAGTGTACTACCTGCAGGCCTATCTCATTTATTGCACTTCATTTTGTAGCACTTTTCACATATTGAAGGTTTGTGGCAACCCTGCATCAAGCAAGTCTGTTAGCGTCATTTTCCCAACAGCATTTGCTCACTTCGTGTCTCTGTGTCACATTTTGGTAATTCTCACAATATTTCGAACTTTTTCATTATTATTATATTTGGTGATCTATAATCTTGGATGTTACCACTGCAACGGTTTTGGAGCGCCGTGAACCACGGCCGTATAAGATGGTGAACTTGATCAATAAACGTGTGTGTTCTGACTGCTCCACCAACTTGCAGTTCCCCAGTCTCTTGCCCTCTCCTTGGGCCTCCCTATTCCCTGAGACACAACAATATTGAAACTAGATCAGTAAATAACCCTACAATGGCCTCTAAGTTTTCAAGTCAAAGGAAGAATTGCACGTGTCTCACTTTAAATCAAAAGCTAGAAATGAGGGGCTTCCCTGGTGGCGCAGTGGTTGAGAGTCCGCCTGCCCATGCAGGGGACACGGGTTCGTGCCCCGGTCCAGGAAGATCCCACATGCCGCGGAGCAGCTGGGCCCGTGAGCCATGGCTGCTGAGCCTGCGTGTCCGGAGCCTGTGCTCCGCAACGGGAGAGGCCACAACAGTGAGAGGCCCGCGTACCGCAAAAAAAAAAAAAAAAGCTAGAAATGATTAAGCTTATTAGTGAGGAAGGCATGTTGAAAAGCAAGACAGGCTGAAAGCTAGGCTTCTTGTGCCAAACAGCCAAGCTGTGAGTGCAAAGGAGAAGTTCTTGAAGGAAATTAAAAGTGCTGCTCCAGTGAACGCATGAATGACAGGAAAGCAAAACCAGCCTTATTGCTGATATGGAGAAAGTTTTACTGGTCTTCACAGATGATCAAACCAGCCACGACATTCCTTTAAGCCAAAGCCTAATCCAGAGCAAGGCCCTAGCTCTCTTCAATTCCATGAAGGCTGAGAGAGGTGAGGAAGTTTAAGAAGAAAAGTCTGAAGCCAGCAAAGGTTGGTTCATGAGATTTAAGGGAAAGCCATCTCCACAGCACACAAGTGCAAGGTGAAGCAGCAAGTGCTGAGGTAGAAGTTGCAGTAAATTATCCAAAAGAACCAGTTCAGATCATTAATGAAGGTGGCTACACTAAACAACAGATTTTCCATGTAGATGAACAGCCTTCTCTTGGAAGATGATGCCATCTAGGACTTTCACAGCTAAAGACAAGTCAATGCCTGGCTTCAAAGCTTCAAAGGACAGGCTCTCTTGTCCTTTGGCTCTCTAATGCAGCTGGTGACTTTAAGTTGAAGCCAATGTTCATTTACCATTCCAAAAATCCTACTGTCTTCAAGAATTATGCTAAATCTACTCTGCCTGTGCTCTATAAATGGAACAACAAAGCCTGGATGACAGCACATCTGTTTACAACATGGTTTACTGAATATTTTAAGCCCACTGTTGAGACACACTGCTCAGAAAAAAAGATTTTCAAAATATGACGACTCACTGACAATGCACCTGGTCACCAAAGAGCTCTGATTAAGATGTACAACGAGATTAATGCTATTTTCATGCCTGCTAACACAACATCCATTCTGTAGCCTGTGGATAAAGGACTAATTTCCACTTTCAAGTCTTATTTAAGAAATACATTTCATAAGGCTATAGCTGCCATAGATAGTGATTCCTCTGATGGACATGGGCAAAGTCAATTGAAAACATTCCAAAAAGGATTCGTCAGTCTAGATGCCATTAAGAACATTTGTGATTCCTGGGAAGAGGTCAAAATACTAACATTCATAGGAGTTTGGGAGAAGCTGATTCCAACATGCATGGATGACTGGAGGGGTTCAAGGCTTCAGTGGAGGAAAAAACTGCAGATGTGGTGGAAATAGCAAGAGAACTAGAATCAGAAGTGGAGTCTGAAGATGTGACTGAATTGCTACAATCTCACAATAAAACTTAAACAGATGAAGAGTTGCTTCTAACGGATGAGCAAAGGAAGTGATCTCCTGAGGTGGAATCTACTCTCAGTAAGATGCTGTACAGATTTTTAAATGACAACAAAGAATTTAGAATATTACATAAACTTTAGTTGATAAAAAGCAGTGGCAGGGTTTGAGAGGACTGACTCCAATTTTGAAAGAAGCTCTCTTGTGGTCAAATGCTATTAAGCAGCATTGTGCGCTATCGAGAGACCATTTGTGGAAGGAAGAGCCAATCAATGCAGCAACCTTCATTGTTGTTCTGCTTTAAGAAATCACCACAGCCCCCCACACTTCAGCAACCACCATCTGATCAGTCAGCAGCCCTCAACACCTAAGCAAGACACTCCACCAGCAAAAACATTACAATTCACTGAAGGCTCAGATAATACTTTATTTTTTAGCAATGAAGTATTTTTTAATTGAGGTATGTAAATTGTTTTTTTAGAAATACGGCTATTGCATACTTAATATACTACAGTATAGTGTAAACACAACTTGTATATGTACTAGGAAATAAATATATTTGTCTGATTTGCTTGATTGAGATACTTGCTTTAATTACAGTGGTCTGAAACCGAACCCATAGTATCTCTGAGGTATGTCTGTACTGATATTATCTATAGATAGCAATAAAAGTTTGTCAGTCAAAGGAAGATAGATGCATGCTCAATACTACCAATAATTTGTATTAAAAGGTTGTTATTTTTTTGTTCCTTCTAAGATCTTTGAAGAAAGAAGTTGCACTCTTAGTGGTCAAGAGCATAGGCTCTGGAGCCATACTGCTTGAGTTCAAGTGAAGTGTTCCCTTAAACACTTCACAACAAAATTCCTGAGATCATGAACCATGAAACCAGATTCAATTTTTATTTCTACTTCTAACTTCTGAAATATTGAGAAATTTGTTTCCCTGGTTTGCCTTTCTCTGAAATAGGTACAACAAAGCTTGTCACTGATAAGTTATAGTAAAGATGAGACAATGCGTTAAAGCCCTCGGAGCAGCTTAGAGCACAAAGTGTCTCACAGATTCATGCAGAGACTGTAAAGCTTACTGCTCAGAGTCATAGTAGTCCATCCGCTTCTTTTTCTTGTTATAAGCCGCGACTCGAAAGGGAACTATTTCCAAGGTGATTAGGCCAGGGGCCATGGTCAGCACTTTGGCGCCATGAGTTGGCTCATACAGACCCTTCCCTGTTTCTGGATGAGGCATGCCAGCAGGGTCTCGTCCAACAATGTAAAAATTGGCTCCTGCAACCATCCGTGCTCTGCAATGCCACTGGACCTAGAACAAAAATTTTCCTATTAGATAACCATGATTTTATGACCAGCACTTAGAAGTAATAAGTGGATAATAAATGCATATACTTCTTATACAGTCAGTATCAGTAGGAAATCTCAACAGATTAAAATGTTCACTTTGGGAAGCCAGAAACAGAACTGGTAACCCCTCCCCTTCCAAAAAATCTAAAAGTATATATGGTATGGATGTTTATGTATATGTATCTATATATTTGTTTTACTGGTAAGAGATATATGAATGTACATCTGTGTCTATGTGTAGGATTTTATACAACTACTAGATGTCATTTATATATAGTTCAAAATCTAATATGTTGGTTAGAAATCAGGCTGGTGGTTGATCCTCTGAGAGAGGCAACTGAAAGGGGCTTCTGGGGTAATGATAACGTTCTTTTTTTCTCCACAGCTTTATTGAGTATAATTGACAAATAAACCTGTTTATCTTTAAAGCCTACAATGCAATGATTTGATATACATATACATTGTGAAATACCAAAATCAAGTTAATGAACACATTCATTACAGCACAGTTACCTTTTTGTGCCTATGGTGAGAGCACTTAAGACCTACTCTCTTAGCAAATCTCAAGTATGCAATACAGTATTATTAACCACAAACACCATGCTGTACAATAGATTCTCAGAACTTACTCATCTTAACTGAAAGTTTGAATACTGTGACCAACCTTGGAAATAAAAGCTTGTACCTAATCCACTTGGATGTTAGTTCTAGGAGTCTCTAGTAATGCTGTTTCTTGACCCAGGATCCAATCTGGGTGCTGGTAATCAGAGTATGCTCACTGTAAGAGTTCACTGAGCTGTGTGTACACTGTGATGTATGTACTTTTCTCTGTGTTATACTTTAATAGGTTAAAAAAAATTGGGTGAAAATTATTTAAATTATATGAATATTTACATAAACCGGTACTGAGAAAATCCTGTCACCTAAATGATTACTACCTAAGATACTAGGTAAGAATAAAACAAGGTGTTGGTTGTGACTAAATAGCCATGCTGCATCCAAAGCTACCTCTGTAGCCTACACTTTCACATTAATACTGTTTAAAAACAAAAATTAGTCTAACATCTAGAACTATAGAACTTTAGAAGTTAAAGTAACTCATTAAAACTCGAAGGAAGTAAACCCTCAAAGGTTAAGTGACTCGGCCAATAGAGTGTAGGACAAACACAGGTACAAACCTGGTCTTAGCTCCCTTTCAGTGTATGGCTCCATTATTTAGTGATTTACAAAACCATCTCGGTTCTGTGTGAAAAGAGGTATAAATGATGACCACTACACATCACTTTCATTTTATCTCTCTTGATAGTTTCTCTTATACCAAGTACTTTATTTTTATCAACATAGTTCAGAAAGTACAAGAACACGGGGCAATCCCATACCCTACACTTGAATTGGTCACCCTGAGGAGTTTCAACGTTTTTAGTTGTTTCTACAGATATTTACCTCTGTATTTCTTTTTCTTTTAAGTATTTATTTATTTATTTATTTGGGTGCACTGGGTCTTAGCTGTGGCACGCGGAATCTTCAGTTGGGGCATGCAGGCTCTACTTCCCTGACCAGGGATTGAACCCATGCCCCATGCATTGAGAGCACGGAGTCTTAACCACTGAACCACCAGGGAAGTCCTTACCTCTATATTTCTAAGCAGCATGTGTACACTGCTGCATCTTGACTGTTTAATTTTAGATATTATATACTGTCATCCTCAATATCTGTGGATGCTCAAGTCTCACAGTCAGCCCCCTGCACCCAAGGTTCTGCATCCATGGATTCAATCAACCACAAAACTATGTAGTACCGTAGGTATTTACTGAAAAACACCTGAGTATCAGTGGACCCACACAGTTTAAATTTGTGTTGTTCAAGGATCAACTGTAACACAGCCATTATTTCCACATTACTTATATTTCCTACTATAAAAGAAGATATGGGACTTCCCTGGTGGCGCAGTGGTTAAGAATACGCCTGCCAGTGCAGGGGACGTGGGTTCGAGCCCTGGTCCGGGAAGATCCCACATGCCACAGAGCAACTAAGCCCGTGCGTCACAACTACTGAGGCCTGTGCTCTAGAGCCCACAAGCCACAACTACTGAGGCCGGCGTACCTAGAGCCCGTTCTCCACAACAAGAGAAGCCACTGCAGTGAGAAGCACACGCACCGCAATGAAGAGTAGCCCCGGCTTGCCGCAACTAGAGAAAGCCCGTGGGCAGCAATGAACACCCAAGGTAGCCATAAATAAATAAATATTTTTTTTTAAAAAAGAGAAGAAGAAGATATTTGGCTCTTACTCCACTAGCCTCATTCCCTATCCAATTTATCCAAGAAATACAGTGATACCAATACTTCGGTGAAATAAACATTCATCTGTAATATGGGAATTACAATAGTATTTATCGCCTTCAATTTTTAAGAAAATTAACACATGAAACATGTGAGGACTTAGAATAGTACCTGGTATCGAGTAAGTACACAATAAATGTTAGTTGTAATCATCTTTATTTTATTCCTCTCCTTGTACAACTGTTTGTTTTCCCTAGAGTTAATAATTGTCTTGATTTTTTTCCACTTGCTTAGTTTTCCATATACTTGTGTTTCTATGTGCCTCGTACCATCCTTCTTCTTCCTGAACACACAGTTTAATACAATTCTCAGTCTCCCTTGCAGTGTGGCCATATGGCTGAGTTCTGGCGGAAGGAATGAGAGCCAAAGTGATGCATGACACTTCCAAACATAAAAGCCTCCAGAGCACTATCCTAGTTTGCTTTCCCCATAAGCCAACTAAATAGAAAGGACCCTAAGGCCCTATAGTAAACTACCTCTTTTCCTACTACAGTATTACTTCTGCTTGCATTGAGCTGCAATAGTTCTGTATGAACAGGATGGCAAAGCATGATGCTTTGTTCCCCACATACGCCCACCCATCCCAGATTCAGCTCTTCATGAAATTTCGGCTCATTCCCCTCTGCCCCTTCACAAGAGACCCACAGAAGACCTTTGCTAGTTCACACTCAGAATTTTTATCAAGGGGTCAGTCAGAACCAAATCATCAATTAACTACTCTGCAACTCCACTTAAATGGAAAGTCTTTTCTGCCTCAGGAAAAATAGCTACTGCTTACAGAGTTAAATTAAAAGGGCAGTCTAAGTTTTCTGAATTTAGGTGAACTTACTTTTCTCATTAAATATTTATGTCTGGATGCTTAAATCATTCAAGTGCCAAATGGTCATTAAACTAGGAATATTTTTCAAAAGCTTATTGGTGACAGGGGCCAGTGCTAATTCTGTCTTGTAAAATTGCCAGAAATTTAAACTGCTTCTCTGACTTCTTTTAGAAGTTATATGAGTAAATTAAATGTAAACACAACAAACATGGAGTCAGCATTCTCCTGCAGGTGACCTGAATGATTTCAATATATATTTTAGTGAATGGTTCCCTTATGAGAATACTTTTTAAATTTTAACAGCCATGAATAGGCAAATCACACGTAACTCTTCCAAGAATGCCTAGTGTGAGTCAAGTTATAACCTACTGAACAGGTAATATGTTTTAATCCAGAGAATGCAAGTCAGCCCACAGCCATCAGTATCTGGTTAAGAATACAGGCTTTATTTAGAGTCAGGTTGTCCTAGATTTGAATCCTAGCTTTGCCCCTTAGTGATGGAATGCCCTTAGGCAACTTCCTTATATAAGCCTCAGTTTCCCAGTTTATAAAAATGAGAATGATAATACTTAATGCATAAGACTGCTGGGAGTTTTGAAAATATTCAGGACACCACCTGGTCCTCAATAAAGGACAGTCACAAATATTGCTGCTGTTAGTATTATTCTGTATTTTCTGACAATCACAGTTGAATTAATTGCTTCCTAACCAGTGTTTCTAAAGAAAATTCATTCAGTCTCTAAAGATGACATACTACCCAGAAGACGGCTGCTAAAAATCAGTAAGAGCTATCTATCTAGCCAGCAGACTGAGGTCAAGATGTATTATTTATCTTTTCATGCCCAGTGGCTAGCATCATTATCGGGAAACTGAATGCATAGTGAAGAAGGAACATAAGATGATACCTAAAAGTTTTCTATAAACCCCTCTAAGAATCTGTAAATGGCCAACTGAACAACAAATGACTTATTTTTGGCTTTACTTTCATCTGTGTAGCAAATAACAACTAGCTTTGTCATTTTTTTTTCTGATTATAGAAGTAATTTAATTCACAGGTGGCAAAGACTGCTAGTTGCCTCCACAACAACTAATTTCTCTTTGCCCTGATCTCCCTATTCCTTGATGACAGAAACGGCACCCTAAATGATGAAAATGTCGGGTCCTTGCTTTCTCAGCCTTCCCTGACATACAACCCTACAGCATGGGCATCTAAGCAAATAACAGAATCTCTTGGGAAGTCTGCTGGAGGGTTCTGAAAAACTTTTCCTCCCTAATAAAATTCTCAACTTTCATTTATCTAAAATGTCTTTACTTCACCTTTATTTTTGCTTGAATACAGAATTCTAGATTACAGACTTGTTTTTACTTTTTTTCTCGCTTAAAAATGTTACTCCATTGCTTCTAGTTCATAATGCTCGAGAAGTCAGCCATCATTCCTATTATTTCCCTATTGTTCCCTCTTCCTCTCACCCTCCCCATCCCTCTACTTTTAAGGTTCCTCTCTTTATCATAAATTTCCAGAAGATTGACTACTATGTGCTTAATTGTGGTTTTCTTTGAATTTATCCTTTCTTTTTTTTTTGGTACGCGGGCCTCTCACTGCTGTGGTCTCTCCCGTTGCAGAGCACAGGCTCCGGACGCACAGGCTCAGCGGCCATGGCTCACAGGCCCAGCTGCTCCGTGGCATGTGGGATCTTCCCGGACTGGGGCATGAACCCGTGTCCCCTGCATTGGCAGGCGGACTCTCAGCCACTGTGCCACCAGGGAAGCCCCAATGACTTGTTTTAAGGAGTCTGAATGGTGCTTTTTTCCTTTAGAATGTTAAGAGCCTGATTCTAGCAGGCAGGTAATTTACTGGCACCTCTCCTTATCTTTTTGAGGCTCAGTTTTAAACCTTGTTGGGGCAGGTCCAGTCTAGCTTTTTGGGCCAATTATCAACCCACTGCCTTTCAACTCCAAATTCACCCTCAGTATTTGCTCTGAGATAACGGATTGAAAACTAAGCATTTCCCCTTCACAGTGAGCAAAATGTTAAGTTTTATCAGAAGAGGGACATTGTAGAAGGAAGGGTGTGTAGTGGTACCTGAGTATGGGGAGAGTTGGTGGCAGTCTGGTCCAGCAGCAAACTCAAAGTGCACAATCCTTCAACAACCTCAAAGCCCTAGCCTGAGTCCAGTGACCACCTTGCTGCAGCCCTCCTAATGCAATCACCAGTACGCTCCAAGCCTACCACCAGCAGCTCCCAGACTCCCTCTGCTCACTCACGCACCACCCTGTGCTCATCTGTGCCTCAGAGGGTTGTTTCCTGCATTAATTCCAACATGGGTATCACACTGTGCACCAATCTGGCAGCAAGCCAGCTCCCAACGCCCTGACCCCCACTGAGCCCCAGTCTATTAGCCCCAGCTAGCTTGTGAACCAGAGGGTTGTTCCCTGCTATGTGGCATCTGTGAACCAGTGTGGTCCAGGCAATCTACTGAACTTCACCATCCAGTGGGATGAAACCATACCTTTTCCAGTGAGATCTGAAGCCCAGCTTTGGGGAGAGGATCCCTTTTCCAAGTGTATCTATCTTTCCTTTGGTAATCTCCCTCAGCCCCAGGACACCCTTTAGAGTTCACTCTACATTTTTGTAGTTACTTCTCTATTAAAGCTTAACAATTCTTTAAACTTCCCCTGTCCAATTCTGTGTGATTTCCCACCTCCTGACTGTACCCAAATTGATACACTGTTTCTCTAGGGTGTGGTCTTTGATCCTAAAGCATGTGTTTCTGATGTCTTAGTTGAATGCCAAGGGTGTTAGCAAGGTTTCTCCACTCTAGCTGAGCTGGAATGTCATCTTCCAACAATGAATAACCTCTGGTATCTTCAATCCACTCTCAAACTTATTGCAGCCACTCTCTACCAGGCCTCAGAGTCTTGCCCTGCACGAATGCAGTCCAAGGAACCATGGGGAACACCCTCACAGTCTTCTGCTGCCTTAGCTCTATACTGCAAGTCTCAGCTGCTCCAGCAGCCCTAAAATCCAATCTCTGCCTTCTCAGCTCAACAGGTATATTTATACAATGGAATATTACTCACTGACAAAAAACCGAAATACTGCCATTTGTAGCAACATGGATGGACTTAGGGATTATCATACTAAGTGAAGTCAGAGAAAGACAAATATTATATATCACTTATATGGAACCTAAAAAAATGATACAAATAAACTTATTTACAAAACAGAAACAGACTCACAGACACAGAAAATAAACTTATGGTTACCAAAGGGGAAAAGGGAGGGGGAAGGATAAATTAGGAGTACTGTATGGGATTAACAGATACACATGACTACGTATAAAATAAACAACAAGGATTTACGGCATAGCACAGGGAACTATATACAATATCTTGTAATAACCTATAATGGAAAAGAATCTGAAGCTGAACACCTGAAATTAACACAATATTGTAAATCAACTATAGTAAAATAAAATTAAATGGATGCCAGAATAATGACTACTCAGAATAAGTCATAGAAATAAATCGATATTTGTTTCAGAATTTCCTCCCCAAATACATTTTTGCAGCTAATGTTCACTTGACTCTTTACTTAACTTCCACAATGTAAGAGAAGTAAGAATTAAGTTCGGATACCCAGTAGCGCTAATAGAGGAGTAGTTCATGATTCAAATTATAATCAACTCTTAAAGAAATGAGATTGATCTATGCAAATCCTATAATGGCTTCTCCCTGCCAGCCATCATAGATTAAGATATTGTGCAGGACTTCCCTGGTGGCACAGTGGTTAAGAATCTGCCTGCCAGTGCAGGGGACACGGGTTCGAGCCCTGGTCCGGGAAGATCCCACATGTCGCGGAGCAACTAAGCCCATGCGCCACAACTACTGAAGCCTGCGTGCCTAGAGCCCGTGCTCCACAACAAGAGAAGCCACCGCAATGAGAAGCCTGTGCACTGCAATGGAGAGTAGCCCCCACTTGCTGCAACTAGAGAAAAGCCCGCGCACAGCAACGAAGACCCAATGCAGCCAAAAATAAATAAATAAAATTAATTAATTAAAAATAAATATTCTTGGGCTTCCCTGGTGGCGCAGTGGTTGAGAGTCCGCTTGCCAATTCAGGGGACACGGGTTCGTCCCAGTCCGGGAAGATCCCACATGCCACGAAGCAGCTAGGCCCGTAAGTCATGGCCGCTGAGCCTGCACGTCCAGAGCCTGTACTCCGCAACAGGAGAGGCCACAACAGTGAGAGGCCCGTGTACAGCAAAAAAGAAAAATTCTTAAAAAAAAAGATATTGTGCGACTAACAAACCAAAAATCATTGATATACAGAAACCTAAATTACCCATCTCCATACACATAATATTTAAAATGTAAATTCTTTAGAATTAGAATTGTTCCTGAATCATCCCAATATGGCATATTACCTCGGAGTGTGTCTCTTCCCCATTTTTAATTCACGCCCCTTTTTATAAACATAAAAGTCTCATTTGCTCCCTGACTCGATTAGAAAATAGTACCTATCATTTACCTCTCTACTCCCAAACCTAGCAAAGATTTTGGTAAATTTTATTTTCAGTAGTTTCTGAGAGAAAAATAAACAAATTACTTTCCAAACTTAAAATATTACATTATAAAATTATAAAACTGGACTATACACTTACATACAATACCATCAGTACTATACCATCTTCTTCGTACCCCACAATGGAGAAATTCCACTGTCCTAGAAGCCTGGTTAAGTATGTAATATTTTCTATTTTGTTTAATTAAAAATACTGAAGATAATAAATAGAACAGTTATTTAAGTCTCTACTTAAATAACATTTCTTTATACATTTCACATCAAAATTTTCTTCAAGTGTAATGAATTTTATTAAAGTCAACATTCCATAAAGCCAAACTCATATACTCAACTAGTTTATGAGGGAACTTCAGGCACAGGGACTTTTTTTTTTTGTAAATGTGCAAATTTGTTTTTTCTAAATCGTCAAAAATGTACTTGTTTTAATGTACGAAAATTCTTTAGAAAGTCAAATCAATTATCTATTTTTGTTGGGTAAAAAAATCTATATCTTCATTCATCTCATGAATTTCATATTAAAATACTTGGTTGTACATTATCACATCACTTTAGTATTAACCTATTTTCTTGAAATTCCCAAATCTTAATGGTCTGCCTCTTGATTTCTCAATGGTAGGAACCATTTTAAACTCTTCAAGTTCACTGGGAAAATCAAGAGAGGCAAAATGAAAGACAAGGTTCATCCTTCCCATCATGTAGATTCTGGGTACTTATGACTTTCAATCTTTGTACAACTAAGTATTCTAAATGTTTCTAGAATTTCCATCACTCTGTACAGGCACTGAACAGTATTCAGTCGCCATGAGAGTCATATTTCTGATTAGCAATGCAAAAATTATGAAATCTACTTAGACATTCCATTCTCCAGCTTGTAGGAGAGAATTAGACACACCTTATAATTACTCCCATCAGACAATTTTAAGAGTTGAAAGGGAATTTAGATTGTGGAATCCACATCCTTCAGTCTGCACACCAGGAATCTGAGGCCTGATTCCTCACAAAATACAGACTTTCCCAAAGACTTCCTTTATCTTCAAGGATAAACCTCAGCTGTCTCAGGATTCAAAATAACACAATTCAAATGTAAGAGAAGTATCTGTTCAGAACCATCAGCAACCAAACTAATTTTATTCTTATAAATTACCTTGCCCTGGCTGAGCCCAGGTCCCCAGCAGGTGTGAAGAGGGTCATGGGATACAGAGCAAATCCAGTATCCTCCTCCCTCTTCCTGCCTCCCAAGCACAGGGACCACAAAATTTGCTTTTGATAAAAGCCAAGGGGCTTCCCTGGTGGTGCAGTGGTTGAGAGTCCGCCTGCCAATGCAGGGGACATGTGTTCGAGCCCTGGTCCGGGAAGATCCCACATGCCCCGGAGCAACTAAGCCTGTGCGCCAAAACTACTGAGCCTGTGCTCTAGAGCCATCGAGCCACAACTACTGAGCCTGCGTGCCACAACTACTGAAGCCCACGTGCCACAACTACTGAAGCCCACGTGCCTAGAGCCCGTGTCCTGCAACAAGAGAAGCCACCGCAATGAGAAGCCTGTGCACTTCAATGAAGAGTAGCCCTGGCTCGCCATAACTAGAGAAAGCCCGTGTGAAGCAACGAAGACCCAATGCAGCCAAAAATAAACAAAGTAAATTAAAAAAAAAAAAGCCAGTGCTTCCCTGGTGGCGCAGTGGTTGAGAGTCCGCCTGCCGATGCAGGGGACGCGGGTTCGTGCCCCAGTTCGGGAAGATCCCACATGCCGCGGAGTAGCTGGGCCCGTGAGCCATGGCCGCTGAGCCTGCGTGTCCGGAGCCTGTGCTCCGCAACGGGAGAGGCCACAACAGTGAGAGGCCCGCGTACCAAAAAAAAAAAAAAAAAAAGCAAAAAGTCCTTGATAATCTTCTGTCTCTCCACCCCCTCACTGATTATTAAGGAAGCAAAGGAAGGCAACCATGGTGGTATGTCATTGGAAAGCATTTCATGATATCCTTTACAGGAGTGAGAGAAGAAAAAAATAGGTACCAGTTATTGAGTTCTTCCTAATATGAAAACAAAGTGTTTTATAAATACCTCATTTAATGTCTAGAGCAAATCAGTAAGATAATATTTCTGTTTCACAAATAAGAAAACTTTCAATAACACATTCAAAGCTGCAAAGCAAACAACTAAGAGACGGAATATTTGAACTGGGTCTTTCCGATCCCAAAGTCCATGCATACCTACTCATATTGAGCTACTTACACTGTGTCACGCCCTACAGCACAGGACATCAGAGCAGGGCAGGAAACACAAATTAGTGCTACATTTAAGGAGGAAACAGCATAGATTACAATTGCAGAAAAAAAGTGAAAAGCCAAACTAAAACACAATATCTGAACTTGATGCTGCTTGAGTAAGAAACAGGCACAAAGAGATTCTGAGTTGGAAATCTACAGAAAAGTCAGGAGAAAAACAGGGTTTCCCACTTCCCCAGGAAAAGCATCCTAAAACACCTGTAAAATCTAATGTTTCTGAATTAAATTAGTAATTTCAGTTCTTAAGACACATATAAGCTAAAAGTATATAAAACAGACTATAGGAAACCCCAAATTATTTTTTAAATAAATCAATAGACTCTAAATGTTTTTGTGATAAAGATCTGCAACTGCTTACCAGAAAATCTGAAGTTCAATTTTTTTCCAGCTTTGTTGAGATATAATTGACATACGACATTATGTAAGTGTAAAGTATACAACATGATGATTTAATATAGGTACATACTACCAAGTGGTTACCATAAGAAGACTACTTAACACACCCATCTGAAATCCAAAAACCCAGTTTTTTAACTAACTTAGCAGAACCTGATCAAAACTGACATGAAGTTATCTATGGCCTTTGCTGATCCCAATTACTGTGGAAAGTCATTCACTGTGCTACAGAAATATTAATGTGCTTTATGTCTCAGAACCATCAGGAGAATTAAGTAGTAATACATGACCCCAAGTATTTTGGATAAGAGACTGTGAATCTGTGTTACGCTATTCCAGATACATCAATAAAATAAATGAGCAGATGACAAAATTATCAAAGACCTCAAAGAGAGTCAAAGGTTACAATTAAAACTTGGGAGTTTATGGCTCCTATAATTAGGCTCAGACCCTAAGAGTGTCCCTTTAGGTTGTTAAAGCTCTTGGAAGTGTTTAAGGGGAAGAACAGGGTTTCTACCCTAACAGACATCCTATTTACTACTCCAAATACTAGTGTAAAGCAGGAACTAATTAAATATACTGGCATCATGTGGCAATATGTTCCTACTGTAGCTGTTTAAGGGCATCTGCTCACTTAAATACAATCAGTTGCTATTAAGGAGTCATTTACCAAGTGCACGGATAACTTTCATGGCAAAGAAAAATCCCAGCTTCTAACAATGCATTTTCTCCAAAATTCAGCTCGTATTTTTCACTCAAATGCCTTAAGCCCAAGACAAAACTTATTATTTGTACATATCCACATTCCAAGATACATCTTACTTTCAGCACTTTCACGTAACATGTCTTAAAAAGTATTATTTGTCCTTTACAGAAATGGATTTAGCATTTAGTGAGATGGGACAATTTTCTACATAGTGGATTAATGCCTCAAAAAAAAGGTACATATATGACACATTTTTAGCATTAGAAAAGTAGCTCTCCCACCACATGCTGCCCTGCACCCCACCTACCCAATTCCTAAAACGGAATTTAGGAATCAAGCCATTAAATCTTTACAGACTGAAAAATCAGGGACATCCTGTTGATAACCAAACAGACTAACAGCTGCTCATTGTTCTGAGAAGCATTTGTGCTGCGGAAGCAAATCTAGTACCAATGCCTTCTAAATGACCTACAGACAATGATTAAAGGAAGAGTCACTGTTTTTTATTTTATTATTATTAGTTGGCAAATGAGCATTACTGGCAGACTTTTTCCTGATGTCACTGGAAAAGCTACAAAATGAGTGTTGTGTTTTGGTTTTTTTTCTTTGAACTATAAAAAAATTCTTCACTTGAGGCTGTGAATAAGCCAAATAAGTCAAACACACAAGTGAGGCACTTGAGAAAAAGAAATGGATAGTTTTCAAAAGCCACTCAATCTAACAGTTTAAATCCTGCCAGTTCATAAACATTAATATATTTAATGGTTTAAAATATGAAGCGGTTTATCAGAATTTCTAAAGTTTGTTCTATAAAAGTTCAGAAGTTAAAAATGGCCTTTGCGCAGGCACCAGATGCGGTGCTTCCTGAGAAGAGCTACACCTCTTAGCATGTAACTGACACTCCAAACAGAGATCTACAGACAGAAACTACTCTAACACACCTTTATACCCTTCTAGGAAACCTGGGAGCTCTGTGTAGGCTCAGGGGATCCTTAACTTCTTTGCCCTCCCACCGACTGCTAAGGCCCCTTTGAGGCTTCCAGGCAGCAAGGAGCCTTGTGCAAAGAACACACAGTCCTTGGAGTCAGAAAGGCTTGAGTTTCAGTTCCAGCTCTGTGTATTGCTGGCTGTAAGATCTGACCAAGACTCTCTCCCTGACCTAACTCTGGTCAGGTTCCTCCAAGCCCTCTATGCCTTGACCTTCTGTGTCCATCCTTGTAGGGCCTGTACCACCCAGTTGCAGCAAAAATCTAAGTCTTGAAACCCTCCATCCTCGATATCTGATCAAATTCTACATCCCCCCGCCAAGTGATATCTGATGAGGCTGTCCTGCCTTCCACAAGGATCCTGCTAGGTCTGTTTAACTAGAATCATCCCATGCCCATTGTTTCTGATGTTTCCTCTTAGAATTTTCCATCCACTGACTCCTACTCTGCTCCTTGGCTATAAATCCCCACTTGACCACGATGTATTCAACTGAGCCCAGTTCTCTGCTGAGGTCTGCTGCAGTAGTTCCTGAATGAAAATCTGTTTTTATTGCTTTAACTACTATCCAGCTCTGGTTTTCTTGGACAGACCAAAGTTATGTTACTTGGTCTCTCTGAGCTTCAGTAACCTCAGCTATAAAACTGAAATAAAACCTATCTCACTGAGCTGTTGTGGGGATGAATACAGACTAAACAAAGATCACAACCCACTCTAGGCTATGATAAGCAAAAAATACGTTTGAAAGGCCCTGTACTAGAGATTCCACCTCTAATGAATGTCAGCCAAGGCCATCCTAATTCACTGTTCTGGAATTCCTACAGGATATTTTAAGAATTTATTTCCAGTCTGTTTTCCAAAAATCTGTGGCCACATATTTTAATATTATAAGATAAAAAATATTCTGTGGCAGTTATAATACCTGGCTCTGGAGCCAGACTATCTCAACACTGCTGTGTGATCCTGAATGGGTTATTTAACCCCTCTACCTCCGTTTCCTCATCTCTGAAGTAAGAATAATAATAATAGTACCTATTGTCTTGGTGTCATTCTAAGGATGAAGTTAGCTAATACATGTAAAGCACTTGGAACATTGCCTGGCAAATACAGTAAGAGCTCAATAAAAATAGGCTATTCTTATATTCTCAATCATGGTATATAATTTACTTCTCCATTTCCTCTTCAGTGAAACTGTTTCAATGAAAAAAAATTTGAGGTTCGTTAAGAAATAGTAGAAGTATTACAGAACGTTTGGTTAAATAGGGCTAGAGGACCCAAATGGCTAAAATGAAAACAGTCATCAAGTTTAGATGAAGAAATACACTGCTGACAAGAATATAAAATGGTACCACCACATTGGAAAATTGACTGGCAACATCTACTAAAGGTGAACAAAGGCATACCCCTAAATTGTCTAGAATTCCTAGGTATATAACCAACATAAATGCCCACAAAAAGTCATGCACTAAAATCTTCATACCAGCACTATTCTTAATAGCAAACAACTGAAAACTGCAGAAACGCCCATCGACAGTATTGGGTGCAGTCACACAATGGGGCACTCCACAGTACTGAGAGTGACCAATTACAACTAACTACACACAGCAGTAAGGGTGAGTTTCACCAACATAATGTAAAGTGAAAGAAGCCGGACACCAAAGAGTATACACTGTATAATTTCGGTTATGAAAGGCACTACGACAGGCTGGAATAGATGCTGTGATGCAACGCCCTGGTCCCCCCAGGAAGGAAGGATTATTCCCCCCAGCTTTAGGAGTTGCCAACACAACACCCAGCGGCTGTCAGCCCTCCTTAGAAACTGCCTCTGTGGAAAAGAGCAGCGACGCCCAAAGGCATGCCCTTCTTGTGCAACTCAGAACATCTCTGAAGGGCCTTTCCAGAATTCCACATGGGGTCAACCGAGGCTTCCAGAGACTGAACTTCAGCTCAACTTCTCCCCCTGCCCAATCTTGCTCTCTTCCTATCCCTTCTCTTCCACAAGTGTTGATCCCAAGAGCCATCCCTGATACACTTCCTGAACGCTAACCTCTCACTCTTAGAGTCTGCTTCCCTAAGTATCCACCAAGCAAATGAGATCTATGATGTGAGAAGTGAGGACAGGGATGACTACCGTGGGGAGAGCAGGTAATGACAGGAGACGGCAGGAAGGAGATCATCTAGGGTGCTGGTAATAGGCTTTTTACCTATTTGGGTGCTGGTCCTATGACTGTTCAAATGGGAAAAATTCATTTCATTGTAAACCTATGAAATATGCACTTCTTCCTACGTATATTATACTTCAATATGAAGTTAAACGAAAATAAGGCAGGGCTTCCCTGGTGGCGCAGTGCTTGAGAGTCCGCCTGCCGATGCAGGGGACACAGGTTCAGGCCCCGGTCTGGGAAGATCCCACATGCCGCGGAGCGGCTAGGCCCGTGAGCCATGGCCACTGAGCCTGCGCGTCTGGAGCCTGTGCTCCGCAACGGGAGAGGCCACAACAGTGAGAGGCCCGCGTATGGCAAAAAAAAAAAAGAAAATAAGGCAAATAAGCAAATGATGAGAATGGGACAGAACCTTAAAGAATATTTTAGTCTCACCTCCTTGTGCATCCCTTAAATAACCCTTTTTTGTGCACTTAAACATAGCTCAGTGAAGTCTAACCTGCGATTACAGACCAGCTGGTGACAAACCAGGCTAAGAACAGGCCCAGGCTTTGACAACAGCCTGTGTTGTTTTGAGCAAACCATACTCTTGTGGGTAGCAACAGGAGTCAAATCCGAGGCCGGGGAAGGGCCTGCTGCAGCCGGCTCACCTCGCTGTCAGTTTTGCCTTGCAAGGAGGGAGACTCTGAGGTTAGCCAAAATGCAAGCACCCCAAAGGCACCTTTAGGTATCTTCACCTTTGAATCTTCAGAAACACACCTGGCTCTGAAATCGGAAGACTTAAAAATGTTTCTAGTGTAAACAAAACAGCATGCTTGACCCTTTGTGGTGTTCTCTCAAGAAAGGCCTTTCTCTCTTACCATAGCTGTCTGTTTTGTTTTGGTTTTTTATTAATTAATTTATTAATTTTTGGCTGCATTGGGTCTTTGTTGCTGCGCTCAGGCTTTCTCCAGTTGCGGCAAGCGGGGGCTAGTCTTCGTTGTGGTGCACGGGCTTCTCATTGTAGTGGCTTCTCTTGTTGTGGAGCACAGGCTCTAGGCGTGTGGGCTTCATTAGTTGCGGCACGGGGGCTCAGTAGTTGTGGCTTGCGGGCTCTAGAGCGTAGGCTCAGTAGTTATGGCGCATGGGCTTAGTTGCTCCGTGGCATGTGGTATCTTCCCAGACCAGGGCTCGAACCCGTGTCCTCTACATTGGCAGGCGGATTCTTAACCACTGAGCCACCAGGGAAGTCCCATCTGGCTGCTTTTATTATTTATCTATCCCTCCATTGCCTCCTTCTCAAAAGCAGTTTTTAGTTTATTTAGGTAATAAAATGTCACATCTTCCCCTTTTACATAGGGAATAAAAAACACAAATAGGACAAAATATGTCCTCAATAGGGAAGATAAATTCCTTCATTTTCTTCACTGGCTCTTAATGAGATTATTGATAAACTCATTCCTGACCCTAAATTCACCTGCATCATTCCCACAGTGAAAACCACTCACCCTATACTCTGGAAAACTTCAGTCCCAATGATTCCCTTAAAATGATGATGATGAAGACAGCACCAAAAAAGCTGAGAAACTATTGGAACAAAATCGCTACTTTATTTCCAAAATAATTTAGTTCATCTTTGAGATGTGAGAACTAAAGACCATGGTGGTCTCTGGGAAACTCAAAGGGCTTTTGGTGCCCAATTCTTATGAACATTTTATACCAACAAAGAGGGAAGAATATGAGGAGTTTTACCTCATATGGAAGTTCTAATGCATTATTTAGGCTGGATCCAAGAGAAGAGTCAAATACATTGTAATCTTTTAACTTGTTGTTATTGTAGTTTTGTGTCAGTATTTCTTAAAGAGTTGCACGGCCCCACAACTAAGGTCCAATAAAAATTTTCAGGCTTGCATAGCACAGGGAGATCAGCCGGTGCTTTGTGACCACCTAGAAGGGTGGGATAGGGAGGGTAGGAGGGAGACGCAACAGGGAGGGGATATGGGGATATATGTATACGTATAGCTGATTCACTTTGTTATACAGCAGAAACTAATACAACAATGTAAAGCAATTATACTCCAATAAAGATGTTTAAAAAAAACACACAAAATTTTAGGCTTGATCCCAAAGAATAGCCAAACACACTTGTATTTCCTTTTAAACTTTTTTTTTGAAGGAAGATATCACAGAGTATATACAACTAAATTATTTAATTCTTTCTAAAAGGGTTTGCCTCTCAGATAAATCTAAGTAAATTCATCTCCCTTCAAGGCAGGGATGAAAAAGAATGCAATAATAACGTGCATTCCATTCTTTATCTTAAACACTCAAACAAGAAGCTGGCTAGGAATTTCCCACACACTGTTTTTTAGGTCATTTGTTGATTTATTCATTTATTCAAACAAATATTTTTTGAAAGCCAACTCTACCCTGAAGCAAAAACCTAATTAACTCCTCTTCCTTACATATGGTTATAAAAAGATCTCAAAACCTCCCTTTTGACCACTAAGTAGAACTCTAAAACTCTCTTCCACCCCATTACAAGAAGCAATTTTACTTCCTAACCCTATTAGTCCTTCAATAAAGAACAGATGAAGAATGTCTTCTGAATGTTTTTTTGAAAAGATACCACGCTTTCCTTCCCACTGAAATACCAGAAGCAAAAGTCAGACCAAATCTGTCCCCTGAGAAGAGTAACTCTGGACTTTGCTAAAGGGATAAGATGAGTGTTATCAGATCTGTATAACATGGTCAGACAAGAGCCTGTGTCACATCTTCCCAAGCTCGCCCATGCGAGCATGCCTTGTGTTTAGAATAGACCTACAGATGAGAGAAAAATCAAAAGTCAGGTCTGTTGTTGACACTTGCTGTGTCAGTAACAGTGGTTCAGCACTGCTGCCGTGAATACCTCAGTTGGTCCAGCATACATCATGGGAGATGGGAAGATGGCCACCACTGTGGTTTCAGGATTCAGGACTCCTTCCTCCAGCACTGCAGCATGCTGCTTCATACGCCACATCAGAGGAACATCATCGTCCTTTGTCCAGCCACCAAGAGGGTGAAGGAGAAGGACAGGGCGCCGGTAGCCCCTCTCTAGAAGTTGCTTATGGGTATCCTGCATTAATAGAGCATGGCCATTGTGCACTGGGTTGCGTAACTGAAATGCAAAGACAGCATCTGAAAGAGAATATTCAGAGTTAATAATAGTCCTTTTCTAACAGATTACCTTCCAAAGGGTAAGCAGCAATTCTTCTTGAAGCTTGATGCTTAGGATTAAGCAAACACGCATGCTCAGAATCAGAAACTGGTGAAAAACATGTACAGCGCTGACCATTTACTCCAAGGCAACACGATATAGTAATTATTACTTTACAAATCTTACAAGCCTGAGCATGTGTCACATAGTAGTGATAGATTTATAACAATTACTTTCTGAATTCATGGGCAACCTGAGAATGATAATCAGACCTTCTGGCCCTAATATCTCGGTTCAGCTGCTTGCAATGGATATAAATTCTTGGTCTATGCCTTAATTACCCATCAAGTCAACCCTGCCGTTGGACCTAAGATACTCCTTTATTGAAGGAAGACAGAAAGACAGAGATATGTAGAGTTTAAAAAATTTACTTACTATCCAAATAAGCTCATTTATACTGATTACTCTACTTGACTGGAACCCAATGTTGTTTTGTGATGCCAAGTCTCAATTTTGGATTGTAGTTTAGCAACAGCAATGTCCCTTACAAGGACCATTGCTATTTACTCAAATGTTGAAAACTGCTGGATTAATTAAACTGGTTAACTATGTAACATCTGATTACAACCCTGGCTTCACTCCTACGTGGGGCTCTTGCTATCAGAAGACCTTTCTTAGAAGGCATGGTTCCTTGGAGTCATAGAGTAATTTCACAGAACAGAGTAACAATGAAGTTACAGGAGCTCTGTATTTGATGCCCTCACAATATCTGATACATCATCACGCCATGTTGATCCAATCTTGACTCAGAGAGGAACAACTTCCTCTTCCCGAATAATTTTAAGCCAAATAGTACAACATCCCCAATCTATTCTCAATTCTGACCCTCTTCTATCACCATGACAAAAGGCACAGAAAGAAAACTATGGCACCCTACTTGACCAGGAGATTTTTGGGGACACATCCTGTGATATTCCAAGATTTAGAGCATTTTCACTATGCTTTGAAGTTCTCAAGTTACCTTTTCTTGAGAAACAAGGCTGGTTTTCACCAAAGAAATAGCTGCTAGCTTTTATCTGCTAGTTTTAGCATGCTGCATATACTGCCAAATGGTGATTTTTCTAATTCCATCATTCCATCTACATTTATTAGTTGAATTTCTACTATAAGTTAGTTTCCACTTCTCCTCCTTATATGACATAAAGTACAAAAAAGAAGTCTTGATACAAATATGTGAGTATTTAAAATTATGCTGCTTTAAGGAAATGGGAGGAGCGGTACAGACCTGAAAGTTTTTCTCTCCTTTTAAAATCACTTCAAACTTTGGATATAGTATATGGATATCAAAAGATTTCAAAACATCCCTTTTAGCCATTAAGTAGAACTCCAGAACTCCCCTTCCCCAAGACCAAGAAGGAATTTTACTTCCTGACTCTATTATACTCCAGTCCTTCCAAAAAAGAACAGATGAAGAATGTCTCCTGAATACGAGCACTAACACTGCTCCATTTAGGGGGGATTACTGCCTGAACTGAACTTGCATTCTGATTCTGGCCTAAATCTCATCAGCAACTTTAGTTCTCTCCCCTCTCTTCCCTTTGTACTGCCCATTCTTTGTAAACAGCCTTGAAGCACAACAGAGACACTTACTAAGCATTAATAAATCCTACTACTGGGCTAATGTGAGTTACTGCACTGATGGAGAGGTTGAGGGCGAGTGGCTCCAGGTTTGCACCACGGGGAAGAAAGAGAGTAAGAGGACTCTGGCCCAGCATAAGCCTGTAGCACCAGGGCCGAGGAGATGCCTGCATGGTAGGGGCAAATAGGGCCAGGGCTGAGAAGACAGTTCATTTGCCTGGGAGCGTAAACAGAGCAAATAAGTAAATAGATTGAGTAGAATGGCAGCCAGGATTCTCACTGTAGGAGAGGAGGCAAAAATACCAAAAAGAAGAAAGGCTAGAAAAGACCACGTGGTATTGGATTAGGGTTGAAAATAGCAGCGTGACCTCATGGTTTTCAGCTACATAGACAGATATATACAGGAACAGATATAAATGTGTGTGAGTGTATGTGCTTATGCACATTTCTTGGTTCTGTCCGCTGAAAGGTCCTACGAGCAATGACTACCCAGTGGCAATGAGCAAAACTAAAGCCCAAATTTTACATTCTAAATACTATTCCTCACTTAAACCAGGGTTCCTTGGCAAAATGGCCAATTCTAGGGCTAGGGCACGGAAAGTACAACATGAGCTGGAACGTCTTTTGTGTCATAAGGAAAGGAAGTGCTCAGAGAATAATGAGGACTTGTCAAAAGGATCCAGCAACCAGTCTGACATGGTCCCAAAGGCCAACCTAGGACAAGCTAAATATCAAGTAAATAATAATATTAATGGATTGTAAACCACTGAGTAAATCGGAATCTGTAAATCCAGAAACAATAAAATAAATGAAAAAACCAATGGAGGAGAAGGGGAAACTCTTACAGTAGAAAGTCAACTAATAAACGTAGATGGAATGATGGAATTAGAAAAATCACCATTTGGCAGCATTTGCAGCATGCTAAAACTAGCAGATAAAAGTTTGATGACAAGGGGGTATTTATGGAGTCTCAAAATCTCTCCCCCAAAATACCTGTTAGTACATACAAAATAATTTGTTAACTTTACAGCACAAAAACCTGGTAAACATGATCTTAAATGATAAAAGTTAACTTTAAAAAAGTTAACCTCATCTGTAATAGGACAAATCAAAATTGTGAGCCACCAAATACGATGTGCCAAGAATTCAGCATTGTTTCCTGCAGGATTCCTGACAAAAATGTGTAACTGGAACCTAATCATGAGGAAACAGCAGATAAACCCAAACTGAGAGACAGTCAAGAAAGTAAACGACATGACTATTCAAAAATGCCAAAGTTGTAAAAGACACAACAAAGACTAAGCGACTGTTCCGAATGAAGTAGACTAAAGAGACATGACTGACACCCTGAACCAGGAAGGAAAGGTGGCAAAGAGAAGATTTTAGTTGTCATTGCTGGTTTTGTGATAAAATACATTATTGGGACAGTGGCATGATGTGAGTGAAGTGCACAGATTAGACAATATTATATCAATGGTATTTTCCTGAGTTTGATGAGCATACTGAGGTGAGGTAGGAGACTGTCCTTATCTTCAGGAAATACATATGGAAATAACTAAGGAGTAATGAGGCATCATGTCTGCAACTTTCAAAGAAAGTGAGAATGAGAAAGCAAAGAAATATAACGTTAATTATGGAAACTGGGTGAAGAATATATAGGAGTTCTTGGTACTATTCTTGTAATTTTTCTGTAAATTTAAAATTATTTCAAAATAAAAAGTTAAAAAACAAAGTAAAAAATTATGACAGGAGACATATGAACTGGTTATAACATGTAGATTTTATTTAGATCCTGATTCAAACAAACTATAAAAAAAAGAAATGTGACTACTATGAAATTATCAGAAATATAAACACTGACTAGATATTTGATAGTATTAAGAAACTATTGATATTATCATTATTTAGGTGCAATAGTGACATCATGGTTGTATTTCTTAAAGTCCTTACCTTTAAGAAATACTTTCTGAAATATTTAGATGGTAATGACATGGGGTTTGAGATTTGCTTCAGAATAATATGCAGGGATGCAGTGGGGTAGGTAGGAGTACAGGTGAAACAAGAGTAGCCAAGAGTTGGTACCACTGAATTTGGGTTAGAGGTATATAGGCATTCATTCACACTATTGTATCTACTTACAAATTAAGTAGCGTATGTTTAAAATTTTCCCTAATAATTTTTAAAAGAGAAGATACATGTAGAAGCAGCACTGCTTTGGAACATGATATTTACGGGTTCAAATTACAGGTCTAACAATTTTTAACCATGGACTGTCGTCTTTAAGGACTTAATTTCACTTTTGACACCTCCGTAGTGGGGATGATACTAAGGTTACTGTTATGAAGATAAAATAATATAAAGTACCCAGCACGGTGAGATGTACAGTGCAGTCACTTAAAAATCTAAGTTCCTTAAGACAATTCATTCTTCAAAAAAACCCAAAAAAACACCACATCTAAAAGTTCCTGGCAGGAAATTGAACCCACTGTTCTACTGGTGACTCAAGGTCTACTCTAGTATGAACTAACACTCCAGTGAGTGTTTCCAAGATGAGGGTGCATTAGCTCTGTGCTGCAATATGCAGCCTTCGCCTTCCTTAATCAGGAACAGGTGCCTAACTGTGAATAGGACCCCTGGGTAATACATCTCAGGTGTATGATGACTACATTCCTAGACTCCAATCAGGTCAAATCTGATTTTGTAAAATTGCCATTTAGCAAGATTATTTATATGAACAGCATGTGCAAAAGGAAACATCAATAAATTCTGTCTCAAATATACGTATTTCACAGATTCTAAAAATTCATCTACCTAGGTTTCCTTTCCAAAAAGAATTAATCTAGCTCCACACGGGACATTTAACAGATAAAGTTAAGATGAATGACTTATTAAAAGTTTACATTAGCAGCATATAAAGGATTTTGCTGCCAAAATTTCTTCCAGGTAGAATTATTTCCTTATTATCAGTTCCATTCAGAAATCCAATGATTATTTGCTCTGTCTGCCCATTTTTTCTTGCCAATATTACCAGGTTTTTCCTAAACTTCCAGCCTTTTCAATCCCTTGTTAACTATTTATCAATGAATTACACAAATGGCTTTAACTGCCTGTAGCTCCAGACTGCATTTTCATCCCTACCATCTGGTTTCCCCACTAGAGAACTTATGTGGATGAACAATGGAATGGAAGCACCTGATCCACTGGAAGCTTACACTCCCAAGGTATTGCCCCAAATAACATAACCCAGTATGCATCACCATTATATTTTCCTCCAACAATTCTCCATCAAGGATGGAAAAAGAATAATGGGCCACTATGGACCTGGGGCCACTGATACTTAGAGCAACTTTCAGTAATTCTTCACATTCTCATCCCCATTTTCTAAAGGACAAGTGAATTCCCCGTTGTCACACCAAAACTGGTAGAAAATACTTGCCTTTTCGCTTACAACTCTTTATGGATTAGTTTAAGACTGCTTTACCTAAGATCAGGGTTTCAACCGTGTCTGAAAATGGGACATTATCTTCAAAATGACTGGAATTTAATATTAACATTTATGATTTCCATTCCTTTCTAGCCTTCTGCCCCCATTCCTGGGAAAGGACCAGGAATTCCATACTTGTGATTTATAGAAATTACACTGTGAAGCTGCTGATGCCGTGCACAAAAACAAACTTTTCCTTCAAGAGCTAGAGTGAATATTTTAAGTTTTGCAGGCTATGGTGCTTCTGCTGCAATGACTCAACCCTGCCGAGCAGTGCAAAAACAGCCACAGACGATGCATAAGTGACTGTGGATATTTCCCAGTAAAACTTTATTTACAAGAACTGGCAGCGGGCCAGATTTGGCGTGCAGGCTGTGGTTTACCAACCTCTGAAAGACAAATGAAATTCGGGTGATGGAAGTAAGAGCACTGCAACCAAGACGCCTGGTGTGAGCAGAAGTGTGGAGGCAGGAAAGCAGATGTGTCTGAGGACACAGAATCATCCATCTTGTCAAAGATGGATACAAAGCCTAGCACGTGATATCACACAGAATTTTGAATGATAGGTTAGGAAGGATACTGTGTTCCAAACAGAGGTTGTGAGTTAATCAGTAATGTTGCCCAGAAAATTAGGCTAGTAGACTGTGCAGGACTGAGGTGGGGGAGGGTCAGTGGGTGGAGTGGGGAGACAGCAGAATCAGAAGACTGTAGCGCAGAAACGTGCTCCCATATTTTCCATATAAAATAAACCATCCACCAACTCTTCCATTCTCCCCACTGACTCAATCTATTTCTCCCCCAGGATACAGACAGGCTCGTCTGACCAATCACAACCTACACACTGGGAATGGGGTCACAACGGCAGAGACTGGCGCTGCCCGCTCCCTCAAACCCCTCCCCAGCGCTGAGGTCACTGAGCAGCGCTCTATGTGTTACTGACTCACAGATCTACGTCATCTGACCGAAACTCCCCTAAGCTCCAGACCGTCTCTCCACCTGCCTCTTAGCACTCCACGGGCACCTCAAATCCCCTCCTGCCAGCCTCCCTGCACACCTCTGGCCCTCCTCCATGCCCTCTGAGAGCAGGCACCACCACCCACTGCAGAGTCTTAGACTCTGGAGGACCACTGCCATCCTCCACACGCAGTGCATCGCTCTGTTCCCTAAACCTCACTAAACCCTGCTTTCTTCACTCCCCGTGCCCACATCAGCCCTTCATCCCTGCTTCACAAGACAACTGGTCTCCCCCCGCAACCCCATCTAGCCTCCATCCAGCAGCCAAAGCAGGCAGCGGGGCAGGGAAGAAAGGAGTTGGGACAGGATGAAAATTCTGTTTTAGATACACTGTCCTGGGGGAACAGTGGAACTGGTCCTGCCCCCAGGAGCTTACAATCTAGTCAGAGGAGGAGAAGCAAACATTCACTAATCAGAGAATAAATCCATGTTAGAAGGAATATACTTCCTTCAACTCCAAGAGGACATGATTAGATCTTTGTTTTCAGAAGGTAAGTCTGGTAACAATGTGAAGGATAAAGTGATGGAAGAAAAGAACGGGAATGGAGTCACTCCTTCAACTAATTCCTTCCTGCTCTGCCACATAGTGAGTATGAAACCCCTGCCAAATCCAAAAGGTACTTTCCTGTTTTAAAGTCCTGACCTCTCTGCTGCCTCTGACATTAAAAAAAAAAAAAAAAAAAAAAAAGCTATGCCACTGTCTTCACAGCCTCAAGGCCTGCTAACCATGGCACCAACCTTTTCTATTTCATCTGCCTCTTTATGCTTTTTCTTTAGTAAAAACCATGAAACACTGAAGAAAATTTGGAGGGGAAAAACCACCCCAAATGCACTATCTTAAAATAACTGTTTTTGGGTTTTTGAATAGTCTCCTAGTTTTTCTCCTTATGCACATGTTTTTACACAGATGTGATCAAATGTGTATGACATTTTATATTCTGCTTGGCCCATTTTGGTCTAGTCACCTGTTTCTGACATCCTGCAGTCCTCTCAGAGCCACAGAGTTCATTGCTGGGTCCTACGAAATTCTCAGAGCCAGAGTTCATTGCTGGGTCCTACGAAATTCTCAGAGCCACAGAGTTCATTGCTGGGTCCTATGAAATTCTTTCTTTACGTACTCATTCAGGAAACTTACCCCTTCGCCTGGATTCAATTACCATGTGCATACAGATGGCTTCTGTTAGCTGCATCCCTAAGTCCTGACCTTCCAACTCATCAGTTACAGAGACTTATTACTAAAAACGTTTCAATAGATGCTGCTCATTACCACCCCGCCCCTCAATTCCTTCACCTTCACTTACTACCCTCACATCTCAAGTCAAAAGCAGGTCCAGCTTCTAAAACCTGCACCTTCTCCTATACCTCATGTCTAAGTAAAAGAAGAGCCCCATACTACAGTTTCTCTCCCTCTCCTCCGGATTCGACACCATCCAGTCCAGGAGCCAACACACCATGTTAACAAGTACGGTCTGATCCCTTTCCCTCCAGCAGACGGAAGGGGAAGAAGACAGTGAAGAAGGTTCTTCTCGGGATGTGCTGATTTCTGACAGGGGAAGGAATGGCAACCATGAGTGTTTTCGAAGGTGGTGGGAGGAGGCTGGGCCCTGACCCCCAGAATACGTACAGGACACAGGCTGCCTAATCTAGTGCCACGGCCACGGAACCCTGATGTGGCACAGTACAAACACCTAGGCTGGACCCCTGTGCTGCACTTTCTCAGCGAGGGGTCCGGGGACAACTGCAGCTCCCCAGCAGGGCAGCTGTGAGCAACAAATGAGCTGGTCAGCAGGGGAGCGCTGCTAACTCCTTCCCCCAGATTTCTCAGACCTGCGCTTCACTGCCCAGCCCACAGGCAGAGCCCCGGCCTGCATCCCAACCACTAGACCCAGAATTACAACATCTGCCTGCTGTCTTCCTTTCAACTTCTCTGAAAACTGGCCTGCATACAGCAGTAATTAATAAGTCTTCTCTTGCAGTCCTACGCAAGCTCTATTATCTACCACTTTACCCCAAAGCTCTAAGTACAGGCATTTCTGATTTTCCCCAAATCAATATAGTAGCTGAACAAGAGAGTCCTGACAATCGCTCTAGTGTTGCTGGGAGGCAGGCTGGGGTGCACGCACGCTATGTTTTCGTGGGAGTTTTTTGAAGAGAGCTGGAAATGAGAAAGAGTTTGATCCCCCTCCTCCCTCGGGACTGTCATTTCTTGTACTTAAACTGCTCATGAGGGGGGAAAAAATCAACAAGACAGGGCTAGGCTACTTGACTAAATATGAATAGACTAGAATTTTTCATCAACAGGCACTCTCATACCCCAAAGTACGGCAGCAAGTTGTTTTTCTTTCTCAGGACTAGAAATGCTTTCAAATTAAAGTGAAAAATAATGTTGGATATAAAGCTTTTTTGCCAGCTGGACTCTGGACTGTCTGTTCTCCATTCCCCTTCCTGTCCAGTCCTGTCTCGTGCCTCTGTGCGCGTGTGCGCATGTGCACGTGTGCATGTGTGTGCATGTTTGGGGGTGGGAGTGCTGTACTCCTGCCTCCGTACGGGAGACATCAGTAGGCAACCAGAGAACGGAGGACAGAAGTCTCGCCCCAGTAGCATCCCGCTTCAGCGCTGTGATCACAGCGGGGTCTATACCCCGGACAACTAGCTCCTGCCCGGCAGCCCCTTGCCACAGCTCCAGCTCCTCTTACCCCACTTCAGAAACAATGCTGCCTTCCGACGCCCTGCAGGAATGGTCATACTACCCCAAATTGCCAGTCCCCGGATGCCTCACCATTCCTTGGTGGTTCCCTTAGCCCTGACCGCCCATCTTTAAATACTCACGTTGTTAGATAATGTTCACAGCTTCATCTGAGTGTGCCTTGACCTGACTGACAAGAGGCTCCATCACCCAATCTCAGATTACAGCATCTCCAGCCCACTGCCACGTATGGGCAAGAAAGCCCAGAGCCTTCAGAGGCAAACTATCTGCTTCCACCTCAGCTTTCTCAGGCATCTGTTGTTCCCAACTTTGCCTAATATATCCATCTACTGTCTCTATCCATTCATTTAAAATACAGTCTGTGGTTCAACAACTTGACAAAGCTTTCTCAGATTTATTCAACACTGTGCTACCACATACTAGCTTGAAAGAAATTATGTCAGCGTTTCCCTTTGTAACCCAGCAGGACACCAGTACTCTGTGTGTAATAAACACTAACTGGCTCTTACTTGGCTTAAGTGAAATTCAGTCTTTCTTTCCAGGATAGTGGTCAATCATCGGTGGTTCAAAGAACTTGCCATCTGGAACCATGTCACCTTGCAATCACTGACGTGGGTATTAAAGACCTCTCAATCCTTCCAGCTACAGAATGGTCTAGAAACAGCAAAACTGATCATATCAATGTGCACAGGACAACAACCCACATAGGGTAATCAAAGATTACCTAATATTCCCTAAGATGAGGGAAGAAGAAGGAGGGAGAGGTAAGAAAAGAAACCCTAAGTAAAAGAAAAAAAAAATATTCCCTGTTTTCTCTCCCTTGAACTATGATTTGTACACAAGAGTAGATGACTTGTTATTGGCTTCCAGAAAGAGTGAATAAGAACTATAAAGGGACCTCCTCAGTCTGTTGCTTATTTGCCTTAGTCTAAAATGGAAAAGTAAACAAAATAACAATCCATCATCTTTTTTGCTGGATTTAAGGCTAATAACCAGCTCTCAGCTACTTTAAACAAAGCTGCAATCACTCATTATGCAACAAATCCTCTAAATGATTTAAAATGTTTGGTACACAAGGAAGAATGTAAAACAGACGTAATATAAAGTCTTGGATTATGAATGATAATTTCTTGATAAGACCCCTCAACAGTGCTAAAAATTTATTTAGTAACACGAATTCCAGATATAAATTATTTTGAAAACAAATTAAAGTAAGCAGGGAGGTCTCAGCAAGTCCTCAGCGAAACATGTTCCTGTTCACCGGAAAAAAAGAGAGAAGTCTACACATATTAAACTATCAGATGCTTCTGGATGCAAATAAACGAAGACCCAACTAGAAGTGTCTTATACAACTCAAGCACGCATTAGGTCTTTGAATAACAAATCTGGATACAGAGGACCCAAGGGCTGGATCAGAAACTCAAACAGTATAAGATTCTTATGGATTCTCATGGTACAAAATGGCTACCAGAGCTCCAAACATTGTACCCTTAGGTGACAGCATCCAAAGCAGGAGGAAGAGGAAGGATGGGAAAGGATAACTTTTTGTCCTAAGCCAGTTTCTTTTCAGGAAGGAAAACCTTTCCCAGAAGCCCCACTTGCTTACATCTCAAAGGTCAAAACTGACTTACACATGGACCTTTAGGTCACACACTGACAAAAGAGAATGCGGCACCATCACTGACTTATGGCAGTCATGATGCAGTTCATGATACAGTCCTCTATGACTGGGCCCAAAACGTGTTAGCAAGAAAGAAGAGAACAAGCTGCTGTATAAGCAAGCACCGAGTGTAATATTCGGAGAAATTCCTGCACAAGTAGTTTAAGCCAAATATGTGCTTCAAATTCAGAGGAGAGGAATAAAATTCAGAAGGAGGAATGGGGTACCACACTATCAAATACCGTAAGGGGGCCAAGCAAAAAATGTGCATGAACGAGGCAGGCTGGTGGGGACTGTGGAGCTCTGAAGAGTGTGTGTCCATCTCGGGCCCCCAGTTCTTGATCACTTTCACATCACTTCAAATATCAGCTAATTACAATACAGCTTAAGAAAAAACAGATATTCTTCCTTTTCCCTTTACTTGTATACCCTTTACTTACTGGTAAAAACTAGCTTCCAACCCACATAACAGAAATAATGACACCTTAACCTCTTACTGTGTGCCAGGTACTATTACGGTGCCTAACCATCTTAGTTCATTTCACTTTTTAAAAATAAAATCCTATGTGTCAGGTACCATCACTGTCCTCATTTGTACAACTAGGGAACTGAGCCTTAAGAGAGGAAACCCCTTTCCCCACAACCACATAACTTCTAAGTGGTAAAGTAGGGGGCAGTGTGCACACAGGACTCTGAATGACTACCAAGGATCTGAGAGGTCACAGAACCTAAACACAACTGATGAAATGGGAGCTCTTGCCCAGATTCTGGAGTCACTTGGGAAGGCGGGCTTCTGGTTAATAAATACGGCTGAGCGGCCACGTAGTTCTTTAAAAGGCATCCATATCCACCTGACTTTTCTCAGCCATATCTCCTCAATTTGTACACAGAAGATATTTTAAAAAGCAGCACCAATGCTTAGTGTTTAACCATTTCCGTAGTGGGTGAGAATTCACTAGCAGCATGATTGTAGGAGGTTTCAAATTCTTCAGACCTTAAAAAACAGCCTCCTATAATCTACAGCGAATGCTGTGGCAGGCACCCGGAATTTGCAAGTGTGGGTGCACCAGTGTAAACACATCATTTACCTACTTCTGTGTAAAATATCTGCTAATCACAGATGTCTAATATAAAAATCCCTGCCCTGGGACACTTTCTAAGACAGTATTATAAAGAACAGTTTCTACAAACTCTCTATATTTACTGCTCCATTCTGTCCTAATCCAGAAATCTGAAATCATTATTAACCTACTCTACAACAACTTTTCCTGTTATTTGTTGACTGTCTCTCTCTTCTACACCATAAACTCCTGTCTTATTTATTTATGAATCCTCAGCACTTGGTACTCTGGCATATAAAGATGCAAAACAAACACTTGCTGAATGAATAGCAAATGTGATATTGTTGTTCTATTATTTTCTGCAGTGGTACATTCCACTCCAATAAGACATTCTGGGATATAAAGCACATTGATATGAGTGAACTACACAGGTTGATTCAGATTGACTACCTTTCCTTACATATTCCATTGCTAACTAAATTTATCTTTACTCCTCATTCTGTCTTACATTTTAGCAAGCATTGGAAAAAATCTTCAAGAACCTCCCCATCAAGCAGAAACTCCAAGTAATCCCATGTTAGATAATTAGGTCCATGTCTTACCTGCATTCATATCTTTAAACTTCTGCTTTAGCTCAGTAGGAGTAAAACGGTACTGATCAAGACCATCATTCCAATAAATTCGGTCCAAGACTTGAAGATCTCCTCCAATCAGCCAATCTCCTTGTTCCATAACCATCTAATGGCAAGAGAAAGAAAATAATTTTTTTTAACAGGAACCAATATCAAAATAAGTAAGAACATTTCTCTCATACAAGCTAAATATACCTGTAAACTACTTTCTTCTTAAGGTCAATGGTAAATCTGTTTGGTTTATCAACTGAACTGGCATTAGAGATGCTGTAGAATTAGAATATATTTTATAATTTTGCAAAGGATTTGTGATGCAGCTATTATATTTGCATATGAAACGCAAACAAAATCAAAATGAATAATTACTTTTTTAAGTAACCAAAACATTCTTTTCATTGCTGTTGTATGTTGATTAACAGAAAAGTGTGTAAGCCTGGGTCACCCTGCCCTCTTGTGTTCTCCAATCCTAAACTTTTGAGCAATTAAAGTAATGATGATGGAGCTGAACACAAATTCATGCCTTCCAATCTCCACACCGCCTCAAATTTCTTTCAGCTCCACTCGTGTCCTTTCTCTGCGTCTGAGAGAAGATATACCCTCAAGGACCCATCCATTTTTGCAATGCAGCTCAAGCTCTTCCCCCACGGCTTCAACTTACCTGCTAACAATGCACCTCAACTGCGTAGTCATTTCCTGCCTGCTCTCCCTCACTAGTAGGTCTCTACCCATCCACCAAACCACTCATTCAACGAATATTCATGAGGACTGGTATGTGTAAGGGCCTGGGCTAGGCACTGGGAAATACAGCAGAAAATGAGAGAGAAAGATCTTACTCCAATGGAACTTATATTTTAGTGGGCGAGACAGAGGAGAAACCAGAGAAATATCAGCTAGTGATAAACGTTGCAGAGAAAACAAACAGGGCACTGGAACACAGTGCCCAGGGAGTAGAGTGAATGGCATTTAAGAGAAAGGAGTTAGTAACTGCCTCTCTGAGGAAGGTGACATTTAACCTGAGAGGATGAAAAGGAACTCGTCACAGAGGTAAAGTAGTTCATGCAGAGGGACACCAAGTGCAAAGTCCTGGCGCAGAAACACGTTTCTGTCTTTGAGGAACAGAAAGAAAGCTAATGTGGCTAGAAGGTCAGAAAGGCCAAAGCAAGGAGAGGGGCAGCGGTAGTGGAAGAGATTGTGGAAGAAGGCCAGGGCCGGATCCCACAGCGCCTCACAGGTTTTATTCTGATTACAATGAGCAGCCACTGGAGAGTTTTAAAGGGGGCAGTGGTATGTTCAGATCTATATTTTTAAAAGACTCACTCTGGCTGCACTAGGAGAATGGATTTCAATGGGTATGACAGGAAGCAGGACTCCAGCCAGGAGACCGGGAGGGCATGGCCGGTACCGGGGGGCATGGGGCTGGAAGAGGAACACCCTGCTCTAGACCAGCCGGCTGGCTTCTTAAATCACCACGTCGTTTGTGACCCTGTCAAATCTGCCTGCCACCTCTCTGTTCCTAGGAAGGCAGAGCAGCATAGGGGAAAGAGCACAGAAGACCTAAGACAGACTCTAATCCTGACACTTCACAGGTACCTCTGCAGCTCTGGGCAAGTTGAACCCACTCTAAGACTCCTCAGAATAAAGAAAATAACCTTGTCTGCTTCTAAGGGTCACTATAAGGACTGAAAAGCAGAAACGTGGTTGAAAAGCATAAATACATGTAAATTGTTATTATGACTGAACAAAATTTTAACACCTTGGAGTAGAAACTGAAGCCCAAGGTCCTCTCTCCCACTGGACCACCAACTCTCTCTCAAACGCATGGAGTCTTCACTCCCCCTGCCCCAGAAACCTGGGAAGCCGTTTCTTACAGCTCTCTCCTATCCAACTGCTACTGGTTCCTCAAGGCTGCACACCAAGTACTAACTAACATAAGAAGTCTTATAGACTGCTCTAAATAAAAGTGGCACACAATATAAACAGCATTCACATATGTTCAGTGATTAAAAAATGTCTCCTCCAATGAATTCATACAAAAAGTACTCTCTAGTGGTAGGGCTTACATAGTACGTGAAGCTCTACATAAACCAATAATAACTTTCTGCTAAGGATTATGGAAGATGGCTTTAAAGCCCAAGGTCTTGGATTCAAATCAGACCCTCATCCCAACCATAAGCTGCATTTGGCCAAGAACATATATCCCCCATAAAGTCTCAATTTCTCCATGTGTAAGATGGAAATACCACCCATCCTAAAGGTCTGCTATGTGGTTCAAAAAATTTACATAAGCATGGTTTGTAAACTATGTTATTTGTTATTAATAACTGTAGAATTTTAATGCTGAAGGAATGTCTGACACCGTTAGTTCAACCTCATTTTATAAAACAATATATTTGCCTGTTTTTTAAGTTTATCACTTTTTTGTCCTACATAAGACAATGAAATGAAATTTAACACACTTCCATGATCTAAACAGAAGTTATATAAAGTTTCTAGGTAAAGCTACTAAAATTTCACTTAGTTTCTTTCTTTTTTTTTTTTTCGGCTGCACCATGCAGCCTGCAGGATCTTAGTTCCCCGACCAGGGGTCCAATCAGGGCCCTGGCAGTGAAAGTGCTGAGTCTAACTACTGGACTGCCAGGGAACTCCTTCGCTTAGTTTCTTTAAAAGTTCAAAGTCTACTTTAAAACAGATGACAGAAATGTGACTTCAGTGATAATGTTTCACATACAATACATAAAATACATGAGGCCCTTTGGGGAGACCAATTAAAAATTTCACTGCTTTCATACCAGAAACACAATGTTCAATTAAAAGCCCACATTGGATAAAATCACCCAGCGTGGGCTCCCATAGCACCCTGCCATCACATCCTACCTGTAAGTACAAGATCAATGTCTGCGCCCACCACCAGACAGCATGCTCCAAGCATATAGAGATTGCCCCTGCCGTGCACATCAGCCCTATATACCCAGCATTAGCACCTAGCTCAGTGCCTGGTGTAGAGTAGATGTTTAAAAAATATTTGCTGAATATTTATGTGGACCAAACAACAAAACCATATGCTCATCACACTAAGTTCCAGCCTTGATTCTGCAAAATATTAACAGTTCCAATGGCATAATTGATATACAGGTAATGCCTCACATTTCAGCACAAACATTACTGGCAAATCAAGATAAAATGCAGCAAGGTTTACTCAGGACCTTGATGTAGGGGTGGTTCTTGCATGTTGTTCCCCACTGCCTGGCACAGCGCTCCTCCTTCCTGTGCTCAAAAAACTCTGGATTGCGAAGAATAGCCACGCGGCGGCCCTCGTACATCAGAGCAAAAGCCGTGCAGCCGTCCAGCCTCTCTTTATCTTCCTGAGTAGCTGTCAGAACTATCGGTACTGACAAGTTAATGACACCCCCTGCAGGGCACAAAAGAACATAAAGCACACAGCTTGCATTACTCAGCGGGCCTCACATCTACCTTTCACACTTCAGTAGACACTCTTCAAATAATAAAAGATTTATTGCTCCAGTGACAGTGTTTCCACTGGTACCTGGCACAGAAAAGCAGGGAGAGAACAAGCAACAAACCCAGAGTTGAAAACAAAACAAAACAGCAAAAATTAAGAACCTCAACAATGTGTGCAGCAATACTCCTCACAACCACTCATGAAACTGTCTTTAGGGGTAAGAATCACAGAAGTTTAAGAAACTGTTGAGTAAGGAAGAATCAGCTGGTTAAGCCTAACATCACCAAAAATATATGAGTAAGACAAAGAATTATGCTTCAGGGCCTTTACAGGAAAAATATTATAACTGATACTGCTGACAACTACATTTTGAGTGGCAAGTTGGTTAAGTAACTTGAGTATACTTGGTATACCTGGATATCCTTGAGAGAGGAAGATGAAAACACTCAAAAAGTTTTTTGTTTTTTGTTTTTTAATCAGAATGGAACTGATGCCAGCTATCACTGGTCAAGAGATAAAGGTAGTAAATAATCAGTGGCTCCATTTAAACCAAAATATGTTGCCAGGGCTTCCCTGGTGGCGCAGTGGTTGAGAGTCTGCCTGCCGATGCAGGGGACACGGGTTCGTGCCCCGGTCCGGGAAGATCCCACATGCCGCAAAGCGGCTGGGCCGGTGAGCCATGGCCGCTGAGCCTGTGCGTCCGGAGCCTGTGCTCCGCAATGGGAGAGACCACAACGGTGAGAGGCCCGCGTACCGCCAAAAAAAAAAAAAAAAATGTTGCCAGTGAGACCAAAGGCACATTCTCAGTTCCCAACCTTTCAAGTTCTGAAAGTGTTTTTTTCTTTCCTATCCGTCATGTGCAAGTTAGAAAAATAAAATACACCCTCAAATTCATATGTGGATATTATTTACATATCAAAGAGAAACCACACTTTTTGGGAAATCATGGCATGCCTTCTTTGGGCAAAAGACGTCAACAAAATCAACGATAACAGTTTGGCTGTTTTAAAATTACCACCGTAAGGTGGAGTTCAAAATGGAAAATTAATAGGTAGATTTACACCACACCCAAGACTAAGTCATTACTAAGGAGGCAGTCCACAAAGACTTTACCATTATTTCCAAGGAAGAAAATCAAGAAGTAAAATTTAATTCTTCTGTTAAAGGTTCTTGAGAACAATGAGTAGGAATTACATTTTCTAGTATCTATTTTACTCCCCAGTCAAAAGAAGTTATAACACAGAAGAACGTGGTGGCAACTTTGCAGGGTTCTATGACTTTTTTAAAAAATTGAAGTATTATAGTTGACATACAATATTATGTTAGTTTCAGATGTACAGCATAGTGATTCAACATTTAAACATATTAAGGAATGATCACCATGATAAGTCTAGTAACCATCTGTCACCATACAAAATTATTACCATATTATTCCTTATGCCGTATATTATATACTTGTGACTTATTTATTTTATAACTGGAAGTTTATACACCTCTTAATCCCCTTCACCTATTTAGCCTACCCCCACCCCCTTCTGGCAACCACCAGTTTGTTCCCTGTATCTACAAGTCTGTTTTTGTTTTGTTTGTTCTTTTGTTGTTTTTTAAATTCCACATATAAGTGAAATCATATGGTATCTATCTTTCTCTGTTTGACTTATTTCACTTAGCATAATACCCTTCAGGTCCATCCATGTTGCAGCAAATGGCAAAAGTTCATTGTTTTTTATGGCTGCATAGTATTCCATTGTATACACACACACACACACACACACATATACACACACCACATCTTCTTTATCCATTCACCTATTGATGGGCACTTAGGTTGCTTCCAAATCTTGGCAATTGTAAATAATGCTGCAATGAACATATGGGAACATATATCTTTTCTAGTTAGTGTTTTTGTTTTCTTCACGTAAATACCCAGAAGTGGAATTGCTGGATCATACGGCATAGTTCTTTAACATTTAGCAATATTTTCTTTATTGTAGTAAATTATCTTACCAACAGTATACAAAGTTTAAGGTAGCTGGAATGTAATTACAATACCCTAATATTTCTTTGGCAATTTTTTTTTTTTTTAGTGTTTTAAAAGAGTAGGAAGAACCATCCTTTTAACCACCTATTTCAGGACTCCTTAACTTGGGACTCCCTGATTCCTTGTTAGAACACCGGGCTTAAGCAAGCATGGGCTTCAGCACAGCACAATTAGTAAGTATGTACACTTCCTGGGGAGAGGCTTTTTACCGTGATCAGGTGGATATGGCATAGGGAAACTGTATTTGTTTTTTAAATCCATTTTCAGCCCTAATCCCCAGGTTGTCCTTCTCCCCCTGCAATAAGTCACAATCAAGAAAACTAAAAATGGAAAGATCTCATGATACATTTAAAATATTCAGTACTGATATAATTTAGTCTTTAAGTGCTATCTCCATTAAGATATTACCAGTACTCTCTATAAATAGTGACGAATCCCTGCAACTGTGTGCTTTCTTTTCCATACTCAATGTACTTGAATATTTTAAAATGTCTTACCATCCAGAAGACAATCGAAATGAAGACACTGCAAGTACTCCCTCTCTCTCATAAAGCCATTCAGCGGGGTTGCCCAACCTTCTGCCAAAACCTGCACCCACTGCATATCCACCTAGTAAATGAGACAGTAAAGAAAAATGCTCTATTTCATGTACTTATGAACAAAAGTATTAATGGCTTTTTGGAGTTTAATTTTGAAAGCAATGGAAACGAACTTCTCAAGAATGTTTATAGATTTTACAAATCTAATCAACAATAAGGGCACTAGGAAAGTATGTATTTTTCTTAATAAATTTGAATAACATTAGGCTTCCCAACATTTCTAGTAAGAATAGCATCTCCTAAACCAGTGGTCCTCAAACTTTAATATGTATTAAGAAACCTCTGGAAGGCTTGTTAAATGAAGACTGCTCCACCCCCCAGTTTCTGATTTAGCTGGTTTGCTGTGGCATAAGGATTTGTATTTTTAACAGGTGCCCAGAAAATGCTAACAATGATGGTCTGGAAACTACACTCTGACAACCACTGTCCTGAACTAAAACAAACTTTAGATAAAAATATTTACCAAAAAAAATCCCTCACCAATGACAGAGTACCCTTCATTTTACAAACACTATATTATTTCTTGAACTTTAAGATTTCTAGTGGATCCCATCAGAATATTAAAGAATTGATGAATTAACGCAAGCTGGATATGCTCATTTTTTAACTGTGTGTGTGTGTGTGTGTGTGCGTGTGTGTATATATATATATATATATATATATATATATGGGTATACCTGGATATGAGAATCATATGAGAAAAGATAAAGCACCTGGCCAAGAGTTGTGCATTATGATGTGACTTACCATGTATTCCCAAAGTATTAGGTTGGCATGTTCCACTGAAAAATCAAATAATGGTAAAGCATTCCCTTCCTTCAATTCACAGGAAAAAATTATATTCGTGCACCAAATTGTTTCACTTTCAAGTTCTCCTCTTACTAATTTTTCCTAAACCTTTGACAATGGCCACTATTCTTCTCTATTGGAATCTAATTCTAGATGGTATCTATTATGGACTGAATGTTTATGTCCCCCAGAAAATATGTTGAAGCCCTAACCCCCAATGTGAATGTATTTGAAGACAGGGCCCTGAAGGGGTGATAAAGAATAAATGAGGTCATAAGGGTGGGTCCCAACCCAATAGGTCTGGTGCCCTCATAAGAGAAAGAGACACCAGAGCTCCCACACACACCCTGTGAGGATAAGGTAAGAAGGCGTCTGACAGCAAGTCAGTAAGGGAGCCTCACCAGGAAACAAACCAGCCAGCACCTGCATCTTGGACTTTCTAACTTACTGAACTATGGGAAAATAAATTTCTGTTGTTTAAGCCATCCAGGGTATGGTATTTGTTATGGCAGCCTAGCATACATTATATGATGTAACCTAATTTTTTTAATTAATTACTTTGCATACTGCTGTGCAAAGAACAAACTACCATATTGAAAAAAAGATCACATTTAGAAAAAGCAGCTGTTTTTCTGGGTTTTTCTGGGTTACTGACCTGGATTCATATGCAATCATTCTCAGTTTCGTTCTCTCTCTCTCTCTCTCCCCTTCCCTCCTCCCTGTCCTGTCCGTGTGTGTGTGTGTGTGTGTGTGTGTGTGTGTGTGTGTGTGTGTGTTCGTTCATTTGATGCACAGTCTGTCAGTGACAAAATCTGTTGTTCCTTTGCAAAGTCAGCTTTGAGTGGCTCTGCTCTCCAACTCTCCCTCTCTCTGCTCCCCTGCTGCATGTCTTAGCTTCTGGTCAGAAACCCAATCACACAAATCACCTAGATAATGTACTCCTATCAGGAATTTGAGTAAGTCTTTGAAGAGTCTTCCTCCGACCTCAGAAGGGTTGGGGGTTTATTTTTCTTTCTCCTTACTTGCACATTTGGCACCTCCCTGGGTGTCCAGGATTTTAACTATATTAAAAGAAAGGCTGAGAAATTCTAGTCCTGGTCCACGTTCTTATGCCTAAATCTCTCAATTTTTAAAGTATATCTGAATGACACAATTTAAAATTCTCTAAGATTTGAAAGTGATAAATTATAGCTGCCACTGTCATATCTAGTTTAACTAAGCAGTTTTTTATTGGGAAAAACACCTAATGCTATTATTAGAGCTAAGATACACAACAGAATTATTCTTCACAATATAAGAAAGGGAAAGTCAGGGTTTTGACAAGGGATTAGGAAACATGTTTAAAGGAAAAAAATGTTCATTTGAATTATTTAATTATTAAAGGTTTTTAATCTTTTAGAACCCATTCCTTCTGATAAGCCTAAAGATCTTACATAATCTTTGTTCTTTGATATTTCATAATAAATAAATATTACGACTAAAATGAAATCAAAGCCATGGTAATTTGGAAATATGGTTTTACAAATTAAACATATTTCCCATCCCTGGGAATTGTGATATACACAACTACCACTATCACCCACACCCTCAAACACAAAAATAAAATCACAAATTCTATAGACTAACAACTATACATAAGGTTAAATCACTCAGTAGGAAAAGGAACAAAGCACTCACTTTATTAATTTTCAATGCTGGTAATGTTTCTGCATCTGTTTTTGCCAAATGAAGTTTATTTTCTGGCACATACAGTTCTTTCACTTCATAAGAGGCATCCACAGGTACAATATCCTATACATACACAAAAGTACAGTTAAATGTTTGATTCAACAATTTAGCTTTCTCCAAAGGGCATCTTAATGAAGAAAATTAACATTTCAAAATGAGACTTAAAAAACGAAGTGTAAGAGAGGGATTTAATGCTGTACCTCCCAATCAATTTTCCTAGTGACAGCTGGTCTACTTGCAAGCAGGTAACATCCCACATGCAAGACTTCATTAATTGTAATCTCCCACTATCTAGCGAGACAGAAATTCCTGGAATGTGCCATATAAGTCAAGATCATGCAACTGCAAAGAAGAGGTGACCTCAAGTAAGGGGTAATGATAAAAACAATTTGGAAACAAAGAAATAAACAAAAAAAGCACTCTAAACATAATCATTATTTTCTGTAACATATTATAAAACCATTTCATTCCAGCTTCCACATGCATCTTTGTCACCACTGTCACGAAAGCCACCTTCTTAGTCATGTAACACACTATTCCAGAGCACGTCAGCTCTACTCCCACCACTGCAGTTTGAGAAACAGCACTCTCTGATGTCTTAACGAAATGTAGTCCGGAAATTTTAACCAAACTTCCTAGTATTCATTTATATCACACTGCACAGCATGCAGGATCTTAGTTCCCTGACCAGGAATCAAAGCGGCGCCCCCTGCAGTGGAAGAGCAGAGTATTTTTTTTTTTAACATCTTTATTGGAGTATAATTGCTTTACAACGGTGTGTTAGTTTCTGCTTTATAACAAAGTGAATCAGCTATACATATGAAGGGCAGAGTCTTAACCACTGGACCACCAGGGAAATCCTACTAAATGTGTTTAATTACTTTAAAATTTTCCAGTCAAATCAATCAAGTAATCTCTATAAGCATACAAAACTGGCACTGATTAAGGGTTTTCCATATGTATCCAAGCAATAATTTCTTACGCAAAATAAATTAACTCTCAAGAGAATGAGAAGACAAGCCACAGACTGAGACAAAATATCTGGAAAAGGCATATCTGAAAAAGGACTGTTACCCAAAATATACAAAGAACTCTTAAAACTCAACAGTAAGAAAAGAACCCTATTAGAAAATGGGCCAGAGACCTGAACAGACAACTCACAAAAAGGATATACAGATGACAAATAAGTATATGAAACGATACTCTACATCATATATCATCAAGGAAATGCAATTTAAAACAACGAGATACCACTATTAGAATATACTTATTAGAATGACCAAAATCCAAAACACTGACCACATCAAATGCTGACAAGGATGCAGAGCAACAGGAACTCTCATTCACTGGTGGTGTGAATGCAAAATGGTACAGCTGCTTTAGAAGACAATCTGGTGATTTCTTACAAAGCTAAACATACTCTCACCAAATAATCCAGCCATCATGCTCCTTGGTATTTACCCAAATGAGGTGAAAACTTACATCCACCTGCACACAGATGTTTACAGCAGCCTTACTCATAATTGCCAAAACTTGAAAACAACCAAGAAGTCCTTTAGTAGATGAATGGATAAACTGTGGTACATCCAGACAATGGAATATTAATTATTCAGCACTAAGAAGAAATGAGCTATCAAGCCATGAAAAGACATGGAGAAAACTTAAATGCAGACTACTAAGTAAAAGAAGCCCATCTGAAAAGGCTACATATTGTATGATTTCAACTATGTGACATTCTGAAAAGGCAAAACTATGGAGACAGTAAAAACATTGGTGGTTGCCCAGGGTTACAGGGGAGGGGAGAAGGGATGAATAGGAAGAACACAGGGGATTTTCTAGGGCAGTGCAACTATCCTCTATGATACTACAATGGTGTATAAATGTCATTACACATTTGTCAAAACCCATAGAAGGTTCAACGCTAATGTAAACTATGAACTATGGATGATAACAATGTGTCAATGTAGGTTCATCCATTATAACAAAGGTACCACTCTGGTGAGGGATACTGGTAGCAGGATAAGCTGTGTGTAGCAGGGAGTGGAGCCATGGGAGTTCATTCTCTATACTTTCCACTCAAGTTTTGCTGTGAACCTGAAACTGCTCTAAAAAATAAAACCCATTTTAAAAAATGCATAACAACAGAAAAAGTAATTCAAAATGAATATTAATGGTAGAACCAGGTGTTTAAGGACAATACCTACTACTTTTAGAAAGAAAAAGTTTGGGAAGAAACTTCAACTTACATTTGGACTTTGATTAATATCTTCAGTAGTGGAAAAAAGCAGAGTCAGATATGTGTCTCAAAGCTGGACGATCTCATGAAAGCCTGAGTGCTACCACTCAAGCAGTCCGTATGGGTTCTGAGAATCTAGAAAGAATTATTCTACTACATTTTTCTGATGTTCTGTTCCCTCAAAGATAGAGCAGCACTGGCTAAATCATGTACCAGAATCAAGCTCCTCCTACCAGTAAATTCAAGGCCTCTGATCTTTCTCATGAAAAACCCAAGAATGAATAAGAAGAGTAAAGATGAAGGAAAAAAGAAAGAAATAATAAAATTAAAAGACATAAATAATGAAGCACTGCTTACTACCATACCATGTTCAGCTAGGTCTCTGGAGGCCCTTTGTCCTTTGAGCATCCCACTACTCACGGGAAAGTACAAAGTGTGTGTTAAGCACAAACTCTGCACAGCACAGGGCACTTCATAAACCTTCCAGACCGCCTTCTGCAATTAAGCCTGCAGTAGGTACCCACAGCAGAAGGCTATTTATTGTATTTACTAATGGTAAACACTACATGAGTGCATCAAAGAATAATGATGAAGGAAGAGAGACAGCTTCCACTGGCTGCCTCAATTTTCTCTTTGTAGGTGTAAATACTGTACAACCTTGTAAAGACTCTTTTTTAAATCTACAAAGAGAAATAGCTTAAGGTAGTCCATTCTGTACCTCCTAACTCCAGGAATTATTTTTAATACATTTATTTTAAATTATAAAACAGCAATAAAGAGAATGTGGAAAGGAGAAAAACCCATCACCCTATACATGGCTATTATTATCATTTCTGTATATTCCCCTCCAAGCGTTTTTCACTCGTGGGCATTACAGGGCAACTGGTAGCTTCAGCATTTTACAAAGGCTATTACTCCATCAACCAGAAAACAAAAATTCAGAATCAACTTTTCCCAGAACAGTATGATGTGCATTAAGTGAACTGCACACACTCCCTATATGTTCAATTAGCTTCTTGGACATGTAAAGCTCTGAAAGGTACCTTGAGGAACACACATTTTTGTAAAATAAAGAATTTAAGTCTTCCACACTAGGAACAAATGCTAAATTAAATTACACAAAAAGTCAGGCATTCATTAGGGCTTTTGTGAGAAAGAGTATGGTAAAGTTTCACAAGTGTAAAATTTCACACTTGAAATTAAATATCTGCATTAATCACAAAACATTAGAGACACAACATTTTCAAAACCAAAAAGAGCTACAAGAAAGCAACACAGGTCTATAGGTCAGTTATTTCTGATTTTTGTACTTAAGACCTGAGTTCAGATTCTAACAGTGCAACCTTGAGCAGGTTATCTAACATTTCTCACCTTCTCTCTGTCTCAGCTGTTTAACAACACTGCCACCAAAAAGTTTGTGTGTGTGTGTGTGTGTGTGTGTGTGTGTAGTTACAGGGCTGCTGTGACAAATGACTTAAAGTATGTAAACTGCGGGGCTCACATTTACTGGATGCTAACAACAATACCAGCAATGTTCTAAGGGTTTCACGTGAAATAATTCATTTAATTTTCATGCAATCCTACCTATGAAAGTAGAAGAAACTATTGCTATCCTCCTTTTACAGATGAGGAAATTAAGGCTCAGGAGAGGTTAATAACTTGCCCCAAATCCCTGTTGTACCGTGTTCCAATGTGCTTACCACACAAATAAATACTCAATAAATAGTTATAGTGTGCTTGCTACATGCCAGGAACTGTTCTAAGCACTCTACATTTATTAATAGAATCCTCAGTACAATTCTGAGACAGGTACTATTTTTATTTCCCATTTCACAGATGAGAGAATTGAAGCCAGAGAAATCAGGTTATTTTTTCCAAGGTCGTACAGTTAATTGATAAGTGTTGGAACTGGGATTCCAACTCAGGTCCCAACACTATGCTCCTCCAAATAAAAAAACAAATTTTTAAAAATAAAAATTAAAAGAAAAACCTTTACTGTTTTTCCCATAAAACTAAGTTATAAAACATTTTGCCACATAAATTGTTCTTAGTTTACTTTCATGATTTTATTAAACATTTACAATTCCCAGTGTTTCTGGTCAGTGTGTGATCTTTCTGTGTTAATAAAGTCCTAGACAAAAAGTAAAGATATTCAACATTTCAGTTACATCTAAACATTTCTATTAATAACAAGTGAACGATTTTCAACCAACTTTCTCAAACTCCATCACTGTGAATAAATTGAAAACCTCCACTTCCACCACTTGAGACCCCTTAGAACTTTGAAAACCAGAATCACAGTCTGGGAATAAATGACACAGGAACTCCAGGGAAGAGAAGAATTTCACAGATACAAACAACTCTACATAAAGCTTTCTTTGCCATCTCTGAAGCCTATATTATTTTGTAAGGATGAGATGCCTTTTTTGTGATGGTGTTGACTACTCTCCCCCACACCCTATATACCACTAATAGCTGTCAACAATCTTGGAGGGTCAGAGGAGCGCATCCAACAGACTAAATCTTTTCATCTCTGTTGGACGCAACAGGGCATTTTTAGCTGGTTTCCTAAGCCATCATCACTAGAGTCAGCTCACAAATACTAATGAATAGCAGCAGTGCACACTGCCCACTGTAATGCTCCCAGCACAAGGCTGGGTGTGTCTCCGCCTTGCCTCCACCCTGGAATCTCCCCTTCTGTAGAACGCCACGACACTGGAGTGTACACTCAGGTATGTGAATCTGCTCCCTCTGAAGAGACTCTGTTCAAAGTAAGAACTGAGAACCAACAAATGTTTCCTTCTATACATCATGTCTATTTCCTTCCAACCACACCCTAAGTTAAAAAACAAATGTACAGTTTGTGAGCAAATCCAGGAGAACTAGTTTGAACATGAAAGAGTGGTATCTATATTATAAAACCAACCAAATTATTTTTTTAATGTTCTGTACACTAATAATGCCTTAGCTTTAGTAATGCATGTTAGTAATGTGCTGCTTTGTATGCATGAACATAGAGGCTATAATCACTTTTTTTTTTTTAATTTTTATTGGCCATGCCACATGGCTTGCAGGATCTTTGTTCCCCAACCAGGGTTCAAACCCGTGCCCCCCTGCAGTGGAAGTGTGGAGTCCAAACAACTGGACCGCCAGGGAATTCCCCTATAATCACTTTCTTTTCAAAAAGGAGGGAAGTCGTTTGAGAAAATAATTTTAAATAACATAAAATTTTATTGTTTAATGTTTATTATTAAAATTATTTAAGTATAAAATTGTTTTCATTACAAGCATGTCACAAAATTCTTCCCTTTTCAAAATTCACACCCTGCAATTATTTTAAACTGAATTTTAACCTCACAACTTAGATATAAAATTCTTCTGATATCTAACCAATGGCAAAATAAAGGTTCAAGAGGTTGCTACTGTTTTTCTCTTCTAAAAAGGTACATAAAGTGAGCACTTTTGGAATTAACACAAACATAGCAGGAGCCAACAGGAACATGGAACACATACTCAGAGGAAGCAAGTTCTCTGTGGATTGGACATGTAGAGAGAAGAGAACTATCAGGAAGACAAAAAGGTTTTAAAATGCAGACACAGCCAGTTCCTAGCACATTCTACTGACAAATAGTTTTCGTTTCCAAAACCACTACTGAACATCTAAAAGAGTCAAAACCACCTCAAAGTGAGACAAGAGATCTGAACATCAGAACATGAAGTCCCTGCCACATGAGCTACCCATTTTAGTTGGGATTCACTTGGATTCCCAGAGACACCGTCAGCTGTTAGAAAATAATGTGTTCTTCTGAAACCTGTACAAATAAAACCTTTTATTTAAGGAAATTTCCTTTAAAACAAAAATAGATCACAAGCCAGGTCAGGAACAAGTGTTCATGTACCTAACCCCTTACTTCCAGTTTTAAGAGCTCCATAGTCACCAAGTATTTAAGGGTAGAGAGGAAACAGGGGTGCTCCTAGGAATTCTCCTGAGTAGGGGGTCAGTAAACAAATTCACATGCTACCATTAATGAGGAAGGTCTAGAAATATTTTAAAATTTAATTTTAAAATGTAACATGGATACTCAAAACTTTTTCTTCTTTTTTTTTTGCTTGACTGACTAAATACAATCTAAGACCTAACATATGTTGTATCCATATCTTTGTTCAAAGAGAAAATTGTTTGTTTTTTCCTGGAAACTGGCCAGCAAAACAAACAACATTCACTACCTGAAAATAGTAGTTCTTGCCTTCTCTTTTTAATCTTCCTGAAGAACTGTGAACAAGTTAATAAACACAGTGACTTCACACTTTAAATTTTTCCTTTAAGTATTTTCTGAACTTTTTCTTGAGCCAAATCTCAACAGATTTGAACACTAGAGCTCAATGATATTTTTATGAAACTATTAAATTTCTATTATCTAAGCTACATGCATCCAAAGCATGAACACTAACGACATACTGGCATCACTTTAAAACTGAGCTGCAAAGTCTGGTTTTACATGCAGTATAAAACCCATTTAGAGCACTAAACCACCATTTCATAAGAAGACAAACCTTTACATAATTTATAGCACTACTAAATCTAGAGCTCCTAGTAGATTTAAAAACAGTATTTAAAATATCACTTTAGATTAAAACCATCAGCAAGAAGCCTACTTCTTTATGTCATAACCCACCAAGTTAAAATGCAATACCAGCAGGCCATCTAGTGACCATTCAAGGGTTAGGAAAAAACTTAAATAAAAAACCCTCAGTATTTTCCAGTGTCTTCTATCTTCTTGGATAAAAATGTGCCAACTGAAGCATACTGAGAAAATAAAGATGCCCTGACAAAAATACTGAGAAATTAAGTATTTATTTAAATGATCACACTGCCTATACCAATTATACTACATAAGCCAGATCAAAAGAGAAATAAGACAATCCAGAGATGACAGAACCAAAATACCCATCATCCTAATACCCACTGTAGACCACACTAAAAATATTTTTTCCTGGACAGTGAAAATCAATTCCATATCTTAATAATGATAAAATTTCATATTCTAAGGCAAATCAAGGAAAATTTAAACATGAAAAATTTTCACTGCCCTTTGACCTCTCTCCCCTCTACTGTGCATTGTGTATCTGCATTATGCATTGGCCTAACCTTCCCCAGTGGCAGAAATTCATGTTCAATCATAAAGAGCAATGTTCTCCTAGCACCAACAAGACAACTCCTTAAAAGATAACATTCCTTCTTGGGGACTTCCCTGGTTGGCACAGTGGTTAAGAATCCACCTGCCAATGCAGGGGACACGGGTTCGAGCCCCGGTCTGGGAAGATCCCACATGCCACGGAGCAACTAAGCCCGTGTGCCACAACTACTGAGCCTGCGCTCTAGAGCCCACGAGCCACAACTACTGAAGCCCGTGCACCTATAGCCTGTGCTCCGCAACAAGAGAAGCCACCACAATGAGAAGCCCGCGCACCACAACAAAGACTAGCCACCGCTCGACGCAACTAGAGAGAGCCCACGCACAGCAACGAAGGCCCAACGCAGCCAAAAATAAATATATTAATTAATTAATTTTAAAAAAAAGATAACATTCCTTCATGATCTTGTAAGGGGCCACAATGACCCCCACTTTGTACTCACAGATCTGGACTGTGCAAACTATCTAGGTCATTTAATGTACAGCCCTCTGTCTCAAAAACCTATATAACTGTGCTTTGACCTTTAAGGGCAGAACAGTACTCAGAGCTTGCTGAGGGCCTGTTCCTGGGTTAATAAAATCCTCTATTTGACTCGAATAAAGTTTTCCATTTCTTTCTTAGATGGATTAATTTTTTGTCGACAGTAAAGAATGTTAAAGAAACAATACCTGGTAGAATTCATTTCAGAAGAGTCTCTCCAAAGTAATACAGAGCATCAGATAGAAAAAATTCCACTTATCACCAGAGGAGGCAGCACTTGTCAAACACCTGAACCATCCTGGGACAAACAACTTCACCTCCCTGAATCTGTTTCCTCATCAGTAAAATGAGGAAAATTATAACTACTTCTCAAAGTTTTAACAAAAATTAAATGCAATAATGCTGGGCTTCCCTGGTGGTGCAGTGGTTGAGAGTCCGCCTGCCGATGCAGGGGACACGGGTTCGTGCCCCGGTCCAGGAGGATCCCACATGCTGCGGAGCGGCTGGGCCTGTGGGCCGTGGCCGCTGGGCCTGCACGTCCGGAGCCTGTGCTCTGCAACGGGAGAGGCCACAGCAGTGAGAGGCCCGCGTACCGCAAAAAAAAAAAAAAAAAAAAAAAATAATGCTACTGAAGGGACTACCAAAGGCTTTGCACATGCTAAGAGTTCTGCTCTTCCATCTCTACCTGTGCCATTCCCTGCCAGCACTCACAATTATATTCTTAGACATAATGCTAGTCAACGCAGAACCTCTAATCTTCACATCCCCACTCAAAGCACACACTAGAAAGCTATGGAGATTTGGTTACTATTCCCTGAAAACACCACTGCACTCGACATCTTCATCCCCTCCACCCACAATCTATATTTGTGATATTAGCTCTACCATGTGAGCTCACACAACCCACCCTTGGAAAACCTAACAAATATCTTTGTGGAAGTTCCCTGGTGGTGCAGTGGTTAGGACTCCAAGTTCCCAATGCAGGGGGCCCGGGTTCAATCCTTGCTCAGGGAACTAGATGCCCCATGCATGCCACAACCAAGAGTTTGCATGCTGCAACTAAGGAGCCTACGAGCCGTAACTAAAGGAGCCTGCCTGCCACAACTAAGACCCGGCACAACCAAAAAAATAAACAAATAAATAAATAAAATATTTTTTAAAATGTCTTTGTGATGACAATGAAGTTGAATTGCACTGGCTACCCCTGGACCACCAGAGAGAAGGAGCTTGTTAGGAAAAGCACGTTATACTAAGTCACCTAGCGATAAGGGTGCAGCAGGCAAAGAAACTCCTTGTATCACCAACTAACCATAAACTCTGAGCTGAACATCAAGTGTGCACTGGTTTCCCCATGTATCCTAATGTTCATCTGAGATTCAACTTTGTGAGAAAATCAAAGGAGAATAAACACCAGAACAGAAGTAGTTGGGTATGTGTGCATATTTCTTCCTTCAATTGTACTTTTAAATTCTATATCATGTTATAAAAGAAAAAAAAGAATTTATATAGTCATTCTAGTTTATAAATAATGGTAGTAAGGACCAAAACTTTAGGTCCGTGAGGCAGGAATCTGTACTGTCTAATTCATTGCCACATCCACAGTGGTTTACAACAGTGCCTAGCATGTATGGCACTAGGTATTTGTTAAATTAACTCACAGGATCAACCAGTACAAACAGAAATACTTACTTTCAATGGGAAGTGAAGTCATTTACTTAGGAAAGCATATAACTGAAATCTTTTCCCCAAAAGAGGGTGGTTCCCAAAAAAGCAATTGCATTAAGGAGGCATTTACATTTATTCTTTTGTCACCAACCAGCTTTAGAATAAAAATGAGTAATTTTCAAAAGAAAATTTCCCTGTCTTAAACTAATATAACCAGAATACCTTTCTGGCCGTAAATTTAATTATATTGTACTTGAGTTGTAATAAGAACACTCTTCAAAGTAAAAGCCAGAGGCATATGAAAATAAATTCTAGGAATCCATGTACCTGGAATCCTAGGTATGGAGTCCAATAAGTTCATGAACAAGTTAGTTAATATCTCTGAAATACTTCATAGGTTTACTCTGTGAATAAAATTAGACAACATACACAAAGTACTCAGTGCAAAGACCAAGTAGGAAACCACCAAAGTAATTCAAGTGAGAGGTGGTTAGAAGCTAAAGTAGGACAAAAGACCACTTCCCCTGAGATTCTAACAATCAAAGCAAATATTTTAAAAGACACAAAGTCCCACATACATGTCCCTTACAAGAAGTATTAACTAGATGTTAGTTTATCTATCCCTCTTTTTCAAAACCTTGAATGAAACTGTCCAATTATCAGATTGTCTAGCAAGAATAATATAGACTAATATCTGTATAAAAGGAAGAATAATAGGTATAATCATTAATTAGGAACAAACAAATTGGGAGCAAGGCATTAAGGCCACAGAGACTAAGGAAAGCAATGGCATCAAAAAAAGAAAAAAGTAAACACTGTGGTGAAAGGCATAAGGACAATAATTTTTTAAAAAGCAGCTTGGAACCAAACTATGGAGAAGCTTGAACACAAATTACCTTAATTCTATAAACAATGGGGAAAAAATCAATATATATTTTAGAGTAAAAAAACAGAAAGGATTAGACTACACTTTAGAAATGTGATTCTGCCAACAATATAAAATGGAATAAAAGGCAGACAGGACTGGAGGTGGGGTGACCAATTGTACAGTGGCAGTCAACACTAAATTTTTTACCGTTACGGGGAAAAAAAGGCAAAGTCCTGTGCATAACAGATACCACATGAGCCTGCATTTTCATCTTACAGAATCATGGTTAAAAATAATTTAAGTCTAAATACAGTGAGGGATCTTGGATTGAATCTGAGAATAGGAAAGGATAATAGTGGAAAAGCTTGTGAAATCCAAATAAGTTTGTGCTTTAGTACAAAGTATCAAGCTTAATTTCTCAGTTTTGAGAAATGGTCTATGATCATGTAAGTTATTAACCTAAGAGGAAGCTGGGTGAAGGATATACAAGAACGCTCTGTAATATTTTTAGATTTACAGAAGAACTGCCAAATTTTCTCAAGATAAATTTCTCTTGAAAAACAACAAATCATCTTCCCACTACAAAAAAAAAAAAAAAGAAGAAAGAAAAAAGCCTCTATGTAGGTAAAAGTGTCAAACTCAAAGGACGCAACTCTGAGTAGGGCCCCAAAGAAGCATTTAGGAATTGAAGGAAAGAAAGAATGGAGGGAGGGTAGCCGTCACACTCTAAGTTTAATAATCTCTTAAGTGTCTGAACTATCTGGAACTATCTATAGCCCATAAAATGGCTTCTGAGATTCATGAGCCCCCTAAAATTTTATGAGAATATCTATGTGTATTTTTCTGAAGTTTTATAAAACACTTAAGAATCAGTAATTAGATATAAAAAACAGACAATCCAAACTAACAGAAAATAGAACTATTGGGAATTCCCTAATGGTCCAGTGGTTGGGACTCTGCACTTTCACTGCCATGGGCCAGGGTTCGATCCCTGGTCAGGGAACTAAGATCCTGCAAGCCGCATGGCATGGCCAAAAATAGAAAAAGAAAAAAGAAAACAGAATTAAGTATAACTTTCTAACATTGATACGACAAATCTCAAGTTTAAAAAAAAGATAGGTTCAATATATAAGAAATGCAAACAAAACTACAATCTAAATATAAAGGAAAAATACTGAAAACACAGTTTCAATGAAAATGGCATAGAATTAATATTTATTGATTTCATACAAATTTATAACTATAAACAACCTCAAAAGGGTAAAAGTAGAGTAAGGATAGACAATTCACTGAAAATAAAACAGATTACACAATAGACCACCACCTAACAAACAGAAAGGCCAGCTAATCTATAAAATCAAACTTTCTTGAGCCCATCACAGAGCTGAGGTCCTAAAGCAGTAACATGAGCTGCTTCCAAAGAGTGACAAGTCCCACCAAGAAAAGTCAAGACATATGAATTATCTCCCTTTAGTAAAGCCTGGGAGGAAGAGATGGCTGCAAGAAAAGCAGGAAGAAGAAAACAGCTTTAAAGTTTTGAAAATTCTTCAAGGCTGAGTGTGGACTAGTGTGACAGGTGAGTATCACTGGGAACCCAGACGTGAGGAGCTCTGCGCTCACTCACAAGCAGGCCTACAGGAGGTATGCAGAAGGAACGTGAAGAGCAGGTCTGGAGACCAGAGCCCGCTCCCTCGGTGGCGCACAAGCACAAAGCTCTGCCCACTCCCTGCAGCACTGTCTCATCCAAGACAAAAGCCTTAGGCTGATGGGGGAGGGCAGTAAACCACTCCCCACCCAACCCCTAGCCTCCCAGGGTCTGCTGTTTTGGGGGAGGGGTAGAAGCAAGTATGGCCTGCCAAAAGGAGGTGGAAGAAACTCTCTTGGCCCAGGATCCTGAACCGATACAAACCAGGGATCTGCACGTGAGGAGCAGAAAACTCACCCTCCAAGACCTCCCAGGTTCAAAGAGAGGCTGGCTACCGTGCAGGGAGGGGAAGCAACACTGAGAAAGACCCACTCCAAGATCCAGAAGCATAGGTCCTGCTTAAGACTGAATCTGGACCAGCAGAACTGAAAACCACCACTGCTCCCCCATCATGACCTTGGCACTAAGTAATAAGCAACAGTAGTTTACTGCTGTGAGAGAGGAGCAAGAGCCTGGAAGGAGACCCCTTCTGTGGTACAGGCATACAGGAAATGCTAAAAGCTGAGGATGGAGCAGAAACACTGGGGAAAACCCTCCAGCAGGCCAGATCCCACACTAAGCACAAGGAAAACAGCTCACCACTGGAGAAATGTGAAGCGGGTGTCACATGAAGAATAACTGTAGAATATGAAACCCTAACCCAGCTGAACTACTTATTAAACTAACTCAACTCACTACACTAACAGTGTGACAGAAGAAGCATAAATGCCCAAAGCATAAATACCACTTACCTCAATCTCTACTGTTCTTCCAGACACAACACCCAGCATTCAATAAAAAATTAGGACACATGAAAAAGAGGAAGAAAAAACACCCACTGTTAAGAAATACAGCAAGATCCAGAAACGACCCAGAGGTTAGAACCATCAGGCAGGACTTTAAAATAATTAAAATTACTATGTTAAAAGATCTAGTGCAAAAGTGGACAGCATGCCTAAAAAGATAAAGGATTTCAACAGAGAGATGTACACTATACTAAAAACAAAAAAGCTAAATGATGATAGAATTTTTTAATTATCAGAGTTTAAAAATTCTTCCTATGGGAAAATCAATATATTGGATACAGCTAAGGAATCAGTAACCTTGAAAATAAGTGAATAGAAATTAATAAAGCTGAAAAGTTAAGACAAAAAAGTGTGAAAGAACAGAGCATCTTTAGGCTGCGGGAAAATATTATATTGTCTAACATATGTGTAACTGGAGTCCCAGAAGGAGGAGAGAGAATAGGACAAAAGAAATATTTGAAGACATAATGGTCAAGAGTTTTCAAAAACCAATAAAAGAATAAACTACCAACCCAAGAAAGTAAAAGAACTCTGAACTGAAAGAAATAGACCTAAATATACTGAAAGACTTATAAATTTCATACTAAAACTGCTGAAAACCAAAAAGATTAAGAGCAAATGTTGAATTTAGGCAGAAAAAAAAAGAAACATTATAAAGAGGGGAAAAAAGAAAAGAATCACATCAGACTTTCATCAGAAACAATGCAAACAAGAGGACCATGGAACAACATCTTTAAAGTACTAAAAGAAAAACACCTGTCAACCCAGAACTCTATGCCCAACAAACACATGAAAAGATGTTCATCATCACTAATTATTAGAAAAATACAAATCAAAACTACAATGAGGTACCATCTCACACCAGTTGGAATGCCCTTTATTAAAAAGTCTACAAATAGGGCTTCCCTGGTGGCGTAGTGGTTGGGAGTCCGCCTGCCGATGCAGGGGACACGGGTTCGTGCCCCAGTCTGGGAGGATCCCACAAGCCGCGGAGCGGCTTGGCCCATGAGCCATGGCCGTCGAGCCTGCGTGTCCGGAGCCTGTGCTCCGCAACAGGAGAGGCCACAACAGTGAGAGGCCCACATATCGCAAAAAAAAAAAAAAAAAGTCTACAAATAATAAACGCTGGAAAGGGTGTGGAGGAAAAGGAACCCTCTTATGCTGTCTGTGGGAATGTAAACTGGTGCAACCATTATGGAAAACAGTATAGAGGTTCCTCCAAAAACTAAAAATAGAGTTGCCATACGATCCAGCAATCCCACTCCTGGGCATACACCCAGACAAAATTATGATTCAAAAAGATATATGCAGGGCTTCCCTGGTGGCGCAGTGGTTGAGAGTCTGCCTGCCGATGCAGGGGACACGGGTTTGTGCCCCGGTCTGGGAAGACCCCACATGCCGCGGAGTGGCTGGGTCCGTAAGCCATGGCTGCTGAGCCTGCGCGTCCGGAGCCTGTGCTCCGCAACGGGAGAGGCCACGACAGTGAGAGGCCCGCATACCGCAAAAAAAAAAAAAAAAAAAAAAAAAAAAAGATATATGCAGCACCACTATCTGCAATAGCCAAGACATGGAAACAACCTAAATGTCCATCAACAGATGAATGGATAAACAAGATATGGTATATACATACAATGGAATATTACTCAGCCATAAAAAGGAATGAAATAATGCCATTTGCAGCAACGTGGATGGACCTAGAGATTATCATCATACTAAGCAAAGTTAAGTCCGAAAGAGAAAGACAAATACCACCTTACATCACTTATATGTGGAATCTAAAATACAACACAAATGAACATATCTACAAAACAAAAACAGATTTACAGATATAGAGAACAGACTTGTGATTGCCAAGGGGGAGGGGGTGTGGGGGAGGGAAGGACTGGGAGTTTGGGATTAGCAAATGCAAACTATTATATATAGGATGGATTAATAACAAGGTCCTATTGTATAGTACAGGGAACTATATTCAATATCCTGTGATAAACCATGATGGAAAAGAATATGAAAAAGAACATATATATGTATAACTGAGTCACTTTGCTGTACAGCAGAAATTAAACACAACATTGTAAATCAACTATACTTCAATAAAATTTTTAAAAATGTATACTATGCCCTCCCCAAAAAAATCTTTTAAAAATGAACAAACAGATGAGAAAGATCTGATATAAGCCTTTCCAAACTCAGTCTTCTGTGCCTCCCAGTATGCTATGTATACACTGAAACTACGGTTTCTAGGACACTTTCTAGGAGTTACATACTCTAATTTCTATCACCTAAAACGTTAAATTCCTCAAGGACAGAAACACAGCTGGTTAAGCTCTGTAGTGCCAGTGCCCTAGAATGTGACTAACTACAGTAGCAGGCTTTTAACAGATATCGGATTGATGATGGATAATGAAAGAATGAATAATGAAGAGATGAGAGGGAAGCCAGAAGCAGAGCAATAGGACTAGCTCAAGAGCTCAGAAGTTGGCTAATAGGAAACCTATCAACCAACGGAAAAATGAAGAAGAGCAGAAAGATGAAGTACAAAACCTTCTGGGATTAGGTCTCATTGACCTGCAGAGAGTACATCAATATATATCAAGAAAAACATCAGAGCAGGGCAGTTAGCAATTCATTTTATTTTTATTTATTCAGCTAAAATGCTTATGTAAGGGAAATAAATTAGGAAAGCAAGTCCCAGACTAATCATCTGGTAAATATTTTATAATATGGAAAAATACAAAGGCTAAATATTCATAGTATATTCAGATATAGGTAATTTTTATTTAAAAGTTTTATGCCTAGTATATCCAGTAAGAAATACTAGATGAAAGAGTTTTATGGTAATAGGATTTTAAAAGTCAAGAGTGGATTCAGAAATCACAAGCCACAGTTAGGACAGAATGAGGAGCAATGATGCAACGCCAACTGTCTACCACCATATCAGGAGTTGCTGTGCAGCACTGAACAGCAAAGGTAGGGACCCCACCACTCGGGAGAAAGGAACTACTGACTCCCACATGAAGGCCAGATCCTCTTCAGCTAAATGAACTGTGAGCCTCCACTGGAAAAAGGGAAGTATGGAGAAAGGAGCAGAGAAGGGAAGAAAAATAACTTCTAAAAACTGAGATTAAACTAAACTCAGAGAATCATGCACCTAGTGGGCCCAAGTTCTGGATAACATCAAACCTCTTTACGTTTCCATATGTTCAGGAACGAGACAAAGGTTGTTATGTCCTGGAACCTTCACCCCCCTAAAAGTCAACCATAAGATGTCATCAAGTTATCACAGGGGAAATCTGGACTCTCTCAATGTTTAGGAAAAGTTAAATATATTATGTAACTCAACTTAAAAATATACTGATGCCAAGCTGTAGAGCTGAATAACCAAGGCTGAATTTCCTCTATAAGGTATTTGTGTGTTAAAATTACAGGTAAAATAAAAGATTGTTTGTCTCTCAAGCCTCCTGTGGTTTAGACTGACTGGAATATTTCACATGTGGTACATATACGGTGCACCCCACAGCACCTAACACAGTGACACACATGCACAGAAAGCCATCAGTGCTATAAAGAATTTAAAATGCACATATTCAGCAATTAATGTATTCAACAACACATTAAAAGGATCATACACCTTGATCAAGTGGGATTAATCCCAGGGGTGCAAAGGGTGGTTCAATATCCACAAATCAACCGATGTGATACGCCACATTACCAATATGAACAATAAAAATTGTATGATCATATGGATAGAGGCAGAAAAAACCTCTGACAAAGTTCAACATCTATTTATGATAAAAACTCTCAACAAAGTGGGTATAGAGAGAACACACCTCAATATGATAAAGGCCATATATGATAAGCCCACAGCTAACAGCATACTCAATGGTTAAAGCATTTCCTCTAAGATCAGGAACAAGACAAAGTTGTCTACTCTCACCATTTTTATTCAACATAGTATTGGAAGTCTCAGTCACAGCAATCAGACAAGAAAAATAAATAAAAGGCAACCAAACTGGAAAGGAAGAAGTAACACTGTCACTGCAGCTAACATAATACTTTACACAAAAAATCCTCAAGACACTACCAAAAACTACTATAGCTAATCAACGAATCTGGTAAAGTTGCAGGACACAAAATTAATATATAGAAATCTGTTGCATTTCTATACGCTAACAATGAACTATCAGAAAGAGAAATTAAGAAGATAATTCCATTTACGATCGCATCAAAAAGAATAAAATAGGAATAAATCTAACTAAGGAAGTAAAAGACTTCTTCTCAGAAAACTATAAGACACTGATGAAAGAAACTGAAGATGACACCAACATGCAAAGATATACCTTGGTCATGGACTAGAAGAATTAATATTGTTAAAATGACCACACTACCCAAGGCAATCTACAAATTCACTTCAATTCCTAACAAAATACTAATGGCATTTTTTACAGAACTGGAAAAAATAATTGTAAAATTTGTATGGAAACACAAAAGACCCCAAACAGCTAAAACAATCTTGAGAAAGAAGAACAAAGCTGGAGGTATCATGCTCCCTGATTTCAAACTACAGTATAAAGCTACTGTCATCAAAACAGTATGGTACTGATACAAAAACAGACACATAGATCAAAGGAACACAACAGAGAGCCCAGAAATGAACCCACACTTATATGGGCAATTAATTTATGAAAAAGGAGCCAAGAATATACAATAGGAAAAAGACAGCATCTTCAATAAATGATTTGGGGAAAAGTGGACAGCTACATGCAAAACAATCAAACTGGAGCAGAAGCAAGAAGAACTACAATCCTGCAGCCTGTGGAACAAAAACCCACATTCATGGAAAGATACACAAGATGAAAAGGCAGAGGGCTATGTAACAGATGAAGGAACAAGACAAAACCCCAGAAAAACAACTAAATGAAGTGGAGAGAGGCAACCTTCCAGAAAAAGAATTCAGAATAATGATAGTGAAGATGATCCAGGACCTCGGAAAAAGAATGGAGGCAAAGATCGAGAAGATGCAAGAAATGTTTAACAAAGACCTAGAAGAATTAAAGAACAAACCACCAGAGATGAACAATATAATAACTGAAATGAAAACTACACTAGAAGGATTCAATAGCAGAATAACTGAGGCAGAAGAACAGATAAGTGACCTGGAAGACAGAATGGTGGAATCCACTGCTGCGGAACAGACTAAAGAAAAAACAATAAAAAGAAATGAAGACAGCCTAAGAGACCTCTGGAACAACATTAAATGCAACAACATTTGCATTATAGGGGTCCCAGAAGTAGAAAAGAGAGAGAAAGGACCAGAGAAAATATTTGAAGAGATTATACTCGAAAACTTCCCTAACATGGGAAAGGAAATAGCCACCCAAGTCCAGGAAGCGCAGTGAGTCCCATACAGGATAAACCCAGGGAGAAACACACCGAGACACACAGTAATCAAATTGGCAAACCTTAAAGAAAAATTATTGAAAGCAGCAAGGGAAAAACGACAAATGACATATACGAGAACTCCCATAAGGTTAACAGCTGATTTCTCAGCAGAAACTCTACAAGCCAGAAGGGAGTGGCATGATATACTTAAAGTGATGAAAGGGAAGAACCTACAACCAAGATTACTCTACCCGGCAAGGATCTCATTCAGATTCGATGGAGAAATCAAAAGCTTTACAGACAAGCTAAAGCTAAGAGAATTCAGCACCACCAAACCAGCTCTACAACAAATGCTAAAGGAACTTCTCTAAGTGGCAAACACAAGAGAAGAAAAGGACCTACAAAAACAAACCCAAAACAATTAAGAAAATGGTCACAGGAACGTACATATCGATAATTACCTTAAACGTGAATGGATTAAATGATCCAACCAAAAGACACAGGCTTGCTGAATGGATACAAAAACAATACGCATCTATATGCTGTCTACAAGAGACCCACTTCAGACCTAGGGACATATACAGACTGAAAGTGAAGGGATGAAAAAAGATATTCGATGCAAATGGAAATCAAAAGAAAGCTGGAGGGCTTCCCTGGTGGCGCAGTGGTTGAGAGTCCCCCTGCTGATGCAGGGGACACGGGTTCATGCCCCGGTCCGGGAAGATCCCACATGCCGTGGAGCAGCTGGGCCCGTGAGCTATGGTCGCTGAGCCTGTGCTCTGGGAGAGGCCACAACAGTGAGAGACCCGCGTACCGCAAAAAAAAAAAAAAAGCTGGAATAGCAATACTCATATCAGATAAAATAAACTTTAAAATAAAGAATGTTACAAGAGACAAGGAAGGACACTACATAATGATCAAGGGATCAATCCAAGAAGAAGATACAACAATTATAAATATATGTGCACCCAACATAAGAGCACCTCAATACATAAGGCAACAGCTAACAGCTATAAAACAGGAAATCGACAGTAACACAATAATACTGAGGGACTTTAACACCTCACTTACACCAATGGACAGATCATCCAAAATGAAAATAAATAAGTAAACAGAAGCTTTAAATGAAACAACAGACCACATAGATTTAATTGACATTTATAGGACATTCCATCCAAAAAAGCAGATTACACTTTCTTCTCAAGTGCGCATGGAATATTCTCCAGGATAGATCACATCTTGGGTCACAAATCAAGCCTCACTAAATTTAAGAAAATTGGAATCATATCAAGCATCTTTTCAGACCACAATGCTATGAGATTAGAAATGAGTTACAGGGAAAAAAACGTAAAAAACACAAACACATGGAGGCTAAACAATATGTTACTAACTAATCAAGAGATCACTAAAGAAATCAAAGAGGGAATCAAAAAATACCTAGAGACAAATGACAGTGAAAACACAACGATCCAAAACCTATGGGATGCAGCAAAAGCAGTTCTAAGAGGGAAGTTTCTAGCTATACAAGCCTACCTCAAGAAACAAGAAAAATCTCAAGTAAACAATCTAACATTACACCTAAAGCAACTAGAGAAAGAAGAACAAACAAAACCCAAAGTTAGCAGAAGGAAAGAAATCATAAAGATCAGAGCAGAAATAAATGAAATAGAAACAAAGAAAACAATAGCAAAGATCAATAAAACTAAAAGCTGGTTCTTTGAGAAGATAAACAAAATTGATAAACCATTAGCCAGACTCATCAAGAAGGAGAGGAAGAGGACTCAAATCAATAAAATTAGAAATGAAAAAGAAGTTACAACAGACACCACAGAAATACAAAGCATCTTAAGAGACTACTACAAGCAACTCTATGCCAATAAAATGGACAACCTGGAAGAAAAGGACCAATTCTTAGAAAGGTATAACCTTCCAAGACTGAACCAGGAAGAAACAGAAAATATAAACAGACCAATCACAAGTAATGAAATTGAGACTGTGATTAAAAATCTTCCAACAAACAAAAGTCCAGGACCAGATGGCCTCACAGGTGAATTCTATCAAACATTTAGAGAAGAGCTAACACCCATCCTTCTCAAACTCTTCCAAAAAGTTGCAGAGGAAGGAACACTCACAAACACATTCTATGAGGCCACCATCACCCTGATACCAAAACCAGACAAAGATACTACAAAAAAAGAAAATTACAGACCAATATCACTGATGAATATAGATGCAAAAATCCTCAACAAAATATTAGCAAACAGAATCCAACAACACATTAAAAGGATCATACACCATGATCAAGTGGGATTTATCCCAGGGATGCAAGGATTCTTCAATATATGCAAATCAATCAATGTGATACACCATATTAACAAATTGAAGAATAAAAATCATATGATCATCTCAATAGATACAGAAAAAGCTTTTGACAAAATTCAACACCCTTTTATGATAAAAACTCTCCAGAAAGTGGGCATAGAGGGAACCTACCTCAACATAATAAAGGCCATATACAACAAACCCACAGCAAACATCATTCTCAATGGTGAGAAACTGAAAGCATTTCCTCTAAGATCAGGAACAAGACAAGGATGTCCACTCTCACCATTATTCAACATAGTTTTGGAAGTCCTAGCCACAGCAATCAGAGAAGAAAAAGAAAAAAAAGGAATAGAAATTGGAAAAGAAGAAGTAAAACTCTCACTGTTTGCAGATGACATGACACTATACATAGAGAATCCTAGAAATGCCACCAGAAAACTACTAGAGCTAATCAATGAATTTGGTAAACTTGCAGGATACAAAATTAATGCACAGAAATCTCTTGCATTCCTATACACTAATGATGAAAAATCTGAAAGAGAAATTATGGAAACACTCCCATTTACCACTGCAACAAAAAGAATAAAATACCTAGGAATAAACCTGCGTAGGGAGACAAAAGACCTGTATGCAGAAAACTATAAGACACTGATGAAAGAAATTAAAGATGATACCAACAGATGGAGAGATATACCATGTTCTTGGATTGGAAGAATCAATATTGTGAAAATGAATATATTACCCAAACCAATCTACAGATTCAATGCAAGCCCTATCAAATTACCAATGGCATTTTTTACAGAACTAGAACAAATAATCTTAAAATCTGTATGGAGACACAGAAGATCCCAACTAGCCAAAGCAGTCTTGAGGGAAAAAAACAGAGCTGGAGGAATCAGACTCCCTGACTTCAGACTATACTACAAAGCTACAGTAATCAAGACAATATGGTACTGGCACAAAAACAGAAAAAGAGATCAATGGAACAAGATAGAAAGCCCAGCGATAAACCCACATACCTATGGTCAACTAATCTATGACAAAGGAAGCAAAGATATACAATGGAGAAAAGACAGTCTCTTCAGTAAGTGGCGCTGGGAAATCTGGACAGCTACATGTAAAAGAATGAAATTAGAACACTCCCTAGTACCATACACAAAAATAAACTCAAAATGGATTCGAGACCTAAATGTAAGGCTGGACACTATAAAACTCTTAGAGGAAAACATAGCAAGAACACTCTTTGACATAAATCACAGCAAGATTTTTTTTTGATCCACCTCCTAGAGTAATGGAAATAAAAACAAAAATAAACAAATGTGACCTAAGGAATCTTCAAAGCTTTTGCACAGCAAAACAAACCATAAAGAAGACAAAAAGACAACCCTCAGAATGGGAGAAAATATTTGCGAACTAATCAACGGACAAAGGATTAATCTCCAAAATATATAAACAGCTCATGCAGCTTAATATTAAAGAAACAAACAACCCAATCCAAAAATGGGCAGAAGACCTAAATAGACATTTCTCCAAAGAAGACATACAGATGGCCAAGAAGTACATGAAAAGCTGCTCAACCTCACTAATTATTAGAGAAATGCAAATCAAAACTACAATGAGGGGCTTCCCTGGTGGCGCAGTGGTTGAGAGTCTGCCTGCTGATGCTGAGGACGCAGGTTCATGCCCCAGTCCGGGAAGATCCCACATGCCGTGGAGCGGCTAGGCCCATGAGCCATGGCCACTGAGCCTGAGCGTCCAGAGCCTGTGCTCTGCAGCAGGAGAGGCCACAACAGTGAGTGGCCCACATACCACCAAAAAAAAAAAAAAAAAACACTACAATGAGGTATCACCTCACACCAGTTAGAATGGGCATCATCAGAAAGTCTACCAACAACAAATGGTGGAGAGGGTGCAGAGAAAAGGGAACCCTCTTGCACTGTTGGTGGGAATGTAAATTGATACAGCCACTACGGAGAACAGTATGGTGGTTCCTTAAAAAACTAAAAATAGATTTACCATATAATCCAGCAATCCCACTAATGCCCAACGACAGATGAATGGATAAAGAAGTTGTGGTATATATATACAATGGAATATTACTCAGCCATAAAAAGGAACGAAATTGAGTCATTTGTTGAGACGTGGATAGATCTAGAGACTGTCATACACAGTGGAGGAAGTCAGAAAGAGAAAAACAAATATCATATATTAATGCATGTAGGTGGAACCTAGAAAAATGGTACAGATGAGCCGGTTTGTAGGGCAGTAGTTGAGACACAGATGTAGAGAACAAATGTATGGACACCAAGGGGGGAAAACTGCGTTGGGGTGGGGATGGTGGTGTGCTGAATTGGGCAATTGGGATTGACATGTATACACTGATGTGTATAAAACTGATGACTAATAAGAACCGGCAGTATAAAAAAACAAACAAAACAACTAACACTAAACTTTCATTGGGTTATTTGTATGGAAATATCTTAATATAAATGTTTCAGACATTACATGAAATTTCTAAAAATCTTATATGTTCTGGTATAATGTTATAAGTCATAATTCTAGTTATTACTTTAAAATGTATATTTCAGAAATAACTAAATTTCCTTGTCAATTGCATTATTATGAACTTTCCTCAAATCTTTAACCATGGTCATTTTTAAGTCTTTTGTCATTTACAGACAGTTCTGGGTGTACTCTGATGCTTTTGCAAAAATGTTCCTATAAAAGGGTTTCATCTTCAAGGAATTCATGGAAAAGACTCTTACAAGTACAGGTTTCTGGTAACTGACTGTACTGCTGAACTGAATGAATAAGCATTTTCAGAACTCTAATGAAAAACTGATGAACCCATAAAAGTGCTAACAAAAGATCAAGATGAAAAAAAAAATTAATTCATGGGACTGAGTGAACTGATGAGGATGATTATAATTTTTGTGACTTTCTGTTTGAATTAAAAAAAATCCCACAAGGACTCAGAGGCAAAAAATATACAAATCAATTTTCACTGCAAAGTAAAGGAGCTGTTACAGTGGAGGATTACTGGACTGAATGTCAATATTATGACATAGTATGAGTGTGTTTCGTGTTTGGTAATTACAATCATTGTTACTTTTGTTGTGGTCATCCATTTACAATGCTTGGTGTCAGTCTATTTATCTCTTGTAAAAATAAAATACTGTGTGTGTGTATGTGTGTGTGAGAGAGAGAGAGAGAGAGAGAGAGAAATAATTAATTAACTAATTAATTTTTAAAAAAAGAATCAAACTGGGACTACTTTCTCACACCATATACAAAAATAAATTCAAAATGGGTTAAAGACTTAAATGTAAGACCTGAAACCATAAAACTTCTATAAGAAAACATAGGCAGTATGCTCTTTGGTCTTAATAGTATTTTTTTTTTTGGCTATGTCTCCTCAGGCAAGGGAAACAAATGGAAAAGTAAACAAATGGGACTACATCAAACTAAAAAGCTTTTGCACAGCAAAGGAAACTATCAACAAAACAAAAAGGCCACCTACTGAATGGGAGAAGATATTCACAAATGATATAGCTGGTAAGGGGTTTATATCCAAAATATACAAAGAACTCACACAACTAACATCAAAAAAACCAAACAGGGCTTCCCTGGTGGTGCAGTGGTTGAGAGTCTGCCTGCCGATGCAGGGCACACGGGTTCATGCCACGGTCCAGGAAAATCCCACATGCCGTGGAGTGGCTGGGCCCGTGAGCCATGGCCGCTGAGCCTGCGCGTCCGGAGCCTGTGCTCCGCAACGGGAGAGGCCACAACAGTGAGAGGCCCGCGTACCGCAAAAAAGAAACAAATGTTACTCCATATTACCACCACCCTTTTTTGGAGGGGGAATGTTATGAGATGGATGTAATTATTCTCTGAGGATCCCCTCATGGACCTCTGCTTACCCGTTCCTGTAGAAGCTCCACAACCTGCTGGACACAGTCATTTACATCACAGGAGTCTGTTTTCAGCACCAATTCCGGGGCCTCTGGTTTTTCATATTCAGAATCAATCCCAGTGAAACCTATAAAAGGTAAAAGATAATAGAGGGAGTGGAAATTAAAACAGGTTTGTTTCCTCAGTGCAAGTCTCTGCTATGCTGAAGTTCATATTTATGCTGCCCCTTCTAAGTTACGGGGCTATAATATTGAAACTTCTTTCCTGGGAGAAGATTTCTAATTAAACTTTTGTTTCTTCTTTGAACACAAACAGTCGATCCTTCTTATTCGCAGTAGTTCTCTTCAATACGTTGCCACACACACAAAATTAGTGAATACTGAACCACTGCTTCTAGGAGAAATGTGGGTTTGGCTTCCTGTGAGCCTCTAGTCACCAAATTTTTATCAACCAATTAATATGTTTGTTTTATGAGTGTTTCTGTTTAAAGACACCTTATTTCATATATAGTGCTGATTCATTAACACCGAACTCATGGCCAACAGCACCAGAACTCATGTCTGAACAAAGCTTATCTAACACATGTATTTTCTCCACAAGGCAGGTCAGTCTTCCTGCACTTGGGAACACTGGACAGTACTTCAGCACTGTGCCGGGGGGCCATTTTAAACAGCAAAATCACCAACAAAAAGAAAAAAAAAAAAAAAGCAAAACACATGGCACTAAACAGGCCACCAAAAGGACACTTCTTTACAGTATGAGAGCTGAAACACAAAAGCCTTGTTCAACTTCAGCTGGGAATGTATATTCTGGGTGACTAAAATTTTGCTGCTCTGTGTGTGTCTACAAGTGACAGCCAAAGCACTGTGGGTATATGGATGTGGGGTAACAAATAAATTTTAGTGAGTAGGCACATTTGCAAATCTGGAATCTTCAAATAATGAAGATTGATGATATTTCTATCACCCTTCCTTTTTTCTGTTAAGTAAATGCCTACAGTGCCTGTGAAGAAAACAGAAATGAATACCAAGTAATCCAGAGCATCCAATTTCTCCACAGGAACACAGGATATAGTGCCTAAACCTTGGGCATAAAACCAAACTCGACAAGATTTTTTCTCCCTCAGCGCAAAAACCAACGCCAAGTCAATCTGTCCATTATATTCACCAGGATTATCTACAGCCGAATTGAAGCTCTGCAGGGTTCTTCTGCCATCACATTAAGTGTTCAGGCAAGACAGATTAACTACTATTAGCTTCAGCAGAACGTAAGTAAGGAATCCTGTTTTATCACCAAAAATGTTCCACAATCAAATGTAACCAATTTAGATATTAACCACTATTTAGATTTTCCCTATCTGTATATGTGCTACCGTGTAACTGCCTAGAGGAGAAAGAACACATGATGTTAACCACAGAATAGGCTGGCTGAGCTGAAGATATGCTATTCCTATCTTTCATATTATTCCATACCTAAGTCATTCGAGATCTGTCTGCCTTGGAATGCCAAGTCATTCTTGGGTTAGGATGGTAAACATGAACTTAAAATCATTACTAAAAAGCTTTAAAATAAACACTACAAGTCTACAGCCCATCTATTTCATTTTTTTTTCTAGTTCATATTTTTAAGTATCACATGAAGTCCTGAACCCAAGAAGAAATTTTTGCATTACCAATATTCCCAGCAGTATTAGTGGTGAGTCACAATAAAATGGGTGGGGTAAAGACAAACCTGGTTAAAACACTAGTTCTTAAGCTCTGATTCTCAAGTGTAGCTACACGCTGGAATCACTGGGTCCCACCCTTAAGAGATTCTGGTTTCAATGGTCTGGGGTACAGCCTTGGCACTAGATTGTTTAAGTCCCACCAGATAATGCTTATGTGCAGCAAAGCTTTGAGGATCACTGTGTTAGAAGACTTGGATTAACGTTTTAAAAGCCCAGGAAGTCTCTTCCTAGTTAATTTAGCCCATAAGTGATTTTACAGTAAATGTATACTGTGAGAAAAACGTTTATATTTAAGTAAATAATAACTACTTGAACGTTACTCATGAAAATAATCTAGGTATTAGAGTAGCTGACACAGGCATATATTTACACTTTAGTAAATGCCATATAAAAGCCTGAAGTCTGCTGAATGTATGCAATCCCACCTGTCCCTGAAATGTTTACCACCAGGGCTCTGAAATAGCATTGGTAGGAAACTTTTTAAGCACCATTCTTACAATGAGTAAATGATTTTGAAAACTGTCCAGTCAGGAACTCTAGAACCATGGCAAACCTAAAGTAAATAAATGTGTGTACACACATGCACACAGGTATACATTAACCTAAGAACATTTTATCAATGTCTATTCAAAGGAATTAAGAAACACCTGGTAAACAAGTAAAACATAGAAAACTGAACGAATACAAGCACATTCCCAGATACAGAATGCAAACTGTAAGTGACTCAAGGTATTTTGGATTCAGTCTTATTATTCATCTTTACATCCCCAGCACCAGATATAAACCCTGCAAATAGAAAGCATTGATCAAAGTGTTGAACATCCAATTTCCACTCCACCTTCTAATCCATTCGACAAGCATTTACTGTGTGTGTGTACCAAGTATTATGCTTTGGGCCATGCTCCGTGCTAAATTCTAAAAATACAGAAATGGTAAAGATGTTGTCCTGGCTCACAGGGTGCTTACTCCAGCTGAGCAAACAAATCTACCTCCCTCACCAATCCATTCTTGCAAAAACAACAAAACCAAGTACAGTTAAAACAAGTAAAAGATTCAGACTTCAGGATCCTGGACACACTGTTCTGCTTCTCTTTGCAAATCTCTATTACAAAAAACAGAAGTGCACACTGGCCGTCAACAGAGAGAGGGTGACCTAGAAATTAAATGGATAAACTGTTTTCCCTCCTGTTGTCATATATTATTCAGGTCAGGCAGCTTATTCTCACTGAGTCAAGAAAGTACAGGCTTAATGGGTGAAACCTGAGTCTCCATGATGGTAAGACTGGATACGAGCCCTGCCCAAGGAACCAGATTCACCACGGCCAGTGGAACTTGCCCCAACTGCTAATGGGCTCCCAGGTCCAAACAGAAGAGCCCAGAATAACAAGCATTTTCCTTCCTGTTCCACCTTTTCCTTTCTAGGGCCAGAAGCTGGTGCCAAAATCTACACTTCATAGAGCTCCTGGGAGTCTGAGGCTATCACACTCCCTGCTGGGAAGGCAAACAAAAGTTAGGGGCATGAATTGATCCCAAACAATGCTGAACCTATCTTTGATTTTTCTTATGCTGGCATGCCCTCTGTTACTGTTAATAATAATACCGATAATAGACCAGGGCTATGTCAAAGGATGTCTAAAAGATAAACAGAATGACTGGTATCAAGGGCGACAGCAGAACGGGTTCTAAATGTCTCTTTCTATGTCCAAATTTTCATCATAGTTGAAACTCTGGGAGCAGACCATAAAATCAAAAATACAAGCTGTATGTACTTTGATAAAATCACAGATATGTTAATTTAATCTAATGCAACAATCATACATAGAATGAATTTCAGACCATTCCCGGTACTATGATATAAATAAGAGAGACATTTTCCTTGCTCTCAAGATGCTTATAATTCAGGCATTTTTCCCAGTAGCTATGGAATGCCCTACATTTTCACTGGAACAAAGAGAACAGAAGTGGCAGCAACTATCCAACTAATAGCCAATCTAATGCTAGGTACCTAATTATACCAAATAGGCTTCCCAAAGTCCCAATCCTCTAAAACTGCCTTGCGAGTAGGAGTTCAACCTGATCGATGATACCGAGTGTACACAGTGCCGGGTACTACTGGTAGGCCTGAGAGATACAACAGTGTAACAAGACCTGCTTTCTCTTCTCAGGGAGCTCCAAGTTGTTTGAAAACTTCCATCTCTTAGAATAGATTATCAGTCTCAGATATGGTAAGATGAAACATCTAAGGAAAGACAAACTCGGAAAAAAATATTACTTACCTTTAATTTCTCCAGCCCGTGCTTTTTTGTAGAGTCCTTTGACATCCCTCTGTTCACAAACATGCAGGGGAGCATCAACAAACACTTCAAAAAAAGGTAAACTTGCGCCCTCATGAATTTGTCTTGCATTGTTGCGATCCTTAGAAAAAAGGCACATACAGAAACATAATAAAGAGTGCTCATATGAATCAAAGGTACTATATTAATGTCAAGGACAAGTAAAAGTGCTTTTCAGCTGTGTTAGTGGAAAATAGACAAAGTTTAATTTATATTTTGAAAACATAAACTGAAAAAAAATAAACCCAAGAAATTAGATTAACACACCCATTCTTCATTAAGGATTTTTTTAAATTTATTTATCTTTTTTAACATCTTTATTGGAGTATAATTGCTTTACAATGGTGTGTTAGTTTCTGCTTTATAACAAAGTGAATCAGTTATACATATACATATATCCCCATATCCCCTCCCTCTTGTGTCTCCCTCCCACCCTCCCTATCCCACCCCTCTAGGTGGTCACAAAGCACCAAGCTGATCTCCCTGTGCTATGCGGCTGCTTCCCACTAGCTATCTATTTTATGTTTGGTAGTGTATATATGTCCATGCCACCCTCTCACTTTGTCACAGCTTACCCTTCCCCCTCCCCGTATCCTCAAAAGGCCTGCTATTCTAAAATCTGAGATACTGGCAAGTTCCAGGAGGGAGAACAATGGATGCCCCATAAAAACTTTCACCTAAATTTTACAAGGAAGCTCAGCCAAAGCCCAGCTTAAATGCAGACGTCATCAGGCCTCTCTCTTAACAGGCTCAACCTCAGCCTGAGCCAGCGTGAAAGGAACTTCACAAGGGATCCATTCAGAACCCTGAGGCTAGTTTATTCACTTGCCAAATACAAAGCCCTGCAGCCACTACACATCTCTAGCATTCCCAAAACTTTACTTTTCTACATGACTCCTAACCCCCAACTCTGCTAATACCTTCACTGCTCGGCCTAAACTCTCTCTGGAACACTGCTTCCTTTGTAAGTGAAACTCTTCTTGTTTCTGGTCTTAACTGAAACTAGGTTCTCCCTTGAGGATTCACTCATCTTCCTGTTCTCAAACGCAGGCTCCACATTCATATTCTATAGACAAGGCAGTGCCACCATTTTCAAAGCTAGCCCCTGCACCTTCCTCCATCCTATCCCCACATGGCTCATGTTATCATTTACCACCTTTCTTATGGCCCCTCAACCCATGCCTACTTCCACTCTTATCAGATGGCCACACTTCTAATTTCAAAAGGAAAATCCCCAGGGACTTCCCTGACCATCCAGTGGTTAGGACTCCGTGCTTCCAATGCAGGAGGCGTGGGTTCAATCCCTGGTTGGGGAACTAAGATCCCACATGCCGTGCAGCATGGCCAGAAAAAAGAAAGAAAGAAAAGAAAAAGAAATCCCCAGACACAAACGCTCTCAATCTCCCCTCTGCCATATAATTTACCTATATCCCCCACCTTTATCTCCTTCCCTCCTGCCGCTCCTCCCTTCACGGATTCAAAATCCCCTACTCTGCAATGGAATACTATTCAGCCATAAAAAAAGAATGAGATTTTGCCATTTGTAGTAACACGGATGGGCTTGGAGGGCATTGTGCTAAGTGAAATAAGTTTGACAGAGAAAGACAAATACTGTATGATATCACCTGCATGTGGAATCTAAACAAATACAACAGGACTTCCCTGGTGGTGCAGTGGTTAAGAATCCGCCTGCCAATGCAGGGTACACGGGTTCAAGCCCTGGTCCGGGAAGATTCCACATGCCGTGGAGCAACTAAGCCCATGCGCCACTACTACTGAGCCTGCGTTCTAGAGCCCGCGAGCCACAACTACTGAGGCCTGCCTGCCTAGAGCTCGTGCTCTGCAACAATAGAAGCCACTGCAATCAGAAGCCTGCACACAGCAACGAAGAGTAGCCCCTGTTCACCGCAACTAGAGAAAGCCCGTGCGCAGCAATGAAGACCCAATGCAGCCAAAAATAATAAATATATAAAATAAATTTTTAAACAAACTAGTGGTTTCCAGTAGGAGAGGGGGGAAGGGGCAACATAGGGGTGGGGAGTCAGAGGTACAAACTATTAGGTGTAAGATAAGCTAAAGGATGTAGTGTACAACATGGGGAATAGAGCCAATATTTTGTAATAACTGTAAATGGAAAGTAACTTTTAAAAATTGTACGTAAGAAAAAAAAAATCCCCGTCCTGCTAATGAACCTTGCTCAATCCATTCTCACTGCTGCATCTGGAATTTTCAACCTCCTCCTTCTCCACTGGCAACAAACAAGTAAAAGTCACCCTCTTCCATTAAAAAGAGATGAGCTAACAAATCATACAAAAATTCCCTCAATCCTGGCACTTTCCAGGCCATTCTGCCACATTTCATACTACTAACCCTGTGTACTGCAATCATGCTACTCCCCGGTCGTTCCTATGCAGGCTCCCCTGCGGCACTGGGGTTGCCCACATTCTACCAGGAGCCCACTGCGCACACTGCACGGTCCCTGAGCACTTTGCTCAACTGCTTTCACAGTGTAAACTACAGCATATAAACCAACATTCAAGCCTGAACTCTGTCCTCTCCCGAAAGTAAACACACCTTTCCAACTTCCTACAAAATACACCCACCTGGAGATCTCCCACGTACCTCAAACTTAACACGTGCAAAACTGAACCCACTCTCTTTTCTCCCAAGCTTGCATTCCCACCTATACTGCCCTCATCAAGGGATGACGACACCACTCACCCAGAATCCCCAGAGTTGCTCTGTTTCTTCCCTTTGCCGTCCCACCCCCTGCATTTTGTCACGAAGTCCTTCAGGTTTTACCTCTAGACATTACACAAACCCAGTCTGCACTTCTTCCCTAGCTCCTGGTTCAACCTCATTTTTCTTGCCTGGACAACACCCTTTTAATCAGTCTGCTGGCTTCCAGCTTTGACCTGCTCAAAGCCACACTCTACACTGTCCCCAGATGACAGAGGATGCAAATTCAACCACGTCACTAAACTCTTCAGAGACTGCCCAGCACCATCAGGGTAAAACCCAAGCTTCTCAGTGTGACGCCTCAGGCCTTCTCCACCTGGCCCCACCATTCTCAGTCTTGCACCTGATGTTCTATTGATAATCAACACCTGCCTGGTCTACCAGGCTGTTTGGGCCTAATGCCTTTGCCATCCCCCCCTGCCAAAAACACTCCACCTCTCTCCTCTGGCTACAGCAATGTGTCCCCTCACAGCACAGCTCCATGCTAAGTCCTCCAGGAAGCCTACCCATGTCCAGGCTGACAGAGGTCTCACTTCCGCTGGGTTCTCAGAGTACCCACCATACACCTCTGTCACAGATCTCATTCCAATATACTGAAATAATTTCAGTAGTTTTATAACCTTAGTATCTGGCAGAGTGATTAAGTCATGATTCTACTATTCCAACTGTCCTTTTAAATGAAGGTGTTCCCCAAGTTTCCACCTGTGACTCGCTTCTCATTCTATATACTCTTTCGTATACTCAACTTCATCAAGGTTTCAACAATAAAGTTAATGATTCCCCAATTTTTTTTAAAATTTATTTTTGGCTGCACTGGGTCTTTGTTGCTGTGCGTGGGCTTTCTCTAGTTGTGGCGAGCAGGGGCTACTCTTCATTGCGGTGCGCGGGCTTGTCATTGTGGTGGCTTCTCTTGTTGCAGAGCATGAGCTCTAGGTGCACAGGCTTCAGCAGTTGTGGCACGTGGGCTCAGTAGTTGTGGCTTGCAGGCTCTAGAGCACAGGCTCAGTAGTTGTGGCGCATGGGCTTAGCTGCTCTGTGGCATGTGGGATCTTCCCTGACCAGGGCTCAAACCCGTGTCCTCTGCACTGGCAGGCGGATTCTTTAACCACTGCACCACCAAGGAAGCCCCTGATTCCCAAATCTTTATCTCAATTCTACACAACGTTCCTGAGCTCCAGAACCAATTTCCCAATGACGCAGTGGTCATCTTCACCTAGATACACCACCAGCATTTCAAACCTAACCCAGCTAAAATCAAACAGTCATCTTCTCCCTTCCTACCCTATATTTTCTAACTCAATCATACCATCTTCTCTTCTGAAAGCACCATCCTTCATGTTCACCCCCAAATTCAGCAATCAACCCGGGCACCACGTTCCACTAACGCTACAGGCTCAAGAGCCCTCAAATATGCCCCATCTTTTCTATTCCCATGGCCGATACCTGAATTCACTCCAAAAGCCTCCTGACTAGTCTCCTACCTCCAGACCCTTCCCATTCCAGGCCTTAAGGGTGACCTCACTAAAATACAAAGGCACCAGAGACACTATTCCCCAGTACAATCTCAAACTCTCTACCACCTGTGGGGCAAAGTCCCGAGCAGTCCAGAGTTCACTGTCAGACCTCTGCAAATCGCTCGAGCTTCATCTCCCCTCATGTTCATCCGGCAGAGCAGCCAAAACAAACTTCCTACAGTTCCCCAAAGACCTAAGTCCCTCACATTTCCATGCTTTTGCAAATCCTGTAGCATCTCCTCTCTGAAATAGTTTTCTCCTGCAAGAAAAATGACTCATCTTTCATGACGCATTTCAAGCAGCACTTCCTCTGTGAATCTTCCACAGCACCTTTATAGACATGTACCTAATCACTTGCCTCACGACACTGCAACTGTTTGCATCTCTGTGCTCCCACCAGACTACCTACTGACTCTCCTCAAGGATAAGAACTATCAGGTTTATTTTTACAACCAAGATGCCCAAGGTTAGTGGTGACAGAGAAGAATACACATATCCTAAAATATATGATTTGGTCCAAATATTATCATGAATTTTGACATGACCTAAGCATAGTCCGAACCTCATTTTCATTCTTAGTGCTTTTGGGGGTGAGATCAAGAAAAGTGTTGCTCCATGTTATGGAAACAAGGGAGCCAAAAAAACAGATCAGCGTATCCTTTCAGATACCCAGGTCTCAGCTGCTCGCTCTCCAAATTAGGTGTTACTGACTTTCTCTTTTTCCAAGAGTTGCAAAGCTTCCCAGAAAGTGCAAGCAAATCACTGTTACTATATTACTATGAAAACTGTTTATACCCAAGAATTCAGGAACTCTAACAACTCTCATTCTCTCATACACTTCATTATTCAGGATACCTTAAACTGACATATTGACACCAATCCCAGTGTTTCAGGAAGATGAAAAGCAGCTAGTCCTCAAAGAACCTTTAGGACTCCTGCCATGAGTGAACCTGTGTGATTAACACTAAGTCTCACACTTATCTATAACCCTTACAGCTCAAATTTTGTTTCTGTTTTTAAAAAAAGTCTAAGTAACCATCCAGATTTATGATACAGTACTAGAATTGCACTAATATTTACTACATTTACTATTTATTACACATCAGGCACTATGCTGAAAGCTGTGAGTGCATGATTTACCTAATCCTCAGAGCAGCCCTACGAGGTAGGTATTACCTGAGCTTGGAAGGTTAAGTAAATCGGCCAAGGTCCTAACAGTAAATGGCAGAGGCGAGATTTCAGTCTCTTGCTTCTGGCTTCAAAGCCCCCGTGTTTAACTACTACTCTAACTCACCTGTTCTTTCATAGCTGGGCTTCCTAAGGGGCTATGCTATCATTTAACAAACACTAAATATCTACTGTGGTCCAGGATCTGGGCTTGGCATCAAGATTATAAAGATAAATCAGATGTAGTCCCAGCCTTCAAAGAGCCAGTGGGGTTTAGAGACAGCAAAGCACAGTGGGCAAGAGCACAGGTTCCACTGACACTGTCTGGGTGCAAATCCTTGCTCTGCCATGTAGAGTGTGTGAGGTGGGGTGACTGACACCTCTGTTTCCTCACCTCCACCCTCCTCACTGGGTGATGAGAACCAAGTGAGCTAATTCACATAAAAGCACTTTAAAACTGTTACCAGTACACAGTAAGTGTTCAATCAACGTTAGCTGCTATTATTATCATTATTATTATTATTACTGCTGCTATTAGCACCACCAACCAAAGAACTGGTATTTATAATAAAACAATGTGCTATGGCACAATAACAAGGGCACCAAAGACAGGTACCCAACAAAGCCTGAGAGACTTAGGAGGAAGAAATACCCAACCTGAGTCTCAAAGCATGAACCGGTGTCAACCGATGCTGAGGCGAGGCTAAGAGGAAGGAGAAGAGGGCCTTCGAGGCAGAGGGAAACAAAATTCTCGTGGTAGAAACAACGTGACTTTTTTCAGAGAAATACAAAGAAGTGAATTAGTGCTCTATGGTCTCTAAAATAAGTAAGAGTGTGATGAAAGATGAAACTCAAGAATTGTGAGCAAAGAAGCCATGACAGGACACATGTTAAGAAACCTAAGGTTCTCCCTGGTGTTTGATACATGTTGAGTATTTATTATAGGATTTTTGAACTGAAAAGTCAAACTTGAAATAATTTGGCCATTGACTTGTTCAACAACTCTGGTTATACTTTTGAGGGGGGCGGTGGGTGTGTGGGTTATAGCAAGCTTTTCAAAAATGAATTTACTCAGGAAGTTGCGGCACAAAAATGTCGTAGGTTAATTGTTTTAATTTGGATTTAGCCTCAAAGTACACGTCAGTGTTTAAATTATTTGCTTTGCCTGACACCATATTCTCAATATATGTAGTGAGAACAGCAATGGCGCAAAAGCCACATACCTGAGTATAAGGTGATATAAAACTTGTGATGCACACTAAGCCAGCATCTGCAAACAGCTTAGCAACTTCTGCGATGCGTCGAACGTTCTCTTCTCTGTCTTCAGGACTAAAGCCAAGATTTTTATTGAGACCCTGACGAATGTTGTCACCATCCAAAGTGTAGCATGGAATACCATGGCACACCAAGTACTCCTCCAAAGCCATGCTTACTGTGGTCTTTCCTGCTCCCGATAAGCCTAGAAGTGAACAGTCCAAACAGATTCCATACATAAAGTTAGGAGGATAAGTAATAAAGAATTTTAACCACAGGCTTCATTATTCAGAGCAGTCTCTTAGCAACATTCTTGTCTAATATTTCTCTGTAAAATTTTACTACATCTTAGCTAGGAAAACATCTGTAGTTTAAATACAATAAGCATTTATCTTTCTAGTAACTTCTGTCTAACCCCGAAGGTATCCTAGGAATCACTGAGCTACAAAGGCTTAACCAATTTTAATATTACACATGGTCGGGTAGATATTCACTTTGTCCTCTTGTTACCACTATTCTAAAGCTGCATGCCAATTTTAAAAGAAAGTTATATGACCAAATTATTTCTGGTGAGGGAAGAAAAAGAAAGGACAAAAGTAAGTGAAATAAATATTAGAAAGTTACTTCTATATCCCAGGATCAACACCTCCCAAAGGCAACCATGATAAAAGCACCTGGGAATCCAATTTATAATATAATTAACCTTGAAAGAATATCCTCATTTCACCTTCCTCTACCAATGTTTAGTCACTAAGCGATGAGGAGTAAAGGAAAAGGAAAGAGTACATTTATGCACTAACACTTGCCACCTTGGTGAGTGTATCAGAATTCACAACTAAGATAGGTACTTCCCTGGTAGTCCAGTGGCTAAGACCCCGTACTCCCAATGCAGGGGGCCCAGGTTCAATCCCTGGTCAGGGAACTAGATCCCACATGCCACAACTAAGAGTTTGCATGCCGCAACTAAAGATCCCACATGCCACAACGAAGATCCCGCATGCCGCAACTAAGACCCAACGCATCCAAATATAGAAATACACAGATAGATATTTCAAAAAAAAATTAAGATAGTTATGAGACAAGAGATAAAACACTGAAACCTAATGTACTGATACTTTTTGACATGCTAGTATAGAAAGCTAAGTGAAAAATCAATTTTAAAAAGGATGATATGTTAAGAGGATCAATATAGTGTTATATGGTTTCTACATTAAAAATGTATATTAACATGAGTACAGCAGGTAGTATTTTCCAAAGATTGACTGAAAGCTTGTTTACAATGTGACACTGCCAATGTCACACCCAGAGGTAGAGTATTTCTCAGCCCTTGAATCTGGGCTGGACTTAGGAGTCGCCTGTAGCCAAAACAATATAGTGAAAATGCTAAGCAGGACTTCCAAGACTGGGTCAGAAAAGGCTATTCAGCTTCTCTTTGGATATTTAATTGGGGAGAAGCCAGCTGTTAAATACTCTGAGACCACCGTGCTAGAGAAATCAGAAGTAGGTGTTCCTGTCGATAGCCTTAGCCAGCTAAGCTCCCAGCTGACCAGCATCATCCACTGGGCAGTCACTGCAGACACCCAGCCAGTTGTGGCTTTAGATGACTGGAGCCCAAGTCAGCATGACTGCGACCAAGCAAGACCCGGGGGGGAACCGCCCAGCAGAGCACTCCTGAATTCCTTACCCACAAAACAGTGAGCAAATTAAAATGGTTGTTTCACACCACTAGGTTTTGGGTAATTTGTTACATGGCAACAATGACTGAACAAAGAGATGGAGGCTAGGGAGACTAGGTTTTTCTGTTCTTTGTTATTGTTGTTTTTAACTACCAGTTGAACACTAAGTATCAGGGGAAAAATACTGAAAACATCAACTTCTTATACAACAAAGACAACCTAATCAACTATACTCCAATATAAAATAAAAATTTAAAAAAACACAAAGATAACCTAAACTACAATTAAAGTGTCTGCTTATATATACACATGTGTACATGTACATATTTTATGTATATATTTAATTTGAAACAAAGAACAGACACTGCTGAAAACTGAACTAATGACAGAAAATTTCACTGAGATGATTATAGTGAATGTAGACAAAAAGGCTAGGAAATCAAAGTGGTTAGAGAAAATTAATAGATAATGCAAGACAGATAATCCAAAACTAAGATAAAGAAAACTGGTATACCAAAGAGAAACCAAATGTACTAGATTGAATAGTGTCCTCCCCAAAATTCACATACACCTGGAACCTCAGACTGTGACCTTATTTGGAAACGGTCTCTGTGCATGTAATTAGTTAAATTAAAATGAGGTCACACAGGACTACGGTGGGTACTAAATCCAGTGACTGAAATCTTTGTAACAAGGCCATCTGAAGGCGAAAGCAGAGACTGGAGCGGTACCTCTACAAGCCAAGGAACGCTAAGGACTGCCAGCAGAACCAGACGCTAGGAGAGAGGCATGGAACAGATTCTTCCCCAGAGCTGACAGAAGGAACCATCCTCGATTTCAGGTTCCCAAACTGTGAGAGAATAAACTTCTGCTGTTTGAAGCCACTCGGTTTGTAGTGATTTGTTACAGTGGCCCTGGGAAACTCATATACCAATCAATGTAAAAAGACAAAACCAGAAAGTTTATCCGAAATAAGATGTAAGAAAAAACAGTGTTCCAAGAAAATGACATACAAACCACTCCATACCTGGACAGATCTGGTTAAGCTACTGAATTGCAAGAAAAAGAAAGAAATCATGACTTCCATGTCCAACAATATCAAAAAAAAAAATGTGAAGGCTATAAATTTGACAATATAATTAACAACCTTGATCTGATGAACATATATAGAATATTGCCCAAATCAGGGGAACACATTTTCTTTACAAATACACATTTATGAAACTGATTACATCCTACACTGTAAAGCAAGTACCAAAAAAATCTGATAAAAGTATATATAAGCATCATTAGTGGCAAAATAAATGGAATAAACCATGTTTAAGAAAAGGAGTACCCAATATTCTAAAGATCAATTTCCTCCCAAATTGACCTTTAGATACAATGTAATCCCAAATCAAATCCCAACTGGATTTTGGTGGAATTAGTTAAACCTATTACAAAATTTATACAATACAAAGAGCCAAAAAAAAAAAAAAAAGTCAAGACATTCCTAATGAAGAAGGTAAGAGGATTTACTCCACTAGATTTCAAGACTCTACAAACATACAGTAATTAAGACAGTGTGGCGATAATAGAGCAATAGACAAGTATACCAGTGGAATAGATCAGAGCTCCCAGAAACAAATCCACACATAAGTGGAAACCTGATCTATGACAGCTGGCACAGCAGATCAGAGAAAAAGGATACCCTCATCTTGGGACAACTGATTATCCATATGGAAAAAAAAGAAAATGGATCCGTCCCTCACACTACACGCAAAAATCAATTGCAGAAGGAAAAGGGCTTAAACGAGAAAAGCAAAACTTACAAAAGAAAATATACGAAAAGAAATAATTCTTCAGGCATGCAGATGAAAAAAGGAAAGCTCCTTAGAAGAAGAAAAAAAAATTGGATTAGTCACAACATTTAATAGAAGAAATGTCTGCCTGTCTTTTACAACAACTTGGCTGGGTAAAATATATATTTGGTTCATACTTTCTTTGTCCTGGAATTCTTAAAACATTACTCCAACATAAAAACTCAGGGAATTCAGAATCCAACGGAAAGCATCTTATAAAAACCACTGAACAAAAAAAAATACAGACCATAAAAACTTGACTCAAAGAAAGAGCTCATGGGGGGCTTCTCTGGTGGCGCAGTGGTCGAGAATCTGCCTGCCAATGCAGGGGACACGGGTTCGAGCCCTGGTCTGGGAAGATCCCACATGCCGCAGAGCAACTAGCCCCGTGAGCCACAATTACTGAGCCTGTGCGTCTGGAGCCTGTGAGCATGCCGTAATAAAAGAACTGATGGGAAGGTAGTAAGGTTGAATCAATTTACTCACAGAACTCAAATACAAACACCTATGGGAATTTAAGATTTGGAACAGAATGTGTCACAAGCCTAGACAATATAAATGTAACAATTTAACATCAATCTAGACTTAAGAATGAGGAGATGGGAAGAACTCAAAAATGCTCTCTTCTTTCATACAGAAACACACAGACCTATCTACAGTTGAAATTTTCAATTTATAAAAACAGAAAATGGGAATGCTGTTTTTTGGCAATCAGCAAAAGTTTTAAGGATGGGTAATATCCATGTTGACAAAGACACTGGAAAATGGACCCTCATCCACATTTGGAAAATAAATAGGTATAAATTTTAGTGGGTTGTATGGCTGTTGGCATAACTGATGCCAACTTGGTGCTTCTCTGTCATCAAGGCTTTGTAGTTAATAGACTGTTTAATGTTCGTTAGGTCCAGGTGGCATCTATGCTCTGTTAGTCCCCAAACAATGATGAAGACCTTCGCTAATATATTCCTGGGGCCCAGAAGACTAGTTACCCATTCATAAATCCTGACAGGAATACACTTCCTGTCTCCAAGCACGTACCTCCGTACCCTAGGTTAACTATGAAGTTGTCCCAGTGGCCCCTCAGCAGTGCTGAGTGCAGCTGTGAATGTTTCCAGATCACTGTTTGCCAGATCCCACCCTGTGAATAAGTTACCCTATAATATAAACTGATCCACTGATTATATGGAGCTGCCTGCCTTGCTTTTCAGTCTCAAGATTCCTTCTCAATTCAGTGGACACTTTTCATTCCCTCTGTCCTCCAGCATGGGTAAATTGGCAAGATGCAAGAAAATTTTATTTAAGACTCCTTGAAGTGAAAAAAGATCCATCATTTTTAAAACCACCTCCAAAACCTGGATCAATTTACCCTCTCAAAGAGAGATTCTGGGAAAATCAACACAAGAATCAATCAGAAGCCAAAGCAAAAGAAGAATCATTAGAAACTGATTGTGTGAAATTCTTTACCACTCATTCTTTCTCTTCATATGGTCTATATTATTAGCATCTTGAAGGCAGAATCCAGGTCCTATTTGCATGCAGAATTTTATAGAATGTAAGGTAGTTATCAACTAGAAAGTAGTTTTAAGCTGCATTCTGATTTTTCCGCTTTAACAGCAATTTTGTAAAGAACAAAAGGAATTACCAAAAGAAAATATGTTATTATTAAGCAGCTCTGTCAGTTACATATTATGGTGCTCCAGATACAAGAACAGAGCTCAAAATGTAAGTATCCTTGCTCCTGGCTCAAGGCTGTCTATACCACTGCTTTTGACATAGACTGGCTTGTCTCCCCAGACCATACCTGTTAGCCAAACCGTGCAACCGCGAAAGCCACCTCTGGTCCCCACCACCTGACCTCTCTTGTTCCTGCTGACGTGGTGAGCTTGATAGGTGACATTAGTTGCCCTCTGCATCCCCTGGAAAAAAGAAAAAAAAAGAATTCTGGTTTACCTGAGTCCTTTAAAAGGTAAACATATATTCCTTGCAAACATACAGTAACTGCCCTATGTAACATGCCAAAAGCAAGGAAAAAGATGAAAACTAACGACTTTTTCTTTCTTTAGAGTACCTGGCACGGTGTTCAGTTCTTTACATATACATATACTAATTAATTAGTCTGCAAAGCCCCTCAAGGATGCAGAAACTCCTACTACTGTGGTTTTCCAGATGAAGGTGTTAAACCTGAGAAAAGTTAAATAACTTGCCCCAGTTCCCCTAACTGGTAAGTGGCAGACTCCAGAGCCCAGTCTTCTCACTCATTCATTCGTTCAACCATTGTTTCCTGAGGCCCTACTAGTACACCAAGTGAACAGAAGAGGGTCCCTACTCTCACTGAGCTCATTCCACTGGCAGGAGACAGACCAATAACACTTAATTATTAAATCAGAGAGTGACAAGTGCACTCTGAAAATGAAAAAGAGTAAGAATGGAAAGAGAGATAGGGGATGAGTGCCTCTTTAGGCAGGATAATCAGGAAAAACCCCTGAGAAGGTGGAATCTGAGCAGATTCCTGAATGAAGTGTGGAAGGGATGTCTGCAGGTATCATAAAATGCATGATGAAAAAATGGAACGTAATTGTTGTTCTCTCAAATTTTCTTCTCCTTAAACAAGAAGGGCATAAAATTACATAGGTCTCAAAGGATCTTAATAGACGTTTCTCCAAAGAAAAAAATACACATGGTGAATAAGCACATTAAAAGACGCTCGACATCATTAGCCATCCAAGAAATGCAAATCTAAACCACGAGATACCACTGCACACTCACTCGATGGCTATAATCAAAAAGACAGGAAATAACAAGTCCTAGTGAGGATATGGAGAAATTAGAATCCTCATACATTTGCTGATGGGAGTGTACAGTCACTCTGGAGAACAGAAGTTCTACAAAACATTAATTATAATTATCATATGTCCAAATGATTCCCACTCCTAGATTTATGCTCACAAGAAATGAAAACATGTCCACACATATCCACACAAAACTGTACACATATGTTTCAGCAGCATGATTCATAAAAGCCAAAAGGTGAAAACAACCCATCTGTCCATCAATTAATAATTAGATAAACAAAACTGTTTAATTGTAGGGTATATACATACAGTGGAATATTATTTGGTAATAAAAAGGAATGAAGTACTAATACAACCTACAATACAGACAAACCTCAAAAACATTATGCTAAGTGAAAGATGCCAGTCACAAAGACCACCTATTGCATAATTCCATTTATATGAACCATCCAGAATAGGAAAATCTAAAGAGATAGAAAGCAGATTAGTGGTTACCTCAGGCTGGGATGTTGGGAGAGGAATGTGGAGTGACTTCTAATGGATATGGGGTTTTTTTCTGGGGTAATTAAAATGCTCTAAAATTGACTGTGGTGATGGTTGCACAACTGTGTAAATATAATCAAAACTATCAAATTGTACATTTTAAGTGGGTAAATTGAATGGTAGGCAAATTATCTCAATAAAGCTGTTTTCTAAAATTAAAAAAATGAATCACATAGCCTCTATTTTCTCCTCCTATGGAGCAAAAACATAATTTAGATTCTTTTCAACAAGTTATGCCTTTATAAAATAGGTAAGTGTCAGCATTCTTTTAATAGGGTGTTTGTATTTGATACTGCGTATAGCTCTTTTTTTAAAGACAGTTTTATTCATCATTCACTCAAAGATATCTACTGAATGCACACTACATGCTTGACATTCTTCTAGGTACTGATGAAACAGAAGTGCACAATACCAATAAAATCACTGTCCTCCTGGGGCTTCTCTAGTCCTCCCTCCCAGGGCAGCGGTTCTCAAAGCGTGGTCCCTAACCAGCAGCTTTGGCATCTCCTGGGAACTGCTAGAAACAAATTATCAGGACCTGCCCCAAGCAGACTAAGTCAGAAACTCTGAGGTGGGGCCTGACAATCTGCATTTTAAAGCCTCCAAGTGACTCGGATGCCAGTTCAAGTTTGAGAACCACTGGACTAACAGGAAAAATAGAGGCAAGAAAAGAAAACATCAAGATAAATAAGGAAATTAGGTAAGTTAGAAATAAGTATCAAAGAGGGGGGAAAAGTAAGTAAAGCAAAAAAAGTGAACAAATATCATAGGAAGTGTGATATTTAGACAGGGTGGCCAGGGAAGGCTTCAGCAAAAAGAGGATATTTAAGATCTCTGATGACCTCTGAGGGAAGCACCTTCCAGACAGGGAACAGCAAATGCAAAGAAAAGTGAAAAAGTAACTGGGGAGATCCAGAATGATTGCTGGGCAGTCCAAACAAGCCGTCTGGAGACAACAGTCATACATCTAAAACAAGAGCAGTGGCCATGACCATGTTTTCTGCAGCCACGTGAGTGGCTCAGGTTGAGGCACGGAACAGTCAGACTGATTCACCCTTGACCCAGAGGTCTTCAAAATGGGGAACAAACACCCTCACAGGTACATGAACATGGACCTTGTCAAGGGACCATTTCCATCCAGATCTTCAGCTTCCAGATGTGTTCTTTTCTAAAACTGGTTGGCCTGAGAAGGTGCCTGAGGTTCAGGATCTCTTTCCCCCTCTCCCTGCACAATTCCCCTAGTGTACAGGAGAAAGCATCTCTGCCCATCTGCATCTTACTCTCACTCACTGCCCTGGGGGTGTCCTCGGGAGCCAAAGGGACAATTGGACAATTCTTTTAATAGGCCCACCACAAAAGCTGCACCCCTCCCCCACTAACCATCTCATTAGCAGATGTATCCATAGTTCCAATCATCACGAAGAATTCTACTATGGGTCTCCCAAACCATTTCCTTTCAATTAAACTGATGAAGCAAACGTAACTTTCCAGCTCTGCATTTCCAGGATTTTAAACAAAACCTGGGGTGTCTGACCCAGACATCTGCGTCTCCCGGGAAGCAGCGGCCCCTCTTTCCTGAGGTATCCAGTTTTAGCTTCCAGGCAGGCAGGCTGGGAGGAGAGGAGACAGGAGCTGGGTCTGCTGGAAGGGGACAGGACAGGGATGGGGGACAAGGAGGCTGCTATACACATGCACTGCCTACACTTGCAGAACCTGTTTGACTTCGTCATTTTGTTTCGGGATTTCTTTCCAAGTTACTTTGCTTTGGGGCAAGAAGAAACATGTATTGAAAGAGTTTTAATTCATTTTGGCACCATAATATATCTTCTCTTTTCTTTTTAAATTGAGTAGAATGTATAAAAACTGAGAAGCTACAAAATGCTGAGGCTGTGGTTGAGAAAATATAGGATAAGAGATTGTTTTAATCACTAGAAAAGTATGCTCCCTCCGGGCTTCTTGCCTCCTACATTTAAAAAAATTCTGGCAGTAAATATGGCAGTCTGGGTACAAGGAGGCTTACTGTTTATGTATGTTTGATATTTTCCATATTAAAACACAAACTTAAAAAAAGATTTGCCACAATCTCCTACCTCCCGGTTTTTCAGAATAAATCAAAGAGCACTTTTTAAAACTCTTAGAATTGCAAGGTGGTGGGTGTATGCCTGAATTTTACTAAAAATCTAAAGGCCACTTCCATATGTAATCTTCTAGTCCCCCTTCCCCTCTCTTTTCCTTTTCCACCCACTCTAGCCAAAGCCTTCCTATAATCCCGCCAAGAAAACATGACATTAGTGGGTGCATCAGTGAGTTATCTCCTTCCAACGCTCCATTCCTGTTCTGAGTATTCAATGCCCTAGTTTCTATTCACAGAACAATGAAATCAGGCTTATTCTTTTCTAAGAGTCTGGGTGGTTGATAGTAATATTTGGCTTGTTGTACATACACCCAAGGCAGTCCCTGTAACATTTACTGCCCATAGGATTCATCTGTTATTTATGGACCGTTTTATACGGTGTCTTTTTGTATATAATTTTTACTTCCTTGGGAGAATAGGTCAAGCTCTATGAGTTATAGTTCTTTGTGTTTTTCACAACACCCAACCTCTTTTCTTGTGCCTAGTCAGTGCTCAGTAAAAGTTAGATATAAGGCATTTAAAGCGTGATTTGTGTTCTGTGTATAACCTGCAAATGAAATGATGATTGACATTCAGAAGTCTTAAGAATAGCAGAACTGGGGGGGCTTCCCTGGTGGCGCAGTGGTTGGGAGTCTGCCTGCTAATGCAGGGGACGCGGGTTCGAGCCCTGGTCTGGGAGGATCCCACATGCCGCGGAGCGGCTGGGCCCGTGGGCCACAACTACTGAGCCTGCACGTCTGGAGCCTGTGCTCCGCAACAAGGGAGGCCGCGATAGTGAGGTGCCCCCGCTTGTCACAACTGGAAAAGGCCCTCGCACAGAGACGAAGACCCAATACAGCAAAGATAGATGGATAGATTGATAAACTCCTACCCCCAACATCTTCTTCTTCAAAAAAAAAAGAACAGAGAGGGCATTTAGGTTCTGGAAAAGTACTTAAAAAAAAAAAAAAGAATAGCAGAACTGGGACAATTCATTTCAAAAGAATTCCTTCTCTTTCTACGATTGGGACTAAATGACTACCAGTCCTGTTACTAGGCTAACGTCAGGTGGCCTCTCATATTTGTGGTGTACATTTCCTACACGTTCTACAAACTGCTGTCCTCAACACCCACACAAGTGGCCCTGTGCCCCTTTTTGACCCACCTTAACTTCCACATGGGCTGTTTTGTTATTTTATCCACTTCCCTATGGGACAAATTAACTTCTCCTATGATGCTACTTAGAGAATTTCATGGTTTGTGAGTTTATGATGATTTTATGAAGAACTCTGCATTTTTCAGTGAAATTTGTAAAGGCACAGAAAATATTACCAAATATCAAGCATAATTCTGGACTTCAACATCTATCACTCACCCCACCACCCATCTTAAACTGACTGCCAAACAGTATATTCTTCCAAAGAGAATACCTGAAATGGTAACACAGATGTGTCTTTTATATCCCAAGACATACTGTGAGTAAACTGGAGAGATGGTAGAGTACCATGTGGATAAAACTGAAAAGAATACAATGAGAAGAAAGCTTTAGTTCACAGAGTTATTGATAACTGAAGTTAATCTTTTGAACATTAACGTTAACAAGCCAAAGACAAACAGCAAAAGTGAGTCAGCTCATACATTCCTGGAGGTTAAGAAAACAACTTGAAAAGGCCACACTTAAAACCTTGCTGGTACAAAGCATGGGGCACAGAAACACTGGCAATAACCTGGTTTCTTCTCAGAAAGTGAATCTCAGGCCCTACCCCAGATCTCCTGAATCAGAGCTAAGATACTGACATGCCTATTCGATCACTGATTGTCATGCATACACTCTGCATATACATTATGGCTCTCCAACTATTCTGTTTTAAAGATTAAAGAACACTTAAATATTTACTTAATGGATATTTTAAACTGTCCATACTTTTAATGGAAGGGGCCCTGAATGACCTCCAGTTGGGAAGTCCAGCCATAAGAGATTCTTATAAGTCAGAAATGAGCCTGAGACTACCTGTTCATTCATCGTTTGTTGATGGATCCCTCCTAGATACAGGGAGTAAAACGGATCAAAAACATTTCAGGGAAGGAGACAAACAATAAAGAGAGAAAGACACCTTTACACTATGACAGGCCCCTGCCTCCCACTATGGTGACAGCGGGGCTTTCCCTACATACATGATGGGGATGTGTCCTCTACAAGTGGTTGTGCTTTTGTGTACTTTACTGTACAATACTGTATAGAGTACAGTAGTACAGTATCTTTATTTCAAGCCCAGGATGTCCAGAAGCAAGCATAAAAGCAGCAGTGATGTAGCCAGTACTGTACTGTACTTTTCAAGGTACTGTACTGTAAGATTAAAATTGTTTTATTTTTTGTGTTTGTTTATTTATTATTTTTGTGAAAAGTATTATAAACCTATTACAGTACAGTACCATATAGCCGACTGTGTTAGTTGAGTATCTAGGCTAACTCTGTTGGACTTACAAACAAATTGGACTTATAAATGCGCTCTCGGAATGGAACTCGTTCATATGTAGGAGACTTACTGTACATGAATGTTCACAGCAGCATTATTCATAGCAACTGAAGAGTAGAAACAACTCAAATGTTCATCAACTAATGAAAGGATAAGCAAAATGTGATACATCCATAAAACATAATATTATTCAACCATATAAAGGAATGAAGTATTGATACATGCTACAACATGGATGAACCTTGAAAACATTATTCTAAGTTAAAGAAGTTAGACACTAAAGGCCATATATTATATCATTACATTTATAGGAAAGTCTAGAATAGGGAAATCCGGAGACAAAAAGTAGATTATTGGTTGGCAGGTGCTAGAGAGGGGGAAAAGGGAAGGATAGGGAATGATTGCTAATGGGTACAGGGTTTCTTTTTGGGGTGATGAAAATGTTAAAAGTAGATATTGGTGATGGTTATAAAACTGTAAATATACTAAAAAAACAATGAACTCAACACTTAAACATATGAGAGATAAAGACAGAGGGAAGGGATGCAACCATCAGAGAAACTACAGAGAAGAATAAGAACAATGGCTGCAGTCATCTAACTGGATTTCTATATGTACTGTCCAATATTGCCACTGTTTACTCAGCTAAAACCTACTTGGTAGAGAACTGTGTCCTTAGGAAAGGATATTTCACAGAAATAATTACCACTTAGGTAAATACCAAAAAAAAACAACAAGCAAAAAAAAAAAAAAAAGTCTTTTCATTTGAACTAATTACTTAGTAATTCGCTTTCGAAACAATTCAGGGTTGGATTTTACTGTTTTGTTGTTGGTATGCTATGGGTAATTGATCCATCTCAGAGCAAAAGATGGTAACATCCTAGCTGGTGGAGGAGAAAATGCTAGTATTGGATTTTATTTTAAATTACTAGTTTTGCATTTCAGAGTTACCTAATTTATTTCCCCTTTTTCTTACTCAAAGCAAAGAATAGAACAGGGTTTCTCAACCTCAGCATTAATGACTTTTGGGTCTTGGCATTAACGATAATGCTTTGCTGTGGGGACTGTCCTGTGCACTGCAGGATTTGTAGCAGCATCCCTGGCCTCTATCCAACAGACGTCAGAAGCAACCCCCCCTACACACACACACACAAATATAACAACCAAAAATGTCTCCAGATATTTTCCAAACACCCCTCTGGGGGCAGTAAATTTTTACCTGGTTGAAAATCACTGGAGAAGAAAACTACTCCTCAAAGGTCAATGTAATAGAGCCAAGTTGGGGAAGCTTATTTCATATTTCAACTTTAGAGAAGCCACTATGCTAAAGGGGAGGCTAACTGACAGCTGGGGACCCTGCCGGAGCCAGGACTACATAATTGCCCAAAACCGTGATTCCAAAGTTGCTACCATCTCTCGAAATTTCCTTCCCCAGGGAAGAAAGTAAGAACAAATACACGAGTACAGAAATACACACATAAGTAGGAAAAAATGTCAGCAGCCATCCCAAAGTTACTATCTAGACCTTCCAGTATAACTTTCTGAGATGATGAAAACGTTCTATACTGCACAGTCCAATACAGTGGCCACGAGCTTCCTATGGAAATGCAGCACTTGAAACACGGAACGTTTCATCTTATTTTAACGAAATTTAAGTTGCCACAGGTGGCTAGTGGCTACCAGGTTGGACAATGCGGATCTAGACCCTGCTGTCATTCTTCCCGTTCTTGTTGTCAAGTCAACACGGAGTACGTTCTTGGTAGAAGTCCAGTCCTCCTCCTTTAGACAACTTTTCCAGCAGTATCTCCCTAGCTTCCAGGGAAGGAAACTCAGTAGCTGCCCCTGCACACAGCCAGGCCAATGCTCTGAAGGAGGAATATATGGCTTTCCATATGCTGTGTGTTCCATTTCTGCATGCTTGCTTCATTTTTGGACCACCTCAGTCTTCCGCCAAATCCAGAACGGGCTGCTGGCCTTCTATGAAAGGCATCGAGCAGTATGAGGGACAAATTGTTCAGAAAAGGTAGAACTGATAAAAGGGAAAAATATCTCATTCATTTATTTGCTTTTCGATTAACCCTCTCCCAGGTAGAATGTAATATCCATGAGAGCAGAACCCTTTGCTGTCTTTTTACCACTGCATCCCCAGCACCTGGAACACGGGCACACACAAAGCAGGCGTTAAGTATTTGATGAATTAATAAATAAGAACATCTTAAACAGTGCTCATGTGCCAGCACTAGAGTGCTTTAAATGTATTAAATAACTGAAACCTCATTAAAACCCTATGAGATATGCCCTATTAGCTCCACTACAAGCTATGTTTCATTATCCACATTATTACATTTGAAGACAGTGACGCACAGAGGAGTTAGGCAACATGCCCAAGATCACACAGGTAGTAAGTGACAAAACTATAATTTTAATTCTACCACATATGGAGCTTATTCTCTTACTTAAGCTGTGCTAAGTTACTAGTAAGTTATCTAACACTTTTAATAACAGAAGTACCCAAGCCTACTCTGCACTCTAACCCTTATCCCATCCTGTTATATAAGGAAAAGCTCCGTGTAGACGCAAAACCTCTGTAACGAAATATGATTACATGATACATGATAATAGCAGAGTGCAACATAACACAGAGGTGCACAAAGAATTCAGCCTATGTGCAACAGTGTGTGGACACAGGAGGCCACAGTTTTGGTACAGGAGCCCGAGGCTCTGAAGACTTCCACAAGTGATAAAGGTCAACAGGCATCAGGGCAGAAGCAAAGGCTTGTGTAAAACCCTGAGGATGTAAGGTATAGAAGGAGAGCTGGTGCTGGAGATATGGAGCTATGGGAATTTGGGGTGTGGAGGAGAGAGGGGAATGGAACGGCAAACCAGAATGAGATCATCGTATGTGCTTCTGAACGGCAATGCTAGATCTCAGACTACTCTGTGGGTAGTAGGGTCCAGCTCCACTGTAAAGCGGGTCCAAGCAAGGGATTTGGCCCAACATGAGTCTACAAAATAGGTGAGTGACACCTGGGTCTGAACTGAGGGCCAGCTAACACACAGTTTGAAATGTTTTACGGAAGGCAAATGAAAACCGTCCCAATAGAGAAAGGTTCAATCAGATGTTAAATGATACTCATTACACCTGATGCTTCGTCAGACTGAGATAAGAGGAGGCTAAAGGGGCATGTTCATTCTTGATCTTCTTTACTATTCTTGTAGGTACATGGAGACACCTCCCTTCTCTCTAGTATATTCTCTAACTCGAATTTAACCATCAAATCTTTATTTTCGACCTTAACCTAACTCAATCCCTATAGCTGTGCTGTCCACAGGTCCCGACTGAGTTTTTAAAATGTGGTTAGTAAATGTAAAATAGCTAGCAAATGGGAAGCAGCCACATAGCACAAGGAGATCAGCTCGGTGCTTTGTGACCACCTAGAGAGGTAGGATAGGGAGGGTGGGAGGGAGACGCAAGAGGGAGGGGACATGGGGATATATGTATACATACAGCTGATTCACTCTGTTATACAGCAGAAACACAACACTGTAAAGCAATTATACTCCAATAAAGTTGTTAATTAAAAATAAATAAATAAAATGTGGTTAGTCTGAGGTGAGATGTGTGCTAAGTTAAAATATATACTTATGTATATTTTTTAATAATTTTATATTGATAATGATAGTATTAAACTCATTTTTATATTGAGATGACAGTACTTTATACTGGGTTAAATAAATATTAAAATTTATTTCAACCTGTTCCTTTTTACTTTTATTTTACTATGACCTCTAGAAAAATTTAAATTACATTATGTGGCTCACGTTATATTTCTATTGGATAGCCTTGTTCTACAGACTATCTCTAAGGCCACCTGTCCCTTACATGCAGCATACTTAATACTGCATTAAAAGGGTCCTGTAAAAGGGTCCACCTTTTACAAGCTCTATGACATCTCTGTGCCTCAGCTTCTTCATCAATAAAATGGAGATACTAATTGGAATAAAGGGGATAACTAACAACAACAGCTAACACACATAATACTCAGACTGTAACAGCTCACACACACATTTACAATATGCCAGACACTGTTCTAAGCATTTTTCATATATTAACTGCTTTAATCTTCACAATATCCCTGTGAGGCCATCACCCCCATTTTATAGATGAGCAAACTGGCAAAGAGAAATTAAGTGACTACCTAAAGGTTACACAGTTAGTAAATAGTGAAGCCCAGGTTCGAGTCCAGGCAGTCAGTTCCAGGGTCCTTGCTTTAAACCACTGTCTCTCATGATACCCACCTCAAAAATGGTACAGAAATTCAATAAGTTAATTTAGGTAAAAAATTTCAAACTGTCTCCGGCACATAGTAAACTTTCCTTCAGTGTTTAACTATTATCACCATCACTCCAGCCCTCAACCTACTTCCCAAATTCCCTGCATGCTGCGACTTTTCTCCTCATTTCCCAGGATTAAAACCTCAGGATCCTCTTTTAATACGTCTCCCTCTTTCATTCCCTAACTCTTGTCAGGTCCTTCTTACTCAACCTTGAATGCTCTTACCGCATCTATTCTGCTTTTCCACTACCACCTTAGCCCAGTACTCACAACTGTATGAATTAATAGCAGTGGGCTTCCCTGGTGGCGCAGTGGTTGAGAGTCCGCCTGCCGATGCAGGGGACACGGGTTCATGCCCCGGTCCAGGATGATCCCACATGCCGCGGAGCGGCTGGGCCCGTGAGCCATGGCCGCTGAGCCTGCGCGTCCGGAGCCTGTGCTCCGCAATGGGAGAGGCCACAACAGTGAGAGGCCCGCGTACCACAAAATAAATAAATAAATAAACAGCAGTAACAAGACAAAGACCTTAACCGGTGCTCATGTACCAGGCATTCTTCAAGTCTATTAATTCATTTAAACCTTACTATAACCCTGTTTGTCCTCCAGGACTTCTACATCCGGGCTCTAACAGTGACTAATTTCTTCAGCAGACCCGTCTTCCTGGAATACCAATTTCTTCATGTGATGGGAACTTTAAAGGTGTCTGGATTCACTACACGTGTCCCTATCAGTCGATGTATGTGAGAGGAAAAGATGATGGGTGTTCCCTACTGGGGCAAAGAAAGATTTACAAGGCCCTGAAAATTAAAAAATTCTAGCCTCATCCAAAATCTCTCACAGAATCTAGTCTCAACTCAGCAGCCAAACATTAACAACTATACAACCTAGTCCCATCGTGCTCATTCAATCTTATCTCCAGTCAACAAAAACCCTCTAGAGTGGTTAAACAGGTCTCTTCATTGTTCCTGGAGTAAATAATGGTAATTATTATTATTATTTATATTATTTATAATAATAATATTATAATAATACTATATATTATAAATAATATAAATTATTATTAGACCTTATTCATACAGTTCCCCTCTGCCTCAAAAATCTGAGCACACTTCTCCTCCATCACGCCCAGACTAAACTAATCTCCCCACTAACCTGTGATAAAACAGCTGTCTTACCCTACTCACTGGGGTCTATAATGATATATTCATCATCTGGCAAATGCCAATCACAACCCCAACCAGGCCCGAAGCAACTAGAAGGCAAGCACTGAGTCCCTCACTTCTCACCTTCCCCGTGAGTAGCACATGCCTCTACAAAGAACACGCACTTATTTGGCAGATGGAACAGTAATGAGTTACAGACAGTGTAGCTGAAATGACATGTAAATACCCTAATTCAGCCAACCATAGTTCCCTAACCAGGAAACACCTCAAGGTAACAAGAGCAGTATCAATACTTCCATAGCAGTGTTATCACTGCACTCTCCAAGTCATTATCTTCTTTACTCCTCAAAACTCTCCAGTGAAGTACCACTACTATACCTTTAAGTCAGCTGAGGTTTAAAGAAGTCGAGGGTTTTTACTCAGGATCACACAACTACTACACGGCAAAGCTGGAACCAGAGACCAGGCCGCTAGTCCAGCGCTCTTTCCAATGGTCTAATTCACCTTTTATCTCTTCTCCGTCCTTATCACCTAAGGAAGAGTTAAATAACTAAGAGGGGAAAGGAATCGGGTGAGAATACTTGGTAACAACAGATGTGGTAAATTAATGACTTGAACATTTATTTGTCTGAAATGGCTTTTTTTTTCTTTGACTCACCAACGGTAATGACGATTTACAAGGCTGCATTTAAACCTCGTGATCTTGCTGTACTGTGAAATAAAAATTTCCACCCAAACTTAAAACCAGTATCTTTCCGGCCTCCAGAGCTGGACATCATCTGCTCCACCCCACCCCCTCTACACTTACAAAATCTTAGCTTAAGGCTGTTTCTTACCAAGAATAATTAAGGAAGCAAGCAACCTTCCGAGGTTGCTTAACCATCAAAGCAAACAGGCAGTCCTTGCTAAACGTTATAAACCATTAGTTCCCCCTCACTTTACTGTTTCCATGTTATTTGCTGGATATTCCGATTTAACACCGAATCACAAAGAACCTCAGTTCAGGGCAGTCTCAGCTCATGAATGGCCGCATTGTTGGGTACTCTCCCTTCACGCTGAAAGTCAGAAATGGAAAGACGTGGAGCTGGACCCAAACCTGGGCTCACTGCACTGGCAGAGCCAAGAAAAACCAGGAAACGTACCAAAGACGCCTGCCTCTGCCTCCTCCGCAGACCTTCAGGCCACTGGAGGGGATGCGGGCAGCTCCCCTCGAGGGATGCAGGTTTCAGCAGCCGCCAGCTCACTGCCGAAAGAGCGTCCTCAAGGTCTCCTCTGAGGCGAGGAGCTGGGAGAAGGGGGAGTTCTTCCGACGGACCCTGGATCGGACCCCCGCCCCCGCCGCGCCACTCCACCCGGCACAACCCACCGCCCCAGGTGGAAGGCGCCGCGGCCTCGGGTACCACCCCCAATTCTCCAGGGAGGATACAGAGGAGGCGGAAGGGAGGCAGAGGCTCCGAAACAAGCTGCAGCCGGAGCCTCCCAGAGCCTCCTCCGCACCTCTGCTCCGACTCACCCAGTTCTGCGCGTTATTGCTCAGCTTGACTTTCTTGCACAGGCTACCGGGAACCTCCATAGCTGCTCAGCGCCCAGAAAGTAGTCGGAGGACTGGAGGCCGGCGGGGGCGGGACGGGAAGGCGGAGTCTCCTCGCGACCGGGCTGGCACGCGCTGTCGTAGGCACGCGCTCGTGCTCGCGGCTCCGACTAAGAGGCGCCTCGGCCCCGCCTCCGAAATGGGTCCGGGGCAGAGGTGTGTGAGCTGGGGCGAAGCAACGCACGAGAACCGGACGCAGGGGATGGGAGCGGGCCTTCAGGGCGCGCACCGACGCGAGCGCGCACGACGCTCCTCCCCCTTGATTCTGAAGAAGGGGCGGGGCCTGAGAAGGTAGTCGTGGAACTTCCAGGGTCCCTCCCCGCTCGCCGCCTTGCGCTGCGCATGCGCAGAGGCTGGAAACGCGTCCCAGGCATCGACCTGGAAGGACAAGGAAGATACCAGGCCCTCAGCTCTTTGCTGGTTTGGCTGCCTGCTGCTGTTTACTAGATGGCAGAAGACATTGACGTGGTCTCCCGGCCCTCTGGTTTTTCCTCCATAAACCCGGTCACCAGTTTCCTATCCTCCATATCTGTGCCCTCCTCGCCCTGGCCGCATTTAAAAAGAAATTTTCCAGCTTCGCAGAGGGAAGATTTGCTAAACAGCTCATTCTCCACACGTTCCACTTAGCTTTAAAATTCTGCTCAACGCACAGTGTCAAAAAAAAAAAAAAAAGGCAATACCCCATCCCTGGACATCAGTAATTAATATCTCTCTGGTTTTAGTGGTTATCTGCAAGGTGCCTCCTTCCCCACTTGCAGATGTCTCTTCAGATTTCTGTCGGATACTTCTCACCCGCTAAGCCAAAAAGAGGCCTCTATTTTATTAGCTTCTCAGGAAATCCTTAGAGGAATGAAATCCAGGCTGAGGGAAGGCCCTTGGTGACCACAGAGTAGAATGTCCACGTGTGGAGGACATTTTCAAATTCACCGAAGTATACCATGCCTACTTCACAGGAGGATGGGCTGGGGATGGAGGGGAGCCTGCTCTAGGAGTTATCTCCCCTTCCACCTCCAGTACCCTAAGGGCCTTTCCAAAGCTTGTCCCTGGCACCAAGATAGTTGTTTGAAGTGCTTCTCCTCCATAACACAATGCCCTACCCTACAAATACTCACCAATCCCTAAGACCTAACATTACTGCCTCTTTGCTGGAGGACAAGAGGGAATGAAAAATGCCCACCAAACTAAGAAGGTATCTTGAGACTGAGAAAATGAAGCAGGTGGCTCCATGTAATCAGTGGATCAGTTTATTATACAGTAACTTACAGGGTGAGATCATGGAGAACTATGATCCAGAAGCATTTACAGCTGCATGCACACCACTGAGGGAACATTGGGACAGTTTTATAGCTAACCTAGGGTATTGGAGTAGTGCTCAGAAACAGGAAATGCATTCCTAAGTCAAGGTTTATGGATGGGTAACTAGTCTCCTGGGCACTGGGAATATGTCAGCAAAGGTCTTCATCATTGTCTGGGGACTAAGATAGCATAGAAGCCACTGGGTCCTAATGATTATTAAACAATATCTATTAACTTCAAAGCCCTTGACGACAAGAGAAGTGATTTACTGCAGAGTACAATCCTGGGTAGGGTCAGTGGAAGGACAGGAGGAACTTCTACAGGCCCAAGTTGCCATCAGTTATGCTGACAGTCATACATGCTTTTTTTTTTTTTAATTTTTATTTTTGGCTGCATTGGGTCTTCGTTGCTGCTCATGGGCTTTCTCTAGTTGTGGCGAGCGGGGGCTACTCTTCGTTGCAGTGCACAGGCTTCTCATTGCAGTGGCTTCTCTTGTTGCAGAGCATGGGCTATAGGCACGCGGGCTTCAGTAGTTGTGGCTCACGGGCTCTAGAGCGCAGGCTTCAGTAGTTGTGATGCACAGGCTTAGTTGCTCCGCAGAATGTGGGATCTTCCCGGACCAGGGCTCAAACCCATGTCCCCTGCGTAGGCAGGCAGACTCTCAACCACTGCGCCGCTAAGGAAGTCCCAATAGCCATACATTCTTAATAGCTAGCAAATCAGTCCCCTGTTTATTTACCCCACTGCTACTGTGTTAATATTAGGCCTTTCCTATATCCAGGATGAATCACAACTAATCCCTGTATCTGGGCATCCTGTGCATCTGCTGCCCACACACTCCATTCTTAACATTGCTGTCAGAGCGTTATTTCTAAAACTTCAATTTTGTTACTTGACCTCAAACTGTCAATGGTTTCCTTGTAGCTTTTTCTTTGGGGATTCTTCATTTGCAGTCTGTATATAGAACTTAATTTCAGTATATTTCTGAGCTCTGCCAATAACGGAATGAGCTTAGAAGAGGATCCAAAGCTTCAAATGAAAGCACAGCACCACATTTGGAATCAGCCATTTCTCTAAGGAGTCCCAGGATTCCTGGTTTTCAGAAGGGAGTGGTATTTAGATATCACAATCTGGGCTTCTAAAACTGTTTAGTGCTTCTGAGTCAGTCCATATTTCTGGACTTTTTCAGTGAAAGACTTTTTTCAGGTAAAATATATCATAAGTTTACCTTGATACTATCAGTTCAAATGTATTATTTCAGACATCATTCATGCAAATGAGCCTGAAACATCCTGTCAAATCCAAAACAAGGAATTATCAAAAACCACTAGGATTATGTCAAAAGGACTCAGAAGCCAAACTGAAGAAGCTTTCCCCTGTCAAAATTACACAATTAGAGCACTAAAGGGATAATATCTATAAGATATTGAAACAAATCAAATATGTTTAAATCTAAATGTTCATAATGATGACAATTTAAAAAGAACGAATTGTCACATTTGGAGGATGCTAACAAACCAACTCAGTGTTTTGAAAACTTATAAATAAAAGGAAAGAAGCATTTACCCTGGCTTCCATCACTAACTGTAAGTCAGGTAATGAAAAAGCTGATGAGAGGAAGTTTTTCTTTGTAGACATACAGCTAATAAATTAGGAAGGAAAGGTAGATTTTATAATGTCACCATTTTACAACTTTAAATGAAATAAATGGATAAAGACAATGGTCCTCAATGGCTGCTAAATCATGAAAATAAAGAACATTAGAACTTTCCTGCTTCCTGATGAAGTATTAACACCCCCCAAAAAGTTAAAACTGATCTTAAGTCTTCAGGTTTCATTATCAATTTATAGCTAATGCAGAGGAAAGAGGAAGATGTAAAATCACCATAAATGTAATCAGTCAAGTCCAAACTGTGAAAAACTACATCATAACTGACCTGATTCTTCAATAATTCAATTATAGGAAAAAATAAAGAAGAACTAAAGATTAAAAGGTAATTTATGAGAACCATCAAGCAATTGAAATACATGAACTTATCTGAACACTGCTTCAAACAAAAAAATCTTTTTTTTTTTTTTCTTTTTGCGGTAAGCGGGCCTCTCACTGTTGTGGCCTCTCCCGTTGCGGAGCACAGGCTCCGGACGCACAGGCTCCAGACGCACAGGCTCAGCGGCCATGGCTCACGGGCCCAGCCACTCCTTGGCATGTGGGTTCTTCCAGGACTTCCAGGACACGGGCACAAACCCGTGTCCCCTGCATCGGCAGGTGGACTCTCAACCACTGCGCCACCAGGGAAGCCCCAAAAAAATCTTTTTAAATACAGGAAATTTAGAGAGTCCCTAGACTCTTGATATTAAAGACATTCTTTTGGCATGATAATAGCATTGTTATTATATCTTTAAAGGAGTAATTTTAGAGATACATATTGAAAGATTTACCAATGAAATGGCAATGCCGTTGGTATTCAGGAAACAAAACTGGTCTCCTGGAAATTAAAAACAAGATAGCAGGAGTGGAAGAAAAGGTGAAGATATCTTTCAGAATGCAGAGCAAAACCCCCAAAAGATGAGAAATAGAGGAGAATTTTTAAAAAGAAAGAACAGTCTAGGAAATTTAAGATCCAAATATTAAGAGTTCCAAAAAGAGAAAACCCACCAGAGGAAATAACCAAGGAAATTATTCAACAAAATTTCCTATAACTGAAGGATTTTAGACGTTCGTTGAATGTCCAGCTCAACAGATAAAAATCAAATACACAAAGCACAGCACTATGAAATTTCCAAACCATGTTCCCCAGTGTTCTGAAATTGTTTGGAAATCCTACAAGCTTCCAAGGAGAAGATGGAGAGTTCACAAAGAAAGAATCAGGAGTATAAATGAATTGAAGCTATCAAGAAACACACCAAGAGCTAGAAGACAAATGGAATAGCTTCAGAGCTCTAAAAGAAAAGTATTTCCTCAAAAGAAAAAAAAAGGGAAAAAGAAAAATATTTCCAATTTAGAATCTAGAATTATCATACACCCTCTCTTAAAGAAATATTAGAGGATATGCTTCACCTAAATAAAAAGAGAAAAACATGGCATCCAGAGAATAGGAGTTCCCACACAGCAAACAACTGGAGGGAATTCTAGTGAAGGGAGATCCCAGGATGACGGCAGTGTACCAAGTCTAGAAGATAATCATTCAGAAGCTTCTCCAAGAAGTCAGGAAGCCCTTAGAGAGCCCTGTTTAGGAAGATGAAATTGATAAGAGCATTTGACGGGAATGATCATACTGAAAATAATTTAGATAAGTGACAGAGTTTGGGATTAAATTAGTGATAACTACTTAGAAAACTAAGTCATCAAAAAGGATACATTGGGACTTCCCTAGTGGCACAGCGGATAAACTCCACACTCCCAGTGCAGGGCACCTGGGTTCGATCCCTGGTCAGGGAACTAGATCCCACATGCATGCCACAACTAAGAGTTCGCATGCCACAACTAAGGAGCCTGCAAACTGCAACTAAGGAGCCTGACTACCGCAACTAAGGAGCCCATGTGCTTCAACAAAGGAGCCCACCTGCCGCAATTAAGACCCCATGCAAACGAGACCCCATGCAACCAAATAAATAAATATATTTTTTTAAAAGGATATATTTATCACACCCTTTCTGTACAAACTGTATTTCAGGGTAATCAAATAGTTGATAAGGGAAAGTTCAGACTGATAGAATTTTAGCTAATAAATGCAGAAGGAATGTTGGCATTTAAAAATCACCATTTTAAACAACTGACGAGGGAATTCCCTGGCGGTCCAGTGGTTAGGACTTGGAGCTTCCACTGCAGGGGGCACGGGTTCGATCCCTGGTTTGGGAAATGAGATCCCGTGCTGTGTGGCATGGCCAAAAATACACCTGAGGGGGTAATTGATATAGGCAATAACCATTAGCGACTGATAAAAGTATTAGGTGAAAGGTAGTGTGATGGCTAATTTTGTGTCAACTTGACTGGGTCATGGGGTGCCCAGATATTTGGTTAAACATTATTCTGGGTGTGTCTGTGTTTCTGGATGAGATTAACCTTTGAATCAGTAGACTGAGTAAAGTAGCTTGCCCCCTTAATGTGGTGGTCTTCATCCAATCAGCTGAAGGTCTGAGTAGAGCAAAAAAGATGACTCTTCCACAAGTAAGAGGGAACTCCTCCTGCCTTACTTCCTGGACCTGAGGCATTGGTCTTTTCCTGCCTTCAGACCTGAACTGAAATGTTGGCTCTTGGGTCTCGAGCTTGCTGTCTTTCATACTGGAATATACACCATCAGCTCTCCTGGGTCTCCAGCTTGCTGACTGCAGATCTTAGGACTTCTCAGCATCCACAATCACATGAGCCAATTCCTATCTATCTGTTTATCTATCCTATTGGTTCTGTTTCTCTAGAGAACCCTAATACAGGTAGGAAAGGGAATTTTATAATGGACACATCAGGCTGACACCACCTGTGTCCACTTGTTAATCTTAGCATCTCTAAAACTGGGACAGCAGATATCATGTACCTTAAAACGTGAAGTAACAGGAAATACTCAGCACTATTGTTTTAGTTTGGGTTGTTGAAGAAGCAGGCATGGAAAGAAGGATTCGAGTACAAGTCGTTTATTTGGGAGGTGATCCCAGGAAACACCATTAGTGGAGTGATACAGGAACAAGAAGGAAGTCAATAAAGAGTGTGCTATTGGGCTTCCCTGGTGGCACAGTGGTTGAGAGTCCGCCTGCCGATGCAGGGGACACGGGTTCGTACCCCGGTCCAGGAAGATCCCACGTGCCGCGGAGCGGCTGGGCCCGTGAGCCATGGTCGCTGAGCCTGCGCGTCCGGAGCCTGTGCTCTGCAACGGGAGAGGCCACAGCAGTGAGAGGCCCGCGTACCGCAAAAAAAAAAAAAAAAAAGAGTGTGCTATCAAGCAGCCATGGTGGGTAACTGGAGCTAAATCCCACCAGGGAACTCTGAGAAACAGTGTAGAGCATGTCCTTCAGAATATCTCACCTGAGGGAGAGAACTAGGGCATTGACACAACTCCCTTCAGTCATTATTCAAGGACTACTCCCAGGGAGTGTTCATTCTCTGGTACTTTTGGATTGCAATGCACATCTATAGGGAGGGCACTAGTCCCAAAGAAAGCCCTCATGCAAAGAGATAGCAGTAAGGGCAAAGTGGATGTGGATGGGCACCAGAAGTGTTTGCCAGAGCCACTTATGAAGTATTCTTTTTTTAAAAAAAAAAGTATATTTCTATACTATTTCTTTCTTAGGTAAGAGTACTTTTTTTTAAGATGAGAAAAGACAAAGAATTTTTCAAAGAAAACCACATGAGCCCACTTAAAAAAAAAAAAAAGAAAAAGAAAAGAAACTGTCTCCAGAGGAAAAATATCATGCTGGAAAGGAAGGCTAATAATAGTTTTACTACATGGCTCTGCTCTAAATCACACATATTTAGTCATAATAATGTAAACTATGAATATAAACCTTAACAAAATTGCAGTATGACTAGCTGGAGAGTTTGAGGGGATACAATGAGTGTGTCTGTGTTGGTGTGTGTGTGTGTGTGTGTGTGTGATGATAATAGGAGAGGAAAGAGATAAATCCTCATTTTCCATAGTGAGAGAACAAGAGATATTGTCCAAAACATAAAGACCAAGAATAGCAATACACCCATTGTTTCAAGATATGGAGATATATACCAAGAGAATTTGCTAAAAGACTTAAGAGTGGTTGCCTCCAGGGAAGGAAAATGGCTCTCTGTTTTAAAATTCCTTATTGAATTATTTGACTCTATTTGGATATTATCATTTTGACACACATACAAAAAAACTTTTTTGGAAAGAGTGAAATAGAAGTCAAATGAAGTTAGCATGTGAGAACAGCCCTGAAGATGTTTGGCTTGAAAAAAGGAGCAGAGATATGGGACATAGTTGAAGGATAATACAGAATCAAGATAGGATAGTTTAAAAAGAAAGGAGAAAAACTAGAGTAAATTGTATGCTGATGAGAATGATCCAACAGAGAGAGAGAGGGTAACTGATGGATGGAGGTCCTTGTGGCTGAGAATCCAGAGCATAAGTAAAGATGGGCCTTTAATGGGCAGTAAGTAATTCCTGCAAAATAAAGTAAAAGGAGAGGATGTGCACAGATGCCAGTCCATTTGTATAGGTAGTGGAAAGATGAGGGAATTTCCATTGAAGGTTTTTATTTCCTCATTTAGTATGAAGCAAGGCCATGAGTGAGAGAGGACCATACTTTGAGAACTATTGCTCTAAATAATGGATGGGCATTCCTAAATATCTATAACTAAATAATTAACCTTAGGCATTAAGATCTCTCTTGTAATTTAACTGTATATTTCAAACATCATAAAACTGAAAAGAGAGCTTCCCTGGCGGCGCAGTGGTTGAGAGTCCGCCTGCCGATGCAGGGGACATGGGTTCATGCCTCGGTCTGGGAAGATCCCACATGCTGCGGAGCAGCTGGGCCCGTGAGCCATGGCCACTGAGCCTGTGCGTCCGGAGCCTGTGCTCCCCAATGGGAGAGGCCACAACAGTGAGAGGCCCGCATACCGAAAAAAAAAAAAAAAAAAAAAAAACTGAAAAGAAAAAATTAAATATTTTAAGCTAAACTGAGGAATTATAAAAATTAGGAAACCCAGAGCAACATGTATTTTAACCCTTTGGGTACACAGGTATTCTCAGTAAGAGAATAATAGGTAAGTAAGCTTGGTAATATTGTAAGTCATTTACCTTGGTAATATTGGAGCATCAGTCTCCAATATCCAGAAGTTCATCTGGGAGAATTTAAAAGATGCCACACAAGCCAGAGGTAAATGGTCATTAGGATCTCATTCACCTCCACACTCCCTCATTAAATACCCACCAGCTGAGAAACTGGTGTGATGGTTTGGAAGCAGTCACGGATATTTGGTTTCCACCTGGAAGGAATCACCATAGATTCAGGAAAGTTCCCTTCAAGTCTCTGGACTTGCCAGAAGATTTCTAAGTCAGTCTGCAGAGAAAATGACCCCTCTAGTCAAGGTGGTTCCATTTTCTCCACATTTTATGTGTGAAGATATATGAAGGTATGTAAAGGTGTATCTTCTCCACTAGGGGGCTTTGACTGAATAAAGAAACAGGACTGAAAGAATCCTTGAAACATCACTTAATTTCATCTGAAGCATTTCCTTCTGGTTAACATTGTCTTTTTTTTCCTTAAAAAAACCCCCCAAACAGTGAATTGCATAAGACCAGTTACTAAAAAAAAGATTATATTTTAAAATTATGGCTTATTCAAAACTCAGAGGAGATCTTCAGAGTGACTGGAAATAACTTGCTAGAAATCTACGTTTTCTACTTTGCCCGTATGACCTTGGGGAAATCACATAACTTCTGGGGGGGCAGTTGGATACATTTATCTCAAAGGATTCTTCCTCTAAAATTATTCTAGGTTCTTAATTTGTGTCATCTATACATGTAAATAATAATTTAATCAAAACCGCAAACTGTCTTTAAGTACCTTACTATATGTAAAGCATTGTGTTAATAATTTCTGTGTGTTAAAGTAGCTAAGTAGTAAGTAATAGGATACATCACCAAACACAGCACATATTCTTCTCCGTAATTATTGAGATTCATCCATGTTGCTGTGTGTATCAATAGTTCATTCCATTTTATTGATGGTTAATATTTCATTGTATGTTGTTATGACTTGACCAAATCACATTTGTGAAGTGGAGCATAGGGTGCTGGATGGTGAGCTGTGGCTCCACTACCGACAAGAGAAATTGAAATAGAGAAGTTTATTACTCACAAGTCCTGAACAAAGTACATGGCACACCCTGAGGGGTCACATTGGTAGATCAAAGCAGGGTGCAGGCAGAGAGAGAGGCAGGACCTGGGGCACATGCCTTTTTTAGGGTCTGTGGGTGAGTGCTTTGGGGCTAACACTGTATTGTATTGGTTAATTCAAACCAAAATTAATGCAGCTTTGGTAAGCCCTGTGAGGGGGTCTTATTTAAGAGGCACACAAGGAAAGGTCTTGGGAGGCAGGGAAGACTTGATCACAGGGCCTGTTGGGGGAGTCACCTCAGAAATCTTCACTTGCTTGTGGCTCTGCAGGCTATTTTCTAGGACATATACTTGCATGATGGAGCTAGTGTCAGTTTAAGTCCCCTCTCCCCACAAAGCCTCTTAGCCACACAAAATAATGCTGAAACAGCAATACCATTGAGTAGCTTAGCTAAACTCTCAACACAAGGATACACCATGATTTGTTTATTCATCTGTTGATGAATGTTTGGGTAATTTCAGTTTTGGGCTTTTGCAAATAAAGCTGCCATGAACATTCATATACAAGTCTTTGTGTGGGCATATGCTTTCTTTCCCCCTGGGTAAATACTTAGGAGAGGAATGGCTGAGCCATACGGTAGGTATATGTTTAATTTTTTGAAAAACTGCCAAAACCATTTTCCAAAGTGGATGTACAATTTCACATTCCTGCCAGCAGTGTATGAGAATTGTAGTAGTTCCACATCTTTGCCAACACTTGGTATGGCTGGTCTTTTCAATTTTAGTCATGATTGTAGTATGCAATGGTGTCTCATTGTGGTTTTAATTCCACTTCCCTAATGTCTACTGATGTTGAATGTCTTTTCATGTGCTTATTTGCTATTTGTATATCTTCCTTGGTTAAGGGTTTGATCAGATCTTTTGCCCATTTTCTAACTGAACTGTTTGTTCTCTTGTTACTAAGAATAATATATATATATATTCCATCTCAAACATTTTACTTTTCATCTCTAGAAGTTCAACACGGGTCTTTGTAAACAAATATGTCTTCTATGCCTCCATTTAACATGAGAAGTCTTTCCTCTACCTTTCTGAATGCATGTAATGTAACTGTTTAATATCCTTATATACTAATTCTATTATTTGTGTTTACACCTTTTTGTATTGATTCATTTTTTTCTCATGATGTGTCATAGCTTCCTCCTTTCCCCCACTTCTTCCCTCCTCCTTATTAGACCCCTGATAGTGTGAATTTTACCTTGTTGAATGCTGCATATTTTTGTATTCCTATAAATATTCTTGAGTTTTATCCTGGGTCACAGTTAAGTTACTTGGAAACAGTTTGATACTTTCAAGTCTTGTTTTCAGCATCATTAGGTGGTACCCAAGCAGCCTTTAGTCTATGACTAAGTGTGCCCTACCACTCAGAACATGATTTTGAATACTTTGCCCAAAGCCAAGTTTTTCTACTCTAGTCAGTGGGAATGCTATCTATTTCTGCAGGTGTGAGCTCCTGGCATTTTCCCCTGTGCTCCTTTTGGGTGGTGTTTTTCTCTGTCTTTCATTAATTTCCTCACTTGCCTATGCTCAGGTGGACATTCTGCCATACCTGGAGCTTTCTCTGCAGTAGCTGTCTCCTCTCCTGCACTCCACTGTGTCTCTCTGATTCCCAGCTCTATCTCCTTAACTCAGGGGGACTCCTGGTCTCTGCTTGGGTTCCCCCTTCCTTCCACGGTACAGTAAATGTTAACAATAGGGAAGACTGGGTGTGGGGTATTTGTGAACTCTCTGTACCATCTACTTAGTTTTTCTGTAAATATAAAATTGTTCTAAAAATAGAGACTATTTTTTAAAAAATAGAAGAATCCTGACACCCTAGAGCAAATATGTTTCTCTCGTGTGCTAAATCCCCAAATGCTCACCATCCACTAAGCCTGTTCAGACAACAACAGTAAAATTTCGTTTGCTCCTGGGGTCTCAACTTAATTTCTTCTCCCTCATGTAAATTGCACTGTAGCCTCAAAACTCTCTCCAGGTAGTAAGCTGAGGCAATTGTAGGGCTTACCTTGTTTATTTCCCCATCTCACTGCCCTGCATTGCCTGGTATCTAATGTCTGAAAATCATTGTTTCACATATTATTTTGTTGGGTTTTTTACCTGTTTCAGGTGGGATAGTACATCCAATCTCTGACACTTTATCTGCCCAGAAGTGGAAGTTACTTTTTATGTGGTTACTGTTATAGTCATAACTTCTTTGCTTTTTTGTTTGTTTGTTTCACCATTTAAATGTACATCTCTAGATACTGTAATTAATTCTTACCAATTTAAAAAGTATGATATGTCTTTAAGGCTATTTTAATCTGTAAATTTACTTCTCCATCCTTTTCATTTCTTTACAGCATCACTAAAGGGAAGTGGGTGCTGAACTAAGTCAGTTTGGAAGAGTGGGATCTGTAAAACCAAATGCAAAAGGAACTTCACATAAGCACTGTACTCTAGTTGATAAAGTCATTCCCAGGAGTGTACCGGTTAACAATTCTGATGCTACTGTACACGTACAATGGAATCGAACAATTAAGTAAATGGATGGCACAGAGTGAGAGCCAACTTTCTCACTGTTGGAGTGGGATTCAGATAAGCAAGGGGTAGGGGTTGAGGAGAGGCTAGAATGATTCATTTGGTAATGGATTAGAATTGCAGACACTCGTAAGAACTCATGTGTAGATTATTATAGATACAGATGATTATATATAGAAATATTATTGATATGTGTATATATGTAAGTGATATGCACATGTATATTTCTTTGCTCTGTCAGCTGAGAAGACTCAAGAGAAACAATGCCCCACTCATAGTAACAAGAGCACCTAATGCCCAGATCTTGGTTTCTAATGCCACTTCCAATAACTAACCAGGGTTCCTTGGAGTAATGGCTGATTTTAGGACTAGCTAAGAAATAAATGAGATGAGACTGGGACACCTTGTAGATGTAAGGAAGTACAAAAACCAACAACAAAACCAAACAGAATATAACAAAATACCACATTCATGTGGTTCTGTCAAAGGGGCACAATAGCCAAATGAGAGTTGCCAATGGCCAAAGCTGGAACAACTTGGGCAACAAAATAAAGTAGAATTGAATTATCACAAGTATAAAATAAATATCTGTGAGTCCATATTGATATAAATAAATGATTGAATGAATAAATAAATGGGAGAATAGACAAGTCTCCCATAGAGAAGAATTCCAAATAATTTATGTAGATACTTTACCCTCAAGGAGAGGGACCATAAATCTCCACTCCTTAAATATGAGCTGTGCACACTTCCTTCCAAATGTACATTATGGAAACGGAGAGAAAAAGAGCAACTTTACAGTGAATAAACTTGACAAATACTGCCTCAAACAGGTAATCAAGACCGACATCAACAGTGATAAGTCATGTTGATGGTATGCAGTCTTAATGTGATGTGATGAAAATAACACTTTACCTCTGTGATCCTCCTTCAAAAACCCATGGCTGCAGTCGAATCATGAGGAATACATCAGACAAATACCAACAGAGGAATAACCTACAAAATACCTGATTGGTACTCAAAACTATCAAGATCATCAGAAACAAGGTAAGTCTGAGAAACTGTCACAGCCAGGAGGAGCCTAAGGAGACATGACAACTAAATGCAATGCGCTATCCTGGATGGCAACCTGGAGCATAGAAAGGAATTAAGTAAAAGCTAAGAAAATCTGAATAAATGGTGGGCTTTAGTTAATAATAATACATCAGTATTTGTTCATTGTTTCTTCTGTAACTATTAACCAAAGAGTTTCCTACAACAGTTGAAGAAACTTCCTGAGCAATTTGTGTGCCAGCCTACCCTACCGTTCTACCTATTATTGGTGCCACTAGTAGCAGTTCCCACTGTGTTTACAGGCTTCTGAAGAGAGCGTGTCATAGTGGCACTTCTTCCCTGAGTAGATAATTGAATAGAGTGTTTTCTTATTCTGAATAAGAGAGCATCAGGCCTCTCTGACATCACATATTAGACTCTTTCAGATAGTAAGAAATAGGGACATAGTTGGGCTACCACAGTTAATGGGTTTTATTCTAAAGATGGGGGAAGAAAGGGAAATAGGAAGTGTTTTCAGCAGCCACAAAACCAGGATCATGAAGAAACAGCAACGTAGGGTTGTATACAATGGAAACTCATGTGTTCTCTGCTTCTGCTTCTACTGCTCCTACCCCGGCCAACTAACTGACTGATTTTCCCACATTCAAACTACCCAAGTGACAGGATCTAATTTGCTCTGCCGATCACAATCCAATTTAGACTACTTTTGGTGAAAGCTCTTGTGCCAGGCTATCTTTCAAGTTGCTAGCCAGCCTGTAGACAACTGCCTTTGAGTCAGGTGCCCATGCGAGTCTAGTCACCTGCAACCAGGAGATGGGGTCATACTAAAGTACAACAATTAATTCATTAGGTAGGACCTAGATGGGGGTTGTAGATCAAGAGGAAACCCAGAATCACATACTCTTTTCAAAAAGTTCTTTCCTGGAAACACCAATTCTTTGTAATGTACATGTATGTTTTGTGAAAAAGGGATAAATCTCATTCAACAAATATTTATAAGTGATTACTAAGTGCCAGGCACAGTTCTATGCACTTAAATGTTGGGGAAATGCCAGGTTAAACAAAGTAAATATATTTTTATACTGCAAAATCCTTAATGTTTTTAGTAAGCCATTATAAACCCAAGAGAAGGGCTATCATTTCTACTGTCTCCCAAATTGCTTAACTAAGTGCTCTTTTTCTGAAAGGCATTTCTTAAGCCTCAGATAACATAAAGGATACATCCGGAGAAATACTCAGTTTTACCCTTGAGGATCCAGGAAATGATGCCATCAAGGGACACATGGACGGAAGTAGCTAAACTCTACAAGGTACCTCCTCTCCCATGATGAACTGCTCATCCTGGTATTCACACCCTGTGTAGTTCTCTTCCACCCTGAATTCATGCTGACCCTGGGATTTACTTTAGCCAACAGAATGTGGCAGAAGCGACCGTGTATCTCTTCCAGGCTTACACCTGACAACTTGAGTCTAGCTACTTTGCCAGAAGAACTAGAGAGAGGCCACATGGAGAAATAGGGGTTCTAATGCTATCTGGAGAAGACCAAGGAACGCAGCCAGCAGGGGGAACCAAAGCCCCAAATATCTGACCGTAGGAGAGCCATTCCAGTAAGACCCATCATTCAATCCATCCTAGCCCAAGTGACGAATGTGAGTGAAGCAGCCATCCTGGACATTCCAGTCCAGTCCAAGTAGTGAAATCAACAAGCCACAGCCAAATCCCAATCCACGAACTATGAGGCATAACAAAGTTATGGTTGTTTTAAGCCAATAAGTTTTGAAGTAATTTTTTTAAACAGCAGTAGGTTAACAAAAAGTATATTAACTGTTTTGGAAAAAAATATTGCATAAACTTAATATATTGTGCCTAAACTATTTTTTTTTTTTTTCTTTTTGCGGTATGCGGGCCTCTCACTGTTGTGGCCTCTCCCGTTGCGGAGCACAGGCTCCGGACGCGCAGGCCCAGCGGCCATGGCTCACGGGCCCAGCCGCTCCGCGGCATATGGGATCCTCCCAGACCGGGGCACGAACCCGTATCCCCTGCATCGGCAGGCGGACTCTCAACCACCGCGCCACCAGGGAGGCCCCCTAAACTATTTTTATAAACATGTGTTTGCTTCAGAAATGACCCATTTTAGAGGAAATACATTAGATACTTACTTACAAATACTTAAATAATTTCACTGTTCACTACAATCATTTACCTTCATTTACTTTTGAAAATAGCCACTTTATCAGTAAAAATTACAAATCAAATAAAGGAAGTTATGAAATATTTAATCACAGAGAAGCCAATTTAATTATGCATATTTCTTACAGTAAACAAAACTAAAATACTTTCATACAATAAGGAACTAAGCAAAAATTGCATTGAACCTGAGACATCCATTAGTTTATAATAGGCAAATCTAATTTACAAGAATATCTGCTTGTCTTAAGTTGTAACAAATATCAATAGCAATTAGGAAATTATAAATTCATAACATAAAAACAAGGTCCTAATTTCAGTGAGGGAACATTATCCTGTTATTTACAAGCTTGGGGATACTCAGGATTTGCCCTAAGACAATGAAATGTTAAACACAGTTCTCTTTCTTTCTTCCTCCTCCTCCTTTTCCCTTCCCTTCCACCCAGCCCTCCCCTCACCCCTAATTCTTTTCTCCCCAATGTCCAGGATACTAGGTAGGTCATACTGGTCTGAGTTTTTGTGAGGTGGTGTTCTGAGAAACCCACAGGGTCATTTCACACAAGCCAGTCAGAAGCCCATGCTGTGTTACTATGTTGTAATACTGAAAAATCGTCCCCATTTTAGGATTTGCCCCTTTCTAGGTTGAGCAATGTAGCAACATAAGATGCACAGGATCCCAAATCAAGCTCTTCACTCCTTCCATAAAAGCTGTATTCTTGGTTAACTTTATTGGGCATGACTTCCAGAGAGTCACACAAAAATATTCCATTTGGATATTTTAGTACATGAAATTCATGAAAGCAAGAGTTGTAGAACAAGAATCCCAACATTTAAGAGCACATTTTTATTTTGGAATTATAAGAACACATTTCAAGATAATATGAAAAGACACACTAACACTAAGTCCAATAAAACACAAAGTTAATGTTGTTAAAAGAAAAGGTAGAAGAAAGGAAGGCATCATGGAGCCTCAAAGACAAAGCTTCTGCTCTTCAAACCAATGTGTCATAGTGTTTGCTATGGACTTGATATTTGTGTGTCCCCAGCCCCCAAATTCATATTTTGAATCCAAACTCCAAAGTGATGGTATTAGGAGAGAGGACCTTTCTTTGGGAGGTAATTAGGTCATAAGGGTAGTCAACTTTAAAAACATAATAGCCAGTTATATTACCAGCAAAACTGAGTTTATTCAGAAATAGCAGAGGAATTGCAATCCAGGATACGTGAACCATGGCAGACCACAGGCAAATCCAGAGAACAGGGAAGGGGAACTTGCCTTTATAGGGGAAAGGTGGGAGTTGGGAGGGGCTGTGGTAACCAAAGAGTCCATTGGAGTCCAAAGTATGGAGGCTTTTTATTCGTTGGGCTGCCACTGTCTCAGATTGGTTGGGCTGTCATGGGGCAGAGAGTTTTCTTCTTCCTACTGGATGGTAGAGGCACCTTCCTGTTGGAAATATAGGCAGAAGTCTCTTCCTAGTTGAAGGGATGATTGATGATGTATGGCAGGATGTGAGAGCTCCCCCTACAGGCCTGTCCTGATTCCAGTTTTAGCTGAGCTTCCTCATTTAATTCCACAGGTGGAATCCTCATGAATGGGATATAAAAGAGACCCCAGAGAGATTCCCTAGCCCTTTCAAATATGTGAGGACACAGTGAGAAGACACCAGCTATGAACCAGGAAGAGGGCTCTCATCAGAACTCAACCCTGCTGGCGCCTTAATCTTAGACTTCCCAGCCTCCATACATAACTGTAAGAAATAAATGTCTGTTTTTTATAAGCCACCCAGTCTGGGGAATTTTGTTACAACCAACTGAATAGACTAAGACAGTGCTTATGTCTATAGTTTCTCCAGGGCACTCATTTATGTCTCATTTCATAATTTATGCAGAAACACAACTTGAGAACTAGATTCTTGGTATATCTAGGTACAGTAACTTTAATGAACTATTTCCTCCAAAGTAAATTTAGATTTAAATTAGTGATACTGATCTGTTCCCTTCAATACAACAACTGCTCTTAAGATAAGTACAGTGGGATCTGATTTATGATTAGAAGAGGAAGGACAGTTAAAACTAAGCACTGAAAGCTAAAAGATGAAACAAAGTAAAGCAGGGTACTATTGTTACTTGAAAGTGCTCATAAATTCTTACAGGAGTCAGAGAGATGAAAGTCTGCCTGAACTTACAGTACTCCTCTATTAAATGTGTGTGTACATCCCAGCATTTAACCTGGAATAGTCAGATGTAGGAAAGAAATTGAAAGGTCAAACCTGAGGAGAGTGAAGCCAGCATGTTAAAAAGAAACAAAATTAATGCAGCTAAACTCATGCTGACCTCCAAACACTGGGATGCAAGAAACAGCAAAATAATTCTCTGTTGCATTCAAGAGAAAACCTGGATAGAGCAAAAAAAATATAGAAAAATATAGGCATGTTTTCTCTCTCATCAAATCCTAAAAAGGTCATTTTATCTAAAGAGAAAGAAACCAAGATGAATAAAATCTTTGATATATTTACTCCATTTTTTCCTTACTCTGTGTGTGTTTGTGTGTGCATGTGCATGTGTGGTATATACACACTTATATAAAAACAAGGCCAAGTTTTGTTTTTTTTTTTTTAATTTTATTTATTTATTTGTGTGTGTGTGTGTGTGTGTGTTTGTGGTGCGTGGGCCTCTCACTGTTGTGGCCCCTCCCGTTGTGGAGCACAGGCTCCGGACGCGCAGGCCCAGTAGCCACGGCTCACGGGCCCAGCCGCTCCGCGGCACGCGGGATCCTCCCAGACCGGGGCACGAACCCATGTCCCCTGCATCGGCAGGCGGACTCCCAACCACTGCGCCACCAGGGAAGCCCCCAAGTTTTTTTTTATTTGGACATCAAACTAGAGGTACTATAAATGTTTGTTAATCAGAATTATTAGAGGAAAATCTGTAGTAATTAACTATTTTATTTAAACAATAAAATGAGTCAAGAGTCTTTTGGTTGCAGGTGACTGAAGACATTCAAATGGATTTAAGCAGAAAGTGACCTTACTGGCATAAGGAACTGAGAAGTCCAGAGGCAGTGCAAGCTTCAGGCACAGCTGGTTCTAGGTACTCAAGGGATATTAGGACTATGTCTATTTATCTCTTGTCTCTACTTTCCACTGTGTCGATTTTACTCTCAGGAAAGTGCTCATCAAGGAGTATCAGTTTAGTCAACAACAGCTTCAGGCTTGTGTCCTAGCCTAGCAACCACAGCAGAAAGAGAGGAGCCAGGAGATGCAAGTCTGTCGTTCTAGGAAATATCCTTAGACTGAGTCTCATTAGTCTGTCCTGGACAATTTTCCTGCCTCTTCTAGAACTAATCACACGGCTGGGGAGGAGGGCTGGTATGTGTATGTTCTGATTGGCCAAACTGAGCCTAAGTCTTCTGGAACTTGGGCAGGAGCAGCAGAGTAGGGGATGTTATCCCCACAGAAACTATAGGGAAAGACAGGGGGAAGGGATGATTCACTGAGGAAAACTGGGGATTCTTTGACCAGCCTAAGGAGGAATAACTACTTGGCAAGCAACAACTTCATATCAACCTGCTTAATTTCTTTCTTTCTTTCAAAGGTAGACAGCAAGGTGGGGTGAGGGGTCCACCTATTTGTGCTCGATAGTCATTTGATTTCTAGACAAGGGAGAGTTTTTATCCAATGAAAATAAAAATAAATTCAAGAAGACTATAAGGACTATGGAAATGACAACTAGGTCTCAGAGAAATGTACCAACAGAACAACTGGTCAAAGATTCGTACTACTGAGGTTTTAAAATGGATTCCCTTTATGTGCTTTTTCTGGTTTACCACCACCCTTTCCCTGTCTAGACAATTTCCTGTTCTTTTTTTTTTTTTTTTTTTTTTTTTGCGGTACGCGGGCCTCTCACTGTTGTGGCCTCTCCCGTTGTGGAGCCCAGGCTCCAGATGCGCAGGCTCAGCAGCCATGGCTCACGGACCCAGCCGCTCCGCGGCATGTGGGATCCTCCCGGACTGGGGCACGAACCCATGTCCCCTGCATCGGCAGGCGGACTCTCAACCACTGCACCACCAGGGAAGCCCCAATTTCCTGCCTTTTGATCCACCTCCACATGGCAGGAGTCAGAAAGCTCACTCTCCCAACTCACTCACAGCTAGGCTGCAGGCACAGAACCTAGGCTCCCCAAATCTCACACACCCACTAGAGACGTCAGACCACAAATGAGCTACATGGCAAGACGGGGCTGCAGGAAATCCATTTTGGGGGCACAGGTAGCCTCTGAGACATTATCTTTCATGGTCAGAAGGTGAAAGTCCTGGCACCTCATGTCCACAGTGAGTGGTGTGTAATGCAGTGTCTGGTTTCACTGGAGCCTTTACTGGCACAGTCTCTCAACGTGGTTTGTGCATTGTTTCTGACTGCATGGCCTCCAAACCTGGCTCTCTAGTTCTCCAAAGATTCTCTGAGCTGTCTAATATTCCTTAGGAAATGTCTTTTTTTTTCTCCTTAAACATGTATGTACAAAAGTTTATCAAAAACGTAGCCCAGATGTAAAAGGGAAAACTGAACAATTGTTAGATGAGTTTATCAGTTCAAACACCAGATCCAGATACTAAAAATAATAAGATTTTGTCAGCATTATTTGGATAGTTGACTAAACTTTCTATCTAATGTTATATGGTGACCCCAGACCAAGTTCTGTACTTATTTTGGTTGGAAGTGTATAGCATGTGTGTTAAGAGCATGGATATTGGAACCAGCCTCTTGGTTTAGAAAAATCAAATGACAAAGTTTTGCCACTTACCAGCTTTGTAACCTTTCTGTACCTCAATTTTCTCATCTTTAAAATGGGGGTAACAGAGTAATTACAGAAGTTAAGTATGTATTACATGCAAAGCATTTAGAATATCTGGTACTCACTAACTACTCAATAAATGGTAACTTTTTATTATATAAAACAGAAATCCTTCAAAAGTTGTAAACATCTAATACATTTTATTTTTTAAATTTCCCATCTAATACATTTCAAAGACTAATTTCACTATTTTTTCTACTGCTTCAAAGATTTGACCCTCAGCCTTCTCACATTCTTTATTCTCCCTAAAGAGTCCTGGGCATTTGACATTTTCTCTTTCCATTGTCTATCCTCATTCATTGTGGTCCTCACACGTATGTACACACATCTTTAGTAACCTCCTCCTTTCTTTCCTTAATTTTAAAAAATTCTCAGTTACCTCAGGAAACTCTCTCTTGATCTCTGGCTCCAATTTCAAAGAGTCAAGATCTTAACTACATTTTTTGTTAAAATAGTTCTTTATTGGAGTATAACTGCTTCACAATACCATGTTAGTTTCTGTTGCACACAAAGCGAATCAGCCATATGCATACACATGTCCCCATACCCCCTCCCTCTTGAGCCTCCCTCCCATCCTCCCTATCTGCTATGCTGCTGCTTCCCACCAGCCAACTATTTTACATTCAGTAGTGCATATATGTCGATGCCACTCTCACTTTGCCCCAGCTTCGCCCTCCCACCCTATGTCATCAAGTCCATTCTCTGTGTCTACCTCTTTATTCCTGTCCTGCAACTAGTTTCATCAGTACCATTTTTTTTTTTAGATTCCTTATATATGCGTTAGCATACAGTATTTGTTTTTCTCTTTCTGACTTAACTTCACTCTATATGACAGACTCTAGGTCCATCCACCTCACTACAAATAACTCAATTTTGTGTCTTTTTATGGCTGAGTAATATTCCATTGTATATATGTGCCACATCCTCTTTATCCATTCATCTGTTGGTGAACACTTAGGCTGCTTCCATGTCCTGACTATTGTAAATAGAGCTGCAGTGAACATTGTGGTACATGACTCTTTTTGAATTATGGTTTTCTCAGGGTATATGCCCAGTAGTGGGATTGCTGGGTCATATGATAGTTCTACTTTTAGTTTTTTTAAGGAACCTGCATACTGTTTTCCATAGTGGTTTCATCAATTTACATTCCCACCAACAGTGTAGGAGGATTCCCTTTTCACCACACCCTTTCCAGCATTTATTGTTTCTAGCTTTTTTGATAATGGCCATTCTGACCGGCATGAGGTGATACTTCATTGTAGTTTTGATTTGAATTTCTCTACTAATTAGTGATGTTGAGGATCTTTTCATGTGCCTCTTGGCCATCTGTAGGTCTTCCTTGATGAAATGTCTATTTAGGTCTTCTGCCCATTTTTTAACTGGATTGTTTTTTTGATATTGAGCTCCATGAGCTGTTTTTATATTTTGGAGATTAATCCTTTTTCTGTTGTTTCATTTGCAAATATTTTCTCCCATTCTGAGGGTTGTCTTTTTGTCTTGTTTATGGTTTCCTTTGCTGCGCAAAAGCTCTTAAGTTTAATTAAGTCCCATTTGTTTATTTTTGTTTTTATTTCTGTTACTCTAGGAGGTGGATCAAAGAAGATCTTGCTGTGGTTTATGTCAAAGAGTGTTTTTTCCTATGTTTTCCTCTAACTACATTTTGAAATAATCTGTTTAGGTTACACTAATTTTGTGGGAACAATTCTAAAAGTGAACACTAGATGCCAACCTTCCTAAACTGTGCTGTTTTCCCAGGAAACAGTTTCTGACCACGGCAAATGTTGGGAGCCTCAAAATGGGACTGCATGATTCTTTAATTTCTTAAACTTTTGTTTGTTTGTTTTTTGTAAAAATCAAATAAGACTTTGGATCTCTCCATAAAGGATCTCTATAGTGGCTCATTCTTGAAAATAAAGTATTCCTTTTTATATCTTGCATGATCATTAATCTCTACCTTTAAAAATTTTTTTTTTAATTTTGGTTTTTTCCTTAAAATAACGCAAATAGTAGTTGTGTCCATTTATTCATTATACCATATGCTTATGGCATATTAAATAGATTTAGTTCTTTGTTATATCTAGTATATTTTAATTTAATTTTATAGCCATCCTGAAATGATATTTTATATAATATACATAACAGAAGAATATATGCTTCTTTTTTTCTTTCTCCATGTTATCCTTATGGAAATTTGAGCTCAGGAACTGTAAAATAATAGCTGAGAATTTCCTGATAGTGAGGATGAAGGAGAGCAGAGGCATGTTTTCTTTGAAAAGGGAATTGTATAACTCTCCTAAATTTCCTTAGGAAATTAAAATGTTAACTGGGAAATTATCTCTGGTAAAATGAAAAATTTATTAAATAAAAATACATGTTATTGTGGTTAGGGCAAGGAGCTTTTAATACAAAAGATCATTTATGACTCCAAGATAAAAATAGACAAAGAGGGCTTCCCTGGTGGCTCAGTGGTTGGGAGTCCGCCTGCTGATGCAGGGGACACGGGTTCGTGCCTCAGTCCGGGAGGATCCCACGTGCCGCGGAGCGGCTGGGCCCGTGAGCCGTGGCCGCTGAGCCTGCGCGTCCGGGGCCTGTGCTCCGCAATGGGAGAGGCCACAGCAGTGAGAGGCCCGCGTACCACAAAAAAAAAAAAAAAAAAATAGACAAAGAATATGAAAAATAAACTAGAGAAGAAATGCAAAAAGCCAAGTACTACATGAAAAAACTTGAAAATCACTAGCAGTAAAAAAAGCAAGGGCTTCCCTGGTGGCGCAGTGGTTAGGAATCTGCCTGCCAGTGCAGGGGACATGGGTTTGAGACCCAGTCTGGGAAGATTCCCACATGCCGCGGAGCAACTAAGCCCAGGCACCACAACTACTGAGCCTACGTGCCACAACGACTGAGGCCCACATGCCTAGAGCCTGTGCTCCGCAACAAGAGAAGCCACGGCAATGAGAAGCCTGTGGACCGCAGTGAAGAGTAGCCCCCGCTCACCGCAACTGGAGAAACCCCCCGCCCAGCAATGAAGACCCATGCAGCCAAAAATAAAAATAAACAAAATAAATAAATTTATTTTAAAAAATAGCAAAAATAAAATTTTCTTTTGCCAAAAACAACGTTTTGGTTTTATCCCTCCTTTATATTATAGTTAACAACCCAAGCTCAAATCCCAGCTCAGAAATCTACCTAGCTATGTGACCTTGGCCAAATTTTTTGACCTCTCTCTGCTGCAGTTTCCTAATCCGTAAAACAAGGTTAATCAGTAAAATGAGAGTTAAATGAGTTAATGAAAGTAAAGTTCTTAAAAGAGTACCTGGTTGAACTAATACTTCGGGTATACTAGGTTAAAGAAAATAACTCACCAGTTAAATGACTGATTGTACAATTATATTTTTAAAAATCCAGCTAAATACTGTTTAATAGAGAGGGACATAAAACGTAAGGACAGGGGCTTCCCTGGTGACACAGTGGTTAAGAATCCGCCTGCCAAGGCAGGGGACACAGGTTCGAGCCTTGGTCAGGGAAGATCCCACATGCCGCGGAGCAACTAAGCCCCTGTGCCACAACTACTGAAGCCTGAGCGCCTAGAGCCCATGCTCCACAACAAGAGAAGCCACTGCAATGAGAAGCCCGCGCACCGCAACAAAGAGTAGACCCGCTCGCCACAACTAGAGAACGCCCGCACACAGCAACGAGGACCCGATGCAGCCAAAAATTAAAAAAAAATAAAAATTTTAAAACATAAGGACATGAAAAGGTTGAAAGTAAAGTAAGTGAAAAGACATATGTGGCAGATAGTAACCAAAAGAAAGCTTGTTGTCATGTTAGTATTGAAATGGGGGGGGGGTTGTTTTGGGGGGGAGTTTTTTGTTTTGTTTTGTTGCTACAAAAAGCTTTATTGTTTCCACTTGGTCCAAGGCTTGGGGGAGGGCTCCAGGGTGGTTAAAAAACTGCTTAGTGGCTGCAGAGAGAGGCTTCAGGCAGAAGCCCTGGCACCAGAGGGCTCCTCAAAGGCCGCTGGGCTCCAGAGGCTCCTTCTTAGTCATGCTTGACGGTGAGCCTTTGGAAGAGATACTTGCATAGCCCAGCCTGGGGACCAGAGAGCCATCGGAAGTTAGTCAGGTGGTTGCCCATCTTCTTGATGAGTTTCACCTCCTCATCTAGGAGGTGGCTCTCCAGGAAGTCACAGAGCTGAGGGTCTGCGTGGGCAGAACCCAGAGCAAGCAGATCTAAAAGGGCCTGGTTCAGTTTCTTCTCCATGAGAATGGCAGCTTCCATAGTGTCTTGGGTCTTATTCCACTCATCTTGAGATAGCTTCTGCCCGTCCTGGAAGAGGGCACAGCCGCTGCGCTGGTTTTTCATTTTCAAGAGAGGCTGGGCGCCCTCCTGCTTCTTCTCAGCCAATTTGCGGAAAACGTGGCCCAAGCCCTCCAGAGCTGAGGTGGAAATAGAAGCCCAGAGAGAGGTAGGTGTAGGAGGCCGGCCCATGCAAGGTGACCAGGTGGGTGAAGGCGGCCTCCACCTCGATGGAATAATTCTGAGGAATCTGGTTGATGGGTAATAAGGAGTTAAGTTCAAAAAACAGTGCTGGCTGGTCCCAGAGGCTGAGGATAACTGAGGGGCTGGTTCTGAATGTTACCACTGGAAAAAAGATGGAGGGTGGTCGGAGGCTTGGAGGAAGGGGCCTCCCTGGGTCTGTTCTGTCCAAACACTGTTGAAGCAAGACACAGATCCGTGGGACCTCTGAGCGCACTGCCTTGAAATAGGTTTCATGACCAAAATATAAAAAGCAAAACACTGAAAACATTATTAAGAGAGACTGAGTTCATCAAGATGCTGCAGCAATTTTAATTTTGTATGCATCTGATAAGAAAAAAAACCTTAAAAATTTAAAGCAATAGTTGATATAATTATAGGAAGAAATTAACCATGTAATGGAAGATTTCAGTGTCCATTTGCTCATTTTATTTAATAAATGTTCTTGGGTTCCTGCATGCTAGGAACTCTTCTATCATACATACGGCTAGAATGAAATATAAAAATCCTCAACCTTTTGAAGTTTACCATAATAGAAGGAGGGGGGAAACACAAATAAATACAGTAAAATCCTGTGAAAATACACCCAGGATATCATGAATTCTGAGATTATAGAATGAAGGATTTGCTCCTATCCACCACCAAACGCCGCAGGTGGAAGGAAGGAAGGAGAGTAAAGTTCTTATTCTGAGCTTGGGGAATGGAATATGACAGGGGGTGAAGGGAGGAGCCTGGCAGGAAAATAGCACAAAAGCCAGAGGGGAGGTGAAGTTTGAATCCTGCTAGCACAGTGATCTACCAACGCAGTATTCCCAAACTGGGCCAACAAAACTATTGCCAACTAGCCAGCATTTCCTGGAATCACTGGTGCTTTCTTGAAGTCCAGTCAGCTGCAGACCCTGAATCCTTCCCATCAATATGTAAACTGCAGTGGACGATCACCACTAGATGGTCCCAAACTGTAGTGGGGACCCCGATGGATTTTGGGTAATGAAGCAACAACCCAGCATTGTGCATGGTCCCCTGCCCATTTTATTAATCTCACGCTGAAAGACAAAAAAGAAATCAAAGACAAAAAGATTGGAAAGGAAGACAAAGGACTGCATTTTTTCAAAAAGGATATGATAACCTATGTAAAAAAATCTAAAAGACTGCTTATTAGAAGTAATAAGAATTTACCATAAGATCAATATGCAAAATTCAGTTGCATTTATATAAAATTTAACAAGTATTCAGAAAACAATTCTGTAACAACATGCACATAGAAAACATAATTTAGAAAGAGATTACATTTAAATAGCTTAAAAATAGATATCTAAAATGAAATCTGGGCTTCCCTGGTGGTGCAGTGGTTGAGAGTCCGCCTGCCGATGCAGGGGACACGGGTTCTTGCCCCGGTCCGGGAAGATCCCATATGCCACGGAGCGGCTAGGCCCGTGAGCCATGGCCGCTGAGCCTGCGCGTCCGGAGCCTGTGCTCCGCAACGGGAGAGGCCACAACAGTGAGAGGCCCGCGTACCGCAAAAAAAAAAAAAAAATAAAAAAAATAAAATGAAATCTAATAAGAGATATATAAAGCCTATACAGAAAAAAATATAAAATGTTATCAAAAGACACTCAGAAGACCTAAGTAAATGGAGAAATATGCTATGTTCATGGAAAGGAAGGCTCAATTTTTGTTAAAAGAAATTTGTTAGCCCCAAATTTACGTGCAGAGTTAATGTAATCCTAATTAAAATATCAACAGAGGTTTTGTGGAACATGACAGTTGATTCTGATATTTACATGGAAAAGGAAGACTATCCAAGGCACTTTTCAATTTTTATTGAAGGAGAAAACTTGGTCAACCAGACATTGAAACTAATGATGAAGCCATAATAATTGAGATAGTGTTGTTTTGGCACAGAGAAGGCCAAATGATCATTGAACAAAAGAGAAAGCCAAGAAAGACCCGAGAACATATGAAAACTTGACATATGACAGAGGGGAAAATGCTGATTAGTGAGGAATGTTTATACTGAGATTAAATAAATAGATGAGTTTCTTCTGATAATAAATAAATAAATAAATAAGGAAGAAGGAAAACTTCTCCCTTATAGGAGAATCTCATGTAGAAGAAATAAGGTAGAAAATCACCATTTAGCACTAGTATAGCAGTAATTGATTCAGACAAAATTGCCAATGAATGCCAAAACTATTGGGTTGAAATTTGACGAAGATAGCTACATAGTCTCAAAGTATCTCTCCACAAATTACTTATTAATTACAAAGGGGAAGATAGTGCTTTTAGAGAGGATAAACCTGGACGAGATCACCATAGCCAAGTAGACAAAGTCGACATTACCAAGAATGGAGAATACTGACACCATATGCTTTCTGAGTGTTGCATTGAAAAGGACACAACCTCACACAGTATTACTGCCAAAAGGTCATCACCTAAGTCTAACTGAAAAAACATTCCATGAAGAAAATCATGAAGAAAACCCACATTGACAGACATTCTACAAAATAATTGACCTGAACTGTTCAAATATGTGAAGGTCAAGAAATACAAAGATTGACTGTTCCAAACTAAGTGAGACTGAAGAGGCCATTCAACTAAATGTAATATGTGATCCTGGACTAGATCCTATAACGGGGAGATGGGCTTGCAGGGTGGAATAGAATGGCTACAAAAGATATTTATTAGGATAACTGGTGAAATTTGAAAATGGGCTATAGGTTAAATAGAGTAATGCGTCAGTGTTAATTTTCTGATTTTGATAATTGAATGTCCTTGTTTTTAGAAAACATACACCCAAGTATTTAGAGGCAAAGAGGTGTAATATCTACAACTTATTCTCAAATGGTTCAGAAATAACAACAACAGCCATATGCATAGAGACACAAAACAAGAAAACAAATGTGGTAAAATAATAACAATTGTTGTATTTAGTGAATGGTATACAGAAATTTTTTGTAATAGTCTTTTTTTTGGCAAATACATGAAGTTTTCATTTTATTACAGTTTTATACCACATTAGTTCAAATACATTTCTCTGCAACTACTCCAACAGAGCTCCTCTGGAATTATTTCAGTCATCCTTAACATGTGACTTTACCAGACTCTGAATGTAAAATAAACATATAAGATTTCAAATTAGTAACTTTTAATTATAAATGGATAAGAAATAAAGTCATCAGATGATGGCTGGGGCTATTAATTTCCAACAAGACACTTTGTTGAAATGTTTCTCCTGATACCCCAGGTATAAATGAGAACCTTCAAAAAACAAGGGCAGAACCAAAGTACAATAAAGAAGCCTCCGCAGCTTAAGCCTCCCATAGTCCTAAACCTCTGACAGAAGCTAGGCAAGGCATCTTTCTTGCAAATTAAGTGGGTGTCCAGTATTTCCAGGTAGTTGAGCTTTCAGAGACAGACACTCAAGCATGTCATTAGGACATACCATCTTGGCTCTGGTTGTATTAATTATGCCTGAAGAGTTTAATACCCATCCAAGTCCAAAGGCGGAAGAACACACAAACGGGTATGGTAATCGGCAAGACCAGGCTGTAAAAACACAGGCTGGTTGTGCTAGTGTACCCCTGTGGGAAGTTTTCTTCCCCAGAGGCCGAGGATAACAGCCCTAACGAGACCAATGGAATAAGGACAGTCAACGTAGGAAGAGACAGAAACATTCTTCTCCTCCACTTATTACCCGCCATTCTGACTTTTTTTTTTTTTTTTTTGCGGTACGCGGGCCTCTTACTGTTGTGGCCCCTCCCATTGCGGAGCACGGGCTCCGGACGCACAGGCTCAGCGGCCATGGCTCACGGGCCCAGCTGCTCCGCGGCACGTGGGATCCTCCCGGACCGGGGCACGAACCCGAGTCCCCTGCATCGGCAGGCGGACTCTCAACCACTGCACCACCAGGGAAACCCCACTCTGACTTTTTAAAAGGTGGGTGGTATTTAGAAAATTTAGTTGTGTGTGTTGTCGTTTTCAAGTGTGATCTAATGCTGCTCCATTTCTTCTTGCTTCATATTTTGATGTGTCATCCTAGCTGCCTGTGGTATCATATTAGGAATCCCATCAATAATTGGATAGGCTATTCCTAACTCTTCGTTAATTAATTCATTTGGCGATGCTTCATATCGGAGCGGCTTCTTGGAGAATGGGCACACCAGGAACTCCAGCCGCACTGGGTCGAAGGCGTGGGGCGGTTCCCTTGTCCTCTCGCTCTGGTCTGGGGACGGCCGCGACACCGACGCGTGCACACACCTCTGGGCGACCGCAGGCGGCTGTGCGCGTGTGCCCCGCAGCGCTGAGGCGAGCCGGCTGCACACTCCGCTCGGCATGGCCTAGCAGCCCGCGACCGGGCCTCTGCGCGCCCGTGACCACCCTGTAATAGTCTTTAAACTTTTCTGTGTTTTAAATTATTTTGAAATAGGAAGTTTTAAAATAGCCAGGGAATAATGAATACAAAACTGAAAACAGTGGTAGCCTCTGGGAGTGATGGGAGAGGCCTGAGGGTGGGAGAGGGATATATAGGTAGATGCAACAGTACTGATTGTGTTCTAGTTCCTAAATTAGATGATGAGATTGTGGACATTTATTTTATTATTTAACTTTAACAGTTATATATACATTATGTATTTTTGTACATGTAAAATATTATACTTTAAAAGATAATAAAGGGAAAAACAAAGGAAAAGATAGTAAGGCATGAGTCAGAGGCTATCTGATGAGCTGTGTGTGCTTATGAGCTCTGTGCCCTTAACTATGTTTCTTTTCCTCTCTGAGGTTTTCCTCACCTACAAAAAAAGAATAAAAGATCTACTGTGTAGTTTTGTTGTAAGGCACTTGGCAATAAGTGCTCACTGAGTGGCAGCTGCTGTTGTTATTTTCTCTGACAGAGCAGGGGTAAAGGGAGTATACCTACAGCGGTGGGCTTGATAAAAGTGATAGACGTTTGGAATAGTCTTTGGGGTCAGTTGGTAAGCAGGTTATCTAGGGAATAAAACTGAGCTAATGTTGGAAATCATTAAGTAGTTGTAGAGCCAATGAGCTTTGTGTATTTTTCCCAAGCTGCACTCCATGGTCAGGAAGTAAGACTTGGAAAAAAACAGATATTTATGCTGGAAGGTCTAAAGGAAGGTCAACAAAGAAGAAAGGCTGCGGAGAGTGAGGCAGATATGACAGGTCAGAGCATCTTACCTAGGCAATAAGCTTTCTCTCATCTAAAATTTTGGAAAAGGAGACACAATTTAGGAGAAGTGGAAGATAAAGAGTGAGCTGATAATTTACTAGATTAACTGGAGACTGTATGAAGCACACCTAGCAGAATAATGATTTTCCAGCCCAGAATAAGGACATCCATTCCTACCTTTTATGTATCAAATAAAAAATAATTCTATCATGATATATGTACACCTAGGTTGCACAAATTCCCTCATAGTTTACCAACATTTTATATGTGAAAGTCCTTAACAAATTGCAACAACAACAACAAAAAAGCAAGCAAATATGTATTGAGCTGCCACTTCATTCAAAGATAGCTCTGCTGTAGGGGTTATAATTGAGGATCTAGTATTAGCCAGTCCGTGATTGATTGAAATTTTAATTTTTCAGTATTAATTGCTTTCTGAGTATATACACAGCTAATTTCAGCCTATCGTCCATGAAATTAAACTCAGAAAGTATGAACAGTAGAGCAAATTTGATGATGCTTATACATTACTAACACTTAATTCAGTGAAGAAAATAAATAATATCAGTTTTCTGGCATCTCAAACCCCAAATGTTTTTCAATACAGATAGGATACAGAGACAATCTGTCACCCTAAGGTGCTAGAAATACTGCCAAAGAACCACTATATCAGCTGTTGGTGTATGGGAAATGCTTTTGGTTTCTTCAGTGTTTATTTCTTAAATATTAATTATCTATACTATATATCAACTATTATCACCTTATTTTATATCAATATGGTATATATTCATTAACACATTATTATCCATTATTTATTCTTTCCTTGCTTCCTGTACTAAATGCACAGACAATTCCAGAGATGAAGGCAGGTATATGTGGTATTAAATAAGGGATTTTAAAAGAAATTCATTATAAAATTTTGGAGTTAACATGTATAAGAATTGGTAACCCAATCATTGTCTTGTTCTGACTTTGACAGTTTTGCATCAGCCACTGTATTCTCCAGAAATACAATTATATAGAGAAGTTATAATAACTAATCTAAATTTCCTGAGAAATGCAATTTTAGAGGAATTGAAGAATATGTGGAGGAATGGTACTTGCAGAGACTTAGGAATGTTGTATTTGAGTCAATATAACTAACTAATCAGGAGGCACCAATGAAATGAAAAGATTTTGAAGAGAAAGATAAAAAGTTACTTGTGACCAACTAAAAATCAAATTTTCAAAGGCAGCCCAAAGAATGATAAAGCTACACTTATTTTAATTCCCATGTTTAAAAAACAGAGTAGGATGACTCAGTTCATGACATATTTCTGCCAAAACTATGTTTCAAAAATAAATTTCACAATGAATGAAATAAAATACTATACTACCACCACAGGATTTTAAATAGAAATAGGGATTTCTGATTCCATATGGTAAGTTGAATGGAGTATCACTCCCATTCTCTCCTGAATGCCTATTAAAATGACAATCATAATATTTAAAATATATAGGCCTAAAAGACTAAAAAAACAGGGGAGAAGACACCAGGGGATAGGAGATAGCAACAGGTATTGGAGGATGGAAAGCTGATGAAATGGGAGAATAGAGGAAACTGAACATAATTTCTTCAGAACAAGGAGAAAGAACCAAGCTGCAAAGGCTTAAGAACTTGGTTTTACAGAAAGGAAGTATGAGGCACAGATCTGGAATTCAGAGAATCGTTTGAAAGTCTGCACAAGAGGCAGTTAGACCTCAGAAAGCCTGGTGACTTCCTCTTACAAATCCTCAGACATGAGATTGATTCCTTGTAGAACATGAATCAAAAAGGTTCTGAGCTTAAAGAGAGAAAAGTTTCAGAAAAGCTCACGGGGAGCCGAGGGGCCGAAAATAGGTGGATTAAGTGGAAGTTTATATATTTATGGGAGAAACACACCTACACCCTTCACCAGCCCTCTTTCCCCATCCAGGTCCTCAAATACCTGTAGCCAGGCACAAGACTTGAGGGTCTTTCTGTGCAGAAACTGAGTGACCCCTGAGAACACTCCACAAATTCAAAGCCACTGTCAGGCATGCAAGTCTCAAACAAACATACAAATTATAAAATACGGCTAGAAAGCAACGATTCAAGATTGGAGCAGGAGAGCAAAGGTTTCTAGAAATAAATTAAAAATGGAACTCAGATTATCTGACAAGTATTGGTCCATCTTTAGAAAATTTATTTAGAAGACTTCCAAATGAATAATTGATACAACTATTGACTCCAGGGGAAAAGAAAAGAAGCATAATCATGGTACACTACTAGATTTAGCAGTGAAATATGGGTAGACAGTCAAAATAATGTAAATACATTAAAAAATTTAGCCAAATCTGTGATTTAATTATATTGGGAGGTCGGAGGGAAAGGAAGCAGCGTGATTGTATGAGAGATAAATCTTCATTTATCAATGTGAAAAGTCAATAGATCATGTATAAAATAGATAGAATAAGATATAGCAGCATAAATATGTAATTCTCATGTATAAAGATAAATATCACAAGACACAGGGAAAGGACTAGAAATAGGAGGTGAGACTGGCCACAGGGAGAGGTGGGTCATTTTTTAAAATTATAAGTGTCTATTATATCTCACTTTTTACTTATACTAGTGAAAAGTAGCTTTTCATGAGCTTATATTCTGTTTTTTTCAATAATTTTTAAAACATGATTGCATTTGATAAACAAACAAAGCCATGTATTGTTTTAATTTTATTTGGAGATTGAAATGAAGCAAACTTTGTAACTAAAAACAATTTAAAGCAATGAGACAAAATGCTGTTTTGTTTTCAAACTGAACATGCTCCTTCTTGCCCCTGCCACAGAATTGGATAAGAACATGCCTCCCCATCCTGGTAAAAAAAACAACTGTTCACTTTTTCTCATTTCCTGGCTGAGGATCTTAAACTGTCTCCTTATTTCAATCAATCCAATTTAATGCATTCAATCTAAACTGTTTTCTGCCTGGCTTTCAAAGCCTGTCCTTCTCTCCCCCAGTCTTCTACCTATCTAAACTTATTTTCCATTACATCACAACAGACACCTTCTGTTCAAGTTATATGGATCTCTCAGAACCCTGTATACTCTGGGCCATGCCTGTTTTCATCTTTTGGGTCAAGCTATTACTTGAATACCTGGGCCCATTTCCTCTGTACCTGGCCAGGGTCTTCTTATGCTTCAAAGCCTGCTTCAGGATTAGCAAAGATATGTCTTATCATAATTCTGCTATTTTATCATCCTTGGAACTTTGGTTTTTATCATTACAACTTGAAAATACTACTTATTGAAGGAAAAAATTTGAAAATTTTCTTTATGACCTTCTTAGATAAAAGGGAAATTTAAACAAATGAACATTTGTCTAAATTCAAGACAAATGTGCTGAATCTATTGGGTTGGCACCATACCAGTAATTTCCACAATGTGATGTGCCAGTAATTTTTTTCAGCATTGTAGCATTCCCTGTTAAAGGACCATCTCTTTAAAGCACCTAGTCCCAACAACATGAACACACATATAATTTTTCAATGTCTATTTGAAGGGACAAATAGCAAATCAAGGCTAGATTGAGATACCAATAAATCTGATAAGAATTTATTTTTATATTGATCCTATTATTTAAAGGTTATCATTTTTATTGTATTTATTGTAGAAACAATATAATAATAATAACAGAAGACAAAAAAAGGAAAAAAACTATCGCTTCTTCTACCACCCAAAGAAACTGTTTTTACTTTTTCATGTAACTCTTTCATTTCTCATCCCCATAAACACATAATTTTACATATAAAGTATTCTACTTTTTGCCTTAGTATTGTATTATAAATGTTTTCATGTTGTAAGACTTCCTTCATACTTATTTTAATAGTTATACAATAATCCATCTATGAATATCTATATAATAATGCATCTGTTGTAGTACCATAATTATTTGTTTCTCTATCATTAGTCATTTACAGTTCCTTCCAATTTTTTTAGTAGGCTGTGGGAAAATAGGGAATGAATTTGGGTAGTCTGAGTGATCTAGTTTGGCTGACTAGATTTTTCCTTAATAAAATAGTCGATTTTTCTCTTCACTTTGTACCTGAGAAACTTAGTGCAAGGGTATTCATTTATAATTTGAAGTGACCTGTTTTTCATGATTTTCCAGTAGTGCTAATTCCTATAGAACAAATATTTTCTCAAAATTTTGTGCTCTCCTGATAGCATATTTTTATCCACTAAATAAGCATTTTCTTGTGTATATTCTTGTGTGGGATAGTTCTTTTTAAAACCACTGTAATTATCCATCTACTTTTCTTACAAGTGGGAACATAATTTTTGTGGTTGTTTCACTTACTATGGAAAGAATACAATGTTTTACTACAAAAGTACATCAAAAAGCCCTTTAATTCTGGTACTTCTTATCCTTCAGTCATAAAAACAGGCTAGGATTATGGAAGAAAAGAGATTAGAAGGCAGTGTTTATAATGGTAGGCAAAACTATACCCTAAACTAGCTACAAAAATAAGTCTTTTTAAAAACATCACACTCAGAACTATGATTTTAAACCCCTTAATTTAACTTTGCCTTGCCTTTGAAAGGGAAAACTCCTTAAACTTTAAATAGCTTTTAAATTTTAACTCTACTCTCTCATTGAATGTTTCAAGTCCCAAAGCCACTATTTGTTGGATGACAAATAACATTTGTAAGAGAGGCCCTCACTAACTATGCATGTATACTTGTCAGCTATCATTTCTAGAGCTAATTTCCATACCAGTGACCAGATGAACCCAGGGGGTGAAACAACAGCAAAGAGAGAAAAACTCTGTAACCTAAAAAATCTTTCTTACACTGAATTTTTAAATGTACTGAATAAAAGTGGGAAGGAGGAGAAGGTAGAGAAACTATTTTCTCTTGGCTTAAAAAAGATTGGGCAAATGCCTACATTAAATCTCATAGGAAGCCTAAGTTATTAAAGATAAATGATTGAGAAATGAAAACCTATAATCAGGTAAATGTTAAAATAAATTTCCAAAAACTTTGACCTGCATAAGTGGTTCTCAACCCCAGCACACATTAAAATCACCTGGAAACTTTTAAATAATACAAAATGAGGTACTGAATTGCCCTGCTGTGAGGCCTGAGCATTGGCATATTTTAAATCACCAAGACGGTTTAATATGCAGGAGGACTGATAACACAGATCCACATATTACCAAATAAAATGGCAGATTTTTTTTTGGTCTTAGTTCCCCCACCAGGGCCAAACCTGTGCCCCCTGCAGTGGAAGCATGGAGTCTTAACCATTGGACCACCAGGGAAGTCCCACTGGGGTAGATTTTTAACCAAAAGAACTTGTTGCTTTAGCATGAATAAACCCTCACCAAGGGCCTGCAACGGCCAGGCACCATGTTAGGCTCTGAGGATACAAGAGTATTTGAAAATTAAAGACTTCATGATATATCTGCAGTTCAAATTCTTTAAAAAGTATTATTTTAAAAAATCTTCCATCATTTTTTCCTGTAAAAAGAATATACACCAACACATATTTCTGATGAAGTCCATTCTTTAAGCTTGATTTGAAAATGAGGGAGGGAGGGAGACACAAGAGGGAAGAGATATGGGGTTATATGTATATGTATAACTGATTCACTTTGTTATAAAGCAGAAACTAACACACCACTGTAAAGCAATTATACTCCAATAAAGATGTAAAAAAAACAAAAAACAAAAAAATTAAAATTAAAAAAAAAATAAAAAAGAACTATAATTTGAAAAATAAGAACATAAATGGCAAAAACAAAATATTTACTAATAAGAAATGAGGATTCATGGCTCTAGGATTCTGGTAAATACTAGAATCAGGATTTCAAAGTAGATGGCCAAAAGACTCTTTTTCATATTTATACACAGTCGGTTTTAATGAAAATTCTGAGAGTAACAATATCCATCACTTAACCATGAATAAGCCAAGAGACTTTTCACAACATGAAGGAGATAGAAATCACAAACTCTGAACTGCAAGGAAAAAAAAAAAACATTTCAGGCTAGTACTTTGTGATAGAGAGAGGAGGCTTACAGCCAGCAGGGTGGTAAGATGATTTGAATGACTACAGTTAAGGAAGTTGAAACACCCACAGTGTCCTCAGCCAGAAATTTAATATGGCTTTATTTCTCTTGATATGTAAATTCTAAGGAATCATAATAGTCCATATTCAACTGTGAAAACAAAAATGTACTCCAAAGTTAAGTGAAATTATCTATAGGTTATTAATAAACAAATTAAAAACCTTAAGAATTAGAGTTCTCAATTGGATGGCTCTGGGGATTTGATCCATAAAGAGGCACTTTCACAAAAACTGAGTGCTTGACCTTAAAAGAGCATAAAAAATACCTTGGACACTATTTGAACACCCAAATAATAACTATTGGCGCTGGCATTATGACCAGCAGTAACATATATTGGTCTGATTCCAAAATTAGAGCTAATAATTATGTTTCATGAGGAAAATCTGGAGAGTACCTATCACCTATTATAAGATATTGATTAAAATATTTAAAGTTTTCCTTAGATTTAAAATGGATCTCTATTCAAAGGCCACCTATGAAAAAGCACTCTTTTTGAGAAGTGTGTAGCATTTGTTTTTAGTCTCCTTGTACTTGGTTTCCTGAGAACTGCAATGTTTTTTCAATTATGTGCTATCTGAAAAAGTTCTTATCATTTAATGTCTATGGAATAGTCCACTATTTCTATGTATAAGTTGTTACTACCATCATCCCGCTTCATAATAAAAATGATTATGACTATGAGACAATTCATTGGGCCCTATTATATACCAGGTCCTTAATGTATACTAAGCATTCGTATATATTATCTCATTTAATCCACACAATTAATTCATTTATTCCTATTTTAAGAATGAGAGGACTGCAGCTAAACAAGGTTTAAAAATTTGCTCAAGGTCACAGAATTAGGAAGTGGCAGTAATTAAACCAAAGTTCTTTAGTTGTTTTTTTTTCCAGTTTGGAAATCTAATACATTCTAATAATATATGTTCTCTGCACAAAAATTCTAAAATATAGAAAAGTTGAAAAGAATAAAGGGTTTAGCCCTGAAAGATAACTGTTGCAGAATTTTCATTGTATTTCCTTTCCATCTTTTTCTGTACCTTGTAAACAAGTGCCTGTTATCTTTAGTACCAAGCTCAGCTAACCCCTCTATGCTTCCTTCTGTGTGTATTCAAAATCTGCCCTTTTAGAGATTCCCTGGTCATCTTCTGTCCCCCATACCTACACTCTGGTTAGAAGTACACAAAAGAGAATTCCCTGGTGGTCCAGTGATTAGGACTCTGTGCTTCCACTGCAGGGGACCAGGGTTCGATCCCTGGTTGGGGACCTAAGATCCCACAAGTCGCGCAGTGCAGCCAAAAAAAGAAAAAAGAAAAGATAAGAAATACACACAAACACACAAGGAGTTACACTTCCTTTTTCCTTCCTACCTCTCGCATGGGTGTCATTCCCTCTGCCCTGTCTATCCCTTATCAAAAAAACTGGCAAAAGAAAAAAGCAAAACCCAGATGACCAGACAAACAAACAATTTCTTCAAAATACACCAAAGTAATATAATGAATCACTGGAAATGATGTCTCAGGTCTCAGAGTGTAGAGATAGATGTCATCAACCCAGGTCTCTGGGGAATGAACAGCATGCAAGATGGACTCTTTAAATGTCCATCAACAGGGGAATGTATAAAGAAGCTGTGGTACATATATACAATGGAATATTACTCAGCCATAAAAAGGAACAAAATTGGGTCATTTGTAGAGATGTGGATGGACCTAGAGACTGTCATACAGAGTGAAGTAAGTCAGAAAGAGAAAAACAAATATTGTATATTAACACATGTATGTGGAATCTAGAAAAATGGTATAGATGATCTTATTTGCAAAGCAGAAATAGAGACACAGATGTAGAGAACAAATGTATAGATACCAAGAGGGAAGAGGGGGTGATGAATTGGGGGATTGGGATTGACATATATACACTATCGATACTATATATAAAATAGATAACTAATGAGAACCTACAGTATAGTTCAGGGAACTCTACTCACTGCTCTGTGGTGACCTAAGTGGGAAGGAAATCCAAAAAAGATAGGATATATGAATACATATAGCTGATTCACTTTGCTGTACAATAGAAACTAACACAACACTGTAAAGCAACTACACTCCAATAAAAATTAAGTTTTAAAAAAGTTTCTAAGGAAAAAGTTTCAAAAGGAATCTAATGAAATATGCTTTAATCTCTAATACACACACACACACACACACACACACACACACACACCTTATAACTGTCTCCCTAGTGACTGTATGCTTTTTTTTAAACTATAGTTAATTTATGATGTTATATTAGTTTCGGGTATACAACATAGTGATTCACTATTCTTATAGATTACACTCTATGTGAAGTTATTATAAAATATTGGCTATATTCTCTATGCTATCTAATATATCCTTCTATCTTATTTATTTTATACATAGTAGATTGTACCTCGTAATCCCTTACTCTTAACTTGTCCCTCCTCCCATCCCTCTCCCCACTGGTAACCACTAGTTTGTTCCCTATATCAGTGAGTCTTTCTACTTTGTTATATTCATCTTTGTTTTGGTTTTTAGGTTTTACATCTAAGTGAAAACATACACTATTTGTCTTTCTCTGTCTGACTTACCTCACTAAGCATATTACCCTCCAGATCCATCCATGTTGTTGCAAAGGGCAAAATTTTATTCTTTTTTATAGCTGAGTATTATTCCATTGTATATATATACTACAGTTTCTTTATCCATTCATCTGTGGGTAGACACTTATTTGCTTCCATAGCTTGGCTATTTTAAATAATGCTGCTATGAACACTGGGATGCATTTATCCTTTTGAATTAGTGTTTTTGGTTTTTTCACATATATACCCAGGAGTGGAATTGCGGGTCATATGGTAGCTCTAGTTTTAGTTTTTTGAGGGACTTCTATACTGTTTTCCACAGTGGCTGCACCAATTCACATTCCCACCAACTGTGTCCAAAGGGTCCCTTTCCTCCACATCCTCACCAACATTTGTTATTTGTGGTCTTTTTGATGACAGTCATTCTGACACGTGTGAGGTGATATCTCATTATGGTTTTTGTTTACATTTCCCGAATACAATGTTGAGCGTCTTTTCATGTGCCTGTTGGGCACCTCTATGTCTTCCTTGGAAAAATGTCTATTCAGTTCTTCTGACCATTTTTTAATAGGGTTGTTTCTTTATGTGATATTGAGTTGTATGAGCTGTTTTTATATTTTGGATATTAACCCCTTGTTGGTCATATCATTTGCAAATATTATATCCCATTCAATAGGCTGTCTTTTTGTTTTGTTGATGGTTTCAGGGACAAGGATTATAGCGTGTGTGATAGCCTGAAGTCAAACATTTCAAAATGTGAGCAAAGTATATATTTTGGAACAGAATTGAGCAATAAATACTGTAAATCTTTGAATGGGATTTGCAGCCAACCATTGTGTGTGTTTTCTAGAATCTATTTACCCTTTTTTGCTAATGCAACTCATTAGGAAATGATGGGGATGGGACTTCCCTGGTGGTCCAGTGGTTAAGACTCCACGCTCCCAATGCAGGGGGCCCAGGTTCGATCCCTGGTCAGGGAACTAGGTCCCTCATGCATGCCACAACTAAGAGCCCACATGCCGCAACTAAAAGATCCTGCATGCTGCAACTAAAAGATCCAACATGTTGCAACGAAGATCCCGCGTGCCACAACTAACACCTAACACAGCCAAATACATAATTTTTTTTAAAAAAAAGAAAAGATTGGGACTTCCCTGGTTGCACAGTGGTTAAGAATCCGCCTGCCAATGCAGGGGATACGGGTTCAATCCCTAGTGCAGGAAGATCCCACGTGCTGTGGAGCAACTAAGCCCATGTGCCACAACTACTGAGCCAGTGCCCTAGAGCCCGCGAGCCACAACTACTGAGCCCATGCGCCTAGTGTTCCACAAGAAGAGAAGCCACCACAATGAGAAGACCACGCACCACAACGAAGAGTAGCCCCCTCTCGCCACAACTAGAGAAAGCCCGCACGCAACAACGAAGAACCAATGCAGCCATAAATCAATAAATAAATTTATAAAAAAAAAAGATAGGGAAAATCAGGTCAAAATCAGGTCAAAATCGATGTCAAGGCTGTATATTTACTTTAAATAAATACAATTTTATTGATTTCATACAGTAACATATATGTAACTACCGTAAGAGTCATGCCAAAATTTTTATTATTATTATTTTTTTGTGTGTGGTACTCAGGCCTCTTACTGTTGTGGCCTCTCCTGTTGCGGAGCACAGGCTCCGGACGCACAGGCTCAGCGGCCATGGCTCACGGGCCCAGCCGCTCCTCAGCATGTGGGATCTTCCCGGACCGGGGCACGAACCCGTGTCCCCTGCATCGGCAGGCGGACTCTCAACCACTGCGCCACCAGGGAAGCCCATGCTAAAATTTTTAACAAAAGATATAGAGTATCCTTCCTTTAGATTAGGACATTAACTTTATGCAAATTGGATTCCCAGGGTTTTGATTGTGCAAAGGGAAGTTTCAGGATAGCCAAATCCACTATGCTATCACAAATTCAGAATAGTGAAATAAGGTTGGAAGAGATCTTACAGGTTATCTGGTTGAATCATCAAATCAATACTCCCTACCAGTTAGTAAGTATATATTTATTAGGCACATACTATGTGCCAAGCCTGTAGTAGGTGATTTCTAGCCTATTCTGCATAAAATCTCCATAAGGAGGAACTCCCCACCTCTCCGAGCAACCCATTCCTTCTTGAGCAGCTCTAACAGTTAACTCTGAGCTGCCAGCAATGTATCTTCTGAAACTGTCCTTACCATGTTTGTCACTGACCTCCCTATTGCAAGAATCAGTGCCCTGTTTTAAATTGCATATTGCTTGAAGTACCTGGAGCACTTGACACCAATGACCACATCTTTTTTTGAACTTCTGGTCTAATTTCATGTCTTCCCCCCAAATTAGATCAAGATCCCCTAGTTAGAAGCTGTTATTGCACCCTATTGCAGTTTTCCTACAGAACACTGATGAGAGTTTGTAAATGAATGTTTCAGATCATGGACCTCACTTCCAGACAGCCTAGATTCAAATCCTGCTCTAACATGCACTAGCTGTGTGACCTTGGGCAAGTTTTCACTATACATCTATAAAATTAAGTTAATATATTGATACCTACCTCACAGGCTGTTATGAGTATTAAATAAGTTAATATTGGGCTTCCCTGGTGGTGCAGTGGTTGAGAGTCCGCCTGCCAATGCAGGGGACACGGGTTCGTGTCCCGGTCCGGGAAGATCCCACATGCCGCGGAGTGGCTGGGCCCGTGAGCCATGGCTGCTGAGCCTGTGCGTCCGGAGCCTGTGCTCTGCAACGGGAGAGGCCACAACAGTGAGAAGCCCATGTACCACACACACACACAAAAAGTTAATATTTATAAAGTGCTTAAAACAATGTAACTGGCAAATAGTAACCACTATGTGTTTGTAAATTAAATAAATTTGATTAAAATCTGTGGTCTCTACTAAATTATAAATTCCATGAGGATAAAATGGAATCAGGTCTACTCTGCTTAGCATTTTATGTCCACTGCCAAGTTCTGTGTCTTTCGCGTCAAAGCGCTTGTTGAATGAGTGACAGAATAAGTTTACACATGAAGGAAGAATCAAACAATTCTGGGTTAAGTTTTATCATCTCATATGCAGAGTGCACCCACTCAAGGATCATCCCACATCTGGCCCATTGTGGTTACTGGCAAACACCTATTCTAGACAATCTCTCTGGAGTGTACCCTCCTTGCTAGTACTCAATTGGTGACCCTTGGTCTCTTCTCCTGACTTTCATGTTTCTGATTCCAGAAGCTGAGCTTGAGAAATGCTCTGACCCCTTCAATCTCGGCAACCTGAAAAGATATCATTTTCTAGCACACTGAATGGGCTTCCCCCTTAGCCTTCAGTTTTGTTCACTCCCTTAATTTTGGTGTTTCCTTGAAGCCCGAGGTCCACAGCTAGTGTGTCTTTAAGCTGACACTAAACCCAGGTGTCAGCTTATGATATATGATGTCATTTAAACTCTAGAAATCTTCAGTTCTTGGATAGAAGGTAAAGAAATTTGACAGTCTACTACTCAGAACATTTTATTCTCTTTATTTCTCTGAGGTAGGATCTTTCCATTTTGGCCAGATCGAAAGGTGTGGTTACTATTCAAGGTTTGCCTAGTATACGTTCTATAAAATCAGCTTTACATTTGCAACGTTGCTCTGTTTTGTTCTTGTTGCTGGGTTCTCTGTCATCCTTTAAAGGAGCTGCTTTATAGCATTTAGATCCTGAAAAACACTGGGACCATGCCAGAAATTATTTGGCAGAAGGGAAGATTATGGGGGTAAAAAATCAGCACTGCTATAAAACAGTGACAAAGATCCTCATAGTTTTCAGGTTAAGAGATAATAATAGGATGTAGGAGGAAAAGGATAACAGCAAATAGACTTTGGGTAAAAATCTTAGTTTCCTCATATAATATTTAGTCATTAGGTCCTGTATATGTGCCCACTGTAAAATACCTAGGCACAGAAACAAAACTTGAAAACTACTACATGACAAATTCGTGGGTGTCAAAATGAGTTTATTTGTCTCCATTCAGTCCTCCAGGCAGAACTATTAGTAGAACTTGGTTGAGGAGGTAGACCTGTTGACCTTTGAAAGTCAAGAGAATTAATACAACAGAACCATAGGATAACTAAGGTCAAAGTTCACAAAAAGGGCTCTTCAAATCAGTCATTTCTCACCATCTCAATTTCCCCTCTGGATAGTTCTCAAGAAATAAACTAAAAAGATGATAGATAGATTCTATTTGCCCAGAAACAAGTCCTTCTCTAAATCTAAGACCAGAAAATTGGTGGTAAAGTTAACTCCAAATGATTTTTTTAAATCATTAAAATGTTCAAACCTTTCAAACACACACACACACACACACACACACACACATACACACATTTCAAAGTTAACGTTTGAAAAATTTTTATAAATATTAATTTTGTTGTTAAAGATTTATCTGGTGATACTATTTGCTATATATCTAGTATTAGAGGAAAAGTTTAAAATTTTGTAGCAAAGAGACTCAACAACCTCAGTGGACTAAAAATAATTAAGTCTATTCTCTCATTTAAGAGTCCCACAGGGTGAACAAGTGGGCTGCTCTGCCCCACATAGTCATTTGGAGATCCAAGTTCTCTTCATCCCTCTAATTTTTTTTTACTTGCCTATCAGGACATCACACTTACCTGGTGTACTTCCTATCTTTCTTGCTGCTCTTTCTCAGTTTTGGGGGGTGGGACTAGTTGTCCATCATCAACCATACCTCTGAAGGTATAGGCTTCAGTCTTTGGACCATTCAACTTTTCTGTAGCACTCACTCTCTAGGTAATCTCATGCAGTCTCATGGTATTAAATAACAACAATATTGGTGACTTCCAAGTGAATACTTGTAGACTGAGTCTCTCTTCTGAACTGCAAACCCATATTTTGCTGGTCACTGATCATCTCCGTTGGAGTCTAATAGACACCACAACCTTGATATCCAAAACTGAGTTATGGATATTTCCCTCCAAATCCTCCTGTGGTCTTCCCAATCTAAATTAACAGCAACACTATTTTTCAAGTTCCTCAAGCCAAAAGTCTTGGCGTTAACCTTATCTCCTTTTTTTTCTTTTATCTCTCCCACACTCCATTTCCAGTCCCCCAGCAAATCTCCTTGGATCTACTTTCAACATACATTCAGAATGCAACAGCTCCTCCTCCCATTGCCTTGTCTACACCACTATTTGGTCACATTTAATTTCCTATAATTGCCTAGTATCCAGTCAAGATTTCAAATCTCCCTTCCCTGCTTTATTTTTCTCCTTAACATTTATTTCTAACAAACAATGCATGATATTTACTTATTTTTTTATTGTCCATTTGAGCTCAAAAGGAGCAGGGACTTTGATCTCTTTTGTTCACTGACATATCCCCAGAATTTAGAATGCTGACTGCCTAGAGTAGACTTTCAGTAAATATTAGCTGCAAGAATGAATGACTCTTGCTTCTCCTCCATAGTCTAGGCTGTTTTACTTACCTACATGATTGAGACCTGGTCCCAGGATGGTTCATGTTTGACTCCTGGAGATGGGAAAGAGCACAGAGGAGTTTACATATAGTGTTTCACAGTCTGAATCAGGAAATGGCACACATAACTTCCATTTATATTCTATTAGGGAGACCTTAGATTCATGGCCATAACTAGCTGTCAGGGGGGTTGAAAATAGCACTCCTAGCCTGTAAACCATGGCTCACCTGCAACTCTATAATTTAAAAAGGTGGAACAGAATCTAGTAGGCAGTCTCCACCTTACCTGCTATTTACACAGCTCATTTTATCCAGAATGACAGTTCAGTCAAACCACTTTGGAGTTCCAGAACTAAATTATAAACTGAAGGTAGACCAAGCTGTTCAATGGTGTGCAAATCAAGAGTACTTTATAAGCCATTGATCACAAGTTTGTTCATTAAAGCATAGCTGAGGCAAATCCCATTGGAAAGGCTCAGCCAAGCCTCAGGTGGTCTTACTAACTGTTTTATATGTAAACTGCCTGGAACACATGGACCATATCTTGAGACTTTTCTTATTTTATTGCTTAGGGCAACTTACAAAAGTTGTGAAGAAATAATATTGGGAACTAAGGGTAAAAAGAAGTGTGGGTGAAAACACCTGAAATAGTATAATGAAAGAAACTTGTTATTGAGTTTTCTGTTCTTATCACTTCAGTTACTAGAACTCCTGAAATAAAACATGGACTAACTTACCTCCTTCCAAGCGATTCTAGCAGCCTATGAAATGGCCTCAGAGAATTGGATGATGTAGAAGCGCTGGGTGTGGAAAATCTACAATCCAAAGTCCAAGCATAGATCTTTGTAGGAAACATAACCTCAGGTGTTGGAATTAATCAGTAGGCTAAAAATTACATTGTTGTGCTTTACCTAAAATTTTTTTAAAAATCTTAAATCCTTTCAAATCTTGCAAGTTAATTCCCATAGTTAGCAGATAGAGTTTATGTTTTTATGCATCAGGATATAAACATAACACCAAAAAGCATTTGTTAATAAGGCCTATTCTTTCAGCAAATAAAATGTATTAAGTACCTGAAAGTAACCGTGGCTCATATCAAAAAGATGTATTATTGCCTCATTGAAAATTTCTGGTATTTTAGGCAGTGAGTTTGTTCCTCTGCCAAGGAATCCGAAGAAACAGTTTCAAATGACCATCCTTTTCTCCATTTTTCCCACTGTCCCATGAAGAGTGTTCAGATAAAGGCATCTGGTGGGAGCAAGGCAGGGAGATGAAGCCTCTCAATTGTACACGTAAAACTGGTATCTCAATTGCTGTAACTCCAAAATAGCTCAGGATCTAGATGTTCTCTCCTCCTTTTAAAATAACTAACAGAATTTTGGATTTCATCTGACTTATAATTTATTGACATATGTGAAACATATAGGATATGCAGAGTTAATTTTTAGTTACTATTTCAGGAGTTTCTTTTCTTGATTATAGCTATATCAGAAAACTCTCAGTTTATTGAAGTTATGCACCTTGTGCTCTCAGCATTTACTTGTTTTTATTTTATTTTATTTATTTTATTGAAGTACTATATTATATAAGTTATAGGTATACAATACAGTGATTCACAATTTTAAAGGTTATACTTCATTTATAGTTATTATAAAATATTGGCTACATTCCCTGTGTTGTACAATATACCCTTGTAGCTTATTTTATTGACTGATTGCTTGATTGACTGATTGCAGATCTGACCAGCTTTATTTTACTTAGTGAGTAAATAACATACAATATAGCAAAGTGCATAAAGTGCACTAATCTTAAGCATTATAGTTTGAATTCTTACATATGTATACATCTGAATAACCACCATTAAGATAAAACTGTAGAATATTTCCTGCCCTCTATAAGATTCTCTCATGCAGTTTTCACTCTTTTCCCTGAAGGGTTGATCACTGTTCTGACTTCTAAAAACATCTTCTGGTTTTGCTTGTTCTTAAACTATATATAAATGGAATCACATACTAGAATTCATTTGTGCCTGGCTTCTTTCACACAATAGAGTATCTGTGAGATTTCTCCATCTTGTGTTGGAGCCATCTTGTTTTTAAGTGATGGGTAGTATTCCATTATGTAAATTATCACAGTTTATTTATCTGTTTGTGTGCTGAACACTTGCATTGTTTCATCTTCTGGATATTATGAATAAAACTGCTATGAATATAATGTACAAATGAGAGGGTATATGCATTTATTTCTTTGGGGGATAAAAAGTGGAACTGCTGTATCATGAAGCATGACTCTAGTAGAAACTAACAAATGGTTTTCCAAAGAGATTCTATCATTTTGCAACTCCCACCACCTTGTAGCTTATTTTATACCTAATAGTTTTTAACCTCTTACTCCCCTATTCTTACTTTGCCCCCTCTTCCCTCTCCCCACTGGTAACCACTAGTTTGTTCTCTATTCCCGTGAGTCTGCTTCTTTTTTGTTCTTTTCACTAGTTTGTTGTATTTTTTATTTTTTTATTTTTTAATACATTATTTTATTTATTTATTTTTGGCTGAGTTGGGTCTTCGTTGCTGCGCGCAGGCTTTCTCTAGTTGCGGCGAACAGGGGCTACTCTTCGTTGTGGTGCGCAGGCTTCTCATTGCAGTGGCTTCTCCTGTTGCGGAGCACAGGCTCTAGGAGAGCAGGCTTCAGTAGTTGTGGCACGGGGGCTCAGTAGTTGTGGCTCACAGGCTCAGTAGTTGTGGCTCGTGGGCTCTAGAGCACAGGCTCAGTAGTTGTGGCGCACGGGCTTAGTTGCTCCGTGGCATGTGGGATCTTCCTGGACCAGGGCTCGAACCTGTGTCCCCTGCATTGGCAGACAGATTCTTAACCACTGCGCCACCAGGGAAGCCCAGCTGTGGTCTTTTTGATGATAGCCATTCTGAGAGGTGTGAGGTGACATCTTATTGTGGTTTTGATTTACATTTCCCTAATGATTAGCAATGTAATTAGCCATCTGTGTGTCTTCCTTGGAAAAATGTGTATTCAGGTCTTCTGCCCACTTGTTAATTGGATTGTTTCTTTTTTTGTTATTGAGTTATATGAGCTGTTTATATATTTTGTATATTAAACCCTTATTGGTCATATCATTTGCAAATATTATCTCCCATTCAGTAGGTTGTCTTTTCATTTTGCTGATGGTTTCCTTTGCTGTACAAAAGTTTTTAAGTTTAATTAGGTCCCATTTGTTTATTTTTACTTTCGTTTCCTTTGTCTGGGGAGACACATTTATGTCAAATGACTTATGTCAAAGAGTATCTTGCCTATGTTTTCTTCTAGGAGTTTTATGTTTTCTGGTCTTATATTTAGGTATTTAATCCATTTTGAGTTTATCTGTGTATACAGTATTAGAGAATATTCTAATTTCATTCCTTTACATGTAGCTGTCAGTTTCCTCAGCGCCACTTATTGAAGAAATGGTCTTTTTTCCATTGTATTGTATATTCTCATACCCTTTGTTGTAGATTAATCAGCCATAAGTGCATGGGTTTACTTCTGGGCTCTCAATTCTGTTTCATTGATCTATATGTCTGTTTTTGTGCCAGTACCATACTAGTTTTTTTTTTAAGATTTATTTATTTTGAATTTTTATTTTTATTTTTTATTTTATTTTTTATTTTTTTTTTTTGGCTGCCTCGGGTCTTAGTTGTGGTATGTGGGATCTTCGTTGAGACATGCAGGATCTTTCACTGTGGCACACAGGCTCTTCAGTGTGGTGTGCAGGTTTCTCTCTAGTTGTGGAGTGAGGGTTTTCTCTTCTCTAGCTGTGGTGCATGGGTTCCAGGGTGTGTGGGCTCTGTAATTTGCAGCACGCAGGCTCTCTAGTTGAGGCACATGAGCTCAATAGTAGTAGTTGTGGCGTGTGGGCTTAGTTGCCCTGCAGCACGTGGGATCTTAGTTCCTTAACCAGGGATTAAACCTGTGTCCCCTGCATTGTAAGGTGGATTCCACTGGACCACCAGGGAAGTCCCCATACTGTTTTGATTACTGTCACTTTGTAGTATAGTCTGAATACAGGGAGTCTGATTCCTCCAGCTCTGTTCCTCTTAAGATTGTTTTGGCTATTTGGGGTCTTTTGTGTTTCCATACAGATTTTAAAATTATTTGCTATAGTTCTGTGAAAAATACCATTGGTATTTTGAAAGAAATTGCATTGAATCTATAGACTGTGTTGGGTATACGGTCATTTTGACAATACTGATTCTTCCAATTCAAGAACATGGTATACCTGTCCATCTATTTATGTGGGCTTCAATTTGTTTCATTAGCATCTTATAGTTTTTGGAGTACAGGTCTTTTGCCTCTTTAGGTAGGCTTATTTCTAGGTATTTTATTCTTTTAGATGTGATGGTAAATGGGACTGTTTCCTTAAGTTCTCTTTCTGATAGTTCGTTGTTAGTGTATAGAAACGCAACAGATTTCTGTGTATTAATTTTGTATCCAGCAACTTTACTGAATTTATTGATGAGCTCTAGTAGCTTTCTGGTGGCATCTTTAGGATTTTCTATGTGTAGTATCATGTCATCTGCAACACTAACAGTTCTTTTCTTGATTATAGCTATATCAGAAACTTCCAATTTATTGAAGAAGTTATGTACTTTGTGTTCTCAGCGTTTATTTTTTTTATTTTTAAGGACTTCACAACTTGTTGTTGGGAGATTATAAAGAATCTTTATATAAAGTGTGAGATATTAGAATAGAGAAATTACATAACATTTTCTTTCTTTCTTTCTTTCTTTCTTTCTTTCTTTCTTTCTTTCTTTCTTTCTTTCTTTCTTTTTGTTTTTTGCCATGCTGCATGGCTTGCAGAATCTTAGTTCCCCAACTAGGGATCGAACCTGGGCTCTTGCAGTGAAAGCACTGAGTCCTAACCGCTGGACCGCCAGGGAATTCCCAACATTTTCTATTTTAATAATACTCTAATGTACTTTAACTATAACACCAAAAAAAGCATCAACACAAGCTATAAAATCAGAAGAACTCTGTATATAATTCTAAATAAAACAGTGATTAGCATGGTCAAACCCTTTCCTTCTTTATTAGCCTTTTCAAATATTAATTAATAAATCTTAGGAGCAACACTTTTAGGGATCATTCATAAATATTAGCATGTTACCTAAATGGGTCCTTAAGTTTCTTGAAAACTAAGTAACTGCAAAGAAAAATTAATTTTGAAACAATTAAAATATGGTACAAAGCATTTGGAATCATCTGGGCTCTGAATGAGAATCAGAATTTTACCCTCTCACCTTCATGCCATTTTCACAGCTGAGAAGTGCTCATTTTCCTTGTACTCTAGCATGGAATCATCTGGATTTTTAAAATGGGATCAGCGGGCAATGGAGAATCAGTAACAGTAATGATGAAGTATTTATGGAACACTGAGTCTCTTCTCATCTTGTTTATATCACGTTTTATGGTTAGACTGTTTAGTTCAGCTGGCTATATCCAGTCTCATGGTCCAAGACTAGCTAGGGGATAAGAATGGCCAGGCTGTGCTCTCTAGAAGGCCAACTTCACAGTCCCATGGCAGTAGGACTTGAGAAATATTTGTTCAAACTGCATTCTGTTCAGTTCTGTGGATCCACTGGATCTGCCAATGGCTTTAGAATCATTTTTTTCATGGTCATACTTCTAGTTGTGGAGATGATTATTATCTTCCACTTTTCTTAAGATTAGGCAAATGAAACAGAGGAAAGCAAAGTTACTTTTCTATGAGCTAAGGCACATAATGGGATAAGTATTAATTCAGATTTACTGCTTTAGGAAAGGAGGCTGTCGTTCATCTATTAAGCAGAATTCACATATACTGTGCATTCCTACCATATTTTTGTTCTCATTCTGTCTTTTGTTGTTGTTGTTGTTGTTGCGGTACGCAGGCCTCTCACTGTTGTGGCCTCTCCCGTTGCGGAGCACAGGCTCCGGACGCGCAGGCTCAGCGGCCATGGCTCACGGGCCCAGCCGCTCCGCGGCATGTGGGATCTTCCCAGACCGGGGCACGAACCCGTGTCCCCTGCATCGGCAGGCGGACTCTCAACCACTGCGCCGCCAGGGAAGCCCCTCATTCTGTCTTTTGAAACAATTAGTCCATTGCCTCTCCAACTCATTCAGATTCATTCTGTAGCAGTCATGGTTGTGATCTGTATTTACTTAAAGCCAAGAATTTATTACTCTTCTAACCTAATACATATGTAGACAATAGATTATATATACTCCATCTGGTAGTCTATGAATAATGCTTTTAAACAACAAGTTTTTTTTAATATTTGATGGCTGAACTCATAGAAACATAACTTGAAATGATAACCCTTTCCTCTATTAATCCATAAGTTTTTCCCTGGTTCATTGGGGTTGTAGGTTTTAACACATAACTGTTTATATTCTTCCCATTCACCAAATTTAAAAAGAAAAAGAAATCACTTCCCAAGTGAAATGCAAAACATGTTGAATTACATACTTACAATAAACATCTTATAAGGTACCTGCTCCTTAGAATTATTGTTAGAATCTTAATCAAAAACAAAATCCCAATGGATAAACAGCAAGGTCCTACTGTATAGCACAGAGAACTGTATTTGATATCCTACGATAGGACTTCCCTGGTGGCACAGTGGTTAAGAATCCGCCTGCCAATTCAGGGGACACGGGTTCAATCTCTGGTCTGGGAAGATACCACATGCCACAGAGCAACTAGACCCGTGCGCCACAACTACTGAGCCTGTGCTCTGGAGCCCTCAAGCCACAACTACTGAGCCCACGCACCACAACTACTGAAGCCCGCACACCCTAGAGCCCACGCACTGCAACTGCTGAAGCCCAAGCGCTCTAGCGCCCACGTGCTGCAACTGCTAAGCCCACATGCTGCAACTACTAAGGCTCGCGTGCCTAGAGCCCATGCTCCACAGCAAGAGAAGCCACCGCAATGAGAAGCCCGTGCACTGCAACAAAGAGTAACCCCTCACTCGCTGCAACTAGAGAAAGCCCACGCATAGCAATGAAGACCCAAAGCAGCCAAAAAAAAGAGAAATATATATATATATCCTATAATAAACCATAATGGAAAAGAATATTTTAAAAAGAATATATATATATATATGTATAACTGAATCACTTTGCTGTACAGCAGAAATTAACAAAACATTATAAATCAACTATACTTCAATAAAAACAAATTGATTAAAAAAAAAAAGTCCCAGCCCAGGCTTTGCAAATATGGGCAGCACCATAGGCAATTCTTTGGAATGTTAAAGATTTTGCAGCTTGGTATTTTTTCGTTACCCTTTCCTAGGAAACATACAAGAAAAAAATTTTTTTCAAGCTTAAGAGAAGGGTCCAATGAGTTAGTTGTTTAAACTTCCCTCCTGTTTCCTGAACTGAGGGGCAGGAGGGAGCAGCTTACAAGGAGAAGTTCTAGTAGGGCAGGATGTGGGGTGAACAATTGTTTGCAGACTCTGCTTTCAGCAGGGACCGTGGTGTTCACTGACTTTGCCTTCCTGAATGTCTGCACACGTGCTCATGGTATTCGAGGTTTGGGGGCGATCAAACAAACGTGAAGTATTTTCTTGCATGATTGCATTCCTTTTTCACTACCTTGATAAAGCACTATCACCATAATTGATAACCTACAAAATGTGTTATGAAATGTGACCCTGTTTCACTGGCATTGCACCCAAGGTCACACTCCAATCCCAGGTCACTTACAAGAAGAGAAGCACCACCATTCAGGTTTACAGCTGGTGTGTACACCCCAACCCATCTTCCCACAGCAGGTCACCAACAAACACGCTCCATCCTTAGGATAAATCACAGATGTTACACATGGCCCACAAAGCCCTGAATGGCGTGGCCCCTGCCTGCCTCCAGCTTCAACTCATACCCATCTCTGCTTCACACACACCACATGACAACCACGCCAGCTTGCTTTCAGTTTCCCGAAAGAGCCAAGCTTCCCCCACGGGATCTTCGATGTTCCTTCAGCCCAGGACACTTCCCATGTCCTCAGCACTCATCTTGCACTCCTCACACACACAGGCACATGTACACATGCACACACACACTCTGCTAACTCCAAGTCCAGGCTTCAGCTCTTAGCTGAATGTCATTTACTCAAAATAGGGCCTTCCCCACCCCCCAAATCTAAATTAGGTTCTCCTATAACAATGCCTCACAAAGTATCCTATACTTCTTTTGTAACACATATCACTGTTTGAAAATATATATTTACTTTTGTGGCTTGCTTTGAAAGTTTTCTCCTTGCTAGACTAATAGCAAATTCCATCAAGGTAATCTGGTTTAAGTCTCAACTACCACTGTAGTCCTGGTAACTAGCATGAGCAAACAATAAATAAATATTCATTGAAAGAAATAACTTTACTTCTAAATTAACATGCCAGGAGGAAAGGTCTCAGACATTTGGCCAACCATTTTCCAGATTCTGGATCCCTGCCCTATGATGAGTTTTTTAAAAGGGCCAGAATGTGTCTTTTAATTGTCGCTGAGCCACTCATGCCCAGAGATTGCTATGCAGCCTTGGTCACTCAGCCATTCTTCAGAAAAACAACTAGCTCATTCTCTGCCTAGTTCTAGCAAGAGAAGGCTAAGTACAGGTGGACACAAATAGTCAGACACTATTTGTACCCTTCGCTTTGTTCTCCATACAGATTGTACACTTTATCCACCTTCTTCTGGACATCTTCCTCTGATTGCACAGTTAGAAGGCGTTAAAGCAATCCTGATAACTGTTTTTATGTCTTCAACTGTTGTTGGGTGGAGTTAAGGAATTTTATCTTTCAAAATGCCTCAAATCAAATGTTGTTAAGCCTGAACTTCAAGGAAACCACATCATATAAGTGCCAAGTCCAATCGCTTATCTACAGAGTTCTCTAACTAAGAAAGCTTAATGCGCATGCTACTGCTTTGTTGAAGGATAGCTGTTGCTTCAAGATCTCCTTATGCAGCCATGGGTCAAGCGATGGCCAAAGCATGTTCAAACTAGCAGTGCCACTGGCCCTGACATTGACCACAGGCAGTCCTATCTCATGCTCTTCTGAAATTTCTGCCCATATCATGACATGAGGAGAATGCCTCTCACTTATCAAGGGAGGTCTCATGAGAGGAACTCGGTGGCCTTCTGTGGGCAGTCATCTGTGGAGATGAGCATGGTCCTGGAGCCACTTGCAATAATAACCCCTAGTCCTGGGCAGGCACTGGGTTGTGTGTGCCCCATCCATAGCTGGCTTCTGACCCATGGTTATAGCCACACCGGAGATACCCCTTAGCATCCTCCAAGACCATGAGCATGACTAGCAGCAGTTAGAAATAACTTACTGTTAGAAATTCTTGCTCTAAGTCAGCTGACTTTACAGTTCTTGGGCCATTTATTTTAAGTGTAGTTCCCTTGCAGTTCCTAATAGGTCTTGGCTATCCATAATTTATGGCTTCTATTTTAAAAGTGCTATCAGAAATCAATAAGAATACAAACACACCTGCTGTTTAAAATGTCCTCACAGCAAATGTCGTCCCGTGCCATGCTATTCTTTTCACAGAGGTGACTAGAACAATGGATGCCCTTCTTACATCAGTTATTTCACTCAGGTTGAGCCACAGCTGAATGAAACATTAGCTAGTATTAAGGATTAACACTCTACCTTGGGACTTCTAACTCAGGATGAATCATGTAAAACATAGGTAGAACTCAGCAGCACTGTAGCACAGTTGAGGTTTCAATATATTAAAGAATGTTTACTGTATAGATTATGTCGGGATATTTTTCCAACTAGCAAATCTCATTTAAGTTACTACCATGCAAGTCACTTTTTGGTACTGTTTGAAGTCTTCAACTATATTACATTTATTTAGTAGTTTAACTTACAATGTTATTGTTTTATTAATGTATGACCAATACCTTCATTAAGTCGTTCAGTAAACATTTATTTAATGCTTCCTACCTGCCAGTCACCATGCCAGGGACTGGTGTTACTGTGATGAATAAGTCTCCATCCCTGCCTTCAGAGTGTCTTCAGTCTACTCCATTTCCATGTTTAAATTCTTCCCTAAACCCTGGAGGATAGGCAGTAGGTCTCACTCATCTCTGTATCCTCAGTGTCCTACCTAGTGCCAAGCACAAAGTAGGTGCACAATAAATGCTTATTGAGTAAATTAATAAATGGATAAATTAATAAATTGATAAACTAATAAATGAATGAATGAATGAAGAAATAGAAACTACTGAACAAGTACTTAAAGATCCAAGCTGCCCAGAGACCACCAGACCAAGAAGTAATATTCATTTTTCTCTCTGAGTTTAGAAAACAGAAGAGATATAGTCTTTGCCACCATTCCTACCATTTGGCTTCCACTCAGCCTCCAGTACCTGCCATTTTCTCATGAACATATTATTTCCCCTTGCTCTTCCATTTGTTCTATATGAGAAAATCATCTAGAGTAGCACAAGGACCAGGGTGTTTAGTTTAAATAAGCAGCTAATAGCTGGGGCTTTCTCTCCTTCCATTTCCCAAAGCAGGTCACATGGTCAGCTCCCATTAGGTTTTGATGTGAGATTCTTCTAATAGGCGCATGTCCCTCTGTGAATTTATTAGACCAAGCCTATGCCCCAGGGGTTCCAGAAATCGGGCACCTCGTGGGAAGCAGAATGTAACACAAAGGTCAGCCAATTCCTTGTGTTCCAAAATTCACTATGTAAATGAACTCCAGATTTGAATGGGGCAACAGACTGATCTGCGATTCTCTACTGACAATGGCCCAGAGTCACCCTTGTCCCACCTATTTTAGGAAGAGCCTGAGTCAGTGACCACTCAGCAGGTTCCCTGAAGACACCAAGGCACCTGGCATTGAACACCATGCCCTGGACACTTCCACAAAGAGACCCAGGAAGAAATCGGGCTTTCTCGGTTTAAACTGTGGGGAAAGTTCTAAGTAATGAAAGAGACTGGTCAGCGTATTGTCACTGCTCTAATACAGGTCATTAGCCTGGGTGTCTTTGTTTCTGCGTGTGATGCAATCACAATTCATGAATCATACTACTTTGAAGACTGTAATAAGTGTGTGGATCAGAAAAATCTTCAAGGGCTCTTTAGTAAAAAGTTGTTCATTGATTTAACCAAAAACTTACCTACAAGGTGACAGACAGCAAATTAGGCAATGAAGGTGAGTGTGGACCAGTTGCTGTCCTGGAGGGGCTCACAATCAAGGAAGGGAATAGCTCCAGATGTATTCAGTGCTGTGGAAGAAATTACATAAACTGTTCTCGGGACACAGAGGTAAGAGCAGCCTCCAGTGTTTCAGAAAAAGGAGACTGTGTAGCTCAGTGTTTAAGAGGACAAGCCCTGGAGACAGATGGCCCTGCCCCACAGCGCACCAGCAAGACTCACAGGGTGTGAAGATTAAATAAGCTAGTACGTGTGAGGCACAGGGTAAACACTCAACAATTGTAACTCCTCTCCCCCAACGAAGGCACCTGACTTGTTCTACCCATTGCTATTTGAAACACTGTCTTTGCTTGGTGTGTACCTCCATCTTTTCCCTCATCATTGAATATTCATTCCCCTCATCCAAATCTTATTAAAAATCTAAATATATATTGCTGTTGTGTATTAGCTGCTAATACTTATTCCTAAGACTAATGAGGATATTTTCTTCCCCACCCGCCAGAAAAGGTCAGGCTTGAAAGAACCTTGTTCCCAAGGGCACAGCCAACTGAAAGGGGCCCCAAGTGCAACACCAGGGAGTCCTCAAGTTCCCCAGCATCTAGGTAACCAGTTTTTTCGGTACGCGCAGGTATACCCTTGAGCCCCAGGAGAGACAGAGGGACTCCAACTGACAAATTTTAAGGCAGGACCACAAGCAGTTCTGAAGACATATTTAAACCCAAAGTCATCCTTGGACTGCATTTTGGCAATGGGGGTGGGAATGGGGATGTTTCCCTACTTCCTCATTTTCTGTAGAGTCGGGGGAGATTTCTCAATTCCAGCCGTAGGAGGAGAGAAAGGACTTGGGAGCACTTCTGGACTTCCTTGACCCCCTTTCACTCCTCCCCAAGCAAGGAGACATGATATCTCTGACTGGTGACATGGGGAAGAAGGATCAGAAATTATCTTCAGTCCCTTTTCCTCTGTTTTGGATGGCCTGGTCTCAGGATGTTATGGGTTGCATTGTGTCCTCCTAAAAAGGATATGTTGAAGCCCTGACCCCCAGTACCTCAGAATGGGACCTTATTTGGAAAGAGGGTTTTTACCGAGGTAATCAAGTTAAAATGAGGTCATGGGACTAACCTGGCAGTACAGTGGTTAAGAATCCATGCTTCCACTGCATGGGACACAGGTTCGATCCCTGGTCGGGGAACAAAGATCCCGCAAGCCGCACAGCACAGCCAAAAAAAAAGAAGAAAAAAAAATGATGTCATTTGTGTGGTCTCTAATCCAATATGACTGATGTCTTTATAAAAAAGGGAAAATTTAGACATAGAGACAGACACACATGGAGGGAAGGCTGTGTGAGAACAGACGGGAAGAATGCCATGTGATGATGAAGGCAGAGATGGGAATTATGCTGCCACAAGCCAAGGAACATCTGGGGCTAGAGAAACTGGAAGAAGCTAGGAAGGATCCTTCCCCTACAGGTTTCAGAGGGAGCATGGCCCTGCTGATACCTTGATTTCAGACTTCTAGACTCCAGAACTGTGAGACAGTAAATTTCTGTCGTTCTAAGCCACCTAGTTTGTGGTACTTTGTTAGAGCAGCCCTAACAAACTAATACACAAGACAAACACTTACTTTGTTCACTCTGCTGTAATTACCTGACCCTACCAAGAAAGCCTGCATATCCATCTCTGCCTGTGATTGAGAGGCTGGAATCAAATGGGGGTGCAGTGGGTTAGGTGGTGAGTCCTATTAACAAACGTAATAGCAAAGCTTCCTCCAAACAGCTTTTATTGGTAGCAAAGCCAATAGTTTGATGACATCTTATTTCTGATTTTTTTCTGAATCTGAATTAGGGAGAGAGGCCTGATTTTCTGACCAAAACTCCAAATTTAGGCTGAGATACATAGTTTATATGTATTAACTCATATAACCTTCACAATAGCCCTATAAGAGTATGTCTTACTATTACGCCCATTTTACAGATGAGACAGTTTAGGCAAGTAACTTGCTTAGGTCAGGTAACTTACCCAAGGACAATGAATGCTGAGGATTGGGTTGTAGGCAGCTTGGAGCCAGAGTCTGTCCTTGCTGCCTCTGCAAGGGCTACCTTCCAAGGATCAAGTCCTTAAATGATCCCATTAAAAGGATCCCATGGCCAAATATATGAAGAGAATCCTGGGTGAAAAAAGTAAACTTTTCTTTAATTTCTCCTGATCTTCTCAGAGCCTTTACAATGCCAATGTGCCTCGTGAATCTATCAGAATATAGACTGCAGCATTTGACCACAGAGCACTTTTCAAGGAGCATCTTTTGGGACTAATGTGCTGAGGAACACCAGTTTGGGAAACACTGAGAGAATACTTCAGGTGGGAGGTACTCTTTTGTTTGAATACATTTCTAGGATTTTAAAATAATTTCTATATGCCAATGAAAATACTCAGAAATGCCTTCATTTAAATTTTACAGAGAGTTATATAGGTTTACATAGTAAGGCTGGGCCTTGAGATCTGGGGGCTGAAGCTGACACAAATCCAAGCCGTTGTAATATAAGACAGTGGAACTCCTGTAACAGAGGTACAAAGCAGAGCTAGCAGAAGGTAAGGCTCCATCTCTGAGGGAGAAAGGGATGATTTCATGGAGGAGTGGGGCTTTGAGCAGGCCTTAAAGGCTAGGTGGGACTTCAGACAGTCATTTTGGATTAACTACTTGAGGCCTAAATTTTTTTTTTTTTTTTTTTTGCAGTACGCGGGCCTCTCACTGTTGTGGCCTCTCCCGTTGCGGAGCACAGGCTCCGGACGCGCAGGCTCAGCAGCCATGGCTCACGGGCCCAGCCGCTCCACGGCATGTGGGATCTTCCCGGACCGGGGCACGAACCCGTGTCCCCTGCATCGGCAGGCGGACTCTCAACCACTGCACCACCAGGGAAGCCCTTGAGGCCTAAATTGGTTCTGCTCCAGGATGGAGTCAGAAACCCTGGTGACTCTCGAGGGAAGTTAAGGTCTGAGTTTGTACAGGGAGCATTATTCCCATAGCTAAGCAGAGATCACAGATTGGTAGCCCCTGGGAAAAACGCGAGCAGCAGACTCTTGTTTGGCCAGCACAGAGCGGCTGGTGGTGTGTGGATGTATATGTGTACGTGTGGGTTTGACTTAATCCGTGTACTCTTGGGTCTCACTCTCACTCCCATTTTACTCACTTGTCTGGTCCCTGAAGACATCTGAGTGTTGTCCTCCAGGCTAGTGTAGCCACACGCCACAGCTAAAGGGTGTGGAGCCTTTACTGCTCTATCAGCATTTCAGTAGACGGACAGTATCATGGAAGACGTCGGGGAGCTAGGTCCCTGATGGGGAACGCTTATGAAATATCCATCTGGAAGTGGTTGGCTGATTCTTCCCAAGTTAGCTACCACAACTTCCCTCCAAAATGAATCCCCACTCCAGGGCGGTGGCATATGTCTGCACACTAGCCCTGCCTCTAACATTCGAGTTCAGTAATTTTTATAATGAATGACATTACATTAAACCCGGCAGACCTGTCATCCTCTTAAACATGCTGTAAAAGAAGAAGCATAGGATGTCAAATAATGTAAAATACAATCTTTAAAAATCATTAGATAGGGCTTCCCTGGTGGCGCAGTGGTTGAGAGTCCGCCTGCCAATGCAGGGGACACGGGTTCGTGCCCCAGTCCGGGAAGATCCCACATGCCGCGGAGTGGCTGGGCCCGTGAGCCATGGCTGCTGAGCCTGCGCGTCCGGACCCTGTGCTCCGCAACGGGAGAGGCCACAACAGTGAGAGGCCCGCGTACTGAAAAAAAAAAAAAAAAATCATTAGATAATGATCTACAGGTCATTTTCCTTAGGAACTTTTTATGTTTATCTTAAAATCTCTCAAAGTTCTGGTTGTTCTTCTGTACTAGTATGGTTGTTTCATTAATGCTCAGAAAGTAAACACTGTATGTTTACAATATATTGTTACGGTTATAAGCACTTGAGTGCAATAAAATTTATCCCTACCTTCAGCACCCTCAGTGGAGGTGTGACCACAAAAACCATCCTATGCCTCTTTATAATTATGGTATACAGGGTCTGCATAAAGATACAACAGAAACTTTTGTGAGCCTCTTTTCACCTTTCCTTCCCAATGGGGGCAGAAAGAAGAAATCACTCTCCTGACTTCCCCAAATCGAATTTAGACCTCACAGCTTTAAGCTATGCCACAAACAGAACTGGATTTTTCTTTCCTCTTTGCACAGGTCCTAATGAGGACTCTGTGATTCTGAGAGATCACAGGATTCTGCAGAGTAGCGCCACAAAAATGCCCTAACTGCATGCTTCTCAGCTTCCCCTCTAGGCTTTCCTCTCTCCATACGGGCTGGGTGGTGGTAAGACCTGGGCCGAGCAGTGTGCCAGTCGGCTTGCTCACAGACTGGTGAGACACTGCTCTCCATTGGCAGAAATCCTGTCTCTGCCCTCCTCTCCCAGGGCACTAAACTGCACTAATGCTACTGGGCTGAGAGAAGCCATAGTTTAAATGTTTACAAGCGAATGGAAAGCAACGTGTTGGAAAGGGTGTGTGGGGCAGGAAACTTTCCTTTCCATTATAAACCCTGCACTATTTGATTTGGTAACTAAGTATTCTCACTTTAATTTAAAAATATTTAGATCCAGGGAATTCCCTGGCAGTCCAGTGGTTAGGACTCCTGAGCTTCCACTGTAAGGGGCGTGGGTTCAATCCCTAGTTGGGGAATTAAGATCCTGTGTGTCGCGAGTTAAAAAAAAAAACAATTTAGATCCACCCTAAATTGTTTGAGCTGCTACCCCATCCCTTTGCTCCCCTCGGCCAGCAAAGCTTCTTGAAAGAGCCGTCCGCACTTCCTATCTCTTTTAAACCTCCTGTACGATATATTTTATGTATTTAATTTTTAATTGAGGTATAGTTGCTTCACAACATTATATAAGTTTCAGGTATACAACACATCGCTTCACAACTTTTAAAGGTTATACTCCATTTACAGTTACTATAAAATATTGGCTATATTCTGCTGTATAATACATCCTTGTAGTTTGTTTATTTTATACACAGTAGTTTGTATCTTGTAATCCCCTACCCCTATCTTGTCCCTCTTCCCCTCCCCCCTCCCCACTGGTAACCACTAGTTTATTCTCTATATCTGTGAGTCTGTCTCTTTTTTGTTATATTCACTAGTTTGTTGTATTTTTTAGAGTCCACATGTAAGTGAGATCATACAGCATTTGTCCCATACAATATACATTTTTTAGTTTTTTTATTGAAGTATACATACAATATATTTTGAAAAGTTTTGTGTATCTGATTTTTGTCCAATATATGCAAATAAGTTTTAAATATTCAGCTAGTACTAAAAGCCTCTAGTGAAAACCACACTCCCTTGCCCAGTCTACAGTCTTGCTCCGCACCCCACTCACTCCCAGTGGAAACCACTTTCAACTTTTATTCTCCTTCTACTAGTAATTATTGACACATTTTTATAGGATTATACTGCTATTTCTTGAGCTATTTTAAACATTTCCTAAACACCTCCTGTTTCAGAAGTTAAACTATGTTATATCTCACACACACACACGCACACACACACACACAACTTCCCTTTCCTTCTTCATCTGCTTCATGTAACTTTATAATTTTTGGCTAAGTAAGCCATCATTTACATTACTATGCCCTGTAACAATTCCCTCTTTAACCCAAGATGCATGTTATGAATATTTCCTTTTCATACAACATTTTGTTTTTCCTGGAGTTGAAATTGCCTTGCTTAGCTTCCCATGTGCTTATCATTTATTTTTTTCTAAATGTTTCAATAGACTTGCTGAACCTTTACCAATAGTTTTTCTCAAATGTTTGAACAAATCAGTTCCATTTTTCGTTTGGTGCCCTTCCTCCAAAAGCCCCCTATCTTCGGTTCTAGGCCCTCTAGAAAAGTCTGGTGCGTGTCTCTCTTTTCACTATTCTCCTCTCTTGGAATTGCTTGTATTAATCAAGGTGGGATAACTGCCATTTAAACCAGATCCCAAATGTATAAAAAGGCACACTATCAGTGTTTATTTCTTATTCACTGATATGGACTGAATTGTGTCCCCCACTAAATTAATATGTCAGAGCTCTAACCCCAATGTGACTGTATTTGGAGATAGGGTTTTTAGGAGGTAATTAAATGAGGTGGGACTTCCCTGGTGACACAGTGGTTAAGAATCCGTCTGCCAATGCAGGGGACACGGGTTCAATCCCTGGTCCAGGAAGATCCCACATGCCGCAAAGCAACTAAGCCCGTGTGCCACAACTACTAAGCCTGCGCTCTAGAGCCCGCGAGCCACAACTACTGAGCCGATGCGCCTAGAGGCTGTGCTCCACAACAAGAGAAACCACTGCAATGAGAAGCCCGCGCACCGCAACAAAAAGAGTAGCCCCCGCTCGCTGCAAGTAGAGAAAGTCCGTGCGCAGCAACAAAGACCCAACCCAGCCAAAAATAAATTAATTAATTACTTTTTTAAAAAAAAGATTAAATGAGGTAATAAATGCAATAGGATTGTTGGCCTTATAAGAAGAGGAAGAGAGCAGCTGTCTGCAAGTCCGAAAGAGGGCGCTCATCAGACACTGTACCTTCCAGTGATCTTGGACTTCCCAGCCTTCAGAACTGTGAGAAATGTGTCTGTTGTTTAAGCCACCCAGTCTATGATACTTTGTTGTAGTAGTCTGAGCAGACTAAGACAGCACCTTTTTATTGTATGATTCTGAAAGTACCAGTATCTGTCAGTCTTTTTGTGTGTGGAGTTTAAAGTCTCCAATCTACTCTCCAATCTGTTGACAGAATTCTGGGAGTCGAGCAGGAGAAGGGAGTCTAAGAATTATAATTCAGTTTGAAAATTTTCACTTAATCCCCACACTTATAACTCCATGCCTTATTTACTCTTCTATCTAGAAGAGAATAGGGAGCCACCAAAGTGTTGCCAGCCAGGAAAGATAAGATCAAATATGCTGGTAGGTCTGGGGCTCAGAGAATTATGAACAGCAGCAAGCAGCTTACTCGGGACACAGATGACCCTTGCTCAACAAACAGTGGACTCATCCTACCTCCCCAAGGGTACCTCCAGTAATTCCCTATGGTAGTGTTTTCCAGAATGGGGCATGACTATCACTGGGGGCTCTAGGGATAATTTTAGCAGCATGTAACCAAATATTTTTCAAAGATTAACATTTATTTCAATGGGAATTCCAAAATAAAACTTGCATTCAAAACCCATGGAAAAAAAATAATAACTCCATGCCTTGTTCTATCCTTGTCTTAGACCTGGTGTCCCAAAGTCGAGTGTCTCTTTCTGATCCAGTTTCTCCAGAGCATAAAACTCTTTGGGCAGGCTGGAGGTACATGGAGTTGTAGTCCTCTGGGTAGGTCATGTAAGGAAGGGAATCAGTGAGCTCAACTATTCTATAAAAATTTTCAACCACCATCCCTTTTTCTATCCAGGCATATTACCTTTACCTTCTGTAGTACCTGCTGGATCCAAGTGCAGAACATCTAAAGAGTTCTACATGGCACACTGACTTGTTCATCATTAAAACTCCTCAATTCTGCCACTGTCCCCAGGCACATAGGCATATATCCCCCTGCTCTGCTAAGTTAAGTCGGCATCTACTTCTTCACATCTTCCAAAAATGTATTGACATTGCTGATCTGTTGCTGTCTCCTTTCCTATTAGTTCTGACCCTGTGAGTTATTATCCCTTGTTATCCTTTGTTCTTATTTGGTGGAGTTATATTAAAGTACAGTCCTCCAGTATATCCTCAAGCCACTTTTTTTTTTAAAGAATCAATTTTATTTATTATATTTATTTTTTGGTTGCGTTGGGTCTTCGTTGCTGCACACGGGCTTTCTGTAGTTGTGGCAAGCGGGGACTACTCTTCGTTGCGGTGCGCAGCCTTCTCATTGTGGTAGCTTCTCTTGTTGCAGAGCACGGGCTCTAGGCGCACGGGCTTCAGTAGTTGTGGCACGTGGGCTCAGTAGTTGTGGCTCACGGGCTCTAGAGTGCAGGCTCAGTAGTTGTGGCCCATGGGCTTAGTTGCTCCGTGGCATGTGGGGTCTTCCTGGACCAGGGCTTGAACCTGTGTCCCCTGCATTGGCAGGTGGATTCTTAACCACTGCACCACCAGGGAAGTCCCCCGTCAAGCCACTGTGGCAAATCCCACCTCAGCTTCCATCTTCCCAGAAACCGTTCCTACCTAGGTGAGCAAAGATCTCCTTTGTTGCCAATATAATGGAGGATTTTCTAGGCTTATCTCACCCAGCTACACAGGAGGAGATGACATTGTTGACTCCTCTTTCCTTCACACAGTACTCCCCCAACCCCGTCCCACCCAGGCATCTCCTGGTTTTTCTCCTACATTACTGGTTCTAAATATCTGCCTTCTTTTATTGGTTTCTCCATCTCTACCTGATGTCAAAATGTTGACACTTCCTGGGTCTTAAAATTGGAATGTCTCTTCCCTAGTCATGTCTTTACCTTGGGTAAATTTATTCATTCTCATATTTTTAACTAATTTATCACAGATGAATACTTCCAGACCTAACCTCTCCTCTGAGGTCTAGACTCATCTATCCAACCATCTATTTGACATTTCTTAGACATCGAATAATTATTTTTAGTTGTATTTAACCATACTCATAGTAACCAATATTTATTGGGCACTTACTATGTACCATGGAATATTCTAGGTTCTTGGGATATATTAGTATCATATTTCTCTCCTTCGTGATGCTTATGCTCCAACGAGAGGAAATGAAGATTAACAATTGACCTTATAAAAGAATCATAGTATAGGGAATTCCCTGGCAGTCCCATGGTTAGGACTCCGTGCTCTCACTGCCGAGGGCCCGGGTTCAATCCCTGGTTCGTGAATTAAGATCCCACAAGCCATGCAGCGTGGCCAAAAAAAAAAAAAAAAAGGTCATAGTATAATAGAAGGTGATGAAACAGAAGTGCTATGTAAAAAGAGAAAGTAGAGTGCTAGGGATGGAAGAGCAGTCGTGGTTTTAAATAGGGTGATCAGCGTAGACCTTACCAAGATGCTGAAATCTGGGCAAAGGCTTAGAGGTGAGGTCAGTGAGATAGTTAAGATATCTGTAGGAAGAGCATTCCAGGAAAAAAAAAAAAAAGAGACACTACAAAGATCCTGAGGTGGGAGTGTACCTGGTATGTTCATGGGACAGCAAGGAGAACAGTGCAGCTGGAAGGGAATGAGCAAGGACGTGTGTAGAAGACGAGGCCATGACTCTGGCTTTTACTCGGAGCTGGATGTGGCGTCATTGGATGGCTTTGAGTACAATTCAAAAAGATCCTCTTGCTGCTGCACTGTGAAAAGATACTGTAATGGAGTATGAGTAGAACAAGGGAGATCAGGTAGGACCCTTGTGCAGAAATTTCAAACTTAACATGTACAACATTGAATTAAAAAAATTTTTCCCCTAAATCTCTTCTTCCCTATGTCAATAACAGGCTCCACCCAGAAGCTAAAGCCACACATCTAGGGATCACGCTTGTTTCTTCCTTTTCTATCGCCTTCTTCTCCTTAAATCCATTAACAAGTCCTATCCCTTATCCATGAACTCCTCTCCATCACCAAGCCATTATCCCTGATCAACAACCATTGTCTCTTGTCTCTTAACAAAAGACAGCAGCCAAGTCAAATAAGGTTCTAGCCTCAGCTTCCTGACAATTACCGCCAGCTGCATCTTCTGATAATGAGGGAGATCCCTCACTCACTTAGAGATCCTCTTGCCTTCATATCCCCCAAGTCATCATTCTCCCTCCATTCTCCAAAAAGTAAAATGTTTTCCATTAATTATTCAAATTTTTTCTGTTTTATTAAAAGGAAAAACCTGCTGAGATGATTTTTTAAAACAAGTCAGTGTCATAGAAACCATCAAAACAATTCAGAAATCAGAAGAAACAGCAATAAAATTTTCCATTTGGGGAAGGGAGAAAAACACAACTACAAAAGCATTCCTTTGCTTTTTTCTCTCTGCCACCCAAGTCCTATTTGTACTTGACAAGGCCAAATTAAACTTTTTTTTTGCCTTGTTAGGAACTGCAAGGACTTTTTCATTCTTCTCTTTTTCTCAGACAACAGCAGTCCTCTTCCAAGACACCAGACTGACTTCAATTTTTCACCATAATCCCACCGGATTTCCCTCCCTGTTTTCTCTGGAGAATGTCATTTGAGTATATATTGCAGTGTTAAAAAGGAAATTTTAGTTGAATGTTTTTTGGGGTTTTTTTTGTGGTACGCGGGCCTCTCACTGTTGTGGCCTCTCCTGTTGCAGAGCACAGGCTCCGGACGGGCAGGCTCACCGGCCGTGGCTCACGTGCCTAGCTGCTCCGTGGCAAATGGGATCCTCTCAGACCGGGGCACGAACCCCATATCCCCTGCATCGGCAGGCGGACTCTCAACCACTGCGCCACCAGGGAAGCCCTAGTTGAATGTTTTTTAAATCACTGATTACTACTCAGTGAAGTTGAGACACTACAATATAGAAAATGACTTTTTCTTCCAGACATGTTTTCATTTGGTGAGAACTATGCATCTATCTTTCTGTTGTGGGTAATGTGAAGACTTCGTGGGAGGCTGTCTGAAGGACTAACAAATTGCCTAATTAAAGATGGTCTTGGGGAATTCCCTGGTGGTCCAGTGGTTAGGACTCTGCGCTTCCACTGCAGGGGAACCCAGGTTCAATCCCTGGTTAGGGAACTATAATCCCGTGAGCCACATGGTGCGAACAAAAAAAAAAAAAAGCCGTCTCGATTTGCTTTTCTTTATTGACTGTTTCACCTCTTTCCTTAACATTTCTGCTACTTGAAGCATTTCTGCTCATGCAAAGGAAGGACAGTCTAACGGTTAAGAGTGCAGAAGTTCTGAAGCCAGATGCTTAGGTTTAAATCCCAGCCTGGCTACTTCTTCGCTGTGTGACCACGGGCAGGTCACTTAACCTTCATCTCAGTTTCCCCATCCTACTGACATAAGATTGAGATATGCCCAGCACATTCTAAGTGCAATGTAAGTGCTAGCTACAACTAAGGGCTAGGTATACATTTGTTGCCAGGGATCAAATGATAGACGAGAGCAATGCCATCTTGCCCTATGGAGCTTTCTAGCTGTAGGACTTAAGCAAATGACTTAACATGAGCCTCGGTTTAATTATTTGTAATCAAGTGTTTCCCTCACAGGATTCTTACGGGAATCACATGAGATATGCCAAGGAAAATGCTTAATAGGGTGTGGTGAATATTAAACACTCAACAGGAGCTAATACTGTACAGCAAGACAGGCAGATCATTAAACAGCCTAAGAGATGCAATAACTTATAATAGAAGTTTAGAATGCTATAGGAGCGCCCCCTAGGATATCGAAAGTGAGTCCTAAAAAATAAGGAGGAGTTCGCCAGAATAAAAAGAGGAAGAGAGTTCCCAGAAGAGGAAGCCAGAGAGCTTCACCGGTTTAAACAAACTAGAAGTTTAATGTAGTAAAGAATGGAAGCCGGGAGTGGCAGGCAGAAATCAAGTCATTAATAGAGCTTTTCAGCTATACTCAAAGTTGACCGTATCCTGAAAAATGGGAGAAATGAGAAGCCAGGTAATGGGCTCAAATAGGGGGTGATAAAACCAGAATGGCACTTTAGAATGAGCCTGATGTCTGCAGACTAGGGAATGGAAGGGAGGGGGTCAGGAGGCAGGACGCCCTTTGGGAAGCTGCTGCAGTTTCTAGGTTCTAAGTGAGGGCTGGAAGGTGGTGAACTGGGACAGGGTAGTGACAATGGGAATGGAGAGACCTGGTGTCCTTCCTCAATCCTGCTGCTTTGGTGAGCACTTCATGTCTTCAGTCTGAAGTCTTCTTTCCTATGTAGATCCCACTGTGACTTTCTCACCTCCTCTCACCTACTGCAGTGAGGGGTGTTATTGTCCTCCTGAAACTTCCCCAAACATCCTGCCCCAGCAGCAGGCACTGGAGGAGAGCTCACCAGCTTAGCTGGTTTGAGTGTTGATTTCCTCCCACAAAGAGAACAATTCTTAATCAAATATTGCTTGAGGCCCCCTATCATTTGTTTTACATGCTGCCATGTGGAGCTGCCCCCAGGTATGTCATATGACCACAGTGTCGCCAAGATGATTAGGACTGCAGTTTTCCAGCTGGAAAGGTAATATTTACCTCACCAGGAGGAGAAGTGAAACTACTTCTTCATATAATAAAATAATGACTTACAAACTTCTTCACCACCTGACCATACTGTATCCAACTATTTATAAATAATTCCTTGGAAATGACTTGGGTGTTGGGCAGTGGGGAGGGTAAATTAGCTCTTTTATGGGCTTCCCTGGTGGCGCAATGGTTGAGAGTCCGCCTGCTGATGCAGGGGACACGGGTTCGTGCCCTGGTCCGGGAAGATCCCACATGCCGTGGAGCGGCTGGGCCCATGAGCCATGGCCACTGAGCCTGCACGTCCGGAGCCTGTGCTCCACAACGGGAGAGGCCACAACAGTGAGAGGCCCGCGTACTGCAAAGAAAAAAAAAATTAGCTCTGTTTTGGGAGCCCAACCCACCCTAATCACCTAATCCACCTTATCCACGGTCAGAGTTCAGTGTAATCCCATATAGAGGTTGTGGGTTGTGATAAGTGAGCAGTAAATATCTAATCAATTGAAGAAGAAATGCCATTTTAGAGGTCATTGGCCTCACTATGCTCCTCCAAAACCATTATGGGATTTGGGTAGGAGGTTAGTTTTATGGTTTGTTTTTGTTTCCTTTGTCATCTTTGCTCAGTAGCAGTCCTGACTGGAATAGCCTCAAGCAAAATTGTAAGGGTGGTGAACTGAGACAGCATTTTCCTCGTTTCACCACTCTTTGCTTTCCTAAACTTCAGTGCCTTCACCTGATACTCTCTTGAAATCAGGAAAAGGTATGAACTAATTTACAATAAGACTAGTGTGTGTGTCTTAGCGTAAGGTGGACCCAGTCCCAGGGAAGCAAAGGTGATCTCAGACTCAGAGGGCCTGGAAAATTTGCTGAAAAACATGAATTTAGGATCATGAAGATAATAGGGGGAAGTGCAAGTCAGAACCAGTTCAACTGAAATCAACATCCAGTCTGAGAGCCATGAACCTCAAGTCTTCCTCCCCTGCTCCACTCTGGTCATGCCCCGTGCAACTTTAACTTTTAACTTCACAAACCATCCAACACCGTAACTTCAGATCTTTAACTGCCATGCTGTAGCAAGCTTCACCCCCTGGTACTTATGCAAAATCCCTTAGCCAGAAATAGGTAAAACCATATCACTTGGAACTGTGCCTACTCCAAAATAATAAACTTATAAATCCCTCTCTGAAAACAATGGCCTCAAACCTACACTTCAAGTTCATGGAGACTTCAGTCTTTATCCTTTTTCCCAACCTCAGCCCTTCCTAGTTTTATTTTTATTTATTTATTTATTTATTTATTTATTTATTTATTTTTGGCTGCGTTGTGTCTTTGTTGTGTGTGGGCTTTCTCTAGTTGCGGTGAGCGGGGGCTACTCTTCATTGCAGTGTACGGGCTTCTCATTGCGGTGGCTTCTCTTGTTGCGGAGCACGGGCTCTAGGCACACAGGCTTCAGTAGTTGTGGCTTGCGGGCTCTAGAGCATAGGCTCAGTAGTTGTGGCGCACGGGCTTAGTTGCTCCACGGCATGTGGGATCTTCCCAGACCAGGGCTCAAACCCGTGTCCCCTGCATTGGCAGGTGGATTCTTAACCACTGCACCACCAGGGAAGTCCCCCTTCCTAGTTTTAGAGCCTCTGTAATCTAACCTGAATCCCATTCACTGAACTGAATTTATTAGGTTTCTACTTTATGCCAGACATTGTTCTAGACCAGTTGTTGTCAGCCTTGGCTGTAGACTGGAATCATTCAGAGACCTTTAAAAAAATACCATGCCTGGAACTCACCCAGAGATTCCAATTTAACTGGTTCAAGGTGCAGTTTAGGCATAAGGACTTTCTAAAGCTCTCCGGGTGATTACAATCCACCGTTAAGAGCCGTTGTTCCAGGTACTGGAGATACAGCAACGAACAAGACAAACAAGGCAGAACTCTTATTTTAACAAGTTCAAATTCTGTCCCTCCTCTGATTACCAGCTGCCTCAATTCTCTTGCTAGCTTACCTTTTCTACTATTCTTGCTCTTCCAGGTCATGATCCTAGATAAAACCGTCTAACACTCTCTTTTCTCAAGCCCCCAGGTGTCCTGTCCCAGCTGTGTGAAACATATAACTCTGCTGATTAGCTTCATTACAAATTTATGAGCTCCATTCTCAGTCTGGCTCTCAACATTGGCAAATTTTTACTTATCTTTTGGCAGCTTCCTTTCTCATCTTTGATAGCAAACATTTCAAATCTTTATTTCTCTCTTAAAACCCCATATCAAGATCCTGTCTCTCTCACTCTCAGCAGATAACTCAACCTCTTTTTAACAAAGAAAATAGTAGCCAGAGTGGTGAAATCCTTCAGCATTCTTCCTTCCCACCTTAACAATGCCTTCCTTTTCTCCCCCTTGTATCTGTAATTTCTCTCTACAGCCAGACCCTTCTCTACTTCTTACAAATGTCCTCAAGCATCTGCCTATTAAACCTACACAGAGGGACTTTCCTGGTTGTCCACTATGTAAGACTCCATGCTCCCAATGCAGGGGGCCCAGGTTTGATCCCTGGTCAGGGAACTAGACCCCACATGCATGCCACAACAAAGATCCCACATGCCGTAACTAAGACCCGGCACAGGCCAAAATAAATAAGCAAAATAAATAATTTTTTAAAAACCTGCTTAGAATCAGTCTGTTTGCTCTCTCTCCTTTCACTGACATATATATCTGGACAGACTTCTCTACACTCACAGCTTCCACCTCCATTTCTCCACTTAGTCCTCGTGAATTGCAGTTTGACTTCCACTGCTATCACTATGCAGCTGTGCTTTCCAAACTTTTCCATGTCACAGCAGCCAGAGAAAATTACTATATTTATTTGGTATCCTGAGAACAACATCAAAGTCAATCTAGCTCCTCCCGGCCATGTCAGGAACTTAAGGGGTTAAGTTTTCAGCCCCCCTTGCAATCATTCATGCCTCACCAGCCTACCTTGGCATACCAGGGGGGAGGCTCTCTTCCACTGCAACTGGTCTGGCAAAGGACACCAGTGACCTAACTGACAAATGCAGTGTCCACTTCTCTGTCCTCATCCGTTCTATAGCACAGTTTATTGAACATGGAGATCCTATTTAAAATGACCATATTTGGTCAAGATAATGGGGAATTGGAGGCCAGGAAGTAGGTGGAGATGAGAAGAGCAGGCTACTTTCCTTTCCCTGTCTCCTTAATCAAAGCCCAGTTGTAGGGCTTCCCTGGTGGCGCAGTGGTTGAGAGTACTCCTGCCGATGCAGGGGACACGTGTTCGTGCCCCGGTCTGGGAAGATCCCACATGCCGTGGAGCGGCTGGGCCCATGAGCCATGGCCGCTGAGCCTGCACGTCCAGAGCCTGTGCTCCGCAACGGGAGAGGCCACAACAGTGAGAGGCCTGTGTACCGCAAAAAAAAAAAAAAAAAAAAGCCCAGTTGTATAGGAGAATCAACAGGCAATGCCTGGGAATCCATGGTCAGATTACGCGGCCAGAGAAGGTCATTTGCCCCAGGTAAAGGGCCCCAGAGTCTTTTTTTTTTTTTTTTTGGCTGCCTCCCACGGTTTGAGGGATCTTAGTTCCCCAACCAGGGATCGAACCCGTGCCCCCTGCAGTGGAAGCATGGAGTCTTAACCACTGGACCAGTAGGGAAGTCCCAGGGGCCCCAGAGTCTCAACTGACTAAGCAATTGGTAAACTGTGACACTCATGAACATTTTGTGTATTATTGTACCCCTAGAATGCTTTCACAAATTAATTCGAATTCATTGAGATCCTGACCATGGACTATCTGCATATTTCTGAGGAGAGGCCATTTAGGGAGTCTTTGCGTTACAAACCTTAGGATGGTTTTTGTTGTGTGTGTGGTTTAACTTGGGATTGTCCACAGCATCCATGCGTAACTGCTTACCTTACCTTCATGTTGGCTTCATTTTCTCCCAGTTGGCCCTTACTCTAATGGTAAAGTTTGGCCTGACAAAAGAGCATTTTCCCACCAAAATAATAGGGGTAGAATGTTAACAACTTGGCTACATTTAAACTATATAGTACCTAGTTGGTGTGTGGTGGGAGGGGGTTTGGGAGATTGACTGGTTAGGTAAAATTCTAAGGTCATTGGTCTCTTCAATTTGCCCTATTATGCCTGTTGCCAACCAGGCTGAGGATGCTGGAGTTCACTGCCTTAGAAATCCCTTACCATAAACCTACCTGCAGAGACTCCTAAAACTCTGTAGGGATTTGTGCTGGGTATTCTCTATTTGCCCTTCCAGATCCATTCTCACCCATCTCAGCTCTGTTCTGTACCCCTGGACACTAAACCTTTACCAACGGTATCGTCTGGGTTTTCTCACCCTTCAGCTTTGGGTTCGGGTCAGTTACCAGCAGGAAATCCGGGGGCAGGAGGAGAGGGAAGTCAGGATCATTGTTCTCACTCTTTCCCCTCTTGTAAGAGTTCTGCGTGGTTACACTCCTCCCGCTAAGGCCGTAGCTCCCGTCAGGCTGCCCCTTTACACAGAGCTGGCTCTTATCTGCTGCTGGAAACATCTTTCCCCTTCTTTCCCCTTCAGGCCTAGAGTTAGTAATGACTTCCCAATGTCCCTGGGCACTTCATCATTTCTTATTCTGTCTTTGTATTGGCCTCTCTGACTACACCCTTTATAACTAGTCCCTTCGTTAAACTCTTTGTAGTTAAACCCTGTGGGTATATCATCTTTTTCCTGACAAGACCCTAACTGTATGAGCACATGTATAGCTGTATGCCAATGGTTCAGCATTTCAGTGAACATAATTACTATTGTTATTCTATGTTTTCCTCTTAACTTTTTCATTTATTTAGTTATCTACTACTTTAATTCCCTAACATGTTTCAAGGGGTATTATCCTAGTGATGGAGGGACAGGGGGAAGCCAGAAGCTGTTGGCACTAGTAGACACAATTAAAGTGGGTTCTAAAAAGCATGGCATGTCGTCCATGAGTTGGGTTGAAAAACTTTGAAAACAAATGTGAAATAAGTACATTAAGTTTTAAGTTACTTCCAGGTGAAGTATGATCACATTTTCATCAATGTAATTCTGATTTGTTTATCTTATTTTCCCAACTGTATTGAGAACATTTTGAAACCAGGAATATAGGCTATACTTTTGTCTCCCTTATAAAACTCAGTATTTTCCAGAGTAAATACTACAGTACTACATGATCTATAGCTGGTTTAATCTTCAAGTACAGAGGAACCAAGAAAATGAAGGGCCAACTATCAATTGTACTCAGATTTTCAACTGTGTGGAGGGTGGTCACCCCTAACCCTCGAATTGTTCAAGTGTCAACAGTATAATGAAGGAAACCAGACCAGAGGAAGAGAGGGCTAAAAGAAGGACACAATTAATTTATGAGACCTAGCTACAAAAGGGCAAGGGCAACAGAGAATGAAGAATGCCAGGTTGGGTGGGTAGGGGTGATGTAATGTCAAGAAATTAAATGGAAAACAATGGGTTTTAAAAGCACAAAAGAAAACAGAAAGTGGTTTTTTAAAACTATTATAGGCAATTACTTTCTTCTGAATCTTAGAGCATTTGATATTAAATACTGAACGCAGACTAAGGAGTCACCAAAATTTAAGAGGATGTTGTAAAGATATAATAAATGAGTTAATGACATGAAAGTACTCTGGATTCTTTTCAATAACAACATTAGTATAAAAGCAAGATGTTATTTCATGTTAAATTTATAGATTGCATACATGATATACACTCTAATGGCCACTATCTGAAAACACACCTAAGATTAGAAGGGTTGAAGAAACTGGGAAGTCAAAGATTTTCATCGATTACTTCTTATCGTCTATGTCTCTCTATCCCTGACAATATTTAACTACTAGAAAGTTGTAAAGATGATTGAGGTCATCTTTGTAGATGATTGACCTACATGTCTGAGGTCATTGACTGAATACTTTCATATAGAAAGCACAACACAGTGCAATTATTACCCCCCCTTCATTACAGAAAAGGCTTGAATAAACAGGCAGAATTTGTACCTTTCTCGTTCAACATTTTGGTTTGAGCTAACAGCTGAAAAGTCAGGGCTGCATAAAGTTACCATGTCCTTCAGCAGTATCATCCTCCTTCACATTTCAAATTAGGGGGGTAAAAAGTCTGTTTAATTTGCAATTCAAGTCCCATCCCTTTTTTTTTTTCCTCAACATCTTTATTGGAGTATAATTGCTTTACAATGGTGTGTTAGTTTCTGCTTTATAACAAAGTGAATCAGTTATACATATACACATGTTCCCATATCTCTTCCCTCTTTCATCTCCCTCCCTCCCACCCTCCCTATCCCACCCCTCTAGGTGGTCACAAAGCACCGAGCTGATCTCCCTGTGCTATGTGGCTGCTTCCCACTAGCTATCTACGTTTGGTAGTGTATATATGTCCATGCCACTCTCTCACTTTGTCACAGCCTACCCTTCCCCCTCCCCACATCCTCAAGTCCATTCTCTAGTAGGTCTGCATCTCCATTCCCATCTTACCCCTAGATTCTTCATGACCTTCTTTTTTTCTTAGATTCCATATATATGTGTTAGCATACGGTATTTGTTTTTCTCTTTCTGACTTACTTCACTCTGTATGACAGACTCTAGGTCCATCCACCTCACTACAAATAACTCAATTTCGTTTCTTTTTATGGCTGAGTAATATTCCATTGTATATATGTGCCACATCTTCTTTATCCATTCATCCGATGATGGACACTTAGGTTGCTTCCATCTCCTGGCTATTGTAAATAGAGCTGCAGTGAACATTGTGGTACATGACTCTTTTTGATTATGGTTTTCTTAGGCTATATGCCAAGTAGTGGGATTGCTGGGTCATATGGTAGTTCTATTTGTAGTTTTTTAAGGAACCTCCATACTGTTCTCCATAGTGGCTGTATCAATTTACATTCCCACCAGCAGTGCAAGAGTGTTCCCTTTTCTCCACACCCTCTCCAGCATTTACTGTTTCTAGATTTTTTGATGATGGCCATTCTGACCAGTGTGAGATAATATCGCATTGTTGTTTTGATTTGCATTTCTCTAATGATTAATGATGTTGAGCATTCTTTCATGTGTTTGTTGGCAATCTGTATATCTTCTTTGGAGAAATGTCTGTTTAGGTCTTCTGCCCATTTTTGGATTGGGTTGTTTGTTTTTTTGTTATTGAGCTGCATGAGCTGCTTGTAAATTTTGGAGATTAATCCTTTGCCAGTTGCTTCATTTGCAAATATTTTCTCCCATTCTGAGGGTTGTCTTTTGGTCTTGTTTATGGTTTCCTTTGCTGTGCAAAAGCTTTTAAGTTTTATTAGGTCCCATTTGTTTATTTTTGTTTTTATTTCCATTTCTCTACGAGGTGGGTCCAAAAGGATCTTGCTGTGATTTATGTCATAGAGTGTTCTGCCTATGTTTTCCTCTAAGAGTTTGATAGTTTCTGGCCTTACATTTAGGTCTTTAATCCATTTTGAGCTTATTTTTGTGTATGGTGTTAGGGAGTGTTCTAATCTCATACTTTTACATGTCCCTGTCCAGTTTTCCCAGCACCACTTATTGAAGAGGCTGTCTTTTCTCCACTGTATATTCTTGCCTCCTTTATCAAAGATAAGGTGACCATATGTGCGTGGGTTTATCTCTGGGCTTTCTATCCTGTTCCATTGATCTATATTTCTGTCCCATCCCTTTTAAGGTCAAATTGGAGTAAGGCGATATCATCATGTACAGTGCCCTTATGTAAACTTAGTTTGTAAACTGTAAGAGTTATGTAGATAATGGCCTTTTTGTTATCACTATTAACAATATTAATATTAAAGTGTGAATAATTTTTAAAAATCACAGTAAAAAAAATCATATACAGTGCCCTGTTAAACTGTATGGAGGAAGATGTGTGTGTGTATGCACATTCTAATTGGAATATAACCAGGGATACAGCTGGAGATCCAGCCAATGAAGAAAGAGAGTGAGGCCTGGGAGGCTAGCAAGCTGTCCAGATGTGTTCTACAGGGGGTCATTTTGGGCACCAGTCTGTGAAGTCCAGTCTTTAGTTTGGTAGGCTTAAAATTCAACTTTGCTAGAATAGCAAGGTGACTGGCTTTCTAGAGGCAGCCTGACCAGAATTATGTCATAGAACACTCTAAACATCAGAATATAACTATTAAGTTCATTAGTGAATTCTCTTCCTCTTGGCTAGAGTCTAGACCAGTGACTGTCAAACAGAGAAAGAGGTTGGAAATAGGGTGGTGGAGGATGACCCTCCCTAGTGAGAAGGAGACTCGGTTTCTCTGGGGAATCTTTTTAAAGTTAAATCCACACTATCCTCCTTCTTACCCAATCCCAGACAGTGTTGTAATTCTGATAGCCCCGTCCAGGAGGGCATGGTCCCTGATTGAAAATTATGGCTAATATTTCTTATTATTAGAAATAGTAATAATTATTATTAAGCAAATTACACAACTGTATAGGGAAATTTGCTCAACTATATAGGGAAAAAGGTAGAGAATCATTGCCTTAAGCTAAAATTTTCCAAGTTTTTCTCAGCATAAGAATCACCTCAGGGGAGTTCCCTGGCGGTCCAGGGGTTAGGACTCGGCCCTTTCACCGCCGAGGGCCTGGGTTCAATCCCTGGTCAGGGAGCTAAGCCCACGTGGCGGCAAAAAAAAAAAAGAATCACCTCAGGCACTTACTTAACATGGTGTCAGGAATCCCTTCCCTGAAGATTCATTGAGTCATGGGTGGGCCCCACGTAATGACGGTATTTAGAAAACTGGCTAGTTTGGGCAATGCTGCTCCAGGCTAACCTCTCTGGGAATCAAATCATTATCATGCAGGCCTCCTTCTTGCTGTTGCTGAATTTTCCAAGGCACCTGTTCCCACTACCCTCCAGCAGACTCTCAGACATATATCTGCCATTTCTCATGTGGTTCCAACACTTACCCCTTTATGATAGAAGTGAGGGTCAAAGAGTAAAAACAAAGCAAACTCAAAGTTAGCCAGTCAAGCATATACACAGACCCCAGAGGTTAAACCAGCCCTTACTTCTGATTCAAGTACTATATTTCAACCAGCCAGATTCCCCCGACTGATGGACCTTTGGTACTATTCTCTCGATCCCTTGGATGCTGACCACATAAAGACCACCTGGAGCCGCCGATATGACAGATCTCAATATTAAAATGGAAGGAGGGACTTCCCTGGTGGCTTAGTGGTTAAGAATCTGCCTGCCAATGCAGGGGACACGGGTTGGAGCCCTGGTCTGGGAAGATCCCACATGCCGCAGAGCAACTAAGCCCGTGCACCACAACTACTGAGCCTGCACTCTAGAGCCTGCGAGCCACAACTACTGAAGCCTGCACTATAAGAGCCGTACTCCGCAACAAGAGAAGCCACTGCAATAAGCCAGCGCACTGCAACAAAGAGTAGCTCCCGCTTGCTTCAACTGAAGAAAGCCCGTGTGCAGCAGCGAAGATCCAATGCAGCCAAAAATTAAAAATAAATAAATTTATTAAAAACAAAAAAACAGTACGGCACTGGCACAACAGACACATAGATCAATGGAACAGAATAGAGACCCTTTGCCTGTCTGTTCCATCACTACTCCCATTCTCTGTGCCATGCCCAAGTGGCTGAGTGCTGCCAGAGAAAGCCACTCTTGGTATCACCATGGCCCCAACCGTGCCATCTGTCACATTTACAGAGTTTCTCTAGTCAGTTCATGTTCTTACTTTCCAGTGTGGTTACTTCAAATTTTTCCCATTCTCTCTAAAACCTCCCACCTCTTCCACTTCCTATTCTCAGTTGATGTTGTCACTTTGCGCTCAGCAGAATGGGCCTCCCAAAGATGTCCATGCCCTAATCCCTAGAACCCGTGAATACGTTACATTACATGGCAAACGGGACTTTGCAGATGTAATTAAGATTATGGGTCTTACAATAGAAAAAGTATCCTGAATTATCCAGGTGGGCCCAATTTAATCACATGCATCCTTAAAAACAGAGAACTTTCTCCAGCGGAGGCAAAGAGATGTGGCAGAGAAGTAAGAAAGATTCCAGTTGTGAGAAGGATTCAACATGCTGTGGCTAGCTCTGGGACAGATGCTTCTGCTGCCAAAGGTGACCCCCCACCCCCCAGCTGACAGCCAGAAGGGAAATAGAAACCTTTGTTCTGCAAGCGGAAAGAACTAGATTCTGCTAATGACCTGAGGAGTTTGGAAGCCTGCCAGAACCTGCTAAAACTTGGAGCAGAGAAACCAACAGACCAGCGGAACTGTGAGCTAATAGATTTGTGTGTGTTATTTCAAGCTAGTAAGTTTGTGATCATTTGTTACAGCAACAATAGAAAACTAATACACACCTCCTGACTCACAGAAAAATGGAAGCATCCAAAGGGGTGAGTTCAGGGCTTCCCTGGTGGTGCAGTGGTTGAGAGTCCACCTGCTGATGCAGGGGACACGGGTTCATGCCCCGGTCCGGGAAGATCCCACATGCTGCGGAGTGGCTGGGCCCGTGAGCCATGGCTGCTGAGCCTGCATGTCCGGAGCCTGTGCTCCACAACGGGAGAGGCCACAACAGTAAAAGGCCCATGTACTGCAAAACAAAACAAAACAAACCAAAAAAAAACCCCAAAGGGGTGAGTTCAACTTTCTACACGCAGTTTACAAACATAACTGTGTCACTCCCATGCTTCTCTTTCTTCCTTTTTCCCTCCTGTTGTATTGGACTAGCTGTTCTTTCTCATCTCCCAGGCCATTCCTTCCATCTGTTCTGAATACCGTCTCCTCTTGACTTCTGAACTTTGACTGTTGATTATCCTCCCCATTGTCTCCTTCCTCATCCCCTTTACTGATTCCTTCCCATCAGCAGTCAATTGTAGAAAGTTTTCCTCACCTCAGAAAGAAAACCTATACTATTAGCCCTCATTTCCCACCAACCCAAGTTTATTTTACCAATTTATTCTGATAATGCTTTAGCACCCCTTATAGATCAGCCCTCCAGGAAGACAGCTCACTGGCCTGCTGCTGAACCCAGCTCTTTTTCACTCCCACTCAACCAGGATTCCACTCAACATAGCATAACCAAACTCCCTCTGGCTAAGGCTAACAAAGACCTCTATGTTACCAAATCCAATGGACTTTTACATCTTTATTTTACCTGCGCTCTCAGGAGCATTCAATATATTATAGATGGCCATTCTGCCTTTCTCAAAAAGTCTTTTTTTTTTTTTTTTTTTTTTTTAGTTTCTGCTTTATAACAAAGTGAATCAGTCATACATATACATCTGTTCCCACATCCCTTCCCTCTTGCGTCTCCCTCCCTCCCACCCTCCCTATCCCACCCCTCCAGGCGGTCACAAAGCACCGAGCTGATCTCCCTGTGCTATGCGGCTGCTTCCCACTATCTATCTACCTTACGTTTGGTACTGTATATATGTCCATGCCTCTCTTTCGCTTTGTCACAGCTTACCCTTCCCCCTCCCCATATCGTCAAGTCCATTCTCAAGTAGGTCTGTGTCTTTATTCCTGTTTTACCCCTAGGTTCTTCATGACATTTTTTTCTTAAATTCCATATATATGTGTTAGCATATGATATTTGTCTTTCTCTTTCTGAGTTACTTCACTCTGTATGACAGACTCTAGGTCTATCCACCTCGTTACAAATAGCTCAGTTTCGTTTCTTTTTATGGCTGAGTAATATTCCATTGTATATATGTGCCACATCTTCTTTATCCATTCATCCGATGATGGACACTTAGGTTGTTTCCATCTCCGGGCTATTGTGAATAGAGCTGCAATGAACATTTTGGTACATGTCTCTTTTTGAATTATGGTTTTCTCAGGGTATATGCCTAGTAGTGGGATTGCTGGGTCATATGGTAGTTCTATTTTTAGTTTTTTGAGGAGCCTCCATATTGTTCTCCACAGTGGCTGTACCAACTCACATTCCCACCAACTGTGTCCAAGGGGTCCCTTTCCTCCACATCCTCACCAACATTTTTTATTTGTGGTCTTTATGATGACAGCCCTTCTGACAGGTGTGAGGTGATATCTCATTGTGGTTTCAATTTGCATTTCTCTGATGATTAGTGATTTTGAGAGTTGTTTCATGTGCCTGTTGGGCATTGGTATGTCTTCTTTGGAAAAATGTCTGTTCAGACCTTCTGCCCAGTTTTTTCTATTTCTGATATTCAGTACTATGAGCTGCTTAGATATTTTCAACATCAACCCCTTATTGTTCGGATCACTTACAAATATTTTCTACCCTTCAGTATGTTGTCTTTTTGTTGTCAATTGTTTCCTTTGCTGTGCAAAAGCTTTTAAGTTTAATTAGGTCCCATTTGTTTACTTTTTCTTTTGTTTCATGTGCCTTAGGTGACAGATCCAAAAAAATATTGCTACAATTTATGACAAAGACTGTTCTGCCTGTGTTTTTTTCTAAGAGTTTTATGCTTTCCAGTCTAACATTTAGGTCTTTAATCCATTTTGAGTTTATTTTTGTATATGGTATGAGAAAATGTTCTAATTTCATTCTTTTACATGTAGCTGTCCAGTTTTCCCAGTGCCACTAATTGAAGAGACTGTCTTTCCTCCATTGTATATTCTTGCCTCCTTTGTCATAGGTAAGTTGACCATAAGTCGTGGGTTTATTTCTGGGGTCTCTCTTCTGTTCCATTGATCTATGTGTCTGTTGTGACAGTACCATACTGTTTTTTTGTTTTTAATAAATTTATTTATTTATTTTTAATTTTTGGCTGCATTGGATCGCTGCTGCACACGGGCTTTCTTCAGTTACAGCAAGTGGGAACTACTCTTTGTTGTGGTGCATGGGCTTCTTATTGCAGTGGCTTCTCTTGTTGCAGAGCACAGGCTCTAATAGTGCAGACTTCAGTAGTTGTGGCTCACAGGCTCTGAAGTGCAGGGTCAGTAGTTGTGGCACACGGGCTTAGTTGCTCTGTGACATGTGGGATCTTCCTGGACCAGGGCTCAAACCCGTGTCCCCTGAGCTGGCAGGAAGATTCTTAACCACTGCACCACCAGGGAAGCCCCAGTACCATACTGTTTTGATTGATGTAGCTTTGTAGTATAGTCTGAAGTCAGGGAGCATGATACCTCCAGCTCTGTTCTTCTTTCTCAAGATTGTTTTGACTATTTGGGATCTTTTGTGCTTCCATACACATTTTAAAATTGTTTTTTCTAGATTTCTGATAAATGCCATTGGTATTTTGAAAGGGGTTGCAATGAATCTGTAGATTGCCTTGGGTAGCAACTATGGTCATTTTAACAATTATTAATTTTTCTAATCCATGAACACAGTGTATCTTTCCATCTGTTTGTGTTGTCTTCAATTTCTTTCATCAGCATCTTACAGGTTTTTTTTTTTTTGGCCGCACTGCATGGCATGCAGGATCTTAGTTCCCTGGCCAGGGATCAAACCCATGCCCCCTGCATTGGAAGCATGGAGTCTTAACCACTGGACCACCAGGGAAGTCCCATCTTAACTTTTCTAAGTACAGTTAGATTTATTCCTGGGTATTTTATTCTTTTTGATGAGATTGTAAATGGGATTGTTTCCTTAATTTCTCTTTCTTGTAGTTGTTAGTTTTAGAAATGCAGCTGATTTCTGCATATTGATTTTGTATTCTACAATTTTACTGAATTCATTGATGAGCTCTAGTAATTTTTTTTTTTTTTTTTTTTTTTTTTTTTTGCAGTACACGGGCCTCTCACTGTTGTGGCCTCTCCCGTTGCGGAGCACAGGCTCCAGATGTGCAGGCTTAGAGGCCATGGCTCATGGGCCTAGCTGCTCCATGGCATGTGAGATCTTCCCAGACTGGGGCACGAACCCCTGTCCCCTGCATCGGCAGGCGGACTCTCAACCACTGCGCCACCAGGGAAGCCCATCTATTTTGTATATAGTAGTGTGTATATTTTCAATTTGGATTCCTTCTATTTCTTTTTTTTTTTTTGTCTGGTTGCTGTGGCTAGGACTTCCAATACTATGTTGAATAAAAACAGTGAAAGTGGGCATCCTTGTCTTGCTCTTGTTCTTAGAGGAAAAGCTTTCAGCTTTTCACTGTTAAGTATCATGTTAACTGTCAGCTTATCATATATGGCCTTTATTATGTTGAGTTATGTTCTCTATATACCACTTTGTGTAGAGTATGTGTGTGTGTGTGTATGTGTAGAGTTTTTATCATAAATCGATGTAGAATTTTTTCAAAAACTTTTTCTGCATCTACTGAGATGATCATATGATTTTTATTCTTAAATTTATTAATGTGGTGTATCACATTGATTTATTTGCAGATACTGAACCATTCTTGCAACCCTGAGATAAATCCCACTTGATCATGGTGTATTATCCTTTTAATGTATTGTTGGATTTGGTTTGCTAATATTTTGTTGAGAATTTTTGCATCTATGTTCATCAGTAATATTGGCCTGTAATTTTCTTTCTTTCTTTTTTTTTTGATATCTTTGTTTCATTTTGGTTATCAGGGTGATGCTGGTCTTGTAGAATAAGTTTGGAAGCATTCCTTCCTCTACAGTTGTTCTACAATTGTTTGGAATAGTTTGAGAAAAATAGGGTTAACTCTTCTGTAAATGCTTGGGAGAATTCACCTGTGAAGCCATCTAGCCTTGGACTTTTGTTTGGGAGTTTTTTGTTTTTGTTGTTTTTTAATTGGAGTATAGTTGCTTTACAATGTTGTGTTAGCTTCTACTGCACTGCAAAATGAATCAGCCATACATATACATATATCCCCTTCCTTTTGGATTACCCTCCCATTTAGGACACCACAGTGAATTAAGTAGAGTTCCCTGTGCTATACAGTATGTTCCCATCAGTTGTCTATTTAATACATAGCATCAATAGCATATATGTGTCAATCCCAATCTCCCAATTCCTCCCACCCCACCCCTTTCCCCCTTGGTAACCATACATTTGTTCTCTATGTCCATGTCTCTATTTCTGCTTGGCAAATAAGGTCATCTATGCCATTTTACTAGATTCCACATATATGCGTTAATATACAATATTTGTTTTTCTCTTTCTGACTTACTTCACTCTGTATGACACTCTAGGTCCATCCACTTCTCTACAAATGACCCAATTTCATTTCTTTTTATGGCTGAGTAATATTCCATTGTATATATGTACCACATCTTCTTTATCCATTCCTCTGCTGATGGACATTTAGGTTGCTTCCATGCCCTGGCTTTTATAAATAGGGCTGCTATAAACATTGTAATGCATGTGTCTTTTTGAATTATGGTTTTCTCTGGGTATATGCCCAGTAGTGGGCCTGCTGAGTCATAGTGTAGTTCTATTTTTAGTTTTTTAAGGAACCTCCATACTGTTTTGTTGGGAGTTTTAAAATTACTGATTCAATTTCATTACTGGTAATTGGTCTGTTCATATTGTCTATTTCTTCCTGATTCAGTCTTGGGAGATTGTACATTTCTAGGAATTTGTCCATTTCTTCTGGGTGGTCCATTTTATTGGCATATAGTTGTTCATAGTAATCTCTTATGATGCTTTGTGTTTCTGTGGTGTCCATTGTAATTTCTCCTTTTTCATTTCTGATTTTATTGATTTGGGCCCTCTTTTTTTCTTGATGAGTCCAGCTAAAGGTTTATCCATTTTATCTTTTCAAAGAACCAGCTCTTAGTTTTACTGATCTTTTCTCTTCTTTTCTTTCTTTCTCTCTTTCTTTTTCTTTCTTTCTTTCCTTCTTTCTTTTTTTTCTTTGTCTCTATTTCATTAATTTCTGCTCTGATCTCTATGATTTCTTTCCTTCCACTGACTTTGTTTTGTGTTTGTTCTTTTTCTAATTAATTTAGGTGTAGGGTTAGGTTGTTTATTTGAGATTTTTCTTGTTTCCTGAGGTAGGCTTGTATCACTATAAACTTCCCTATTAGAACTGCTTTTGCTGCATTCCATAGATTTAGGATTATTGTGTTTTCATTTTCATTTGTCTCTCGGTATTTTTGTATTTCTTGTTTGAGTCCTTCAGTGATTCATTGGTTGTTTAGTAGTATATTGTTTAGCCTCCATGTGTTTTTGTTATCTACATTGTTTTGTTATTTTTAGTTGATTTCTAGTCTCATCACATTGTGGTTGGAAAAAATGTTTGGTATAATTTAAATTTTCTTAAATTTACCAAGGCTTGTTTTGTTTTGTGGTATAGTATGTGATCTGCCCTGGAGAATGTTCCATGTGCACTTGAAAAGAATGTGTATTCTGCTGCTTTGGGATGGAATGTTATATATATATATATATATATATATATATATATATATATATGTCTATTTGTTTTAATGTGTCATGTTGTGTTTCCTTACTGATTTTCTGTCTGGGTGATCTGTCCATTGATTTAAGTTGGGTGTTAAATTCCCCTCCTATTATTGTTTTGCCATTGATTTCTCCCTTTATGTCTGTTAATATTTGCCTTTTGTATTTATGTGCTCCTAACTTGGGTGCATATATATTTACAATTGTTATATATTCTTCTTGGATCGATCCCTTGATCATTATGTGATGTCTTTCTTTGTCTCTTATTACAGTCTTTGTTTAAAAGTCTATTTTGTCTTGATATAAATATTGCTACCCTGACTTTCTTTTGATTTCCATTGCATATTGCATCTTTTTCCATCCCTTCCCTTTCAGTCTCTGTGTGTCTTTAGATCTGAAGTGAGTCTCTTGTAGGCAGCATATAGATAGGTCTTGCTTTTTTTAATCTATTCAGTCACCCTAAGTTTTTTTGGTTTTTTTTGTTTTGTTTTTTTTTAGAATTCTCTCTTCTCTGTAATCACTGTGTTTCAGATTTTACAAATAATCTTAGAACAATCCAGGTAACTAAGGTTTTGGGGGGAAACAGTTCTTACTTGTACATGAAAAACTACTACATGCTCCATTTTTCTGTAAATAACTCCATTGGCTGGATTAACAAAGATTGTCACAGAAACACAGAACTTTTTTAAAGCCATAGATCACTGCATATATATTCACAAAAAGCCATAAACAAAGGTGCATTTCTTCTTACTAGGAGAACTTAATTAGATGTTTGAATATTAAGGCAGTGATGATTCTAAAACATAATGAAATTCTAAGTTAAGCCTTTATGTTTATTTTGAAACCCATATTCATAGGCAACTGTGACCAAAGCAAACTTTTATCTACCAGGTTGAGTTCATCTGCCCAGGGTATGTTATTTATCCACTACCAAAAATTCTTCGACAGGATAGGAATTAGTAGCGACACCATTGATTTACTTTAATGAATTATTAGTCCCCTCCTTAGGTTTTATTTTGAGGATTTAGCTTTCAGCAGCATAAGCATGTGCCACAGAAGGAACAGAGCATTTTTCTGTGTAAACTTAGAAAAATTTACAGACCGCACTGATTTTTACTTGCTTGAAAGTTGGCCAACAGTCAAGAACTCAGAATCTCCTAAATACAGAAAACCCCAAAAGCATGCTTCACCACACACCCATCTCAAAACATAGATGTTCTTGATTTTTGAAGCACTTGGTTTTCACATCATTTTCTTTGAAGACTGTTTGGTATTACCCTCTCTAAACAAACAAAGCAACAAAATGCAGAATACAATATTTTAGATGGATCTATTCTATAATTGCTACCCTCAAGGCACAAATACTATCCTGGTTAGACCAATGTGTTTCCTCATTTAAGAAAAAATGAGAGGTGGATGAAAAGAAGATTCCCTTTAAAATAGTTGTTGACTGCACTCTTGCCCTATCAAGCTTATGCAAAGTATTCAAATTTAGTGGGGAATGTCCTTTTCTCCTTATGTTATTTTTTTTAACATTTAGAGAGACAAAACTCAGACTCAGCTGGTGGGTGCATTTTGAGGAGCAGCTCTGGGGCACCATCTTGGCCTTCTCTAAGGAGTAGGAGGGATGCTCATAGGACACACTCCAGTCTGAGCTAACAGGCATGATTTCACAGCCCAGCGTTTCCATAGTTGGGGTGACTTACTATCCCTTAGACTGAAAGTCAGTCACCCTACGTTTTTTGATTGGGACATTTAGTCATTTACATTAGAAGTAATTACGGATAGGTTGTATTTAATCTCATTTAGTTAATTGTTTTCTGGTTGTTTTTGTAGTTCTTCGCTGTTTCTTTCTTTTTCTCTTGCTCTCTTCATGATTTGATGATTTTCTTTAGTGTTATGTTTGAATTCCTTTCTCTTTATTTTTTATGTCTCTATATTAGGTTTTTGGTTCATGGTTACCATGAGGTTTATATATAGCAATCTTTATATATACATGATTATTTTAAGTTGCTGATGTCTTAATTTCAAATGCACTTTAACAACCCTCCGTTTTTACTCTCCTCCCCCCATCATTACTGTTTGTGACATCATATTTTACATCTTTTTGTTTTGTGTATCCCTTAACTGCTTATCACAGATATAAATGGTTTTACTACTTTTGTCTTTTAACCTTCCTGCTAATTTTGCACATGGTTGATTTACTACCTTTTCTGATATTTGCCTTTACCAATGAGGTTTTACTTTTTTGTAATTTTCATGTTTCTAGTTGTAGCCTTTTCTTTTTCACTTAGAGAAATCCCTTTAACATTTCTTGTAAAGCTGGTTTGATGGTGCTGAACTCTTATCTTTTGCTTATCTGTAAAACTTTTTTTTTGAATTTTAGAATTTTATTTATTTTTTTATACAGCAGGTTCTTATTAGTTATCCATTTAATACATATTAGTATATATATGTCAATCCCAATCTCCCAATTTATCACCTCCCCTCCCCCCACCCCGCTTATCTGTAAAACTTTTGATCTCTCCATCCAATCAGAAAGAAAGCCTTGCTTGGTGGATTATTCTTGGTTGTAGTTTTTCCCTTTCATCACTTTAGATATGTCGTGCCAGTCCCTTCTGGCCAGCAGAGTTTCTGCTGAAAAGTCAGCTGATAGCCTGATGGGAGTTCCCTTGTATATAATTTATTGCTTTTCCCTGGCTGCTTTTAATATTCTCTCTTTATCTTTTTTTTTTTTCTCTCTTTATCTTTAATTTTTGTCATCTTAAATACAATGTGTCTTGGTATGTTCCTCCTTAGGCTGATCCTGTTTTGCACTCTCTGTGCTTCCTGGACCTGGATGTCTGCTTCCTTTCTCAGGTTATGTAAGTATTCAGCTATTATGTCTTCAAATATGTTCTCAGTCCCTTTCTCTCTCTCTCCTCTTTCTGGGATTCCTATAATGTAAATGTTAGTATGCCTGATGTTGTGCCAGAAGTCTCTTAAACTGTCCTCATTTCCTTTTATTCTTTTTTCTGTTCAACCTCAGTGATTTCCACAGCTCTATCTTCTAGCTCGCTGATACCTTCCTCTGTATCATTTAATCTACTCTTGATTCCTTCTAGTTTATTTTTCATTTCAGTTATTGTATTCTATCTCTCTCATTCTTCTTTATATTTTCTAACTCTTTGTTAAAAACTCCTAATTTCTCACTCTGTTCATCCCTTTTTCTCCTGAGTTCTTTGATCATCTTTACAATCATTACCTTGAACTCTTTATCAGGTAGATTGCCTATCTCCATTTCACTTAGTTCTTCTTTGGGGGCTTTATCTTGTTGCTTCATCTGGAACATTGTCACCTCATTTTCCAAGTTGCTATTTTTACTTCTATGTATCTGGTAGGTTGGTTACATATCCAGACCTTGGAGAAGCTGCTGTTTGGAGGAGGTGTCCTATGCATCCCAGCAGCACACTCCCCTCTGGTAACCAGAGCTATATGCTCTAGGGATGCTCCCTATGTTGGGCTACATAGGTCCTTCTCTTGTAGTGGGCTGACTACTGTGGGCAGTTTGGTAGGCGTGGCTGGCCCCCTGTCCAGTTGGTTGCCAGGCCCTGCCTGTGCGGAGGCTGCCAGCTGCTGTTTGGTGGGGCCAGGTCACGAGTTGGCTAGCTATGGAACCTCGGGGGCTAGCTCGTGGTGGGCAGAGCTAGGTTCTGTAGTGCGTGGTTGTGGGGCTGGACTTCCCAAATATAGTGTTGGTGGTGGGTAGGACCAGTTCCTGACAAAGCTGGCTGCAGGTTCTGGGGTTTCCCAAAGCTGGTGCTGGCCTACTGGTGACTGGGGCTGGAGCCTTGGGTGTCTGAGGAGTCCAAGTATCTCAGACCTGGTGTTGGCCTGCAGGTGAGTGGCCCCAGGGCCCAGGGGCGTCCCAGGACTAGTGCTGGCTCACTGGTGTGTGGAGCTGGGTACCAGGTTCTCTAGCTGCAGGGCCCTGGGTGTTCCAAAGCTGGTTTCAATCCACTGCTGGGTGGGGCTAGATCCTGGGGCTGCTGGCTAAAAGGCGCAAGGTGTCCCAGAGCTGGTGGGCATGGCCGGGGCCTGGGGGTTTCCAGGGTTGCTGTGTTGGCTGGGTCCTGACAAGTCAAGCTGCAGGGCTGCACTGGTCCTGGGGCCAGTGTCTGCCTGCTTCTGTGTGGGGTCATGGCGCAGAGATCCCGGGACTGGTGGGTCGCCCACTTGGGTGTATGAGTCTTGACTGTACTGTGTGTGACTCCACTCCTCCTACCCATCTCATTGCTGTTTCTTTTTTTTTTTTTTTTTTTTTTGCGGTATGCGGGCCTCCCACTGTTGTGGCCTCTCCCATTGCAGAGCACAGGCTCTGGACGTGCAGGCTCAGCGGCCATGGCTCACGGGCTCAGCTGCTCCATGGCATGTGGGATCTTCCCGGACCAGGGCACGAACCCGTGTCCCCTGCATTGACAGGCGGACTCTCAACCACTGCGCCACCAGGGAAGCCCTGTTTCTTTCTTTATATCTTTAGTTGTACAAGATCTTTTCTGGTAGATTCTGGGTTTTCTCTTCAAACGTTGCTCTCTAAATATTTGTAATTTTGGCATGCCCACAAGAGGAGGTGAGCTCAGGGTCTTCCTACTCCACCATCTTTGCCAAGGTCTCCTATGGCTTTCTTATCTACATGCTGACTCTTCTCAAATTTATATCTGCAGTTCTTGGCTCTTTTCTGAGTTCCAGACTACTAGCATCAGTTCCCCATTTGACATCTCCAATTATACGTCTCAGATCTCAAAGTCATCATGTTTAAATATAATTCATCATCTTCCTTCATAAACCTGTTCTTATCTTGGCATTCCTTGTCCTGGTAAAGGGCACTACCATCCATCCACCCAAGTGCTCAAGTAAACAAAAAAAGTAGGAGTATCTTTGGCTCCATCCCCATATCCAATTGATCTGCAAGTTCTGTCCATTATCCTTCAAATCTGCTCTACCTTTTACATTCCCATCACTACTCTCCTAATGCAGACCACGGCCATTTCACACCCGGACTGCGGCAAAACTGCTTATTGCGGACCCTACACCCTCCTCATTTTCCTCCAGTCCAGAAACAGCATGGACAGTAATGTTAATAAAATGTGGCAAATAGTACATTTCATTTACTTTTCTGAATACCCAAAACACTTTCATTTAATATAGAACATTTGTATAGATAGTGTAGTAGTACTAACTGTAAAAAAGATAGCCCAAGGATTTTCATTAGTAGAAAAATATAAAAATATTAAACTAAATTGCTCCTCAATCAAGAACTAGACTACCAGATTTCAGAGAGACCAAGTTCAATGCACACACATACATGTACAAGCATATATATATATTTTTGGCACACCTTCCAGCCACTGAAATAATAATCTTGAGGAAAGAGCATATGATATAGTGCTAATTTAAAAAAAAATCAGAATAAGAATAATTTGTATGCTGTTGTTGAAATTATCTTAAACAATGGAAATCTAAGGGAAGGAGACTGGACACCAAAATGTTAACAGTGTTTACATTTTTTCTTCACTTTCCAATAGCAGCATAATATGGTACTATTACCTTATTTTTAAAATAAGTTTAAAATAAACATGTTTTAAAAACCAAAGTAAGAGTATTGTTACATCAAAGGAGTTATATCAGTGTGGATGCAATTTTTTTTTTTTTAGAGCATGTTTCAGTGTCAGTGTTTAATGTGTCACAACATTTGGCTCATCTTGGCAAATCATGAAATTTTTCTAATTCCTAAGGTATCATTAAACAGCTGTTGTTTTTCTTCTAAATAATAATAACTCTGCCCCCTCCCCAACCAGGACTGTCTGGGTTTCAACAGCCTAGATTTTCAGTGCAATGGTGTCAGTTTCACTCTGGAATCCTTTCACAGATTATGGATGTCCACTTCTCATGCAGGGGTATGAACATGCAAGAAATGGTCAAGAGTTTGCTGTTTGTGAAAAGACTCAGCTGTAGCGGCATCTGGACAACACACTTTCAAAACGGGGTTATTTCATAATTGCATCGGCTGAACTCCGACTGCACTGGACCTTGTCAGTTTATTGTTGGCTCCGCAGTTCCACGCTCCAGGGTGGCAAGAACTGCCCTGCTTGGCCAGCCTGGAGAAGGCTTGGTGAATTCCTGCAGCCATGGCTCCATTTCTTGCTGCCCACGATTGGCATGGCATTGGAGTGAAGTCCATTTGGCCTGTGACTGGACCTCTTATTAGTCACAGGCAAAAAGTCCACTGAGGTCCCCAGGAAAAATAAGATGGAATCCAGGTGATAAGGTCTTAACCCCTTCTTGCGCACTTGGTCTAGTTTCACTTGCTCACAGGGTGCCGCATGCAGAGGCCTTGCATCAACGGCCCTTCACACCACAGCTCCTAGCATGAAAGAGCCGGGCCTGACTCCTCAGCTCCGAGACCATGTGCAGAAGCGCCACGCACAACACTCAGTGTGGATGCAATTTAAGGAATAGTGGCCCAAAGCATGAACTTTAGGGCCAGAAGACCCTGGTTTTATGCCCCAATGATGCCACTTACTTTTTTTTTTTTTTTTTTTTTTGGTCACCTGGTTTTAGTTCCCTGACCAGGGATTGAACCTGGGCCCTCAACAGTGAGAGTGCAGAGTCCTAACCACTGGACTGCCAGGGAATTCCCATGATGCTACTTACTTGAATGTGATCTCCAGAAAATGACAATCTCTCTTTTCTTTGGTTACCTTATATGTAGAGAAGGGCATTATGAGTACCTATCTCAGATTATTGCTGAAATTGTTAAATGAGATAATATAGGTAAAGCAATTTGCACAGTCCCTGGCATACAATAAGTACTCAATAAATGGTAGGTGTTTGCTTTTTGGATGGGCCTGGCACAGAATAAATATCTGAAACCCCAAATTCAGAGGGTGATCAGCCTTAATCTCTATTGTTCTGGGCATTATTATCTCTCCAACTAGACAGTAAGCTTCCTTATGTCATGGACTTGTATTACTGCCTTCTCAGTTGTAATATTGCTTGTGTTGTTGTTTTTGATTTCAAAAGTAACGTCTCATTGAAAAATAGTCCAGAAATACTAGTTTCCCCCTCACATTCTTACCTTCTATATAGTTGCCCTCAGTATCTGCAGGGTATTGGTTCCAGGACCCTGGTGGGTACCAAAATCTATGGGTGCTCAAATCCCTTATATTAAATGGCAAAGATTTTGCATATAACCTATGCACACCCTCCTATATACTTTAAATCATCTTTAGATTACTTATAATATCTAATACAATGTAAATGCTATCTAAATAATTGCTGGCACTGCAAATTAAAGTTTTGCTTTTTGGAATTTCCTGGAATTTTTTTCTGAACATTTTCAATCTTGGTTGAATCGGAGGCTACAGAACCTGCAGATACAGAGGGCTGACTGTATCTCATTGCAAGAGGTAATACATAGTTTGATTCTGGATTTTTTGGGGGGAAGTTTTTTTTTTTTTAAACCTGTCTTCCTCCTTTTTTAAAAAATGTTTTCTTTTTGGCTACCTTGGGTCTTAGTTGCTGCGTGCAGGCTTTCTTCTAGTTGCGGCCAGAGGGGGCTGCTCTTCGTTGCAGTGTGCGGGCTTCTCATTGCGGTGGCTTTTCTTGTTGCGGAGCATGGGCTTTAGGCATGCAGGCTTCAGTAGTTGTGGCTCACAGGCTCTAGAGCACAGGCTCAGTAGTTGTGGTGCACGGGCTTAGTTGTTCCACAGCATGTGGGATCTTCCTGGACCAGGGCTTGAATCCGCGTCCCCTGCATTGGCAGGCGGATTCTTAACCACTGCGCCACAAGGGAAGTCCTGGGAAGTTATGGGTTGTTTTTTTTTTCTTTTTAAATTTTATTTATTTATTTTTGGCTGCATTGGGTCTTCGTTGCTGTGCGTGGGTTTTTTCTAGTTGTGGCAAGTGGGGGCTACTCTTCGTTGCGGTGCATGGGCTTCTCATTGTGGTGGCTTCTCTTGTTGCAGAGCTTGGGCTCTAGGTGCGCAGGCTTCAATAGTTGTGGCACATGGGCTTAGTAGTTGTGGCTCGCGGGCTCTAGAGCACAGGCTCAGTAGTTGTGGCGCACGGTCTTAGTTGCTCCGCGGCATGTGGGATCTTCCTGGTTCAGGGATCGAACCCGTGTCCCCTGCATTGGCAGGAGGATTCTTAACCACTGCACCACCGGGGAAGTCCTGGAAGTTATGTTTGATTCATAAAAATTGTGTGTGTGTGAATATATTTCTCATCAGCTCAAATTTTCACTTAACACAGAGTTTTCTAAGAGCCTATGGAATTATTTTATTCTTTTTTTTTTCCATTGCCTATATAGTATCTCATAACATGGGATTACTTCACTATTAGTTTGTTCTTTGAGGCTTGTTCATTCATTTATTTCACTCACTTAATAATTACATTCCAGGCACTGGACCCTGGGAAAATTATAAATAGTACTGCTCTAAACATCTTTAGGTAATTTTTTTAAAAAAGCAAACATTCCCATTGCTGAGACATATGTTTAGAAGATGCACATGGTGATTCTTAGACAAACAATGCAGGCACAAAGTGGGAACTCAATAAACATTTGTTGCTTGAGTCAATGACTTAGGTACATCTAGAGTAGAAGTTATTATAAGAGCAGATAAGTACTACAGATATGTATGTTTTCCTAACTTAACCAGTATGTTGTATCATACCAAAGAAATATCTGTAAAACTCACTTTACAGTATGTACTGGTTTAGAAAAAAAATTGACAGGAATACAACTGTCAGCCCTATCTCTCCTTTAGAACATTCAGCATTATTATTTTCGGAAGGTGATTAATCAGGGACTTAATAAACTTTGATATGTTGTATGAACAAAAAGTTCAGTTGAAAAAAAAATCACCTCTTTCTGTGAGACAAGTCAATCAGTGTTTTTCAAAACATGGAAATTAAGATGAATAATTTCCTTTCTCATATGTTGATAATGAGTAGAATGGAAAAACTTTATGGAACTCAATCACAATTATATTATTCAATATTACATTTACTGGGGTATATTTAAGTGGTAAATAAAATCACGTAATTATTTATTTCACAATATTTAAACTGAGACATAATAGTAACTGCAAATTTAAAACTACCCATTAAACAGCCTCTCATACAGACAGTGACCTTTGTATGATAGAGCTGCAGGATTTACATCTGCAACAAGACACATAGGATGGGAGGCCTTCTTTTGAGGTTTTTGACTTCACCCACGTACATAGACCCCGAAACCCACAATATCATTTTCTGAGATCTGTAGAAAATCTTACTTAAACATATCTCCATAATGCCTGAACATTTGGGTCATAAAGTAGGGAGTAGGTGAGATATTCACTCAAACTTTCCTGTGGCTACACATTTGAATCTAGTCCTTCTGTGTTACCAGTGGACAGGACACCCAAGCCTCTGATTACATCTGCGATGGTCTATAAAAACTGTTGGTTTGAATTTCTATTTACTTTACATCCTAGCAAACCAATCCATTTGCTAGTGCCTTCTGGGCAAAATGCCTGGGTTTTGTAAAAAACGAACTCCTATTGAAAAGGAAACATAAACCCAAGTAAAATAAATTTCAATTGTTGGTGTTCTGGGTTGTTACCTTTCTGTACCTTGATGTACATTTTCCACAACAATGATGTTGAACCTCTGGTTAACTCAGGAGCGTTTTCATTTCAGGGAAACTCCTGTAGTGACATCATACAGTTGTCCGTTTTGGGACTGTCCTGCAAGTTTGTGTGTGTGTGTGTGTGTTTGTTTGTTTTTCTGTTACCATCCTGTTGAATAATCATAAACAGATGATTGTTTACCTCCATGATTTCTGCACTGGGCACCCAGACATATCTCTAGATTATTTTTGTTGACTATATGTAATCACCCACAAGCCAGTGCAAATCCTAAGCATAATTACCCTGTCCGAAACTAGAAATTAACATAAAACGTATCTGTCAGTTAAATTCAATAAGGATTTGACCAAATTCCCTCTGATTCATCCTAGTTAGAATCCAGGCAGCCATCGTTTACTTTGAAAACTGCCCAGCAGGTGTATGAATAGCAACTCCAAAAACTGTAGAGCCTTGACCATTTTAAAGAAGGCAACACCCTTCTAAAAACATAACTGCTGAGCTCATCAAAGAAATCTCACACGGCCGTCTTGTGCTCTCGAAAAGCTGCGGAAAAGCGCAGTGTTCCGCTGAGCAAAGAACTACTCTCTCACTGTTTATTTTGGTTACTGTTTTCTATCCTTAATGAGAAGCAAATCAATTAACAGGATATATGACATGGTGGTTAGTCACCTAAGGGAAAGTATTAGTAGCCTCATTAACTTGGAGAACCCTTCCAGCTCTCACCTAGAGTTACCATCGTGCGGACCCATGACTAACCCTGCCAGGCAATCCTTTGAGGTCTGGAAACCCACTCTTTGGCCCAGGCCCAGGCAATACCCAGTGAATCACCGCTGGTGCCCCAAGCCCACTCACACCGACATCAGGAAGCCGTTCCCGAGAAAGGCGACGTGCGGGGGTGGGGGGATTTCTTCCCGGCCCCACCCTTGAAAGTTGCAGGGAGTGGCACCCAGAGAACTTTCCCAGATTGTTCTCTGTCACCGCTCAGGGAGGTCCGCTCCAGCCTTTCCCCGCTGAGCCAATCTGCCCCGCCTGCCAAGCCCCTCCTTCCCTGCACCTTTAACGGCTGGGAGCAGAGAGCCGCGTCTGGGGTTCACTTCTCAAGAAGTCGCACCGGTTTTTCGAGCTCCGCTCTGCGCCTGGAGAGCCACAGCAGCGCGAGCGGGCGCCGCCGGGTGAGTCACTGTTTGGAAACGGAGTGGGCGGGCAAGGGTGTGAGAGAATGAATGATGTCAGGAGCGCGCAGGGCGGCGGGCGGGGAGAGCGGGCCGCGGGGCCGCGGTAAACACCGAGCGCCGCGGCGCGGGCTGAGCGGGGAGACCCCGCCCTCCGCGCGCAGAGAATCGTCCTCGGCCGCCCGAGCCCGGCCGGTGCTGCAGCGCCGCCGAGAGCGGCCTCGGAGGCGGCAGCCGCGGGAGCGACCCGGGAGGTGCTTCCCTGGCAGGGCCGAGGCAGGAGAGGGCGAGACCCCGAGCAAACTTTACAGCGGCTTCGGCCGGGGGCGTCTGCGGCTGCGGCAGCGGGCTCCGTCCGCGAGCAGATCCCGGGCCCAGGAGCTGGTGCGTCCGGCCGGGAAGGTCTGGAGCCCCAGGTGAGAGCGGGTAAGGAGCGCCGGAGGGGCCGGGGAGGAGGATGGGCTGGAAAGCCGTGCGGCGGGCGCAGCGCGGGGAGGGCAGGGTGGACTGCGAACGCGGACGTGGCTCTGATTCGGCTCCCACGCGCCCCGCCCCAAGGCATCCTTCCCTGATTTTGCCTGATAGAGAGGATGGACGTGTGGCTTCGTCTCCACGCTCTGAGCATTCATCTCATTCATTTGCAACCATTGCGGGTCACTGGGTCCTGACGTTGAAAGGACACAGATTGAGCCATAGATTGTCCTGAGCCACTCTGGAGGTCAGGACTGAAGTTCAAAGGAGGTGGAGGAGGGACTGTCTTTAAGCTTTTTTGAGAGGCACTTACTGATGATGTGTGAACGGTAAGAACCCAGCTCTGGGCTGCCCACACTGAAACGTTTCCACGTTTGGCATTCCAAAGCTTCTACCCTTAAGGAAAGGGAGACTTGGTGTTTCAGCGCAGTTGGGTGCCAGTGGACCCGTCTACTTCTCTGAGGTATGGATAGTTAATAGCCCGCGGTTACGTCTTGAAACAACTCAAATGTTATGTCCTGTAATTTTTATATATCAGTCTTTGCCATTCTGTTTCATCTTGCTTGCTCTTATACGACCTTAAGATCATTTTGACACGTATGTTAAATTTTTGAAGAGATTCAGTTGTTTAGTGCCTCTAGGTGGGCGTGGATTTTGAACTTAACTTTCCAAATCCTTGGTTTCACTCCTAGTCACATCTGTTAATGGTGGGTTCTCAGTCGCATTAAACACTCCGAACTAGTAAAATGGGACCGTAACTACTTCAGAGGATAATAATGAGAATTAAACCTCCGAAGACCTATCATAGTGTCTGGCACAAAGCAGACCTCAACAAAATTTAACTGTTTATATATAAATAGTGTGTTCCAGCTGGCTTAGATAATCACCAACTAATTTCCACAGCATTTCCTACTTATAAACCTGGTGGGTTGAGGTTTAGGGTGTGAAATCCTTTGGCAAGTTCCTCAGAGTGTGAAGTCAGTTAAACGCTTCTGTGTGGATACCTAAAGAGTTCCGGTTCCCACCCCATACCAGGGGAACTGCCATTCACTAAACAGAGTCAGAGCAGTGGCTGAAAGTGACAAATGGAATTTGGAGGAAGAGAGGGTGTGTGGATAACTCTCTAACTTTACCCTTAACTTGTTTTTTTGCCTTTTAAAAAAATACGCAGTACAAAATTATAGCCCTTTCCTTGGTTTGCTGCTGGCCTTACTTCACAGTAGTCTTCTGGTTGAAGTGTTTTTTAACGAGTTAATGTTTAATTTGGTTTCTCTAGTTTCATTTTTCAGTAAAGCTGGTTGACTTTTGAACATGGAGGGAAACACTTGGACACCTTTGGGTTGCTGCCTACTGTCCTCTTTTCACGGAATCTTATAAAACCCCCTAGGAGATAGCTGGAGGGATAGGGAGCATTTGCTCAGGTGTTACTGAAAACATTTGTTCTTACCTTATATCTGCAACAACTTTTAGGGTCAAAGGTTACAGGGAATGTTTTTTTCCACAGTGTGATGCAGAGATCTTGGGCATCAGAATCCAGAAGACCTAAGGCTATCCAGGTGGTAACTTACTGGCTGTGTTTCTCTGAGCAATTTACTTAAACTCCCTGGAATTCTTGTGGGACTTTAAACAAAATATAGGGGAAAACATAGAAATAATCGTACATCTATTAAAATAGACAATGGAATACAAATGAGAACTTTAAAAAAAGTGATACGTTGAAGTGAGATGTTGTTTGTTTTCTTTTCTTAAGGAAGAATTACCGAGAATTCTAGACAGTTTCAGATAAGAGTAGCCTATCCACCTTTATCTAATTCCCTTATGAGGGATCTGAAGCCTCCATCGTGAACTACTACTATCAGATATTTATTCAGTTGGTGAATGTTTAGTGAGCAGCTACTATATTCCAGCCACTATGCTAGGTACTAGCAACGCTAACATGAAGGAGGCACTGTAACTGGCTTACAGTCTTGTAGAAAGAACCCCTAGGCTTTGATTATGGAGAGGAGAAAAAAGTCAAAAAGAAGGAGAGAGGAAGGGACTTGGGAGGAAACCAGAAATGATTAGGCTATGATAGGCTGCCTCCCACTGATAATTTGAGATCTACTGGCTTTCTAGTGAACTGGGTCTCATAAGTTTTGAGGCTGAAACATGCACATATGCCTTGCTTTACCCAGTAACAGTATTATATAGACACATTTAGCCCTTAAGTCAAGTATTTTTTAAATAATTTATTTTATTTTATTTTATTTTAATTTTTGGCTGTGTTGGGTCTTCATTGCTGCGTGCGGGCTTTCTCTAGTTGTGGCGAGCGGGGGCTACTCTTCATTGCGGTACGTGGGCTTCCCACTGCGGTAGCTTCTCTTGTTGTGGAGCACGGGCTCTAGGCGTGTGGGCTTTGGTAGTTGTGGCTCACAGGCTTAGTTGCTCCGCGGCATGTGGGATCTTCCCAGACAATGGCTTGAACCTGTGTCCCCTGTATTGGCAGGCGGATTCTTAACTGCTGTGCCACTAGGGAAGTCCTTTTTTTTTTTTTTTTGATGTGACCATTTTTTAAAAGTCTTTATTGAATTTTGTTACAATATTGCTTCTGTTTTTTGTTTTTGTTTTTTGGCTGAGAGGCATGTGGGATCTTAGCTCCCCGACCAGGGATCGAACCTGCACCCCCTGCATTGGAAGGCAAAGCCTTAACCACTGGACTGCCTGGGAAGTCCCAAGTCAAATAATTTTAACCATATCAGAACAAACTTGCTTAAATGAAATCTGAAGGGTAAAATCAGTTCAACCAAGATTTATTTACTGTGAGCAAAGAAAGCACCGTCATAGATTTTTAAGAGAATAATCACTGTGTGTGAATAGTATAATATTTCAGTTTCTTACTTGTAGAGGTTTAAAAGTACAAGGTAAACAAATCAGCTGCCACCCAGAAAATTACTTAGTGTTATATCCTCAAATGCTTTCTCACCGCTATGAACATACAACATCGAGAGCTAACATGTATAGTACTTACTGTGGGCTGGGCAATATGCCAGTTACTTTATACAGAGAATCTCATGTTATCCTCACTCTAACCCTATGAGGTAGGTACAATTATGGAGGAAAAAAACTGCTTTAGGGAAATTAAGGAACTTTCCTGAAGTTACACAGCTAGAAAATTATTCTCTACAAAACTGGGTTTGTTCTCTACAAACTGTTTTCTAACTTTTTTTTTCACCCAAATATGGATGCCTCTATATCACTAAAATATGCTTAAACAGCATCTTTTATAGTTTTCTACTGAATGGCTGCATCTCAACTTAACCAATCCCTTATCGTTGGACAGTTAGTTTGTTTCCAGGTTTCACTATTTTAAGCAACTCTGCAATAAGTATCCTTCTAACTATATCTGTGTGCAATCCATGATTATTTTAGTCATTTTAAAAAGTGAATTATGATCTTTAATTTATCTGCCTTTTTTTTCACCACATTCAGAATTAGAAACTTTCTCCTTTCCCTTTAAAATTTGTTATAATTTCTGTTCCTTTAGTGTTTCTCATAAGATTTCAGCCATAGGATCAACATTCTCTATGGAGGGGCACAATAGCTCAGTAAGTCATTACGCAAGGGATTTATGATGAAAACGGAACACAGAGCCTTTCTTAACAACTATTTGTGTTTGTATTATTGTTATTAGACATAAAGCTGAACTTTTATGGGGAAATATAGCAGAATGGAGCAGTGCTGATTTTGCCAGGCAGAAAAGAAATTTTTTTTTTTTTGCGGTACGCGGGCCTCTCACTCTTGTGGCCTCTCCCGTTGTGGAGCACAGGCTCCGGACGCGCAGGCTCAGTGGCCATGGCTCACGGGCCCAGCCGCTCCGTGGCATGTGGGATCTTCCCGGACCGGGGCAGGAACCCGTGTCCCCTGCATCGGCAGGTGGACTCTCAACCACTGCGCCACCGGGGAAGCCCAGAAAAGAAAATTAAAAAAAAAAATTTATTGAAGTATAGTTGATTTACAATGTTGTATTAACTTCTGCTGTACAGCAAAGTGACTCAGTTATACATATATATTCTTTTTCATATTGTTTTCTATTATGTTTTATCATAAGATATTGAATATAGTTCCCTGTGCTGTACAGTAGGACTTTGTTGTCTATCCATCCTGTATATAATAGTTCGCATCTGCTAATCCCAAACTCCCAATCCTTCCCTCCCCCTTGGCAACCACAAGTCTGTTCTCTATGTCTGTGAGTCTGTTTCTGTTTCATAGGTATGTTCACTTGTGTTGTATTTTAGACTCCACATATAAGTGTTTGTCTCTCTCTCTGACTTCACTTAGTATGATAATCTCTAGGTTCATCCATGTTGCTGCAAATGGTATTATTTCATTCTTTCTTTATGGCTGAGTAAGTCTATTGAAAATATGTACCACATCTTCTTTATCAATTCCTCTGCTGATGGACATTTAGGTTGTTTCCATGTCTTGGCTAATGTAAATAGTGCTGCTATGAACATAGGGGTGCATGTATCTCAGAAAAGAAACTCTACTTCTACAGTTTGCCTCCGTGGTACCCAGTAAGATAGACAGGTTGCATTTTGCAGATATTACATATACAGCAGATGTATCATCAGGTTTAGAATAAGCTCATCACTTTTAAACTGATCACCTTTTAAAAAAAATCTTAGGGGGCTTCCCTGGTGGCGCAGTGGTTGAGAGTCCGCCTGCCGATGCAGGGGACACGGGTTCCTGCCCTGGTCTGGGGAGATCCCACATGCCGCGGAGCGGCTGGGCCCATGAGCCATGGCCGCTGAGCCTGTGCGTCCGGAGCCTGTGCTCCTCAACGGGAGAGGCCACAACAGTGAGAGGCCCGCGTACCACAAAATAAATAAATAAATAAATAAATAAAATAAAAATTAAAAAATCTTAGAAATTTGTTGTTTAATCTCTTGAAAAGTGTATCACTGCTAAGACATTTTCTGGTTGATTTAATGAACGAAAGTGCAAGAAATATCCATTAGCTAGTTTTCATTATAGGTATAAGGCATTTCTTCATTTAAACATTTCTCAAGTTTTATTATAATATCATACCCTCTTTGCTACCCTGAGTCAAACTTTTATATTTATTATTATTATTTTTTTGGCTGTGTCGGATCTTAGTCGCAGCATGCAGGCTACTGTCTAGTTGGGGTGCACGAGCTCAGTAGTTGTGGCACATGGGTTTAGTTGCCCCAAGGCATGTGGGATCTTAGTTCCCCCACAAGGGATCGAACCCACGTCCCCTGCATTGGAAGGCGGATTCTTAACCACCGGACCACCAGGGAAGTCCCAAGTGAAACTTTTAATTTTGCTTTGGGTTTATATTTCCATATCCAGTGCTAGTTACTTTATCCTCATGGTTTTGATAAAGGATGTTGGAATATGAGTAGTGTTCAATTCAGCCTCTTCATACAGAAACCCAGATAAGTTCAATTTGTTAATTCCTAACAATAACTTTTAATTCAAAGCAGAATTTTAAAAACAGCTAATAAAATTGCAGTATAAATAGGTTAATCAGTTATTTGGTGATTGGTTTTCCCTACTGTCAAACCCTAATTTGATGATTTGCTTACAGTTTAAAATTCAGCCTTACAATTTTGTGTCTTTAGATTGATCGTGTCACTTAAAACTTTCAAAGAAACTTGTGCACGTTCTTAGATCTTTTTCTTAAAAGCAGCATTAACTGGATTGAGTGTTTGTCTTATATTTACATCTTTTCTCCCAGTAAACCCCTTGTACTATTTAAAAAGAATAAAACCACATACTAAAATTGTTAAAGTGGAGGGAATAAAAGGAGGTGAAAGATAATTTTGAAGCCACAGTTGTCAGAAAAGACAGCTAGCTACTAAAAGTCAGATGAAGTGAAAGGCTCTGGAAGGGACCTTCAGGTAAGTGTCATTTCTCCGCCTGGTAGTGTCTGTGCTGAGCTTCATTTAGGGTGATACGTTTGACTGTGGAAAGAGAAATACCCAAGTGTTAGGGCTGGCCTCAGGCAAAATTGAGACCTTGAGCTGAAATACTCACCTTAGGGCATCCTTAACTCTGAGTGCTCGATGAGTACCTGTATAAGGGCAAATTGTTATCCAGTTGAAACTGTGGACCTGGAGGCATCATATTTATGGAAAACTAGGGGATGAGTATCCACCTCTGGAATTTATTTTATTTTTGGCCACACCATGCAGTATGCGGGACCTTAGTTCCCTGACCAGGGATCGAACCTGCTCCCTGCAGTGGAAGCTCGGAGTCTTGACTTGCTGGACCAGAGAAGTCCCCTACCTTGGGAATTTAATGACCTCTTTTCAATTAAGATGATTAGAAATGCAAAATACACAATAAGAGTTAAACTTCTGAAAAGCTTTTCCACAAATGGGAGGGACTGAAGGGAGGAGTAGCCCTGGAGGTGGGGAGACAACTGTAGAAAGATACAGATGTGCCAAAGGCAGACTCTGTGTCCCTTGGAAGGTAGTACGTAATCCCAAGGCTTGCTGGGAATTGGCTCCTGCCGTTGAAACTGGGGTCACATGTGATCCTGTAGGGTCTGGCCTGCCAGAATGTGAAAATGCATGTTCCAGGCCTCTCTGACCTGCTCTGTTGATGAGAATCATCCTGGGAAGCACCTCTTAACATGCACCCCACCCAGATGGGTTAAGGATACTTTTCCTTACCTGGGAGTACTTTAAGTAGGTAGTCTGATCTAACTAGAGAAAATGTGAAGGAATGAGTTTTCATTTAGGGAGTAGGATAAAGCGTTAAAGAATAAACGGTTTTGGATTAGGGATCACTTAGCTAATTGGGATGCCAAGGAGGGATACCTCTAGATAGAAGCCCACTTCCAGTGAGAAGGGAAGACCTTTCAGGAAAAGACTGGCAGCAGTAGTTGAAAATGAAGCTAAGCCTTTAAAACAGAGAGACGCCAAACGCTTGAGTTGGTTCTCCAAGCTTCACCAAACACAGACGCTGGAGATGGTGCAGTAAGACAGCGATGGTTAGATAATGGTAGATACTCTGAGATAGGTTCTAGAGCAGATTAAATCAAATTCTCTATCTTCAGACAGCCCTGCAAAATAGAAATTGTGTTATCTCCACTGTGGAAGTAGGGAAACAATTTAGAAAGGTTAATATACTCAAGGCTGCAGAGCTGGTGAGAAGAGGAGCAGGGCTTTGAAGCCAGGGGCAGCTGTTTCTCTTGCCCATGCACTGCCCAGCATCCCCCTAGGCTTTCTGTAATCTCTCCACTAGCTTTGGAGATACAGCAGGTTTGAGGGGGGGACATATTTTGATATGGGATTGTATGTCTACCACCCATCTCCTGGAATGCTTCTCTGGTCTGTGCTGCTTCAGGCCATGAAGTAATGCCAGAGAGATGAAGGCCCATAGGCTTACTCGGACCACACTTGGACTTAAGTCCCAGCAACATCCCTCACCACTAGGTGACCTGAGCAACTTCCTCTGTTGAACCTCCATTTCCTGGCTGTGAAATGGGAATAAGATAGTATTTACTTCCTAAGGTGACAATGAATTATATTACTTTAAATGTGTAAAACACTGAGGATAATGCTTGGTTCATAATTAATATTTGGTGGCTCAGCTATTACTTTTTTAAAAATATATTTATTTATTTATTATTTATTTTTGGTTGCATTGGGTCTTGTGCTGAGCGTGAGCTTTCTCTAGTTGTGGCGAGCGGGGGCTACTCTTCGTTGCAGTGCGCAGGCTTCTCATCGCGGTGGCTTCTCTTGCTGTGGAAGACGGGCTCTAGGTGTGCGGGTTTCAGTAGTTGTGGCACGTGGGCTCAGTAGTTGTGGCTTGTGGGCTCTAGAGCACAGGCTCAGAAGTTGTGGCACACGGGCTTAGTTGCTCCACGGCATGTGGGATCTTCCCGGGCCAGGGCTCGAACCTGTGTCCCCTGCATTGGCAGGCAGGTTCTTAACCACTGCGCCACCAGGGAAGCCCTCAGCTATTACTTTTTGCATATAGACTATACTTCTAACTTTTAAAACAAAGGGTTCATTCCTATTGTCCCCCAAATCAAATTGTTTCTCATTATTTCTCATGAAGGTAGTGTATTTTTCTTGTAACCTAATAGCCATTTGTTATACCTTGCCTGCATTGGTAGGATCTGGGTCCTATCCCTCTCTCCTCCTCCCTTCTTTCAGGGTTAAAATAAAATTATTAAAATTGGTCGTCCACTGCCATTGAATTCAAGAACTTTCGTAAGAAGTATATAACATCAGCTGTGAATGCTGAAAAGCTTTCAAAGCTGCCATCACAATATGCCAGCCCTCTCAGCAGATGTTGGTAGCGCTGGTGAGCATAACCGTCACTGTCCCTCACAGAGCTCAGCCTTCTGCGGAGTATTGTACCATGAGCACCACTGTCCCAGAAAATGCCGAGGCCATTAAGAATCACAGACCCTACTGTCCTCCCCGGACAGTATGCTCTACATCTTTCTTTAGGAGGCCCTGAGACGGTCTGTCTAACACAGCCGCTACTGTTTTCTGAGATTTGCATTTGATCTGCAAGTTATTTAACCATCCAGTTATTACTGCCCCAGTAGTTGCTACCAAACTTTAGTAGCAACAAAGGGCATTGTTTCTGTTAAATTAATATTTATGTGTGTATATATATGATATCATATCCTCTGTGATGGGTTAGCTAGTGCTGAGAGGTACATTCCCCTGGTGTACAGTTTGGTTGGCAAGTTATAAGCAGCAAGCAGGAACACTTACAATTTTATTTTCCAAATACTTAAAGCATTCACTATATGCCAGGGTTTGTTCTGAGCACTTAGAACTCTTACTCATCTCTTCCACCTTAAACACTCTGAGACAGATATTATTATCCCCATTTTAAGAATCCTCTTTTGAGACACAGAGAAGTTAAGTCACTTGCCTAAGGTCACACAGCTAGTATGAGGCAGGCAGAATTGGGTTTTGAAAACAGACAGTTTGGGTGTGAGGTCTAACCACCGCACTGTCGTTTGTAGAATCTAGCATGTATCTCACACCTTGGGCCTCATTTTATCCTTGCACATGCAGTTTTAGCAAAGGGAACGTCACACGTGTCCACACATGCTATCACCTCCTCATGATTTACCATGTGGAGGACTACAGCTAGGTCATATATTTCAGTGTCGCTATTGAAATGTATTGATGATACAGTATTGTCAAACATTTCTCTCAAAAAGCTTGTGAGTGCTCAGTCAGGCCTGGTGGTGTGTCCGGGAAAGGAGCAGTGCATTCTTTCTCCCAGTCCCCTGACCAGCACACTCAGCTGCAACCTATTCTGGTTTCTTTAAACATATTTTTTAAGTTCTCAATTTTTTTTTTTTTTTTTTTTTTTTGTGGTACACGGGCCTCTCACTGCTGTGGCCTCTCCTGCCGCGGAGCACAGGCTCCGGACGCGCAGGCTCAGCGGCCATGGCTCACGGGCCCAGCCGCTCCACGGCATGTGGGATCTTCCCGGACCGGGGCACGAACCCATGTCCCCTGCATCGGCAGGTGGACTCTCAACCCCTGCACCACTAGGGTAGCCCTAAGCTCTCAATTTTTTTAAAAAATTATTTATTTATTTATGGCTGCGTTGGGTCTTCATTGCTGTGCACGGGCTTTCTCTAGTTGCGGCGAGAGGAGGCTACTCTTCGTTGTGGTGCGCGTGCTTCTCATTGCGGTGGCTTCTCTTGCTGTGGAGCACAGGCTCTAAGGTACGCGGACTTAAGTAGTTGTGGCACGTGGGCTCAGTAGTTGTGGCTCACAGGCTCTACAGCACAGGCTGAGTAGTTGTGGCGCACGGGCTTAGTTGCTCTGCGGCATGTGGGATTTTCCCAGACCAGGGATCGAACCCGTGTCCCCTGCCTTGGCAGGCAGATTCTTAACCACTGCACCACCAGGGAAGTCATCCTGCTGCTTTAGTGTTACTTATTTTTTTAAGTTTTAGGGCTTTCACCTATTGTAAATTAAAATATTTAAAAATCCTTATTGGAGAATAGCTTGCACATGTGAGGTTTCTTTGAATGTTTTCTAGTTACTCTTGGAGATAGTGGTAGGCAGAATAATGGTGCCCCAAAGATGTTCACATCCTAATCCCCAGAAACTATGAACCTGTTATGTTACTTGGCAAGGAGGGATTAAGGTTGCTAATCAGCTGACTTAAGATATGGAGACTATCCTGGGTTATCTGGGTAGACAAGGGTCCCAGGGTCTGGGTAGACAATGTAATCACAACGGTCCTTATGAGAAGAGTCAGAATCAGAGAGTTGGCACCATCAGGAAAACTTCAAACAGCCATTGCTGGCTTATGGTGGAAGGAGGCCACGAGCCAAGGAATGCACGCAATCTCTAAGAAGCTGGGAAAGGCTGGGAAATGGATTCTCCCCCCGGCCTCCAGAAAGGAGCACAGCCCGGCTGACATTTCATTGTTAACCCACTGAGTCCCCTTTTGGACTTCTGATTTCTAGAACTGTAAGAGAAGAAATTTGTGTTGTTTTAATCCATTAACTTTATAGTCACTTATACATCTGCAACAGGAAACTAATACAGAGAATTACTAGAACAATCAGTGCTTTGATTTGTTCCTTTATGCCAGCCCTGTGAAAGAGCTGCTTCATCTCGTGATTTATTGTATGCACATGTCAAGTATAGCAAGTATTTACATTTGGGGGGGGGGGCTGTTTTATTTTGCATATAAACTGAACCACTTTGGGGCAGAGGGAGTTAACTTTTGATAATTCTATACATTTGTATACAGATGTATACTGTCTATTTTAAAGGACAGTCTCAAGGTTTTAGCAAAAAAAGAAAAGTCTTGTTGATTCCAGAGCAAGTGGAGCCACCCGGGTCTTTCATCAGAGTTGCCTAACAGAAATGTGGCTCTGTACCCCATGTGGCAGTCCTTATAGCCTTGCATTTGTTTGGGGTAAGATGATGGTCCACATGTGGTGGTGGTGATGGTTGTGGGCATTATCCCTTGAGTTTTGACTCCAGATTCTCTTTATTTTATTTTTAATTTATTTTTTTATTGAGGTATAGTTGATTTACAATATTATATTAGTTTCAGGTGTATGACATAGTAGTGATTCAAAATTTTTTTAGATTATACTCCATTTATGTTTATTATAAGATATTGGCTGTGTTCCCTGTGCTGTACAACATATCCTTGTAGCTTATTTATTTTATATATAATAGTTTGTACCTCTTAATCCCCTATAGCTATCTTGTCCCTTCCCCCTTCCTCTCTCCCCACTGGTAACCACTGGTTTGTTCTCTATATCTGTGAGTCTTTTTTGTTATATTTGCTAGTTTGTTTTATCTTTTAGATTCCACATATAAGTAATAACATACAGTATTAGTCTTTCTCTGTCCAACTTATTTCACTAAGCATAATATATCCTCCAGGTCCATCCATGTTGTTGCAAATGGCAAAATTTTATTCTTTTTTATGGCTGAGTAGTACTCCATTGTATGTATATGTATCTCACATCTTCTTTATCCACTTGTTTATTGATGGGCACTTAGGTTGCTTCCATATTTTGGCCATTGTAAATAATGCTGCTATGAACATTGGGGTGCTTGTATCTTTTCGAATTAGTGTTTTCATTTTCAGATATATACCCAGGAGTGGGATTGCTGGATCATATGGTAGTTCTATTTTTAGGTTTTTGAGGAACCTCCATACTGTTTTCCACAGTGGCTGCACCAGTTTACATTCCCACCAACAGTGTCCAAGGGTTCCTTTTTCTCCACATCCTCACCAACATTTGTGGTCTTTTTGGTGATAGTCATTCTGATAGGTGTGAGGTCAGATTCCCTTTACATTTTAAAAATCTTTTTCTTGCTGTGCTTGCCTAGCAATGTTATTATGAATTCTTTGAGAGCAAGAGCACTTCTATACAATGGCTTTTCAAATTGTAATAAATTAAACAAATAAAAGGTGGTATCATTCATTGGGTCATCTGTAGTAAGTACCTAGAGGGTTATAGACCCCAGAGTAGACGATATCTTGGAATCAACATGTCAATTATGGAAATTAAAAATAGCAAGAATTATCATAATGGATGGGGTTAGTTTTTGGTTTTTGTTTTTTTAAGGAATCTTCCAGTAACAATCTTAAATTGTTATTTGGAGACAGCTTGCATCAGTTAAGGACCCCTTTGTGCAATGTAGAAATAGTACCAGTGTAAAAACTAAAATCTTGGGAATTTTCCTGCTTGAGAAATGAAATAAGGGATAATATAAGATTTTTGGTAGTTTTAAAGAAATATGGGTGGAACACTAGCTGGATGGTGTAATATATACATATAGCAGTTTCTAGAGGGAAGAGACTGTCTTGTGTAGAAGTAGAAAAAAATTGGAGACTCTTAAGACCACAGAGATAGGATATTTGGAGTCATTTTGTTAAGGACATATTTTATTTAAGAGCATATTTTATTTAACCAGTGTATCAAAATGTTATCATATTTAGTATTATAGATTATAATCAATGTAAAAATTCTTGACATTTTAACTTTTTTTCTAAATCTTCGAAATCTGGTGGGTATTCTACACTTAACTGCACATGTCAGCTTGGATCAGCCACACTTCAAGTGCTCAGTAGCCACATGGGGCTAGTGGCTGCTTTGACAGGCAGTGCAGCTCTGACCAGCCTTATCCTTAAGGAACAATACCCTGCATGAATCTGAGGTTATCCTCAGAACTATCCCTGTATTTTATTTTATAAACTGAATAAAATAATAATATAATATATATACAATAATACAAAATATTATTGTATTTTATAAATTATTATAATAATAATTATAATTTATTGTATTTTATAAACTGAATTATATCATGGAGTCACCAGAGAAAACTGGTTCTGGTGCCTTTTGCTAGAATGAGTGAACTGGCTGAACGATACAGTGAAACATGTCTCTAAGGTTGTCTGTAATATAAATTTGTGAATTTCAATGCCAGGAGGTGTGCCTGGGCCTATAAATGAAATATTTAGATTATTAGGTTCTTATTATTATGCTTATAGGAAAGATGGCTGCTCATATGCCTTTGTGGGCTGTGATAAGTGGGATGTGTGTGGCATCTACCCTGGTCTCAGTCCCAGAGCCTCACCACACTTACTTCCTCTCATGTGTCACCTCACTGTTTACCTGTTCATCCATCACCACCTTCACCCTATCCTTGCCCTGTTTATATGCATGATGCTGCTTACTAATTTGTGTTCTTGTTCAGTGCTTATTGTGACAATTTAGGAAGCAAGGCCACTGTAAAACCTAGATCAGAGAAATCATTACTTGATATCAAATATCAGTCTGCCAGGAATAGATAAGATTAGACTGTAAGAAAACACAGGTGCAGTATGAGAGGGAGAGGGGTAGGGGAGAGAGGGGTAGAGGGTGGGGGAGGGAGGGAGGAAGGAAGGAAGGAAGGAAGAAAGGGAGAAAAGGAGGTCAGGAGAAAGGGAGAAAGGAGAGAGTACCATTCTGTTCAGGAAAATCACCTAAATGCAGAGGAAGGAAATCATGGTGGAGGATTTTGTAGCAAAACATTCCCCCAGCCACTGGACAAGCTGCTGTTCTCACCAAGGTCTCAAGATAGGTTGCTCTGGATTTCATAAATATATTGACTTTATCAAATACCTGTACTACACAGGTGGCTGAGACTAGTCCTAAGCCCTCCTCAGCCCCTTCTGAAATTGATAAATGCATTCAACACAGGTTTTGAGCACTTGCTATGTGCTAGACTTTATTCTTGATTCTAGGAATTCAGTGACCAATAGATAATCAAGGTTTCTACCCTTAATGGAGATTGTATGAGTTTATGCGTTGAGAGAGGAAAAAGTGCTGAAAAGGGAGGTTGAGCAGATGATAAGCAAGTAAAACTAATAAACAGTTTTATTAGTAAAACTAATCTTTTTATTAGTAAAACTAATTTTTTTATTAGTAAAACTAATAAACAATTAGTTCAGACTTGGACCAGTTCTTTAAAGGAAACATGTAGAGATGCCTGGGGAAGCCTGCCCTAGCACAGTCAGAAAAGTTTGTCAGAGGTTGGACTTGCACTGAGGGGTGAAGGGTGAGAAGGAGCCAGTAGAGGGAACAGGGAGAGTGCTTGGTTACACAAGGGAAGGAAGGGAGACCAGTCTGGTCGCAGTGTCTGCGCAGGAAGGAATAGTGAGAAAGAAGGTGGCGAGGCAGGCAGGACCCAGTGAGGAGGGGCTGGTACTTTCAAAATTTGTAAGGCCTATGGATTTTATTCCAAATGCAATGAGAAGGCGTTGTGAAGTGATCTAAGGAGAGACACATGGTCCAATTTACATTTGTAACAGATCTGTCTGTCTGCTGGGCAGAGCGGAGTAGAAGGGGTCCAGTGTAGAAGCAAGGAGACCAGTTATGAAGCTATTGGCAGCATTCTACGTGAGAAGTGATGTGGGCTGGAGCAGCGTGGCAGTATTAGAGATGGAGAGCAGTGGATGGTTTTGAGAGGTTTGGAGATAGAGTCGACAAGACTTAATGGATAGGCCTGGATGGGTGACGTGACAGAGTAGGAGAAATCAAGCAGGACTCCTGCTGGTGGGTGACGGGGTTGTAGGGAATAGAGTTCTCTTTTGGCCGTTGGTTAGCATGAGTTGTCTGTTAGTTGTCCTGACGGAGATAGTTGTCAAACGGCCGGTAGTGATTCTGAGAACTGCATTCAGGGACAAGATCAGGGCCAGTGGGTGTCAGCGTAGAAGTGGTATATAAAGAGATGGGAAATCTAGAATCACCTGGGGAGATTTGATAGGCAGAGAAGAGAGGCAGCGGAGATCAGGCCCCGAGGAATAACGGAGTTAATAAATAGATCAAGTAGGAGACCAGGGAGTAACCAGTGAGGTAGGAGGAGCACGAAAAGAGCAGTGTTCCAGGGGCTTCCCTGGTGGCGCAGTGGTTGAGAGTCTGCCTGACGATGCAGGGGACACGGGTTCATGCCCCAGTCTGGGAGGATCCCACATGCCACGGAGCGACTGGGCCCGTGAGCCATGGCCGCTGAGCCTGTGCGTCTGGAGCCTGTGCTCCAAAATGGAAGAGGCCACAACAGTGAGAGGCCCGTGTACCGCAAAAAAAAAAAAAAAAAAAAAAGAGCAGTGTTCCAGATGCCAACTAAATCGAGTGTTTAAGGCAGGATGGAGTAATCAGTTCTGTTGTAAGTTCTTGAGGAGTTGAGTAAGATGAGAACACAATGCTCAGTGGGTTTTACAATGTGGAGGATTCCTTTACATGGTGATCTTGTTGAACCTTTTAGAGGAGTGATTTAAAGCACAAATGACCTCCAGCATCTCCTGCAGGGAGCTTTCCTCACTCTCTTCCATCTCCAGTTCACCCCCATAGGCTAGGTGTCCCCTCTTTGTTCCAGAATAGTTAGGCTTTTCTCTTGTCACTGGACTACCATACTGTAATATGATTTTTATGCTGAAACTATGTTTTTCTTCCAGCCTAAGCTCCTCCGGAGCAAAATTTATACTTTGTTGTTGTTATTTCCTAGCATGATGTAGGCGCTCAACACATGTTTTCTTTTTTCTTTTAATATATATATATTTTTAAATAAATTTATTTTTGGCTGCGTTGGGTCTTCGTTGCTGTGTGTGGGCTTTCTCTAGTTACGGCGAGCAGGGGCTACTCTTCGTTGTGGTGTGCAGGCTTCTTACTGCGGTGGCTTCTCTTGTTGCAGAGCACGGGCTCTAGGAGAGCAGGCTTCAATAGTTGTGGCACGCAGTCTCCGTAGTTGTGGCTCACGGGCTCTAGAGCACAGGCTCAGTAGTTGTGGTGCACGGGCTTAGTTGCTCTGCAGCATGTGGGATCTTCCAGCACTAGGGCTCGAACCTGTGTCCCCTGCCTTGGCAGGCAGATTCTTAACTGCTGCACCACCAGGAAAGTCCCTGAACACGTTTTCTAAATTAATGGGTATTCTTTTTTTTTTTTTAAACAAGATGTTGGGGGCAGGAGTTTATTAATTAATTAATTTATTTTGCTGTGTTGGGTCTTCGTTTCTGTGCGAGGGCTATCTCTAATGTGGCAAGCAGGGGCTACTCTTAATCGTGGTGCGCGGGCCGCTCACTATCACGGCCTCTCTTGTTGCGGAACACAGGCTCCAGACACGCAGGCTCAGTAGTTGTGGCTCACGGGCCTAGTTGCTCCATGGCATGTGGGATCCTCCCAGACCAGGGCTCGAACCTGTGTCCCCTGCATTAGCAGGCAGATTCTCAACCACTGTGTCACCAGGGAAACCCGGTATTCTTTTTTTTTTTTAAATCATGTCTTTTATTTTTAAATTTTATTTACTTATTTTTTTATACAGCAGGTTCTTATTAGTTATCTATTTTATACATATTAGTGTATATATGTCAATCCCAATCTCCCAATTCATCCCACCACCCCCTGCCGCCCCCCATGGGTATTCTTGAATACTGCTTTTTTGCTTGCATTATTTACCCCTGTGTTGTGTCAGGCAGAAGCCAATGAAGAGCCCAGGTTTTCTGATTCTCAGACTGCTGCTCTCTGCCTTCTGTAGCCACTGTCGGGCCTGGGCTGAGGATATATTTTGCCCAGGACTGCCCTCCCCTCCCTCCCCCATACACATCTCACCAGTTGCCAGGGTTTGGTTTGGGAGGCTTACAAAGCTCTAATGCCCTCTTAGACATTTTACCTGTACCTTGTTCCTTGTACCTTCTTGGGAGCCACATGTGAAACCTGTGGAAATCACTTCTTATCTATTTCAGGAACCTCATCTCTTCCCCACCTCAGAGTTCTTTGGGTGAAGTCATCTGCGCTTGCTCCATAGGATTCACCATTTTGGAAACTTTTATTTGCCTCGTTGGATACTTGAGTATTTTTCTTTTTTTTTTTTTGCGGTACGCGGGCCTCTCACTGTTGTGGCCTCTCCCGTTGTGGAGCACAGGCTCTGGACGCGCAGGCTCAGCGGCCATGGCTCACGGGCCCAGCCGCTCCGCGGCATGTGGGATCTTCCCGGACTGGGGCACGAACCCGTGTCCGCTGCATCGGCAGGCGGACTCTCAACCACTGCGCCAGCAGGGAAGCCCGATACTTGAGTATCTTATAGCCGTCGTAGTGACTGCGTAAAGCCACCCCCGAAGGGTTCTTTTTAGCAAGTTTCCTTGTTTCTTTTTGGTAGTTATTTTCCCACCAAGGCTGTGAGGAAGTGGTTTTTTCTTCTATGCTACTTCTATCGCTTTGTTTTGCACTTCATTATCCTCCTGTTGCAACACCCCAATTATACTAGTTGCTGTGGAGATATTAAGTATATTGCTAATAATGGAGGACTATTCTTTTAGGTGGAAGAGTAAAAGCAAGGAAGGATATAAATCTTGTTTTTGTGCAAATGTCTCCTAGTAACAGCAATAACTAAGTGGTATTAGAGGCTATGCTGCAGAAATATCTATACGGGGTTGGTTTATGTTTTTAGAAAGGATTGGCTCTCTTAATTAAAGAAAATATTAATTTAAGCTTCTGGTCCTATTAGAGGTTAACTCCTTATGTTAATACTTTACTATTCATTCTTTAATTTATATCCTTTGTTTAGTAGGATGTTGCTTCATATGGACAAAATCTTTTGTGGACTTTAGCCTTTACAAATTCATTTCTTAAAACTTTTTTTTTCTTTAAAAACTTTACTAAAGGAAACACATTTTAAAATTGTTCATCTGATTTGTATTTCATGAAATCTTACAATTTTCCATGAACTCTATTATAATTAAGGTGATTATGTGTCCTGATTTGCCCAGGACAGTCCCAATGTATACATATTGTCCTGGTTTAATTATTAGTAAGTCTCTCTTTCACTCAATATTGGCCTGGTTAGGGTGTTAAATTATATGGTCACCCTAATTAAAGACCACATTAATAGAAAACTGAGGGAATGAAATATCTTATATATTTTTTTGTTTTAGTCCATGTAACTTAGGTAGATATAGATGTATATGGATATATATGTGGATTATATACATACATGCATACATACACACACACACAAGTATATCTATGTTTTTACTTTTTCCAACTAAACTTATAATTGAGAACTTGCCAAATATCTTGATACTGTGGAAAGATATATATTTATTGTTGTTCTAAGCAAATCAAAAGACTTGCTCATCTTCCTGGTTTCCTCACGTAATATTTTCACGAAGATAATTTTGACTGTGATAACGCCTGACCTGACTCCTCCTAGGTGGGCAGGATCTATTTTCAGGGGGCAATATCATCCTAACAGCAGCTGTTCTGATTCTTTTTTTTTAAATAAATTTATTTATTTTTAAATTTTTGGTGCATTGGGTCTTTGATGCTCTGCGCGGGCTTTCTCTAGTTGCAGCAAGCAGGGGCTACTCTTCATTGTGGTGCACAGGCTTCTCACTGCTGTGGCTTCTCTTGTTGTGGAGCATGGGCTCTAGGCACGCGGGCTTCAGTAGTTGTGGCTCGCGGGCTCTAGAGCACAGGCTCAGTAGTTGTGCCGGCTCACTAGTTGTGCCACATGGGCTTAGTTGCTCCGCGGCATGTGGGATCTTCCCCGACCAGGGCTCGAACCCGTGTCCCCTGCATTGGCAGGTGGATTCTTAACCACTGCACCACCAGAGAAGTCCCAGCTGTTCTGATTTGAAATGACTTCCTGTATGTCAAGTTTTATTTCCGTCTGCCCAATACATGTGTCACCTCTTGTTCACATTAGAATTTCCCCTTCTGCATGTGGAATGGGTGTATGTCCTAGACTGTTCCATTACCTTGTCTCTCTGTTAGCGGTTCCATTATTGATAAACCCGGAAGCAGAACAACAGCTGTGGAGTAAGAAATGAAAGGTCTTTTAAAATCTTGGATACCTTGAAGAATAAAAAGTGCTATTTTGATATTCATTCTTGCATTTAAAAAATATGCACATTCCTTGCCTAATCCTTTTCTCTTAATATCAGGTTTATTATTGTAAATACTCTGAAAGTCATACTAAAGTTTTTATAGTTGATCAAAGATCCTTGGGAAAATTTCTGGCAGGTTATGCTCTGGGGCCAAGGGGACCTTGAAGTGGATTTACAAGAAAGTAAGAGTGAATTAGGAGCATTGGAGACCATCTCTTGCAGTTAATGTCTGGAAAAGGGTCCTGACACGTCCTTCAGTATGTCAGGAGAATAAAAGTTGGTCAAGGGGAAAGGCTTGGCAAGAACCAGCAAGCACCTGTTTTGTGCCAGACAGGGTGAACTCCTATAAACAAACAGACATGGTCCATCACCTTGTGAAGCCTGTCACCCAGTGTGGGAGACACCCAGGCAAAACAAGGAAACAAGAATATAATTAAAAATTGTGAAAGTGGATCAGCAGTGCTGAGAGAGAATAAGAGGAGAGACTTACTTTAGACAGTGGTTAGGAAAGGACCCCTTTGAGGAAGGAGCATTAAAGTTCTGTCTGGGTTCCTCTCTCAGTGTTTTTCCACCTTTTGCTTTCATTATTGCCTTTTTCGACAGGTTTTTTCTAACCACTCCCTTCCCCCTGAGTAATTTTAATGCCCTTTGGGGGACCGCAAACTATTTTTCCACTCTTAGAGCACTAATTTTCACCACTGAGAATTGCACACTCAATCAGTTACTGTCTGTGGCCCTCATTTTGGGGGCAGTCAGAAATAAACTTTTATTAGGTTTAACATAGCATCCTTGGATCCTCAACTGGATTTTAAGTTCCTTGAGGCAGGGAACCATCATCTAGTAATAATAGATGCCACTTAGCATGACTTAAAAAAAAAAATCTTCCATGAGGTTGAGAAAGGTGGAATAAAAATGTTGGAAGTAGGGCTTCCCTGGTGGCACAGTGGTTGAGAGTCCACCTGCCAATGCAGGGGACACGGGTTCGTGCCCCGGTCCGGGAAGATCCCACATGCTGCGGAGCCGCTGGGCCCGTGAGCCATGGCCGCTGAGCCTGCGCGTCCAGAGCCTGTGCTCCACAATGGGAGAGGCCACAACAGTGAGAGGCCCGCGTACCGCAAAAAAAAAAAAAAATGTTGGAAGTAGAGCATGAAAAACAATCCTTAAATGGCCTAGTTAGTCTAATTTTTTATTTAGATGAAGAAACTAAGATTACTAGGAAGTTATTAATCAGTCTCTCTAAGCCAGTTTAGTGCCATTTCCAGGACACTCTGGGTAAGGATCAGATTCAGGAAGGTGGTGATTGTCAAGAGGAGGAGTTCAGGTTTTATTGTAGAGCCTGAAGATTTGCATGTGCACAAAGTTGAAATCTTAGAAAGACTAATTTGGCAGGCTCTTCTAGTACTTTTCTGGAACATGATGATGATCATGACAAGGGTGCTGTTGCTAATAAGGACAAAAAGGAAAAATTTGATTAATAATTGCTTCTGTGTTTCAGAGGCAGCACAACACTGGTCTACAAAGAAAACTATAGGAATTGAGGAGAAAAGTGAACTAAAGATATAGAATACTAATAACCTTTTTCAGAGAAAGGAATTAAGGGGGTGATATAACTGTTCTTTATCATTGAGATTCTTGGGGGTTTTTTTGTTTGTTTGTTTGTTTTGCGGTACGCGGGCCTCTCACTATTGTGGCCTCTCCCGTTGTGGAGCACAGGCTCCTGACGTGCAGGCTCAGCGGCCATGGCTCACGGGCCCAGCCGCTCCGCAGCATGTGGGATCTTCCCAGATCGGGGCACAAACCCGTGTCCCCTGCATCGGCAGGCGGACTCTCAACCACTGCGCCATCAGGGAAGCCTGAGATTCTTTTTTTGTTTAGGGCGAGATTATACATGTCTAAAGGACATGGGTTTATCAAAGATGATTCATATTATATATATTAGGTTGGGAGGAAGGCAGAGAAATATATTTGAAATTAGGAGAAGGAAGCTATATTCTGGAGCTTTTTCTGTGTCTCTGTTTCTATGTGTTAGTGTGTATGTGAGAGAAATTTAGCTTAAGCTACTTCTACTTATCTGACAAGCAGTCTTGGAAACTGGAGTAAGGTGTACCTGTCTTGATGAACTGTCTTGTAATTTCCAGTTGTGCCTCAGTGAATTTTGGAGGTCGGCTCAGTCTGTCAAACAGACATACATTTTGCAGTGATTTCTTCCTTTTACTGTTTCTCCATTGACCACTAGTCACATATAGATCTTAATTTTTTTTTAAGGTTCTTTATCCAGTGGTGTAATCTAAGCCTACTTCCCCCCGACCCCTTTTAATCTTTTTTTGTTTTGTTCTCCTTCTTGACAAGTCAGTTGCTTTTAGTAGGTGAGCAAGGAGCAGGAAAATTATGAGACAACAGCCAGAAGGATATAATTTACAGAAGTTCTTTCTAAATGATTTAGTAGAGAAGATAGAATACTAAAGGTAATATATGGTGTTAGACCCTAAGTTTCATTTCTGTTCTTTTTGCCCCATTTGCCAACCACTTGAGCCCCTGCCCTACTCTACCATCATCATTAAAGAAAATGAGGCTGAATTCTTCTGTTTTAAACGATGTACTTGAACCTAGATTCTAAAGTGCTATTTGTAAAAATAATCTTAAGATTGGGTACATACTCACTTTTTCATACAAATAATTAATTAGCTATTTTTGAATTCTAAGAATCCTTTGATCCCTTTCAATATGAATCTTAAAAAGAAGGAAATATTGACAGAATGCTTTTTTTGAATCACTTGTCCTCAAACACATTTTTATTCATTTAAATGAATAAATTTGATTATATTCTAATGAGAATTTGGATTTAACTCTTTAAATACAACCAGTTTAACAAATATAGTTGTCTGATGAGCCAGCTTTATTATTGTTTGTTTATAAACCACAAGTGTTACTAATAGTTTCTAAATATTGTGTCTGAAAAGGGAAGTAGTGGAAGTAGTGTAGTGTCAGCCATGAGTTGCCATGGACACAGTTGTCATCACCTGTGAGTTGCCAGGGACACGGTTGTCAGTGAGAAGTAGAATGAGCAGAGGCTGTGACTGCAACAGGAAATTGGAGGTGGAACTCTGAGGTCTAGCGTCGTTAGGGTCTACCTCCATCCTAAGGCTGCCTACACAGGAAAAGGTTCAAAGATCCCACACCCTTTGAGGTAGGACTGAAGAGTAAAATTACCACTCAGGGGGTGCTACTTTACAAAAGGTGCTCAGGGTGACCACCTAGGTCACCTGCACACGGTTCCATGTGTAATTCTGAACTGTAATTCACAGAAGACTTAAGAAGGCTGTTGAAGTTGAAATGTTTTCATTTAAAATCACAGTATAAAAACTTACATGGAATTTTGCAAATAGCTGAAAAAATATCTTTTGGGACCTGACTGTTATTTTCTGTGGTCAGATTTCTGTCTTATTGCCAGATGTGTCTCACATTACCTGCATCTTCTTAGCTGTAGCAAGGCTCTTGGTAGCAAGGTTCCTTCCTTGAAGCAAGCAGTTTGGGAACTCTTCACTTAGGGAGCTCTATTAAAGTGCATCTTTGGCTAGGAGAATGTTCTTAAGGGATGTGGTAAAAATGTCATTGTGGAAGGAAAGCAAGTCTTCTCTTAGGTGTAGTTTCATCAGGGTACAAGTTTGCAAATGGCACATTACATATTTGTGCTGAGTCCCCTCCTTATATGTATGTGCTTATGTTGCTCCCTGAATGAAGCCTTTAATTTCAGCAGGATAAGGTGTGCCCTGCCATGTGGTACACAAAGCATCATCTTCATGTCTGTTGGAATGAATATGTACATAGAATATGAAAACCTGTGGCGGCAGAGTTATGAAATCGAGCACTGCCCTGACCACGAATGTTGCTTCATCAACATTAAGCAGTATTTAGAAAGTTCTCTGTACTTAAAAGACTTAAGTGCTTTTGAATTACAAGGCAGTTTTAGATTAGTAGTTGGTGTTTGAGCAAATTGTCATTGTCCTTAAAGGGCATAACTGGAGGCTATTTTGCCATTAATTTTCGAGTGTTGCTTTACAGGTTAAATCACAATATTTGGAGTATTTCTTGTTTTTATTTTTGAAAAAATTATTGCTCTCAAAAATATCTTTAAAATGAATGAGTTTATAGCTAAATCTGAGAAGTAATTTTTTGGAAATTAATAAGCTTTATTTTTTGGAGCAGTTTTCGGTTTACAGAAAAATTGAGCAGAAAGTACTGAGTTCTCATATATGTCCCCTCCTCCCCCAGTTTCCCCTATCATTAACATCTTGCATTAATGGGGTACATTTGTTACAATTGATGAGCCAGTGTTGATACACTATTTTTTTTGAATTTTATTTTCTTTATTTTTTTTATACAGCATGATACACTATTAACTAAAGACCATAGTTCACATTAGGGTTCACTCTTGTTGTACATTCTATAGGGTTTTTTTTTTTAATTGGGGTATAGTTGCTTTATAATGTTGTGTTAGTTTATGCTGTACAACAAAGTGAATCAGCTATATGTATACATATATCCCCTCCCTCCTGGACCTCCCCCCCCAAGTCCCACCCATTTAGGTCACCAAAGAGCACTGAGCTGAGCATAACCATCATTTACAGTATCATATAGAATAGTTTCACCACCCTAAAAATCCCCTGGCAACCACTGATCTTTCTATTGTCTCTGTAGTTTTGCCTTTTCCAGAATGCCATGTAGTTGGAATCATATAGTATATAGCCTTTTCAGATGGGCTCTTTTACTTAGCAATTTGCACTTAAAGATCTTCCATGTCTTTTTGTAGCTTGAGATAGCTCATTACTTTTTGTCACTGAATAATATTCCATTGTATGATGTATCACAGCTTATCCATTCCCCCATTGAAGGACATCTCGTTTGCTTCCACTTTTTGGCAATTCTGAATAACCTTGCTATAAATATTTGTATGTGTGCAGGTTTTTGTGTGGACATAAGTTTTTAACTCCTTTGGGTAAATACCAAGGAGCACGATTGCTAAACTGTACAGTAAAAGTGTATTTAGTTTTATAAGAAACCATCAGACTGTCTTCCAAAGTGGTTGTACCATTTTGCATTTCGACCATCAGTTAATGAGTGTTCTTGTTGCTCTACGTACTCACCATCATTTGGTTTTGTCAGTGTTCCAGATTTTGGGCATTCTGATAGGTGTAGTGGTATCTCATTGCTGTTTTAATTTGCATTTCCTGTGTGACATGTGATGTGAAGCATCTTTTCATATGCTTATTTGCCATCTCTGTATCTTCTTTGATGAGGTATGTTCAAGTCTTTGACCCATTTATTTATTGGGTTGTTTGTTTTCTTATTGTTGAGTTCTAAGACTTTTCGGTATATTTTGGAACAGTCCTTTATCATATATATATATATATTTTTTTTTTTTTTTCCTTCGGTACGCGGACCTCTCACTGCTGTGGCCTCTCCTGTTGCGGAGCACAGGCTCCGGACGCGCAGGCTCAGTGGCCATGGCTCACAGGCCTAGCCGCTCCACGGCATGTGGCATCTTCCCGGACTGGGGCACGAACCCGTGTCCCCTGCATCGGCAGGCGGACTCTCAACCACTGCGCCACCAGGGAAGCCCTATCATATATTCTTTTGCAAACATTTTCTGCCAGTCTGTTGCTTGTCTTCTCATTCTCTTGACATTGCCTTTCACAGAGCACAAGGTTTTAATTTTAGTAAAGTCCAGCTTATCAGTTATTTCTTTCAAGGATTGTGCTTTTTGCTGTTGTATCGGAAAAGTAATCTCCATATCCAAGGTCAATTGGTTTTCTCCTGTGTTATCTTCTAAGAGTTAGTTTTGTGCTTTACATTTAGGCCTGTGATCCATTTTGAGTTAACTTTTGTGAAGGGTGTAAGATCTGTGTCTAGATTCATTTTTTTGCATGTGAATGGCCAGCTGTTCCAGTACCATTTATTGAAAAGACTATCTTTGCTCCAAGGTATTGTCTGCTCCTTTGTCAAAGATCCGTTGACTTTATTTATGTGGGTCTATTTCTGGGCTCTCTATTATATTTCATTGACTTCTTTGTCTATTCTTTCACCAATATGAGACTATCTTGATTACTCTAGCTTTAAATTGTCTTGAAGTCAGGTAGTGTTATTTTCCTTCAAAATTGAGTTGGCTATTCTGGGTCTTCTGTCTCTCCATATAAACTTTATTTATTATTTATTTATTGGCTGAGTTGGTTCTTTGTTGCTGGGTGCGGGCTTTTTCTCTAGCTGTGGTGAGCGGGGGCTACTCTTCTTTGCAGTGCGTGGGTTTCTCATTGCAGTAGCTTCTCTTGTTGTGGAACACGGGCTCTAGGCGCATGGGCTCCAGTAGTTGCAGCACGTGGGCTTAGTAGTTGTGGCTCGCAGGCTCTAGAACGCAGGCTCAGTAGTTGTGGCGCAAGGGCTTAGTTGCTCTGTGGCATGTGGGATCTTCCCAGACCAGGGATTGAACCCGTGTCCCTTGCATTGTCAGGTGGATTCTTAACCACTGTACCACCAAGGAAGCCCTCCATATAAACTTTAGAATCCGTTTGTCAATATCTACAAAATAACTTGCTGGGATTTTGATTGGGATTGCATTGAATCTGTGCTTCAATTTGGGAAGAACTGACTTCTTAACAACATTAACTCTTCCTATTCATGAACATGGAATATCTCTCCATTTATTCAGTTTTTCTTTGATATCTTTAATCAGTCTTGTAGTTTTCCTCATGTAGATCTTATACATATTTTGTTAGATTTATACCTAAGTATTTCAATTTTGGGGGGAGAGCTGCTAATGTAAATAGTATAGCGTTTTAAATTTCAAATTCCAGTTGTTCATTGTTGGTATATAGGAAAGTGGTTGACTTTTGTATGTTAACCTTGTATCCTGCAACCTTGCTATCATTGCTTATTAGTTCTAGGAGTTTTTTTGGTCATTTCAGATTTTCTACATAGATGATCATGTTGTCTGTGAAACAAAGATAGTTTTATTTCTTCCTTCCCAATCTTTATATTTTTTATTTCCTTTTCTTATCTAACGGTATGAGCTTGGATTTCCAGTTTGATGTTAAAAAGCAGTGGTGAGAGGGCACATCCTTACCTTGTTCCTGATCTTAGTGGTAAAGCTCCAAGCTTTCAGCATTTAGTACAATATGATATTAGCTGTAGGCTTTTTGTAGATGTTCTTTATCAAGTTGAGAAAGTTCCTCTCTCTCCCTAGTTGACTGACAGTTTTTATCATGAATGGGTGCTGGATTTTGTCAAATGCTTTTTCTACATCTGTTGGTATGATCATGTGATTTTTCTTCTTTAGCCTGTTGATGTGATGGATTACATTAATTCATTTTCAGCTGTTTAATTAGCCTTGCATACCTTTTATAGATCTCATTTAGGCATGGTGTATAATTCTCTTCTTATATAGTTGGATTCAATTTTTGATATTTTGTTGAGGATTTTGCATCTGTGTTCATGAGAGATAGTGGTCTACAGTTTTCTAGTATTGTTTTTGTCTGGTTTTGGTATTAGGGTAATGCTGGCCTCATAGAATGAATTAGGAAGTATTCCCTCTACTTTTATCTTCTGAAAGAGATTGGTATGATTTCTTCCTTAAATACCTGGTAGTATTCAGTGGTAAACCCATCTGGGCCTGGTGCTTTGTATTTTATAAGGTTATTAATTTTTTTTTGGCTATTCCTAACCACTGGACTGCCAGGGAATTCCCAAGGTTATTAATTATTGATTCAATTTATTTAATAGATATAGGCTTATGCAGATGGCTTGTTTCTTGTGAGTTTTGGCAGATTGCATCTTTGAAGCAATTGGTCCATTTCACCCAGGTTATTAAATTTATGGGCATAGATACATTCATAGTATTCCTTTATTATCCTTTTAATGTTTGTGGGGTCTACAGTCCTCTCTTTTATTTCCGATATTTGAAGTTTGTGTTCTTTTTTTTTTCTTAGTTAGCCTGCCTAGAGACCTGTTGATTTTATTGATCTTTTCAAATAACAAGCTTTTGGTTTCATTAATTTTCTCTTGATTTCCTGTTTTCAATTCCATTGATTTATGCTCTAATTTTGTATTATTTCTTTTCTTCTATTTACTTTGGGTTTAATTTGCTCTTCTTTTACTAGTTTCCTAAGGTATAAGCTTAGATTATTGATTTTAGATCTTCCTTTCTAAAATGTGCATTCATTGCTATAAATTTCCTTCTGCTTTTGCTGCATCCATAATTTTTTTTTTTTTTTGCCATACCACATGGCATATGGAACTTCCCCAACCAGGGATTGAACCTGTACCCTGCAGTGGAAGTGCAGAGTCTTAACCACTGGACCACCAGGGAAGTCCAAAATAATTTTTTTTTTAATTTGGCCACGCCACGTGGCATGTGGGATCTTAGTTCCCTGACCAGGGATCGAACCCTTGCCCCCTGCATTGGAAACATGGAGTCTTAACCACTGGATCGCCAGGGAAATCCCTGCATCCATAAATTCTGATGTTATATTTTCATTTTTATTTAGTTCAAAATATTTAAAAAATTTCCCTGGGATCTCTTTATTGGCTCATGTATTAATTAGAAATGTGTTATTAATCTCCAAGTATTTTGGGATTTTCTAGCTATCTTTCATTATTGATTTCTAGTTTAATTCCACTTTGATCTGAAAGGAGACATTGTATAATTTCTGTTCTTTAAAATTTATTAAGGTGTGTTTTATGGCCCAGAATGTGGCCTCTCTTGGTGAAAGTTCATGTGAGTTTGAGAAGAATGTGTATTCTGCTGTTACAAGAAGTAGTCTAGGGATGTCAGCTAGATCCAGTGGATTGATTGTGTTGTTGAGTTCAACTTGATTTTCTGTATGCTGGATCTGTTAAAGTGACTTTTAAAGATCACACTTAGCAATATCAGAATCCAGGTTAAAACCAGGTCTCCTGACTGTAGTAAAGTATTCTTTGCTCATGCTCTGTCCCTCAGGAAGCCTCTTTACTTTCTTGTTTTCATCGTATTTCCCACTGCTCTCAATTAGAGAGTGACTCACCACCTAATACATTATTACAGTTTAAAGTACCATGAAAGAGTGAAAAATGAATGTGTGTATTCTCAGTGGGGAGAATACACATGCTTGCGTTTCCTTGACATAGTTTTGTTTGTTTGTTTGTTTAGAAAGGTGATCCAACATTGGGATTATTTACTGTCTGTAAACCTTTCTGTAAGGGTGAATAGGAATTATTCTTTACTTTTCTCTAGAGCAAGCTTTAGACACTTCAGGGAGGTTAGGGAGGACCTCAGAGTTTCTTTTTCGATGCGCTAAACCTCATCCTCTCTTCTCTGAAATCAAGGTGGTGTCCAAAGTATTCAAAGCCCATGGGTTGATTTCAATAGCAAGAGAGAGGGTAGGATGGTCATTAATAATGACATTCATAATGTTTACTCAGACTTTTCCTTCATGTACTCTGAGATATAGCCTCTGACCATGCATGACATAGAAGCTCAACATAAAAGTACACAGCTGATTTATTTACTTGGTCAGCATCACCATCCATTTCTATGACAGCCCGTTAGAGCCTGATTTCTACCAGCAGGTTCTACCAGCAGGAGCTCTGGTTTACAACTTGATTCTCACCACTGGCCCCTGCCCTCAAAATATGTTCATCATCCCTGGGCTTTGGATGCGTTGCTTCATTTTCCTTTATTTTTGCTCAAGGTTCAGTTGCAAAACCTTGCACACCTTCTGCTAGTGTGCCCCTCATTTCACTTCTTTCTTCTTCCCCCTTTCCAGTTATTCCTGGTATTTTAATTGTTCTTTTATTTGGACACCAAATAACTCTTTGTGGTCCTGAGAGTTTACTTTCTTGACTCAACATTTTGTTCTCTGAACATCATCCTTCCTCCAAGACTTAAAAAGAAGATCTTGAGGGCTTGCCTGGTGGTGCAGTGGTTGAGAGTCCGCCTGCCGATGCAGGGGACACGGGTTCGTGCCCCGGTCCGGGAGGACCCCACATGCCGCGGAGCAGCTGGGCCCGTGAGCCATGGCCACTGAGCCTGCGGGTCCGGAGCCTGTGCTCCGCAACGGGAGAGGCCACAACAGTGAGAGGCCCATGTACCGCAAAAAAAAAAAAAAAAAAAAAGATCTTGAAAGACATTGCTTTGTGAAATAGAGGATTATGTAAATATGCCAGTATGTATTTTGCTTTGATATTGCTTGGAAGGAACGTTGGAAACCTGTTGGGTGAGGATGTCTGTGATGGATCATGATACACAGGTAGACCAGGTAAACTTTGTAAGAGTTAAAGTAAGTACAAATTATTCATTTTCTAAAACAAGAGAAGCAAACTGCTGATAACTAGTGAGGAGGCTGGAGTAATCAATCTCTTGGAAACATTAAGAGCAAGGACAACAAAAGATTAAGAGAGAGAAAAATAAGAACTAAAGGAAATGGATTACAAAACCAAGAAACTTGGGAATCTAAAGGAGACTTCCCAAGCAAGAGCTGGAGAGCTAGTGCAAGTTTAGTGCTGGCTGAATTACTCAGGTGTAGCTAGTCTGCTCATTCTGTTAATCTACTCAGGTACCTATACTATAGAATCCTTGTGGTTTTGATTATAATGCTTCTGTATCCTGAGGAGTTACTCTGCCTCCCCACAAACGTCCTTTCTCCCTGACCAAAGGTGAATTCTCTCTGTCTGGCAGCCTCCTTCTAATAACACCCCCTCCACCACCGCCACCCCCGCCCCCGCAATTTGTTTCTGTCTTAATTCATATTTATCCATGTCTGGTTTCATTTTTACTTCTAGTTTCATTTTTATTTTCAAAGACAGCATTTTATTTGAGCAAAAGTAGTAATCACAGCAAATATGTACATTTTACTTTAATTTTATGAACTATATAATTATGCTATATTTAACTAGAGGGGCTGATCTCTTTGCTACCTGGTGGCATGTTACCACAAATGGCATCTTGCTAAAAAGAAAACTTTTTAAGTTGCCGAGACAGAATGTTTTTATTCGCCTACCCCACACATAGTTACCAAAATGAAAAATGAGGTTTATTATTTTTATCCTTAGTACGTGATATTAAACAGACTCTGTGCTTATCATAATACTAAACTTCTTTAAGAGACTGTTAATATAATAGCTGATATTTGGAAATTTATTTTGGGAGTTTAAGACTCACCTTTTCTCTTTAACTTTTAAATTATAGTAACAATTCATGTTTATTTTAGAAAATTTTGAACCTTGATACGCAAAGGGAAACCTTAAGTCATCTATAATCTATCACCTGTTAAAATTTTGCATGATCTTTCCAGAATTTACATTTATGTGTGCAACTTTTTTTTTGCAGCACCGCCCGGCATGTGGCATCTTAGTTCCCCGACCAGGGGTCGAACCCATGCCCCCTGCAATGGAAGTGCAGAATCCTAACCACTGGACTGCCAGGGAATTCCCATGTACAACTTTTAAAAAACAAGATAAATAGGGTCATACATATATCACTGTTTTGCACTCATGGATATATCATGAACCTCTTGTCACTCCCCACTCAACATGGTAGAGAAGTATTTCAGTATTCTGTTGCATTCATCCATCATAATTTATTTAAGCAACCCACTGTTGTTGGATACTTAGTTATTTCCAGTTTTTCACTGTTATTAATAATGTCAGAGGCTCAGAGTTAAATCTTGTTCACAATCTTAGGGTGTTTGTAAAATATAAGAAATGTATTTTACAGTAGTCCTAGAGAGCAGCTTGATATTTTTGTGTTTTTTTTTAACAGAAATATTTTGATTTGGGTCTCTTTCCTCACCAGTAAGTTTAAAACACCTTCTCACTTTCAGTGTTAAAGTATAAAAATATTGTTTTCTTTGGTTGCAGTAGGTCTGAAAACATTTCTTAAAATTAAGTAATAATTGAAGTTTCACTGTTATGATACTATGTGGTACTATTTCTTGTGACTTTTACTCTAAAGAGTTGAGGAATTCGAATCTAACAACAACTTTGTGTCCTGAAGGAAAGAACTAGATTGACGATTGTCTCTTCATGGAAGACCTAACAGAAAAACTGTAGAGGCTGAGAGACACAGGGCTTTTTAAATCTGTTCAACTTCTTCTCTCTGGGCTTTAAAAAAAAAAAAAAAAGGGCTCCTATTTCTGGGATGTTTGAATGCTGCTTGTATTAGGCAGAGGGAAGTACAGGGTGACCTTTCAAATTTGAGTCTATAATTAGAAAACACTATTTGAGTTCTCATCATACAGTTTTACTCTTAAAGCACCCGTCTAAATTAGTCCGTCCTCCCTCCCCCGTTTCTCCCTCCCTCTGTCACTCATACCTGCCATGTGTACATCCAAGGACTCTGCTTCTGAAAATCTTCAAGGCATCAAACTTGTGGGTTTCATGATATGTAATGCTTTCCTCCCTTCCTCCCCCCTTTATAAGATTCCTTCAAGGACTTCATTGTCTTACTGGCAAGGGGCTTACATGGGACTCTTCAGGAACACAGCTGGCTATCTTATAAAGCGGGGGTTACTCAGTGAACAAATAATATCAACTATGTGCCAGGAGCACAGCAGATAAACCTGACAGATGGGGTTTATAGTCCGACAGAAAAGAGCCAGTAAACCTTTACCAGTAGTTGACTAGAGAGTTACAATTAGCAAACAGTTATGGTGGAGAAAAAGTATGGAGTGATATGGAAGCAGGTAAAGGGGACCCTAATCCAATCTGGAAGAGTCAAGAAGAGGCTTCTTTTCAAGGAAGTGATATTTGTCCAAAGATGCATGGGGATTTATTATACATGCCATCCTGTGCTCTTCTTCCTTGCCAGGTGCTATGTTTAGTGCCTGTAAACTACAAGTGAATTAATCTATTTCTGCTTTCTTTGGGTGGCTTTAGTAATACCCCCCAAGAATTAAAATGAAAATACATTGTTATAGTTGATTACCAACTTTAAGATGGAACACTATTTCAATCTGAAGAAACATTCTTAAATAATCAGTCCTAAGAACAACACACTTTGCCTGATGGAATGAAAAAAGCTGACAAATCACTGGAACATCAGCTAATTCACAGGGTTTATGGAATAGCTTGGGAGTTCAGCTGTGTCATGTCTTCCATGTACAGCAGGGGAATATCTGAAGGAACAAAGGTCCTTGGCTAGCTAAGGTTTGCTCTCTAATAACTAGTCTTTAAAATAAAAATTAATCTGTTTTCCAACTTACAATAAAATGTGCCTCAAGCACAATGGCTTTTGTAATTTGGAAATGCTCCACGTTTAACTGTTAGGTAGAGCCTGAGATGACTATGACAAATAGAAATATTCTTTGAGCTGTTCAATCCCCTGAGATATTATGGCTGTTCTTTGGCCAGATGGTGACTCTCAAGTCCATTAGACTTAAAAACAGAGGCTTCTGTGGAAAGTCACTTTCAATGCATCAGGTTACTTAGTGTTTCTATGTGGCTCTACCTTGGCCATCTCCTGATGGTAGAGAATTTGTTCCACAAATCTGGAACTGTCTTCTCTTCAACTCTTATCAGATGCATGGCTGAGGGATATGGAAGTAAAGGATGGATTTCTGGTGCAGTTGTGTCCCTGAAATAAGCCAGACCATCAGAGCTGCTTATTTATATTGCATTGCCTTGGCTTCCTACCGAAGAAACTCTAGAGAGCCATGCTTCGGAATTTATTGAGGGTCATGATGAAAAACTATCATGTGACATGGTCTCCCTGATCTGTGCTGTTGCTCACTGACTCTTGTGTACAGACCTGCAGTGAGCATGTTACAGCTAAGTGTCAAGAAAAACTTTTTTTCCCCTGGGGGATAAAACATGGTTCCCCATTCCCCATTCTTCCAATACATGCAGATATGGAGATACTCACACTCTTGAGTTTGGAAAATTTTGTCTCTTCTCTTTTTTGCTCTAGCTGCAAAGGAACTGAGAGTCAAATATGTATCCCAGTTTTTGTCATGTTGTAAGACTTAACCAGTACACTCAATTCCCCCTGTTCTTTCCTTTCTATTTTAGTTAGTTAATAAATATGGATAATGCATACTATATGCCAGGTGCTGTTTCTAAGGTCTTTATAAGTATTAACTCCTTCACCCCTCTTAAGGACCCTATGAAGTTAGTGCTGTTGTTATCCCTATTTATAGATGAGGAAACTGAGGCACAGGGAGGTTATGTATCATGTCTGGAGTCCCAGAGGTGCTGAGTGTGGCGATTCCTTGCTGGGAGTGGGTGAGACAATATTCAGTCACAGGAAACACACCCGCACTCCTCCCACTGCATCTTGTGATCAAGAACCCCTGGGCTTCCCTGGTGGTGCAGTGGTTGAGGGTCTGCCTGCCAATGCAGGGGACAAGGGTTCGTGCGCTGGTCCGGGAAGATCCCACATGCTGTGGAGCGGCTGGGCCCGTGAGCCATGGCCGCTGAGCCTGTGCGTCCGGAGCCTATGCTCCGCAATGGGAGAGGCCACAACAGTGAGAGGCCCGCGTACCGCAAAAAAAAAAAAAAAAAAAAAGAACCCCTGGTCTCTATTTACCTGGCTTTCTGATCCTATGTTACTCCTTTTACAGGAGTATTTTACTTCTTAGTTGTATCATTTACTTTATTCCTTTATGAAGTGGTGCATGGTGTATATACTTCAAATGAAAATAAATGAACTTCCATGACACTCTTTTAAATGGGTCTTCTCTTAACTACTTCAGGATGTGTACAGAGTGTTTGGAGTAGTCAGCATGAATTTGCAGTCTAACATCCGCCCCCTTTACCCATCTCCTTTTCAACAAGAGCACACATTTAAAGTTTGACTAGATGAAAAAAACTATAAGCTGATGATGTTATCGGTATCATTAATACCATGTTAGAAACAATTATAAATGTCCACAGACTTAAGTTATGGCCCAGGAACCACTATCTGCTCTTTTTTAATTTGACTTACCCCTGCTACCTAAGAAATAAACTGTTGCCCTGTTTTGTTTTTTTGTTTTTGTTTTTGCTGTACGCGGGCCTCTCACTGTTGTGGCCTCTCCTGTTGTGGAGCACAGGCTCCGGACGCGCAGGCCCAGTGGCCATGGCTCACGGGCCTAGCCGCTCCGCGGCATGTGGGATCTTCCCAGACCGGGGCACAAACTCGTGTCCCCTGCATCGGCAGGCGGACTCTCAACCACTGCGCCACCAGGGAAGCCCTGGTTTATGAGCTACTTTAAGTTTCAGCTTCTCCCAACTTGACACTCTGGGCTTGTTTCTACATACCGCGCTGTGTGTAGGTACATGAAAAGCATTGGACCTTCGGGATGTGTGTCTTCTTGAGAAATCTCTTTGTTAGCCCAGTTCTTACCTTATTAGGTATTTATCTAAGCTAACTTGACTCTTGACCTTATAAATAGGCAATTGAATTGATCCTTTTGATAGAGTAGCTCAAGTTGGCAGATGCAAAGATTAGCCCATGAGATTATTGGTGGGTGTTAACAGTGCAACCAGTGTCCCTACAGGCAGGGACAGGCATGGTTTGGGGATACTTGGAGGCCATATTTTTAGGCACCTTTAATATTAAGAGGCACATGTACTACCTGATTGAATATGAATATACATTAATTTCTTCTAATAGTACCTCTGTGTTCCAGAAATGGCTTAAATATGGGGAACCTCTGAAGGGTTTCAAGTGAGAGTAAATTTTTAGAAAGATCAGATTTTCCTGTGGAAAATCAGGAGCGGGAGAAGATTAAGGCAATCTAGGGGAAACACTGGTGGCTGGAAGTAGGGTCAGGTTAGTGTCAGTGGTGGGTGAAGTCAAGAGAGAGGTCATAGCTGGAACGAGGTCCCAAGTGAAATGAGAAAGACATTCTCTGAGGGTGGAGCGGTCTTTTCAAAGGAGTGAATGTGGCCCATTGAGTGTATTGTATGGTATCTGCAATGTAAACTAAGTTGCTTCCTATTATGGGCCTTATTGGAACTTAGCACTGTTGACCAGTTGAAGTCTATTCATCTCTACCCGGCATTTCAGATATACTTATGTTTTTTAATTTTAATTTTGGCCACGCCGAGTGGCTGGCAGGATGTTAGTTCCCCAGCTAACGATCAAACCTGGGCCCCAGCAATGAAAGCACCACGTCCTAACCACTGGACTGCCAGGGAATTCCCTTGTTCTTTAATTTTTATAACAACTTTATTGAGATGTAATTCATACCATAAAATTCTCTCTTTTAAAGAGTATAATCAGTGATTTTTAGTGTATTCACAGAGTTGTGCACCATCACACTATCTAATTTTACAACATTTATATCATCCCCAAAAGAAACCCCATACACACTTTTTTAAAAAAATTTATTTATTTTTGGCTGCATTGGGACTTTGTTGCTGCGTGCGGGCTTTCTCTAGTTGTGGTGAGCGGGGGCTGCTCTTCTTTGCAGTGCCCGGGCTTCTCATTGTGGTGGCTTCTCTTATTGCGTAGCACGGGCTCTAGGTGTGTGGGCTTCAGTAGTTGTGGCTCACGGGCTCAGTAGTTGTGGCTCGCAGGCTCAGTAGTTGTGGCGCACGGGCTTAGTTGCTCCACAGCATGTGGGATCTTCCCGGACCAGGGCTCAAACCCGTGTCCCCTGCATTGGCAGGTGGATTCTTAACCACTGCGCCACCAGGGAAGCCCACTGCGCCACTAGAAACCCCATACACATTGATATTCACTACCAATTCTCTTCTGCCTCCAGCCCCTGGCAATGCTCATCTTCTTTCTCCATACCTACTTCTCTCAGAGGTATGGATCTGCCTCTTCTGCACACTTCAAATAAATGGAATCATGCAATATGTGATCTTTTGTAACTGGCTTCTTTTATTTAACGTTGTCAAGGTTCATCCATGTTCTAGCATATATCACTCCTTCATTCCTTTTTATTGCCAAATAATATTTTATGATATGGATACACCACATTTTGTTCATCCATTCATCAGCTGATGGACGTTTGGATTGTTTCCATTTTTTGGCTGTTATGAATAGTGCAGAATGAACATTTGTGCACAAGTGTTTGTGTGGACTAGGGCTTTCATTTTTCTTGGGTATATAACTAGGAGTGACACATTCGTTCTTGAGTCTCTTCCAAGAGTTGAGTATTTTTGGTGAAAGTGGGATCTCAGTTGAAAATCAGTTTCTGGTTGCGGATATGTATGTATATGTCCTGTAATTGTTAAACATAGATTTTAATGAAATTTGTTAAGCATTTAAAAGGTATATATACATCAACTACCAAATATCGTGTGTGTGTCTTTGTGTGTGTGTGTGTGTGTGTGTGTCTGTGTCTGTGTGTGTATCCCAGTCTATACTCTTAGGATGTTCATATGGTGGTTCTATGAATTGTAAACTTCTGGAAAATGGTATACATTTTACTTCCACCCACCAGTCAAATTTCAGCTACTTAAAATCCATTGAAAGAGAGGAGGGAGAGATGAATAGGTGGAGCGTAGCAGATTTTTAGGGCAGCGAAACTACTCTGATACTTTAATAGTAGATACATGTCATTATACCTGTGTCCAAACCCATAGAATGTATTCCAGCAAAGGTAAACGTTGCTGTAAACTGTGGACTCTGGGTGATTATGATGAGTCCATGTAGGTTCATTGATGGTAACATATGTACCACCCACTCCATGGGGGACGTTGATAATGGAGGAGGCTATGCATGTGTGGAGAAGTATGGGAAATCTGTGCACTTTCTGCTCAATTTCACCATGAATCTAAAACTCCTCTAAAAAATAAAGTCTATTTAAAAACCCATTAAAATATCACAGCAGTTGTGTGTATTTCGAAGGGAATCCTCCACCATTTTGTTTGAACATGACAGATTATGCACCTCACAGCAGCCTGGGTTTCGGTGACACTGAGTTTGCCTGTGTATTGGCAGTTCCTCACCTGCTCTGCAAAGCCCTCGGTGACCTGGCCTCTGGCCTCTTGTCTCGGGCCTCTGGTCTCCACTGCACTTCTCTATTCCTGAGTTTCAATGCTCCATTGCCTTTCCATTCTCTAAACCTGCCTGGCTCATTCCTGCCTCAGGGCCTTTGAACCAGCTGCTTCTTTGACCTGGAATGCTCTTCTTCCATGTCCCATCCCCCATTATTATTAAGTCTTAACTCAAATAGCATCCCCTCACTCCCTAACCGCTTGCTCTAAATCAGCCATGCCAGCCTCGCTCTGATTCTGACTGACTTCTCTCAGTGGCATTTATCACAGGCTTCCTTTATCTGCTTGTGAGCATCATGATGGGAATCCACCTACCTTCCTTGCTCCACCTCTGAACAGGTCTGTCAGGTATTAAATTAATGTTGGTGGAATGCATGGCCAAGTTGCTTTTCTCCCCCTGAAATTCTGGTACCTGTTAGAGCCAGTGTTCTCCCATGACTCTTCCAGGGACGGCAGTATCATAGAACTCATCATTTCACCCTCACCTCCAGAAAACCAGCAAAACATAACAAAGCATCATTCTTATTTAACCTCTCACTTTCTCTGCCTTTTAGAGCTATCATCCTCTGCCCCTCCCACTCTTCGCAGAAAGGATCTGCTACAAGACTGAATGTGTTCACTGCTTCGAGGACCAGGGACCACGGTGGGATTTGCTGTGCTGCCATCTGCAAACAGTAGGTTGGGTGCTTCCTGGTGCTAGATCTTAAGTGTGATTTGCATCCGCTGAAGGTTGGCTGCCTACCAGTTGTCCTGCAACTTCTCGGCTATCTTCTCTTATCTAGTTAAGACATTTCGAAAATGCCTTAACTCTGAGAATTTCTGTTTTATCCTCAAGAGAGTCTTAGATTTCAAGCTGTTTCAGGTGAGTGGATGTTTCCTTACTTGTTGGATTGTTGTCTTAAATGACAGCAAGAGAAATAGAGGTGACACCAAAACTTCCTAACCTCTTTGCATGACTACCAAAATCGGCACTCAGTAACTGCCTCAACTGTGCATTAAGAAAAATTAGTGGCACTATAAATCTTCAAAGAAACATTGGTCAGCTGTGCACCTGTTCAACAACATTACTGAAATGATTACCAGCAAAGTTATTGTTTCTGCACTTTTTAAACTAAGGTCAAAGAGATGTAGGGCTTCCCTGGTGGCACAGTGGTTGAGAGTCCGCCTGCCGATGCAGGGGACATGGGTTCATGCCCCGGTCCGGGAAGATCCCACATGCCGTGGAGCGGCTGGGCCCGTGAGCCATGGCCGCTGAGCCTGTGCGTCCGGAGCCTGTGCTCTGCAACAGGATAGGCCACAACAGTGAGAGGCCCACGTACCGCAAAAAAAAAAAAAAAAAAAAAAAAAAAGAGGTGTGGTAGTTATACCCATTCTCTGCCCACTGAGGAGGAAGGAAGTTTTCGTGTTCATGATTGACATTGTGCAACTCAATTAACTGTCTAAACTAATTTGAATTTAGTTCCTAGGATAATTTTACTCTTGAAAATATAAATAGGAGTTGCATTTTTAATGCACAAGATTTTCTTTTTCTTCTTTATAGCTAGGGCACCTTAGGACCGGGGCTCAGTTGACACTTATGATAGCCATTCTTCTTCATCATTACTAGTTAGTGTGGTGTTTGCCTAAAAAGTCTTCAGCCCAAAGATGGACCCCAGGGCCATGTAATCCCAAGTTAATTAAAAATAAATTTTTAGGAATATTTAAGAGTCACTGTTCAGCACAGCACTCCATAGGCATATTTGTTTGTCTTCTGTAAAATTCAAAATAATTCTAAGAATGTTGCTAGGATTAGAATGACCATATGGGCCGATACTAGGAATGACAACTATTTCTGAATATTTGACCGCAGTGATATCTCTCCCTTTGTCTGATAGTGTCTGTCCCATGGAAGCTGGGTAAAGAAAAGAATTCATGTATTCAACAAATACTTACTGAACAATTTCTGTGGGCCAGGCACTCATTTCAGTGTTGCGAATGAGGCAGTGAACAAAGCAAAATTCCTGCTTTCATGGAGCTTTTAAAAAGCCCCCAAATAGGGCTTCCCTGGTGGCACAGTGGTTGAGAGTCCGCCTGCCGATGCAGAGGACACGGGTTTGAGCCCTGGTCTGGGAAGATCCCACATGCCGCAGAGCACCTAAGCCCGTGCGCCACAACTACTGAAGCCCGCGTGCCTAGAGCCCATGCTCCGCAACAAGAGAAGCCACCACAATGAGAAGCCCGCGCACCGCAACAAAGAGTAGCCCCCGCTCGCCACAACTAGAAAAAAGCCCGCGCGCAGCAACAAAGACCCAACACAGCCATAAATGAATGAATGAATGAATAAATAAATAAATAAATAAGAAAGAAAGAAAGAAAGAAAAGCCCCCAAATACCCTCAGCAAACAGATGGGAGAAGGGAGGCGCAGATAACTTGACTCACTCTCAGGTGTCCTGGGAACAGCTCCTTCTAGATAGTAGACAGGCACAGATGAAAAAGAGTTGGAACCTGATTCGGAAAATAAGATAAAGCAATCTAATGCTCTAGTTTAATCACTGCAAAATAGAGAAGCTTATTAAAACAATAAACAAAAAACAGGTGCCAGGGTGATGTGACCTAGGCTTAGAAAAGAAGGATTACTTTTCAAGGATACCATTTTACTTCATTTTTTTCAGGTTCACAGATTCTGCCCAAATTCTGCCTCCACCACCTCCTCCCAGCGTCAGCTATCAGTGCCTAATGCAGCCTTCCAGAGTATCTCTGTGCACAAGTATGAATTCATTTTTGCCCCCTTCATAAAGTAAAAGATAGCAAACTATACTTTTGAGTAATGTATTTTTTTCTCCTGATATATGTAGGAGGGTTTAACAAATCAGTACAAAGAGAGCGTCCTCATTCTTTTTTTTTCTTCTCTCAACAGTCACAGAGTAGTCCATTGTATGGATGTACCACAATTTAAATAGTGACCTATTGATGCACATTTGGGTTGTAGCCAATCCTTGCTCTTAAACAATGCTGCAATAAATAACTTTGTGTGTAGGTTATTCTGCGTGTACACAATTTTATGTGTATAAATTTGCAAAGTAGAATTGCCAGTCATAAAGGATGTGTATAATTTTGATAGCTGTCTTGTCAAATTGCCTCCCAGAGGGGATTTATCTTATTCTCACCCCCTGCTAGAAACTTGTGAGACTAGTTGTCATTTGGGTCTGGATTTTTCACCAATCTGATAAGTTAAATGGTTTCTCACAGTTTCAGTGTAGGAATACTATTCATTCAGAATTTTCAATGGCATTTTTAAGAAGAAAGTGCCCAGAAAAGTAAACAGGACTAGAATTCAGCTCTTTTTATTATGCAAAAAAAAAGGACACTGAAGGCCATGTTAGCTCTTTTACTATGTAAGTTAAGACAATGTCCACGTTAAAAATGCTGCATTTTAAGTACTGAAAATATACAGGGTAAAAGTGCTTCTTAGGATCATGATGTACCTAGGTGACCTGCTAAGAGTAAGACCTTTCTCCTATAGTTTGGTCCTGTATGGTAGCTAATTGAAATAGAACAGTGTACAAAAATGAGTTAACACAGCAGGTCTGAGACTGCGCTCCTTAGAAACGCCCACTTGCAAGGTTGGCCCTTGACTGGTGGTGCCTGGTAACTTAGATTTGAGGAGGGTTCCCACCATTTCCTGGTAAGAATGGCTCACTGTGGCTGGACTGTTTGTGCAAACAGTATGGTTTCTGTTGAATGCCTGCTTGCATTCCGAGAGTGTAGAATTTAGGTACATGCCTAGCAGAAGGTTCCTATGTGACCAGCCCTAATAAAAACCCCAGACACAGAGTCACTAATGAGCTTCTCTGGGAGACGATATTTCACAGGTGTTGTCACAACTTCTTGGGGAAATTAAGCATCACCTGTGTGATTCCACTGGGAAAGGACTCTTGGAAGCTTGCTCTGGTTTCCTCTGGACTTTACCCCATGTACCTTTTTCCTTTGCTGATTTGCTTTGTATCCCTCTGCTGTAAAAATAGCCATGAGTACAACTGTATACTGGGTCTTATGAGTCCTCCTAGTAAATCATCAAACTGGGAGTGGTCTTGGGGACCCTGACCCAGTCAGCTTGCAAAGACTTTAATATTCTCTCTGTCTATATTGGTATTAGTGGTGACCGACACAGATATTTTTAGCATGCAGTTAATTGACCTTTGACATTATATCTTGACTTGTAGCCTGTGTGTTATTGTAAACTGTGCTTCAGAGTTCTAACTGTGATTTAGCATTTACATCTAACAAGTGGAGGCAACAAGACGGCGGCTGGATATTGGAGAGTTTTTTTTTTAATATAAATTTATTTATTTATTTTTGGCTGCGTTGGATCTTTGTTGCTGTGCGCAGGCTTTCTAGTTGTGGTGAGTGGTGGCCACTCTTCATTGCGGTGCGCAGGCTTCTCATTGCAGTGGCTTCTCTTGTTGTGGAGCACGGGCTCTAGGCATGCGGGCTTCAGTAGTTGCAGCACGTGGACTCAGCAGTTGTGGCACGCAGGCCCTAGAGCGTGCGGGCTCAGTAGTTGTGGCTCCTGGGCTCTAGAGCTCAGGCTCAGTAGTCGTGGCGCATGGGCTTAGTTGCTTCGCGGCATATGAGATCTTCCCGGACCAGGGATTGAACCCATGTCCCCTGCATTGGCAGGCAGATTCTTGACCACTGTGCCACCAGGGAAGGCCCATATTGGAGAGTTTTATGTTGAGTGGTGAATCCACAATTGATTCTTCGGTCTTCCCAGTGTCTATACTTAGGCTTAAAAACTTCTTGCTTTAATTTTCTATAATTTAATTATTAGGTAAATGAATTTATTCATATTCTTCTGGATTCATAGCCACAGAATTTTAGCTAGTCAGTCTGATTTCTAAGTATGCTCTGATTTTGAAGCTTAACTGCAAACCAGTAGTTCTGGAAACGTCACTTAACATAGCAGATTTTTGTCCAAATAGGACATAAGGTCTAAAGAATGAAATAAAGCTTATTTTTGCATAATTGTATTATATTAGCATCCCGTTTTAAATTTTTCAAATGGAAAACTGATAAAAGTGTTAAACATAAAGATTTATTTCTTTAAGCTGCTTTTTAAAAAAGAAATTAGATGGCTTCTGAAGAGAAGTGTTCGTACTGTTTAAAAATATTACATGTAGTCCAGAGCAGTGGTTCTTAATGCTTACGGTTGACTGGTGTATTTTTGTTGATAATAACTAAGATGGAATGACATTGTGGCAGCCATTGTTGTTAGTGTTTTACATATAGAACCTCATTTAACGTTGTGAGGTAGCTGTTATTAACTCCAGTTTGAGACAGAAGGGGTTTAAGCAATTTGCCCAAAGTTAAGTGATTGGCTGGCCAGAACATGGTAGGACTAGAATTTGAATTTAGGTCATCTTTCTCTATAGGCCGAGCTCTTAGCCACTCTGCTTTCCTGGGTCCCATGGTAGCATCTCACTGGTGCTACAGAAAATTGGTTCTGCGAAGACCCTTATACATTTATCCTTGGGTATAGGGACGATCTGGTAATTTTCTGCTGAGAGTAAGAAATGTTCATCTTCTCAGTTTCTCAGTGTCGGAAATCATATGTGGGATCCTTCCAAAACACAAAACGCTCCTTGATCCCATTATCCTGGGGGCAAAATCCAAGTATCATAACAAGGCCTTACTAGCCTCTTCATGAGCCAACCTTTCCGCATTTCAGCCAAGCTGACTTTCTTTTTGTTCCCATACACACAAACCACATTCTGCTTTGCTCCTTAAGGCCTTTGCACGTGCTATTCCTTCTGCCTTAAATAACCCCACCCGCACTTTGCCTGACTTTTCTTCATCCTTCAGATCTGAATTGAAAAGTCCTTCTTCCAGGAAGCCTTCCCTGACTTTCCTGAACTGAGGGGCGTGTGTGTCCCTGTAGCATCTTAATTTTACTATCCAAACATTTATCTCCTCGTGTTGTAGTTATTTGTTTCCCCAACTGACACAAGCTGTGTGAGGTCAGGGCCTAGGTTTGTCTGGTTTACTTGGTCATAACAGGCACTCAGATAGCAGACATTCAAATACCTAAATGAAGGTTAAATAAGATTTTGAAAGATGAGGCAGAATTAGCAATTTAGGGACTTCCCTGGTGGTTCAGTGGTTAAGAATCTGCCTGCCAACGCAGGGGACAGGGGTTTGAGCCCTGGTCCAGGAAGATCCCACATGCCGCGGAGCAACTAAGCCCATGCGCTACAACTATTGAGCCTGCCCTCTAGAGCCCGTGAGCCAAACTACTGAGCCCGCGCGCCACAACTATTGAAGCCCGCGTGCGCAGAGCCCGTGCTCCACAACGAGAAGAGCCACCGCAATGAGAAGCTTGAGCACAGCAACGAAGAGTAGCCCCCGCTCGCCGCAACTAGAGAAAGCCCGTGCGCAGCAACAAAGACCCAACACAGCCAAAAATAAGTAAATAAATAAATTTTTTAAAAAAGAGCAATTTAGCTTTCGGAGTACACAAATGCAATAAACTGTGGTGGTATCATAGATGAAGCTCTATTCCCATTAGTTATCAGAAATCTTCAGTTATAGCATGGGAACGAACATTCTTTTGTTACTGAAACTTGCATTAAGGAAGTAGTCAGCAACAAATTCATGAGCTTAAATACGAAGCTTTCTGCTGGCAGTTTCGTTTCCCAAGTCTGAACTCCATTTTGGGAATCTGAAGAATGAAGCTCTATATCCCCAGTTATATGCATGAGCCTAAACATTTCATAGGGCTGCACCAGGTCCACTCATGAGCTCTGAACCCCAAATTGGGAGAATCTGCTTAGACATGGTTAAGGACTTAACAATACTTTGGAGAGCGATTCACCCCCCATGTTGCTTGCCAGCAGTAATTGTAATCTGCAGTTATCCAGTTGTAGATAACGAGAGTACCCATTTCTTAAATCTGCTATGGAATTTGTCTGGTGGACTTCAAGAAATTTTTAGACATGGAAAAAAATTTTTCCCTAAAAACACCTTTCAAAAAGAAAATATTTTGGAGAAGATAAAGTTTTAACATATATTTAAGATGAAAATCTTTGCTAAGTAAACTTATACACCCCTTTGTCAAGAACAAAATAAAACATCTATTATTCATTATACTTTTAATAGTACTTAAAGATATCAGGCATGCTGAAACCCCTGTGTTAGGATGAATATTATTTGATCAAGGGAAGAAGAAAACTTTCTAAATTATATTTGTCCCCTTCAGTCCATTAGCATTAAATAAATTTAGGATTCAGGTCTTTCCCACTAAGGTTAGAGGTAACATTTAGGCACATCCTTACAATCTTACTTTCTGTGTCCATAGCTTGCAGGGCTGAAAAGGACCAGACAAAAAAGCAACATAGTATCTGGTATGTGTGCATGTGTGTGGCTTTTTTAGAACCACTTTCCCCCTTTGAATATTTAATGCATAGAAATGATTAGAAAGAATGGTGAATCCATAAAATATTAGGGAACTAGTAATAACTGGTGGAAGAAATTACATACAATGCAAACCCAGAGTATTTTATTCTAGATTTTTGGCTTCTAGAGTGACCTAGGCACGCGTGCTGCTTTATGTTTAAAGACAAAGCTCAGCAAGGTGACCTTAGGCTGCCAGTGACATTTATTTATTTACTTATTTTTGGCTGCGTTGGGTCTTTGTTGCTGCGTGCGGGCTTTCTCTAGTTGCGGTGAGCGGGGGCTGCTCTTCATTGCAGTGCACGGGCTTCTCATTGTGGTGGCTTCTCTTATTGAGGAGCACAGGCTGTAGGCGCACAGGCTTCAGTAGTTGTGGCTCGCGGGCTCTAGAGGGTAGGCTCAGTAGTTGTGGCACACAGGCTTAGTTGCTCCGCGGCATGTGGGATCTTCCCAGACCAGGGCTCGAACCTGTGTCCCCTGCATTGGCAGGCGGGTTTTTAACCACTGCACCACCAGGGAAGCCCTGACATTTATTTATATTCACAGTGGTGTTTGAGGGTGAACCCCTTCAATTCTGAAGCTACTTGTATTATGGTATCAATTCTTTCAGATAAAAAGACAGGTATATGTAAAGGTGTAATAGATTTTCTGGCCTGAAATATGGCCCACCAAATGAGTCAACCCTCTGGTTGCCTGAAAAAAATTCCTTCTTTGACTATGAGGTCAGAATTAGTGACTCAGGACTGTTCAGGAATATATAAACTGAATTCATGAGAGAATTAATTATTACAGGGATGGCAAGTAACTTCCATGACAGCATATAATTCCAGTTCACTTTTATATGTAAGAATCCTGTAATTGCTTTTTGTGTTAAAGCTCTTCTTCAGAACTCAATAGAAAAAATAATGTAGCCTGTATTTCAGCTACAAGGGATCCGTAGATTCTGTGCACAGCATAGTTGTCTTTGAATTCCCTGACTTGAAAAGAATCGAAGGAGCTCTGCTCCCAGTGACATGGGAAAGAACAGTGTCAAGATTAAGCATGAAATCAACCATCTAGTGCTGGGAGGAGTTTGCACCGAGTAAATATCTGTCCTGCGTCTGACTGTACCTGTGCCTGAGTCACTTTCCTCCTGCCAAACAGGTTACTAGGCAACAGGGGTGATTCAGACACTCTAAACATCTCACCACAGCGAAATGTCCATCTGCAAGATTTCCAGGAAATGCCCTTCTTGTAAGTCACTGGGGAGCTAGATAAACATTCACACAGGCACCGAAGGCATCAGATGACCCAGAGCTAGTAGCTGTGTATTAAAATGTAGGGCCAGCTAATATCTGGAAGGAAGTCACCTCTCGGGGCAAACACAGACTGTTAATCTGCATGGTAACTGTGGGAAGGAAACATGGAGGAGAAAAAGGTGAAATCTCTCCCCAGAAGGACTCATGGGGAAGGAAATGCATTGCTCTTTCGGGGGGGGGGGTGCGGGGAGGGAAAGCACATTCCAGATTGTTAAAATAGACCAAGATTTCAGAAAACCTAGCAGAGTGGCTAAGATTGCCTGGGTTCAAATCCCACCTTTGACCACTTGCTGGATTTCTGGGTTTCACTTCCTCATGCCTCACATGGAGGTGATGATGGTACCTACCCTGTAAGGTGGTTGTACATATTAACATGTTGATGCTGGGGAAGCTCCAATGCCTGGTATCATAAGCTCTGGGGAAGTGTAATCACATCCTGCATCCTCCAGGCATCTCCCTAAGTAAGGGGTGGGGGCAGAATTGTGTGGGAATGAAGGAAAACCCAAAAATAGGTGGGAACTTTTCAGGGATTTATCTATTCTTTTTATCATTTTGAGAACTGCAATTATAGAAACTATAGCATCTTTTAAGAAACGTCTCCAAGGGTTTTCAGCATTACATACTTTGAAAATTATTTATAGATTGATAAAGTACATTAGGATTATGAAGGGGGAGGAGGATATAATCATGAAGATTGCTTGGGGGCTTCCAGGGTATCAGTAATATTCTGAAACTATGTATGGGTTTTTGCTTTACTATTTTTTATACTTGATGTTTTATCCCCCTCTTTATATAAGATGTATTATAATTAAAAATGCAGTCACCTAAAGTAAAGCACTCTAAGTTGGGTGAAATTTTGGGATCTTGTATCCCATATGGAAATTATAATTATGCAGATCCATTATTGACTCCTTTAGAAAAAGAAAGGTGCTGGGGGTATTTTGGAAAAGGGTGAGATAGAGCTGGAGTCTTTCAGTGTGTGAACTGACACGTTCATTCACAGCCATTCTAGTGCCTCTGAATGCCAGTCCCTTGGCTGGTGGCCACATTGACACAAACCAGACGTGGACTGTCCTTGCACCTTCTAACCCAGCAGAAGAGATACCCTGTGTAGGCTGCAAACTACAAACCGTAGGCTAGACTAAAGAAATGGGAGGAGCATAGGTAAGGGGAGAAAGGCATGGCATTGAATCCCAGTCTGATCTTTTAAGAGTTCTCACTTCCCTTGAATTTATTTTTTGAAGGGAAAGCAGAACGCTAGCAGATTGGATTGAGAATATGTTGCTGCACGTTGGGCTGGGCTAGTGGCACAGCAGTGCCGGGGTGACTTGAGAGAGTTGTGAGATTAGGAACTGTTTTTCTTCCTGAATTTGTAAAGTCTGGTTCTATCAGGTGGGGATGCATCCCAGGGAGGGATCCACTGTAAAGTCGAGTGAAAGAAGGGGATTAGAGGAGTGCCTCTCAGGGTTGTCTCAAGAGCTCAACACACGAGTCCATGGTGCAGCACTAGTACCTGACACCATTTTATTCAGTAACCATACAGATTTCTTTATTACCGAATTAGTAGCCAAATGACTTAAGGTTAACTTTTAACTCTCTATAAAAGGTAAGAGACAAATCCATTTAACTCTAAAATTTCTTACTTTCCCTAAAGCCACAATGTATAGTGCTTCATTCGCTGGATATAGCATTGAAGGTAGCATTGTTTTATATTGAGTCTTATACCTTGAATAACTTTCTGAGTGTAGAGTATTGATTTTGGGGAAATACTTTTTTTTTCTGGCCACTCTGCACAGCATGTGGGATCTTAGTTCCCCAACCAGGGATTGAATCCGTGCCCCTTGCATTGGAAGCATGGAGTCCTAACCAGTGGAGCGCCACGGAATTCCCAGGGAATGCTTTTAAGTTTGACTTGTTTTATAAAGAACCTAGAGTTTTCCCATTAATTAATTAATTATTCAGTAATTAATTATTGAAGGATAATTGGTATACAGTAATATTATATAAGTTACAAGTGTGCAATATAGTGATTCACAATTTTTAAAGGTTATACAACATTTGTAGTTGTTATAAAACATTGGCTATAGTCCCTCTGTAGTATAGTATATCCTTGTAGCTTATTTTATAGGTAATAGTTTGTACCTCCCATTAATTTAGATTCTCAATCTTTCATCAGGAATCTTTATGTTATTTGATGGAAAACTGTATTAACCATTATTCATAAAGGCTTACTGAACAAACATAACTTATTTTCAAAAACACAAGAAGCCATAAATAATGCCTCAAACGATTCAAATGAACTTTGATGGAGTTCACTTACTTTATTTGTTGCAAAAATGTTTGCAGTAGGAATTTGTTATTTTAATTAATGAAGTTCTAACACATGATCGGCTGCTTTTCTAAAGTTATTTGTTCCTCTGCGTGTGTGTGTATGTGTGTGTGTGAGAGAGAGATGTGTGATGTTAAAACTGGAATAGTCTGCTACCCAGAAAAAAAAAAATCAATCTAAGATTGTTAATCCTAATTACCAGAGAAATCTAGTCTTATTTGACTCTGTAAATTGTCTGCCTTTAAACATTAATGCTAGTGGAATAGGTAGTTTAACTCTTCAAATCAAGATATACAATTTCCAGTTACTTGGAATATTTTTACTTCTTAATTTTTAGTATTTCATAAAAGGCCTTTTAAAATATAGTTTATACTAATTTGTATTATTTCCTAATTTTGAATCTGCATCCACATAGTGGTCAGTTGGTATAATAAAGAATAATACTTGATTCTTTTATATCCTTTGGTGTTGGTCCTGAGCTGACTCAATAACTTTCTATTTACCTTGCAACTAATTAACCACCTCTTATTCTATGGGATAGGACCTTTCACTTCAACCTTATGAAATTATTTTCTTCAGTTTTAATGTCTTATTTCTTCTCTATTTAATTAACATGAGGTCAGAAGCTCTTTGTTAAAATCTTATTTAATTGGCTTCAGTCATGGTAGGAAAGGGGTTCTGCATCAGGCCCCCCGCAAAAGTCTTCTTACTCCATACAGATGCCCAAATAGTGGATGGAACCTAATGAGTGATTCTTCCATGAATTTATTTCCCTTTTCATGCAGTCTGTTCTGACAGGATGACTTCTGACATTGAGAAATAAAGACATAAGCTAACCATTTTTAAATTGTAATATGCCAATGGCCAATCATTTAACATAGTCCCCTATTTGAGAATGTGAGACAGGTAAGGCAGAAGAAACTGAGGACCAAGGGGATTGCTTTAATTCTCATCAAGTAGTAGAGTCAGGGTTAGAACCCAGATCTTAGGATTCTAAGATGTTACCATACATGGTTGACCTGTATTTATTTTTTTTCTGGTATTAGCAAGGGCATGTTTTAGGGGCCATGGTTATTGAGTGAACTTTTGTTGTTCATTGTTTTAATAAACTCATATGGACCTGTTACCCATAAATTACCTGCATCAAGCTAATTAAAATGCCAAAAAATGTTAAACCTTTGAGAGAATCGATTTCTCACCCACAGGACCAATCTCATGGTGTTCTGAGCGCTAAGAGGAAATACCTAGACCCTCTGATGGTTAGTACACTCTTTATCAGGAAGGTACCTTACCCTACTTCTTTTCTTTCTGTGAGAAATGAGATTTTTGTTTGCTTTCTTTAACTGTCTTTGGTGGAATCACCAAAAATACAGTAATCAATTGACTTCACAATGTGAATTAGATTTGTTAAAGCCCCAGAGAAGTCTTCTCGTGTGCCTAGTTATTATGCATGGCCTTATTTTTGTAGATAAGGAAAGCTACCAAAGTGGTCAGCCAACATTTCCAAGAAAACTTTCTGACAGTTGATCTTCAAATATAGGTTTCTGATTGCACTTTGGTGAAAGTCTATGCAGAGAAAGTCAGTTTATTTAGCCAGTTATCTGTTGAAGTACACTAATGTCCTTGATGAGTGCATTTTTGTTTTTAGAGTTGGTGCCACTTTTAGAATAAAATGAAGCAATTATGTGCTCCAGTAACAATAGGATTCTGAGCTTTTTTTAGAGTTAGGGTCTTCTGTGGCCACTAGCTCTTTTGTCCCTGTCACTACCACACCCAGATATTTGCCAAATATCTAATTCACATTTGAAAGCTTCATGATTATTAAATATAATGTTTAAGTAATTCTGTGGATTTTCTTACTACTGAAATCTTTGCACTGATGTCTGATTTGCCCCTCTAGAACACCATTTATAAGAGGTTTGTATAATAATTGTGCATGAATATATAGTCAAAGCGCAAAATAACGAATGGTGACCGTACCATGAAAATGTCAGACACAAAGCACCCCAGAGGGGAAGGTTGGTTTCTATCTAACAAGCTGGAAGTTATAAATTGGCATTTGTCTTTCAACAGGGACACTAGGTTTTGTACCCTCTCTGGGCAGTGAGTGCTGTGTTTGACAATTCATTTCTGAGTCCAGGAGTTGTAGCGAGAAAGGTTTTTTGGAGGAAGTGACATCTAAGCTGGAACCTGAAGCATGAGAGGCAGGTGGGCAAGCAAGAGGGTAGGGGCAAGAGGAGGTTTGGGCTGCTGGAAAATTGTATGGAAAGGCCTGGTAAGAGGAGATACTGCATGTGAAGGGAACAGAAGTTAAGCAGTTATGTCTGGAAACACAGGATTTAGGGAAAGGAAAAAAAAAAAAAAAACGACTCACAGACAGCCTGAAAAGGAGGGCAGAGGCCAGATTATGAAGGTCCTTGTAAGCAGTGTCACCCGTCAGAAGGACACACCAGCATCTGAGAAGCAGTCTGGGGAAAAAAGATAATTGGGGAAAGGTGATCTGATCAGATATTTGTCATTAAGGAAAGAAAGTTTATTTTGTTTACCTATAATGGCATTAGTGTTTTGTTGTTTTTGCTTTTGTTTTTGTTTTTTTAAAGAGAGCCTTAAAGAGGCATACTGAAATATTTACAAGTGAAATGATGTTTGGGATTGTTTCCAAAAAAACCCAGGGTAGAGGATAGATGAAATAGATTTCCCATGATGATCATTGTAGCTGATGAGGTTTGCTGTACTATTCTCTCTACTTTCAATACAACATTTGAAATTTTCTATTATAAGGTGTTTTGTTTTTGTTTGTTTTTTGTTGTTTTTTAAGTCAAAATAAGCAATGGACTTTTGGCCAGAGGGAGCCATTTAAGGGCTTTAAGGAAGCCAGTAAAGCAGGAAATGGACTGGGAACAAAACCAGAGAGGGAGGGAGTGCTGCATTAAGTACTTGCTCAGTCCTTTTCCCACAGTGACTGTGGCGCTTCAGTTTCTCCTTGTGCAAGGTTCATAACTTCAGGTCTTCTTAGTGACCTGTTCTCTATTATCCACTTCTTCTTAATACTTTCACTTTGTATTCAGTAGTCCAAAATACGAGTAGTACCCGATACTCCTAGTACTACATCAGCTTTCTTTTTATTAAAAAAAAATTTTAGTGTATCTTTTTGGTGGATGGATTTAATCCATTAAAAATTTGTTGTAACTATTGATATGTTTGGACTAATTCACGCCCTCTGTAAGGAAGGGTGTTTGTGAGCTGAACTAAGCTAGAGAGAGCAGAGTTAGGTGGATAGATGGAAGATTAAAATGGACAGGACCTGGGCTGACTGGCAGGGCAGCAGAGGAGGGAGTTTGAAGCCCAGATGATAACTAAGGTTTTATTTACCCTACAAATACCCCCCCCCAATGGAATTCCTTCATTTCCTTTAAAGATACCCCCCATCAACCCATCATCCTTTCTGACATTCTGAAGAAGTACCTCTAAAGTATATAAACACATTAACCAGAATGTCATTTTGGGGCTTGTTCAGTACAAGCCTTGGAAACGGGCTTGCAATCTTCTAATATCTTTATTGTTGTGGATTAAGCTACAGAAGAAAAAAATGAAAACAAAAAACCAGAAAATGAAAAACTTCTAGGCTGCTACTTTGTTTCAATTTATTTTAAATATAGGTTTTTGATAACATTTAAAGAAATTTTCAAGTGAGTATTTATAGTCAAATACTTTTATTTATGTAGAGTCATCAATGAAAATTACATTTAATGGAAATAAGATTAAATATGGAATTACATCTTTTAACTTCCTGATACTAATTGAGCATTGAGTTTATAGCGTTTCCTGAGTACCTCTTGGCATGAGGTTCAGGTTTAGAGACAGTGCTTTTAATCATCCTGTGTTTTTCTGAACCTGCTTCACTCTGTAGAAAACAGTCTGACCATAGTTTACTCCCAAGGATAGACCAGTGCTAAACCTAATAGAATGATTTTCTATTCATTACTGATTAGTAGAACTTGGCATTTTAAAAAGCTGTTTAAAAAAAAAAAAAGACTATCCTAGTTTTTAAAATTTTTGTTTTCAGTTTTCATCTATATACCCTAGACTTTTATAAAGTTTCTAAGACATATATATATGTTTCCCTCCCCACCCTCCCCATTTATGTTCATTATTTGAATTTTCTTTTTACTTTTACTTCTATCAGGTACATGGTTTTACTAAACTTCAAATGTTATTTCAGGCTCTTCTCTAATTTGTAAAAGTTGTTTTTGTTGCTCATTGGTCTTTTTAAGTGACTTCTGGGTGGAAGGGGAGAGTGGGAGTTACTTAATCAAACACCTCCTGAGGATAGGAGCCAGCCTTCTCTTCTGCTACCTTCCTGAGCACTTAGAGCCGAATTCCACACAGAAGGGAAGGCCAGAAATAGTTCTCTCTTCTGGTTGGCTGGCCATTCATTTGCCTCACCTTTCAGGCTTTCAGCAGTGTTGCAACATTTGCTATATATTTAACCTTTGAGTATTGCTTATCTTGAGTTTGGTCGCTCTGTTTCATTAAACAGCTTTTTAAGTTTTCTATATCTGTAGTTTCTATCCTACCTATTTAAGATAAAATAAAATTTCTGCATTGAAAGTCAAATTGAGTTCTGAATCCTTATTAGATATTTGGTAGCTTCAGCTCTTCTGTCCCCACATAATATCTTTGTTTTTATTCTTCCTGTGTTTACATAATAATATTGCATCTTTAACCTTTTCTTAAATCCTCATGTGGGTTAAACATTTCTTGGAAGATGCACTGGGGTGATCAATTTTTTTAACCGTCCATTATGACTTCTAAAAAACAGAATAGAATTAGAATACTGTAAACATTCATACATTATTTCAATCTATTAGAAATGGAAAGGACTCGAAAGCAAAAATCCACAACTGAGTATGGGAGCATTTTTGGTGGAATTCCTTTTTAGTTTTAAAAAGTTATATTTGTGGGACTTCCCTGGTGGTCCAGTGGCTAGACTTCACGCTCCCAATGCAGGGGGCCTGGGTTCGATCCCTGGTCAGGGAACTAGATCCCACATGTCACAACTAAGAGTTCGCATGCTGCAACTAAAAGGTCCTACATGCCGCAACTAAGACTGGGAGCAGCCAAATAAATGAATAAATATTTTTTAAAAAGTTATATTTGTGCAGGTTTCTAGAAGCTATTTATTGTAATTGGGTCTCAGCAGGTTGGAACATAGATGTCTTGATGTTCTTTGACTTGATGGTGTACTGATTTTTTTTTCTGATAATGAGTATTCATTTAAAAATTTTAAATTGAGTGTTGCCTCATAAGCCTGATCTAACTTTGAATAACCCTCCTGTTTTATTTTTCTTCATAGCACTATATATATATTTTTTTAAATAAATTTATTTATTTTTTTGTGCTGTCTTGGGTCTTCGTTGCTGTATGTGGGCTTTCTCTAGTGGGCGACTAGTGGGGGCTACTCTTCGTTGCGGTGCACGGGCTTCTCATTGTGGTGGCTTCTTTTGTTGTGGAGTACAGGCTCTAGGTGCTCCGGCTTCAGTAGTTGTGGCTCGCGGGCTCTAGAGCGCAGGCTCAGTAGTTGTGGCTCACAGACCTAGTTGCTCCGTGACATGTGGGATCTTCCCAGCCCGGACCAGGGCTCAAACCCATGTCCCCTGCATTGGCAGGCGGATTCTTAACCACTGTGCCACCAGGGAAGCCCCAAAACGCAACAGTCTTAAGCATATACTTTTTATTGCCGTTAATTGAGGCTGAGTGAAGACATGAAATAAAGAGATTTCAGTAAATACATATTTCTGTGAAAACAACAGCAACAACTATATGTGGTTTCCAATACTTTTAGCTATAAAATGACACATTGGTAATGAAAATGTTTTTAATGTGGCCTCTACACGAATGTAGGAAGGAAAAAAATCTCATACTCCTGCCACTTGGACAACCATTCTTAATATTTTAGTGTACTTGTGCACTGACTGTTCTGTACGTGCATTTTTTACATATTTGAAATTGTATGAACCAAAATTAACTCTGTCAATATTTCTATAGTTAAAATAGCCATTAGCATTTTCCTGATTATAAGACTGATTAATGTGGAAAATGAGAAAATACAATCCAGAATAAAGAAAAAAATTAAAATCACCCATAAATTCATCAAGCAGTATTACTATTCGGTATATTTTCTTCAGACTTTTAAAAATATATATGTAACATATGTCTGTACATTGCTGAAATCATACTGTAATATCCTCATCATTAAAATCTTAAACATAATTTTAATAAATTATTTGAGAATACAGTTGTATCTAGATATATGGGTGAATACTTTTATCATAGAAAATTTGGAGAAAATAGGAAAGTACCAAATAAAACAAAAATAATTGGTAAATCTCACGACCAGCATTAACACCTTACCTTTATTTTGGTGTATTTATTATTAACTTGTTTTTTAAAATGTCATACATTTACATTTTAAGAAAATAAGAATATGGTACCATTTTTTTTCCCCCCGGTACGCGGGCCTCTCACTGTTGTGGCCTCTCCCGTTGCGGAGCACAGGCTCCGGACGCGCAGGCTCAGTGGCCATGGCTCACGGGCCCAGCCGCTCCGTGGCATGTGGGATCTTCCCAGACCAGGGCACGAACCCGTGTCCCCTACATCGGCAGGTGGACTCTCAACCACTGCGCCACCAGGGAAGCCCAGTACTGTTTTTTAAACAGTAAGTTTAATGCAGTTCATGGATCCTTCAAAATGTCTACTGTAGACATTTAGACTGTTTTAATGTTTCACTGAATGTATTTTTGGATAATGTTTTTTCTGTATTTAAAACTTGTTCCAAATAAATTGTTAGTAATAGTTATTATAATATGTCAAGAAGTATAAGCATTTTTTAAAACTCATCATGTGTTTAAAAAGAGAGATTTTCAAAAAAATTGTACCGATTGATGATCCTACCAGTAACTCGTATTTTGTATGCTTCTTTCTGATTACAGCTTAAACTACATTTTAATGGGCTTTGTTTCAAGGTGACTTCCCAGTATTCTCATCCATGGGTTACAATCGGGTAGAAGCTTGTGTATTTAATCTGTCAGTGAGAAGTTCTGTAGGAAGTTTTTGTTTTTAGAAATTGGGAGACATTTAGTCACAGAAATTCTTTTCTTAGGATTTGTCAGAGGAGGTGTAGAAAGTAAGGCAATGAACTCTGGCAATTTTATCCTTTACTTCTGTTTCCTTTCCTGACCATTCTTCACTCACTGCATAGATAAACCAGCAAAAATCATTCTCTGTTCCTGTTGTCTCTTTCCATGTTCTCCCAGTGGCTTTTGAGGGTGGACTTCAGGGCTTGGGTTCATGAAATCACCTGCCCTTACTGCAAAGATTGTGAGAATGAAAAGCTGACTTAATCTGCAAATAAAGATGAGAGGCAAGGCCCACGTGAAAGCCTTGATTAAATAAATCATCATACTTCAAGGATTTTACATGTTATTTGTATAGAACCTATCTATATGTTATAATTATATATTTATTTATTTACATATAATACCTAACCATTTCTGCTAAATAGAATATCTGACTTTTTCATATGCTGAATTAATTTTACTGTGGTTGTATGTACTATTGCTTGGGTAGAAATGTTTCAGTAAAGGTGGTCCCCAGACTTTCAAAACTATGTTGCTGTGTAACAGTGCCAGCCCCCAATCCCTACCAGTTTTTTGGTTTTCTAGCCAAATCCTCTGGACTCTCCTGGTTTTGATGACAAGGATTAATGCTCACCTACAGTGCCCCTCTGGACTCCCCAAGCTGTAAGTGCCCTTTTATGGAACATGTCTTACTAGGAGCCATTTAAGTGCATCTCTAATGTCTATACTTTTCCGTATTGTCTTTCTCTTTTAAGGCTTCCTTGTAAAAACTCTGACTCTTGTACTGTTATCCCTTTTCTTTCCAAACTCTCTTCCCTCTTTTTCTAATTATCTCCTGGAGGGACAGCTTGGGTGTATTGGAATTCATCATATTATGGTATTATGGTATTCCTAAAAGAAATACAAAATAAGAACTGTGTATCCTGTTCTAGATTTTTGCTTAAGAGAAACAGGAAGTTGGCTAAGGGTCACTACGAAACCAGTGGTGTGCAAAAACTCACTCTATGGTCTTTATTATACCAACAGCCGCCTACGCTTTGTGGTGGAGTGCTCAAGCTTCATACAGGGGACATTTCATAGAGTAGGCAACAAAAGACACATTTGTTTATTAAACTTTGCAACTTTGTGAACCAGCGCAGTTGGTCACAAAAGGAAATAAAACTCTTGAGTGAGCTGTTCTCCGTGCTTTGAGAGAGAAATGCCTCAAAACATTTTGACACAGCTGAAGGTTCCTGGATCACTTGCTCTTGCTAAAGACATTGAGATTTAGTTCTGAACAGCCTCATTTTCCCTAGCAGACCATGTCTGTTGACAGTTATTCTGAAAATCCAGATATTCACTAATATTTCACAAAACAATATTTAAATACTATGGTGTATAAACCAAATTTATTTCCTTCAAGTGAAATTTTTTAAATATGCAAACTTTCTGGTGAAAATTATAGAAAGGGACACTTTGTGAGTTTCTTCTTTTCCTTAATTTATTAAGATAAGTTAAAATTTGATAGATAAATATTTTATAGATCTATTTCAAGTCCCAATATAACAGTCACTTGTATTCCTTAAAATTGTTGAAATGGCATTGTTAGACTCAGGATTTTAATCTTTTTAGTTACTCTTTTGCTGCCTCTTCCCCACGTGTGCCATTCTTTATGTTGCAGTTATATGCAGAAACCAAAGCCTAGGTTGGAAGCGTTGGTCAAATAAGTGCTTTTGAGAAAGAAATAATTTATTTAAATACAACATAGTAGTTTAAGTTCTGGAAGCCAAATATAGTGACCTTAATGGGTTTGGAGAAGGTATGGCTTTTTATAGCCTCATACCATTTGAAAGCAATGGCTTATTCGGCCAGTCATTGCAAAAAAACCTTTTTGTGGTTGGCATAAGAGAATGAGAAATGAGGGCTTTATACAGACCTTTCTGGGTCTTCCATGCTTGCTTTCTTTTCCTACTTTGTCCTTTCCTTATATGAAATGGTGCTCTGCCTTGAGGATGCCAGATGGGCTGCAGCACAGGACTTTAAAACCCAAAGAGTTGTCTAGCCTTCCTGCTCCCCACTTGCCTTTGCCCTCTACCAAAGCCTGTAGAACACCACACCTAAATTGCAGCAAGCAGATGGGACTAACCTGCTGAAGGTGCAGATTCTAGAAGCTTCCTTTTCCTTAATTTTTCAGCGTTTAATTCTTGCTAACAGGAAGTGTTCCCCTTAATGTCTTAGGCTATATTAAGCGATTTTTTGCACTTGTTTCATTGGTACAGAGTACTAAGCAGAAATATAATAACAAGTAACCCATTGTATTTTAAATACATATTGAACTGTCCTAATTCTAGACTTTAGACCTCTATAAGGAAATTGTGTTAAAGTGTACCTAGGTGCAGTTTCTGAAGCAGCACTGGGGATTGAGTAAGCTTCCTGTTCTTAGGCATCTGCCTCTGTTTACAACTACGAAATGTACTAAGTGTACTAACCGCAGGCTCTGGGTTAAATGTTTCTGCTGAAGTCTCACCTTTGCCTCCACACTAGAGCAGGATTATTTAACTCCTTTCTATGGATTCTTGCTTAAAGGTGATTGCACTCAAATCTCAAAGTGTTAATATTGTCTTCTAATGTACTAGTGAACAGCAAGCGAAGTTTCAAGATGTCATTTTTTTGGAATACTTATTTAAATAGCCTGTTAATATTATTTTATGCAAACTTTTGAAATTGTATAAAATATACACAAAGTTTGGTCACCATGTGGTAGAGGGAGAAATCAACAGGTGTATTTTATAATAATCTGAAAGGCACGTAGTAAAGGAGCTTTATTAGAGGAAAGAATTATGAAATTATTTTTAAGGAACTGTCCTTTTTTTTTTCTTCTCATGGTTTTCCTATAATATTTAAGATACTATGCTTCCAACAAATCTAGAAAATTTGTTGTTGTTGTTGACAAAGAAATATACTGTTGACTTTGTGATCTATTTATTTATTTAGCATGAGATCTCTAATATAGTTTAGAAAATGTTGTGTGGTTTGGGAGTATAGTGTTAAACTCTTAGACCTAGCTTCCGCATTTCTCTCTTTCTCAAACCAGCCACTGTTGTTGGGAGAACATGTAAGCTCCACTGTCATTTAAAAATATTAAATGGAGTAGTTTTTTAATGGTTTTCAGAAACCTCTCACTTAGTAGGTAATCTGTGCAGACTCCTATTACAGAGTAATAAGTATTAAAACCTACAGGAATCAGTTTCTAGGTATATAAACCTTTGGGGTATATAAGGAAAGCTAGGAATGGAGAAACATAATCACCACTGTTGTTCAGTTAGGCTGTTAGATTTAACCTTTGTGATAAAGCCCCCAGAGTGTTTCTACTAAACCAGTGCCAGCAGCTTTTGTTTGACCATTAAACATGGAGCTGGTGGTGCCAGTTAGCACAGAATGATTCTCTGACCAAACATCTCTCTGGCAGGGTTGCTCAGGAATTAACGGAATCACAGTTCAGGTTGTTAAAAGTACAAATGTCTTTGTTTAAATTATTGGGGACTTCTTTTGCTTACCTGCTAAAGTAGTTATAAGCATTTTACCACAAACACAAACCTTCAACCCACCTTACTTATTCTCCGGGGTCATGGGTTTATCATACTGGCTGTAAATTCATAAAGGGGTGGGAAGTAAAATATGCCTGCCTTGTTCTTTTTTCTCAACACTGAAAACACCCAGGCACAGGAGGAAGAAACCATCTGGAAAGCCCATCCACCCCCATCCTCCAGAAGTTCTCTAAGCTCCTAAATGTATCAGGAATGGAGGTGGGGAAAGGGGTTTGGGGCAAGCATAATACAGTATTTGGGGAAAATGTGTGATGTTCCCCCACTCTACCCCTTAACTCTCAAAACCTCTGATTTAGGGTATTTCCCAAAGAAATACAAAGGATTATTTAAATATTCCCTAGTCTTTCACCTTGTTTTACAGCCCTCTTCTCTCTTCAGGGTCCTGTCTGTGTGTTTACTTATCTAATCTAATCTGTTCGTCTACCTGCTCATTCCTTTATTTATTCATTTGTTCGTTCATTCTCCTTACCATGTGTTCCACATTATACCAGGGATTGTTAAATTGTCTTTCTCTGGGTCTCCACCTCTCTTTAAGATTCCTCTCCTGGAATCAGATCTGATCTTCGGAATTCTCCAGCCACAAATAAAAAGATGAACAGGAAATAGAAGCCAAAATTTAAAACATCCTACGAAACATTTTGCATGTCAGATTTTAGTGAAGGTACTTTATTCTGTCAGAATTGGTGATGTCACAAACAGTTGCTCTAGGCTGAGTGCTGTACCACCCTCTCAGTCTGCCCTGTGGACTGCAGATTATCCCTTCCTGTGAAATACTCCCAGTCCCACAATTTGTTTTCAAATTTGCACAGCTAATATTTGCTCTGTGTAAATAAGTAGTATGCATTTCAACAAGTATTAAATGGTCTACCTTGCCAGTTAAAGTGATCAATTTTTTTTTTTTTTTTTTTTTTGGTGAGAAAGAAAACAGATTGTCTCTTTTTCCTTGGGATCCAACTCCTAGTAAATTTTGATGAATTTTGTTAGAAAATCCTTCTGTTTTTTATCACTTCATATTATTTAGTTACAAGTTTATTTTTGGAGCAGTTTACACAAATTTTGTAAAACAGTTTGCATTTTATTGGCTTATTCTTGATCCTGTCTGTAGAAAACTTTGAAAGGTGTGTTATTTCCAAGTCACTGCTAAAGAAGTGTTCAGCTGGTAAGTACAGCACTTTAAAGGGATAAGTGAGCCTGGAATATAATAACAGAACATGGGTTAGTCCCTGGTTTCTAATTCTTTAGAAACCATATATCTCCATGGGCTATAGCTTTATTTATTTATTTTTTTAATTAATTTATTTATTTATTTTTGGCTGTGTTGGGTCTTTGTTTCTGTGCAAGGGCCCTCTCTAATTGCGGCAAGTGGGGGCCACTCCCCATCGCGGTGCGCGGGCCTCTCACTGTCGTGGCCTCTCCTGTTGCGGAGCACAGGCTCGGGGCGCGCAGGCTCAGCAGTTGTGGCTCATGGGCCCAGTTGCTCAGCGGCATGTGGGATCCTCCCAGACAGGGCCTGAACCCGTGTCCCCTGCATTAGCAGGCAGACTCTCAACCACTGCACCACCAGGGAAGCCCTGGGCTATAGCTTTAAAAAAAACTTAATTGAGTTATAACTTTCATCCTATAAAATTCATGTGTTTTAAGGATACAATTAAATGATTTTTAGTAAATTTACAGAATTGTACAACCATCGTCACGATCTAATTTTAGACCATTTCCATCATTCCCCCAAAGAAACTCCCAGCCTGTTTGCCGTCACTCTCCATTCCCACCAGCAACCACTATTGATAGGCTGAGTCTTTCTTTTATAACAACTGGATACAGAACTATAGTTGTCCAGTCTACCTTAGCGTGAGATAGTAAATTAGTACCAAAAATCAAAACGTCTATTCTCTACCCGAGCATATCTCTTCCAGAGTTCAGAATTACAGTCATGGGTAGCTGTTTTTTCAATTCTATCTTTTAAATTAAAAAAAAAAAAGTTTTCTTTCCCCCAGTCCATTCTCAGAATAGTGTCACAAGCCACCTTACCCACCTGTCCGTTTCCCTAATTTAAATCTATCATACTTGTACAGATGTGGGACCTGTAATGGTATGACAAGGACTCTTTTCGATGTTCCTTTTTTGTTGGGAAAGTATTTCACAAATATACGCAATAATTTTTGAATAAACAGTGGATCTTCTTTTCAGTTTTCAAGAACTTGTTAGTAAAAATATTTAACAAATTTTATGGGTGTTTCTGAAATTAGAATGCCATGACTCACAAGGCACCCTTGTTTCTGTAAGCATATTAATGCCTATCCATTTTAGGCAGGAGGATTTTTACAGGTAAATTTAGCTCTAAGAATGTAAATAAGGAGAAGCTAAGATGTCTTGGTCTCTGCAAAAACTTTTATAGGCATAAAACTTCTTAGCTAAAGTGAATGCTGTTAACATAGCACTAAACCTATATTATAAATGTAATATAGTGGTTTGTTAGTTACAGTAGTTATAATTAAATGGCAAGTATGGGTAACAGGGAAATACTTAACAGGCTCCTTCCCTCTCCCTGCCAAGAGAGGTGATTTATATATTAAATTTTTTTCTAAGTTTATATTAATTTTTGCAAAATTATGAAGATTTAAAAATGCCTGTAATGTTATCTGGAGACTTTCCTATGTACTTTATGTATCTCTCTGTTTTAAAAAAGCTTGTCATTGATTGTCATTGATTGTCTCAATCTTTTTTTTTTTAATTAATTTATTTATTTATTTATGGCTGTGTAGGGTCTTCGATGTTCCGTGCAGGCTTTCTCTAGTTGCGGCGAGCGGGGGCTACTCTTCATTGCGGTGCACGGGCTTCTTATTGCGGTGGCTTCTCTTGTTGCGGAGCACGGGCTCTAGGCGCGCAGGCTTCAGTAGTTGTGGCATGCGGGCTCAGTAGTTGTGGCTCATGGGCTCTAGAGCACAGGCTCAGTAGTTGTGGCACATGGGTTTAGTTGTTTCCGCAGCATGTGGGATCTTCCCAGACCAGGGCTCGAACCCGTGTCCCCTGCGTTGGCAGGTGGATTCTTAACCACTGTGCCACCAGGGAAGTCCTAATCTTTTTCACTGACTATATTGTTGATTGTTGACCTATAATATGTAATGCACTAGAGGTAGTGATGTGGTATTAAGAACAGGGACTCCTGAGATTGGATTCCTGATTCAAATTTGAGCTCTGCCACTTCCTACCTGTCTGACCTTGAGCATCTCACTTATGTCAATTTCTTTTCTTTAATATATTTCCTAGCAATGTTATGAGGAATAATTAGATATTACACAAAGCACAGTACCTGGCACATAGTAACATTTGCTGAGGACTATTATATTGTGGCCATTTTATTCTACAACGTGACTTTTTAATGGCTTTACATGGTGACCACTGGGTTTTCTGTTTTAAGGGCTGAGAAAGCTTAATGTCTATTAAGAAACTCATCAGCTCTTTTGTTTCCATTGATCTTCAACTCTGTTTCAGGACCTTGTTTTTCTTAAGCCTTTAAACAACTCCTAAATCTCTTTCATTCAGAATTGCAATTTGTAAATGTTAGCACCACATTGTCTTTGGTCAACTCTATCTTTAACAGATTACATCTTTTTAAACATTGAAACCCACATATAAACTTAGATAAGTTTCCTTAATTTTTAAACTACATTTACATGTTTAATACATCTTATCTTCTTAACCACTGCAAACCACAAGGAGGCCAACATACAAATTTAACAAATTTGACAAGCAAAGCATTTCTAAGCCCGGCAGCTGGAGCTCATGTCTGCATTTAACCTCTCCTGTGGGATGCTGTCCGTGAGCTTCAGATCAGAACTGGGAGTGAGTCATGAGTCTCCCACTTGCACCTTTTCTTCGAGCCTTGAACCTCTGTCACGTGGCCGCTTTCCTATTTTTTTTGGTAAACCATAACCTCTGATATGAATCACTGAGGTCCTACACCTCCTATCTAAGTTTGTACTTAATTGGATACTGCATCCTTCTTATAGTATTAATATACTTGTCTCACAATTCTGTAGTTACTATATCAAAATACAGTATTAACATGGCTATAATTTATTTAATCCCCTGTTGTTGGATATTAGTCTGTTTCCAATTTGCTCTTATAAATAACTGTGTTGAAAGCATATTTGTAGAAACATTTTGTGTACATGCTTATTTCCTTGGGATAAATTCCCAAAATAGAATAACTGGGTACCATTACCTCAATATTGGTTGTATAATGTAGTCTAACGTCTACTGGTACAAACCTTCTACTGCTGCCCCCATTTTCACTCCCTGATGAACCTTAGAATTATTTTTTGTCAAATTACAGGAAAAATACTCTTGGGATTATTAAGAGAAAATGACTAATGTTGTATACTAATATGGTAAGATCAAACCCTTTATGGTATAATAGAGGTGAAATAAAACATAGAAGCAAAATTATGTATTTTCTTGTAATTTGACAGAAAGATCCTGAAGTTCCCTTAGGGGTGAAAAGTGGAGGATTTTTTCCACTAGATATTAGAACACATATTACACAGCTAAAATAGTGGTATTGGCATTGAAAGAGCACAGCTATATACATACTTCTGTTCCTACTATTGAATACTTTCTCTCCCCCAAATCAAGTGGATACTGAATTTTATCAACTGCCTTTTTTAACTTCACTCAAGATGATTGTATCTTTTCTGTTTACATTTCTTTTTTGTATTTAATAAAGTACAAATTAGTCATTTCCTAATTTGAAACCTTCCTTGTATTTCTGGAGTAGATCATACTTAGTTCTTAAAAACAAAAACAAAACCTAGTAAAACAGTATCACTGTACTAAAAGTTTCAGAGTTTCACAGTTGCCTTCAAAAGAAAGATTAATCTATAGAGATCTTGAACTTTAAAAATATTATCTAGACTAACTTCCAGTATATTGCAATGTAAGAGAACTTGGAAATCTTTTCATCTGCTTTGTGCTCTGACAGAGGACCCTGAACAAGTGACCTAATGGGATTGCCATTCCTCAAGAGGAACTGTTGTGGCTTTTGTCACTTTCCAGATCCTTTACTGGTAGGAAAGTCTCACCATAGGAATGAGTATGTTGTAATCATCATCTTGATGATAAACATTGCATCTCAAGATTGGCTGACACATGATGAATGTGCCTTGTATACTTAATCCTCTTGATGAAACCCCAAGGAAAATAACAATCTCGCCACTAATATTGATAAATGGGCCTTGTACTCACAGAGTGCTATTGCTCCCAGGAGCACAAAGCTCTCCAGGATTAATTATTTCAGTCATTCTCACAGTTGTCCCAGGAGGTGGATGGCTGAACGCTTCCTCTTTAAAAAAAAAGGTAACTTTTCTCTTCTGTTCTACATTCTGTGTTCTAGAACTAGGTAGCTATCTTTTCAAAGACCATCTGTATGTCCGCTGGTGGACTTGGGTTTCAAAATCAACACGCTTCTTTCCCCTGTAGACACCAGGCTCGGAGCAGAGGTGTAGTAGTAAAGTTGGACGGAATTTGGATATAGTTTGGCAAGATGCTATGAGTGGTGTAGCCTGAAGTTCGTAACGAGAGACAGGCAGTGGCTGAGTTAGTGCTTTGGTACCTCCGTTAGAAGTAATTGTCCATGGTGTTGAAGGTTTGTTTTTGAAAATGCCTTACTCAGGCACCTCTTCATTATACTTGTCCTACAACACTGAGCTAGGGCAATATAGAGAATCTCTGTCAGTCTTCTTTTACAGAGAGGGGCCCTGGTCCTTTCTCACCCTGCTCTGATGCATTAGTATCTGGGGGCTTTTCACAGGGGCAGAACAGTAGAAAGGTGAGAGGTCCAAAATTTTTGGTTCTACCCCTTAGCCAATCTCCGTCTCTTCTGTTTCCCTGCCAGGCTAACTTTCCTCTTGCTTTCACTTCCTCGGAAATGGACAGTGGCTTTCTGTGGACACTTCTTTAGGGATACAGCTAAGGCTACATTTTGATCTAGCGATCCACCTCAGCTTTCTTCGTCTTAACAATATGCCAGTTAGTCTTCTCCAAAGTTCTGCTATTTTAGTTCCGTCTCTTCAGCTAGACTTCAAGCTCTTTGGGTGAATGTTCAGGTCAGTGTTTTTCTTTTTTTTTTTTCAAACTCCTTTTAATTGCACCCACATATTCCTCGGTGCTGGGACATTTAGGTGCACAGTAAACATTTGTGGTTGATCATCTATTTGCCATTCACAACTGTCAAGAAATACTGCTTGTCCATACTGACTGTGCCATTTTAACTTTTTTTTTCCTTTTTCTTTTGTTAAACAAAGGCCTAGCTGTCACCACTTTGAGTTTTTCCTCCTCCCTATTTTTCTCCCCTGAAGTTACCCTGAAGGGGAGGTCTTTAAAATGAAAAGGATTGTGCTTAAGTTGTGCAGTGTACCCTGGGTGGGGACTAATTACAAGCTTTGAAAACTTCTTCAGGCAGCTGGGTTCTGGATCGGGCCGAAAATACTGCTTTCCTAAATTGACAACAGCTGGGGCCGTGTTGCTGGCACATATAAAAGAGGTGGTGCTGGTGCTCTGTGTTGTGGAGAAATCTTCACTCTTTAGAGCCTGTGGAGCTTTAAGCAGAGGGCACCTTTCATCACTGGTGTCGTGGTGGGTAAGTGCCCCGAGCTGGTCCTCTGGGTCCGCGTTTCTGTTGTTTGGTAGAAATTGTGGTGACTGTATCGAAATGTTGTCAGTTACTAATTTACCATGTTAGTTGTAGTGAATTATTTTATCCTTCCAGTAAGGAGTAGAATTTCTCCCTAAATGGGCATAGCTAATAAGGCTTTGTGTATCTTTTCACTGTGTTATTTTGAAGGCTGTCAGCTTTCCTTCTGTATGGTGTGCATCTCTGTATATAAAAGGATAAACAGAGGTAGTGCCATTTAAAGTATCTTGAATGTGTAGTTCTTGAATATGTAGTTCTTGAATATGTTCTGAAAAAGAGTCACTTAAAAAGATTCCAGTTTTTAATATGAAAGTAGAAAGTTGACCATTTTGACAAATGCAGAGACTAACAATTATTCTATGCATGTAAGCAATTCATCACAGTTTTTTATCCTTTAAGGTTCATAGAAAAGACACAGTCTTAGGAAGGAGTGATGTAATCTCTGGGTGGGTCTAGCTTTTTATGACCTCATGGTTTGCAACAAGTGATAGTGTCTGATGAAGTGTTTGCAATGCTGGGTCCTGACTTTTATTTATAGAAGTTTAAAAGGAATTGTTTATTAAAATTTTCCTATTTATACTGACATTAGCTCAAAAAGAGAAGAATTCCAAGGTGAAACAATTCAATGGTTTATTTTTATTTATTTATTTTTAAATTTTATTTATTTTTGCCTGTGTTGGGTCTTTGTTGCTGTGTGTGGACTTTCTCTAGTTGCGGCGAGCGGGGGCTACTCTTCATTGTGGTGCGCGGGCTTCTCATTGTGGTGGCTTCTCTCGTTGCGGAGCACGAGCTGTAGGCACACAGGCTTCAGTAGTTGTGGCACATGGGCTCTGTAGTTGTGGCTCACGGGCTCTAGAGCAAAGGCTGAGTAGTTGTGGCACACGGACTTAGTTGCTCCGCGGCATGTGGGACCTTCCCAGACCAAGGCTCGAACCCGTGTCCCCTGCATTGGCAGGTGGATTCTTAACCACTGTGCCACAAGGGAAGTCCCTCAATGTTTTATAAATAAACTCCATCTCAGCAGCTTTAACTATGTTCTGACGATACATTTATAAAGCAAATGGCTTTGGTATTTGTTTCCTTATTTTGATAATGTTTTTGTTTTGGATGTTTGACAACTGGACAAGCACAGTTTCTGAACATAGTTCTGTTTTGTTTTTACAGGTGGGATAGCAACATCTTTGGGGGAAAGAAAATTGGCTTCCTTTCCTGAGAGCGGTGAATGTACAGCAGATGGTTGTCCAGGAGGAACCGTAGTCCGATGGAGACCCTCTATGTTTTGTACTAGGAAACAGAATCAGTTGTAAGAGTCCATGTTGATCTTGGCAGTAGAAGGATTAAAAAAAGTTGAGTTTCCACAAAGAACAAGAACTTTACCATCTCCTTTTTGGTCTGAAGACCGGAGGACAATGGATATCATAGAGACAGCAAAACTTGAAGAACATATGGAAAACCAAACCAATGATCCTGCGAACACTTACACAAGACCTGCTGAACCTGTTGAAGAAGAGAACAAAAATGGCAATGGTAAACCTAAGAGTTTATCCAATGGGTTGCGAAAGGGCACCAAAGAGTACCCGGACTATATCCAAATTGCTATCCCCGTGGAATCGAGGAACCAATTTCCCCTAGAGTGGTGGAAAACGGGCATTGCCTTCGTGTACGCTCTTTTCAACCTCGTCCTGACAACCGTCATGATCACGGTTGTGCACGAGAGGGTCCCTCCCAAGGAGCTCAGCCCTCCACTCCCAGACAAGTTTTTTGATTACATAGATCGAGTGAAATGGGCATTTTCTGTATCAGAAATAAATGGAATTATATTAGTTGGATTATGGATCACCCAGTGGCTATTCCTGAGATACAGGTAAGTAAGGTCTAACATGTTTTGGGGATTGGCCATGAGTTTATATTTTAGTGAGCCGGTGTGTAATTGAAATGATCTTTCTCGGTTTTATCTGATAAATTCAGTCTTATCCAGGCACTTAATGAAAATAATCAATAGAAAGATCTACAGCCTTGAGTAAATCCAGTCATTATTCCATAAGCATTTATTATGAAAGTGGCAGCTGTGTGTGAAGGTGCAGAAGTACTGTGGTGGATGATTCAGACTTTGTAAATTTAAGGTGCAGTTCTAATTTCAAGCAACTTGGCACTATGGTATTTGCATGATACATTAAGAGCCTTGGAAAGGAAAAACATTCACTTCATCATGCTTGTGTTATTCCAGGCTCTTGACAGGTGGGGAAAGTTGTAGGCTGGGAAGCTTTTTTCTCTGTTACTCATAATGTGATGACTGTATTGGTCAATTGCAGGCTTTGAGGTTTGCCTGTCTTCAAGAGCTCGAATTTTACATGTCTTTTCCTTTTGCCTTTTGGCAATCCAGTCACAAGAGTTTGTTTAATAAACTGCATTTAGAAGTGGGTCCATGCGGTTTGGGTTTTAGATTTCTAAAGTAAACGTGCCTTCTGGTTTCCTCAAGCCATCACAAAGGAGGATTTAGTTCATTGGTTTAAGTCTTCCCATTTTAGAATAGCAGGAATCAGGAAGTGTAGTAAGCCAGGTACTTTTGCTTTGAAGATACTTAAAAATAGGACACAGCTCTGAGGTGGTTATTTCTGCTTCCCTGTTGAATTCTGACTGCTAGTCCATTAAGAAAAAAGGCCCCTCAATTTTCCTTTTGTCCTCAGCCATCATTCAGATGTTTTTTCTCTACTAAGATTCTAATAATTAAATCACAAATATAAGTTTAATGAAAACATTGCCCATAAACGGAGGCTTTTGAAAGTGTAATACATGCTAACATAGTCAATACACTTCAGAGTCAAATAGGGTTTCAGTAATAACGTCACAAGATCATTTTTTGAAGAAGGAATTTATGCTATATTGTTCTTTCAATTGGTTGTTGCTTTGAGATTTGAAGAGTTCAGTCTCTTTGTTAAAGAGTTCTGCACATGCAGGTGTGCAGTTTTGAAAACTTATTCCACAAACTGAAGTCATTCCTAAGCATTTTCTTTAAAATATTTCTCTTAATAATGTATAAGTAAAAGACATAGCTGTCAATTGTCTTTTACTTAGTAGGGGAACTTTACCCTAAAGTTGTTAGTTGTAACGTGCTTTATGCTAAAAGCAAACACAGTGTAGCTGTTGAACTTTAGCGTTTTCCTTTTTAGTGTCTGGAATTGACACTGAATATAAGAGAGACTGCGCAGGCCAAAGATATTTGCTCTCTCCTTTGTTTCAGAGCAAAGTTTTATTTGTATATGTGTGTGAAAGAGAAATTTCCCAGGGCCGGGTAAGTAGCTGGCTTCCAGCCTTCAGTACAGTCTTGGTGTATTTGCATCTTCACGTAGAGGACAGTTGTTACCTGTCTCTCCAGTGCCAACTTCGGTTTTACCATGTCAAAACTTATTTCCACACAGGCCAGCTGCATGTTTTAATGATAGCCACTGTTTGGGTCACAATCCACTAGCAAAACCTTGGGGAAATCACACTAATTTTCCTTTTTCCTTTTCGTATAGAATTGGATCTTATATTTTAGTAACTGGTAGAGTAATTTTTATAACCCGTTTTGAACATTCCAGCTGAATAAGAAATTCTAGTTGTTCTCTCTCTTTCACTCTCACTCTCTCACTTAAAACACCTTTAAAGCTATGGGGGGAAAATATCACTGGCAGTAGTTCTTTAAATAAGGCTGCGGAGTGCCTGTTTAACCTCTTAAATTAATTTTCTGTTCTGAGTACAGCTGAACTCTGAATACTGGAATGAATATAATTGACCCATAATAATTCCTGCTTATTACTTCACCTTGTCTAACAGCATGGAGCACAGTTCAGCACTCTTTTTGAACCTGGGTTTCAATCAAAGGGAGAATAGTTTTTCACTTAACCAAATGGAAGCACTCAGCAATGTTCATTACCTGTTCCTTTTCAGTACTAGAAAAGGCAGGGCTAGAATAGCAAGCCTTTGAAAGAAATGCCTTGCAAGAAATAGATACTTTCATCAACTAGTCAAGGTGTTTCTCTCTATATTTTGACCCCAGAAACCCTGGAAGCTCCTTAAAATAGCTCTTGGAGACAGGCAGCTAAAATTATATTTGTACATGATTCTTTAGAAGTCCCAACAGTTACCTGAATTAGACCTTGATCCGTGGCACACCACAGTCTTGGAGAAAACATAAAATATTCCACATGCCTAAAATTGCCTGTTTTTCCAGAGGTTTTTGATCACTGGCTTTGGAAGTTTGAGAGCTCTGAAAATGGGAGACCTGGAGTAACATATTTTGTGTACTAGGGAAGTTACAACTAGTAATTCTAGGGGCTTTGTGGATCCCAGCCATCTTTATAGAGCCCAGAGTTTATAGGTCCACCTGTAACTACACAACAGAGTCACCTTCAGAATTCTTGATGCCCATTCAGGTACCCAAGAGACAGTGGTGCAGATGGGCAAAACCCTTCCCTTTGGAGGACAGTGTGCTCAAAGCCAGCTTCTGGGAACCACTGCCTTAGACTGACGACTTAGGGGGCAAAGGACAGGGACTAATGTTAGTCAAGACAACTGTCTTCACCGAAACATATAAAGTGAAAAAGGACTTGTGGGATTCTTTTTTTTTTTTTTTTTACATCTTTTGATCAAGATTGCATAAAATCAGGATAAACTAATCAGTTTACAGCTTCACTCTTAAATGTCCTTAAATGCACGAGGACACTTTGAACATCTTCAAAATATAATTTTCTGAACATCTCTGTAGTCATAGACAAAATAGTTCATGCCTAAGTTGTCAGAATATTTTTGGATAGTCCCCAAATAAACCTTGCTTATATAACTTAGGTTAAAAGAGTTGTCCCATTTCCCTATGTGCCCAATTATGTCGTATCACCTTAGCTCATTAGTTAATTCCTCTGTGACCGTGGCTCGCTTATACCTCTGCTGTGTTCTCAAGAGAGGGTTTATTAATGCAGTGAGTTGACTGACAACGTAGAGAGGTCCATTGAATTCTCTGGCAAAGAGGGCCTTTTTTAGGGGTGGTAGTTGTGTAAAATCCTTAATCTACTTTAACACCCCCTCTCCCCAGAGACTCATTCCTTTGGGGCCCAACCCACCTAGATTAATTGCAGTATGTGAATCTTCAGTTCTGAAAACTGCAATTATTCTTTATTCTGTTAAACATTATTTTATGTTGCCTTAGGAGCAAAAAAAACCCATAAACCTGTTTTTCCCCATCCCTATTTTTCCTTTAGGTCAATAGTGGGGCGCAGATTCTTTTTTATCATTGGAACTTTGTACCTGTATCGCTGTATCACGATGTACGTTACTACTCTCCCTGTGCCTGGAATGCATTTCCAGTGTGCTCCAAAGGTAAGCGCCTCTGAATTACCATTTAGAGGACATTAAGCAAACAGTGATTGAACACCTGCTCTCTGTTATACATTCTCCTAGACACGTTCATATATGTTAATTGAAATCTAGCATGTTTTGTTTTGCTTTAGATCTTGGGGGGAAACCTTAAAATGTGTTCATAAAACTGATATGTTTTCTGCATAAAAAATTCATTTTCTGCTAACTGGAAGTTACTATTGGGTCTTTGACTCTGCATTTTTGCCTTCTCATTTGCTCATTCATGAATTCATTTTGAAAGTATTAAGTTCCTGTTATATACCAGGCACTGTGTAACAGCAATGACCAAAACAAAGTTCTGCTCCTCCGAGAACGTATATTCTTATTGAAGGATGGCGACAGTTAAATGAAGTCATAACTTGTTACACGGTGGTAAGTCAGGTGGCTATCAGATGGAGAACAGTAAAGCTGAGTAAGGGTGAAAGGGACTGTGAGGGTAGGTACTAATTTATAGACTGGTCAGGAAAAGCTTCTTCAATAAGAAAGCTTTTGGGCAGCCAAGATGAGGGAGTGAGCCATGTGAATGGGGTGAGAACTCCAGGACAAGGAAATAATTTAATCATAGTGCATTCAGGGAAGAGCAGGGAGACACGTGTGGCTGCATAGAGTTATGAAGAGTTGAGATGATGCAGCCACAGATCTCACAGGGCCTCTGTGCCCATTGTAGGTGGTGCCCATTGGTGGTGGCAGTGGAAATGAGGAGAAGCCGTTTGACTCGGGATGTATTTTGAAGGTAGAGCCAACAGGATGTGCTAATAAGTTGGATATGGGTTTAAGAGAAAGAAGTCAAGGATGACCTCAAAGCTTTTAGCAGCTGGAAGGATCGAGTGGCCTTTCACTGAGATAGAGTGTGAGAATGGATACTGAAACTGTTGTAAGCAGGATTTATAGTTTCTCCAGGTAGAGTCATTTCTCAAGAGAGCTGTTAATCATCTTAGACCCCAGTGTGCCCTGGTTTAAAAAGGAAACTTACAAATCATGTGCTTTCTGGGCAAGAGAATGAAGACTATCATATTTAACTGAACACTAAGCAGATGTCCAAGGTGGAAGGAAAAATAGAGTTGTTCTGAAGAAGTCAACAGTCTCCATCACCAAATATAGGTGTGGTTTGGAGAAGCTATAATTTTCCAAAGCCATCAAAGCAGAAAGTGTCTGTAATTAAAAGTGTACATATTGAATTTAAACATTGACTGATTTTTAGTGAAACTAATTTAAGTCATGGGAGAAGTTCAGAAGCATAATAAACACTTCTAAGGGGTTATTGCCATGGGTTAAATGAAGAAATGGCCACAGGAAAGAAGGCAAGCCCATCCTAGTAACGGGTGAGGTTTGCAGGGATGAAGTGCTATGATTACAGAAAGCATGTAAAGATTATCTTCTGTGGAAAAGTTGCAATTTTCAGAAGCCACAAGAGCAAATGTACTGCTGGGTAATCAAGCTACAAATGTTCACAGTGGAAGCTCTGGGAACAGCCCCTGTGTTCAGATGTCAAGACCTAAGACCTTTTCCTGAAGCATCAGCAGGCTATTGGTGCCTGGATTGTGGTTCAGTAAAACAAACACAAATCAATTTGTTTCAGTAGAGGTGATGTGGTCTTATAGAGCAAGAGGCAGAATTGCATTCTATTTGTGGTTCAGCCGCTGGCTTTGAGTGCTCCTTAGATTTTTGTGGTTACAAAACTATTAGATAATCTACCTGTCTCCTGTGTTGCTGACTCTATAGAACGCCCTTAGTGACTGAGAGCAATGACAGAACTGTGTATACTGAAGCCACTTGCTATGGAAGGTTATCTGACTAGTCACTGATGCCTCACATCACTTGTTACTTAGTGGATGTGATCACAGAAGCCATCACAGTGATAGGCCCTTAGTGAAATCCTTGGCTCTCACAGTTTTCCAGTTGCCTTCCCCCTTCTCCATCCTATGGTTTACTTTAAGTCCTTGGCTTAATGATTTGCTTCTTCCCACACACCCAAGTCTTAGTTTGAAGTTGCAAAATTTGAGTTCTGAAAATTGTGTTTAAATAGATATTGACCTAGTTATTGGAACTCAGATGAAATGATTTAGCTTCTCAAACCCCTTTTGCCACAGGAATGTTGGGCTGGCACAGCTACATTCCTTTCCCTGAGAAAGCTTCCCTCTCATCCTGGCCATAGAGGTCCAAAGGACTTCTCTTCTAAATTGAAGGGATGGTGTGTGGATGGTAAGGTTTCTGGTTTGGCAGCAGCCAAGTTGGGCTCTCTTGTACCTAATTTATTTTTGTGGGAAATGTTGTGTGGAGGTCATAGTTTGAGGAACCCTTGAGAACACTGAGCTCTGTCTGTTTTGGCTATTATGATCAATGCTTCTCTTCCTGGTTTGCCACATCTTCAGTTTCATATCCAGCAATGGCATAGAATGGGTCTGAAAACTGAGGAAATTATGAGGAACTAGAGTCTTTAGTGGTGTGTGATAGAGGGCCTCAATGAAATAGAACAGAACTAGAAAATAATCTGTTAATCCCAGCTCTCACTATTACCCTCCCCCTTCCCAGTTTTCTTTCAGCCCTCTTTTAAAATTTCCTTTCTTGAAGTTCTGTTTAACATTTATGCTGGGGCTTCCCTGGTGGTGTAGTGGTTGAGAGTCCGCCTGCCGATGCAGGGGACAAGGGTTCGTGCCCTGGTCTGGGAAGATCCCACATGCCGCGGAGCGGCTGGGCCCGTGAGCCATGGTTGCCGGGCCTGCGCATCCAGAGCCTGTGCTCCGCAACGGGAGAGGCCACAACAGTGAGAGGCCCGCATACCGCAAAAAAAAAAAAATTATGCTGAGCATGGTCTGACATCTTAAGATAACAGTGACAGGACTGAGGAATTAAGAACTCAGAAAGTACAGAAAAAGCAAGAAGAGAGTCCTTCCTCTGTTCTGTGAAGGCATTTGGAATCAGATGCTATCGGAAATCTCAATACACCAACACTGCTGAAAGAAAGGGGAGAGAAGAGAAAGTGTGGCAGTATTTTAGCTCCCGGTTTAATTATGCCTTTTGATCCATCTACATATCTTTCTGGTAAAGAAATTTAAGTGTTTCTGCCCTTAGAAAATTCGAGTATTGAGTTGGGGTGGGTCAGTGGATAAAAAAATATTATTATAGTTTTGAAATGAATAATGTGTTCTTTAAACTGGGAACACAATGGTCAGGAGGAGTGTACGTACCTTTCTATTTGATCTCATTGTTGACAGTTGTTTGTACCAACCGCACCACCAGAAATTCCTGAAGGTCTGTGGCTGATCTGATAAAGCGCATGCTAGATTCTATCCTCCACATCAAGGGCTTTCACATCATTTTATGTGGTTTGCAGTACGCCTTTCCTGAGGGGCACCTGAAGTGAGTCCTGCAACTCTGTCAACAGTCCTTATCTTCTCCGGGTAGAGATCCTTTACTGCCTTCTAGACCCTGTCTTTTCAAGGCAGGGTCACCCGTTACTTGGCCTGTTTGGTTTAAGGACTGTCAATTCTTGATAAAATGCACATGTTCTCTTGGTTTTGCCAGCTGGGCTCGGCCTAAGCAAACTCTTGAAGAAAGTTGAGTTTCTTTGAAACCTCCAGTTTTGCACGCTGCACTCTAATCCTGTTTCATGTCATTTTCTGCTGCAGAGCCTTATTCTCAACTATCACCCGATCACGGTGTGTTTGCCTTTTTACAAGGGTCACCTGAATGCCAGAAAGCTTTCCAGATCCATAAGATTTTTTTTTTTTTTTTTGCGGTACGCAGGCCTCTCACTGTTGTGGCCTCTCCTGCTGTGGAGCACAGGCTCCGGACGCGCAGGCTCAGCGGCCATGGCTCACAGGCCCAGCCGCTCTGCGGCATGTGGGATCTTCCCGGACCGGGGCACGAACCCGTGTCCCCTGCATCGGCAGGCGGACTCTCAACCACTGTGCCACCAGGGAAGCCCCATAAGATATTTTTAATCAGGAAAGTTTTAGGCAAGGAATCCTGCCCTAATTCCCATTTTACCATATAGGATGGTTTCCCACCTGCTTTGGAGACTCAATTTCTCTACTCCTAGACTGTCTTCTCCTCCAACTGTACACATCTTACCCTCCTTCACCACTACACGTCTACTTGGACTAGACACTACCTGTCTACACCACCAAACAGTTTGCCACCATCATGACTGGCCTGGCCGTGCTTCAGGGGCCAGTTGCTCAGAAGGATCATCACTGAGTATGAAAAGCACTGTATCTTACAACTGTGCCCCCGGTCCCAAGTGAAAATAGTCATTAATGGTCTTTCTATATTTCTCTTCTTGTGTATACTCTGACTCCATTTTATTTCTGAGTGTCATTCTTTGATTTTCTAAACCTATTCACTTGCTATTAGACTGATCGGAAACCCTCCAACCGGCCCTACAGTGTTTCAGTATTCCATTTTCCCGTGCATTCCATCTCAGTCCACTACTTCCTGTATGCTTAAGGTTTGGGTTTGGGGGGGCGGTTTTTTGGGGGGGGTTTAATACAATTTTTAAAGGTTACACTCCATTTACAGTTATTGCCAAATTATTGGCTCTATTCCCCGTGTTGTACAATGCATCCTTGAGCCGATCTTACACACAGTAGTTTGTATCTCCCACTCCCTCACCCCTATATTACCCCTCTCCCTTCCCTCCCCACTGGTAACCACTAGTTTGTTCCCTATATCTGTGAGTCTGCTTCCTTTTTTGTTATTTTACTAGTTTGTTGTATTTTTCAGATTCCACATGTAAGTGATACCTGTATGCTTACGTTTTAACGGGGTATGAACTTTTGACTGTTGCCTCAAACTCCTGCCCTAACCCATGATTGTTCCCCATGTCATCACGACAGCTTCTCAGGGCTTCTCCACCCTTGCCCAGGGAGCTCTCTCCTGACCTCCTGCCACAGCACACAGGTTATTGCTTTGGAGGATGTTTTTCCTGATCGAGCTACTCATTTTAAAGTTGCCAGTACATCCCTCATCCGTCATTTTCAAGCCTATTTAAATTAGTTAATGTATTGCAGTGCTTTTTAACTGTAAATGTTTTGATCAGATGTTAATACAGCTATATGCACACTTTAGGTTGCCCACCTAACACAAGGTACGAATACACTGTAGAGTATTAGTGATGTGGAGTGCAGCCCAATCAAGTATTAGCCATCTGAAACCCCAACCTCCCCCTGCAAAGAGGAAAGAAAGGAGCTTTGATCTTTTTAGTCCATAACTGTGGTGAAGTCATTGGTTATTAGTATTTTTAAAAGCTTTGCCCAAGGACACACCACCACTAAAATGTATTATTAGTAACATATTGAATAATTTAAAACGTATCACTAAAACTGGCCAGTACAATGAATAAAATTCAGTTTGAGTAGCTTCCCCCTTGGATTCTTTTTGACTGAAGTTAAAAAGAAAAAAAATCACAACCTGGTGGCCTTTCTAAATATCACATTAATTAGGCTAAAACATGATTTTATCAGCTTATAAATTTTTTTCCTGATCTTCTTGTGTCATTCAGCTCAACGGAGACTCTCAGGCAAAAGTACAGCGGATTCTACGGTTGATTTCTGGTGGCGGATTGTCCATAACTGGGTCGCATATCTTGTGTGGAGACTTCCTCTTCAGCGGTCACACAGTTGTGCTGACACTTACTTATTTGTTCATCAAAGAATGTAAGTAATAACTCATTCCTGCTTTATTGATTGTTGTAGTGGGCGGGATCCCTAAGCCCTGAAACTGATAAGAGTCCTTATTCTATTGGAATTGATAGCTATGGAAAGAGGGATATGTGTGTGTGTGTGACGTGTGTGTGTGTGTGTGTGTGTGTGTGTGTTTAAATCATTTCAACCAGTCGTATGTGATTTGAACACTGAAGGAAGGCTTAAAGCTTGGCCCTGTTTTGTTTTGTTTTTTTGCTGTATGTGGGCCTCTCACTGCTGTGGCCTCTCCCGTTGCGGAGCACAGGCTCCGGACGCGCAGGCTCAGCGGCCATGGCTCACGGGCCCAGCCGCTCCGCGGCATGTGGGATCCTCCCGGACCGGGGCACGAACCCGTGTCCCCTGCATCGGCAGGCGGACACTCAACCACTGCGCCACCAGGGAAGCCCGGCCCTGGCTTCTTGCTAACATTTAGCATGACTCCAAAATGTCTAGACCTCCTTGGTTAGTAGTTCTTAAGGTATGAAAAGCTATTTTAATGTTGAAACAAAGAAGAATTATTGTTAAGGTTACTGCAAAAAAGAATCAGTATGTTCCAGAGCCAAATGGAAAGGACTTTTGAATGAAATTTCCATTGTATGGAACATCCATTCCATCATCCCAAATACTTTGGTTAATATTTTCCCTTTTTTAAACCTTTTTTAACGTTTCCTTATCCCACTTTATTCTAGTTTCGTCACTTCCAGTAGCTTTCTGTGCTTTAATATGCATCTTCATGAAACAGTTTGCCAATACTAACCATTTTCTTCTTAGAAAGCAACATGGAGATGAGAATGTGAAATATCTCCCCATATTTATATACTTAATTCCCATTATACAAAATTCTTGTGTATTCCAGTGGCTTTTTTTTTGGCTGGAATGACGTCTTGTTCATTGTGAAGGAGGTTGTATTTGGTTTTAGCTGCCTAGCAGATTTCTGAGGCTTTGTATATTTGGACCCATTCTCTCAAAATCCTTTTGAAGTAGTGATGCTTCTCCCTCCATTTTTTCCAAGCTGGTCGGTATTAACCTTCATCTTCAGTTCCAAGATACCCTATCCCCATGCCATTGTTCTTTTAGAGGCTTATCTCAATTGTCTTCACTTGCAGAGCATATCATGGAGGTCTTTGGGCAGAGACCAGGGGAAGGAGGCTCCTTGGTTAGTCCCCTTCTCTCCCTTCTTCTCTTAGTCTGTCATGAATCCAAACAGGTTTAGACCCATCAAAGTTTATCTTCCAGTGGTGCAGAAGTGAATTCTTGCCCCATAGACTGCCCAGGGTTATAGGTTTTAATTCTGCTTTGAGGGCAATATGACAAAGAGAGGAGAGTCTCTGTAGTAGGTGAAGTTTTTTTTTTTTTTTTTTGGTGACAATTGTATATCATCTGAATTGTTTTCTTTCTGAATGCTACACACAAGCTTTGAGTTAGAAGAGCAGCATGTTAAGTGTTCGGCCTTTGTCATACTGTCTGACTGGAAGGCAGAGGGCCTTCTGCACCTTGTCCCATAGTTCTGTTCTTACACGGTTGGAGAGGGGTGGTGGAGGGGAGGAAGCTAGCTCTGTCTGTGCGCCAATAACTCCCCCTTAAATTTCAATCTTCTGAAATTTCTAATTTCTAATACCTAGTTACAGGTTCTGGGTGGTGGACAGAGCGATTTATGTTGTTTATAGGGCTCAGTCTTTTGCTGTGGAAAGTTCAGCAAAAACTGATCTGTGTAAGATCAGTCATTTTCCAGTCCAGAGGTTCATTTGGGTTGTAGGATCTTCTCTCTAATCTGCAGATCATAAAAGCTTATAGAAGAAGAGGAGGAGGATGGGCTTCCCTGGTGGCGCAGTGGTTGAGAGTCCGCCTGCCGATGCAGGGGACATGGGTTCGTGCCCCGGTCCGGGAAGATCCCACAAGCCGCAGAGCGGCTAGGCCTGTGAGCCATGGCCGCTGAGCCTGCACGTCCGGAGCCTGTGCTCCTCAACGGGAGAGGCCACAACAGTGAGAGGCCTGCGTACCGCAAAAGAAAAAAGAAAAAAAAAAAAAGGAGGAGGAGGATGAGGGCCGGGAGGAGTTACATGTTAGAGTGTTAGAGTGAAGCTACTGTGGGTGGAAAACATAAGGTAATGAAGAGAAAACATCCCAGGAAACTGAGAGTCAGTTTTATAAAATAATTGAAGACCAAGTGATATTACCAATAACAGCAAATAGACATAGTACTATTTTTCTGTGCCAGGCACTATTCCAAGGCCTTGATGCAAATTAACTCGTTTAATTCTTGTAGCTACCTCATGAGGGAAACACTGTTTTTCCCCATTTTTCAGAGGAAACTTAAGCATAAAGAAAGTGAATGAATTAAGCCACAGTCCACAGTTAGTAATTGGAGGATGGGGTATTCAACCACAAGCAGGCTGACTCCAGAGGGTACACTACCAATTTCTTGGCTCTGTTTAGAATTTTTGGAAACCCAAGCTGTCTGATCTTATAGAATTGCTAAGAAATAGCCTGGATGTATTGCTCATTGTTGTACTTTCACCTCAGAGCAATAGCAGGGCAACTTTGTGTTTATTTCTATGCTTTAATAAAGGCTGATGCAGTATGTAGAGACATTTTCTTCCCCACATATGATTTGAGCTTGAGCTTGTTTAACTTGTATAAGTCTACATACAGCAAGGAAAGAATTACATTCTGCTTTTTCCTTTCTATTTCTTTTAAAATAGATCTTTATTGGAGTATAATTGCTTTACAATGGTGTGTTAGTTTCTGCTTTATAACAAAGTGAATCAGCTATACATATACATATGTTCCCATATCTCCTCCCTCTTGCGTCTCCCTCCCACCCTCCCTATCCCACTCCTCTAGGTGGTCACAAAGCACCAAGCTGATCTCCCTGTGCTATGCAGCTGCTTCCCACTAGCTAGCTATTTTACATTTGGTAGTGTATATATGTCAATGCTACTCTCGCTTTCTCCAAGTTTTGGTGAGAAACCAAAGGGCAAATCTGTAATGCTTGATACAAACCCAACTTTAGAATCAGTTCTGTACATAAACTGGGCATTCCATGTTTACGCCCGTTTCCTATGCAATTAGGAAAAACAGTTACCTTCTAAATTATACCATGTGTTGCTGTTCTGAGTAAGCATCGGTTCCAGTGGTTTCTTTGAACATTCTGCTTCTAGAATTAGATGCATCATTTGTATATTTTTTGCTTTCCTGCCTTTTGATCATTTTGGACTCTCCCTGTTTACTCCGTTGTTACGAGCAGATTTGAATTTAGTCATGAGAGTAGTTGAAAACGTGGGACCAGCATCATTTTGTGGATTAGCGAGAGAGGGTCTTACCCAGGTGTGCAAATATTATCTTTGGGACTTAGGTTCCCTATAAAATTAGCCTGGAGAAATCAATGTAGCTCTTAAAACCAAATGTCTTGCTAGTCGAGGAAACTACTTTTTTTTTTCTTTTTTTTTTTTTACCTTGCTACTACACAAAGTCTATTGTCTCTATTATTCATTGACAACTAGGGCTAGGATCCCACACAGACAGTGGAGTTCATTAATAATTGTATCATCACCTCTCAACTCAAGGTTATCCCTGTGGGTAGAATGAGAGAACAGAGAGGATTACCATTTTGCCATTTCTATTTCAAAATAGTTCATATTAAATCTTTTCTTTGGGCCAGCCAGTGTGCTCAGTTAATGAGCAGTGATCCCAGTGTGGTAGCTCATAGAGAATACATTTTTATGTGCCAGGAGAGCAGTGCTAGGGCATCTAGCCATTCCTGAAACCTCATTTTCAATTCCACGAGTAGTAAAGTGGGCCACCTCTTTACTCCCTACCTACTTCAGCTTTGCTTCTTGTGGATAAACAAATACAACATAGTTCTGCTTTGCTCAGACATTTTGGACTTTTAAGGTAAATACCAGATGACCTTTTAGGAAGGGAAGTAGGGCTGATGGGAGGCTTCAGGGAGGGGTGAGGTCTGTGGTGCTGGAGAATGCATATTTAGTGAAATCTCCAGATTTCTGAATGTTACTTCAATTTTTAACATTCAGATCCCAACAGAACAGTTATGGGGACTGGATCTGGCCCCCCAGGCTACAGAAGTAAGGCCTCTCCTAGCTATAGAATTCTCAGATTTCCTGAGTTATCTGCTAGAACCTCATGGCAGAATGAACCAAGCAAGAGTTGGAAATAATGAGCTGCATGTTCAGAAATAGAAAATCAGACTTTCAAATGCAAATACAGGTTTATCATCTTACTGTTCCACATAGGACTAAAAGAGCAACAGCTATTTAATTTTTATTTGAACCATGTTTGATTTGATGTGTCATGTAAAGTTCTGGAAATGGATCTTTTTGCTCTTCAACCATTCTTCCACACTTGAAAGTAAATATCACTATAAATATAAACACAGTTAAATATGAAATAAATTTTAGTTTATTCGATTATTATCTTTGTGAGCTAATAAAGCTTTAAAATAGAAAAAAGGAAACAGTTATTCAAAGAAAAGAAAAGTTATTAGAGATGAGCACTGGTTCCAGTTACACCTGTGTCATTACCACCTGTGTGGGAAGGCTGGGGGGCGTGCGATCATATTTAACCTCCCCAGTGCTTTAGTTCTCTCTTATAGCTGATCAGTGTCATGAACTTAGTGCCCTCTTTAGGTAAGGTTCAAACCCATAAGTGAATAGGCAAGAATCCCAAGCTTTACATAGGAAGTGTCTTATAGTTGCTATTGGCAATAACAGTATAAAATTGCTGAGAAACAGGCTTCCCTAGTGGCGCAGTGGTTGAGAGTCCGCCTGCCGATGCAGGGGACATGGGTTCGTGCCCCGGTCCGGGAAGATCCCACATGCCGTGGAGCGGCTGGGCCCGTGAGCCATGGCCACTGGGCCTGCGCGTCTGGAGCTTGTGCTGTGCAACGGGAGAGGCCACAACAGTGAGAAGCCCGCGTACCGCAAAAAAAAAAAAAAAAAAAAAAAATATTGCCGAGAATCAAAATATTGCTAGCCACAAATACCACTTTTCTCTCCCTGCAGAAATCAAAGTAAGTTTATACATAAGACCTAAAATTACTCTTGCTTTCTCATTCCCTCCTCCACCCCACCGCCCCATTTTCATAGACAACGACCCTTTCGTTTTCTTTGTTTGGCCACACAGCATGGCTCATGGGATCTGAGTTCCCTGACCAGGGATTAAACCCAGCCACAGCAGTGCAAGTGCTGAGTCCTAACCACTGGACCATCAGGGAGTTCCTGACAACTATCCTTTCTTTTCACTCTACTGTTTCTCTTTCCAGTGGGGTCCCTACAGGAGCCAGCATGAGCCAATTCCAACCTAATGTGAAATATTTCTGTTCTCTTCCTAATTATTAAACACTGTGGGTAAGACCTAGAGTACATAGTGTTACCAACCGCCCCGGGGAATTACTATTAGACCTGTTAACCAACAGCACCCCGTCTCCCCCCGGCAACCAGAGCAAATCCCAGCCAGTTCACAGGGACTCATTCTGGGTTATCCATTCTCTCCTTCAGTGACTTCCTGGCCTTAGACTTTTCTCAGGTCATTAGGATAGACTGTCATCATTCAGTCCACCTCTGGGAATCCTATTAACTATTACTTTTTCTGCTGTCCAGATTCGCCTCGTCACTTCTGGTGGTATCATTTATTCTGCTGGCTGCTGAGCGCTGCCGGGATCATCTGCATTCTTGTAGCACACGAACACTATACTGTCGATGTGATCGTTGCTTATTATATCACAACACGGCTCTTTTGGTGGTACCATTCCATGGCCAATGAAAAGGTGAGAGCAGTGACATTATCCTTGGATAATTTCTTTTCTTTAAATGCAGTGGACCCCTTTTCACACGGCGGCATTTCCAGTAGCTTAATGGGAATAACTGCCGTCGCTGCCTAAACGTGTGGTTTAGGTCAATTCACTTAAACTTATAGTAATGACTGCCTCTTAAAATAAAGAATGTCACAACTATAAATGATGTTCAAGGGTAAAAATGCTGTATAATTATAAAGCACGGTGTTTTACTAATTTCAGCTAATTTATAGGAGAATTAAAATTGAATAAAAGTTTAGGAACCTTCTCTGTGGAAGCATTGTTGTGCAGCTAGGTGAAACATGCCCTGCCCTTTTGAGGAAAAGACAGCAACTATTTTAAAAGTCTGGCAAAATGAGTAACTAATGAAGAGCTGGACTTTGTACATCTCTTGGTGATACTGTGCTCTCTGGCTTCCCTTCTTCTTTTTTTTTTGCATTACACGGGCCTCTCACTGTTGTGGCCTCTCTCGTTGCGGAGCACAGGCTCTGGACGCGCAGGCTTAGCGGCCATGGCTCACAGGCCCAGCCACTCTGCGGCATGTGGGATCTTCCCAGACCGGGGCACGAACCCGTGTCCCCCGCACCGGCAGGCAGACTCTCAACCACTGCGCCACCAGGGAAGCCCTGGCTTCCCTTCTTATCCTTCCGTATTTGTTTCTGCAGCCTCCTGTTCCTAGATGACTTTTTTTTCTTCTCCCATTCATTCTGAAAGAGCTGGTTCAGATGCCATCTCTTCTGAGAAGCCTTTCCTAACTCCTGCTCTCTGCCTCTAGTCCCAAGATGGAATGATCCCTTCTCTGTGTCTTCCTAGCCTTAGTGTATGTCCTTGGTGTTAATAGAGTTAGTCTGCGGGCCATGACTCACTTATCTTGGGATAGTCCTGCCATATTGTCTGATGCATATAATGTTGGGAGAATTTGTGAGCAACTGAAATATGTAGTTCCCCAAGGATCTAAATCCAGTTCTCAGTTAGTGGTGTTCACTAATAAATGCCCCTCCTATGGATTACTTTACTTGTCTCCGTGGCTCTGTTTCCTATTTTGTCATCTCCTATTTCCATCTTCCTTCTTCCATTTCCATCTAGATGTCTACTGACACCAATGAACCAAAATCTTCATTTTTCCCCTTAAATATGCTCAACCTTATGAGCTCTCCTTTCACTCTTCCATCTTCCTTGACCCACAGATCTGATCACTGACATATCCTGAAAATTTTTCCTCCTGGAGAGCTAGCTCTCCCACCCATTCTTGAGTCTCCAGTCTTACTGGAATTGCAGGCAGAAGATTTGCCTGAGAACTTCTCTGGTGGTCCAGTGGTTAAGACTCCGTGCTTCCAACACAGGGGGTGCAGGCTCGATCTCTGGTTGGGGAACTAAGATCACACATGCCACAGGGCACGGCCAAAAAGTAAAAAAAAAAAAAAAGAAAAGAAAAAAGATTTGCCTGAGCCACAGAGAGGGAAAGAGTGGAGGGGGTTGGAAGTGTGGCCAGAGTCCTGTCAGAGTTAGGGGAAAGGAGCAAAGACAAGCATTGCCTTGAGATCCGGATTCTGCTGCTTTCCCTGTTCAGTTACAGCAAATGACAGTTTAATTAAGAAACAAATTAGGATGCAAATTGTGAAAAATATGTCTCATTTTACTTTTTTTCTACCTTTTACAGAACTTGAAGGTCTCTTCACAGACTAATTTCTTGTCTCGAGCATGGTGGTTCCCCATCTTTTATTTTTTTGAGAAAAACGTACAAGGCTCAATTCCTTGCTGCTTCTCCTGGCCACTGTCCTGCCCTCCAGGCTGCTTTAAATGGTCTTGCAAGAAGTATTCACGGGTTCAGAAGATTGGTGAAGATAATGAAAAATCTACCTGAGGAGCAAAACAAAGGCATCAGCTCTTAGACCAAAAGAGTTATCGCTGTAACCAAAGGTATAGTTTTTTGGTTTTGTTTTTTGTTTTTTTTTGTGCTGTACGCGGGCCTCTCACTGTTGTGGCCTCTCCCGTTGCGAAGCCAGGCTCCGGACGCGCAGGCTCAGCGGCCATGGCTCACGGTCCCAGCCGCTCCGCGGCATGTGGGATCTTCCCAGACCGGGGCACGAACCCGTGTCCCCTGCATCAGCAGGCGGACTGTCAACCACTGCGCCACCAGGGAAGCCCTGTTTTTGTTTTTATTTTAGGAGAACTGATTGCTAAATGAAGCAGACCAAATTTTGTGCAAATGATTAGGAAGATGAACGAAGTATTACCCTTTGACTGGTTTTTTATTCATCCTGAGAAAGTTATATTCTCCTGCAGCTATTCATTCATTGGTCACAAGTCCTCAAACTGGGATTTTACTAATGAGCTTGTTTAAAGAGGTGCCAGAGAACATACTACTCCTTCCCTCATTCTTTCTCCACTAAAGCTCTCTACTTCAGAACTTTTTCAGGAATTTTTTTCCCTCCAAGGTCAAAAGAATTTGTTAATGTTTTAAATAAAAATCTGATATATACGGCCACTGTGTAAATAGAATCACCTAATGTTGAGAGTGATTTTTTTTTTTTTTTTTTTTTGCGGTACGTGGGCCTCGCACTGTTGTGGCCTCTCCCGTGGCGGAGCACAGGCTCCGGACGTGCAGGCTCAGCGGCCATGGCTCATGGGCCCAGCCGCTCCGCGGCATGTGGTCTTCCCTGGATCGGGGCACGAACCCGTATCCTCTGCATCGTCAGGCAGACTCTCAACCACTGCACCACCAGGGAAGCCCAGGAGTGATTTTTTAGCATTAGGCTTATCAGTGAGGGGGAGATCCATGGGTTGTGAGTGAACTTCGGGTAAACTTTGTTTCTGCTCTGTCAAGGGGAAGGTCAGGGTCAGGTCTGGGAATATGCGCTGCTGCTACCACCCAATGTACTATATCACTTTCACTTTATTATTTTTTTTAACTGATAATTTTATAACTTAAAAAAATGAACTAAGTAAATATAGTATTTGACACACCCACAGATTTTACATGTGTGTAAATATTTCATTTTAAGATCTCTGTGACAGATATACAGGAGACATGGGGCTATTTATGCTAATGAGGAGTCCTTCTGCTGTCCACCTGGTAACTTTGCACCTGTGCCCCCAGAGCAGTCAACAGTGTAGCACAGGCTGAACACACATAGCTGCATGAACTGATGCTCATGCCCTTGTGGGGAACAAGCCTGTGTTTCTCTCCCAGGTCACGCCCTGTGTGAGGTCTGTTTTAGAGCTGCAAATTGGAACTCAGAAATACAGTTGGTCACATTTCACTGAAAACCATTTCTTCCTAGTGACATTGTGCTTTATGGAAAAACCAAGATGGAATCCAAAAGTTTAATGCATCCTTGCCTTTTAGCAAGAGACTCCGTTTCTTATGTACTGGTCCTAAGGACACATACCACAATTGAGTAATTTTACTTTGACCCTAAAATTATACCACGGTGCTGCACTATAATCTATGGTTGGAATTGGTGTGTTAGTCGGTTACAGCTACTCAATAAAGGGGAATAATAGTTTCTAAAGTTCCTTCAGGTGATGCAAAAAAAAAAAGAAAAGTGGATTTTTAAAAATCTGACCAGATGTAGTGCATTATTTAATGCTGTTGAATCTTTTGGATAATTCTTGGCTTAATTTCTTTAGACTTCTAGTAACGGTAGGAAAAAATTTAAGGTCACAAAGTCATCAACACTAGTCAGAGAGTGGAGAGGCCAGGGGGGCTGGTAGGAGGCAGTTACATTTATACTGAAGGTGAAAATTTCTCCCCACTTAGAATGAAAAACATCCCTAAACTTGTCATTGTAAACAAGTCGGCCTTGATTCGGTACACAAAATTGACCTTTAAATTGTTGGAGAGAAGCACAGTACAGATCTGTTCAGAAGGGTCATCATCCTTTGGTGCTAAAATTCTGTATATGTTTTCAGTATGGCTCTTTCTCTGTGTAAAAAAGAAACACTAAAGGTTGAATTCAAAGGCAGAAAGACAGACTAATCTGGTTATTCACAACAAGAATTGAAACCCTAAACATCCTTGGCAGGCTTTGGAATGCAAGAAGTTTTTCTGGTATTTATTATATTAAGTAAGTCAGTAAGAAACATGTGTAGCTTACCTGCTGTGTTTAGCTATAATTCTACATAATTTTAACTTATTTTCATTTGTTAAATATTGACATCTGCGATAAGACAATGTGTTCTACTTGAAAACACTGATTTTAAATTTCTTTTGTCTAATTGTGAGGAAAAGTATCTGATACGGAAGCCTGGGTTTTGCTCTCCTAACATTGGTGTATTCCTTGAGCCTCGAATTCAAATAAAACAACCTGCTATACCTTAGAGCCTTATTCAGCTGCATCTTAGATAACCCAGTCTTCTTCAAATTAAGTAAGGAAAGGTGTTTAACCTTTAAAAATCATGGAGATCCTTGATTGTTGGAGATCCTTGAAAACAGTATAAACCTTGCATTTTAGTCAAATAATCCTGTTTTGTTTTGTTTTTTTCACATAATACCATCACCTTTTAAAGAACTTTAAAAACATCTATGACCCCATTTGTGGACACTACTGCTCCCGTGTTCTTTACATGTATATGTCATAGCTCTCTAATAAATGCTGTGGAAGCATGTGCTATGAAAATAAGGGGGGTGGGGAATATCAAAGTTTCAAGATGGGAAAATAAAAAACCCACTTACATTTAGAAAAGCAAACTTCAGTTTCAACCCAACATGCCACTTTGGGATATAAAACATAAACAATTACTAGACTTACTGTGGTGATCATTTCACAATATATACAAGTAAATCATTATGTTGTATACCTAAAATTAATATAATGTTATATGTCAATTATACCTTGATTAAAAAATCATAATTATGAGCTTGCCTTTTGAAACAATAAATTTTTGGAACTCCTTTTCCTTGCTAATCAATCTATAAGATCTTATTCGTTATCCTTGTTTTTGTAAGCCAGTGCTCCTGTTTGAAGCTTTTTCTGTGATTAAGTCCTCGGTGCAGTATTTCTATAATAATTTCTGTAAATGATGCCACATTTTTTTCTAAATTCTTTCAAATGAAAATAAATTCCTTTCAGATTCTATTTTTTTTGATCTCCTCCACTAGCTCTGAAAATAAAGCCTTCTTACCTACTCGGTTCCACCCAAAGTAATTTAGAATTTGTTATTTAATTTACTGGCATCTTGGGAAACAAGTTTTGCTGTGGAAGGAAAGTGGTAGTGAACTAGCCCGAGTTTCTAGTCTTGGTTGATGGATGACATCGCAAAGGTTCTTTGCTGTATAGCAGTGCCCCCTTGTGGAAATACCTTATATGACTTGGAACACAAACGCCACTTTTTAAAGTGTATTTTCGAGTTTTGAAAGGCATTTTAAAAATTATTTTTGTCAATAATCTGAAAGCATCATGCAAAAGGATAATTATTTTAAAGGCATTTTAAACCTTTCCCAAAGGGAAAATGTGCTTAGGTCACAGGGGGTTGCGATTCTAATCTTTTATAAGTTTGATCAAAGAAAACTTGCGGACCGTTTTTACCTCTCACCATCACAATCATTAATGTCTCCCTTTATAACTGCCTATACTTTGTTTACTTTGAAACACCAGGTTGGCTGTCTTTCTTATGTGTGTGTGTGTGTGTTTTTTACGTGCTAGAACTCACGCAGTTTCTTTTTCAGTCGAGAGTTCACATCTTGTTCCTTGAATATTTTGAACACTTCTTTTAAAATTCTTTTATAAAATGTTTTTGTTTTGCACTGTAAAACTGATTAAAAGTTTAAGCTGGTCTTAACACACTCACTTCTGTAGTGTAAGGAAGTATGAGAAGGAATTTCTTAATAACTGAGTTTACATGGTTAAATCACGCCTATTATAGTTAATATGCCCTGTGTTAAAGGCTTTTCTATTTGTATGTATAGAGTCCTTTTTATTAATGTCATTGTGTTGCAATAATTTAACTCCTTTGACTTACTTGCTAAAAATATTTCTTCTATTAAGAAGTGCTCTTGACTTCAATACCTAAACACTGAAAATCATGTCAAAAGGTACCCAAAGATAAGTTTTTATATAGATACACATCTTATAAGTTGTGATTTATTTTATGATTCATTTATCTAAATATGTTGTGTTCTGAATGAATCATGAATGAGAATAGTTCTTTATTGTGGAATTATTTAAAACTGTCCTTTAAAAGAAAAAGAAGAAACTATAAACATATAAGTTAATCTAGTTGCCAAGGTGGAATTCATTATTTAATTTACCTCCTATGCAATGATTAATGCTGCAAAATGTATGATTATGTTAGAGTATATTCACAAAAGAAATATTATTACAAGGTTTGAGAGGTAGCCAATTGCATCTTTTGGAAATTTCCTGTACTGTTTCAATGTGTTAAGTGCCTTGTTGTAAAGTAAAATTTTAAGTCTAGAATTCATTATTTTCCTGACATATATTTTTCATTATCATATATACTGTATATTATTGTAATAGTTTTATTAAATGCTTAAGTTTTAATTAAATATGTAAATTTCAGAAGCTCTTTTCCCCTACCCACCAGTACCTTAATCATTGGTCTATCATATGGGATTTGAATTCAGGTTCTTTTTTTAAAATGGGGAAATTATCTTAGTTTAGAAATATGTTTTCCATGCTTGTGCATTTGTGTTTATAAAAACATTTCAGGAGGAATTTAAGAGTGTAACTATAGTTTGTACTTCAAAATGCCATTTTACATTTTAAGTGCCTAATTGTTAGTTAAAACTAATTTATGTTTCTATTCTAAAGAGAATATGTCTACTTGGTTTCTAATCTCTTTGGCTTTGCTTAAAAAAATAAAAGAGCAAGGGCCTATACTTTGTATTTACCCAATAAACCACCATGACATCGACAGTCTTTTCAAAATCAGTATTGCTGTTTTTTTAATTAATAAAATTGTTTTCTTTAAAGATTTGTAAAAAACATTTAGTTTTTAAGTAGTTATTAAAACCACAAGAGGGTTATTTTCTTCAAGCACTGTTTTTTTGGGGGGGTTTTTTGTGGGGTTTTTTTGCGATACGCGGGCCTCTCACTGTTGTGGCCTCTCCCGTTGCGGAGCACAGGCTCCGGACGTGCAGACTCAGCGGCCATGGCTCACGGGCCCAGCCGCTCCGCGACACGTGGGATCCTCCCGGACCGGGGCACGAACCCGTGTCCCCTGCATCGGCAGGCGGACTCCCAACCACTGCGCCACCAGGGAAGCCCCAAGCACAGTTTTTTAAATAATCTGATAACCTTCAATTAATGGCACACTAAATAAACTGGAGTGTGTTATTTTACCCACCCTTGGATTTAAGGTGAGAAATAATTCACAACAATATAAGGTCATTCATGGAGAAAGATAAAGTCAGTTACCAGTTCCATGATTCTCATTCTCTTTGTTCACAGAGGGGCAAATATCATTAATTCTTCAAGGAAAGCATTCTCTGTGTCACTCAGTTGTGAAAGAAATGTCATCTTCTTCCTTCACAAAGGGGCACCAGGGTATGGCCTCAACCAGACTTTAGTAGTCATTGCAGCAGTAGATCGCTGTAAGTTGTTTTTGGACCCCCTGAGTAAAAATGAAAGCATGACCCTCAAAGACAAATTTACTAAAAGAAACTCAGTGGGATGAGGGGACAAGGATAAGATAATATGGTTCAAAGATCAAGTTGTTGGATAATCCAGGTTTATTTGGATTATCTGGAAACGATAGAGGATAAATCACAGTAGTCTTTCTGCCACCTCCACCCAGGTCTTGGATGAAAAGGTTGTCCCATCCTCCTGTTTGAAACAATGGCTTGCTGATTTTTCTGGCCAGAGCCTCAAAGACTGCCCTTATTATCTCCAATGTATTATACAAGGAACTAATGTGATGCCTCACAAACCTTGACACCTAACATTTCATTTCTTCTAATAAAATTTGTAAGAATATCAGGAGCATAAACTAGATTACTCACCGACACGTTAGAGCAATAGTGGATTATGTACTACTGTGTGTCTATACAATGCATATTCAATTCATACGTGGCAGGTTGTAATGAGACATCACATTTTACTGTTTTTATGCTTGACATACATTCTTGACTCTTCACAAAACCCCACGAGGTAGGCAAGGAAAGAGTTGGTAACCCCATTTGTGAGATGAAGGAACTCGGAAGTGTTAGGGCTGCAACCTGAATTTTGGTTTCTCTGTTTTGCTACCTTCCTGTGATAATTACTGTGGGTCCCCATCACTGTTCAGAGTTTGTTGTTGTCACTGTTGTTGAGTGTTTTGGGGGGGGAGTTTATTCCCTTATCAGCCAGTTAGTTTGTTGAGAGGGCAGCTGGTTGTTGGAACAGGTTCTTTGTCAAATGCTACCGATTTTTCCTGTAGTTGGAATTTACTACATTTCAGAGGGGAGAAAAGTCAATTCTTCTAGTGCAAAATGGCCTTGAAAGCAAAAGAATCCCCAAGTGTTTGAGCTTTCAACTTTGTTAGAATAAAGCTAACTCGTTGCAAGTATCACTTATAGGATAGTAGGTAATCATGTACCTTAGCCTTACACAAGTTGGGGTGGGGGGAGAACCAAAGTGCATAAGGTTTTATCTCTAAATGTGACTCTCAGGGATTATTCCCAAGGGAATGTCAAAAGGCAGGAGAGATACAATGACCTGTTTTCAAAGGATAGCAAAGTTCTGAGGAAATGGAACGGAGTCTTGGGACACACTGTAGTCTGGATTGATGCTGGGCTCCCCAAGGGACCAAAGTGAAGCTATAGGATTGTTTGGTCCTGGTGTGAACTGGTGAGTTCTCTGTGCTAAAAATCTGTCCAACCTGTGCCCTTGCTTCTGATCAAGTTTCTGGGCATGCTTTACTTCAGTTCTTATATCCAAGAAGTTATCTCTTTTTCTTCCTAAGTTCCTTAAAATCATGTGTTTATTTGGATAAAGAAAAAAGAAGCCACTACTCTTGAGAAGCTGCCATGGATCAGGCACTGTTCCTTGGTTTCCTCTTGTTTAAAGCCAGGTGAATCTCATTATGCTCTTTTTTGCACTTGAGGGAACTCCAGACTCAGAGAGCTAAATATAGTACAAGGAGCCCCACTGGCTGATTGGCACACAATTGCCCAAAGCCCATAATTTTCCCACCATATTAATGGGATGGAAGAATCACCTGCCATGGGAGGAATGCAGGAGAGGAAGAATTGCCTCTTCCAGAAATCTTTTGACAACCAAGTTTTGTGCTGTTGAGAGCAAAGTTATGGAGGGCTTGAGCTTGAGCCCTGTAAGATTCTTTGACCCACATTCAGAAGATTTCCTGTCTCCACCTTAACTCTAGTCCTTTCGTCTATAAATATGCTCTTTCCTCTTTATATCCTCATGCCCTATTACTGACGTGTGATGAAGGGGGCAAAACCCAGTTGCCCCGTCATTCCTCTCCTGTCATCACACACCTGCCTCTGGCCAATGGCAGGGGCTCTGGGTCTGTGAGGAGACTGAGCCCCCAGAGCACACATCCCAGGTCCCCAAGCACACAGGGTTTTGCAGGGAGGAAGTGATACTTTTGAACATATTTTGTATTACATCTGGTCAGTTTCCCAGTCCATGGGTTGAAGGGAATGTTTACATTTGACACCAGGGGAAAGACATTTCCCTGCTGTCTGCGTGGGTTTAAGCCGTTTTAACAAAATACCATAAACTGGGTGGCTTAAACGAAAACGTTTAATTTCTCACAGTTCTGTAGGTCGGGAAGTCCGAGGCCAGGGTGCCAGCATGGTCAGGTTCTGGTGAGGGCCCTCTTCCTGGTTTCCTCCCCTGTGGGACCCATGGAGGAGTGAGAGCTCTAGTGTCCTTCTCTTCTTCTAAGGACACTAATCTCATCACCCTCCTGACCTCCTCTAAACCCAATTACCTCCCAAAGACAACTTCGCATACAATCCCCTATGGGTTAGGGTTTCAACGTAATGGATTTTCACGGGGACACAAACATCATGTAGTCCACAACACCTGGGTTTCTTGATTTTATACAAATACATCTTTTAAAAGCAAAGTGCACTTTTTTGTGCAAGATCTTAAGCTCTTTGGGTCCTGTGGCTTTTGGCAATCTGTGAGCCTGTCTCTGCAAGGCACTTTCCCATTGCTTCGGTGCACAGTGCCCTCTGTCCTGGTCAGGCTGCTCTCATCCCGGTCCTCTGTGCTGCAGCTCCCAGTCCAACCACGTGAGGTGCTTCCCCCAACCAGACTATCACCTGTGTACCCAGGAAGGCAGTGTGACATGGTGGCCCTGTGCTCTCTGGGTCTGAATCTCGGTTCTTCCAGTGCTGGCTGGATGTGGAAGACGTCAAACAAGTTGCCTAACCTCTGTGCCTCGGTTTCTTTATCAGTGGGATGGAAATAATAATAGTCCATGTCTCACAGAATTGTTGGGAAGACTAAAGATGTTGTTATAAGATACACATTCGGTTAAGTGTTAGCCAAATTCAGTTAAATATTTTAGGTACCATAGTTCTAGCTCTGAAATTATTCACGTATCAATATATCCAGATCTTGCTTGTCCTGAAAGTTCAGCTGAAGTCTCATCTCCTGAAAACTTTACCTTGCTTCTCTGAATCTGAGTTCCTCCCTAAAAGATACATACAAACTAATTGTCAAAATGTGAGATACACTCACTGATATAAGATTTTTAAAAATATGTCCTATTAACATACCAAATTTCCTTAAGAGAAGGAATTGTCTTAGTATTCATTCCAGTGTCTAATAAAGTTCTTATCACATACAGCAAATATTTGTTGAATGAGTTTTTTTAAATATCATCATTTGTGTTTGGAATATTAACAGAATTTATGAGGCTTTGATGAAAAGGAAATTGCCCGTCATGCCTCTAAATAATTTGCTTTAAAATAATTGAAGCACTTATCAAATCATCAGATGTTTATAACTTAAATGTTTTAGTAGCCATCATATTATATGTATTTTGTGAGATTTTAGCCAAAAATATGGATTGAAAAATAAAGGCTGAAGTGGAAAATCCTAAGACTAGGTTTAATTCCTAAGCAAGTTACTTTACCTTTCTGAATCATCATGTCCGTCCCTTCTGTAAAATGAGAGTGAAGAAACCTACCTCCCAATGTCATGGTGAGGATTGGAGATAATGTTTAGTAAAGCACTTGATACTACCTGACTCATTAATATATATTCAAGTCTAATCAGAAAATAAATTCATGGGATTTTAAAACTTTTAAATTTTATTGGAAGGAATTTTAGAATTTTTAAATTGCAAGGATTTAGAATTTTCTACTTAATACAAGACATATGTTTGTCACACTATACAAGCTTTTGGATTTCAGTTGGGAACAATGTCAGGTGTTCAAGCTTATGTTTCCAAAGCCTCCACTCTGCCTCTTCCCCACATTTTGTACACTAATCAGATGCATGAATTGTTTTGCTGTATCTCTCCAGAAACATCCAGAAAAATGAGTGATGAACTGCTAGTATGGAAACAGTTTTTTCTAATGCAAAAGGACAGTTCATTCAAAGAGGTAAACTGTGGCTTGCCCTTGACCATTGAATTAAGGGTGATTATCCCGGTCATAAGTAGCTACAGCTGGTCCATCACAGTGGGGTTATATGTCTGGTACAATGTTGAACTACCAACAAAGTTACTAGATTTCACCAGAAACTCATCTAGTGACCTGACTTTTGAATGACCTGCCTATATATTGGGGGAACACCAGAGTTTGGGCAAGTGCCAAAAGGTCTTAAGATTAAAGAGAGTTAAGCTCAAAAGCAGAAAAAGTTGTTAAAGGCTCTTTTGCTATACGACAGCCTTTCCAAGAGGAGTGTTGAGAAATCTGCTTCTGGAGCTATTTAAAATGAATTGTCCAAACAGAAAAATTCACAAAAATATGAGAATTAGGCAATATACTCTTTTAAAATTTTTTTATTTAATTTATTTATTTTTGGCTGCATTGGGTCTTTGTTGCTGTGTGGGCTTTCTCTAGTTGCGGCGAACGGGGGCTACTCTTTGTTGCAGTACGCGGGCTTCTCATCACGGTCGCTTCTCTTGTTGTGGAGCACGGCCTCTAGTCGCTTGGGCTTCAGTAGCTGTGGCACGCAGGCTCTAGAGCAGAGGCTCAGTAGTTGTGGTGTACAGGCTCCAGAGTGCAGGCTCAGTAGTTGTGGTGCACAGGCTTAGTTGCTCCGCGGCATGTGGGATCTTCCCAGACCAGGGCTCGAACCTGTGTCCCCTGCATTGGCAGGCAGATTCTTTTTTTTTTTTTTTTTTTTTTGCGTTGCACGGGCCTCTCACTGTTGTGGCCTCTCCCGCTGCGGAGCACAGGCTCCGGACGCGCAGGGCCAGCGGCCATGGCCCACGGGCCCAGCCGCTCCGCGGCATGTGGGATCCTCCCGGACCGGGGCACGAACCCGTGTCCCCTGCATCAGCTGGCGGACTCTCAACCACTGCGCCACCAGGGAAGCCCGGCAGGCAGATTCTTAACCACTGCACCGCCAGGGAAGCCCAACCAATACACTCTTAACTAACGGGTCAAGAAAGAAGTCACAAGGGAGATTTGAAAATACTTTGAGACAAATGACAATGAAAAAAAAAAAACACCACCAAAATGTATGGGATGCAGTGAAAGTGGTGCTGAGAGGGAAATTTATAATTACAAATACATACATTACAAAGAAAGATTTCAAATCAATAACCTACCTATAGTTCTTAAGGAACTGGAGAAAGAGAAGCAAACCTACACCCAAAGTTAGCAGACAGAAAGAAATAAAAGTTAAAGTAGATATAGGGAATAGAAAAACAACAGAGAAATCAATGAAGCCAAAAGTTGCTTCTTTGAGAAGACCAACAGAATTGACAAATATTTAGCTAGACTGACTAAGGAAAAAGAGAAAGAAGGCTCAAATTACTGAAGTCAAAATGGAAGTGGGGACATTACTACTTGATTTTATAGAAATAAAACATTTGTAAAAGACTATGAATAATTGTAAGCAGACAGATTGGATAACTTAGATGAAATGGACAAATTTCTAGAAGCATGAAGCCAGCCAATACTGAATCATGAAGAAACAGAAAATCTAAATAAACCTTTAATAATGAGAATTGAATTAGCAATCAAAAATCTCCCAACAAAGAATAGCCCTGGACCAGATGGCTACACTGGTGAATTCTACCAAATATTTAAAGAATCAACACCAGTCTTTCTCAGTCTCTTCCAGAAAATTGAAGAGAATACTTCCTAACTCACTCTGTGAGGCCAGAATTACCCTGACACCAAAGCCAAACAAAGGCACTATGAGAAAAGAAAACTTCACACCAATATACCTTATGAATATTGACATAAAAAGAAACAACATATTAGCAAAACCAAATTCAGCAGAATATTAAAAGGACTATACACCATGACCAAGTGGGATTAATTCCTAGAATGCAAGGATGATTCAATACACGAAAATCAATCAATATAATACACTACTTTAACAGAATGAAGGGGGAAAATAACATGATCATTTCAATTGATACAGAAAAAGCATTTGGCAAAATTTAACACCCTTTCATGATAAAAAAAAAAAGAAAACCTCAATAAACTAGGAATAAAAGGAAACGACTTCAACATAATAAATGGTATATATGAAAAACCCACTGCTAACATCACACAATGCTTTTCCTCTAAGATCAGGTAAAAGACAAGGATGTCTGCTTTCATCACTTCAGCATAGTATTGGAAGTTCTAGCCAGAATAATAAGGCAAGAAAAAGAAAGAAAGAGCATCCAAATTGAAAAGGAAGAAGTAAAATTAACTCTGTTCAAAGATGATACAATCTTATATGTAGAAAACCCCCACACATAAACTATATTTAGCTCAAATAAATGACTTCAGTGAAGTTGCAGGATATAAAGTCAAAAGACAAAAATCAGTCACACTTCTGTATACTAACAATGAACAATCTAAAAAGGAAATTTAGAAAACAATAGCATTTGATTTACAATAGCATCATTTGATTTACAATAGCATCAAAAAGAAAAAATAGGAATAAATTTATCCAAGGAGGTGAAAGATTTGTATACTAAAAAGTATAAAACATTACTGAAAGAAATTAAAGAATACCTAAATAAATGGGAAGACATTCCATGCTCATGGATTGGAAGACTTAATATTAAGATGATAATACTACACAAAGCAGTCTACAGATTCAATGTAATCTATATTAAAATTTCAATGGTGTTTTTTACAGAAAAAGAAAAGCCCATCCATAGGTTTATATGAAGTCCCGAGGGACCAAAACAATAACAAAACTGTAGCCAAATGGTTCGTCCATATAGCCAAATTTGCCAGAATGGCCAAAACAATCTTGAAAGGAGAAATAGTTGGAAACCTCAAACTTTCTAATTTTGAAACTTACTATAAAGTACAATAGTCAAAACACTGGTACTGGCAAAAGGATGAACATACAGACCAATGGAACAGAATGGAGACCCCCCAAAATAAACCCATGCATTTCTGGTCAATTTTTGGCAGAGGTTCCAAGAGCATTCAGTGGGGGAAAAGACAAGTGTTAATAGTCCTAGAAAAACTGGATATCCACATGCAGAAGAATGAAGCTGGACCTTTAGCATATACCACACACAAAAATTAACTTGAAAAGTGAATCAAGACCTAAATTTAAGAGCTAAAACTATAAAACTCTTAGAACAAAACAGTTCTAAGTGAAAATCTTCAGGACCTTGGATTAGACTGTTTTCTTAAGTATGACACCAAAAGCACAGGCAATGAAAGAAAAAAATTACATAAATTGGACTTAATCAAAATTAAAAACCTTTGTGCATCGAAGAACAATGTCAAGAGAGTGAAAAGACAATCACAAAATGGGAGAAAGTATTTGCAAATCATATATCTGATAAGGGATAAGCATCCAGAATGTATAAAGAACTCCTACAACTCAAAAATGACAAAACACCCCAATTCAAAAATAGGCAAAGGATTTGAATAGACATTTCTTTAAAGAATATATACAAATGGCACATAAATATATACAATGAAAGCACATGAAAGGAATCTCAGCGTCATTAGTCATTAGAAAAATGTAAATCAAAGCCACAATGGGATACCACTTCATACTCATTAGGATGGCTATTATGAAAAAATAAAAAGAACAGCAAAATAACAAGTGTTGGTAAGGATATAGAGAAATTGGAGCCCTCATCATTGCTGGTAGGAAAGTTAAAACTGGTACAGCTACTGTAGAAAAAGCTTGGTGATTCCTCAAAAAGTTGAACATGGGGTTACTATATGATTCAGCAATTCCATCCCTAGATATATACCTGAAAGAACTGAAAGCAGGGGCTCAATCAGATATTCATATATCAATGTTCATCACAGCATTATTCACACGAGCCAAAAGTGGAAACAACCCAAATGTCCATCGATGGATGAATGGATAAACAAAAGGTAGTATGTGCATACAGATGGCCCCTAACTTATGATGGTTCAATTTAAGATTTTTTGACTTTACAATGGTGCGAAAGTGATATGCCTTCAGCAGAAACCATACACTGAATTTTGGATTTTGATCTTTTCCTGGGCTAGCGACATGTTATAGTACTCTCTGGGGACACTGGGCAGCAGCAAGCAGCTGCAGCTCTCAGGCAGCCATGCAATCGCAGGGGTAAGCAACCGATAAATGTACAACCATTCAGTATCAGACACCCTTTCTGCTTTTCACTTTCAGTACAGTAGTCCAAAAATTACATGATTTTGCCCAACTGTAGGCTAATGTAAGTGTTCTGAGCATGTTCAATGTAGGTTAGGCTAAGCTATGATGTTTGGTAGGTTAAGTGTATTAAATGCACTTTCGACTTAGTGTTTTCAACTTAGGATGGGTTTATGGTTTATCAAGATGTAACCCCATCATAAGGAGAGGAAGATCTGTACAATGGAATATTATTTTCAGCCATAAAAAGGAATGTAATTCTGAGATGTGCTACAACATGGATAATCTTTAAAACATTATGCTAAGCAAAATAAGCCAGACACAAAAGAACAAATATTGTATGATTCCACGTATATGTGGTATCTAGAATAGGCACTTCAGAGAGACAGAAAGTAGAATAGAAGTTACCAGGGGCTGGGGGAGATAGGGAGTTATTGTTTAATGGGTACAGAGTTTCTGTTTGGGATTATGAAAAAGTTCTGGAAATAGATAGTGATGGTAGTTATACATCACTCTGAATGTCCTTAATGCCACCGAATTGTAAACTAAAAATGGTTAAAATGGTAAATTTTGTTATGTAAATTTTACCACAATAAATAAAAACAAGCCCCTCCATATTTATTCCAGCATAATTTTAGTAGAAATTAGAAATAACCTAGATATTTGTTAACAGAGGATTGGGCTAACATTGTGACATACCTGTATGGGTTTCTTGATAGTCTTGCTTTCACCTCTGCCCCTTTACAGAGCAGCCAAAATGATTCTATTAAAACATCAGCGTTAAATGAGAAGAGCAGGTTAGTGAACTAAATGCATAGTATGATGCCATTTATTGGGCCGCGGGGGAAATCTATATAAGCATAAAAGAAATCTGAGAGGAGATATATCGTACTTTTTTTGTTGTTTTTTTTTGCGGTATGTGGGCCTCTCACTGTTGTGGCCTCTCCCATTGCGGAGCACAGGCTCCGGATGCACAGGCTCAGCGGCCATGGCTCACGGGCCCAGACGCTCTGCGGCATGTGGGATCCTCCTGGACCAGGGCACGAACCCGTGTCCCCTGCATCGGCAGGCGGACTCTCAACCACTGCGCCACCTGGGAAGCCCCATTCATACTTTTAACAGAGGTTATCTCCAGGTGGTAGAAAGGCAAAGTGCATGCATGTGTGTGTGTGTGTGTGTGTGTGTGTGTGTGTACTTTGTTCTATGTAGCAACAGCCTTAGTACCAGTTCTGCTTCTTGGTATTTATCTTACTGAAATAATCCAAAATGTATATATCACATTATTGTTCATAATAGCATAAAAACTGAAAATAGCCTGTGTTGACAATAGGATATCTGTCAGATAAATTTTGAAATATTCCTAAATACTGAACTAGACTTTTAAAAGTCCAGAAGTCAACAAATAATGGCCTGCAGAATAAGTCCAGCTGTTGTCTTTTTTTTTTAATAAATAAAGTTTTACTGAAATATGGCCATGACCATTTATTTACATATTGTCTATGACTACTTTCCTGCTTCCATGGCTCAACTGTACTGTTGTGACAGACCAAATTGCTGGCAAACCTAAAATATTTACTATTTGGCCCTTTTTGGAAAAAGTTGCTGAATCCTTGGACTAGAATATAGTAATTAAAAATGATCTGTGGGAGAAAAACATGGAAAATGTTAATGATATATATACATAATATACATATCCATGGTTATAAATTAAACTATTTATAAAGATTAAAGATACCATAGATATATGTGTAAAAAGGCTGGAAGGACACATACAGAAATGTTATAAATTACTTCTGGGTGGAAAAAAATAAAAAGGTGATTATTATTTCCTCTTTTACAGTTTCTTGCATTTTCAAATTTTCTACAAAAACTATGTATTGCTATTTTTTGAATCAGAATAAAAAATCAACTTTCAAATATCTGGTTTGCTTTCCTAAAGGAAAGAGTAGGTCATCTTTCACAGTCTTTCCTAAAACGTGATGCTTTGTGAGACTTGGAAATGAGACTTCATTATTAGGCAAAGGGCCAAGCATGCTTACCGCCACCAGGAAGTAAAAACCCTATGCTTTGCTGAGGCAAACAGGTTATACTTTACCTTGTAAATGCACTTTATTTTTTCAGATTGTATTGACTAAGTATGTTATTAATCCAAGGGTCCAAGTTCAAGGTCCTGACAATCTACTTAAGAAGGTGAATCTTAGGGACTGGAGGTATTTTAGAATCCTTGTGTTAAGCTCCCTCATTTTACTATGAAGAAAAAGTCAAGTTGGAAAGGTTAACAACCTGTCCCTGTTAGATCTGGGCAGACTCCTGTTTGGTTTCCACGCTGAATTCTGCAAAATAAATGGAAGTAAATGAGGGAGAAGAAAGGAACATGGATTCCAGCAATGCTTCGGCTTACATAAAAATCAAAGTCAGGAGTCCGTAACCATTATGGCCAGGCTAATTAAAGTAAGTGTATGTTTATTTTTTTAGAGGAATGTTACTCTAACCATTTCCCCTTCTATCCCTCTTTATTTACATACTAAACTACTAGTCACTGTTGTTATAATAACAGTATATCACATAACTGTTACTGTGGGCATACATTTCACAATAGGTAGCTAAGTCTTCTTACTTCACCATGTCTTTTCCTTCTAAGATATTGGATTTTATTTTTTTAATTTGTTCTACTGAGATAAAATTTACCTTGAGTGAAATGCACAGTTCAGTTTTGACAAATGCCTATGCTCAAGTAACTAACACCCCAATCAAGACATAAAACATTCCCACCACCTGGGAAAAATGTCTCATGTCCCTTCCCAGTCAATCCTGCCCTCTGTCCTGATATATATCACTATGAGTTAGTTGTGCCTTTCTAGAACTTCTTATAAATGCAATTCTTCAGTATGTAGTCTTTTGGGTCTGGCTTTTTTACTCAGCATAATGTTTTTTTTGAGAATCATCATGCTGAGGGGTGTATGATAACATTCCTTTTCATTGCTGACCAGTCGTCTAGTTTACAAATATATCACAGTTTCCTCCGTCCTCCTCTTTTGTTGAAGGACACCTGGATAGTTTCCAGTTTGGTCATTAAACAAAAAATTTCTTCTGATCCTGGAACCTCTTTGTCCAAATAAAAAGTTTTGAAAATTGGATTTTGTTACTTTGGAGATTCTGCCTTCCACCGATACATTTCAGGGTCCTTCCTCCCTTCATCTCCTCTCCAGGAAAATCATAATACATTCAACTAGAGAAGAATGATATGGGTAATATTGAAGATAGGCAAGTTTATTTGTTCATCATACAAGTCCTAAAGGCTGAATATAGAAAACAAATTAATATCCTGGCCAGTCTCACAATCTAATTTTGGAAAGGGCAGGTAAAGCTGCAAGGGGTGAAAAAGTGAGACAATACGGCCAACCCATAGAGTTAAAAGCATTGTCAGGGCCCAAAAGTAATTATTACAATTACAGCTTGTACTTAGCGAGCCTGAGCTAAATGCTAGACATTGTGCTAATTACTCCATCCAATATTTACGCTTGATGTAGGAACATTTGTTATCCCAGTTTCATGTAGGGTACATGGACGCTCAGAGCGTACATGAGGAAGTACCTAACACTATATGTAGAAGACACTCAAAGGAGTATATATGGAGCAAATCATAGGAATTTAAAGGAAATGAAGGGATTAATTTTTAAATGGCTAGTGGAGTTGTGCCACTAAATAAATAATTAGCATTTCAACTTTCTCTTCTCATTAGCATTTTGCAAACTCTTCTTAAGCCATAAGCCCTCTCTGTTCATGCTCACTGACTCTGGATGGGTATACTGTGTAGCATTCACCTCCCAGGGAATTACCAGCCGGCTGGACAATTGTAGTCTTACAGAGTAATTTAACACCTCTCTCTTTTAACACCACTCTTTTTTTTTTTAATTTTTTATGTATTTTTTCTTGGCTGCGTTGGGTCTTCATTGCCACGTACAGGCTTTCTCTAGTTGCGGCAAGCGAGGGCTACTCTTCGTTGCGGTGCGCGGGCTTCTCATTGTGGTGGCTTCTCTTGTTGCGGAGCACGGGCTCTAGCTGTGCGGGCTTTTGTAGTTGTGGCATGCGGGTTCAGTAGTTATGGCTCACAGGCTTAGTTGCTCTGTGGCATGTGGGATCTTCCTGGACCAGGGCTGGAACCCGCGTTCCCTGCATTGGCAGGCGGATTCTTAACCACTGTGCCACCAGGGAAGCCCAACACCACTCTTGATAACAAAATAATAGTACAGATATTTTGGATATCTGTACTATCTGTACTGTTACCAACAATTCTGGCTGAAATCCATGTACAGCAAGAAGGATTCCAGTGAGAAAGCAAGTGGTTTAAAATTATCTTTGGGGATTCAATTTTAAAATGTTTTCCTTAATGCCCTTGTCTTCCTTTCCCTCTCTCCCCAGCCCAAAGATCTTTTAGTATTCTCTTCCTTTACTGCTACTGATTATTATATTATTCATCTATTTAAAATAGGAAGGATGGAGCAGAAAGTATTCCTTTTTCTGGCAAGAAAGCCCTGAATAGCATTTGGGGAAATTCATCCCTAAGAAGCACTGGATGAGCTATGTGGTTTCATGTTTAAAATAGTTTATCCATAGTATGTATTATGAACAATGTAGCTTCTTCTATTAGTTTGCAAGGGCTGCCATTACGAAGTACTACAGACTTATTTCCTCACAGTTCTGGAGGCTAGAACTCTTAAGATCAAGGTGCTGGTGGGGCTGATCTCTTCTGAGGACTCCCTGTCTTGTAGATGGCCATCTCCTCCCTGTGTTTTCATGTTGGCTTCCCTCTGTGTCTGTCCATGTCCTAATCTCTTCTTCTTAAAAAGACACCAGTGATATTGGATTACAGTCCACTTATATGACCTCATTTTACTTTACCTTACTTGACCCTATCTCCAAACAGTCTCATTCTGAGGTACCGGGGGTTAGGACTTCAACATATGAATTTTGGAGGAACACAACTCAGCCTATAATACTTCCTATCTGCATCACAGAGCTGTTAGCCTAAATAAGAGAATTACTTAGGAAAACAATGTGAATGTAATTATATTCTGTATAAGAGGGTGTCTGTTAAGGTCGTTAAATTAGCCACATGGTCAACTATTTTAAAATCATTTGTGAATTTAAGTTGCTTGTAAGGAAAGATGTTAGTGTCTACTATTTTGGAGAACAGGCTATGAAGAGAATCAGATGACATATTGAAGATCATCTGTGCAAACAAGTGGTAAGATTTTTTTAATTCTCTAAATTGAAAAAATGAGAAAACTAATCTAACAATGGTTACTTATAGAAGATAAGAGGTGTGTTTTGGGGGGAAGCTTAAAATAATTTATGAAGAGCATGGCAAAAATAGTATTAGAACAGAGTAGATGTGAAATAAAGAATAAAAAGGATCAGAAAATGGGAAACATTTGTTCATTATCACCAGTTGATTTATATGAGACTGGCCTTTTAGCAGACAGAAAACGGTCTAGTATTGACAATTCTTGTGTCAACCTAACATAAGAGAAACCAGAGGATTTAGCCTGTAGAAGACAGAAAAGGGAAGTGCCTACGAGCCATAATTACGGAAAATTAAAGGACTTTGTATTGAAAGCATTACACAATTCTCACTTAAAATCTCAACCTCAGCATAGTTATAATGATATTGTGACCCACTCCTCACCCGATTGATTTTCTTTTTATATTATTAGCTACTTAAATCCTCCAAGCAAATTTCTGGATTAGGTCTTCGGCTTTACCCAGGCCACACGCTGAAACGGACGCTTAACTTTCACTCTCCACATAAAAGGGATATTCCCGTGTATGGCAAGTTTTAAGAGCTTTACTCCATCACCCTACCCACCCCACTATTCCCTACCCATCCTTTCTCCGGAGCGTTGGCCACCTACATCTGCAAATTCTACACATTGCATTTCCATCATCCTGCTGTCAGTGGGTGGAGGAAAGGGTCATTTCTTCCTCCGAATCCCGATTTGGATAAAGCAGTAACCCTGTCTTTTTGCTACCAGGAGATAGGGCGGGGACCCCCCTCGCCCAGCTCAGGGTAGAAGCGCTGGTGTTGAGGCTGAGTTATACGAGGGGCCTGTTGACCCGGCACGTTTGAAGCACTCAACTGACAAATAACACAGGAAATCCAGTAACCAATGAGAGCGTAAGGATGTGGTGCGAGCATCTTTTTTTTGAGGGGCGGTCACAGCCAAGTCCGACGCAGCGGAGGGGCGCGACCCGGATTGGGCGGCCAACTTCCAGACAGCTTGCCCAGCCTGGTCCGGGGACCGCCACAGCCTGGTTGAGAGCGCGTCCCCGTTTCTTCTCGGGCGTCGCTGATTGGAGGGGCTGGGGAGGAAGCGGTGGGCGCAGCCAATCCGGAGCGGCCTCCGCCGCTCTCCTCCCCGCCCCCGGGCTTCCAGGGGAGTTGGCCTTGGGGCCAAGCACCGGTGTCTGCGTGTTCTCTCCTGGTGTTAGTGGCAGGAGCCCGGGGCTGAGGACTCCGGCTCACAGGCCATGGCCTCCGCCGGGCTGCCCCAGGCCCCCGCCGAGGACTCCCCCTGGCCTCTGCGCCTCCTGCACGCGCCCCCGGGGCTGCTGCGGCTGGACCCCACGGGCGGCGCGCTGTTGCTTCTCGTTGTCGCCGCGCTGCTGGGCTGGAGCTGGCTGTGGCGGCGCCCGAAGCGGGGCATACCCCCCGGGCCCACGCCCTGGCCCGTGGTGGGCAACTTCGGCTTCGTGCTGCTGCCGCCTTTCCTCCGACGGAAAAGCTGGCCGTACCGGCGGGCAAGGACCGGAGAATTGAATACCTCGGGCCTGGGCGTGCAGTTGCTCCTGGCAGACCTGGCCCGTGTGTACGGCAACATCTACAGCTTCTTCATCGGCCACTACCTGGTGGTGGTCCTCAACGACTTCCACAGCGTGCGCGAGGCGCTGGTGCAGCAGGCCGAGGTCTTCAGCGACCGCCCACGGATGCCGCTCAACTACATCCTGACCAAGGGGAAGGGTGAGCTGGGCCGCGGCCGCGGGGGCCTTGGGAGCCACGGGCCGTGTGAGCGCGCGGATGGGGCTGCAGGTGCGCCGGGGCTGGGGGTTCTGTGCCCCCTGCGGCCGCGCGCACCCAACCTGCCTCACACCTGCACCCAGCGCCGGAGGGGGAGGGCGGCGCTGCCTCCCATTCCCGGTGCCTTTGAGATCCCCTGCAGCTGTGATAGGTTCCATCTTTCCAGGAGTATTCGCTCCTTCCCAGAATAAGGCCTCACTCTTCAGGCTGTGTTCCCGACGAGAAACTTGGGCCGTGTTAGAAAGAGAGAGGGATATTTACACCTTTTGCGTTTTGGGTGCAAGAGTTGAAGAAGATTATTTCCCCATAAGATAGGAAGTCCAGAAAACACGATAGGAGCCAATTGGCAAACCTAATATACAATAGGTTTATAGTTTCTGTGATTCCTACTTTTGGAAGTCTAAGTTGGGCAGTTTTGAGCGTTGGTAAACATGTTATCCGCTGCAATAGAATATCACATTTGCCCTTCTTGTTTATCAGTGTTCCCCTTTGTCTTATTGGCCGGCACGGGTCCCAGACTGTGTTTCCGTCTGTGTCAATCCTACCCTTTGGTCAGGTGTTAATTTTTTTTTTTTACATCTTTATTGGAGTATAATTGCTTTACAATGGTGTGTTATAGTTTCTGCTTTATAACAAAGTAAATCAGTTATACATATACATATGTTCCCAGTTCCCATATCTCTTCCCTCTTGCGTCTCCCTCCCTCCCACCCTCCCTATCCCATCCCTCTAGGTGGTCACAAAGCACCGAGCTGATCTCCCTGTGCTGTGCGGCTGCTTCCCACTAGCTATCTGTTTTACATTTGGTAGTGTATATATGTCCATGCCACTCTCTCGCTTCGTCACAGCTTACCCTTTCCCCGTCCCCATATCCTCAAGTCCATTCTCTAGTAGGTCTGTGTCTTTATTCCCGTCTTACCCCTAGGTTCTTCATGACCTTTTTTTTTCTTAAATTCCATATATATGTGTTAGCATACGGTGTTTGTCTTTCTCTTTCTGACTTACTTCACTTTGTATGACAGACTCTAAATGTCTTTCCCTCAGGGAGTTTTTTTCCTCACTTCCGTTCCAGGTAAGTTAGTCTCCCTTGTTAGAACCAGTTTCATGGCACAAGTACTTTTCCTTCACTGCACTTATCAATACTGAGGCTTCATAATTCTGTAACCTTGGCCTGAATGTGAGTCTTCACCACTAGACTGACATCTGGGAAGACAGAGTTATTCCTTGTCCTGCCTGGCACATATAAGAGTCAATAATTATTTATTAAGTAAATGAACTACTACTTCCTCTTCCTGGCATGTGGTATAAAGAGATCCAGACTTTTCAGAATCTGATTAAGCCAGAATATTGCATCAGGATTTTAAATGAATAGTAATGATTATCTTAATATTCTAAATGTCCCACTGAAAAACAAATCATAAATGTCACAGTTCATACCTCACCCTCTCCATGTCTTCACACATGCTGCTTCTTCTACCTGGAATTCTCTTCCGTTCTCATGGCTGCCTGGAGAACTCCCACCTGCTTTTCTTTTCCTCTCTCTGTTTAAAAAAATTGTGGTGAAATACAGATAGCATAAAATTTACCATCTTAACCATTTTTAAGTGTACAGTTTAGTGGCATTAAGTCATTCACATTGTTGTGAAACCATCACCACTGTCTCCAGAACTCTTTTCATCTTGCAGAACTGAAAGTTTATACCCATTAAACGAACACTAAAAACCCATTAAACATTTAAAAACTCTCTAACCCCTGGCAACCACCATTCTGTTTTCCATCTCTGTGAATTTGACTATCCTAGGTACTTTATACAAGTGGAATCATACAATATTTATCCTTTTGTGACTGACGTATTTCACTTAGTATAATGTTTTAAGGTTCATCCATATTGTAGCATGTGTGAGAATTGCTTTCCTTTTTAAGACTGAATACTATTCCATGGAATGTATGTACCACATTTTGTTTATCCATTCGTCCCCTGATGGATACTTGCCTGCTTCCATCTTTAGACTATTGTGAAAAATGCTGCTGTGAACATGGTATGTCTACAAATATCTGTTTAAGTCCTTGCTTTCAGTTCTTTTGGGTGTAAATTCAGAAGTGGAATTGCTTAATCATCTGATAATTATATGTTTAATATTTTTGAGTAACTACCATACCATTTTCCCTAGCAGCTGCACCATTTTACATTCCTGCCAGCAACAACCAATGTTTCAGCTTCTCAACATCCTCACCAACACTTGTGTTGTATTTTTTCATACCTGCTTAAATGTCACCTCTCTGAGAATGTGTTCTGTGACATATTTCTCTATCCTCCCAGGTACAGGTGAGCTACTCTTTTCTCTGTGATACCACTGTTTTTGTTTAAACCCTCATCCCATTCCCTACCAATCAGTAAGTCTTGTCAACCTGCTGCAGATATATCCATGTTCTGTATCCATTCACTTCTCTCCATCTCCATCTCATTCAAGCTACCATCATTTTTCATTTCTTACTCCAGAAGCCTCTTAACTAGCCTGCTTGCTTCTGCTCTGATCTTTTATCCATACAGCAGCCAAAGGGATTTCTTTAAAAAAAAAAAAAGTGAATCAGAACAAATCATGTCGCTTCCCACGCTGAAACCAGTTGTTTCCGACTCCATACTAGACCTACTGTGCCCCAAAGGATCTGGCCTCTGCCTGCCTTTCTCACGTTATCTCTTTCCACTCTCCCTTTATTGTACATTTCAAGTACAGTGTCTGCTCTGGACACACTAAGCTGATTCCTGGAAAGTTGGTGACTGCCTCAGGCTACTGGGTTTTGTCGTCCTTAGGCCTGGGATAACTTAAAAAAATTTTTTTTAATATTTATTTATTTATTTGGTTGCACTGGGTCTTAGTTGCGGCAGGCGGGCTCCTTAGTTGTGGCACGCATGTAGGATCTAGTTCCCTGACCAGGGATCGAACCCGGGCCCCCTGCATTGGGAGCTCAGAGTCCTATCCACTGCGCCACCAGGGAAGTCCCCTGGGATAACTTTTTACTTGGTTTATTCCTTATCATCTCTCAGGCCAATTGTCACCTTTCACTACTACTTTAGACACTGCCCAATATCACAACTTATTTTATCTCATTTATATTTCACTAACCTCATTCATTAAAAACTTTGAAAGCATTTAGCCTATTACCAACCCCACCTACCATTGGAATGTGAACTCTGTGAGGGCAAAGATCTAGCTCATCTTGTTAACCACTGTATGCCTTCTAATCGGCACAGAGCAGGTAATCAAGAAATGAATGGATGCATGCATACATCTGTTGATACATACATACATCTAACATCTGTTGATGCACTTACCACATTATATTGTCACTTTTGTTGCTCATCGGTCTTTTCCTCCTGATTTTTAAAGGTAGGAATTAGATTTTCTTCTTCGAGGTCCTTCATGGTGGGTGTATAGTTTGGTTAAGAATCTATAAGGCAGTTTCTAAGTATTAGTTGGATCCCAGTTTATTATTGGATCCCTCCTTATTTTGTAAAGTCCTGGAAGCCTGGGGTAATTTGGTGCTTCAGCATCTCAACTAAAGCATTAATTCCTTCAAGAGACAGTTAGGACTTTTTAGGTGATGCTGCTCTTGTATTCTGGTGGATATGTGTTGGGCAAATGTGCTGTAAGAAATTTATGTTGCTGGTGAAAGTGATTGACAGGAGAAAGTAAAGCAAGAACCGTATGTCACAAGGAAAATGCTTGTTGATTTAACTTGGAATAAAGAACAGGCCATCTGAATAGGAAAATGTAGATAGTCAAGGAATCTTTTTTTTTTTCCCCCCCGGTACGCGGGCCTCTCACTGTTGTGGCCTCTCCCGTTGCGGAGCACAGGCTCCGGACGCGCAGGCTCAGCGGCCATGGCTCAGGGGCCCAGCTGTGCCGCGGCATGTGGGATCTTCCCGGACCGGGGCACGAACCCGTGTCCCCTGCATCGGCAGGCGGACTCTCAACCACTGCGCCACCAGGGAAGCCCTCCACCACCCTTTTGTATCCATTAACTGTGGTTGGAACGGGAGATGCCGTATCTTTACATGAATTCCCCTCTCTGACCACAGTGATTACTCAGGGGATAGACCCCTGGTCAAAGGTGATTTGATCAGAATATCTCACCTCTTTGTGATGGTAGTGAGTCTGTGGGCTGGACACAACTCAAAAGTTCATAGCTACAGATCGATCCACACATAGTTTTAGGGTAAGAATTGATACTTGTGGCATAGTTTGGAAACCTCAAGCCAAATAATAAACGTAAAGTATTCCAAATTGGTATCACCATGGAATACCTGACTGAAACACCTGAGTCCTTCCCCAGCGTTTTTCAGGTTAGAACTAGAGAGTAGAGGGCTTTAGAGGGCTTTTCTCTCCGGTGGTGAAAATGGGAGAATGGGCATCTCAAGATAGCTCCCAGTTCTTGGAAAAGCTGGTTCACAATAGGAAAGAATGAAGTCAGTCAGGAAGAAAGAAGTGAAAAATAGGTGCAGAGAGGAGTTCTGTGGCATTTAGTCTTCTCCAAGGTGGTGACACCCAGCTCTTCCTGCTTTTTGGTTCCATCCACAGCCTAACTGGCCTTTTTGCCAGACTAGCTTGAGGGTATGTTTTTGTCATTCCCAAACAATAGTCCTGGTTTTTGCTTTGGAACCATGTTTATTTTTCAGTGTTATTATCCTCCTTGAGATGAAGTCTTTGTATACATCCATTGTATACATTCAGGGCTAAGAATGGCGATGTCAGCAACTACAGGGTATGCCTGAACCTCTTCCTAACACTCTAAGACTCTAAGCCAGCGGTCCCCAACCTTTTTCGCACCAGGGACCAGTTTCGTGGAAGACAATTTTTCCACAGATGGGGGTGGTGGTATGGTTTCGGGATGATTCAAGCACATTACATTTATTGTGCACTTTATTTCTATTATTATTACATTGTAATATATAATGAAATAATTATACAACTCACCAGGAGGCAGAGCTCAGGTGGTAATGCGAGCGATGGGGAGCGGCTGTAAATACAGATGAAGCTTCGCTTGCTTGCCCACCACTCATCTCCTGCTGTGCAGCCCGCTTCCTAACAGGCCACAGACCGATACCGGTCTGTGGCCCAGGGGTTGGGGACCCCTGCTTTAAGCCATTCTGGCTTCATGACATGGGTATTTTTTAACGTTTGAAACCCTGAGGCCATTAATTCTGTCCCTGCCTCTCGTCCCTGGCATTCTCTCAGGCAGTGTCTCCTTGGTCACCTCTTATCTTGCACTTCATACCTGTCAGATTGTTGTCAAATACCTAATGCCCAGATATTAGTCTCTTTTGAGAAGCTTCCCTCCATTTCCTTGCCTTATCTAAACCTGAATTTTTCCCTGAAGATAATTCAGCTCTCTTAAAATACTGTACCCTCTTTAACTTCCCCCAAGTTCTTTATTTTTCTAAAATGTGCCTTCATACACATCCTTATTTACAAATGAAGTATCGCTCAGATGTCCTCTCTGAGAAGTACTGCTTTCCGTCAGCTGACATGGTGCTTTTTCCTTTGTCTACATTGCAACTTCAATACACCTCCAACATACAACATTTAATACAATGCATTCCAACAATGCAACATTCAGTATAGTCCAACATAACAACATTTGATACTGTACATCCCAACAGTGCAACTTCAGTACAATCCAACATACAACATTCAATACCGTACAGTCCAACAATGCAGCATTCAATACCATACATTCCAACTGTGCAACTTTAGTGCAATCCACCATACAACATTCAATACAATATGCAACTTCAATACATTCTAACATACAACAGCATATTAGAGTTGTTGGTTTATCCAGTTCCTCACAAAACTGGAAGCATCTTGAGAACAAAGACTGTCTTTTAAATCTGTATGCCCTTAGTATCTGGCATGTAGGGGACTGTAAATAAATATTGGAAAAACTAATAGAAAGAGGGTATTTATTTCTAAATTTGAGTGTACCTAACAATGTTGTCTAGCATACATATGTACCTAACAATGTAGATATATACAATTTTTTAATACATTTTAATTTTATATATTTATATATCTTAATTTTAAAATATTTTATATATTATATATAAATATCTATATAGCCATGATATGTGTCTACAAGTAACAAAAACTTACAGAACTGAAAAAAGGAATTGACAAACGTACCATTAGTGCAAATTATTTTAACTTAAGTATTTGAATAGTTGATAGATCAGGCAGATAAAACTTTGGCAGGGATAAAGAAGATTTGATCCTGACAGTTATGTAGCTTTCTCTGTTGGAAAGAGGACCCTATACCCAACAATTGCTTGTATAAAAATTCTTCTAAATTTTATTTGGAAATTTATTAAAATTGATCACAGACTAAAAAGCTAGCCTCTTTATTATCAAAAATCATCATAAGCCAAATTAATCTAGGTGGTAAAAGAGAATCATAATCGAAAAAAATGTTTATACTTTTTAAAAAAAGATTTATTTTATTATTTACTTATTTTATTTATTTTTGGCCGTGTCGGTTCTTAGTTGTGGCATTCAGGCTCTGTTGCGGCATGTGGGCTCTTCGTTGTGACGTGTGGGCTTCCCTCTAGTCGTGGCGAGCAGGTTTTCTCTCTCTAGTTGTGGTGCACAGGCTCCAGGGCACATGGGCTCTGTAGTTGTGGCGCGAGGGTTCCAGAGCGCGTGGGCTCTGTGGTTTGCAGCACGCAGGCTCTCTGAAGCGCGCGAGCTCAGTAGTCGTGGCGCGCGTGCTGCGTGCTTGGTTGCCCCGCGGCACGTGGGAGCTTAGTTCCCTAACCAGGAATCAAACCAGCATCCCCTGCATTGTAAGGCGGATTCTTTACCACTGGACCACCAGGGAAGTCCCCAAATTTTTATACTTAAAATGCATTGAAAAGACATGCACACAATACTGGTGGACTGCAGCTAAAGTGGTACCCAAAGGCAATTGTACAGCCTTAACTATCCTTTATTAGGATAAAGGTCTGAAAATTAGTTAGATAGCTGATTTTATATATCTGAAAAAGAACAAAAGAATAAACGTAAGGAAAAAAGAAGAACATGCCATTATAATTATAGACAAATTCTTCCAGAGAGAAAGAATACACCATGGTTCATTTTAGGAGGTGAGTATATCCAGACAAATACATTATGAGAAAGGAAATTTATAGTCCATTTTCATGTATGAATATGAATTTTTAAAAACTTAACATATTAGGAAACCAAATCCAACAATATCTTCAAAAAAGCATAAAAATATCATAACCAAAGTTGGATTTATTCTTGGATTGCAGGTAAGTCCAATTATCATAAAGAAGGCAATTTTCAAATTAATCTGTAAGTTAAATGCAATTCCCATCAAAATCTCAAAGGTGTTTTTTTTAAAAATAGAACTTGACAATCTGATTAAAGTTTGATAAATATGAGTAGAGAGCCAAGAGTAATCAAAAAACAATTTTGAAAAAGAACAAGGTGGTGGTGGTGGGGACTTCCCTATTAAATATTAAGACTTATTATAAAGTCTATTTAGATCTTATTATAGAGTAACAATAGTTAAGACAGTGTGCTTTAAGCACAATCATAAATAAATAGACCAATATGCAGTATAGCAGACTAGAAAACCTATAAACTGAGTTGCCTGTGTACAGCAAATGTTGTACATCAGTAGGGAAAAGGAGAGGCTGTTTCATAAGTGGTGCTTGAACAATAGGTTATCAAAATAGGGGGAAAAGTGGATTCCTTCTTCACAGTAAGTAGGAATACCTAACATAAATATAAATTCCAGGTAGGTTATAGAGACTTAAATGTGAAAAAGCAAAATTTTAAAATTTTACAAGAAAGTAGAGAATGTATTTATAAACCTGTGGTAGGAAAAGATTTCTAAAATAAGACATGCAGCACAAATCACTAAGAAAAAGATTGAGAAATGGAACTACCTTTAAAACATGTTTATCAAGTAATAGCATTAAAACATGAAAAAGCAATTCACATGATGGGAGACAATGTCTGCTATGCATGCAGAATATATAAGAAGAAGAAAATTGCACAGTTATTAAGTACAAATCACAGAATAGGAAACCTGGCCAATAACCATATGAGAAGCTGCTCCAACCCACTGTAACAATCAGGGAAATGCAAATAAAAATCAGATGAGATGCATTTCAGCCCTCTGATTGGCAAAAATAAAATGTTGATGACTACAAAGTGATGGTAACTATTTGACAAGAGATCATTTATTTACTTCTGGTGTTCTCTCCACTTTGGAGAAGAATTTGATAATGTCTAGTCACATTGAAGGTGTACATATTTTATGACGCATCAATGCACTCTTAGCAATGTCTTCAAAATTCTGATGGAAGGGGAAAGGTACAATAAATACATTTTCTAAAAATGTTTAGAAATTTGCCTCTGATGCATCCTTTCCCATGAAGCTATTAGAGGATGGGCTTCAGCAAAATACAGGAGTGAAATAAGGTAAAGACATAGAATCCAGGAGATGGGTTCAATACAGGAGGGTCAAAAAAATTTTCTAAATGATGTCAAATGGAAGTCACAAAACACCTGAACAAAAGGCCTAGAAAGCAACATCATATTTGAGCAGATGTGTGGAATATTCCAGGCAGGAAAACGGAAGTGACAAGTCATCCAATACATTTGACCATGTGGCTATTTCTATTGAGAGTCATTTTATATAGGTATCAAAGATTGTGAGAAGACATAACCACTGAGAGAGGTCTTTATTTCATTCTCAGCTGTATTCACAGCACCCCAGTGTCTAGCACATAGTAGGCATTCAGAAATATTTGTTAAATGAATGAAGCATGTCCTTGAAGGTAGCAGGAATGAAGTGGATGAAAAATGGAAGGAGGAGAGCTGGCTGAAACAATAAAGCACACCATGGAAAAGAGAATGAAGTAAGTGACAGGAAACAAGGAAAATTTGAGAATAATCTGATACAACATCTGGGAGCAATTCTTTTGGGTTTGATGGTGGAAGATGTATAACATAAGTGAGAATCAAATAAGATGTAGTTGTGAATGCCCTTGAGTTCAGATGTTTTTAAATTAGGGCTGTTTGCAACTACAGACATTTTGGATTACCTGCCAGTTATTTGATCCAAACTTTGATGGCCGATGGGCTGTTGATTTATTCAGCTCATATTCAACAATCTACTCCTTTGTACACAGCACTATGCCAGAAGTTTGGATTTTAATGATGAGCGAAATCAGATATTGTCCCTGCCCTCATGTGCAATCTGTTAACCATGCTTATCCTTCTGTTCACATTTATCTAGCCTGAAATATTTTCTTAGTCTGTATTCACTCTTACGAAAATAAGATTTTGAAATTTACACTAACTCTAGAAATCGAAACTCGTTTCATTTCACCAGGAGTTAGTATATATAATAATAAGCTTTACAGAAAATTTTCCTAATCAAATTGGATATGACTTTTGTTATTATAAACATACACTATCTTGATAACTCAGTTTTGCTAGTCATTCTTCTTGGCGGGTGATCTTTATCTGTTCGTATATGAACTTTGCACAAGTGACTTGAGAAGTACAAATACGCTTCGTGGTTGGTCCTGTTCAGTATTAATTATCAAGCATTGCTCTTTCTTACCTTCTTTCCTTGGTGTCCTTTTTGCAGGGATTGTATTCGCACACTATGGTCCAGTCTGGAGACAACAGAGGAAGTTCTCTCATTCAACTCTTCGTCATTTTGGCTTGGGAAAGCTTAGCTTGGAGCCCAAGATTATTGAGGAGTTCAAATATGTGAAAGAGGAAATGCAAAAGAACGGAGAAGTCCTCTTCAATCCTTTCCCCATTGTCAACAACGCTGTCTCTAACATAATTTGCTCTTTGTGCTTTGGCCAGCGCTTTGATTACACCAATAGTGAGTTTAAGAAAATGCTTAATTTTATGTCACGAGCGTTAGAAATCTGTCTGAACACCCAGCTCCTCTTGGTCAACATATGCTCCTGGCTTTATTACCTTCCCTTTGGACCATTTAAGGAATTAAGACAGATTGAAAAGGATTTAACTATTTTCCTTAAAAAAATCATCGAAGACCATCGAGAGTCTCTGGATGTAGAGAACCCTCAGGACTTCATAGACATGTATCTTCTCCATGTGGAGGAGGAGAGGAAAAATAATAGCAATAGTAGTTTTGATGAAGATTACTTATTTTATATCATTGGCGATCTCTTCATTGCTGGCACTGATACCACAACTAACTCTTTGCTTTGGTGCCTCCTATATATGTCACTGAACCCCGACATACAAGGTAATAAACAGATGTTTCCTTTATTCATGGCAAAACCAGGATATATTTTTTTTCATTTCCATTTAAATCAGCAACCTTTGTGATCCTGTGGCTCCTGTCAGTAAGCAATGTCTTCAGGCTGGAAAACAAAATGGAAATACTTTCATCTCATAGGGAATTGGTAAGGTGTTAACAACGAAACTCCAAGTTTCTAGACAGTGGCACTAAGGTCACAGCTTGCTTGAATCTGCTTTAAATCTCTACAGGTCTGATTCTGTGTGAAATCTATGGTGAAGAAAGAACTTTAGAGAAGACTATTTTAGAGTTGAAGAGAATCATAGTGATCATCTGAACCCATTCATCTTTTTTGAAGATGAGACCAGAGGCCCAGAGAAGTTCTGTGATTTTCACAAGGTCACAGAGCTAGTTCCACCACATCAATACCAATAGGTAGTGAATTTCAGTGGAAGTTCATAGTGGAAGGATACAGGGGAGAATAGTGTATTCATTTTCCGTTGCTCCTACAACAAATAACCACACAGTTAGTGACAACACAGATTTGTTATATTACAGTTCTATACATTAGACGTCTGACACATGTCTCAGTGAACCAAAATCAAGATGTTGGCAGGGCTGCGTTCTTTTCTGGAGGCTCTGGAGGAGAATCCATCTCCTTGCCATTTGCAGCTTCCTTGGCTCATGGCCCCCTTGCTCCATCTTTGAAACCAGCAATGTTGCATCTCTCTGACCATTCTTTCATAGTCATATCTCCCTCTGACTCTAAACTCAACTGGGAAAGGTTTCCAATTTTTTTTTTTTTTTGGCTGCATCGGGTCTTCGTTGCTGCGCGCAGGCTTTCTCTAGGTGCGGTGAGCGGGGGCTACCCTTTGTTGCGGTGCGCGGGCTTCTCATTGTGGTGGCTTCTCTTGTTGCGGAGCACGGGCTCTAGGTGCGTGGGCTTCAGTAGTTGCAGCATGCGGGCTCGGCAGTTGCTGCGCACAGGCTCTAAGGCGCGTGGGCTTCAGTAGTTGTGGCTCGTGGCTGTAGAGCACAGGCTCAGTAGTTGTGGTTCACAGGCTTAGTTGCTCTGCAGCATATGGAATCTTCCTGGACCAGTGCTCGAACCCATGTCCCCTGCATTGGCAGGTGGATTCTTAACCACTGTGCCACCAGGGAAGTCCCAGTCCTCCAATTTTAAAACCCATGTAATTAGGCTGGACACACCCAGAAAATCCAGCATAATCTCCTCATCACAAGGTCCTTAATTTAATCACATCTGCAAAGTCCCTTTTTACCATATACGGTAGCATATTCACAGGTTCCAGGGGATTATGGCATGGACATCTTTGAGGGACCATTTCCTGCCTACTATAGATGGGATTGTGCCTACCTGTATTCATTAACTATTGATGAGTAACAAATTATCCCAAGATTTAGCATCTTAAAACAACCACCATTTATTATTTCGCACAGTTTCTGAGGATCAGGAATCTAGGAGCAGCTTAGCCTGGATGGTCTGGCTTAGGATGATTTCTCGTGAAGTTGTAATCAAGATGTTAGCCTGGGGCTACAAACATCTATAGACTTGACCGGGACTGAAGGATCCACTTGCAAGATGACTCATCCACATGGCAGCTGGCTTCAGGCCTTGCCACTTGGAACTTTCCATAGGGCTGCTTTACTGGCAGCTGCCTTCCCCCAGAATGAATGACCCTAGAGAGTAAGTGGCCGAGACAAAAGCCATAGTGTCTTTTATAATCTAAGCTCAGAATGGTCATGCCATTGCTTCTCCTTTATTCTGTTGGTCACGTAGACCAATTTGGAACAAAGTGGGAGGGGGTGGCACGAAGTTGTGAACACCAAGAAATGGGGGTCACTGGGGGGGGGTCATGTTGGGCTACCACACGTTGTCACAGGTAAAAGCTTAGAGTCAATCAGATGTTGATACGAGAGAATAATTCAGAGTGCTCCTGAATCCAGGGTGCTTTCCCCTTTGCCACTCTGTCTGTTCTGCCATTCTCCTTCAGAGTCCCAGGCTGGTACAGGGCCCCTGGGACCAGCTGCCTCCACTGGAATATCTGACCAGTGCTTCACTTCACTGAGGCCAAGTCAGGCCTGTGCTGCCGACTTATCAGCTGTGTGGATATGGTGATGGGAAGGGTGTATGGGAGGGCAGTCTCTCCTGGCTTATCCTTTGGATTATGCTTTCTTTTTTTTTTTTCTGTATAGAAAAGGTTCATGAAGAAATTGAAAGGGTCATTGGTGGTGACCGTGCCCCTTCCCTCACTGACAAGGCCCAGATGCCCTACACAGAAGCCACCATCATGGAGGTGCAGAGGCTGAGCGTGGTGGTGCCACTCTCCATCCCTCACATGACCTCAGAGAAAACAGGCAAGTCCAGGGCCTTCCTCCTTGGAACGCCCTCGAGGGAAGCCCGTCCCCTTCATCCAGAGGACTTGAGGTGAGGCTGTGGCAAAGGTTTGTTGTCATGGATAATCAAATGACCAGAGGATGCTTCCGCCTCAGCTGTCCCTTATTTGCTCTACCGGCTGTACAGGCTGGCGTTCCAGCCCCGCCTGTTTGGTAAATAGCTCTCTAGCCTTCAGAGCGTGCACACTTACACTGGTCGAATCATGCTGCCGTTTAAGGTGGCTGTACTGGCAGAAAAAAACTCCAGAATTAACAAAGGCCCCTCTCTGTCCTCCTGTTCTTGGAGGTCCGAAGAGCTAGCCTAATTATGAAATTAAGGAGTTTAACTGGGAATTATTCTACTTCATTTTTTACGGTTCTGCAACTGAAGCACAAGTGTTAAAGAATTAGAAGAGCCCATCTGATTCTGAAGGCACATGTTTCAGCCTTTCACCTACAGTGTCCTTGACATTTGGGCACTCAGACTCACTGTAAGCATCCCTCATAACAAGGAGTTTTCGTCCTCTGGAGATAGCCCATGATGAAATGGGCTTAAATCTAGTTATAAGACAGTTGTAGGAGGCAATCACTTATAAATGACATTGGATCACTTAACAGTTTCTTTGGTGTAAATTAGATATAAAGTGTGTGCAGTATCCTTGGGACATTGTTTAAAGTGCATATGAAGTTGTCAGCTGGTATGAACCAGCATTGACTTCCCTGTACATCCCTTTACCTTAGTTTACCTTCTTCATTGTATTGTGTGACATAAAAGACTGGGAACTGTAAAATTGTATACAAGTATTAGGAATTTATAATTCTTTGGGAAAGTTCACCTGAAATGCCCTATGATCTCCATTTTAATGTTTTCTCTTAATTGTAATGTTTTTATCATTTGATTTAATTGATTAACTCAGCATCCATCAGAGCAACTCTTGCGCCCTGTCTCAGGCTGGGCCCTGGGAGGGTGTGGAGAGGATGCCAGTTGATAAGGTTTTGCGTCTGCCCTCAAGTACCTCACAGTTTACTCTCAGCAAATTAAGAAGCTAGATATGTAACTAGTTTTTGTTTGTTTGTTTTTTTAGAGAGTGATGTTTACTAAGAGTTATTAGTAAAAGCATGTTGAATGATACTGTGGTTTCGTTTTGTTTTGTTTCAGTGCTCCAAGGGTATACCATTCCTAAAGGCACGATAATATTACCCAACTTGTGGTCAATACACAGAGACCCAGCCATTTGGGAGAAACCAAATGATTTCTACCCTAATCGATTTCTGGATGATCAAGGACAACTTATTAAAAAGGAAACATTTATTCCTTTTGGGATAGGTCAGTTAAATTTTTATTTTCTTAATGGCATAATTTAAAAAAGAAATAGAACCAAAAGAATCTTTTATTATTTCATGATACTCTTTTAAAAATGTTTCTTTTTTGGCAAGCTGATATAAGAGAGAAATAATTTAGATAATGCATCTCCACTATGTTTATTTCAGATTTTAAAAACAAAGTGAAAGCAATTGGTTTTAAATCTTTAAATATGACTAGAAATCTTCCTTTTTGAGTTGTCCAGGTGATTGTTTGAGTCCCAGGGAACTGTTGGAGTTAAGAGCAGCTTTGACCTGCCTGAATGGTGGGTGAGAGGGTGGGCTCTCTAATCTCACCAGTCCCTCTTTTAGGTTCCTAGATTAGGGCATGTAGGCTTCTTTCTATAGAAAAGGAATGCTCCAGAGATTCTTATTTGATGTCTTTTCTCCTTAATCTTCCAGGTAAGAGCAAGGAAAGAGATAAGTAAGTATGGAGGAGACAAGGTAGCCCGCCTCATTGGCTCCGTCTCTAGTTCCTATCTAGGATGTGGATAGATTTTTATGAGTAGGAGTTAAAATGTGAACTTGGTATGCAAAAATTCTGATCAGCATAGACTGTGGGAAGCCATGGGGTATATGTGGCAATTTTATTTCAAAACTCTCTGTGTCTGCCTTTAAAACACTCAATTTAGAAATTTCATAAATTTATCCCCTTTGAGGTAGGAAAAGGGCTGGTATTATAATCCTTACCTTTTTTCCTGGTCTCATTTTTAGGGAAGCGGGTATGTATGGGAGAGCAGCTGGCAAAGATGGAATTATTCCTGATGTTCGTGAGCCTAATGCAGAGTTTCACATTTGCTTTGCCTAAGGACTCAAAGCCGATCCTGACTGGGAAATATGGTCTAACTTTAGCCCCACATCCGTTTAATATAATCATTTCAAAGAGATAAAGAACAGCTCCAGGAAGAGATGGTGCAGAGAATGTAAACACATGTCCTTCTAAACAGATTCTTCCTTCTGTAATTGACAGCGGATCCAGCAACTCTGCAGGTCTAGGTTAGGCTCGGATTAGAGAGAGATTGGAAAGAGGGTAGAGCACGTGGGACCTTTCATCTTGGAGGGTTCCTCAGAAGGAAACTTCAGCCATTTTAGTAATGCACGTGACTTGGGGGATGGCAACGAAAGTACTGGATTCGGAAGTGGGGATCCGGATTTTATTCCCAGCAGCCTCCACCAGTGAGCATTTCTTCTCATCCCTCAGTGCCTCAGTCATTCCATGTGGAAAATGACGCTAACAAAATTTGACTTCTCTCTCTATCTTGGCATGAATGCTGGTCAAATGCTCCATCTTTTCTGACATCACCAAAGCACTGTTAAGCTCTGGAGAACAAATTCAGGAGGAGAAGGAAGACCTACCTGTTTAAGACCCATGACAACATGACAGTGGTGTTCAGACTTGAATACTTCATCAGAGAAGGACGTGGGTTTAGGGGACAATGAATTAGAGCTTTTCTTATTTATTTATTTATTTTTACTTAATTTCTTTTTGGCTGCGTTACGTCTTCGTCGCTGCATGGGCTTTCTCTAGTTGCGGTGAGCAGGGGCTACTCTTCATTGCCGTGCGTGGGTTCTCATTGCGGTGACTTCTCTTGTTGCAGGGCACAGGCTCTAGGGCACATGCAGGCTCAGTAGTTGTGGCGCATGGGCTTAGTTGCTCCACAATATGTGGGATCTTCCTGGACCAGGGCTCAAACCTGTGTCCCCTGCATTGTCAGGCAGATTCTTTTTTTTTTTTTTTTTTTAATTTATTCATTTATTTTTGGCTGTGTTGGGTACTCGTTGCTGCACGCAGGCTCTCTCTAGTTGCGGCGACTGGGGGCTACTCTTTGTTGAGGTGCACAGGCTTCTTGCTGCGGTGGCTTCTCTTGTTGCGGAGCATGGGCTTTAAGCGCGCAGGCTTCAGTAGTTGTGGCACGTGGGCTCAGTAGTTGTGGCTCACGGGCTCTAGAGTTCAGGCTCAGTAGTTGTGGTGCACGGGCTTAGTTGCTCCGTGGCATGTGGGATCTTCCCAGACCAGGGCTTGAACCCGTGTCCCCTGCATTGGCAGGCGGATTCTTAAACCACTGCGCCGCCACCAGGGAAGCCCTAGAGCTTTTCTTGACACAGATCTTATGTCGGTTTTGGAGGCCTTGTTTTGTTATTATCTTTTTGTTTATGATTTTAGTTTTTACTTTTTGTAGACATGCGATGAAGTGGACCCTTGTTTAGTATGTTGAGGAAAGGTTATTGTCTGAATGTATACGTCTGCCTTCTATTTCACCTACATGAACAGTGAGCCTAGCTGAAGAAGTGGCTTCATGGCAGAATTCCTTTCTGCTGTGTTTACTCACAAGGTTGTAGCTCTAGCTTTTGACTTGAGCCCTGAATAGTGAGCTCTGGAATTTTAATACTGGGATTTATGAGAAAAGGATTCAAACTGTACTGAACATTCCTTAACTGTTCTTCCTGCCACCAGGCCTAATGTATCTCATCCTTGAAGACTTGCAAAGACAGGAAGGCATTCCTATTCTTTTTAAGATAACTAAATTGTTTCTTAATAAATAAACTCCCTCTAAAAGAACAGTTCTCAAAAAAGGTAATGACTTCTTTCAGGGGATATTTGGAAATGTGTGGGTGTGTTTTCAGTTATCACAGTGATGGAGGTGCTAATGGCTTTTTTGTTGCCATGAGGCCAGGATGCTAAATGTCTGAGCAGTCCTAGACAATGAAGAACTGACCTGCCCAAAGAGAACATGCTCCAAAAGCCCTTTTCTTTATTCTCCCATTATACTCCTTATATAGAAAGAATCGTGATAATAATATAAGCAGCTGTACTTTTGAGCCTTTCCTCATGCTGGCACCATACTTTATGCTTTACTTGTATGCTTACATAATTCTTAAAGAATGTTTAGTAAGAGGATGCCGTTCTGTAGCTGATGAAGCTCAGGCTTAGAGAAGTTACGGCCTACATGTAGTTAAAAAGTACTGCTGTGCATTGCAAACCTACCAGTCTTTGTAACTGGAGAGTTCTTCCTGTACCACTTCTCTATACTGCTCCTCTGCATTGATCTCATACCAGTCTGCCCCTCTGCATTTTCAATACGGATAAATGAAATACAGGCCAATCTTTAGGTGCCTTGAGGATTTTTGTTAATTAAAAAAGAAAAAACTAAGAAACGAAATGCATAGGCACTGTGAGTGAATGGAGAGGTTGTTATAGAGACTTTATTTTTTATTAGTTAATTTTTATTTTTGGCTGCATTGGGTCTTTGTTGCTGCGCGCAGGCTTACTCTAGTTGTGGTGAGTGGGGGCTACTCCTCATTGCAGTGCACGGGCTTCTCATTGCGGTGGCTTCTCTTGTTGTGGAGCATGGGCTTCAGTAGTTGTGGCACGTGGGCTCAGTAGTTGTGGCCCATGGGCTGTAGAGCGCAGGCTCAGTAGTTGTGGCACACAGGCTTAGTTGCTCCTTGGCATGTGGGATCTTCCTGGACCAGAGCTTGAACCCATGTCCCCTGCATTGGCAGGCGGATTCTTAACCACTGTGCCACCATGGAAGCCCCTAGAGACTTTAGATGGATGATGCATGTGTGGATTACCCTGTACCATGAGCAGGGCAGTTTGTTCTGATCTGGAATTTCATATGCTGCGGAATTGCACTAATAACTTTGCATTAGCAAGTTTATTACTCTTCGATTTATACATGCATTTTCAGTACCCCTTAACCAAACAGTTTGTAGCTAACTTGAGAAAAAAACTCTTCTGTGAGATTATGTTGAAATCAGATGTTTATTAAACTTTAAAATATAATGCCTTAAACTGTAACACTTTTAAAACATCTGTTTATGGCAAATCACTGAAAGGACTGTTAATGCTTCCCTTGCACATGTTGATATTTTACAATTTTTTACTTTATGATTTATTTGAAGTGTAAAAATAATAGTACTTTGTTTTATAAGTTTGCCTAATACCTACTTTTTAGTCCTCATCATTAGCATGCTTTTTGATGCTTATATTAAACTTTTAATTTTAACTGAGATAGTGTCATGTCTAGTTTTGGGGGTTTTGTTTTCTTTAAATTGCTAAACAAAATTCTCTTTTACCAGATGTCAAGTTAAGAAAAGGAAGAGAGAATAGACTTCCAAAAAGAGGGAGATGGCCACATATAATAGAAGCATGATCTCTAGACAGGAGGATAATTCTTTTAAAATATCCTCTCAGAGCACAGTTACTCTCAGGACTGTAGCACAGCCCAAGCTTCTTATTTCCCATGTCAAAGTCCAGCATTATTTGAGAGAGGGATGAATCTACATAAGCCCATTGTGGCAAAATATCGAGTGCTTGTCTCTATTACACTCCTTAGCTCAGGAAGAAGAGTTTTCTAAAATACCCGAACCTATGGATTTTTCCTATAGATGAGCCCACTGCCGGCTTTTTCCACGGCCCAGTCTTCCTCCTGAGGTCACAGTGCAGAGGTCACCTCCTGACGGACGGCTTCCGCTAAAGCTCTATCTAAAGTGGCCTTTCCTGAGAACACCCTGCTATAGACTGAAAGTTTGTGTGCCCCAAGAATTCATTAACTGAAACCCGATCCCAATGTGATAGTATTTGGAGGTGGGACCTTTGGGAAGTGATTGTGTCATGAGAGTGGAGCCCTCATGCATGGGATTAGGATCCTTATAAGAACCCAGAGAGCTCCCTGTCCCCTTCTGCCATATGAGACTGCAGTACAGAGACAGCCATCCATGAACCAGGAAGCAGGCTCTCACCAGACACTGAATCTGCAGATGCCTTGATTTTGGACTTCTGGTCTCCAGACCTGTGAGAAGTAAGCTTCTGTTATTTGTAAGATACTCAGTCTATGGTATTTTTGTTATAACAGCCTAAATGGACTAAAATATGCCCTGATTCATCACCCAGCTTATTTCCTTCAGAGCCCTCCTCACTATCTACAGTTACCCTGTTTATTTAAATCCTCAGTTTCCACCATTTCTTCCACCTCTGGCCAGAGGTGCCCTTTGTTGCACAAGTTTTCAATTTTGATGAAGTCCAATATGTTTATTTTTTCTTTTGTTGCCTGTGTCTTTGGTGTCACATCCAAGAAATCATTGCCAAATCCAATGTCGTGAAGCTTTTTGCCTGTTTTCTTCTAAGAGTTTTATAGTCTTAGCTTTTACGTGTAGGTCTCTGATCCATTTTGAATTAATTTTTGTATATGGTGTAAGGTAAGGGTCTAACTTTACTTCTGTGCATATGGATAACAATTTTCCCAACACTATTTGTTGAAAAGACTGTCTTTTTCCCATTGAATGGTCTGTACTCTTGTCGAAAATTGTTTGACCATATATATGAGGATTTATTTCTGGGTGGATACTATCTTTTTTTTTTTTGCGGTATGCGGGCCTCTCACTGTTTTGGCCTTTCCCACCACGGAGCACAGGCTCCAGACGCGCAGGCCCAGTGGCCATGGCTCACGGGCCCAGCCGCTCCGCGACATGTGGAATCCTCCCGGCCCGGGGCACGAACCCGTGTCCCCTGCATCGGCAGGCAGACTCCCAACCACCGCGCCACCAGGGAAGCCCTGGATACTATCTTTTAAAGTAATGTATCACTAAACAGTTTTGTAGTAACACTGGGATATTCAGATGAATCAATGAAACAAAATAGAGAGTGTATCCTGTAGTGTATAAAAGTGGCATCACATTATGAAAGAACAGGAATAATATATTTTTAAAAGTTCTAGGACAGTTGGTTAATTACTTAGAAAACTAAAGTAACATCTTTTCTCCAATTAACTTCTTTTTCCTAGTTAATCCCAAAAGGATGAATTTCCCAAATTAATCCAAGTTAATCCCAAAAGGTCTAAAAAGTAAAAATAATACATCTGTACGTGTCTCTGAAACATTTGATATTTTCTAAGCATAAAAATGTTATGGACATTTTGAAACACATACAGAAGTTATGGGCAAATCTTGTTTCATCTACATTATCCCACTTCCCTCTAGCCCCATTCTGCACTGATTTATTGTGAAGCAAATATTAGACATATCACATGAACGTATTCATAACGTAGAATATGACTTGCAAGGATGGCTAATCTCTAGTCATAGTTACATTTCAAAGAAATATTGACAAGGGGTACAAATATATTGACAAAATAGCCTAAGAAAATACTTCAGAATGTAAAATCAGACAGACCAGAAGAACATGGTTAAGCTATTTTTCTCAAACATGTTTACAATTAAATTACTAATGGAACAACTGATAAGAATGCTACTAAATGACCTATATCTTATAGTTCCTTCTTAGGTTTACGACTCACAGTTTTCTTTCTTTAGGTTGTGCCTCATTTAAAAGAAAATTTTCCACAAGGAATCTACCAATTTGGCATTTCTAATTCTAAAACATGACACTAAAGAGGGAAATTCCACCAGTGAAAACTCTTTTCTCCCATCATACTCTGCTCGGCAGCATTTGTCCTCATTGTATTATTTTTTTCAATCTGAGCTTGTTTAGCAACCCTCTTCCCACCTGGTATGCAAAGGCATGTAGTGAATTGTCAATTATTGTAGTTTTGAAAGATATCTTCCAAGGATATTTAAGTCCTTTATATGGTTTTCTTGTACACAAACTAATGTTCATGAAAAAGCTAGTGCCTAGAGATAAAAATAAAAACAAATTAACTAAAACCTCAGTAAAGCTGTTGTTTTAAAAAAGGGAGGGAGAGAGAGAGAGATGGCAACTAAATGCCATACCTGACTCTAGAGTGGATTTAGTACTAGAAGGAAAAAAAAACTATAAAGGACATTATTAGGTCAGTTAACTAAACTGGAATACAGTCGATCAGTTAGATAGAAATGTATCAATGTTAAATTTACTAAAGTTGATTACTATCGTTATGTCAGAGAATCACCCTATTCCTAGGAAATATGCATTGAAATATTATAAAGGACCGTGATGTGTGTAATCTTTTTTATTTGTGTAACTTACTCTCAGATGGTTCAGAGATTATTCATAATGTATATAATATCTGTCTTATCTGTTATAGATAAATAGATCTAGACAATTGATAAGATAAAGCAAATGTGATAAAATGTTAGCAATAGGTAAATATGGGTAAGAGATATATGGGTTCCTTTGTACTATTTTTACAATTTTTCTATGTGCAGTTCTAAATAAATTGAAAAAAATTAAATATGATTGAGATCATGATTCTCATAAAAAGGTCCACCCTCATCTGGCCCCTGCCTACCTTTGCAGTCTCATCTTCATTCACCCAAAAGTACTCTGTGCTTTTGTTATCCTATGTTAATGTATTTCCAGACCACTCTCTAATCTTGGTTCCTTCACAGACTACATATACATTTTTCTCTCTGTCTGGAATGTCCTCAAAACATTTTCTCTGCCCCAAAACCTTCTAATCATCCTCACTACTCTGCTGTAATATATCCATCATGATGAAGTAGGTTAGGACACTGGTTATGAGCAACAACTTTGCACTCAGGTAGACTGGGGCTCAAGACCTGCCTCTTATTCTTCCCGCCTATCACACCTCAGGCAAGTTATTTTCCTCTCTAAGCTTCCAGTTTTCCCATATGCAAAAAGAGAATAAAAATAGTGACATCAGACTGATGGGAGTGGATGAGAAGTTATGTATTATATGCGTAGCACAGAGCCTGGCAAATCAAGCATTCATTAAATGCTAGTCTTCCCCTTGCTTCCCCTGCCCCCCTCACTACCTACCTCCCACAGCCCCCTGCATTCCCTTCTGGAAAGCACAACATTTTGTTCCATATTTATTTCTCCTACTACTTTATGAGCCCTTGAATGGCAAAGACTACATTCTAGTCACCCCTGATTTTTCCAGCATCTAGAGTGATGTTTCTTGCTCACATAGAGCAGTGAAGAACTTGCTATTTCCAAAATCAATGATTTTACTTTGAAAACTAAAACAAGGAATCACTATCAGCTTTTTTAAAATACCTGGCTCTGTAAGACATGGAGACAACCTAAATGTCCATCGACAGATGAATGGATAAAGAAGATGTGTTACATATATACAGTGGAATACTACTCAGCCATAAAAAGAACGAAATAATTCATTTGCAGCAACATGGATGCAACTAGAGATTATCATACTAAGGGAAGTAAGTCAGAAAGAGAAAGACAAATACCATATGATATCACATATGTGGAATCTAAAATATGGCACAAATGAACCTATCTATGAAACAGAATCACGGACATAGACAACAGACTGGTGGTTGTCAAGGGGGAGGGGGTTGGGGGAGGGATGGAGTGGGAGGTTGGGGTTAGCACATGTCAGCTATTATATATGGAATGCATAAACAACAAGGTCCTACTGTATAGCCCAGAGAACTATATTTAATATTCTATGATAAACCATCATGGAAAAGAATATTTTAAAAATGTGTATGTATATATATATATGTATGTATGTATGTATGTATAACTGAATCACTTCACTGTATAGCAGTAATTAACACAACACTGTAAATCAACTATACTTCAAGAAAATAATAATAAATAGATAAATACCTGGCTCTGAAAATGTCTGAGAATTACAGTTAGTCAAAATATATTTTAGCCTTCAACTAATTTATAAATACTAGGATCTTTACAAAAGATGATTTCTAATTTATAAGTTAGGAAATCAACTTGGTTCTTTGTGGCTAGGATTTAAGGTACTTGAGAAGGAGTAGAAGGAAATAGGTGAGTTTAAAGTGTTGGCACCAGGACTTAGAAGTTTGGTCTTCATCCTGTGAATAAATATTTAAAAGGAGAGTGCAGTGACCCAGTTTATAACTTGAGAAATCAGTCTGAGAAGAATGTGAGGTATGAACTGGTCAAAGAGAAATTAGTTACAGTACGGCATTTCAGGAATGGGCTTATTCTCTACACAGGAGACAAGGGCTTGGATAAAATGCCGATAAATAGAGATAAGAGGGGGAAACGAGGGAGGAAGCCTGTATGCTCCTAAGGTGGCATCAATGACATCTGACCAACTGAATGGGGATATGGTGGTGAGGGGGAAGGAAAATGCCCTTGGTCATGTGTCATCGTGAACTGACAATGAATGCAAGAGGAGGTGAAAGGTATTGTGGGAAGTGAGAAATAATAGGTTCAAATTTTGATACGTTACATTTGAAGTAGCTGAGGGATTTCCAAATAGAGGTGATCAGTAGACAATTATAAATGGATGTTTGTGTTTGAGAAGCATGAGTCCACATGCTAGAAATCAGGAAGGAATAAAACACATGTTTCTATAAAGTCTTCAGGTGTAAGTATTGGGACTCACTCTGTGAAACTTAGCAGTTCTGGGGCTTATTGGTAGGAATGTCTAAATACATTAACCTGCTTAACTTTAATGATAACCTTAGTAGGACAGTTAAAGCTCCAAATCTAGACATGTATGTTTACTGGAGACCACTCCCCAATTTTTTTTTTTCCCTCTAGCAACAGCAGCACTTTCTAAAGAGTATGAAATTATGAAAGGAATGGGAGCCTTGAGGTCAGAATGGATTCAAATCTGAGCTTGGTCAGTTATTGGGTGAGTTACATTTAATAAATGACTTAATCACTCAGCCTCAGTTTCTTCACCTTTAGAGGAAGATAGCAGTGGTAACCTTAGGGTTGCTATAAAGAGAGGCAAAACAGCATAGTGGCCAAGAACATGAGCCCTGAAAACAGACTGTCCTGAGTTTGAATTCTGCCTGTGCTATTCATTAGCTGTGTGACCTTGGCTAAGTTTCTGAACTTCTCTGGGCCTCAGTTTCCTTACCTGTGAAAAAGGGGTACCCTTTCCTTTGCTGTTTTTGAGTTGGCCAGTGACCAGTGTCATGCTTCCCAGTGCACCACTCCTTCTGCAGAGAGAAACGAAGCACCTCCCCAAGAACAGGGTGAAGGTGCAAGTCGGGGACCACAGAAATTGTTACTGGGTGCCTGAAAGTTCAAGGCCACACTTGGGAAAAGACTTGCAGTTCTGGCAAAAGAAGAATGATTCAATTGTAACTGTCATCTGATCAGGACTGGGCAGGAATAGAGGCCAGGGTGGCCTTCCTGGTTCAGAAGAGTGTAAATGAGGGTTAGACTCTCAGTATGAAACAGCTGGAAAGGTACCTGTCCAGCCCTTTTTTTTTTTTTTAACATCTTTATTGGAGTATAATTGCTTTACAGTGGTGTGTTAGTTTCTGCTGTATAACAAAGTGAATCAGCTATACATATACATGTATCCCCTTATCTCCTCCCTCTTGCGTCTCCCTCCCTCCCACCTCCCTATCCCACCCCTCTAGGTGGATACAAAGCACGGAGCTGATCTCCCTGTGCTATGCGGCTGCTTGCCACTAGCTATCTGTTTTACATTTGGTAATGTATATATGTCCATGCCACTCTCTCACTTCGTCCCAGCTTACCCTTCCCAGCCCTTTCTTTTGAAAGACAAGGATCCTGGAGCCCAGGGAGGTTGTCTGCAGACCATCATACTGCACACCAGTGACTGAGACAGGACTCCTGACTCTCACTTCAGTGCTCCTTTCTTCACATCACACCTTTACATAATACAGATGGCCTCAGATCTGAGAACTGCTAAAAAATACTGCAGTGGTTATTCTTTCTGTTCTGAGGAAAACAAATCAGAGATCTGAAAACATACCAAATACTCAGGCATTATGTTTTACATTATACACATTTAAAAAATACATATTGTGACGACACCATAATCAGAATGTTTGGCCTTGCATTAAACACAACTTTTAAATGAGAATGAAAAGTTAAAATCCACCGAAAGAATCATCTGTGCATCTTCCTAATCTACTTTCCTAGCTTCACCTCTAACAATACCTAATTCCTCACCCTTTTCCTGTGGCAATATTTTTTTACGTTTCTACCTTTGCATGTGCTGCTTCCTGTGCCTAGAAGCCTATTTTCTTCATAAACTGACTCATTTGTTCAAGTTACTAGGTTCTCCGTGTAATCTTCCTATTCCAATTCTAGTCCTATTGGTTTTTGCACTTGGTACATTCTAGCACTTAATGGACCTTAATTATTTGTATGTGACAGTGTCTTCAGCCAGTAACGATCTCCTTAGAAACGTCTCAAGCCTTAAGGAGTGCTCAACACCAGCACTTCTCCTACACTTTTACAGAATTAGAAATAAAAATGAGATCTAAGCAAAGCAACGGTGAACACGGGATTCACTATGTAAGTTACTTGCAATAGGAGGAGGCGGACTTTGGATGGTGAGTCTGTGGGTCCTTATTACATATTTAAAAATAAATAAATAAAAATTCTGTTTAGCTAAGGTACAGTAACTAGAAATTATTTACACGAGGGAGAAGATTGGCCTTTCTATTATTACCGGTTACTCCACAAAGGTTCCTCTTTGACTTTAAACTGTCCACATGTTCCCTGCATTAAAAAACATGTAAAGTCTAAATGGGCAATTAAAGGTTAAATCTCTCTTTCCCTTAGTGGGCCTGATTTTTGCATTAGAACTCACGGGTCACTAGACATTTGCTTTGGGTGTGAGCAGTTTGTTTCCTTCCGTTTTTAGCAGGGACAATATGCACCGGGTTAAAATAATCCCTAGACTTGGTTTTTGGTGACACGAACGGAAGGTGCTCATTTTGGGCTCCCTCATCACCACAGCCAAATAACACGTATTTATCCGGCGCCGAGTTATGCACAAGGATCAAAAGCGAGGAGTTAACAAGGCAACACCACGGACTTCCCCTTACAAGGGGCCCGTGGCTTTTGCGAGGAAAGGCTTGCACTGGGTGCGGTACGGGAACGCTACCCTCTCGAGCACACAACCAGCTGCGTCGACAGCCTGGGTAGACCTGCTCTGCAGAGGAGGGCTGCGGCCCGCCCCAGTCCACGTGGGCTTGGACGCCGCGCTCGGACGTTCGAACGCCGTCCCTGCGGCCTCCGCCAATGGGGAAAGCGGGCCTCGAGGCTCCGCCCCCGCCGTCGAAGACGTCACGGCGTCGCCCTGGGCGCGCGGGCCGCGGGGCTCCTGGGCTTCCGCCCCCAGAGGTCTGCTCGCTGTTGCGTGTTCCGTGAGGGTGTCTTCTCCGCCAGGTGTTGTCGCTGTCGCCGCCTTCGCCGTCTGCACCATGGCTTTCGTAACCAGGCAGTTCGTGCGCTCCATGTCCTCCTCGTCCACCGCCGCGGCCTCAGCGAAGAAAATCCTCGTCAAGCACGTGACGGTCATCGGCGGCGGGCTGATGGGCGCCGGCATCGCCCAGGTGGGCAGTCCTCGGGCAGCGCTCCCCGCTCGCTTTCCTGCCCCCCCGCCCCCGACAGGAAAGCGCTGGCGGGCCGCGACCCGGCGGGGGTTGTCAGGCCCGGAGGCCAGCGTTCACGCGAGCCCCGGGGAATTTCCACCCCGACCCTCCCCCGTGTAGTTGAAATGTCTGGGCTTCTTAGTCTGCAGTCCCTCAAAGATCTAGTGTTCTTGCGCCGAGCCTCAGTTTACGGGGGTTGGCTTCCAGAGACCCGCACTGCGATCAGTTTTAATTTTATTAGTTTTTTATAATTCTGCAGCCGTTGTCAGAGCAGTTTTCTGCTCTCTAGATGGTCTTTTCTCCTTTCCCAGTGTTTGCTTGCTGAGTTACAAAGGATAATAGTAGTCAGCACTTTTGTAGCATTTGGTAACGTTACCTAATCGGCGCTTGTGAGGCCCTGGGACTCCACCAAGTGCTGCGCAAGAAGTCTTTGACCTAGTGCCCTCTGGCGCTGGGTGGAGTGGGAGGGGAAGGCAGAGCGGTTGAGGGCTCTGAAGGAGTCACTAATCTCAGTGTGCATCTTCAGGACTCTGCCCGGTTCCAACTAAGCTGTTGATTCAGGGTCAGTTGTGCAGCTGTTACATAGGTACTGTGATCCTTGTGTTTTTACTGATTGAGTTTTAGCGGTTATATTCCAGCTCGTATTGGGGAACCGTGATTTTCATAGCCTAGCTGATTATATGCTTAGCATGTCGGCCGGCCCTTTGTTACTTGTACTGTTGGACTGGGGGAGGCATTTATCTAATTTTTCTTAGGGGAGAACTCAAGTTCAGTGGCTATGATCATGAAGGAGTTTAATTCTTGTAGTGTCTGTTTCCAGCCAAGTCCATGCTTCTATGCTTGCTTTGTAGAAGAATCTTTGCTTATTATTATATATCTTAAAACTTCCCAGACTGCAAGTTTTTTGCAACATATTAATTGGATTGCATTTTCTTCGAAAATCTGTATTTCATTAATGTTTTATACTTCTGACTCCCATTTCTTCTCAGATCATGTTTTTGGACATATATTGCCCTTTTTATTGTGTACATGCCCTGGCTGCTGGGTTATGGTGTCCCCTTAATCTTTATTATACGTGAGATGGGAGGAGTAGGTCCCTTTAACATGAAAGTTTATTATACTACGTGATACTTAAAAGAAAGTTTAGGTTGAGTGCATTTGTATCTCCCTGCTCCACCCAAATCTCCCTACGCTGTGAGAGTGAGATTTGTTGTGGGCAGGTATAAAGTAATGTATTTGTTTAAAAACATCTAAACAACATCTTAGTGACAAGATATTAGGCCTTAAGCCCCCAATAACAATATAGGAAATGGGTCCAGAAACTATTGTTGATGGTCCCTTGAAGACATCAGTGGAAGAGGATTAGAAACTAAGTAGAAAGCATCACTTCAGCTTTTGTACGAATTCAGGTTGCTCAGTTCTTGGAGTACTGTATCCACTACTGGCCAAAAAAATGTTATGTTGCACAAAAGGGCACACACGTAACACCTAAAATTATGGGTGTGGTGTTGGAGCTTTCATCTGAGAAAGGAGGGAGGAGACTGACAATGATGGGCATTCAGACTTGTGGATCAAATCCTTGAGTAGTTGGACCAGGGTGGCGTGCCTTTTGAAACCTAAGGGGTAAAAAGGAAAGCTATTTACCCCACACATTGGAAATATAATGGAATTGTCATTCAAGAAGTTGATAAGGACCAAAGATTTAAATAGTGGACAGTCCTAGGGAACAGTAGTTCTGTCCTTACATAACAAGGTTTAAAAGAGCCTCAGCCACTGTAGGTGACAGCTTTAACCCTGTGGAGGGGAACCGCACTTCCCTGCATTATATCTCTGTGTGCCACTTTCAGCCAATTGTTTGGTTTCGGACGTTTAGCTGATCCATTTTTGCACTCTTATCCTGAAGCATGCTGTTCGAGGCAGTTTTGCCTCATTCTTCATGCTCCTTGACCTACAGCTTTTGTCACAGGGTAAATCTGTTTTGCTTATTTAGTGCCACAGCTATTAGTTGGTGTGGTTTGACTGTAGATTGGATCCAGTTCACTGTGGGGAATTGGGATGTCCTATGCTGGCTCTGTGCTAACATGGAAAAGTTACTTCTGTGCCTTGCTTTACTAATCTCTGAGGTAGGAGTAGCCTCCTAGGAGTATGGAGAGGATTGAATGAAGCAGCACATGTCAAGCACTTAGCACAGTGGCATCTAGTAAGAGCTCACAGAATGTTAGCTGCCTTCAGGGTTATTACCATCATGGTGTTATCCTTGTCCTTTTGTCATTGTCCCCTCATGCCACGCCCATCTCTGAACCTTGCTGCTGTGGTAGGCCTGTAATGTTAAGATGGAGAGCACTGGTTGTGATTCTGTTCCATCTTGCTTAATCTTGAAGGCAAATGCCAGTTGTTGACTGCAGTTTGTTCAGGGACCTCTGAAAAGAGGGAAGGCACTTTTTATACTCCTCAGTAAAGCCTTAAAAACACAAGCACAAACTAACATCTAAGTTTATGCTACTAATTCACACTTAGCTTCACTCTCCAGAACCCTTTCTGAAGTAGTTTTTTTTTTAATTAAAAAAGAATTTTTTTTTGGTGGCACCAGATCTTAGTTGCGGCAGGCGGGCTCCTTAGTTGCAGCTCACGGGCTCCTTAGTTGTGGCGTGCATGTGGGATCTAGTTCCCTGACCAGGGATCAAACCCGCGTCCCCTGCATTGGAAGGCGGATTCTTAATCACTGCACCACCAGGGAAGTCCTGTGAAGTAGTTTTAATTTTAATCAAGGTGTAGTTCTGTTTACATTTTTAATTTTTAAAAATTTATCATTTTTTGCCATATGTTCCAGTTCATGCTGAGTAGGATAAAAAAAAAACTGGGTAGATTTTGTGGGAGCCTGACACATTTCTCAAGCAATTAAGCAATTTAAGACGAGTGAGGTCTGTGTTTAATCATACGTAGTTGATCAGAGCACAGGCCATTTGTATATTTGTATTCTCTAAGAGTATCTACTTTGCCTGTCATTACTTTTGCTTGTTTTAATTTAAAAAAAACAAAACAAAAGCTGTGGGTTAATATTTAAGTAAGGTTAACTTGTTTTGTGTGTTTGCCCATTATTCTGACTTGGGTCTGATTGCCAGTTTATCTTCAGCTGGATACTTAGGCCAGCAAAGAAGCTTCCAGCAGTAATTGACCCTTGAGTGGGGGACAGGTTGATTTTTGCTTTGTAAAGAAGGGAACAAAAGGAAAAAAGTTATTAGCTGTGCATCTCTTCAATTTATAGAATGAGTCAAAGCTTTGCTTCTTGCATTGCCTTTTTTTCATATGAGGAGCCCAGAGAGCTTATAGCTTTTGTTAATTTACTAGTGAGAAGCCAGTGGGCTTTCTGGGAATGGCATTTTAGGGGCTGGATTTCTTGGCTCTCTGGTACAACCTTCCTTTCAGTGCACTACACTTCTTTGAGGAAGTGAGAGTTTGCATCTTGAAGGAGGCTGGAGCTGAGTTCACACCGAAAGCTTTTTTATTTGTTCCTCTTAAAGAGCAAAAAGTGCACATTTTTTCTGGGGAGAGCTCCTTAGGCTATTAAAACAAGGGGAGGGGTATTCTAAGCTACAAGTACACGTTTCCCTGACATTTGTAGTACTCTGCGATGCTTGATGAGGACTCAAGTGGATAGGAAGTCTTCTCCCCAGCCTCTGCATTTGTTTGCCCATCTCCTTTTTCCTGCCCCCAACTTTGAATTTTCTGATGCTGAGTAGAAGAATGATCAGAGTTGCTTTGTGTTGTTTAGCTTTATTCTTTTCTGTTGCTACAGTGAGTATGCCTCTGTTGAGGTTTGTTTGAAAACAGTGCAGTGGCCTAGGAGAAGTTTTAGGAGCACAGGAGGCTGGCACAGTCACCTGGCTGTAAGCTCTCATTTTGACTCAAAGTCCTTTATGGAGGGAATAGTTGTTTTTGGTTTTGTTTTGTTTTGTTTCTTTTATTTTTGGCTGCGTTGGGTCTTCATTGCTGTGCGCAGGCTTTCTCTAGTTGCGGCGAGCGGGGGCTTCTCTTGTTGACAAGCACAGGCTCTAGGCATGTGGGCTTCAGTAGTGTGGCACGCGGGCTCTAGAGTGCAGGCTCAGTAGTTATTGTGCACGGGCTTAGCTGCTCCACAGCATGTGGGATCTTCACGGACCAGGGCTTGAACCCATGTCCCCTGCATTGGCAGGCGGATTTTTAAACACTGCGCCACCAGGGAAGTCCCATGGAGGGGATAGTTTTATTCCCAGGTGTTAACTTTGTCCTCAGGGGTATGGGCTGTGTGTTTGTCATGAAGTTCTTCCCTCATTTACTGTGTTGTTGCCCATTTCTTTATTGGGCTGTTCTCTGATACCCATGATGTACTAGGACAGTAAAATCAGCTTCTGTCAGCATATTAGTCTTTGGACTTGGGGTGTGGCTGGAGATACTGTAGAAGAGGTAGGGCTGACAGGCAGAAAAATGAATGCCGTAGAATATGTTTGGGTATTGTAGAGCAGAAATGGTACCTCAGTCAGGTTTTGGGTTTTCTCTGCCGTGTCCTAGACCACCTCACTGTTATCTGCCCCTTTCTTGAGTTTCTCATTTCCTTTCCTCCTCCTTCTCTCTTCTCCCCATATCTGCCTTAGGCACATACCTCACTGCCTAGCTCTCCTGGGGCCACAGGAAGATAATGCTGCTGCTTTCTGTTCTATATCTCCCTCTAGGTTATGCTGACTATGTGATAGTTTCCGCTCAGCGGTGGTCTAATGCCTGGAAGTGAGCAGGCTGTAAAGTGCCTGCTGGAGTTTGGATCCCAGCCCTTCCTCTCCTGGCTGTGGGAATCTTGGGCGAGTCTCTTAACCCCTCTCTGCTTCTTCCCTTATCTACGAATAATGATACTTGTCTCAGTGTTCTGAGAGTTCTATGAGCTAAGAGCTTAGACTGCACTAGTGTTTTCAATGGTAACTGTTCAGTAAATGTTAGCTGCCTTTATGTAGATCCATCAGCTGTAATCTGGTGATGACTTCTCTTATTTTAGATTCTCTTAACTCTTTGAAGATATGATAGGGAGCTATGGAGAGTTTAAACAATTCTAAAGATTTTAAGACTAATTGTGTGGGCTGTTGAGAGAGATAATCTTAGTGCTTTGTTCACTTGTATTTGGGTATTACAGTAAGTTCATAGTCATAAAGCATTTGCAACAGAGCCTGACACTTGAAAAACACTACAGATGTGACATTTTTTTCTGTTCCAAGCACTTTAATGTCTCTGTCATTTCGTGTGACTATTATGATATTCATCCCTGCAGAGATGGCACTTGGGGTCGAGGGTCAGAGGCAGAGCAGGGCCTGGAACTCAGGTCTCTCAACTACTCTTCTGCTTGCTGGAGATCCCTGTGGCTGCAGTGACCACAGTTCTACCTGCACCTTTGGCCTCTGCTGTCTTGTGGGGAGAAGTATGGCTTCCATGGGCAAGGGGATTTTTTGTGGGTATCTGGAATCAGCAGTTATCAGCTTGACCTCTCTTCAGCTCTAGATTCAAAGTTAGAGTCACCTGCTGGTCATCTCCATCCTCTGCTACTCTCTTTCTGCCCATAATAGACTCAAATTCACCTGGCAAGACTTCTTGGTTCTCTCCAGCTTTCCCAAAGAGTTTCCTCCCTCTGTGATTGCCGTTGTTGATCTTCTAGCCACTTCATGCACTCCAAAGACAGGATTGCTGTCAGAGTGTCCACCATACAGCAGAAGGCTCTGAGGCTTTCCTGCGAGGAGAGCTGTTTCCCCTGTTCTTTCCTTTGTAATTCCTAGACCAGGCATTGATACCTGAATTGTTGAGGAAACATCTTAATTGGTTCATTTCAGCAGAATCTAATAGGAAAGAAACACTCATCCTAATAACTATTGCCATATTAATCTTCTGAGAGAGCAGTTTGGAATTGCAGCTCTCTCCTCTACTCAGAAAGTGTGCATCCTGGCAACATCCTTCAGAGATTCTTAAATATAACTAAGAGTTGGTTGATGCCACTGACATGCCCAGCTATCCCATCTCCTTTCCAGAATTTGTGGGAGATGGGAGTGGAGGGTCCAGGGAGAGAATTTATTTTCTCTACATTACCAAACCCAGATGCTTACTGAATTTTTTAAAAAATGGTGTATTTAACAGGCTCACTTAAAAATTGAGGCACATTTCCTTGGCTTTTTAGAAATGCTATTTAAAATATAAAAATCTCAGTTTAAAAAAGAGGCCAGCCAATGAACTTAACTGTTTTAAGTACAAACCAGCTATCTGTGGTGGTGGTCGAAAGCCTCAATGGAATGCCTTTTTCTGATTGTTGAAGTTTGTGAAGACAGCTTGTGTTGATGGCAGAGTTCACGGCATTGCACAGAGACAATCATACACCCCGACTTGCCAGCTCTGAGAGATGCAACTGATTTATGACTTTTATCCTCCCTGGATCAAATCATGAGAACCCAAGGGCAGGCCTAGATGCAAAGGCGCAGCAGCCTCTGGGGCACAGCAGCCTCATGGGGAGCAGCGACTCTGTGTACTTATTCTGGGCCAGACACTTACTCTGGGGATCGAGAAGTCAGAATTTGCATTTGGCAGATGGTACATACAACTTTGCCGTTTTTCAGAGAGAATGTAATGTTGATGAAATGCAGCCCTCCTGTAATGTAGGGACACATGGAACATCTCACCGGACTAGTTGATGTAATTCTCACAAATTCTCCACTCAAATTATACTTCAGAGAAGGGGCTTCAAATCTGGTGGTATGTTTGCAAAAATAGAGAAATCCAGCAAGCTTCTGCTTGGCATGTTTCCTTGGTCCTGTGGCTGGAGTACTCAGGGGCTTTGACAAGTGTGCTGTTCACTGGGCCTATTTTTACAGCTCTGAGCACCCCTGTCCAAAAATATTTCTCTCTGGCTAAGCCTGCTTTCCACCAAGGCTAGAGAAGTCATAGAGCTGAGGACATAGCCTTCAAATAAATTTTTTTCCATTGCAGACTGCTTGTCCTCGAGGTCTTACAGTGTAGGTCACTATCACATAAAACAGGAGTTCTCAGTGGGTTGATTCAGATTATTGGCACTCAGATTAAAGTGCCAGGGAGAGCCTTCCTTATTTATTGAAAAAATAACATGTCTATGGGAGGAGGGAAAAAGACCTCTTTATTTTTGTGATCCCCTCTTCCGCTACCATCTCCTCAGAAAGCTGGGGATAATTTATCACTGAATAATTTGAGAAGAGTGAGTGTGATTGATTTCCTTGTATCCAAGACACATGAAATTCTTTTCTAAGTAAGAGAAAATTCAGTAATGTAATTTAAAAAATCAAATCAGGTGTGAATCATCAATATCACTCTTGTCAACAAACAATGCTGATAAGCTGGTGCAAACCACCCCAAAACTTTAGACTTAAGTTTACAAAGCAACACTATAAATCAGTAGGTTTCATGCCTTGAGCAGGGGTCATTGTGGTGCAGGAACTTTAGCAAAACAACTCAGGCTAATTCTAGACCTGCTGGAATTAACCGTCACAGCACTGTTGCTGTGAAGAGTCATGGTCCTGTCTTCTGACATACATGTGTGCACATATCTCTTGGGTGAAATTACAATTTCAATTTCAATTACAGTCTTGCTGGATTACGAGATATGAATATATTTGACTTCAGTAGATAATGCCAAACATTTTTCCAAAGTGGTTATACCAGTTTACAGTTCTGCCTTCAGGGTATGAAGATTCTCTTTGCTCTATAGGATTATATTGTTGCTTTAAAGTTTAGTCATTCTGGTGGGTGTAGTGACATTTCATTGTATTTTTATTAGAATTTCCCTGCTTACAATACTAGTGAGGTGAACCCCTTTTCACATGTTTATTGGCCATATATATATATATTCTTGTGTAATATGCTATTAAATTTCATTCCTGTTTAGCTCTCATGTTGTCCTTTTTTTCCCTAATGGATTTTTAGGAAATGTTTATAGATTCTGATTATGAATTCTTATATTCATATTTCAGATATCTTCAGTTCCCTGCATTGACTTTTAATTTTCTTTGTGGTTACCATGAGGCTTACATACAGCAACTTGTACAGTCTATTTTAATTTAATAACAACTTGAGTTTGAGCCCATTCTAAAGCTCAACATTAGTACCCTCCCCGCCATTTAATGTTTTGTTTTTTTGTTTTTTTGGGTTTTTTAAAATGTTGAGCCTTCTTTTAATTTATTTTTATTTTTGGCTGTGTTGGGTCTTCGTTTCTGTGCAAGGGCTTTCTCTAGTTGCGGCAAGCGGGGGCCACTCTTCATCACGGTGCGTGGGCCTCACTGTCGTGGCCTCTCTTGTTGTGGAGCACAGGCTCCAGATATGCAGGCTCAGTAGTTGTGGCTCACGGGCCTAGTTGCTTCGCGGCATGCGGGATCTTCCCAGACCAGGGCTCGAACCCGTGTCCCCTGCATTAGCAGGCAGATTCTCAACCACTGCGCCACGAGGGAAGCCCATTTAATGTTTTTGATGTCACATTTTACACCTTTTTATCTTGTATATCCCTTAACTAATTATTATAATCATAGTTATTTTTATGACTTTTGTGTTTTAATATTCATGCTAGCTTTATAAATGATTAATCTACCTTTACTATATATTTACCTTTCCAGTGAGATTTATTCTTTCATATGTGTTCTTGTTACTAATTAGCGCCCTTTCTTTTCAGCTTAAAGTCCCTTTAACATTTCTTGTAAGGCTGGTTTAGTAGTGATGAACTCTTTCACTCTGAGCAATAACTTTGCCAGGTAGAGTATTCTTGGTTGGAAGTTTTTTCTTTCAGCACTCGGAATGTATTGTGCCACTCCCTTCTGACCTACAGAGTTTCTGCTGTTGGTCTTACTGGGGGTTCCCTTGTGTGTAGCAAGTTGTTTTTCTCTTGATGCTTTTAATATTTTCTCCTTGTCTTTTTTTTTTTTAATTCAACACCCACTTATTCTCTAATTCTGCCCACATGGAGACACCCTCCTTGAAAAGGTGTTAAATCTTTCGTTCACTTTAGCACCTTATGCTGAAAGCACGTGTTCTAAGGTTTTAACTATGAGATCCACATTCTTAAAGCATTAATTCTTAAACCTCATCTAGATTTCTCCCCCTTGGTTGGGGGGAGATGACCCAAACACAGCGAAGAACAGCTCAGGACTGTGGGCTCTGCTTGCCCAGAAGACCTTGCAGCTCCCCTGACCACCCAGCTGGAGCCAGGATTAGGACCCTGAGACGAGGGGTGCCTGCCGGGCTGCCGCCACCACCACTGGCCCCAACTCCTGTCCTCTTCACTGGCTTGCTGTCACCTCGAGTTTCCCTGGAGTTTGGGGATTCCAGACCGTCTCTGCTCACACTTCTGTGTCACGCCTGCTGCCTCAGCACTGCTGATCCACACCAAGGGGGAAAAGCACATAGAACTGCTTTTCAACACACCAACGTTCCACACAAAAGTTATTTGATAAGCCTGCAAGTTCTTTTTCATCAGAGGACATTCCCAAGGCCATGACTTCCCCGGCTCTCCACTGCCCTTGCCCGCAGACTGGACGTGCATGGCCTCCGTGCTGTGAGTCAGGCACACACCCCTGGCTCCACTCCGGTGCACTGTCCTGCAGAACTGAGGACGGTGCCCTGGGCTCATCAGCAGGATCTGTCCTGAAGCCAGTCCTAGAGTGACAAGAGCCACACCTGCAGGTCTGTTCCACTGACCAGCCGCACAGGACCGAGCTGGGCCCACGGACCTGAGAAATGGAATCCAATCCATGAATTCCCCCCCCTCAACCATATTTTCTGTAGCAGGGTCTGTCAGCCTTGGCCCTATCAGAATTTGGGACCCTGTAGCTTTACTGTGGAGCCGTCCTGGGCACCACAGGACATGTAGCCACAGCCCTGGCCCCCACCAACTAGATGCCAGCAACACCGCTACCCCTTTCCTGCCCTGCGCATTGCCACGTGCCCTGGGAGGGGGACAAACTGCACCTAGTCGAGAGCCACTGACCTACAGCTTTTGTTCAGCCCTCCAACTTAAACATTTCAAGAAATAGCAAAATGCACTCTCCACCTGCAAGGAGACCAGGACGCCCCTGGTTTGGGTGATCATTTTTTAGGGTTACATTTGGCCCATCGAGGGGCTCCACACAGGGGCCCGACTTCTGCCTCATCAACAGGACAAATGCCAGGAGCGAACCTCTGGCCTTCCTTCCAGAGTGACATGTCTCAAGGTCCTCAGAGCACGAGTGCTTGTGGACCAGGTGGCTCTGGGCCCCCCTCGTCCCCACCTAGGACCCTGCTCTGAACAGGGCCTGGAGGCCCTACAGGGCCTTGATACCAGCTCAGCGGCCCTTAGCCAGGGATGCGTGTCACACTTGCCCAAGGATTCCTAAACAGTCCTCGCCAGACAGACCAACAGAACAATCATTTCAAGTAAGGAGACCCTCTCCTGGTCAATCCCCTTGTGCCCAAAGCTTGCCATGTGGTTGTACACATATCTCATTTAATTCTCGCAGTGAGCCTCATTTTATAAAGAAAAAGAATATCAAAGTGTTCAAGGGCCTGCACACAGCTCCCATTGCAAGTGCATGTGGAAGCAAGGTGCTTCCTCACGCAGCTTTTGGTGATGTCCAGCTACAAACCATCCTAAGCGCCCACTGTTCTGAGCACTGAGCGTAGAAGTAGCCGCTTCCTCTCTGCCCCATCGTCTCAGGTGCAGCAGGGCAGCCGCACCCGTGGTGCCGGCAAGTCCGGCATCTGCAGGGCAGCTCTCCTTGTCTTTCACTTTTGACATTTTAATTATAATATGTCTTGGTGTGGGTCTCTTGGGTTCTTCTTATTTGAAACTCTTTGGGCTTACTGGATCTGGATGTCTGTTTCTTTCCCCAAGTTAGGGAATTTTTCTGCCATTATTTCTTCGAATAAGTTTTCTCCTTTCTCCCTCTCTTCTCCTTCTAGGACACAGTAACGTGAATGTTAGTATACTTGATGTTGTACAATAAGTCTCTTAAGCTATCTTCACTTTTTTTTCATTCTTTTTCCTTTGTGCTGCTCTGATTGGTTGAGTTTTATGCTTTGTCTTCTAGTTGACGTGATTCTTCTGCTTTATCTAGTCTGCTGTTTAACCTCTATGGCTTTTTTTTTTTTTTTTCAGTTCAGTTATTGTATTCTTTAGCTCTGTGACTTCTGTTTGGTACTTTCTTTATTTTCCATGTCTTTGTTGAATTTCTCCCTGTGTTCATCTATTCTCCTACCCAATTTGGTGAACATCTTTATGACCACTACTTTGAACTCTATCAGGTACATTACTTATCTCTGCTTTGTTACGTTTTTTTCCTGAGGTTTTATCTTGTTCTTTCATTTGGAACATATTCCTCTGTTTCTTCAGTTTGCTTAACTCTAAACGGTAGATGGAACAATCACCTCTCCCAGCCCTGAAGGAGTAACCTCGTGTAGAAGGTGAACCGTGTTGTTCATCCCTGCCGCAGCTCCTGGTTTTCTCCAACTTGTGTGCTTATCCAAGTACCCTGTTATGTTTTTAACAGCTCTTAGTAGTTGAGGATGTGCCAAGTCCTGTTAATGTCCCAAAGGGAAGAATCTCAGCATCTAGATTCAGGGCACCTGGAAGCCAGGCCCTCAGGCATCAGCTTTTAAAAGTAATTAGATACATACAGTCCTGTGGAACCTTAGGCATTAAGCGCCTCTGGCCACCAGAGCCAGGTGATCTGGAAGTGTTCCCTGAGTGGCAGCCACAGAAATTAGGGCACCAGATGAGTGTATAAGCTCTTTTCTGGTAGCCCTTTAAGAACTCTTTCTCTGTTGGTTACAGTCCTGTGGGAACCACGAACATAAACCCCACTGACCACCAGAGCCAGGCGATGTAGAGGTGTCCCCTGTCAGCAGTAGCAAAAATCTGGGTGCCAGATGGGTATGAGCTCCTTTCTGGGTGACAACAATTATTACAGTCCTATGGGGCCAGGAATGCAAACTCACCTAGCCTCCAGAGGCAGGCAATCAAGAGACACTGCTTAGCAGCAGCTGCAAAAATCGGGGCACCAGACACGTGCAGAAGCTTCCCACCAGAAGACACTGGTGCTCTGGAGAATGGCACAGGGAGAGCGCAGAGGTGGTGCCTACCGCTCTCCATACCTGGAGAGTGTTACAGCCGGCTTCTAGATGTGTGTGTGAAATTAGATGCCTGCCCTTCAGGCTGACACTTGAATATAAGCAGGTCAGCTTCCTTTATTTTAAGTCTGGTGTGATCAGCTGCCTCTGAGCTGGGCCCTGGGGTGTGTGAACCTGAGCATGTGAGCCCTTTAAGAGTGGCTTCTCAGATTGCTAGAGTCTTGTGGGTCTTGGGACATGAGCCTTGTTGGTTTTCAAAGCCAGAAGTTTTGGAGGGTCATCTCAAGTGTGTGACCCAAAAGTTGGGATGCCTGATGTGGGTGCAAGCCCCTTGCTCTTCAGGGAGAAGCTCCAGGTTCCAAGGTCCCTCCCTGCATGGGGTGTATGATGAGATTGTATCCCAGCCTCTCCTACCCACCTTGTGGTTTTCTTCTCTTTTGCCTGACGTATAGTCGTCACTCAGCCCCTCTTTAGGTTTTTTTAAAGAGGAAATTGTTCCATGTGTAGCTGTAGACTCAGTGTGTCTATGGGAGGGCGTGAGTTCAGGATCCTCCTACTGTACTGTCTTGAACTGGAACTCCAATATAGTTATTTTCACATTATGAGGGGAGGCCCTAAGCAACCCTATGAAGAGAGCCTTGGGCCTTCAGGAGACCTAATCTCATCTTGGCTTTTCCCACCAGATGTATTTGTTCAGTCAACATTTCCTGAGGGCCCACCCCAGCCAGGCAGGGTCTATTCAGCCGACAAAGATAGAATGACGTTTAGTCAGAATCCAGGAGTAGGGGAGACAGCACTTCAACGGACGATCATCACACAACGTGGTGGGTGGCGTGGTAAGGGTATGCAGGTACCCCTGTACTGGAACACAGATGCCGTGCCTGGGACGAAGAGGATCTTGGGGTGGGGATGCTTAGTATCTGGAAGTGATACTCAGGCTTAGTTAATGAGGGGAAGCTGGGGAGAAGGCACGGGCAGTACGAAGTCCTGGAGGTGAGAGGCAGTAGTAGCAGATGTGGGCAACTGCGAGCCTTGTGGTGGTATTAGAGTCTCAGGCGGTGGAGAACAGCCTGTCTGGAGAGGAGGTGCGTCCCTTTCCTGGAGGGCCTTGCATGCCACGTGTAAGAGCTTTTATTCTGTGGTCATGGGAGCCACTGAAAAGTTTAATGGAGTTAGTAATGTAGACAGAAGTGCCTTTTACAGAATTATGTTTTGGATAGAACACTTTAGTTCCTGTATGTAGTCTTAGGTGAATAATTTTTTTGCTTTAGTTAGTGTTTCTTTTCTCAGTAAAATGAAGGTGTTGTGTTGGATTAAAGGTTTTGTGTGTGTGTGGTAAAAAATACATAAAGTAATATATCATTTTGACCATTTAAAAGTGTACAGTTCAGGGCTTCCCTGGTGGTGCAGTGGTTGAGAGTCCGCCTGCCGATGCAGGGGACACGGGTTCGTGCCCTGGTCCAGGAAGATCCCACGTGCCGCAGAGCGTATAGGCCCATGAGCCATGGCTGCTAGGCCTGCGCGTCCAGAGCCTGTGTTCCCGCAACGGGAGAGGCCATATCAGGGAGAGGCCCGCATACCGAAAAAAAAAAAAAGTACAGTTCAGTGGCATTTAAGTGCATGCCTGTTAAGTAATAACTCCCCATCTCCCCTTCCCCCAGCCCCCGGCAGCCATTGCTTTACTCTGGGTCTCTGAATTTGCCTGTGTTCTAGATACTACCTATAGGAGGAATCCTACAGTATTTGTCCTTTTGTGACTGCCTTATTTCACCTAAAAATCTTTTTTTTGCGGTACGCGGGCCTCTCACTGTTGTGGCCTCTCCCGTTGTGGAGCACAGGCTCCGGACGCGCAGGCTCAGCGGCCATGGCTCACGGGCCCAGCTGCTCCGCGGCATGTGGGATCTTCCCGGACCGGGGCACGAACCCGTGTCCTCTGCATCGGCAGGCGGACTCTCAACCACTGCGCCTCCAGGGAAGCCCTCACCTAAAAGTCTTAAAGGTTCATTTGTGTTGTAGCATGTGTCAGAATTTCTTTCCTTTTTTTTTTTTAAAAATAAATTTATTTATTTATTTTATATTTTATTTTTGGTTGTGTTGGCTCTTCATTTCTGTGCAACGACTTTCTCCAGTTGCGTCGAGCGGGGGCCACTCTTCATCGCGGTGCGCGGGCCTCTCACTGTCGCGGCCTCTCCCGCTGCGGAGCACAGGCTCCAGACGCGCAGGCTCAGTAGTCGTGGCTCATGGGCCTAGTCGCTCCGTGGCATGTGGGATCCTCCCAGACCAGGGCTCGAACCCGTGTCCCCCGCATCGGCAGGCAGACTCCCAACCACTGCGCCACCAGGGAAGCCCCAGAATTTCTTTCCTTTTTAAGGAATAATATTGGATTGGAATTATTTTTAATGGCATCATATTCCATTGCATGTCCACACTACCTTTTGTTTTTCCATTCATCCATTGGTGGACACCTGGGCTGCTTCCACCTTTTGGTTGTTGTGAATAATGCTGCTGTGAACATGGTCTACAACTGTGTTACTGTTGTAACTGTGTTACAGTCTTGCTTCAGTTCTTTTGGGTATATACCCAGAAGTGGAATTGCTGAATATGGTAATTATTTTTAATTTTTTGAGGAACTGCCATACCATATTCTACAGTGGCTGCACTGTTTTACCCGTCAGCAGTGTGCAAGGGTTCCAATTTCTCCATATCCTCACTAACACTTATTTTATGGTTTTGTTTTTGTTTTTTTAATAATAGCCATCCTAACAGATGTGAATAGATCAGAGGTTTTTACACTGTGCTCTGATAGACTTTAGGGCTAGGAGTTCAGTGAATCTCCTTAGTGGTTCCCAAACCCCTCTTCCCTGACCCATGCTTTATGTATTGTTCTTCTGTATACATTCTTATGAGGAAGGATTTCATGGCTAAAAAGTGTGAAAGCCACCGCACTGATCTTCCTGCTCTAAAAATAGATGATCTTGATCATCTGTAGCTAATAAAGCTGAACAGTAAATACTTTTGCCAATCTCTGACCTTGCAGTAGTTGAGAAATTAAGGTGCCTCACTTTCTCCCTACTATGATAGAGGAGAAACATACGTTGAAGAGAAACCTGAAGAGGAACCTATGCCACATGTCTGTGGTCATCCTTGACCTGGCTCACACACGTGTCCCTCACAGGATGGACAGACACATCCTGTCCGTCAAAGGGGCTGTGTGTGTCTTTGCCCACAGCCCCTTTGAAAAAAGGTACAGGACACGTTGACATGCTGGAGGAAATTAAGCATAAATCTAGTTTTGAAATTACAGAGGTGGTCATACTACACAGTGGTTGCCCTCCAGTTCCCCTTTTGCCTGGCATCTCCACCAGTGCCAGAAAACAGTTGGACTGCTCACAAAATAACAGGCGTTTTTGTGGCATTTTTTTCACTTGGTAATTGACTAAAGGCTCCAGTTATTAACTCTTTTTTTTCTTCCTATCCTTTTCAAACTAAGAGTGTGATTTTTCATAATTCTAAAATAACTTGGTTTGTAAAATTTGTTATAAAGAGTTTCTAGTAGCAAAACCAGTCATGATTTCTTGAGAGCTTATTCCTAAGATAATTTACAAATTGACGCTTTTTAAAAATAGAGCTATTATTCATGCCTTCTTTTCATAAATATTGTGTCCCTTTGTGCTAGGCATTGGGGCAGTTGAAGGTAACATGTGGTTGCTGCTCTTGAATTGCTCACTGTCCAGAGGAAGAAGTACAAGTATGAACAATTAATTGTCATAAAGGCACAGATCACCTGCTTATCATATCTGGGATGTCACCTGATACAGATGAAAGTTTTAGTGGTTTAAATACCTTAAGATATGGCTTTTAGACACTTAAGATATGACATTACATATAAGATATATCTAAGGGTGAGGGAAAAGGAACATTAAAAAAGTACATGTTAAAAAAAGGCATATGTATACATTGCACCACATATATGTATATGAAATTTATATTTACTGGAAATTTTGGTTGGATTGTAGTTAGGAGTGTGCCAGAACTACCCTATGTTGGGATCTGTGGCAACAGCTACTTCAGACTCTGAAGAAGTGGATGATACGGCAGCTCTTTTGAAAAGGTCTCTAGGTATTATTTTGAGTCATCATCAAGAGTTGGTGTTGGTCAGCTTTTTCATGTCTGATTTATCTTTTACATGTGGAATTTCTCCTACATACTCATTGGTTTATGACCTTTATTCTGAAATTTGTGAGATTTTTACAACATGAAATCGTTTATGACCATTTGTTTTTGATTTCTCTGTTGTATTCACATCCTGGGGTTCTGGCTACCGTTACATAACTGAGTGGCCATTGGTAGCTGGTGGCTCTCACCAGCTCCGCACTCTGTTTTCTTTCTGTATTTGGAGTCCTGCAGGAAAGACCTGCTGTATCTGTAAATCAGTAGAGGCACAAAGGAGTGACCACCTCTGCTAGAGGTTGGGAGAGCTTTCATTAAAGGAGAGAGGGCCTCTCTTGGATCATGAAGGACAAGTTGGAGTCCCCCAGGCAACAGCGAGGGAGAGGTGCTTTCTGGTGGAGGGAACCTAAGGGCAGGGTCGTGGAGCCATGAAGCAGCGTGAGGGAGAAGTGTGTGGCTGGAGGAGAGCACGGGCTCAGGTCACTGCGCTCTAGGCACCTGGTATTGAGCAGTTATTTATTGGACAACCACCGTGTGCAAGTGATGAGTGCTAAGGGACACAGGGACCAGATCAATGTCTGCTATCAAGGGATTCAGATCTAAGAGCAGAGATCGTTAGACAAAGATCCACATGACACAGCTGAGTTTGGTGTGAAGCAGCATAATAACAGCAGTAAAAGTCTAGGTCTAAGGTTTCAAAACAGAGGAAAGAAGACATTCATTTGGAAAAAGGCTTCATGGAGAGGGTAGCTTTTGAAATGGGCCTTGAATAGTGGATATAATTTCTTTGGACGTAATTAAGGGTTGAGGTTAAGAAAAAAGTGTTGTCCAGCAAATTGTGACCCTCAGGATAGTGGTAGTATTAATGAAGGTCAAGGAGAATTGGTTTTTAGGGTCAAGGTGTTGACTGTAGCTTAGGACAGAATATGCTGGTTTCATACATAGCTGGAAGTATGCGAATGATTAAGATTCCAGAAAGAAAGGATATAAAGACAGAGAAAAAGAATACTGACAGCAGAACCTTGAAGGATACCTTTGTTTAAAGGCTGAGAAGATGGAGAGAATTAATATGGCTAAAAGGAACAGATAAGAAATAGAGATAAGAAATTGGAGAGTTTCAAAAAGGATGGTTTAGTTGGCAGTGTGTAGGGCTGTGGAAAAGTAGAATATGGAGCCAAAGAGCAGGCATTGGCTTTAGCACTTAGAAGACCATTGATAAGTTATCTCTACATTCATACCACAGTAGTGGTGGAAGAAGCCTCAACGCTAAGGTTTAGGAATTGCATGGCTCAGGGGGAAAGTGAGAGTGCAAAGTGTAGTGACATCTAACAAGCATTGTGCACCTTCTTTGTGCTTGGCATTGGTGTATACACTTTAAACGCTTTAACTTCTTTAATTTTCACAACAATCTTAGGAAATGGGCACTGTTGTTTTCCTTATCACAGATCGGGAAATCATAAAGAGGCTGTATAACTTGTCCAAAGTTATGCAGTAAGTGGCTAAGCCAGGGTTTAAACCTAGGAAGTCCAGTTCTAGAACTTGCGCTCCACATACCACCGTGCCCCCCCAGTAATTGAAAGACTTCTGTGGTGAAGCGAAGGCCAGCTTCAGGTGGCTAAGGAAGCTTGTGGGTATCCCCCCTGCTTTTTAAACATTCTTTTTATTTTTTAATTAATTAATTAATTAATTAATTAATTAATTGGGTTGTGTTGGGTCTTCATTGCTGCACACGGGCTTTCTCTAGTTGTGTTGAGCGGGGGCTACTCTTCGTTGCGGTGCTCAGGTTTCTCACTGCAGTGGTTTCTCTTTTTGCGGAGCTCGGGCTTTATGCACGCGGGCTTCAGTAGTTGTGGCTCGCGGGCTTTAGAGCACAGGCTCAGTAGTTGTGGCACACGGGCTTAGTTGCTCTGCGGCATGTGGGATCTTCCCGGACTAGGGATCGAACCTGTGTCCCCTGCATTGGCAGGCGGATTCCTAACCACTGCGCCACCAGGGAAGTCCCTAAACATTCTTTTTAAATGGAGAGAGATCCTAGCCTGTTTGTAAAAATGGAAGGACACAGAAGAGAAAACCTGAAAATGAAAACCAAAAAGGGAACAAGTCGTGAGATCAGAAGATGTAATTTTAAAAGCAAAATAAAGTAATTTACCTTTGGAGTCTGTACCTGGATCCAGCATTAGGCCTTGGACCCTTGCAGAAGGAGGAAGGGGCCTGCCTAGAGTAAAATCGTTAAGCTGTTGTGATATGCTAGGCACAGTCCCTAGTGTATATTAACTCTTTTAATCCTCTCAACAGCTCTGCTGCCCATTTTTATGGGTGAGGAGACAGCCTCTGGGGGTTAAGGAATTTTTCTGTCTCACAGTTGGCAGACGGGCTCCGGAGTCTGGCCCTTGCCCAGCTCAGAGCTGTCTCAGACTGTTCCCCTCAGACCCAGCCATGCCTTTTGGGGTCAGGAACAGCCAGCACGTGAGCTCTGGATACAGGCGGCCCTAGCGTCAAAGCCCCATCACATCCAGACTTTGCTTACTGTTACAGTGCCTCCCCCAAAGGCTGTTGTGCAGACCAAACGGGGTAATTTATGAGCAGTGAAAGTTCTCTGAGAGCAGGGGATTTGTTTTGTTCCTCACCTTGTCTCAGGGCCTGGAGCAGCCGCGACACGGTGTTGAGCCACGAGGAAGCAATAGTAGTAAAGGGAACGCACGTAGCGCCCTGCTCAGCATGGGACTCTAAATGGTGCTTGCCCTCCGCCCCAGGGGAGCGTGGGTGTTGGCGCAGGGGAGCAAAAGTGCTCACCTCTGAGAGGCCAGAGTTCTTGTCTGTGACCTCTGGTCGTTTGGTGGAAAGCATTTCCTAATAATCTGCATTTTTTCATCCAAACTATTTGACAGCTTCCCCACTGTCCAGATTGTTTGTATACCCCAGTACAGTTACTTGGCTTCCAAGAAAAACAGCACTTCTTGTTCTATTTTTTCTGGCTTTTGCCTTCAAACCCGCGTGTAGCTCAAGCCATGAATGAAGATCTGACTGCTGGCCATGCTTAAGGTTGCATCAGCTTATTGAGCCAGTCTGGGATGAGAGTCATGCAGCTTTCAGGTTGGACATGGATTGCAGGGGGACAAGGGACAGGCTGCCTGCATCCTAACTCTATCCCGGTGGTAGCCTGTTTAGACACACAGCAGTAGGAGAGGAATGTCAACCCCACTTGGAGTAGATGAATAGAATCAAAGAACATTAGACTCATCCTGTGGAAATGTTATCAGGCATCTAATACATACCAGGCAGTGGGCTAGATGTAGTTTGATCATTTACTTATTCAACAAATATACATTGAGTGCCCACCATGGACCAGGCACTGGGGTTTGCAAAGATGAATAGGACAGTAAGTTGCCCTCAAGATACTGCCAACCTTGTGTCTCTTGGGTATGTCTGCAAGAAATGATTGCAAGGAACTTGAGCATTAGGTTGGGTTACTCTCTGCAAGTGGGTAGGATGAAAATAACTGCTTTCTTTGAAATCAGTTGAAGCTGTGCTGTAACGGTAGTTTACTGCTATGCAACCAAGAGCTTCACCATGAGATGGAAAACATTTCAAGAATATAAATTTCTCTTTTTCACTCGTATTTTCTCTACTCAGTCCTAACCGAATCCACTTTGGGTTTTTTTTTGTTTTTTGTTTTTTTGGCTGTGCCACGCAGCTTGCAGGATCTTAGTTTCCTGACCAGGGATTGAACCTAGGCTACGGCAGTGAAAGTGTCAAGTCCTAACCACTGGACCGCCAGGGAACTCCCCACTAACCATATCCAGTTTGGGTTTAAACCAGAATGTCCTTCTCTAACTATATTTGTGGAATGACTCTACCATAATATTTCCTTCGTATTTTCTTGAAGCTTTATGAGTTAACCAAGGTAAGAAAAGCTGAAGTAGAAATTATTTAAAGGGATAACCATTTAGAGTATACAATTGTTGCTTTCTTACTACACCAGAAATACCAGTTTAGGCATTTTGGAGAGCCCAAACCTGTAGAAAATTCTCCAGTCAGTTGAGGTAGGGGAAAAAATTGAGCTAAGTTTCTACAAGAGCAGCCTCTTTCAGACCACTGAGGCCCTGTGGGGCTGAAGGAAATTTTGCAGAGTGAGGATGTCATCAGTGACACTGGGAAGATCTGTCTGTCTTCTTTCTCTCTGAGGCTCGGCCCCTCCTTGCACATCCTGTATCTTCTGGTTGAGATGAGAAAGTAAACAGAGGTTTTACACCCTCAGTAACTTTGACATGGGTCATTTGACACGTGCACTTTGCTCTTCTGGAGCATTGCCTAGAGAGAGCCTTGATTTAATAGCTGGTTTTGGCTCGTGTCTACATACTGTATCATCTCTAGTGTGCTCATTTAGACGCCGGGATGAGCAAGGCAGTGACTGAATTGCCCAGTGTCTCCTTATGGCCGGGGCGGGGGACTAGGAGGGGGAGTGTGGGTGGGCAGCTGGCGGTGTTTATCAGAGGATTTTGGATAGGAGTGGAAAGTCAGCATTTAGGCTGAAAATGCTTTTTGGCCAGGGTTTTTCCCAGTTGAATTTTAGTGTTTTTGTAAGTCTCTCTTGGTTCACTTGAATTTTTGAGGGTTGCTTCCTCTCTAGGTTTGGTTCTGCTTGCAATTTAAAAAAAGTAATCATAAGGATAGCGTTATGGCTTATCTGCCACATAACCAAAAATGCCCTGTGACTGTCACAAACACGATTATAATAACTCTGAAAGAGGCTTTCTAGAGAGATGGCATGATTCCACCTCCTTCACTTATTCTGCTCCACCTCTTTAAGGTTAATACCTTGTTCCTTGGGAAGATGGCCCATTCCAGGTGTACTCTTCTTACCCAGCTTTCTGAGATCTGTTGCCTGACAGAATTCTTCACCATGTGGTTTTTATTTTCTTTGACATCCTACATATGGAACTTTGTATTGTTGAGTGGTTTTTTTTCCTTCATGTTTTCTCAGTGGGATTATAAAGTTTTAAAGCAGAAAGACACTGCCTTTGCTGTCTTCTTTTTTTTTTTTGGTCACCAATTGCAGCTTCCGGGATGTTAGTTCCCCGACCAGGGATCAAACCAGTGCCCCCTGCAGTGGAAGCGTGGAGTCCTAACCACTGAACCACTAGGGAAGCCCCTTGCTGTCTTTCTTTGTCTCTGTTCCCTTCAGCTTTGGCACTGTCTTCTTCCAAATGTACTTGAATTTTCCTCCCCAACCCCTTGAGGAGCAGAAAAGCCCGAGTGATGCTGGAGGTGAAGTGCGGGAGAGTGGATTGGGACCTGGGCAAAAGGGGGAACCTGAGGAATCCTGTCTGGCCTATTGAAAGGATGACCTAGGTCAGAGGTTAAGAGGAACAAGGTGAAAACCACTTGTGTTATTCCAGAGGGACTGTCAGACAGAGGAACCAGGACAAAAAGGGAAGGTCCCCAAGCCAGCACCTCTGCTTGCCCCACCTTGCAGATGAGGTGCCCGACCAGTGGCCATCACACCTCCCTTCAGCTGTTGCTCCCCAGTGCTGCCTGCCTCAAAGCAGTTCAGTTTCATCACCAGCTGCATCTGGAATTTGAGATTTATTTTCTTAGTTTTCTGTGTCAGGGTTCCTCACCAAATTTCCCCCACTTCTCCAGGTTTGGTGATTTACTTACAGGACCAGCATAGAGTCATCACCCGTGGCTATAACTTATTACAGGAAAAGGATATAGAACAGAATCAGCAAAAGGAAAAGGCGTGTGGGGCAAAGTCTAGAGGAAATCAGGTGCCAGCTTCTCAAGTCCTCTCCCAGTGAAGTCACACAGGACACACTTAATTCCTCTAGCAGCAACTTGTGACAGCACATGTGAAATGCTGTCTACTAGGGATGCTCATTAGAGACCCAGAGCCCAGGATTTTTACTGGGGCTGGTCACATAGGCACCCTCTTCCTGGCAAGCACCAGAATTTCAGACTCTCAGAAGGAAAGCAGTTGTGAGTGTAAACCATATTGCACAGTTTAGATACTACGAGCAGGAACCCTCTCCAAATGTACGTTTCCAGACACCAGCCAAGAGCCTTTCTAAAGATAACAGTCTCACAGTGTGGTCTTTCCTGCACAGTTTCTAAATTTGCTCTTGCTTTTTTAGTTTGAATTTATTGAATTGGAGGTTCAGATTTGTGTCCAGTGATTTGAGGTGTTGGCAAGATGGGCCTTGGTCTGCTGTTACTTAGGGAGAAACCTGGTCTGGACTGATGGGTGTTTAGCTTTCGGGGTGTTATTTTACTTTGACCTGCTGCTGCCTGCAGCCTGTGTTTGTGCCGACAGAGCAAGTTTGCTTCTTTCCTCTGTTTTTTTATCAAGATAACTCATTCCGTTACCCCCATTGCCCTGCTGTGGTTGTCAGACCTTCCGGTCCTGGCAGTGTTTCCTTTTCTCGGTTCCAGTCTCTGGGGCGTTGGCGGTGCTTATGCGGCCTACAGGCCCCACAGGCTCAGACTCGTAGTCCTAAGTGCAGCGTTCTCAGGGAGACGCTGTTTTTAATTAACGTCCGTCTAAAACCTGTCCTGTCGTTTTTAGAAGTGTTCCTTGGAAATCTTTCTTTGGGATATGAACCTTTTTTTCTTTGTGTTTTGCTCTTCTGTTTCTGTTTCTTTTGCTCTTTGGTTTTCAACTTTGAGTTTTTAGTTGCCTGGTTTCCAGAATCACATCATGACGGTGGTTTAGAACTACTCTTTACTGTCATCTCTGGGCAGGTTTGTTTCTGCTAACCTGCCCCTCTTTCACGTACCACTGGTCCACAGACGTTCCAAAGCCAGTGGTTCTGTGGGGTCTCTCCAGACCCTGAGAGGCATCTCAGTTGTGCTGTTATCTTGCATCACTGATGTTTGTTTTAGGCCATGTGTGTCCTATTACTTATGGCTTGAACTGAGTATAACACCTACCTGTAATATGAAATAAAAAATGTATCTACCTTTTCCACAGTTTTTGCCAGAGCTATTGGCAAACTGTGATGAAGTAGGTAGGGCTTGACTTGTCATTGATTGTGGCTAAACTAGGCTGGCTCCATGCGAACTTGGGGCAGCTTCACTAAACGTACCCTCAGGATTTAACCAAGATGGGCAAGGGGACGGGAGGGGAATTTTCCTTTTAAATTGGTTGATGACAAGACCTAGTTTCCTAGGAGTCTTGTCACTAATTAGCCCTTGGGGACATGAGTCTTTTTGCCACCATTGTTAAAATCTTACCCATTGTTGACTTAAGGACTGCAGTGGAGATGAGCCACGGGTCAATCTGCACAAGCTGGGCCAGCTCTAAGGAAGCAAGGTGGTTGGGGAGGGAGTAGGTGCTCTGTGAATGGGCTGTTGAACACTTGGGATAGGACTGATGCAACTGAGGAGCTGAGTTTTTAATTTTACTTAATTTCAGTTAATTTAAATAGTCCTGTGTGGCTAGTGGCTTCTGTGTTGGACAGCGCAGCCCGGGGTAGTGGTTACAGTGTGGCCTTCAGAACCTTGATTCAGATCCCAGCTCTGCGGCCTACCTATTGTGTGACTGTGGGCATATTTTTTAACCGTGTAAGGTTGTTTGGAGAATTGTCATCGTGTTAAGGGTTTAGAGCAGTGCCTGGGAAGAAGTAAGAAGTGTGTGTTTAATTACTGTTGGCTTACGTTTATTCGATATTTTGAGTAGAATGGTGTTAGAGTTCATGTAGAATATGAAACTTTACTGTTTCTTTTTTTTTGTTTTGAGCCACACCACACGGCTTGCAGGATCTTAGTTCCCCAACCAGGGATTGAACTTGCACCCCAGTGGTGAAAGCGCCAAGTCCTAACCACTGGACCGCCAGGGAATTCCCATCTACTTTTTTTTTTTTTTTTTAACTTTTATGTTTTCTTGCTTTTTTTTTTTTGCTCCAGGTTGCTGCAGCAACTGGCCACACAGTAGTGTTGGTGGACCAAACAGAGGACATCCTGGCAAAATCTAGAAAGGGAATTGAGGAAAGCCTTCGGAAAGTGGCCAAGAAGAAGTTTGCAGAAAACCCCAAGGTAATTTCTTGTCCTCAACGTCCTCAAGACCAGTCCTCTGACCACTTCACATTTGTGAGGGGGTTCTGGCCTTTGCTTGCTTTTTCAATTTGTTGGAATTGAAACTTTAGGCCAGTATAATAACATAATCACTAAATATTCCATAAGAAATATTGGGGTTAAATAAAATTAATTTTACCTGTTTCCTTTTGCTTGTTAAAATGCAACCAGTAGAAATTTTAAATCACCTATCATCTTGCATTATATTTCTGTTGAACAGCTCTGATAGTTGTTTATTTCTTGATGACTTTGGATGCCTTTAGCTGATTGTGACCATTTTGAATCCTCATGGGCAAATTACATTTTGAAGTAAAATGGCAGCTGATAGGGGCGCTGTCTGTTTCTGCCCTAACTGAGGTCTCTTTGTGGAAACCTGGAGGCACAAATGAGGAAAAGACAGGACTGTGAGCTCTTTTAGAGCAGAGACTGTGTCTGGCGTGCTTTTGAACCACCCGTTGCCGGCACGTGATGGGCGATCATTATTTGACGAGCGACTGCTGAGTTCAGCTTTCTTACTCCTTGCTCCTGCCCTTACTCAGCTCTTCCCTGCCTCCTACTAGAGGGATATAGTCAGCACCACCTCTCAGACTCATGGATGGGGCTGAGCTCAGCCTTTACCCTTTTCTGGAAGACAAATTACAGGCTTCCAAGAAGCCCGTCATGGAACAGTACATGGCTGGCTGGCTTTTCTCTCGGAACAAATAGAACAGGTCAACACAGGTGCTGTGAACAAACAGTTTAGTAACTGGAGCAGAGCCGACTAAGAGCTTGAAAGATTATGACTGACACACGACAGTGTGCTGACCCGCAGTTGGGATTGTTCACAGGCTGATTCTTGCCCTGGTGTCCAGAAGTATACTGAGATGCTGTCTGCCCTAAGAAGAAACGTAGGGAGTTTTATTTCTCAGAATTTCAGGACACATTCAAGTTGTGTCTGGGGTATCCTTGCCCTCCTCTCTCCTCTCGCCTTAGCAGCAAGTCACACACCATTTTCCAGTGAGCCCAGTGACTGTTCTCTTCTTACTCCACTGCATTAGGCTGGCGATGAGTTCATGGAGAAGACCCTGAGCAGCATACTGACCAGCATGGACGCAGCATCCGTGGTCCACAGCACAGACCTGGTGGTGGAGGCCATCGTAGAGAATCTGAAGGTGAAGAGCGAGCTCTTCAAGAGGCTGGACAAGTTTGCTGCCGAGTACGTGATCTCTGGGAGATCTTGTAGGTTCTGGGGGCTTCCTCCTGGGCGCTTGGGCTTTTCTCCTGGGAAGGAGTCTTCTGGCACTAAGACTTTTTATTACCCTACAGCTGTTTCCAGAAGAGCTGACACTGTTGCCTTTGTTCTCCATCCTCCACCCCCAATTTGCTTCCTGAGGCTTGGGCTGCCCTGATCTGATCCTTGTCCCCAAATTAGGGTGGAATTTCCCATGTGAAATGGAGGGTCCATCCAGGGACAGGCCTTCATCTCTTGCAGCATCTTTGTCATGGGCCCTCCTCCAGGCCAGAGGATGGAGGCACTCGGACATGTCCTTAAATGTCTGCTGAGCAACCTCAGAGCAATTTGGTGTGTCTCCTCTTTTGGGTGGAACCAACAGAATGATGTAATTGAAGGGAATGCTTCTCTGTCTACACAGTTTTCTAGGACCCTCCTGCTTTGAGCTTTCTGTGGGTTAAATCACAATGCTCTTGGGAGCCTTTAAGGAGCACTGAGTTCTTACCCAGCTTCCTGGCAAAGGGTGGGAGAGGAGAGCCAGCCTCATGCAGGTCAGGCACAGGGCCGCTGGGCTCAGGACTGTCTGTGCAGTGTCAGCAAGCTGTGCACATGTGCAGCTCTAGTTCTGCATGTGGCTCTTGGTGATAGTGACACCTGATGTATTCATTCATGCTCTTCTTGTGGTTTGCCTGGGCACGCTTCACCCTTCTTGGTTGCGACTCAAAGTCAAATAAGATTATATGACAACAGTAATTCTTAGGCAGCTACCATTGAGCACTGGCTAAAGAGAAACACTTGCATACCAGCCTGCTGGGTTGTCAGCCCTTAGAGCTCTATGGTCTGGTGGCCAGAGAGGCCCTGCCCTGACAAAGAGAAGAGGCCTGTCTTTCTGTCACCTGTGTGTCACTCTGCTGACCAGCATGCTCATGTGCTGTACACGGCCATTTAGGGGCTGCAGCACCATCTACAGAAGCAGAAGGCTGTCTTGGTAGGGGTGTTGACTTGCAGGTCAGCGGGGAGCCCTCTGAGTCAGTAAAACACCCACCCCCAGAAAAGGGAGTATTGTCAAGCAGTTTGGTCTTTATTGGAATGTTGGTCATTCCCTCGTGACAGTGACGGGTCTGACTGCCCTCTTTTGTCAGCGTCGAGTAAGGGAAGGACTGTTAGGGGAAAGTCAGGTGGCCTGGGGCCTCGTGCCAGGCCCCCCCCCCACTTCCCTCTCTGACCTTGGACAGTCATGACCCCCCTCTGGCCCTCAGTTTTATCATCTGTAATTTGAGTTCAGGAGTTAGGGGTAAATAAGTTCCAAGACCTTCCCAGTTCTAACTCTTAAGACTAGTTGCCCTGTCTGTGAAATAGGGGTAGTGGTACCTATTGCACAGGGTTGTTTGGGAAACTCGTGTAACTCAGCTCACATTTCCGGAGAGCTGCCGTATGTCAGGCACTATACTAGCCTCTTTCACCTAAGTTTATGTCATAAAACAGATGTGACACGTGACAGGACCCGTAGTAGGCACACCATAGATGTGACTTTGCTTCTGGCCCCAGCCATCCTTCTCCACACTCTCGTTTTCATTTTAGATCACCGCCTGTATTGAATGTTTGCTGAATTGTTGTTGTTGTGTTTTTTTTATTGATAAAACAGCTTGATTGAGATACTTTACTGCTTAGTTTTGCAGTTAGATACTTAAAATGGGAGATGAAAATATATTCTAGTGATAAAGTTCCACTTGGAAGCCCTGATAAAACAGTTGCATCCTGGAAGAGAGCACAAATTCCCTAGCTGCAGTATAAGACGTGCAGATGAAAAGCTTCCCTAAGGCCCATGGCCCACCCCAGCTGAGTCCTGGCTCCCCCCTTTTGACAAAGCATGGGCTCTCCTCCACCACACTCCACCACCCCCTCTAGGCTTCTTCACACCTGGCGGTGTTTCCAGTGACCATCGTGCTTGTGCTGTTGATTTTCTGTTAGTGCATTTAAGAGGAAAGGTTTTTGGTACGTGAATATCAGAAAGGGTCAAACAAAAGATGGTCCTAGAGAGTCAAGTGTTTCAAGGAAAATGTGAGAGTGCACTTTTTTGTGGAAGATGATATGTACATACATCGTGTTTGTGTTGAATGAAGGCAGTGTGAGACACTTAGTAGCAGAGCCAGCCTGGCCGATTGGGAGAGGTGGCGGTGGAGGTCTGTGGGCAGGAGACATCTTTCTCCTTCTGGTAATATGTCTGCTGGGAGTGTCCTGGGTTGGAGACACTCGGCACTGGGCCCTGATGTACAGTCTTCCTTCTGTATCTGTCGGGGTTGGTTCCAGGACCCCCTGTGAATACCAAAATCTGAGGATGCTCGAGTCCCTTACTCGAGGGTGTAGTATTTGCATGTAATCTACGCAATCCCCCATATACTTTAAATCATCTCTAGATTACTTATAATATCTGATACAATGTAAATGCTATGTAGACTTCCCTGGCAGTCCAGTGGTTAAGACTTTGCCTTCCAGTACAGGGGGCGCAGGTTTGATCCCTGATCGGGGAGCTAAGATCCCACATGCCTCGCGGACCAAAAAAAACATGAACAGCAGAAGCACTATTGTAATAAATTCAGTAAAGACTTTAAAAAAAAATGGTCCACATCAATGTAAATGCTATGCAAATCACATAGCAAGTCCAAGTTTTGCTTTTTGGAATTTTTTTTTTTTTTTGGAATATTTTTGATCCGGGTTGGCGGAACCTGTGGATCCTGAGGGCCGAATGTAACTTCATTGTTTGACGAAACGTGCTCTCCAGTCAGTGTGCCTTTGTTTCCCCTTTTTGCAGATGAGTTGCCCTTCATATGTCCTATAAAAAGATGCCACACTCATCACAGATGAGTGTGTAACCCTCACCTTTGAGATAGCCCTCTTTTCTTAAGGGGGGTGTGGAACCCCTGCTAGCACAGCCTTGGGTTGTGGAGACCCTGCTGCTGTGCTTCAGGGCATGTCAGCCACTCCTTGTTACTGCAGAGGGTCTCTTTGCCTTCTGTGATGGGGGATGGTTTATATTATGTGACGGGATAATTTATATTATTTTCCCCAGACCAAAAAGCAAGAAACTTTGAAAACTAGAATTTTAAACCTTAAAAAAAGTCTTTTTTTTTTTTAAAGGACAAGCCCCTCTAGCTGGCCTTTAAGTTGGCCAACTTAGAAGTTGTTTGAGAAAGGTCAGTGTTCTTGTGCCGTAAAAGTGAAATGCTGTTTATGTCAGAGAGTGTTCTGCCTATGCTTTCCTCTAAGAGTTTTATGGTTTCCAGTCTTACAGTTTTATGGTTTTATGGTTTCCAGTCTTACATTTAGGTCTTTAATCCATTTTGAGTTTATTTTTGTGTATAGTGTTAGGGTGTATTCGAATTTCATTGATTTTTTTTGCAGTCATTTTTGTGTGCTTTTATTTATTTATTTTTAATGGAATAGATTGAGAATCTGCTTTTTTTGTGGTTTTTTTAATATACAGCAGGTTCTTATTATCTATTTTTTAATAGCATCTTGCTTTATATTGATTTCTTTATAATTTTCTTTTTTTTAATTTTATTTATTTTTTTATTAGTTCTTATTAGTCATCCATTTTATACACATCAGTGTATACATGTCAATCCCAATCTCCCAATTCATCACACCACCACCACCACCACCCCGCCACTTTCCCCCCTTGGTGTCCCTACGTTTGTTCTCTACATCTGTGTCTCTATTTCTGCCTTGCAAACCGGTTCATCTGTACCATTTTTCTAGATTCCACATATACGTGTTAATATACGATATTTGTTTTTCTCTTTCAGACTCACTTCACTCTGTGTGGCAGTCTCTAGGTCCATCCACGTCTCTACAGATGACCCAGTTTCATTCCTTTTTATGGCTGAGTAATAGTCCATTGTATGTACCACATCATCTTTATCCATTTGTCTGTCGATGAGCATTTAGGTTGCTTCCATGACTTGGCTATTGTAAATAGTGCTGCAGTGAACATTGGGGTGCATGTGTCTTTTTGAATTATGGTTTTCTCTGGGTATATATATGCCCAGTAGTGGGATTGCTGGGGTGTGGTCTAATTTCATTCTTTTACATGTAGCTGTCCAGTTTTCCCAGCACCACTTATTAAAGAGACTGTCTTTTCTCCATTGTATATTCTTGCATCCTTTGTCATAGATTACGTGACCACAGATACATGAGTTTATCTTTGGACTTTCTATCCTGTTCCGTTGGTCTGTAAATCACAGCAAGATCTTTTTCAATCCACCTACTAGAGTAATGAAAATAAAAATGAAAATAAACAAATGGGACCCGATTAAACTTAAAAGCTTTTACACAGCAAAGGAAACGGTAAACAAAATGAAAAGACAACCCTCAGAATGGGAAAAAATATTTGCAAATGAAGCAACCGACAAGGGATTAATCTCCAAAATATACAAACAGCTCATGCAGCTCAATATCAAAAAAAAGCCAACCCAGTCAAAAAATGGGTGGAAGATCTAAGTAGACATTTCTCCAAAGAAGACATAGATGGTTAAAAAGCACATGAAAAGATGCTCAACATCACTAATTATTAGAGAATTGCAAATCAAAACTACAATGAGGTATCACCTCACACAGGTCAGAAGGACCATCATCAAAAAAATCCACAAACAATAAATGCTCAAGAGGGTGTGGGGAAAAGGGAACCCTCCTACATTGTTGGTGGGAATGTACACTGGTACAGCCACTATGGAGAACAGTATGGAGGTTCCTTAAAAAACTAAAAATAGAACTACCATATGATCGAGCAATCCCACTCCTGGCCATATATCCAGAGAAAACCTTAATTCAAAAAGATACATGCACCCCAGTGTTCATTGCAGCACTATTTACAATAGCCAGCACATGGAAGCAACCTGAATGCCCATCAACAGAGGAATGGATAAAGAAGATGTGGTACATATATACAATGGAATATTACTGCCATAAAAAAGGATGAAATAATGCCATTTGCAACAACATGGATGGACCTAGAAATTGTCATACTGAGTGAAGTCAGACGGAGAAAGACAAATATGATATCACTTATATGTGGAATCTAAAAAAAGGCTACAAATGAACTTATCTACAAAACAGAAATAGAGTTACAGATGTAGAAAATACACTTATGGTTATGGGGTGGGGGAGTAAGGGGTGGGGAGGGATAAATTGGAAGATTGGGACTGACACATACACACTGCTATATATTAAAGAGATAACTAATAAGGACCTACTGTGTAGCACTGGGAACTCTACTCAGTACTCTGTAATGGCCTATATGGGAAAAGAATCTAAAAGAGTGGGTATACATATATGTATGACCGATTTACTTTGCTGTGCACCTGAAACTAGCACAACATTGTAAACTAACTATACCCCAACAAAAATTTAAAAAAAAAAAGTCAAGTGCTTTCCTGGGCTGAGCACACGAAGGGTCTTCCTTCAGCCTCTGGTAGCCACCACCTAGCACACCAGCTGCTTTCACCTCACTCTTCTCTCCTCTTCCCAAATTACTAGTTTCTTCTCCCTTCCCTTCTCCTTCCCACTTGCCCCTAATTTCAGGCAGATTGTAGTATTGCCTTTTGAGCAAGCAGGAACCCCCCAATCTGGTCGTAAGGAACCACTCCCCTTCCTGCGCTGTGACCAGGCCCTGTGGCTGTAGTTAGCATTAGGCCATTTTGTGTACATTTATCCACGAGGTGGTGCTGTAGGAAAGCTGGTAAGTCTTGCCCGTCTCTTTAAATATTTGCCTGTCATGCCTTTGGCACCCCACTTCACTGAGGTCTTAAAAATTAAATTGGGTTTGTCAGTATGGATTTTTTAAATTAATAATTTAATATTTTATATACTCAAAAGAAGATGGTACTGCTTTTTTAAGGAGATTTTATAATAATAAGAATGCCTTGAACTACATTTATCATGTGTATACGTGTATCCTTCCTTCCCCAAGTCTACTAGTGTAACCTTAAAACTTCTTGTGGACCATGTTGGTTTTTTTCTGTTTTCATTTTAATTCCCAGTCAATGGAAAAGTAAAGCTTTTCACTTGAGGGGAAAAGATTGTAGTTCATATTTATGTCAGATGTTTCTTGTTAAGGATTTAGGTGTTTCTTCACAGTTTTTTGCTTATTTTGAGTGTCTGTGATGCATCCTGTTTTTCCTTAGTCTTTTTGTTCACTTGGAGTTTCATCTTGTGACTGACGTTGTTGCCTCCTTTTGTTTCTCACATGCTGTGTGAATTAAATAATGCAAGTAGCCGGGAGAAATTTTGCTCCCTAAAATTAAGGAAGCATTGGTAAAGACTAAGTAGGCTTTTGGAACAGGTAACTTTTGAATTTAAAATGTCAAAATTTAAATGAAACAGGTCACTTGATTTCAGCCTCTTGTGTGAAGCTGTGTCTTTTCCCTGACTTCCTCTAGGGTCAGGAAAGGACAGGACCTGGGCAGTAAGCAGTCACCTTGTGTGTTGCACCTGAGAGGAGTCCTGACTGTTTCCAAAGATGGGACTCATTCCAATACTCCACTGTCTTTCTCTCCACAGACACACAATCTTTGCCAGCAACACTTCCTCTTTGCAGATCACAAGCATAGCCAATGCCACCACCAGACAGGACCGATTTGCCGGGCTACATTTCTTCAACCCAGTGCCCCTGATGAAACTTGTGGAGGTCAGTGGGTATCTACTTGTGCGTGCGTGCTTTTGCTCTGCCAGCCCTCAGCCCTGCTTCTGTGAGTCGCACCCTCCCTGCCACTGGGGATTGCACTGGATAGATTTTAGTGGCAGGGTGGAGGGTTGTCCTTGTGCTTGGATTTCTCTGGCCAGACTCTCCTTTCAGAGCCAAAGGAAGAAACGGCACCTAATATCTAGGAAGGCCCCTGTGCTTTGTTTCTTTGCAGCCCTGTGTTCTGACCAGTGATGTCCAGGAGGGCTGTTAACTTTGTGGAATGTCACTTACTTGTTTGTGCCGTAGCTGATGGGAGGTGTAGAGAGAGGCATCAGACTGGGAAGGCAGCACTAAAGACCACTAGCTTGATGAGACCACGGAGGGGAGAGCCACCCATGTTCATATTGTCTTGTCCAGGTCAGTTTGTCTATGCTGGATGTGGAATTCTGTTAGAAGCCTGGTTTCCCACAGGAGCCGCTGTAATATGCCCTGACCACTGTTCCCGGGGTGAATTCTGCTCCAGGTAACAGGGCCTTGATATTGTCGCCAGGGGAGGCACAGCTCCCGTGTGTTGTGATCAGAGCTATTAAAGCAGCTAGTGGGAAGCAGCCGCATTGCACAGGGAGATCAGCTCGGTGCTCTGTGACCTCCTAGAGGGGTGGAATAGGGAGGGTGGGAGGGAGGGGCTATGGGGATATATGTATATGTATAGCTGATTCACTTTGTTATAAAGCAGAAACTAGCATACCATTGTAAAGCAATTACACTCCAATAAAGGTGTTGAAAAAAAATTAAAAAGCAGCTTCCAGTAGCCTTGAACCTCCCCACCTCAAACCTGGGAGGTGGAGGAAAGTGGCCAGGGAGGGCTGCCAGCGATCCTGTTTGGGCTGCTTCTCCTTGCTTGCTTGGAGTCTTAGGTACCAGGGAGGTGGAGTCACTGTAGATAATTTGCACCTGAAATGTGGCAACTTGCCATTAATAGGGGGGCTCATTACAGGGTCTGAGGAGCAGCTGCTATTAAAGTAGCATTTGTGCTGAGGCTGCGGAGTTACTGCCATGCGCGAAGCGTGGGGCTGTGGATCCAGGCAGGCCTCCAGAGACCGGCCGGGGCTCCCTGGGCACGCGGCTGAGTCTTTTTCTCCACTGCTGCCTTCTCCTCCAGGCCCCTTCGCCTCCCGTGTCCCCTCCCCCCACAATATAAGCATTAGCATGTAGTTTAAGGGTGACTACGTTTTGTTACAGTTCTCTTTCTTCTTTCAAGGACAACTCTGACCCATCTTTTGATAGGAATTATCTGTTCCACTAACATTGCTTCTTAGTTTCTTCCAGTTTACTGCCAACCCCTAAGGCTGTTTTTTAAGAAGTTAAGGAATGAAAGGGAGGGGCACAGGGAATAGAAGAAACAGCATTTCTCCTTATGCAGAAAAGAGCAAGGAAGTGGAATGGAATTTTCAGCATTTCAGTACTTAGGGACTAATTACTTTTTTGGTTACCATATCATGCACATAATGTGTTTCGAAGATACAGACAAATTTTGTAGATTTACTTCAAACTCTAATACTGTTTTCAACTGCATTTATCTGATAATGTCCATCTGTGTCTTTGGAAATATGGCACCTTGATTGTTAACAGTTAATGCTTGGCAAGTGTTAACATTTTCTAGAAAGTGTTTTCCAAAAGTGCTCTTCTTTATGCAACTTTTATTCTTTAACTTGAGCATTCATGTATGTGTTGCTGGTGGTAAGCACCACAATGGACCATAAGTTGAGTGGCTCTTCTTTATTTGGGGCTGGGCTCAATTTATGTGTGTTTATGTGTATTTTTTCAGACCCTGTGTTGGAACAGAATATATGTAGCATATTGCTATTTGTTGAACGAATGAGTAAATATGCATCCCTCCTGTTAAAAAAAAAAACCTATAGTATTGACTCCTTTAAGCCAACAAATTATTTTTTAAAACTCCATAATTAGTAGCCCATGTCCCAGCTCAGTCTATATGGTTCTGATGGAGGTGGTTTTATACCTCCTCTTGAATAATTCTCTTATTGCTGTTTGATTTGTGATGGCTGCAGAGCAGTTTCTGGCCCATCTCATCCCATTCCTCAACCCCATCTTCATGGTGCTTTTTTCTGTTTCCACTCATTTACTTCCCTTAGTGCCATAACGTAGCCCCACACCCCAAGCTGTGATCACGTTAAAACATGAATGATAATGATTCTCTTCATTTATATAGAGCTTTTCATCCTGCACAGACACTAGCTCATTACACCATATAGCCCTCTTAGAAGAGGGAGGATGTGTCAGATATCATCATCCCAATTTCATATAAGAAAGGTGAGGCACAGAGGGTTGATTTGACTTGCCTAGGCTCATATAAAGGGTCTGATGTAGAAGCCACGCCTGTTTGCTTTGACTCTGGTTGAAGGCCCTTAACTGGCATTTAAATTGTATATTTAATTTATATATATTTTTAAGTTTAAATTCATCTGGGTCTCTCTCCATTTGCTGAAATCTAATTGCTGACAATGCCTGAGAGTTGACTGCCAGGTGTGGCCCTTGGTGCTGACTTCTGTAGAGCCCAGCAGCCACTGTGAGCAGGGTGGCAGTCAAACTCTGGCAGCGCACCTCATAGAGAAGGTCAGGAGGACGGCCAGGAGCCTTCCTGAGGCGCCTGGCAGGTGGCAGGCCCCAGCCATTGGCTGGTGTTTGCTGGTTATGAAAGCCTTCCTCTGGGATGTGCCTGTTCTGAGGCAAAGGGAGCTGTTGGGCTTGGGGCATCTGTGTGGGAGAGGGCGCAGTAATGGGGGGATTACTCCTCTCAGAGTCCACGGGACCTGGGTGGCCTGAGTGCACCTGTCTTTTCCTGAGGCTCCTTCTCATCTGTATGCTACGAGAAGGTGTGACTTCATGCAGAGTACTTTAAGGGCAGTTGTTACACTCTAGTAGACTTCCAGTTACCTCCCTGAAATAATTAACAGTAGCAAGTAAAACCCTAATAAAAGCCAGCATTTACTGAGCACTTCAGCCCTTGTAGGAGCTGCCCTTAATGCTTTACTTCCTAATCTAATTCCATTCTCACCTTAATTCCTTGAGGCAGGTAGAGTGATTTCAATGTCATTTCAATTTCAAGAAACATTCCCAGGGTCACAGAGCCAGTAAGTGGTGTGATTGGTATTTGAACCCAGGTCTGTCTCAGTGACAAAGCCTGTAGAACTCTCCTGCGTGTGCATGCACACACACACACACACACACACCCCTATATATATTTTTAATTAATTTATTTTGTTTATTTATTTATTATTTTTGGCTGCGTTGGGTCTTCATTGCTGCGCGCAGGCTTTCTCTAGTTCGGAGAGCAGGGGCTACTCTTTGTTGTGGTGCGCAGGCTTCTCATTGCGGTGGCTTCTCTTGTTGCGGAGCACGGGCTCTAGGCCTGTGGGCTTCAGCAGTTGCAGCACGTGGGCTCAGTCGTCGTGGCTCACGGTCTCTAGAGTGCAGGCTCAGTAGTTGTGGTGCACGGGCTTACTTGCTCTGCGGCATGTGGGATCTCCCCAGACCAGGGCTCGAACCCGTGTCCCCTATATTGGCAGGCGATTCTTAACCACTGCACCACCAGGGAAGTCCCCACATTTATGTTTTAAGCCTTGATTTTGTGTGTTCTGCAGTAGTCCACTATCTTAAAGTGGACGTTTTGTTTCTGGCTTGAAATCCTTCTAATCTGAAACTAAAATTATTTTTGCCACCTGTGTGGCAATATTTGATCAGTGTTTCCTTGAACTGTTCTATTGAGATTGTTTGCTGACTTTCTGGTTATAACTCTTCTCTGCTTTACATTTCCAGGTCATTAAAACACCAATGACCAGCCAGAAGACCTTTGAATCTCTGGTAGACTTCAGCAAAACGCTGGGAAAGCATCCTGTTGCTTGCAAGGTGAGAGTATGGATAGCTTGGTAAGGGGGGGTGATTTTTCTCAGAACCTGACTTATTCCAGGTAGTATTCTTCCATAGTAGGATGATGTGGGACATGGGCCACTTTTGCTGCAGGCCTGTCCGCAGGCTGTAAAGAGCAAGTTGCATCTAGCAGGGAAACCGGACTCCTAAGCTGTGCTCAAGGCCATCAGGTGGATAGTCTGCGATCCAAATGGAGCCACGGCTTCAGCTAAATTGAAAACTCGGATTTCTCTCTGGGTCTTGACTTTTGTCTCTTGATGAGTGGTTGTGTTTCCATCAGTGGTTTTTGTTACCCCATCAGCTTCTGGGCCCTGAGGAACCAGAACCCTGTGTGTCAGGCACAGCCTGGTGGCACATGAATCCCAAACAGAAATCTAGGGCTTCCCTTTTGGAAAGAACACTGCAGGTGATTAGGGAAATGGTGTGAGAGAGGTAGAGCCCACCTCAACCAAGGTAGCAAAAAACGAAGCTGTTTCTCAGTGGAATGTTGCTTATGATTTTGTTTGTGTTGTTTTGTTTTTCAGTAAGAAGTATGGTGGGTGGAAAGCTTGCCTCAGGCCCTTTTCCCCTTTCTTGAGATACCTGGTATTATATGTAAAATTATCTCCAGGTGCTGTCACCTACTTTGGTTTGGTTACCTTCAGTCTCTCCATTTGCTGTAGTTCCTCTTTAGTTCCCCCCAGATTTAGGGACTGCACTTCTTCATGACTTGGCTGTTTTTCTGAAAGGACAATTGTGTCACAGAATTTCCATTACAAATTTTTATAAATATGTTATCTACTTTTTTGACCATAATCTTTTTTATTAAAAAAAATTTTTTAAACAATTTTAAAAGGTTACTTTCCATTTACAGTTACTACAAAATATTGGCTATATTCCCCGTATTGTACAGTACATCCTTGAGCCTACCTGATACCCAGTAGTTTGTTTCTCCCATTCTCCCACCCCTGTATTTCCCTGTCCCTACCCCATGGTAACCACTAGTTTGTTCTCTATTACTGTGAGTCTGCTTCTTTTTTGTTCTATTTACTAGTTTGTTGTATTTTTTAGATTCCACATATAAGTGATACCATACAGTATTTGTCTTTCTCTGTCTGACTTCACGTAGCATAATGCCCTCCAAGTCCATCCATGTTGCTGCAAATGGCAAAATTTCATTCTTTTTTATGGCTGAGCAGTATTGCATTGTATATATATCATGTCTGCTTAAGCCATTTGTCGTTGATGGGCACTTGGGTTGTTTCCATGTCATGGTTATTGTAAATAGTGCTGCTCTGAATATTGGGGTGCATGTATCTTTTCGAATTAGTGTTTTTGTTTTTTCGGATATATATCCAGGAGTGGAATTGCTGGTTGACCGTAATCTTCTAAATACCATTGTGGTTCTTCTCATACCATAGTTTTGCTTTCTAAAATAGTCTCAAGTTTGAACTCAAACTTCAAATATTGTATTAACCCATGAAAACTCAAATTGTTCATGAATCATCTGAATCAGTCATCTGTCGTTGTGGACCCCAATAGTCTTCCACATGCCAGTCCCCCCAGTGGAGGTCTGTAGTGTTCGATTAGGGAATCTCATTTTTTAACACTCATTTTTTTGGTTTAGTTTTATGGTTTTAAATATTTTGGATTAAAAAAAAATCACATTAATAACCAGAGGGTATGGTTGCACTTTTTCGTACCAGTTGATGCTTTGTTTGTGGCAGAAAGTAGTCATTGTGTTAGAAAGGGCATCAGCCTGCAGCAGATCAAAAGCCAGGTATGAAAATGGAGGTGTGGGAACAAGCCAGGGATGGTCTTCAGCAGCACAGTCATTAATTCATGGAGAGTGATGATTTGTTCTTCCATCAGACTGGCCATGGCAGATGCAGGCCTGGGAACTCTGGTCTCATAAAATTGCCCTTGTTACATCTCTTTTTAGGTGATACCTTAGGGCTTTTGGAGAGTCTTTCAGGGTCAGTTATTCAAGCTCTTGCTGAGGCACCCAGACGACAGAAGGCAATCACATAGAACAAGGGTCAGCAAACTTTTCTGTCAAGGGCCAGATAGTAATATTTTAGGGCTTATGGTCTCTGTTGCAACTACTCGATTCTGCTGCATGGACCATACCAGCAGAGAAGTGTGGCTGTGTTCCACTAAAACTTTATTTACAACTGGATTTGGCCTGCAGGATTGTAGCTTACCAACACCCGACACAGAAGAATGGCATGAACGTGCCTGAAATGTGTCTTTCTTCCTAGTAAGACTTCACAGGGGAAGTGTGGTGTGAAAAGGTTAAGGCCATGGACTCTGGAGCCAGCCTGCCTGGGTTCACATCCTGGCTTTGGCACTTATTAGATGTGTAACCTTGGGCAAGTCACTTAACCTCTCTGTGCCTCAGTACCCTCTGCCTCACGTAGAGGTAATAATAGTACTTGTCTCACAGGGTTGTTATGAGGAATAAATGAATTAATATTTGTAAAGTACTTAGAACAAACAATACCTGGTATATAATAAGTACAGTAAAGTATATTTAATAAATATATGTGTATGAAAAATGTAAGGTGTATGATTATATAAAATTAAATTGCTTAATTAAAGGACTGTGTCTCTTTACATTCTACCAATATTATGAGAGTATCACTGCATCCTCAACAGCATTGAATATTATAATGGGGAAAAAACCTCTTGCCAGTAATCTTACCGGCAACATGCTATTTTGTTCTAATGAATATTTCTTTAAATATTTTGTGAGTTTTAGCATGTTTTCCATATTGAGTTCTGTGAGCTCTTTATGTAAATGATTTTAAAACTCCATATATTATATATGGAGAAAATATTTTTCCCAGGCTGCTTTCTGATTTCTAACCTTGTATATGGTGTACTTCATGTATTCAGGTACCCCGCCCCATCCTGAATTTCTACAATAAACTTTTTGAAATTGAAAAACATTTTTGCCCTAGTTTTTTTTTTTTTTTTTTTTTTGCGCTGCGGTACGCGGGCCTCTCACTGTTGTGGCCTCTCCCGCTGCGGAGCACAGGCTCCGGACGCGCAGGCTTAGCGGCCATGGCTCACGGGCCTAGCCTCTCCGCGGCCTGTGGGATCTTCCCAAACCGGGGCACGAACCCGTGTCCCCTGCATCGGCATGCGGACTCTCAACCACTGTGCCACCAGGGAAGCTCCCTAGTTATTTTAAAAAAAAATTTTTATTAGAGTATAGTTGATTTACAACGTTGCATTAGTTTCCACTGTACAGCAAAGTGTATCAGTTATACCTATATCCACTTTTTTAGATTTTTTTCCCATATAGGTCATTACAGAGTATTGAGAAGAGTTCCCTGTGCTATACAGTAGGTCCTTATTAATTACCTATTTTATATATAGTAGTGTGTATTTGTCAGTCCCAGTCTCCCAATTTTCCCCCCCCCCAATTTTCCCCTGGTAACCACAAGTTTGTTTTCTACACTTGTGACTATTTCTGTTTTGTAAATAAGTTCATTTGTACCACTTTTTTAGATTTCACATATAAGCGATATCATGATATTTGTCTTTCTCTGTCTGACTTATTTCACTTGGTATGAGATTCTCTAGGTCCATCCATGGTGCTGCAAATGGCATTATTCTTTTCTTTTTTTCTAGCTGAGTAATATCCCATTGTATTTATGTACCACATCTTCTTTATCCATTCATCCGTCGATGGGCATTTAAGTGCTTCCATGCCCTAGTTATTAAATCAACATGGTTATATTAATATAGTCTTGGTTAAACTGATAAAGCTCTTTTGTGCATCTCTGTATTCCTGGGAGATGGGGTAGGTGTGGTTTCAGCTTGTCCAGAGTGAAAGGAGCTACAAATCCTGTGGCTACGGTGTGCAGTCAGGTGAGTTGGAAGAGTAATGCAGGAGGCTGGGCGTCTTTAATTCAGATGTTTATGGAGTGTCCAGTGTGTGCTTGAAACGGGACACAAGGCCTGGGGCCAGGGTGCAGATTTCTTCCTGCAGGAGGATCACAGCCTTTTGTTAAAAGAGCGGGCTCCATTTACTTAGTGGAAATCAACTTCACATAAATACCACCAAAAAGTTAACCAACCCAGCCTGCCCCACAAGCTTCCCAAAGAGATCAGTAGGTAGAATCCAGACCCCATACTAGGCCTCCAGGAGAGATGGTTAAGCATTTTAATGAGGGGGAAATGAAGAAAGGGTGTGCAGTACAAGGAGTCATCAGGGTAGAGGGTCTTGGCTAGTGAGCTGTGAAAGGCCATCGGTCTGTTAGCTTGTTTGCCCCGGCACCTGTCCCCAGCTCCACCTTCCTGTGCTGTGCGCTGGAGCCTGAGAAAATCCTGAGCAGCTGGGAGGTCATGCTCCTACGAGGAGTGTTCAAGATGGACTGTTACTTTCTCTAGACTCCTGAAAGGGATGTGGGAGAGAAGAGGAGTAAGAGGACTACCATTTGAGGGGAGGGCTATATGCACAGCATTTTATGTGTTCTGATTTATCTTCACAACCTGTGAGGTGGAAGTTACTGTTTCCATTTCACAGATGATGAAACTGAGATTCAGAATGATGCAAGGTCAGAGAATATTAGAATTCGAGCCCAGATCTGCCTGCCCCCAAAGCCATGCTCTTTCTAGTGACCCCTCTGCCTTATCTTCCTTTATTTCAGGGTCTGTGCAGTAGGGGCTTCTGGGGTACTATAATTGTTGGATAAATTGTCATGTGAGATAGAAGTGAGACTGTCTTGGTACCTTAAAACATTTTGAAAATGTATAGCTTGATAAATGTGGGTGACAGTCCAGGGTGAGAAGGAGTGATCTGATCTTTATCTTTACAAAAGATAAAATTGATGGAAAATTCATTTGTCTACTGTTTTTCTCTCTCCTCTGACAGGATACTCCTGGGTTTATTGTGAACCGTCTCCTGGTGCCATACCTCATGGAAGCAGTCAGGCTGTATGAACGAGGTAGCTGTCCCGACCCAGGCTGGGTGCAGCGAGTCTGGGAGTTCTCCCGCAGGGTCTGTGGGAAGGGATGGGCCACGAGGAGTAGGGGAGGAGCTTATGTTTTCTGGCTCTGTGGATCAGCCTGCCCCTGGGCCCCCGTGCCTCTGTCACTGTGTTCCCAGGCCCCCCTGGATTCCCTCTGAGGTGGCCCTGGGACAGACCCCCCTCTACAGTCCCAGCCAGAGCAATCATAGGCCAACACGGATTTATATCCTGGATCTCTGGTTAAAGGGTTTATTGCTTAAAATAATAATCATGATGATGATGATGATGATGATGTAGATGTAAAAATCACAGGGCTAGGAAACCTTTAAAATTCCCTAAGGTTCTAAAATTGTGACAGAAGGGAGATGAGTAACAAGGCTGTTGTGTGACAAGGAATGTTTCTAACAGCCTTGTCCATCCTTACTGAGTGATGTTATGATGCATTTTTTTTAACCTTAAGAATGGTCTGAAATGTTTTTTTCTCAATACTTTGTTGATTGACAAAGAATGATTTTCCCTGTTGCAGAAGTAGACTTGGGACATGGTCCAAGGTTATAAAAATGTCATGTATCCTCCTGCCTACCTTACCTACCGCATTTCTGGAAAGGTAACTATCATGTCTGCTTCAAAGGCAAACAGGCCTTAATAGGACTGGATGAAAAGCAAGTGTAATTGTTTTCAATTACTTCATTTACAAATGCTTGCTCCTGAGAATGTCATTTTTGAAACAAAACATTTATACTAGCTCTTCCAGAGAGATGAAAGCATATTTTCTTCCTCAAAATCTGCTTTAAATATTAAAACTTTTCTCTGTGTTTTATGGAGGCATTTGCCTCACTTTTGCTCCAAGATCAAACCAACACTTCTGTGTTTATCTATCAACAAATATGCCTAATTACACCTCAAAGACAGCATGAAGCATTTTGCCCTACTTTGAAAGGCAGAGGTTTTTTTTGTAATGTGATGTTTTAGCATATGGCATGTGGGTGATCCACCTCGTAATGGTGTCTTTCTCACTGAATCATGCTGTCACTTTGATATATTTTCAACTGAACCATGTATCTGGTTGTAAGTTGAAAGTCATTTTCTTATCTTCTACTTTCCTCTTACCAGCAGTGGTCCTTTTCTAAACAGATGGAGTCCCTTTAACCTTCACCGTCACTAGCCACCTGGGAGGTGAAATTTGGAGGGGAATCTGACCCCACAGGGGAAGTACTCTTACTTTGCCCTTGGCGGCGCCCTCAGTACGCTGGAGGTGCTGGGGGTCATGTCTGGGTGCTGTTTCTCAGGAAGCCACACTGTGGTCTGGACTCCTCACACCTCAGGCTTCTTACCATGTCCCTTCTGCCACCTCAAGGTTCTGCCCTCATTCAGCCAGCGCAGGGGGTGCTCACATGCACGCCTGCCACCCCGCCTCTGTTAGCCTGCTCTGAGTGGCTGGCGGAACTGCTTCCGTTCTTCTTTGAAACCTGAAGGCATTCTGGATTATCCTCTCTCGCTGCCATGTCTTTTCATTTGTCACTTTGTATTCCTCCCTGTCATCCCAGTCTCCCTGTGCCAGTCAGCCTGCCTTTAGTGAGGCTCCCCCAGGCAGCAAAGGATTTCCCGTTACCTCGGGTCTTTTCCAAACTGGTCTCAAGTATTGTGTCATCCAGGAGGGTGAGGAGACAGTGCATGCAGTGCTGGGCCCCGGGCAGCAGAGTCAAGCCACGAAGGCAGTTCAGCCCAGCCTTTTCCGAACTCATTGTGGAGAATTTCTCTGGATGACCCTGTCTTGGTCAGCTTGGGCTGCTATAAAAAATACAGCAATATAGATTGGGTGGCATATAAACGACAGAAATTTAATTCTCACAGTTCTGGAGGCTAAAGTCCAAATTCAGGGTGCCAGCATGATTGGGTATCTGGTGCGAGCCCTCTTCTGGTTGTAGACTGCCTCCCATGGCAGAGAGCAGAGAGAGGAAACAGGCTCTCTTATGACTCTGAGAAGAGCTCTGATCCCATTCATGGGAGCTCTACCCTTGTGACTCTTCTAATCCTAATTCCTACAAGACCCCACCTCCTTATACCATCACATTGGGGGTAGTATTTCAACATGAATTTTGGGTCCGTTACAAACACTTTTGGTATTCCCGAGGTAAGTGTGCCACTCAGACAGGTTGGCAGAATGCTGCTTTGAGCGGTAGAGGGTCATCAGAAGGATGTGTGGGGCGATAGAACAGAGAATCAGCCCCGTTGTTGTCCACTCGGGCCTCCTGGGCAGCTGAGCGTCTTTCAGTGCACAGACCCCCAGCAGCGCTTCCGTCAACTGCCTGTGGAGTCTAGCTGCGCTTCACCGCCCCCATCCCTGCTCTCTGGTGCTGTGAGCCTCCTTGCTTCTGTGTCGTGCCTTCCTCCCCAGTGCCCTGCAGCTTCTGTCCTCTCTCCTTCTGTTGCTCTCATCATTCCCACTGTAACTGAGGCCTGATTGGTGAGTTCGGTCACCCTTGCCCCTGGGGGTCCGGGCTCTCTCTGCAGACCTTTGAGCAGGCTGGTGCTTCTAGCAGACAGCTGCCCCCGTCAGATGCCACTGTGACAGGTCAGGGTCCGCTCTGGCAGCGCGGTGGGGCTGCATGGTTAGCTCTTCTCCGGTGACGCCCTGGGAGTGTCCTGAGCCTGTTCCCCAGGCACTTTGTGACATCCTGCTCACACTGTCCCTCCCCCGCCCAAGATGTGTTCAGCGGTTCCATTGTAGCCTACCAAATACGGTGCCCTCGCCAGGGGGTCTTCTTTCTCCTCACCCTCTGCCTTCCTGTCATCACCCCACACCTTACTCCCACCTTCTCACAAGGCCCCACTGGACTGTCCCCAGCGCTCCAGGCTGGATGTGATCTGTGTTGTCGTAACTCTCTGTACACTTTGCTTCTCCTTCGAGGCATGTGCTACTCTCTTCCCTGCCGCACAGCATGTGTCTCTCTTCTCCTACTGTACTCTTGTTTTCTGCGGCAGTATTTGGGTCCCCATCTTCATACTCCACGAAGTGCTTGTGTAGGACAGGCTTTAGGTAGCTGCTGATGAATAAAGGAATGGTGGCTGCACTGCGGTTCTGATCTCTTTGCTGTGACTCTGGTTTGTTGTTAATGCCAAGAATGGTCGGTAGGTGGTGCTGATGAGCCGGCAGAAGAAGCCTGTTGGGGCAGGTCCCAGGTTCTCAGGCCTGCAGAAGAGCTGGGAGTTCACTGAGGATGCCCTTCTTTGCTGTTCAGAGTTGGGGGCTCTTAGCTGGGGGTGGGGGTGGGTCCCATGAGCCTCCTAAGGTTGATGCAGAATTTTGTGTATATGTGCATTTTCTTTGGAGAAGGTGTCAGGTTCCGAGTGAAGTGCTTGATTCTAAAGAGTAGGAATTATTGGTCTAAAATTACTATTGGTAAAAATTATTATTGGTTAAAATTATTGGTCTGTACCACGTGTTGTTAACTCCCACTTGGCACACCGGTCTGTATTTTATTTCTCTCTCTTTTCTTTTTGCCTCTTTCACCCTGTGTTACTCAGAACAGAATTTTTAGAATTAAACTGACTTTGTAAAGCTTTTTAGATTTTTTTCCATGATGGGCTGTGTCTTCATATTATTTTAGTCAAGTGAGTTTCTGAATCTGGAATTACAGTTTTGACTCTAGGGTTTATTGTCTGTCTTGAATACTGATTTGATTAAATGGCTTCAGGTAAGTTGGAACCATTATGCTATGAGATTTCTGTCCCCAGGGAGCCTATATTCTAATAAGGGGAGACAGCCTGTAGGGAATGAACCAATAGATAACATGTTAGGTTGTGACCAGTAATCCCCGAGAAAGATAAAGTCTAGGGGATGGCCGGAGTCCTATCCTGGAGTCCTTACAGTTGCTAATTTATATGCAGGGAGGAGGGGGAGGCTCTGATGCGGTGACACCTGAGCAGAGGTTCTGCGGATGGTGAGGACAGGATACAAGTACAGGGAGCATCCTGGGCTGTCGTTCCAGCATTCTGGCCCTGACACCACGAAAACCTCGAAGTCTAATGAAATCCTCTCAGCATAATCCACTTATCAGCTGCCGGGTTCTTTCTCACGCCTGGCTTTGCACATGCTGTTCCTGCTCCCTGGAATGCCCTTCCCTGCCCCTCCCTGGGATTCTCTTCAGGACCGCCAGGACCCGGGCCTGGGTGGCAGTTGTGGTGAAGTCGTGGCAGTATGAGTAAATCTTTCCGTGTTTGCCCACGCAGCCGTGTGAGTCTTCATGAATCCTCAGCACTTGTTATGATGAAATCTGTGCTTTACACCTCTGAATCCTCCCTATACTGTGAACACTGGAGTGCTTGTCTTGTTTTTCTTTGTCTCATTCCAAGTCTCTGGTGCCTGATACATAACAGATATAGACAAAAGTTGAATGAATGAATGAGGCTGCCTGATAAAGCTAATGTGTATGTGATCATTTTTGCTCTCTTATGGCCTAAATCTCAAATCATGGTTCTCAGGATCCTCTGGTTGACTAATCAGTGGAGTACTGATAATGTCTCCCGTAAGAAATAATTGGTTGGTATTTTAATCATCTTGAACTGCCTTGAAATCCTTTGGCATTACCTTAGTACTTCATACGCTTTTAAAAATAGAGTCTTTATGAATGTTAAGTAGTTCTTGTTCCTCATGCCTAAAAATCTGAAATATTCAGGTTGTGAAATCTCTCAAGTCTTTTATAACTTTTTAATTTTATTTAGCTTTGGTATAATTGACCATTTCTTTATGCTTTGGAACAAAATTCTAGATGGACACTTGTTACAGGCTAGTCCTGATTTTGGAGAAAGGGACCAGGTTGTTCTCTGTAAAGACCTCTATGACCCAAGGACATTATTTGAAGGATAAAAATTCCAAGAAAAAAGCACTTGGCCCTTGACTCCTCAGCACACTTGCACACTTGCATGGCAGTGCTCAATCGGGTTTGGGCTTTCCTTTAAACATTATCGTGACTAAAGAGTTTGTGTGCATGTGATTCCAGAGGGATACTCATTACTTATAAAACCAGGAAAGCTGGAAAAGAAAAATATACATACAATACATAGAAAAACAAAAAAAAAGCCCATTTATCAATCAAAAACATGTCCTCGCTTTAAAGGATATTTTAGTAAGTTATTCCAGAGAAGGTGATTCCCAATCCATTAGAAAGTAACTAATGTTTCCAGGCCACTGGGGCCTTCTCTCTCCATGAACACGGTTGCAGTGCTCTAGAATTCACCTCACAGAGTAACTTTGTGGAGTAGCTTTGAAAATCTTGTGACCTATTTGGCATTTACCTCTAAGAAAAATCTTACCTAAGCCAGAGTTCCTGATTCCAGATGTTTTTTGAATGTGCAAATATGTAAAATGCTAGTAATTCAGGGACTCAGCATGTGACCAGGAGGATTGTGGGAAGGATGGTGGTGACTCAGCACTGCCCTCTTCTGCGTAGGTGATGCGTCCAAGGAAGACATCGATACTGCTATGAAGCTGGGCGCTGGGTACCCCATGGGCCCATTCGAGCTTCTCGATTATGTTGGGCTGGATACTACGAAGTTCATCATGGATGGTAAGAATTGGAATTCTCTGTTGTCTGTCTTTAATTGAGTTGAGGTAGTCTCTCTCAACTATGAATTAAAGTATAATGCCTATTTAAACAGATAGGGAGTCTTAGGAGACCTTCCAGAGTCCTGCCCCACCAGCTTAAAGATTAAAGTGAAATGGCAGGAGGAAAAATGTGATTGCCTCTTCTCATAAGGCAACTTTTTTTTTTAACTTTTCATTTTGAAATAATTATAGATTCACAAGAAGTCTCAAATACAGCACAGACAGGGCTTGTGTACCCCTTTGTATAGTTTCCCCCTGTGGTTCCATCTTATATCGTAACCACAGTACAGTATCAAAGCCAGGTACACAGTCATTCTATCACATATGCTGATATGTGTAACCACTGCATTCAAGATGCACAACCATTTAAAAAAGTGTATTCGTTTTACTGTAGTGGCTCTGAAGACAGGTTTAAAATAGTAAACAAAATTGAGCTACCAAAGTTGAATGTACCTCGTAATACCAAGTTGCACAAAGAATACTTGTGGGAGGAGCAGGGAGGGCTCTGGTTTAAGCATGAACTTTTGAATTTTATGAGGGTGCAAAATACCAGTGGCAGCAAATTCAGATTTGCTGAAAAGTCATTTCACTGTGTCACTGAGGGGTCCAGCCACCAGGTGCATGGGTTCTGTTTGTGACCCTGGACCTTTGGCATTAGCGATTCCCAGGAAGGGGTCGGATGAACAGGACGGCCATTGGTAGAGCTGGGCCTCGAGCGGCGCGGCCTGGTGGCCGCACACCCGCTTTAGGGCTCATGCTCAGCCTTCCTTCTGCCTCTGCCGTTTTGGCCCGAGTGACACCGGGCCCGTGGGGTTCTCCCACATCAGAGTAGGGACCCTTCTCCCCACGCTCTGCCTCCAGACTTGCCCTGGAACGCCGAGACTTAAACCCAGCACTTCATCCGAAGCTCTTTTCCCTTCTCTCAATAGGATGGCATGAAATGGATACAAAGAACCCCTTGTTTCAGTCCAGCCCATCCATGAATAAACTGGTAGCAGAGAATAAGCTTGGCAAGAAGACTGGAGAAGGATATTACAAATACAAGTGATGCGCAGCTTCTCTGGCTCTGGGAAGAAGCCCCGTAAGCACATACCAACAGCTCCCCAAGTGCCCAGGGGAATGCTCTTTGGTCAGACGTTCCCTCACACAGCACAGTCTGTTCGATGTGCATTTTGATTGTAATCCATCTGAACTAAAATTATTTACAGTAGTTACAGTAATAGCCGATTCCTCCATTGAGAACTAATTCCTTTTTTTAGTCTGTTTGTTCATTTCTGTGTATTTTCTAAAAAGCTTTACACCTTAGGTGCCTTGGAGTAAACATTTATTTCGAACCTTGTCGTTTTTGTAAAGAGTGTCCTGAACCTGAACTCATTCACTTGTAACGAGAGCACCCTGTGTCCGTCGTTGCCACACGGGAGAGCCGCGAGCCGTTGACTCATCGTGGTGTGTCTGTGGAGGGCTGCGTGAGCAGCACCTGCATCTCGCCTTTACCAGAACATTTGCTGCCTGCAGCCTCAAGCCTTACCCTACTTTGGCCATGACATCAGGTGTCATGCCTTGATTCAACACACCACCGAGATGATGCTTCTGGATTGGTGGGAATACCTCCATGTGTTTTGTTTTTGCAGGAAGAGGTTTCATTCACCTCTGAAATCTGAGTGATTATTGTTCTTTTTTTTCATGAGAAATAATTGCTGCAGATTGACTCTAATGAAATGCAGTCTTTTATTCTGTGAAAATTTGAATTGAAATAAACATGTAAAATTTAAAATCATAATATGCTTAAATGGTTATAAAAGTAAAGGTTGGTAATTTAGGCGGAAGCTGTGCCATCTTCTTTGGCCTGTAGTCACTTTTTTGAGTGGTAATGGAGGGAAAGGAGTGGCAGGAGAGGGTGTTCATGTACAACCTGCCTGCAGCTGTCACTCCAGATTTCTTACCTGCAGAGCAAGAATAAGGGCACAGAAAACACTTTTTAAGGAACATCTGTTTCTTCTTTGCCAACAAAAAGAAACAGTGTAACATAAGCTTCTTTTAATCATTGGCTTGAGAAAGTGTCTTCCAAGATAGAATTTTGAAGCTGGAAAGAAATCAGAAACCCTGAGGTCCAGTGGCCTCATTAACAGAGAGCTGAAGTGATGTGCCCAAGGTCACCAGAAATTTTGTGGCGGAGCCAGGATTAGAACTACGTTTCAATGATAAAAAAATATATATACAAAATAGCAAATTTGAAAATTTCAAACAGGACTGTCCCCAAAATGGGCATCCTTCTTTGGTATCCTGGGTCACAGTGCCAGTCAGTGGTTGAGAGATTTCCACCCCCCTCCATTTCATGGTGGATAAAGGAGAGCTTATTCATTTTTTTTACTTGAATCTAACTATAGCATAATGGAAAAATTAATATGTACTTACATTTCTACCACACATAGATTAGAACCTGGTTTAGGAAACTTGTAGGTTATTCTTATAAAACATTTCCTAACGATAAAAGGAAGCACCTGTGACACCATCACCATTTCCATTACTTAAGGTTACCCTGTGGTCAGACAGCCCCCTGCTTATTCTCAGGCTGGCTCCTGACCTTTGTTTGACAGGAGCCCCGGGCTTAGGAGGGGCCTTTCTTTCTTTCTATTTTCTGACTGGAGTGCCCGCAGGATGTGGGCCCTTGTCTTGGAAATGGCAGGGCTCTTTCTTGACCACTGAATTCCAGAAAAGAGAGAACTCAGTAGTGTGACTGTCAGCCTGCCGGGGTGAGGGTGGAGGTCACAGCCACCTTTCTCTGGCTGAGGGTTTTCAGCTCACTCAGGCTGCCAGACAGTCAGAACACCTGGCCTCTGAAGATTCCTTTATCATTTTCAAAAATCCTGTTCCACGTGCCATGTTTGAGTCCGGGAAGGAAATTTTGAACATCTTCTTACAGGAGCAGAGAGCGGCTTTCTCGGCCCCGTCTCTGCATTCTTGGGTGAGCCCAGCTGCTGCCTGCCGAGGGCTCCGTGGGGAGAAGGGTCTCCGTGGTCAGTCAGGTCCTCTGCTTTCAAATCAGGACGGCTGCTGCTGTTTGCCGCGGTATGTGTTGCAAACTGAGCCTCAGCAGGAACCGTAGGGGCTTGGGTTGGCCTCCACTGTGTTTGGCTGCACTTGTCCAGGAGGGAGGGCAAGTCCAGGCGGGGCTGTGGGCCTGGCTTCCCCGATGCTGTTCCTCCTCTCTTCCCTGAACTCTCCTCCAGTCAGCAACCCAGGGATGTTTGGTCACATCTTGAACGTAATTACTAGATTTTTAGATCAAGAGGATACTCTCCCCCCTTCTCTCCTGTGCTCCCTTCTTAGTGATATTTTTATTCCTATAATAGGAATGAAAATTTGAGATTAAAAAGAAAGCTGTACGATGGATGAAATAGCTTGTCAAAAAAGACTATGAGCCTCTGAGCATAGCCATCACCTGGACTTCAATTATGTTTAGCCAGATGGCGTTCTCTGAAGGATAGTTTTAGTGCTTCTGAAGATGTCTTTGTAAAGTAAAAATTGTGGCCCTTTAATGTCCATAAGCTTCACTGTTAGTAGTTTCTCAGGGGGCAATGGTTGGCTACTTCTCTTTTTTTAAAAAAAATTAATTTATGGCTGCGTTGGGTCTTCGTTGCTGCGTGCGGGCTTTCTCTAGTTGTGGCGAGCGGGGGCTACTCTTCGTTGCGGTGCGCGGGCTTCTTATTGTGGTGGCTTCTCGTTGCGGAGCATGGCCTCTAGGCACGCGGGCTTCAGTAGTTGTGGCTCACAGGCTTAGTTGCTCTGCAGCATGTGGGATCTAACTGGACCAGGGCTCGAACCCATGTCCTCTGCATTAGCAGGCGGATTCTTAACCACTGTGCCACCAGGGAAGTCCTGGCTAACTTCTCTTGGCGTCAGTTGTAAGGTCTGTTTCCAGTTTGGGGACTGTTAACTGATGCAGTATGGGGGTAAGGCAGGAACAGATCTTGAAACTACAGTATAAAATCTGGCGGTACAAAATGATTCCCCACTGGGTTCTGTTCTATGGTAAGTTTTCTGACTCTTTAACATGTCAGCTTTTAAAAGCTCATTTGAGACCCAGCCATTAATTGTTGGAGGAGGTAAAACTAATATGTTAGTCACCGCTTATACAACATGCACAAATTACACTTTCTCTCATAGTTTTCAAGTTATAGTTGTCACACATTTGAAACAAGCTTTTGTCTTGATTTTAATCCCTTTAACATTTCAACCTAAGTAACTAATTAAGTCTTAGCAGAAATACAAGGTGTGGCTGTAATTTTGTGGAACTAATTTTCCTGTAAACAGGCATTGATGGTACATAAATAGTAATCAAAAAATGCTTTGAACAATGGAAGCATTGCTGCGTTTTCAACCCAATTTGATTGTGTAAATTCTATTTTTAAGATCACTCGATTTCATAATCACAGTTTTTATTTCTATGACAGAACAAATTTTAACTCCTGAAAGACAGAAAAAACCCATCATTGATACTAATTCTATTCAGTGTTTTATTTAAAATGACCAAATGTAGTAGCTGTTCCAGAATTAATCGGTATAAGTGATTAATACCATGGGCTTTGGAATTAAACACACTTGGGTTCTAGTGCTCAGCTGCACTCTCTTTACCTATGTAGCCTAGCCTGGGCGGGGGGGGTGGGGGGAGGCGGCGGTGGTGGTGCGGGCAGTTACTTGTCTTCTGGAGAAATCTAGCAGAATGAGCACAGTGATGGGGCCTACCCCACAGAGTTTCTGAGAACCAAATGAGATGATGGACGTCCGGTGTTGAGCTCATTGCCTGGCTCAATAGGCTGATCGTGACTGCCTCCCTCCTCTGTGCCCCATTGGAAGGAAGCCACGGTTCCCCAGAACCTGCAGGCTTACAGAGCCTTTTACACTTGCGGGAGGGAGCTGAGTGAAAGGGAGTCTTAGAGGTGAAGCTGCGGGGACAACTGGGTGAAAAGATAAGTGCGGGCGTTCCATACTCCACCCCGCAGCTGCTCCAGAAGGGCCTCCCAAGCCTCGGGAGGGCCGCTGTCGGGGCTGATCCGGAGGGAGAAGCACGCAGGAACCAGCGAGCGGGCGAGGCAGCCATCACCCAGGTGAGTTCCGTTTTATGTGTGGGCAGTAGACTGTGGAAGATTCAGGACCCCAGAAGGAAAGCAAGTGCGTAGGAGAGAGGGACCCAAGACTCGCCGAACACATGCAGGAGTCAGGGAAGGGGGCAGCGTAGGAACAGAAGCAGTGGCGAAGTTCGGGCTCTCCTAGTGAGTTTGTCAAGGCAGAGCCAGGAGACAGGCCTTCAGGCGCAAGGGCTGCGGCCGCTGCCGGCCTGCAGGCCTCGAGTCCGCCAGAAACATGTAGCCTGTCCTCAGGCGGCCGAGCACATGTTATAAGGGAAAACTTAGACTAAGAACTCCCCGTAAACGGTCACTTTACCACGTTTGGAAATCCTGGGTTTAGAAAACAGGAAACTGAGAAACCACCCAAACAGGCCTGGGGAGGAAGGCGCGTTTCCGCAAAGTTTTCTGGTTGAAGCGTCGGAAGGACCGAACCCTGAAAGCCCTCGCTCTGGAGCCTCGTGGAGGTTTTGCCACCTACCCCTGGGGAGGGGGATTTCCAGAGCTCTAACACCTCAGTGTTACAGCTGCAGGGCAGTCCCCCGTCCCCCATGGATTCCTGGTGGGGCCAGGCGGGCAGAGTGGGAACGCCCTGGTGGGGCCCGGGCCGTGATCGGCCCTCTGAGTCCAGAGGAGAGGCTGTCCGCCCTGAGGCCCGCAGGTGATACCTGCTTAACTGGCATCAGATGAAGAGGTGTTGCGTGAGGGAGGGAAGCGGTACCGAGCTGCCTCCCCCCCCCAACCCCCGCCCCGCACGGCTGGCAGAGCTTAAGCGAAGGCACACACCTCCTTGGCTGGGAACCAGCCACGTGCGCGTGGGGATGTTTAGAGAGTCTGCTGCCCTTTCAGCACTGGGTTTCTTGGGGGATTCTGCCGGTAGCTGGCTCGATGCTCTTAGGTCACGAATGCTCAAGTCTTGATTTTCTCTGTTGTCCTCCCTTGCCAGTTAAGGCTCGCATGTGTTAGGGGCTGACTCGTGCTAGCGTCGTTTTGTTAAAGTCACTCTAGTCTGCAGTGCCAGGGGGTCTGGGGACAACACATCTCTGTCGCGCTTGCTGTTTGCAGTCCCCGCCCCATCCCTGTGCCTCACAGCCTCCTCGTGACTCTGTGCTCCAGGGCCTCTCATCACCACTTGAAACTCCCCATCCCTGCTGCTCCAGGGGAAAGGACTGGAGGGGAGAATAGACACAGTGCTCCTAACATTTCAGAATAAAAGTTGTGGTGGCCACAATATTGAGTGTTGCATTCAGGTTGAAAGCACATGAAAATGGGCCCGTTTTTTTTTTTTTCCTTTCTGTCAATTTTTTTTAAAGTATATTTGATTTAAGTGCTGTGGTAATTTCTGCTGTACAGCAAATTATTCAGTTATACATATTTATGCATTCCTTTTTCACATTCTTTTCCATGATGGTTTATCATAGGATATTAAATATAGTTCTCTGGGCTATACAGTAAGACCTTGTTGTTTATGCATTCGATATATAATAGCTCACATCTGCTAATCCCAACCTCCCACTCCATCCCTTCCCCAACCCCCTTCCCCTTGGCAACCACCAGTCTGTTCTCTATGTCCGTGATTCTGTTTCTGTTTCATAGGCAGGTTCATTTGTGTCATGTTTTAGATTTCATGTGTGATATCATATGGTATTTGTCTTTCTCTTTCTGACTTACTTAGTATGATAATCTCTAGGTCCATCCATGTTGCTGCGAATGGCATTATTTCATTCTTCTTTATGGCTGAGTAATATTCCATTGTATGTATGTACCACATCTTCTTTATCCATTCATCTGTTGATGGACATTTAGGTTGCTTCCATGTCTTGACTATTGTGAATAGTACAGCTATGAACATAGCGGGGGTGCGTATATCTTTTTGAATTATACTTTTGTCCAGATATATGCCCAGGAGTGGGATGGCTGGGTCATATGGTAGTTCTATTTTTAGGTTTTTTTTTTTTTTTTTTTTTTTTTTTTTTAGTTTTAGTCTTTTAAGGAACCTCCATACTGTTCTCCCTAGTGGCTGTACCAATTTACATTCCCACCAACAGTGGAGGAGGGTTCCCTTGTTTCTACACCCTCTCCAGCATTATTAGTTATCTATTTTATACACATCATTATATACATGTCAATCCCAATCTCCCAGTTCATCCCACCACCACCACCCACCCCTGCCGCTTTCCCCCCTTGGTGTCCATACGTTTGTTCTCTACATCTGTGTCTCTATTTCTGCCTTGCAAGCCGGTTCATCTGTACCATTTTTCTAGGTTCCACATATATGCATTGATATACGATGTTTGTTTTTCTCTTTCTGACTTACTTCACTCTGTATGACAGTCTCTGGGTCCATCCACATCTCTACAATGTTAGTTGTAGAGTTGGGTTTTTTTGTTTTTTGTTTTTTTGCAGTACGCGGGCCTCTCACTGTTGTGGCCTCTCCCGTTGCGGAGCACAGGCTCCGGATGCACAGGCTCAGCGGCCATGGGTCACGGGCCCAGCCGCTCCACGGCATGTGAGATCCTCCCGGACCGGGGCACGAACCCGCGTCCTCTGCACCGGCAGGCGGACTCTCAACCACTGCGCCACCAGGGAAGCCCCAGTTGTAGAGTTTTTGATATGACCATTCTGACTGGTGTGAGGTGATACCTCACTGTAGTTTTGATTTGCATTTCTCTAATAATTAGTGATGTTGAGCATCTTTTCATGTGCCTCTTGGCCATCTGTATGTCTTCTTTAGAGAAATGTCTATTTAGGTCTTCTGAAAATGGGCCAGTTGTTGTAAGGGGTGCCTGGATGGGTTGGAGTTCTGAGACCAGGCACTGAGGAAAGAAGAGTCCCAGCTAGTTGGATCCTAGGAATCGGAGCAGGCACAGCCTGTGCCAGATGCTGGCATGCGGGGAACAGATGAAGTGGTTCAGCAGGCACCCCTGGGCTTTTTAAGCCCCCAGCAAGCACTGCACAAGCCTTGCTTTGTACGCTGCATGGTGGCTAGAGCCGGGCATGGAGGGCGAGCTAGATTTTGAAACCGTGGGTTGCCTTTCTCCAGCTGAGCAACGTTGATAGGACCTGTAAGAACAACAGGCCAATTTGTGGGGCTCCGTTTTACTTTGGTTGTCTTGCACCTTCTTCCTGGTGGGAGAAAATATTACTACAGTGTGGAACATAATTTAGTGATTCTACTGAGTTCAAATTCTGAGACAATTAAGTTACGAACAGAGAAGAGAATGACTAATCTATTAATCTCACTGTGACTACAAAGGGAAACAACAGTTGTGTGATTAAGTCTGTTTGTAGGCAGTGTTCTCATTCCATCCGGCAAATAATACATTTTCGAACAATTTCTCCATGTATTTAATGGAGATCAAAATTTAACTGAGCCGGTAACATCTCAAGCTATTAGAGATGAGATAAAGAAAAATATTTAATAAACACATCAGTGTAAATGACCTGATACAATCCAGACTCTGCACCCTTAGTGTAACCATTTCCTTGCTCTTTGGTCCAAAACAGAGTGGTTAGGCCTGGTTACCAACTGCTTCCACGGGCAGAAGAAAATTGCTCATATGTTCTATGGCTCCAGGCATTACAAAAACAAAGTATTTTTTTACATTGGGGAAAAAAGAAACTGTTTAATAACAAATTCTAAAACAATTCAAAGGGAACTTAATTTGCTAGTTATTTTGTATGTATGGGGTGTCTCTCATTTTCCACTCGCTGTACGTTCGCGGAGGTCAGTGAGATCTTCAGCCCGCGACGGGGTGTGCGCAGAGGGATGAAGCGCACAGCTCCTGGCAGCGGGCGCAGCAGACACTGTCCGGCTCCACGCGACTCCAAACCTGGGCTTTCCCCGCCGTGTACCTCCTTCCATTATAAGCAACTGATTTTTAAAGTTTAAATTACTATTCAGGAAGAAGGATGCCTGTATATTGTAACAAATGCAGGTGGTGAACAAGCTTACAAACAGCAGAAACGTTTTCCTAGTGGACAGTTATTTCAGCAGAGCCCATGGGCAGGTGCTCACTCAGTAAATAGGTATTGAATGAGTGCATTGGCCAATTCTGTTTAACGCCGGTTTACTGGCCTGCAACATTGCCGACGGTAAACAACAAGAGCATTTTTCTTCAGCTAGGCAAGTTCTAATTTAGGTTGATTCATGCTAGTGACGTTTATTTTAACTGGCTGTCTTGGTATACCCGATATATTCTCCGATCTCCCTCAAAACCACTCCTAGCTGCAGAGTAAGACAATGTAGGTTTTCCGCATTAGAGAGCTGGAGAAGTTTTGGAAGTTTGCAGCTGCCAAAATGGTATCCACTAAGTAATAGCCAACAAAACCAATCATCTTTTTTTTCCCCATAATACATACATAGGCATTTAGAATCCCATTCTTCTATTAAGATGCTTCAGACTATTCAGTGTCTATTAAAAAGCGGTTCAGATTTTGTGCACGTATACATGTACGTATCCCTGGAGGTCAGGCTTCACAGGGCAGCTCTTAAAATTTCTGTGTATGAAAGATAACATCCTGTGGCAGATGTAGCAACCTGTACAAGTAGTACGTCGTGCGGAATTTAAGTTTCTCCTTTCTGTCGGGACCATGCGTCGCTCCCTCGTGACTTCTCCTGTAAAAGGAAAGCCACGCAGACATCTTGTTCTTGCTCGCGGGCCCCTGACCAGAAGTTTCCATATCGTTTCAACCTTCTAGAGGAAAAGACATAGTTTCCTAATGTATAGAGGAAAAAATTGTTGTATTTAGGACAGCCATAGTTGTGAAGGTGTTCCAAGGCTCCTTCCAGCCGAACAGGTAGTTGCCAGCAACCATACAAACTAAAGCCACAAGGAAAGCGCCCCTTGCTTGGTAAGGACCGGTGCGTCAGCTGTGACCTCCGAGAGAGGCTGGCCATCCTCTAGCAACAAGCTCCGGCCTCGAGCTCGCTGCGAGGAAGGAAGCTGAAGCCGAATCGCTGCAAGAGCAAACAGAAGCAGTGGCCGGAGGGGAGTCCCTCCACCCCGTCGCCCCAGGAGAGTGTGTCCCTTGGTCTGTGTGTGCCTCTCAGGGGACTCTTGGACTCTCCTTTCACCAAAACTGCTGCCTGCAGAAAGCAGGATTTGGGAAGAATGGGCCAGGAGTGAGCACCGTGCCACGACATCCAGGTTATCTAGGAAGAGTTATTCTGGAGGAAATATGAATAGAAAACTAGGAGGGACCAAGTTGTGGCCCGGAGGATTCAAACAACCCATTTCTTTCAATATTGTTTACCCATTTTTTTGCATCATAAAAACGTAGAGGAGGAGGAACCCAGGGAGAGGAGACTTGAGTAGGCTTTGGCTGAGGCTCAAGTCTCACAACTATCCTTGCTCTGTTCACTTGACAGACAGACTTTTATCACTAATCAGTTTCTTTCTAAGACTCAGAAGAACCAATGTGTTGCTATGACCTGTTTTTCCCCCCAAAAGTAACACCCTAGATTTTTCCTACACTTCCTCGGATCTTATAGTTAACTTCCGGAGAGAGCACGGTGGCAGCTTTAAACAGTTATAACTTCTTGGTTCATGTATGTTAAGAAAACAGAGTTTCAAATGAATATGAAACCTTTGACAAGTAGGTCCCCTGAACGTAATAGACATTTTCCCCTGCTTCAAGTTTAGGACTAAATGAAGAGGAATTGGAGAGGTTCCAGAGGATACTAATGAAAATGATTAAAGGACCAATGATGAAAGGTTCAAGGAATTGGGATTACTTAGCCTGGAGAAGAGAAATTTGAGGGGTGATTTAATGGCAGTCTTCAAGTACAGTATGTGGAGGGTTATTACAAGTATGGTAGCCAGCTGTTCTCCAGCTGTAGTGAAGGTTGAAAAAAGGAAACAGAACTAGAATTTCAGCAAGACATTGAAGTTAGATCAGTGGTGTCGGTGGTTTTCAGACTAGCTCAATGGACTGTGGAAGCTTTGTGGAAGGCCATGAAATGCTGATGTTTTAAACTTAAAATACGGAGGTTCTACTAAATCCGATACCAGCCTATATATAGTATAACAAATGCTTAAGGGAGAATTATGGAGTTCAAACTCAAAATTGGGAAAATGTTGACTTTGGGGAGATGAATGGGAGTTAAAGCACGGGGATACCTTGATTCGGGGAGCCCAGTTTTGAGAACCCATGGGCTCTGATCACGGGCTGCACCAGCACACCTGCAGTGGCGCCGGCTGGAGCCCGTGAGGATGTCTGGGTTCTCAGGAAGGGAGAGAATCATTCTCACCTGAATCCTGTTGCCCTGATTTCCACCTACCCGTGGGAGAGGAGGAGGTGGGGTTCCAGGCTGCAGGAGGACCCCTACGGACTGCATGGCCTGGAGATGGGGGGAGGGTGTGGGCCTGTCCCCGAGGCAGCCTCACGGGCAGCACCCCCATCATGCGGACACACCAGCTCTGGCCTGGCCTATGGATTTAGGTCACCATTACCAACTGCAGGTTATCAGGAACTTCACTCTTTAAAAAAAAAAAAAAAAAGACTTGTTTTTAAATGTTTTATTACAAAGCTTTTTTAAAAAAATGCTCAGCACGTTAACTCAAACTGGAATGACAAACGTTAGATGACAGTTTTGGGCAAAGGCTGTGCCTTGCTATTTAAAAAAAAAATGGGTACATCAATGCTCATTTTAACAACTGGCTTAAAATTCCACTAATTGGCTAATAAAAACAGATACAAATACAGAACAATTAAAGTAATAACAATTCAAGTGCTGGGCTTTTTACAACAAGGGGGTGAGAAGGAAAGAAATGAAAATTCACTGCAAACTGGTCTGCTGAAAGTAACTGTTAAGGTTTACCATTTAAAAAAAAGAGAAGAGATCATAAGAAAAATAAAATGAAAGAGGACTGCCAACTGCTACCCACAGAGTGGACTGGCTGTTACGTTTACTTAGCTCTATCGGACACCTTACAAAGACAGGCTACTATTATTACAGGTAATTCACCGAGAAGCCCCTTAGCGGACAAGATATCCCTCAAAAGAAGAAGGCTTCTTTTCATTTTTATTTCAAACTCTTCCAGATCTTTCAATTTTACTTAAAAAGCTCATCGCTAGCAAAATATACAAGAAGATTAAAACTAAAAAGTGTAAATTAAAAAAATTCAAGTTTAAAAAAAAAGAAGCAAACAAGATTGATCCTTTTGCACTGTTAAATAAAAGCTTGCGGAAAAGAGAAACAAACATGAAACCAGAAACAAAGAGGGAACTCTTCCACAAGTTCCCTCCGGGATGCTGACGGCTGTGCTTCGGCCGCTCCCAGGGCTCGGGGCAGGCAAAAGCAGCCAAGTTACTGTCCTTGCCAGGAGGTTACAGGTACGGAGGCGGGATGCTCTGGGAAGTGCACAGCGGAGATGGGGGAGGAAAGCTGCTCAGCTGACCCAGGGCCTGCTAGCATTCTCATGTGCTTTTTTTCTTTTGAAAAACCTTGTATGCTTTTTATTGTGGAACATGGCTCTCGCAGTAGATGAAAGGGGGTTTGGCAGTGATTGTCTTTATGGATCAGCGTCTCTAGCAGTGACCTCAGGGTGAAGTTGGTGTCATTTCTCCTTTGGGGTCGACTGGGCAAGCCGTGGAGACAGTCTGGGTGTTCAACAAGCTTCCATCTCCAGGAGAGGTCCCGGGGTCGCTGCCTTGGCTTTGCACGTTGGGAATGAGCTTCGTTTTCCACCTCAAGAAGGAACAAATAAAGTACTGTGAATGTGAATTTGCCACAGACCTTTACAGATTTTAACCTCTATTTCATACAGCACATGTCTTAAGATCTCTGCATTTAATTAATCCACGTTGTTGATCTGGTGATGGCTAAAAGAGGTTGCCCTATGGTAGCCCTAAATCCTCAGACTATGTTAGAGAATAAGTGTACTTTACTGAAATGTTTACCCTGGTTCCATGTATATGTACATAAATGTACAGGGTTACGATGTGAAATACACATAATACTTTAGATCATGGTTAAAAAAAAAAATCTGTTGGAAAAACATCAGGAGGGAACGGCCAAACATGAATCGTAATGGCAGGCAGTGGCCAGATCAGGGAAGACTTGTCATTCTAAAGTGTTTGTTTGGTCTTTTTAGTCCACTGTGGGGAGCCAGTGTAGGATTTTACATGACACTAAACCACACGCAAGTTAGTCAATGCCCCTCACACTCCTACAACAAGCCCCCCTTGTGACCGGGATGGTCTGTGTCCGCTCATATTCAGTCTTGAGGTGCATACGCTTCTCCAATCTTAGACTTTTCAATTCTCAAGAGTTTTTTCCTTCATAACAACCAGGATCTCTAACGTTAGCCTTGGAATGTACACTCAACAAGTATTTAAAGATATTGCTGTAAGAGCATTCAGAAAGCAGAATCCCTAAATCCCAAAAGCTTTAATAATCTGAGTTTTAAAAAGTGATTAAAAATAAAATATAACATTGTAACAAGATGAGACAAAGACAAAAGGAAAGTGAAAGCATCTCCAAGGTCAACTCCTCTCTGGAGAGCATCCGCCTCCCCTGCTTCTCCCCTGGGGAGACTGCTTCGTCCAGCTGCAGGGAAGCACCTACTCTACCTGGGTCTTTGGCACCTCAGACTCATCTCAACTCTTTGTGCTTGCAGTGTCCTTGTTATTAGCAGACATTTCCTTTAAAAAAAATTCTAAAAAGTGGAGTGCATTCCTTTATGCTTTTTATTTCAGTGGAAAGACATCTTAGAGGAGAAATAAAAGGAAGCTTTGAGATAGTTTAATAATGAAAACTCAACTCTGGGTAGCGAGTTACAGTCTACACCGCGCTGTTCAGAGAAGATGGATCTGTAGCCCGGGAGCCGTGAGGACGGGCTCTGCCAATGCCTCTAAGGGGCTCAGAGAGTGCGGGGCGCAGAGTGAGCCCTGCTATTAGGGCTCTTACCAGCCACATGTTAGCATCGTCAGAATCACGGCAACCACCACCGCTGCTGTCCCTCAAAATGACTTACCAGAGCTGAGAAGAAACTGTTTACCCGGGTGGCTAGTAAACAAACAAAACAAGCAAAAGCAAAATGGGAGGAAATCAGCCACAGAATGTTGCCTTCAACAGAATGAGGTCTTCAATGACGGTTTCAATTCCTATTCTGCAAAATTAACCTTCCTCCATTTAACAGGAAAACCACACTACAGCTTTGTGGTTTTTAAACTTGAAGCAGAGTAGAGATGCTTCACACAGGAGGATGGAAGAGCTGCGAAAGGCCCTGGCTTTTCAAGGAGGCAGGAGCAGAGCCCAGGCGGGGGTGAAGGCAGCGCCTGCAGACTCCTATTCACACCGTGCTTGGGCTCATGACTCTCAAAAGGCCCGGTCCCAGTTGCTTTTGCTGGTGGGGAATGGCGAGCAGCCCCGGGCCAGGAGCGCACAGCAGCTGGACACCAGTGCCGTGGTTCAGGACAGACTGGCCTCAGCCGCCAGGAGCGCCTGTCTGCTCACGGAGACAAACTGTCCCTCTGCTGGGACCCGTGCCCACCCCAGCCTCAGGCTGACTCCGAAGTCAGACGGTCAGCGGCCCGCGTGGCCCTGCGGCGGCCTCCACTCTCCTGCACTGACCACTCATCGAGTCGTCCTCTCTCCTCACGGCACCCAAAGTGCCGCCTCCTCCCCGCTTCTTGAGAGCATAACAACATAATTACTAACCCGATCCCGGCTGCCCAGAGCGGCCATCTTTCACAAGGATAATACGCGCTTCCCTGGGAAGAATTTCGACATCTAATAAAGCCAGTGCTTCCTACAGTCTCCCGTTTCCCCACTGTTGTTTCATTATCGTAGTGTCCTCTTAGAAATCCTCCTGAAAAGCTGCTTTCAGAGGTGCTCTGTACAACTGCCAACCAAAAAGCGACTCTTCCCCACCTGGGATGCTCTCCTTATAGTGTAGCTAGTATTTAAATAAGTGGGCAAGGAAACTGTCTATCAAGTAAGGCACCTTATTTGAACCTGGTTGCTCCTTTAAAATATAGGGTCACCAGGGCAGACCAGTCTTACCCCCAGATGGGAGAAATGGGGGTAAAAAGCCTTGCAGTGTTGCTTTACAGACATAAAACAGGTCAAATCAAGATTCTTTTCAAGAAACCACAGGCATGAGGCTCGGGAGACTGGAGACTTCCCACATCTAAGTCTTCACGGGGGGCTGCAGCTGAAGCTGGGCCGGCCAGGCGAGCCCCGCGCAGCCCAGCCCAGCGGTGGAGTCGGTGTAATCAAAGCCGCAATTACCGCGCCCGCTTCAAAGGGAGCTCGGAGGTCCGTCTTACACGTCAGGCTTGGGCTCCCTCCGCCGGCACTCACCACGTGGGCCATTTGCTGAGTGGGTGTGAAGGAAGCACAGGAAAACGCCCTCCCCCACCACCGTCCAGCTGAAACCCAGGAAGCTCCTCTCCTGGACCAGACTCCAATCTGGACAAAATATCCCACTAACCAAATGGAAGCAGGAACCCAAACAGGCGGAGTCGCTTATTTAGAGCCCAAGCGGTAAAGGGACATCTCAAGATTTCAAGAGGGACCTGCGTCTGGAAGACGACCAGCACTGACCGAGGCATTAGGGCCTTCTAGGCCTTGGCTCAAAAGATGTGAAGAGAGGGAGAGGGAAAATTCCTTCTTCTTACGTGCAAACGTAAGCCAAGCGCGGGGCCAGCCCATATCCTTGAGGTCCTACGGCCCAGCCCCCTTCCCAGGCTGTGCCCCCAGCAGGAGGGGCTGCGGAAACAAGCCCATTAGTGGCCGAGGTGGGGGTGGGAAGAGGGGCGACGCGTGACCAGGACCCACCGGCTCAGCTGGAGCCATGCCTGTAAGCTCACTTCCCCGTCCAGAAATGGTAACTCGAAAGGAAGGTGGTTGGAGTAAGAGCTCCTCCCTCCGCCTCCCCAATGTTACTAGCAAGGAGTGGGAAACTTTAAAGTGTTTTTAGTTATGATGTGAAATTTGAGGGAAGAGTATCAGAGATCAGCCTGGGAGAGACGAAGAGAGGCAGGGGCTTTGCAAAGATCGCCCTCCTCACAGCAGCACACACACCGCCTCACGCCTACTGCCCAAGTTCTCCTGCCCCACCTTGGGGCAAACGGACACAAGCCGCCATCTCAGGGCGTGAACTCCTGCGCCGCACAAAGCCGCCTGTGGATGGACGCAGAGAGCAGACTTCCAGAGCAGGACGCGAGCGCGACAGAGCTGGTCTGGCCCTGCTGTCCTAGAGGGAACTGAGGCATCTGGTTGTTAGCGGCTGGTGGGAGGGGCCCCTAGAGACTCCCCAGGCCTCCTGGCTCCCCACGGGTCACAGGAGCTGGTAAGGAGGAAGGAAGAAGAACGACGTGCGCTGAGCGCTGCTGTGCCAGGCGCTGGGACACGACGTCATGCGATCACGACAGCTCCGCTGACTGCAGCGCGTTTACACAGAAGGATCCCGCTGCGGGAGGGGCGAAAGGCCTTGCCTAAGGTCACCCAACCTACAGGTGGCAGGATTAGCTTCTGAGCCCTAAATCCAAGTTCTCTCCAGCACACCTCGGGCCTAAATTATCACTCATTTGCTTCTCCTTGCCTGCCTGCCTGCCGTGCCCGTCACTAGTCAGCAGCACTGCGGAGGTGGAGGTGGTCTCCACCTGGACCACTGCCCACCCCAAGAGGCTATGCTCTGTTTGAAAGCAGGGTGAGAGAACAAAGGGCCTAAGAAAGTAACTTTGAAACTTAAATCTCTAAGATCGAAAGTATAACCTACAAAGGCCACCTTCAGGTCTTTGAAAGTAAGTACTACCCAGTCTTTGAGAAAAAGAAGAGATGGTAACGCGTGGTTAGGAAGGTTAGCGCTGACTCTCCTTTCTACAGCTGAGCTAGTCCTGAAGTCCCAGCATCAAGCTAGTCAGTCCCCCAGTCGCCAGTCACAGCTCTGACACCAGATGATCCCCAGAACGTGGAGGAGGGAGGGAGGGAGGGGTCAGTGAGACAAGGGGTCACTGGCCCCGGGCTTGGATCCAGGTTATACAGACCGAGGCAGGGTCACTGAATCTGTGCGGTTCCTTCCCGTGCGGTTATGCAAAGCGTAACTGTGACCAGTGAAAGCAGACTTCTTCGGCAATGCCGAGATGATGCTGAGGCAGGCCTGGAACTATTGATAAATTGCTCGAGGGGGAAATTCTGGTTTCCATCTGCAGCTGATGGTTCCTCTTCCTGATCAGCCCTTTGTGTCTCCCTGTGAGGACGTACACCACCATCGGTTGGCTGGGCCTCCCAGTGTAGGTCTCACCCACTAGACCTTCACCTCTGCTGGGAACACTACCGAAACATTCTCGCGGAAAGTTTTGAATCAGAGACCCTCAAAACCCATTTTAATTCTGTATATTAAAGTGCTTCAGGAGGACAGTAACTATGGAGACGCATCTACCCACCTCCAAATTTTTATCCAGTTCACCTTTCTCTCTACAAGTTCTCCTGCACTAAAAATGCTAACTTCACCTTCTAAAAATGAGGCAACAGAATGAGCACACACTTCTGTGTGTTTTTCCTTTTTACCGTCATGTAGTACGAGTCTAGGGAGGTGACAATGCATTGTGGGTGCTGAGCATGAGCTCTGAAGACAGAGTTGTCCTGAGCAAGTTACCTGAACACGCCACACCCGTTTCCTCACCTGTGAAATGGAAATAGTTAAGTTGCTGTACCTCATCACGTGTGTTGAGGGGATGAAAGGAGATAAAACACGTGACAGGCTTGGTAAGTACCTGGCATCTGAAAGGGCGCAATGAATGCTGGTTACTGCAGTGGGTGGAGACTTGAGTTACAGAGAGACAGAGCCAGGTGTGGACCTGTCCCTGCTGCACACCAGCCACGTACGTGGCCCTGGACAAGTTACTGACGTTTTCTCATCCCTCAAACAGGGCAGAGATCCCTCCCCATACAGGGCTGCCTCAAGGACGGGATGGAGAGGCTTCTATTAGAGCACCCAGGACAGGATACGTGGTCCAGAAATGTTAGTTCCATTTCTGTTGTTCCAATCTCACACAGCATGTTCAGGGAGTAAAAGCAAGATTTATACTATTTACAGAACTTCTGGTGGAAAATTACGACCAATAGAGAATTCTGGAAAAATCTCTCATGAAATATCACAAAATATCCTATAAAATAGAATGTCTGCAGAAACACACTGATAGCTGGGAAAAGTAATCCCAAGAGGGCAGCAAAAAATGTGTCATTATATTTACGGAGACTGTACCTAAAAATTTAGAAAACTTCAGGTTAGATTTGACTTAGGACTTAAGCAAAAAAGCGGGCACTACTGTTTGACTGAGGGGCTTTCGTTTTTTTTCTCCTCATTCTGTCAAAAAGAATAGAATGACTTTGCTAAGGTTCCCAGATAGTTCTAGGCAGGATCACCCTGCTCCTCTGGGTCTGTTGACTGGCAGCTTCAGGCCCAAAGGACACAGCTGAGGAAAAGGAAGTGAGAAGGCCTCAAGGTCTCACTGTAGTTATCAAGAAATTCAAGCAAAAAAAAAAAAAAAGAAAAGCATATTTACCCTTCCTAATAAGAGCACCCTCCATGCGCCAACTCAGGCCTCGTTTACTTTTAATGTATATATTATTCAAATAAGCTTTGTTTTCTGGTTCCCAAATCTACAAAATGGATCAGAAGGAAAACTACTTTAGGGGAGGGGTACACAGTCCTAGACAGAACAAGAAGACACAATAAATAAAAAAGAGCAGATTTTAAAAAAAACCCATTATTTGGGGTCATCTAGAAGGGTCAAATAGCATCAATTCCTTGTTACCATTTACCATATGGTACATTACACTGTAGAATAATGGCATGAGGCATTAAGTAATATTTAATTTTCATGTACTCTGGTGAAGAAAGAGGTGCACTCACAAGAGTGAAAATTAAAAATTACACGTTTTGATACTTAAAGAGGTAAACCTGGAGTTCTCTGGGAAACTCCGTTATCCAGGATGATTTCCCTCAAGTTCTGGATGGTTCAGTGAGAAAACATTCTGTCAAACTAAATTTGTCCAAAATAATTTGTTATTCTCTGAAGTATTAGAATAATAGCATGGATCTTAATGTCATAGGGCTTTCATGAACAATACTAAATATTCCGTATCTCAAGAGGGTTGTAATGATGAGCCTCATTCTTCTCTCCGTCTACTATTATCTTTTAATGGCACGTGATCACTCTTGCTAGCCAAGGGTCCAGTTCCCTGTTTGTTTCCCAAGGCAACTGAAACACAATTGTAGCTCTTCTGACCATTAAAGAAAGAGGGGAAAAGAACTGATGGGAAGGACACTGCAGCAAAACAGAGATCTTAAAAGCTTTCACCGTATGTACGATCCTCTCCCAGTTCCTTCACGAACGCACAGTTGCCTAGAGAAAATCACCCTGTCTGCTGATCTAACAGGCCCAGCCACCAGTTTATTAGTGAGCTGTGGTGGACGTCTGCTGGGTTGCAGCCTGCCTCCCTCTTCATTATCCCAATGCCAACACAGCCCCAGTGGGAGCGGTGAGCCCCCGACAGCTGTCTTGTACTGTGTGACCATCTGCTGTGGCCACAGTTGATTGCAGATGGGGGTAGAAGTTTGACCCAAGCTGGGCTAGCCGGAGTCCCTTCTCTGGAATTTGACTTTGTATTGGTTTATGTTTTGGCCACGCGGCATGTGGGATCTTAGTTCCCCGACCAGGGATCAAAAGCCTGTGTCCCCTGCAGTGGAAGCGCAGAGTCCTAACCACTGGACTGCTAGGGAAGTCCCCCTTCTCTGGAATTTGAAAGAGTTTTCTCTTTTGGAGACTGGTACTGTAAGAACATGTGAGCTTGCGGGGTTCTGGACACATGGATCAAAGAACTGAGGAGGCCAATCTGCAGAAGGAGAGGATGTGATTTGGGGGAGGGGCAGATATAAGAGACAGCAGAAGCGTCTGGACAGTTTTCCAAGCCCACCTTCTAGTGCTCTCTTCGGCCTCCGCACGGTGCTCCTGCCCCTTTAAATAGAGGCCCTCAGCCTCGAGGGGGCTGTTTCTGCTCTTTGTGATGAAAAGGCTCGCATCGCGTGAGCACGCGTAAGGCATTCTGGAGAATGGTTAGAACCTGAAAACCTGCGGTCCACGCACAGCTTGGTCTAGCCACACGGTGCCGTGAGGCAGCCATCTCCGTTTCGGACAGCGTGCCCAAGGCTGCCCTTGCTATCAGTGTCTGAATTTTCCTGCTGAACGGTCTTACTAGGGAGTCCCTAGGAAGAACACTGCAGTCAAGTGTCACTGCCGTGTGAATTCTCTACAACTTTTCCACTAACTCACGACACGTTTTGCAGGGGTTTGCAGCCAGACGTAAGAGGAGGGGAACACGGGTAGGCTACCCCAGCCAGGCAGGGACAGACCTCCGTGTCCTAGGCACAGCACACCTGCGATCCTGACAAGACAAATGACACGCCTGCGGTCGTTTCCATCAGGATCCAGACGCTTGGCCAACGGGTAGGCAAGGTCCTGCACTGGCTGGGCCACCACTCAGAGGATGCTCAGGAGGAGCTTGGGGACAGCACTGAGCAGGGTGCAGGCGGCCGTGCTGGTCTCCCGCCTCCAAATGTGAGGCTCCCTTCCCAAGAGCTCCTAACTCTGCCGTCTCCTGTGTGGCCAGTGGCAATTCTAGGCTAAGAGCCTGACACACTTAATGCCTCATCGTGTGACAAAAAGATGAAGGATGGAAAACAGGGCGTAGTTTTTTCACTTGCTCATTATCGAAGCCTTAATTTTTACTCTGAGACTTTGGACAAGCCTTACCATTTCTCTAGCTGCTTCCAACTTTACTACTTTGTAAGCACTTGGCTTTGCTTTCTAACTAGACATGCCAACCTAGGAACAAATACCCAGAGGCTCACTGACTTACTTAATGGGGGTGACTACATATTTACTTAGGGAACAGAGTTCAGAGCAAAGATTAGGCAAAAGCATCAAGCTCCCCAGGGTGAGCTTCAAAAACTATACGAAATAAATGTTTTTCTCAAGGAGACCGCTGAAAATATTTAGACCTCTCCGTGACTCTTAAGAGGACAGGGCTCAGTCCCGAGCTTCAGACAACGCTCCTGGAAGACCTTCAGGGTCACAGTCCTCTCGCTAGTCCCGCACATGACTCCAGTCTATAATGGAAAGCTAGAGACAATTTTTTTTAAAGATGTAAATCCAAGCACTGCACAATTAACTATTGCATTCTATACTGTACTAGAAATTACTTCTCCCACACACCTCTTTGTGCCAGGGAAATAAAGGCGAATTTTTTTTGTTTTGTTTTGTTGCGGTATGCGGGCCTCTCACTGTTGTGGCCTCTCCCGCTGCGGAGCACAGGCTCCGGACGCGCAGGCTCAGCGGCCATGGCTCATGGGCCCAGCCGCTCCGCGGCACGTGGGATCTTCCCGGACCGGGGCACGAACCCGTGTCCCCTGCATCGGCAGGCGGACTCTCAACCACTGCACCACCAGGGAAGCCCAAGGCGAATGTTTTTATTTAGTAAAAAATATATACTAATTTCTCAGTTCAGCAAGTGTACAAGCTGAAGATTATGCCAAGGCTAAAATCATAGTGTACAGAATAAGTATGTCTGTGAGTGCCTATATGTATCTCTGGGTGCATTTAACCAGAGATTTTTTGCTTTTTAAAAAAAGATAGCTTGTTTCTACTTTTAAACTAGACCTTTGACGTTATATAATCAAATGAAATACACTGAAATATCATAAGAATATCTTTTCAATCTATATAACTTTAAGATAGTGGACTTTTTATGTTTTGCTGAAGTAAATATTAGTAAACCAACCTGTAAAGTTAAGTTTTTAAGTTAGTAAACTCAGAATGGTAATTCTCTCCAGCTTTTCAAAAATTCGAATTCTCTGCTTCTTTAATTCTTTATGAGTCTTGATTAAGTCAGGAAGAAAGGGAAGTTCAGTATTTGATGATAATCTCTGACTTCTGACAAACTCTTGACGTTACATATTCCAAATGAAACTGCACCAAAATACTGGAAACTCAAAGAAAGCAACTCGATCATTGTTGTATCAAACTCAAGAATTCCCCCATGACTGGACACGCAAGTGTTACCTACTGCAGGAGGCCTTCCTTGATCTCGCTCTGATTTCCGTTATCTTTGTTTTTACACACTGCACTGTATGCACTTCCTTGGTAGCATAAAACATGTTATTTTATAATTATCCATTTGTACGTCTGCATCTGCTTAAACTGGGAGCGCCTCTGGTAACGGACAGGGTCCGTTTAGCAAGTAACCCCACTGCCTAAAGCAGTTCTTGACTTGCAGGAGTAGGCCTCACTGGATGTTGGCAGAATGAATAAACAAACAATTGGCACTTTATGATATAGGCCTTCACAGGAGAACGTGTGTAAGTCTCACTGCCTGAGGCCCTGGGCTCCCAGCTCCCACAAGTGGCAAGTTAGTTAAAAAAGCTAAGGATGAATCTGGATTTCTTGAATGATCCCACAGCTTGGGGATCACCTCCAACTTGGAGGAATGTCTTTTAAGCATCCTGTTTCCAATAATCCTAAAGTCTGCTGCAAGGCGTTGAGATTGGGTTAATGCTAATTTCTTTGTTTCAACTTGATTTCACCAGAGTGAATATTCTTATAGAATACACAAAAGTAGAAACTCACAGGGAGATGGGGACACAGCTGGGTATATGAAGCAACTACAATGGCATTTCCCACCATTGGGAAATGAGAAAGTATTAAGTGAAACTCATGTCTTTCAAGGAACAGAAACAAGTTTTCAGAGGGCTTTTTTGTTCACAGAGGAGTCTTCTCCTGATGGGTGGGGTCTTTTCCTTATAGTCCACTGTCCCACTCTAGTTCAGAGTAATGAGAGTTCCCTAGCATTTGAGCTACATCATGGGTTGTCTAAGCTCAGTGATCTAATAGGAATTTCCTTTAAGGGCAGCAGGATAATGTTAAGTTTCGCTGTGCAGAAAGGACCCTCTCAAAAATCTCTTCACGTTGGAGTCAACAGCATCCTCCCCGTCTGGGCACTGCGCTCTGTTAGCTTTACCTTCCTGCAGGGAGGGCCGTGACTTCAGAACTTCCCTTCAGAACTGAAAGCAAGTCCTGTGAGCTTTCACAGATACTATGTGCAGGATCAAGTCTCATCAAACATTTCACCTGTCTTCGGCTTTTTTATAAGGTGGAGCCAGCACTAGCGGAACTGAAGTCTGGCAAACAAGGAGCCACATGATGGCATCAGTGGAGAAGCAAAGCCCCAAACTAGAGGCAGTGCTTCTGGGCACTCATCCTGTGGAGGGGGAGGGTAGGCAGGAAGTGATCTATACAGGAATTGAAGGGCAAGCACATCGTGGGCAAGTCATTTTCAAGATCATACAGGTGCCTTATAGTTATACAGAGCCACTCAGACCTAGAATGAGGACGACAAATTAGTAAACAAAAAAGAGACCCGAGTCCCTTTACCAACGCTGGGAGGCAGTGCAGCCCGCAGAAGCACAAAGCAGACCAGGACGTTGGGACCTGATGCGGCGGGGAGCATAGAGGCCAGCAAAGCGCCCCTCTCACTTGTGCGGAGGAACCAGTCTCCGGCTTACACCTACTGCCCCAGGCCATACAGCACAGGGAGGGCTAATGTGAGAGCCCGTGTGGCCTCACTCCTAGTCTAGTCTAAGCTCTTTCTACAACAGGGTGCTCTGTTGGCCTGGTCTTTCATTTAGAACAATACACACAATACCCTCCAGGGAAGACAACTGGTTACTACTGAGTGTCACCTCCTCAGAAGGGCCTTTCATGATCTTCAAGCCAAAGCCGACCCTCAAGTCACTCCCTGTTTTATTTTTAGTATAGCACTTACACTTTCCTGTTTGTTTTAAATCAACTGCTCTCCCCGAATGTAAGCAGTACAGAGCGGGGACCTTCTGAGCCTTGTTCGATACTGTATTTCCAGGTATTATGGAGCCAACTGGCATTTATAAAGTGCTCGATAAATGCGGAATAACGACTAAACAAGTCAACTACTGCACAGATAGAAGTTTCTGAATTCCTAAAACAAAGAAAGGGATGGGGAAACAGTAGGGATAGTTATCATTCCTAATTTGCGGAAATCTTTATGAATGCAAATCTGACCTTCTCTCTGCTTAGTAATTCTTATCAGATGACTGCCAGTGCCGCTCTCTACAACAGGATAGTGGGGAGGACAGAACTTCAAAGGCTGCATGACCGATCCCGCAACGAGAGGGGAAAAGAACGCTGGAGACTCTGATTAAGTGCAGCCCAGCCGACGGGAGCCTCACTGGTCCCTGGTGAAAATTTTTTTCTTGGGGGGAGGGGGGGAGACTTTGCTGTGTTTTTCTGGGGCAGGGCAGAGGGGACACACCTTGACCTTTAGAAAAACAAGTAAGTGACAAGAAAACACCATGATCACTGTAACATTATTTTAAAAAGAGATATTTGGGATACATTCTAGGACAAAAATGCACTCAGCCTAATCGTCTAATCTAAAATACTATATAATGTTAATCATTAAGGATACAAAACCAAATATCAAAGTATGAAGCAGAGAAATACATCTTTGCATGATTTTTAATAGAAATAGCATTAAAGATTTTGGTGCCAACAGAGGACCGGGTAAAATCAGCGAAGGTTGGTCCTTCGCACGGTACGCTTGTAAGGGTTTTCTGTCTCGAGGCAGAGCATAAAAAGGGCTGCTGTCCATACCTAAGTGTTTAGTCATTAAAAGGACAATATTCTTCTAAAAAAACGCAAAGAAGAAGTACAAGAGTATGTGCTTGCTACTAAAATTACTTCTAAACTATGATGCCATGAGCACCTGGGGGCAGAGCCTGTGCTCCTATAACCAAGCTGGGGGGCCAGCTCAGAAGAGGTCCTCAATTAATAGCCATTAAGTTGAATTAAATATGAACATCATCTGTGATATTATTTTTGTGATACCTTGTTTGGTCACCTGTATGAAGGGCTGATCTTCTTTTTAGCTGGAGAAAAGCCTACCACTCAGCGCTAGTTTAGAAGACTTTTGATATCATAAAACAACAATGATGACATTTTGAAGAACCTGGGGAACGTGAATAAAGATGAGGAAAGTTTCACAGAGGAAAAGGCAGCTGCATTAGGTCTTTGGGGTGGCGTCTAGGGAGGGAGGGAGGCCACATACGATAAACAAAGAACCCTAGCGGGTGGCGGTTACTGTTCCCATTTTACAGTGGAGGAAAATGAAGATTAAAAAGCTCAAGCAGGTTGCCGGGGCAAACAGCTGATGTAAAATTCATATCTATTTGGTACCAAAAATCTCTGCAGATTCCCCTGGGAAAGTCCGCTGAAATCTGAGCACCAAAATTAAGTTCTGAAAGATTAAGCGGTCATCTGGTTCTAGTCAAGAATGAAGTGACCCGCAGGCTAATGCTCTTCTCCTAAGAAACACCACCCTCAGGCAGAGGAAACGGGCTTTCCAAGCACAGGGACAGCACGTGCAGCAGCCTCCATCTGTCTCAGGGACGGCAAATAATTTTGTTTGGACTGAACCCAAGACGCATGGTTGGAGGTGAGGCGGGTCAGAGAGTGGAGCCCCCAGGACAGGGTAAACGCAGATCCACACTGACATGGTCTGCACCGCATCCCTCAGACAGTGGGAAGCACTGACCATTTTTAAGTCGGGAAGTGACACAATCCGTTTGTGTTTCAGCAGATCCCTCTGGGAGCAACACAGAGGATGAACTGGCAGAAAGGAAGTCTGGAAGCAGGAAAATTATCCAAAGGCTTATTACAATAATCCAGATGGAAAGTCTGAGCACCTGATCTGGGGCTATGAAACTGCTGAGTGTGAGAGGAGAGACTCGAGACAGACCCAAAAGATAGAGCTGACGACGGGACTGGGATGTGGGTTCCTAGAGAGAACAGAATCAAAGGGAGCGCCTCTGAGAAGAACTGTCACAGTGTAGACACACTGTGAATTCAAAGCCTAGCAAAGACTGAGGCAATTTACAAAGCCAGGTTCCCACCAGGGATGGTGGTCAAAAATCAAATAACTACAATAAAAAGAAATGAAATAAACATCACCTATAAAGATGAGAGTGAGATCTAGCAATGGTTACCAATAAAGAACTTGATAGAATACAGTTAATAAGTCCCCACGCCACATTTTTAAATAACAGAAAAAACGAAGCATCCCTCTCTTTCTCACTAGAAATAAATATATTACTTTTAAGCCTCTATAGATCATCTCAACTGAGAAAAGGTCTCTGTACCACAAAATCTTCCAGGTCCTGGGCCAGCCTGAGCTCCTCTAATGCAGCCCTGGGTTTGCAGAGTAAGATGGCATTTTGCCGGTTTTTGTTACTTGTTTGTTTCTGAAGCAGGCAGATTTGCCACTGGTCAGTAAGGAATGGCTGACAAGAGTTAGGGGAAAGGGAATGGAAAAAAATTAAAGGGGCAAAAAGGGGAAGAAGAGAAGAGAGAGACACATACTATATTGCAAATCCACAGCCGGTATAAAAACCATCAGATGTTTTAAAGCACTAATTTGACTTTGGTGGCCTTTCCTCTTTAAAGGAGCAATGCTGAATGGCATCAGTATGAGCAAGAAGATTCACAAGCAAGTGCCTCTGTTTATAACTAATGTCAGCAGTAGGACCAGAGAGTGGTTCTTACCATGTTTCAGATGTAGGCAGCTGTCATTCTTGGACCTGTACCTGCAGAAAATTGTGTCTTTAACAAATTTTTATTGAAGAAGTTTTTGTACATTCCAAATACGTAGTAGCTACAATATAATGTGGACCTGTTTGCTTTATTTTTTATGGTTCTTATACCAGCCAGTTTTATTTGTGCAGTACAAGTAGAGGCCTTATCTTTTATGAAAGAAAAGGGGAAATAAACTGGACCTCACCGATTGATGCCTTGAATTAATGTACACGAAAGATAAACCCTATCATCATGTTTTATATTTTTAAATAACCCCAAACCATAGAAAAGATTCTCAAGGGGATATAAGGTAGCATATCAGAGAGTCATCATAAAAAAACTGTATTGTAAGGAGTTTTGCAAATAGAAGAACAGAAGTGTTAAAAGAGAACACAGACAACAAAAGCAAAAACAAAACCTTAAAAACAACCACAGTTAACAACCAGGAATCCAGGTAACAGGGTTTGCAAGAGCTTTTTAGGTGTACCTTCACATAGTCACATTTAAAAGAAAGGTCTTTCAAACATTTTTAAAGAATCTCAGGAAGAAAAGCAGAGTTCAAGAATCATATGTTATAGCTGAAGAATAAAGCAGCGTGTAGAAAGATGCAGACTACTTTAAAAGGTGCTTGTCAGAAGCATGAGAATTGGCTGGAAAGTCACATGGTGCCTACCTGATGTAGATTCCTGTAGTTTCTCTCTCTTCCTCTTCTTTTTCTTACCCTGGAAGAAGACAGGCACATGTTCATGTTATAGACTGTACTGTGAACACATGGATGAACGTGGTACAAAACGACCAGCAGGCGGTCAATCAAGAGATCAAGATGCCTCATTATCTCTCTCTCTTTACCATCTGTACCTAGAAACCGGGCAAGAGAAAGAAATTCCTATCTGTGACCTGTCTCTATAGCTTCGCATTTAATGTCATCAGTACTGTACTGAGATTGGCAGTGGCCATACACACACACACACACACACACACACACACACAAGATGATGATGTCCTAGGGCTGTGGCCACAGACCCCTCCCCCCACCGCCCACCTTCAAGGAAAGCCCGCTTAATAAGGAGGCCCTCCTTTTACTGCTAACCACCATGCTTAGGACCCACTTCTGGTAGTGCTGATGATAAATCTTCCTTACTGTGAATTCCACCATCTAATTAAAAATCCACCATGTTAACTGAGGCCCCTCAGCTCCCATGGCACAGACAAGACATAACTGAAGACAGTAGTAAAAGGGTAAGATAGAACCTGAGAAAACTTAGAAGGTGATTTTAAAGACTTATTTATGGCAGTTAAGGACCCTGCTTCCTAAAACAAACACAATAACGTGAATATGCTTGCAATTTAAAATACGTTTCAAAATCATCTTAATCACAAATTTATAATTTTAGGTCCCTTTGATAGTAGTTTAATTTTCTATTTTTCTTCATAATTACTTTCCCCTCAAAAAATAATTGTAATAGGGCATAGACACAGTAATATTTGATTTATAGGAATAGTAAATGACCAACCTGGATTAGGATGGTCTTTTCAAATAAGTGTCATAGGACACATATCACATCCATTATCTCTATCTTATGTCTGCTGTAATAATCACATTCACAAAAAATAAAACATAAGATTATATTGAGTATATTGTGTGGATATATAAAAGTATCTATTTTGATGCACCTCAAGATAGTTTTTCTTCATGTCACATGACCCGACCACTGAGGTTTATATCTTTGGAAAGTTGACTGAAACTATCCTCACAAACATTAAGGCAAACAACAGATATTAGTGGCCTGGGGAAATGGCATATCAAAAATACTGGAGTCTTCTTTCAGAAGATTAAGGTGCTCCAGGAGGAGGAGAGTGGACGAAGGAAGAGCATGCTTCTCAGGGGCATCTGCTATCTCCCTTTCAAATACAACGACTGTGGTTTCCAGAAGGTGCAATAAGGTTGTTTCCTGTGTCTGGAGCCTTCTTCCTCACCTTCTCCTAGCTCCCATTTGCCCTTTAACACTCACCTCAGGTGTCATCTTGTCCAGGACCCTTCTCTCCCCACCCCCTCCACCCCACGCCCCCTGCCATCAGCCCCAGGCAGAGCTCACCACCATAACGTAACTCTGCACAGGTGTCATGATGGGCTGTGGCCCTGGACCCCTCAGCCACATGGCTATGGGCTCACATGAGCACTGCCCGGGTCTCAGCACATCTCTGCCACCCAGCACATGCCCAGCACGTGCCTAGAACATGCAACCATGCCCTGACATGTCGGACTGATGTTGCTTTGTGAAATATCTGTACTATATTCTAGGTATACATCAGTGCTTCAAGAGAACTTACATTTATGATAGACAAAAGGACCTAAGGAGTTTGGATGTATTCATGTCAGCTTAACACAAAAACAAAATTCATGTATAGTAAACACATATAAAATTTTCATTAAAATCATATATAGTACTTGGGTTTTAAGCACTACATTTAAAAGCTCTAATATAAATAATACACCTCAGAAAATATGATTATGTGCACTGGTTTATGAAAACCAGTTATAAAAAATGAAAGTTATAAAAACAAATTGAAGTTATAAAATCTACGATGCCATAGAATAGGACAACTTGATATTAAATCATTGAGATATATATTTAATATGATTGCAGTGAGCATTAGGATAGCATTCTGACAATGAAATGCTAAGATATACGGCATGCATCTTATTTAGACTGTATTCCTGTACTCTTATTTTAAGAATACTGTAATATCTTAAGCTAAAGTGATACCACTTGACTGACTTCTGTTTGCCTTAGTAATTAATAGGCTTATTTTGATTGTTATAAAGATTTTAAGTAACAAAGCTGGGCTTCCCCTTCATTCAAAGAGATCCTAAAATCAAGTTACACAAGCAATTTCCTTTAAAAATTGCACAGAGGAAAATCTTTAAAGGTAAATTCACATAACACTGGTTTTCTTTAAAACTACTCTCTTCCCGTCTCTCCACATAGAGAAAAGGGGAGAGAGCAAGAGGGAGAGAACATGTGTTTCTTTTATCTCTTTTTAAAAGTGGAAACTCACTCCTTAAGGATCAGAAATAGAAACTTCACTCAAAGACATGATATCATTCATATATGTGGAATCTAAAATATAACACACATAAATTAGGAGGTTGGGATTAACAATATACACACTACTATATATAAAATAGATAAGCAACAAGGACCTACTGTATAGCACAAGGAACTCTACTCATTACTGTGCAATAACCTATATGGGAAAAGAATCTGAATAGATTTATGTATATGTATAAGTGAATCACTTTGCTGTACAACTGAAACTAACACAACATTGTAAATCAAGTATACTCCAATATAAAACAAAAATAAATAAATAAATAAAAGAAGGATGAGTTTGGAAAAAAATAAAAGACAACATGAACATATATCTATGAAATGGAAACAGACTCCCAGATATAGACAACAGACTTTTGGTTGCCAAGGGGGAGGGGGCAATGGGGAAGGGATGGACTGGGAATTTGGGATGAGCAGATACAAACTATTATATATAGGATGGATAAACAACAAGGTCCTACTGTATAGCACAGGGAAATATATTCAGTATCCTGTGATAAACCGTAATGGAAAAGAATATGAAAAAGAAATATACGTATAACTGAATCACTTTGCTGTACAGCAGAAATTAACACTGTAAGTCAACTATACTTCAAAAAAAAAAAAAAAAGACAGTCAACACGCAACACTAAATCTATGCAAAGTCACAGCACAGCAAAGCTCTCCCAGAGGTCAAAGAAGGAAGGCCACTCTCCCCTATAAGGCCAACCACATCCAAAAGAGATCAAGGACAGGGTTAGAGGAGGACACTTCTGAAACCCTTTAGGTGGGCGACTGATCTTCCCACTTAAAGGGCATCACGAAGGCTCTATCCAGAAAATACTAATTATGGCCCAGAGGATGGAAGCCCAATTCAGGGAGAAAAGTCTTCAGACTTCCTAAAAAGGTCCTGGAAGACTGAGCTGGTCCACCTGGAGGAGGAGGGAAATGGCATAGACTGTGAAGTCTGGGGGACCTGGGTGTCCCCTGTAGCTTAACCACTACGTGGCCCTGGACCAACTACCTAACCTCCTGACAATTTAATTTCCCTCATCTGTGAAATACAATAATACTGTTGATGCCACAGGATTATTAGAAGGACTAGAAAATAACACAAAAAGCATTTAAGACAGCTCTTGACCATCGGCATATAGTATTGCACTGGCCAAAAAGTTCATTAGGGTTTTTCCATAGCATCTTACAGTACAACCCAAACGAACTTTTTGGCCAACCCAAGTAGTTATTTAAAACAATCAAGACAACGGTTCAGGAGAGTTGATGAAGCTGCTGCTCCCAAGTCACAAACAGGAGGACTCCTACTTCCTACGTCATAGTTGTATCCAATGTTTAAGCTCCAAATCCTGACCAGTAGTGACTTTTTCTTTGGAGCATGTTACAGGAAACAAATGTGTTCCGAAAGTCTTGGTGCCTCATTATATGGGATGTAAGACCTCAGACGTGGGTCTGCACAGGACCATCTCCAGCAATGGCCACACACTGATTTACATATTGATTCATGGCTTCACCCTCGCCCCTTTTATTTATTATTTATTTGTTTGTTTGTTTATTTATTTATTTAACATCTTTATTGGAGCATAACTGCTTTACAATGGTGTGTTTCTGCTTTATAACAAAGTGAATCAGCTATATGCATACATATATCCCCATATCCCCTCCCTCTTGCGTCTCCCTCCCACCCTCCCTATCTCACCCCTCTAGGTGGTCACAAAGCACCGAGCTGATCTCCTCGTGCTATGCGGCTGCTTCCCACTAGCTATCTATTTTACATTTGGTAGTGTATATATGTCCATGCCACTCTCTCGCTTTGTCACAGCCTACCCTTCCCCCTCCCCACATCCTCAAGTCCATTCTCTAGTAGGTCTGCATCTCCATTCCCATCTTACCCCTAGATTCTTCATGACCTTTTTTTTTCTTAGATTCCATATATATGTGTTAGCATACGGTATTTGTTTTTCTCTTTCTGACTTACTTCACTCTGTATGACAGACTCTAGGTCCATCCACCTCACTACAAATAACTCAATTTCGTTTCTTTTTATGGCTGAGTAATATTCCATTGTATATATGTGCCACATCTTCTTTATCCATTCATCTGTCGATGGACACTTAGGTTGCTTCCATGTCCTGGCTATTGTAAATAGTGCTGCAGTGAACATTGTGGTCCATGACTCTTTTTGATTATGGTTTTCTCAGGGTATATGCCCAGTAGTGGGATTGCTGGGTCGTATGGTAGTTCTATTTTTAGTTTTTTAAGGAGCCTCCATACTGTTCTCCATAGTGCCTCGCCCTTTTTGAAAAGGACAATTCCATTTAATGTGAAGTCTGTCCTAGCTGGCACTCTGAATGCTAGTCTCATAAGAAACATGAAAATGATCTTCAAATTTTTAAACTAAGAGATTAAGTAATTCAAAATCATTCCCCTCTATAAAATATGATACAACTAATATCACTTACAATAGTCTTTCTCAGTAGTTTTTGCTATATCAAGACTACATGAGTAAGGTATTCAAACTCTGAAGTAATAAAATAATTGGCAATATAAATGAGGTATTTTTCCCAATAAAATTAGTACAGCTTAAAAATATGATAATACCTACTCCATCTGAATAAAATATATAATAGGCATCAGGGTACGTTAATATGAACCAAACAAAAAATGTGTTTTTTACCCAGTTTTAATTAGTCTGTGCAAAACAGTCACTGGAATACATTGTTTGTAAGAAGTGTAAAATAACACAATCCATTTTGGAAAGAAATCTGACAATATATATCAAGAGGCTTTAAAATATTTATAATCTGTACTCAGCAATTTCACTACTGTTTCACTTCAATTTCACTACTGTGAGTCTATCCTGTAGAAATAAGTCCTAAAAACTGTTATGCACAATCCACTGCAGGATAATTTCCAATTATTAAAAAAAAAAGCAAATGTCTGAAAAGCAGGGAAAAAATGGTTCAGTAAATTGTGACATTCACTCAGTGAAATACTGTATACCTGTTAAAACTGATATACAGAAACACTATGCCGTAACAGAAAAATGCTTATTATAGATAAGAGCAAGCAGCATGATACAAAAGTATAGGTAATACACAGCCACCCACCCACACATATCCAAGTAAAAGATAAAAAGATATGCACAACACACTGCTGTAAAAACCAATTATACTCCAATAAAGATGTTAAAAAACAAGATATGCACAGAAAAAATACTGGAAGGTAGTGTAACTAGTTATTACTAATGCTGCCTTTACATGATGAGATTATATGCTTTAAAAAAAATCTTTTTCACCAACATTTTAATGATAAGGTTTTCTTCTATTTAAAAAATTTTACTTAAAAATTTCATTAGCATATAGCCAAAAAAAATTGACAGCAAAAAGCTTTCAGAATGGAATATATCCATGAAATCTTTATTATAAAGTTCATTAACTTTCAAAAATAGAGAACGGTGCCAGCATTAGATACACTCTACAACACATTTCCTTCATGAGAGCAACACAGAGAGAGAACGAGTGAGAGGAGAGAGCCGTTGGTGTGCATAAAGTGCTTACATAATTGTCTCTTGCAGACCAGCCTGGATAGAGCTGCATATGTAGCTGTCTTTCCTTCCGCGCTAATTCATAATATTTAGCCTGCTCTTCACGAGAGAGGGCATGCCACTGAAAAAGAAAGGGGAAGGAGGAAAAAATCAAGTAAAAGCAAAATAGCGACAGTATTATATGTTTCATATTTCAAACACCGAAGAATGAAAATATTAAGCATTTAAACTTCGATTTATTTTTAAATGGCAGAAGACCACGTGTCGCAGAAATCCATCTAGAGTTCGGTGGCTGGAGTGAGACTCAAACTCTGATTTCTCTATTCTGTTCTCATGTTACATGAAACCTGTCAAAGTATCCAAAGTGAAATGGCCTGTCACCCAGCCTTTCTCTTCTCCAATACAAATTAAAGAGAACATTCACTGGTGAACCTCAACACCCACCTTAGCCCTTTTTCACAGTCTGCAGCATATTCTGACATCTGAGCCCAAGCACCATTTATTTATGCAAAATTAAGTAATTTCCACAGATATATCCTCACCTCCCATGCACTCTCCCACTCTGTCATGTGAGGAATCTGAAACCTTCATCATATGATCCTGTCTATAAAGCAAGACATCAAAAGTCAGTCTGTCTCAGTCTCTTCACCCTCCCCTCACACTTATTTAAACACTAATTGTCCATAGTGAGAATACAGATAACACTGTATAATCAAACATGCATAGTTTATGGCTATGTTTTTTAGCTTCCTTCGGATGGAAAACAAGGAGCATGACCTAAGTTTATTTTGCCATCTAGACTTTGGGACTGTAGGATCTAATCTGGAGAACGTAGCAGCTGACACCCTGCAAATCTTCCATTTCCCTTTAGGTAACATATTTATTTATCATACAGAGCAAAACAGTTTATGCAGGCAAGGTGCTGTTTGGGATTTTTAGCAGCCTGTACTGGCACTTTGTGTGTGTTTGCACACAACTTACCCCAGGCCCCCAGGGAGCAGTTTCCAAGTTCATCCCCCTACTTCCCAAATGCCAGGATCTGTTGCCAGAAAATCCCAGGAGAACTGGCTGCACTTTGGGGAACCCACTGGCTGCAGGTGACGGCACAGAGGCGGTGGACCCGACGCCACACCACTGTGCAGCTACATACACGTGCACATGCACGCGCACAAGCTCTGAGTGAGCCCGGCTCCCACTCCAGGGCTCCCAGCTCTAGGGTGTGTCGCTTCCCATTTCGCTAATTTCCCCCTAAAGGCTGGGCGATTCACCTCTACCCTGCATATTGATTTTAATTACCCTGTTCTTGTTTTTTTAAATGATAAGACAAAAAGAAAAGAAAGGTGTGACTGGATTGGGGGAAAGGAAGGAGGAGTGAGGGAGAGAGGCTGGTGAGCGAGAAAAGGCTGCCCTCCAGGACAGCGATCCAGTGGTTAGGATGCAGCCCCCAGAGCATGGCAGGGATGCTCTCCTCAAGAAAACGAACACCTGCTACTCTTGCCTGTTAGAAGAACGAGAACCTGATCTCAAGGAGAGCACTAAAGCACCTTCGGCCTCGTGCCATCCTCCCCTCCATCCTCCCGTCCAGAGGCTGTGGGGCTTACAGGCAAGGCAACCAATTCCATTTCCTTTGAAAAGCCCCTTGAAGGCCAGGGCCTCTGTGCTGGATAGGGCAGATGATTTCATTTTTAATTGCTTTACACGTGCAGAGTGTAAAGTTAAGATGCATGACACAGCGGGACTTGGCCTGAGTCTAAGGCAAATCAGGTAATATGCTTTTCTTTTTTAAAAAAAGAAAAAAGGTGGGGGGAGAGGAGATGGGGAGGTGGCAGGAAAAAACCAAAAACAAAAAAACCCCAAACACCTGGGAAAAGTTACCTGAGACACAATTCTTTGTACTAACACTAATCACAATTAGTCAAGTGGAGCCTAAGAAGGCACGTCTGGGGAGCAGTGGAAGTTTAGGCAGGAAAAGTCACACTGCCTCTGTCAACTTACAGCTTTTCTAAACCTGAGGTACTGACCTAGAGACCTTCACAGGGAGAAAAAGCCGAACTGGGCACAGTGGAAAAGATCAGCCTACGCTTTTTTTTTAAAAAAAAAAGACTGATCATTAGTGTTTAGACAGTTCTGGTGCTATAACATGATCAGCAAGAGGCAAAGCGTTATCAAAAAGGAACAAGAAAAAAAGAGACTAAGAGGAAAAAAGATAAGGATAGAAGTCTTACTTCGTAAATCTGTTTATTCATTTGATAAATAATTTCTCTTATCCTACTGCAGTGTGTCAGTGTAAAGATATCTTTTTTATAAATATAATTATCTGTAAATATATTTTTACAGTATAAAAAAGCTTAAGTAATTTAAAGTATAATTTTATGTAATTTATGGCAGCTTTATAACTTGCTGAGAAAATCTGGCATTGTAAATAGAACTTATCTCCCAAATACGTATGGAGGTTGAGTCTTCTACCCGAAACAACCACTTAATAAACAAGCACGAATTTTTCAGTTACAGCAGGAAACTTAGGTTGACAAGACCCCAGCTAACAAAACAACAAAATTCAAGAAGAAAAAAAGCAGACCACAAACTAAACTGTTTGCTTGCTTACTTTCGATTGCTTTTAGTTCCTTGATATTACTTCTAATTCACAAACTTTACTCACAAATGAAACGTCATTTACCAGAATAAAACAGTAGGTAAAACTATGTATTAAAGTTTTGCACTGAAAACAAGAATAAAGTCTGATGCAGACTAGAAAGATGATCTTTCTTTACAGGAATTTCTGAAACACAATTGACTAAAAATGCTTTTCCATCTCTTCTGCTTACTGAAAGATTCACCAAGTTTTTGGGAAAATACCCATTTAATCTGAAGAGACATTCTGACAATAAATATGCAATAAATGGACTTCCTTCAGGAGCCTGGAAGGTCTGAAAACGAAAAGATTATTTTAAAGTAATATTTGTGTTATTATTATTTAGAATACGAAGTAGAAAACTTTGATGCATTCATATGAATGAACATTTCTATGCTAGAAATACGGTAGAAGTGAATAAAAATCAGAAGATCAAATGTTCTAGGATGAATTTCAGGCCCACTATTAAGAATTCTAATTATCCCGATGTAAAACTTCATGATTTTAAAGCTGGGAACTTTAAAGAACTAGCAAGGACTACCCCGCCAGAGGCGGAGTTATGAAAGGATAGAAAACCTGATCTTAATCAAAGATCTCAGAGGCCTATAAATAGAAACAGGTGCCCAAATTAAAAACAGAGAGAGACCTTAAATGAAAACCATCCTTTAGGACACATGCTCTGATCTGGGGATTGTTAAGGGAGCTGAGAAAGTAGCAACTGCTGGAAATGTGCATTAAAAATAGGAAGCATACATTCATATATTCTTAACTCTCTAGAGCAGGAAAATAATTCCCACTGGAGGACCATGGACCTTTAACTCAAATAAGGAACAAACAAACAAACAAATGTCTAAGAGTTTTACACAAGCTGAAATAAGAACCCTTCTTTTCCTCTGATTTCTTCTTTTAAAGGGTCAGGGAAAATGGTCATCAGCCTTCAAGCTTTCAAGGCGGAGTTCTTCAAAAAATGATGGGAATCACTCATCTGCTATGATCTGGCTTTGGAAATCATTGTAATTATTGTTATTAAGTGTTTAAGAATCCACAGGGAGATAGAGTACTGTACACAGGGCACCAAAAGAGCTATAATCTACCACTGCATCCCACCCCTGAAACCCTGGTGTCTTGCAGATTGGAAATCGCTGCATTTTTATGCTCTCCAACAGGAATCGATAATACAAGAACGCCTGCTTTCCTCCATCTGCTTCCTCACATGGACTGGAAATCTCCTACATGTTTTCTGTTATGAATGCTGAAATGTATTAGGTTTGTAACGAACATGACAAAAATTATCAACAACTAAAACATGATCTCTAGGTCTCAAAAAGGTTGTCAAGACCCTCCTTCTCCTGAATATTCATTTGCAAATCATGAATTTCTTGAGAGGTTGCAAAAACAAATACAGGGTCGTATTTTAAGAAGCTACCAGGACTTCCCTGGTGGCTCAGTGGTCAAGAATCCACCTGCCAACACAGGAGACACGGGTTCGATCCCAGATCCGGGAAGATCCCACATGCCCCGGAGCAACTAAGCCCGTGCACCACAGCTAAAGAGCCTGCGCTCTAGAGCCCATGAGCCACACTACTGAGCCCTCGTGCCACAACTACTGAAGCCCACGCGCCTAGAGCCCGTGCTCCGCAACAAGAGAAGCCACCGCAATGAGAAGCCCGCGCACCGCAATGAAGAGTAGCCCCCTCTCGCCGCAACTAGAGAAAGCCCGCACGCAGCAACGAAGACCCAACGCAGCCAAAAATAAATTTAAAAAAAGAAGCTACCACACATATATGAAGAGCATCAACAAGTTAAGATGAAGCATTTCTAAAATTACAATGTAATTACAGAAAAATGCAATTTGAATTAGAAAAATTCAAATGTTCTCCACCACCCGTCGGATACCCAACTAAACCCATTTCAATCCTGAGAAGAGTACTGGGAAGGACTTGACTAACCTCTGGGCTGGTGGCTGGACAAAGAAATCTAAGAGTGTCTGTCCTAGCTGTAAGTCCAGTTCCTGGTACATGACAGGTGCTCAGAAAAATATCTTGGCATGGGTGAAAGAAGCAGCAACAACAACAAAAAGAGGAGCAGTTGAGAAACCTGGCCCATGTACATGTTAAGAATCAGAGAGCAATTTTCTAGAAAGACTTCTCGGGCCTGTACCAATTCTTCTATTTAAAGCTTCAAGATGGAACGATCTGCTTATGTCTTGCAAGGTGCAGCCGGCCACATGTGCTTGACAGGGTTCACCCAGAAGCATGGCTGGTCCCGCAGGCCTTTCTGTAGCCCCCTGGGTGGGCTAAGTGGATTCCTGCTTCAGAATGTGCACGCACACGCACACACACACACACACACCGCACACGCACACGTGTGCACGCGCATGCAACGCACGCACTCACACGCACGCAACGCATGCACACACACCCGCACGCATACACGCACTCGCATGCAACGCACGCACACATGCACACGCACTCACACACACACGCACACACACACTGCTTCACCTCACCCCGTTCATCACATGGCTAACCCCAGGCAGCTCTCAGGCCTCAACTACATTCTCAGTGGGCCCTTCCCCAGCCCCCCTGTGGTTCTTTCTCAGATCCTTGCTCTTCATACTCACAATATTTATCACAATGTTAATTATATATAAACTGGGTAATTATTCGTCTAATCTCTGTATCCTGTCACAAAACTTCAAGCTCGACGAGGGTAAGGACTACATCTATTTTTTTTTTTTTTTTTTTTTTCTTTTTGCGGTATGCGGGCCTCTCACTGTTGTGGCCTCTCCCGTTGCGGAGCACAGGCTCCGGACGCGCAGGCCCAGCGGCCATGGCTCACGGGCCCAGCCGCTCCGCGGCATATGGGATCCTCCCAGACCGGGGCACGAACCCACATCCCCTGCATCGGCAGGCGGACTCTCAACCACTGCGCCACCAGGGAGGCCCAGGACTACATCTATTTTATTCAGCAATAATTATCTAATGCCTACCACAGTGCCTGGTACCTAAAAGACACTCAAGATGTATTTGTTTAAAGAATGATAATAGGAAAAATAGTTATCATTTTCAGGAAGTTTTCTATGTGCCAGGTACCATCTCAGTTGCTTACAAGGCCTTATATCATTTACTCCTCCTAAAGGCTGTCGTGCTCTCTCTGTTACTCCCCAAATGGCTGGTGACTGTACAATGATTCTATGACTATCTGACATGTAAGTGCATTTGGGCAGATGTTACTGAAGATGTTCCATGGTCACCATAAACATTTACATACCATCCCACTACTTACCCTTCGGCCTAGAATCTGGTTGATAGCGGCACTTTCCTTTAGAGTGCACTCAGCTACGACATTCGCTCTCATTTCTTTCATGTATAACATAAAGGCATTCAGAGGCTTCTTAATGTGAGGTCTCTTGGGCTCCTGCTCCTTCCTCTGTTCATGCTGAGGCTTCCTAAAAGGCGGGGGTGGGGAAGAGGTGAGCCCAATGAGGAAGACATGGCAGGAGAGCAGCAGAGCATCTGCTTATACCACAAGGCCAGCTCAGGCTGGGACCACCCTCTGGGCTCTCTAGAAGCCCCCAGAGCACCATCAACTTAGAAGAGCGCCTCGTCACCTCCTTGTGGATAAGGATCCTTTGGTTTGAGGAAGTTTACCTATAGCTATAGAAGGGTTTAACACAACATGGAAATGGGCTTGTGTAGATGCTCCATCTAAACTTTTAGATGCTCCTTGGTCACCTCGGGAAAAGCTGAACGTATAGTGCGGGTGGTCAGTCCTCCTCCAGAACTGAGGTTCTTAACTTTTTTGGGTCAACGGCCCCTCTGAGAAGCTAAGGAAAGCTTAGACTCTCTCCCCCAAACACACGCACACTGGTTTTGCCTGTATTTGCAGGGGTTTTATGGATGATCACGTGCTCACTGCCACCCCATCCATCCCCCCATCCCAGTACAAACCCTAGATTAAGAAACTCAATTACTAATCTCTTCGGACAATTTAGCCCTGCTGTAACAGCCTGGGATAACCCTGGCCCGACAGGAAATCCTGGGCTTGGTTTGCCCCTTTCCCTTGAATTCTGTACTCTTGAAGCCTCGATGCAGGGTGACTGCCTTTCCAGAAGGAAATGCACTGAACCCTCCAATCTACTTCACTCCTGTGCTCCTCAAGAATCGGAACCCAATTAAAGCCTTGTAGTAAATGGCTAAACAGCTCAAGTTATTCAGTCGCTATGCTCTGAAGACCACTCCCCCTTCGGTGAGTTTCCCTTGATCTTTTGAGGTCTGTGCTCCTTTTCAATCTCAGACCCAAAATCAGAGCAGTGAGAATCAAGCTGCTTTTGAGGACAGAGCTTTTGAGGCGGAGCTACACTGATTTCCGTAATAACAGAGAGGGGGGCAGATTCAACAAGAGCGAAGGAGAAGAAATTGCGTGGTTTAAGCCCTTAGGACCATAAGGAACTCGCGGGTGAAGACAGAGGCACACTTACACGTGCATTAGGTCGCTGTCAGTGTGCGGGTGTTCCTGTTTGACCTGAGGCGTTACGATAGCTGGATGTGGGATGCCAGTTGTGTGGGGACCAGGAGGACCAGGAATCATATGATGAGAAAACCTAAAAGAAGGAAAAACAAGAAAACAAAATGTACTGCTGTAGCAAAAGCTAGACAGAGTTTCCAAACAACCCACTAACTGCTACTGGCTGAGAGTGAAAACACACCTTCATACGCAGAAGTATTAACTATAAGTTAGAGCAGGCTGATGATTAATTTCTTTCCTTTCTGTATTCAGGTGGAAAATATTTATAATTACGTGCCACCTCACAGATTTTTTTTCAAGCTAATGGTACAATCTGGCATTTCTCCTGGGAGGGCTCTAGGCCATAGGATTAAAAAAAAAAAAAAAAAAAGTGAGTCACTTTTCTTGCAAAGCAGTTTTCAGAGAAGAATTTCAAGAACAATTACTGGAAATATAACACTACATTAAGATTTAGCTTTTTAAATGATTTAAAAATCTAAAGACATCACATTTTAAACTCTGTCTACATTCCTAAGCAAACCTTCACATTAAGAGTCTTCTTCTGTTGGCTTTTTTCCTAATACTAGGAGAGAACAATTGAGAAGACAGGGGACAGGAAGATTTGTTCAGTCCCCAATTTAATAAGGTCACCATCAACATCACCCCAAATGATTTTCTACACATAAAGAAAGTAGTGTTTGAGAGATCTGGCCTAATGGAAAACCGATAACAAAATTAAGGGGAAGTATTTAATTAAAGGGAAGGATACAGTTCTGCTTCAAGGTACAAACTACGTATGCTAAAATAAAGGCTTTTTCCCAGAGTATACTTGTAGAGCATTAAACAAATCTTAAAATATCCACTACCATCCTACACAAAGGAGGGAAACTGCCATGCAAGAAAAATAAATGAAGACAGTACTTTCAACAAGCTCTTTGGATAAATTTGGATATGCTTTAGAAATTTTTGTTTTTCAAGCTCTTTTAAAGTCAACAATTTAATTCAACAAAAACAACTTTCTCAGGTCTTTTCATCACCGCCTGTACGTACAGTTAATTCCTTCTTCTGGGAAGGAAAGAAGGGACTCTGCTTGGATATTTGATATTTCAGAAACAAATTTTAAAAAATTAAGGAGGCATGGGAAAAATACAAATATTTGATCAAATCATAATGCTCTGCTAAATGTACCATTTGCAAAAATACATGATGCTGGTTATTTGCCCGTGAGAAAATCCTGTTGTCACACAATTCTTACAATGTTAAAAAAAAAAGTATACAGACAGATTTTGGGGGAAGGATATTAATTTCATCCTCTCTCAATCAGCTAGATTTACAATCTACTGAAAAAATAACGTTTCTTAAAAAGCTGAAATTCGCCAAACTGCGAATTTCATACCGATGTAAAAAAGTAAAGATTCACAACCAGTTACTAACCCAACAGTTTGACTTCTAGCATGTTAATGCTAGCTCCCTTGAAAAAGCCACATTGAACACGCAGATGATACACCACAAATGTGTGTGTACATCAAGCACAGGGCACAGAAGCCATCCTTTCCAGAGGCAAAAGCATTACACACAGCGGTGTGGCACAGCAGACCTCACAGAGCTTCGCTTGCACCAACGTGTCCACACGGGGCCTGATTCACACACTAGGACACGCAGCCCCGTATGGCCTGACAGCCTGTGAGCACCATCCCTTCTCTTCCGACGGCCTTGGTCCCGAAGGCTCTAGACTATCTGGGCGTTTTCAAACACTGGCACGTGAAACTGATACAACTTTCCTCATAGAAAGCAAATTAGAAAACTCAGATCAAACCAGTCTTTATTCTCCCCACCCCCGACCCCACCCCCATCATATTTTGAATCGAACAAGCTCTTCTGATAATGTCCCCTCTGGGGACGTTTCCCGTCCCACAGTCGGGTGGCAGCGAAGTCTTCTGGAGGGAGACACGGGTCCCCGGGGCAGCCGAGTCCATCCCCCTGGTGGGCGTGGCTGGCGCTGCTGGGGGAGGACCCTCCGGGACGCCTAGTGTGGGAGCCAGGCACCCTGCGCAGACAGACGCGCGGGCCGAGCCGTGCAACCGCCCGGCCAGGACCGAGAGGCAAGCAGAGGCGCGCGAGCTGCAAGCGCAGGAAGAGCAGCCTGTCCTGGAGCGCCCGGTTCCACCTCCACCTACCTGGACATGGAAGTGTCGACTGACAGGGAGGATGGGTAGGGTTGCCTGAAGCCTCCCGTGACGGGATATACAGGCTGACCTTGCCTGAGGTCACAGAAGAAAGGAACCCATCAATGACAGAGCATGACTTACCAACCAGCAGTAAGAGTTTGATGAGGGGAGGAACTCAACCAGAATTTTGGGGGTGTGTTACCAGGGCATTGCTTCAGTCACCCGGCTCCTTCCCTTCCTCACCCTCCGCCCAACCAAAGCATCGTCTGCCTTGAAGGAAATCTCCCACCGCAGTCCGTGAACGACCTGTCGTCTATCCCTTCCCCTCTCCCATCCCCACGAATGCTTTGAACAAAGCAGGCAGGTAAACAATGTTTACTGAATATAACAGAACCTGAGAATGGTGAAATACTCCTTTTAGGTTAGTGGATTCTTTATCAGAATCTTTGAGAATTTCAGGGAAGGGAAGAAAGAAGGAAATAAAAGTTTATATTTATATTTATATAAAAATGAACAAAGTTTTTAAAATACTGCACTCCCCCCCTTATATATCCATGCTACAGGGAAGAAATAAAAGATCGATTCATTGGAGTTATTTTCTCTCTCGGTTTTTCCATCTCTCCCTCGGTTTTTCCTACATCTCACACTTTTCATTTACACAGTCTTTATTTCCAGATGCCACTGATGCAACTCGGCCCAGGATTATTGCCCCTGAGTAGCTAAGTTCAGAGAGAATAATTGATGTAGGTTTGAAAATATCTGCACAATCAATTAAATTCAGACAGAGTTATTGACTGAGAGATCTAATGCAAAGAGAAGAGAGAAAGCTGGAATTTCCATGGCAGGATGAGCCCTCCTTATGAACAAGAGATAATATAAGGATGTCAAGGTAGGGAAACTGGGGCCTTGACGTGGGAGCTGTGGGGAGAGAGCCAGATAAAGAAAGGAGAGAAAATATTTGCTGAAGTTGCAGCACTCTGTCCATGGAGTGAGCGGTGGGGAGAGGAGAGGAAGGGGAGTGGGAACAGGGAAAGCTGCACTGTAACAATAAAATGACAAAAATAGGCTACATTACATGAAGTGATTCTTTCTTCCCTAAATACATTTCTTTTCCTTTACCTTTACAATTAAAAAAATTCGAAAGGAATGTTACGGATTTTTCAGAAATAACAAAATAGAGAGCATTTGGATTCTGAAAAAAAGAAGTCCAAACATCAGTTTTTCACGCCTCTGAACTCCAACTGGTGCTTATTTTATTAAAATTCAAAAGATGCTTTTGCACTTGCATTTCTCTCTAGTTATTTGTCATTTATCTCACGTGCCCATTTATAAGCAAAGATCGATATTCAATACATCTAAGGTTATGTTTCAAAAATATAAGTTGTTCATAAAGAACTAGGAAAGAAAAATCCACACTAAACGCTTTGTACAGGCATAGCAAATGCCCAAAGCCACAAATTGAATCCATAAAACTATAAGCTTCAAAGCAAATGCTACACAGCCATTTTCTACACATATTAGCAAACGAATTCAATCCATTTCAAAGTCTGTATGTTTTTTAATCTTTTAAATTGAAATGAAATAAAGTTAGCACCTTGCTTGTTGATGTGAAGTTTCTTCAACTCAAGTGTTATCATTCATAAAGCTAATTTCCATGAATGGGAAGTAGAAGAACACGTGCTCAAGTGCCTGGCTAAATGTTGCAAGAAGGATCTTACCAGCCAAGAGGTGGGGTAATCTGTCCAACACCACCCGGAGACAGGGGATAGAAGGTAGGGATCTCGGGAGCTGGAGGATGTCTGGACATGCCTATTAAAAAGAACAACAGAGAGGTAGAGTTTTCAGATTCATAGGACATTCGACTTTAAGAGAAATAGAAAGGCAAGAAAATGCATGATGTCATTAATACTTAAGCTCTAGAATGAAACAATATTTATTTTTCAGATCCATTTAACAGAAGTCAGTTTGTTAGCTTTTCTCAAGACTTCAGCATCTGAGAAAACAGGCATTAAGGTAGTACATCTTGAGGAGCTCCTGAAAGAGTAAATATGCTGCTAGTAAAACAGGCATCAAAATAAGACTTTAAAATTATTTAGTTTGCCCTCATTATAATATCACTTTGGTCAGGAAAATGGTATACAATTGTTTTTGTGTAGAATGGAAAATGACGGCCCTTCATAAGTAGAAGGCCTGCCATGGTGTTCAAGGATTAGGTAAATTGCTGCTTTCAGATTTTCACTGGCTCCCTTATGGACAAATAGATTTGGGAAATGTGATACCTCAGAGGATCAAAGATTAATTAGAAATCATCTCCAGCCCCATAATGGTCGTACTTGATATGATTCATTTGGTCTCTGCCACTTCAGCTTCAACTAAGCTCTTCATCAAGTTGAGTCCTCTGGGCTCCAAGGTCAAGCTGTTCTGGATTAGTTGTATTCCACAGAAAATGAGAGTGCCACCAAATTGTTTCTTGAGCTCACACTCCCTGGAGCACACTGCCCTATAACTGTAAAAACCACCTGAAGGGGCCTCCCTGGTGGTGCAGTGGTTGAGAGTCTGCCTGCCGATGCAGGGGACACAGGTTCGTGCCCTGGTCCGGGAAGATCCCACATGCCGCGGAGTGGCTGGGCCCGTGAGCCATGGCCGCTGAGCCTGCGTGTCCGGAGCCTGTGCTCCGCAACGGGAGAGGCCACAACAGTGAGAGGCCCGTGTACCACAAAAAACAAACAAACAAAAAAAAACACCTGAAGATTGTACCTAATCCTAGTCCCAGATGACACCTCTTTGTTTATATTTTACCTTGGGTACAGAAAAGAAGGGCTAAGACGCACACATAAAAATGCAAAATAAAAACTTAGATTTAGATTTGGGGGAAAGTGCTTCTGAACAGAAAAGAGCCACATGAGTTTCTTTACATAGCTAATCTGGCTTTAAAAGTCCATTATCATGTGCAAACACACATTCCCAGGTTTAACACCCAGAATATGCATTCAGTGGCTGTAATTATATTGGCCAGTATGCAAATTAGGTGAGCATACAGAAGATGCTCTTTAAGTATGCTGCTTTTTTACTATTCAAAATGTTTATGAATTTCATTTGGATCTTAAAAGATACTGAAGGCCTTGAGCATATGGGAATGGCTTAAGAAGTGTTGCCTTCAAAGTGGATGTTAATTTGACTTTGAAGTTAGGACAAACTATTTCTCAACTCTCAGAGAAAGGTCTTTAATCTTTCTCTTAACAGAGAGTTTACAGGAGATCATCTGAGGTTTTACTGTTTTTAAAAGAATAGTCTAAAATCTCCTTTTTTGATCTCTTATCACTTTCAAATTTAATGAATATTCTTTTAATTCCTTTATATCATCAATTCACCAAAAGCACTGCATACAATGGGACCTAGGGCATCCTGCGGATCCACTCTCTCCCACTGAAGCAGAGTCGCTGGCAGCTGCTTTTTGGAAGCTGGAAGTTCACCTTAGCAGAGTTACCATCAAATCTCCCTCTTTTTTTTTTAAAGCTAGAAATACTGCTTCTTTTGGTCACAGTAGACCCCAAATTTCATACTCTGGGATTTTTTTCTTGGGTCTGGGGAGGTAGGGGCTGCAGGGGTGCCTACAGTGGTGATTCTTGACATATTAGAATCACAGGGAAGTTTCTCCAAGTCACTGCCTCCCTCACCCTGACACTCTGATACCTCTCCAAGCCTCAGGTTCTGCAGGGGGGCTGCTCAGTTTTGAAAAGAAAAACCAGGCCAACTCAGAAGAACTTGGAAAACTTTGTGGAAATTTGAACTTGAAAATCATAATTAGAGATGGAATTGCCTGAAGTGTCTCCTTTAATCCCTTTGTTGGAGAGGTGAAGTGACTGTTCAGGTACCTAAAAAATGCGATTTGTCCTGGGATCTTATCTCTGGGATGCAGAGAAGTAGCCTGCTTTCAATCACAGGTCTCTAAGCAGACAAGCTTGAAACCTTGCTCTCCACTCTAGTCCATGTTCTGAGTACACTGAGAAGGCTGCATTAGTGATTCTTGTGGGAGTAACGTGACAGAACAAAAAATACAAACTAGCTGGATTTGGTTTTACTGCTTAAGAAGAAAGGAGGGAACTACCATTTACTTAGCACCTGCTACAAGCTAGTTCCTATGCTGGGTATTTAATTTGACTCTTTCTATTAAAATTCTACTCATATTTCAGATACCTCTCTCTCATGGAATATTCTCTAACTTTTATTGCTCCGAGAAATCTTTCTTCTTTGAATTTACAACATTTCATTTGTACTTTTAACATGGTACTTAAGATATTCTTCACTTTGTTTTATAGTGAGGTTGTACAAATGATTTCCTGCCTGAGCCTTGTACACTGCTTGGAAAAAAGAGACCATGTTTTCCCCATCTGTGTATCAAACCATGGCTGTCTCCGGACGAGGCTCTGAATATACTTCTGAGCGACTAAACAAATGAACAGGTGAAATAAATGGACCCATTCCCCATGCTGGGTCAGTACTATAACCATTTTGCATGTACATACATGATGTGGCTTAGGTCATTACATGAGTAGAAGAAAGTGGATCTGTGTTTTCTAAATAGCTTATTGTTGTTTTAAGATCCCGTTTCCAAAGATTCCTAGAAGTATGTGCCTCTCTACCAACTCCTGTGCTACTTTAGACACATTTCACATCATTCATTTAATGAGTATTTATTGAACACTTAACTACATTCTGGAGGCTCTCTGCAGTATATCCTTAAAAATTTTTAAACTTTTATAAATAACTTTTATAAACACAGCTAAAATGATTCTGGTGTCAGACTGTATGGATACGGTAATTCTGCCACTCACTAGCTATATGTCCTTGAGGAAGTTATTTAATTATTATTCTGTAAAATCAGAATGAAAATGAAATAAGTGTTGTTGTGAGGAATAAATGCATTTGTATATAATACTGAGAAGTGCTTGGTATATAGTATAAGCACTATGTTGAGTGTTTGTTGTTATTTATAAGGATACAAACATAGAAACAGGTACATAAACCCAGTATTTCTTAAAATCTCTTTCCTTTTAACATTTTTATCAGACACAGTGAGTGGAACAAAATGATGGGTATTAGCTTCCCTTGCTTTTCCTACAACTAACTACACCTACACACCTGCATCCCGCACCCTATGAAACATACTGAGGGACACAAAACCTAATACGCTTCCTAATAGGAAATTAACCTAAAGTTATTTTCCTACAAATGAGAATGAGTTCTGCTGACAAGCAGTTTATATTTATCGGATAATTCCATCTAGGGTTAGAGTATGAACGTGATATTCTTTTTTTAGATCTGTGGGGGATAAAGCTAGCCAGCTTCCCAAGGAACTTTGAAATCAGCAACTCAGTATCACCATGTTATAACCAGCTGTATGTGATATAACCAAAAGGCAGGCAGAAGGAGAGAAAAGAGAGTAAATGCAAGAGATCCAGTAAGCCTTAGACTTTTTTTTTCCCTTACGCTTATTTTTTGGTGATCAATGTACCCAAATATAATGATATGAACTCAAAATCATGTAAATTAGTACTTTTTAAAAAAATTAGTTCTTTTTAAACCAAGGTTTGATATCCCCCTAACTACATGGTGATGAGGTACATGAAGTCCAGGACAGAAAAAGTAATTAAAAACAGGATTTTTATATTAAAACAAATGTAAACTGTGTATGGAGCAGAATGCAAAAATCACACGAATTTTTAGGACAAAATACTTCAAAGAAACTGCAAGCAGACAATTTCTGTTCATGCCCACTAGTCCCTTCTCTAGTTCTAAAAAGTTTGTTTAAAAAAAAAAAGTTTGAGGAGTAATGATATAAATTACAATTAGCAAGGTAAAACAAGGTAGGGTAGCCGTAAGACATGGAAACAGAAGAGAAAGTGTAATTGTAATTGGTAGCTAGTCAGAAAATTGTCTGTTTCAAAAAACTGAACTCTCCTAGGGACTTCCCTGGTGGTCCAGTGCGTAAGACTCCGTGCTGCCAATGCAGGGGGCCCAGATTCCATCCCTGGTTGGGGAACTAGATCCCGCAAGCATCCCACAACTACAGCCCAGCACAGCCAAAATAAATAAATATTTTTAAAATACCAAACCAAAACAAAAAATTGAACTCTCCTAGAATTCCTCAAAGAACAACTTCTGAACCATCCCGTGTTACTCCTTTAAAAATTTTTATAATGTTATTCTTTTAAACAAGACCATTTCAAAGTGCTCAGAACAGGGACTGGGATATAGTAAGTACTATGTAATTTTAAGTAAATAAATGGTTTAAAACTAAATAGAACATGCTGTTGGATTATTTTTGCTAATAGCTTGTTCGGGGCTTTTATATCTATCTTTAACTGTCATCCGCATCTTTATGGTCCTCAGAGGCCAAGGTCATATTGGTCCTGTGGTCCCCCTTGGCCAAGGCCGAGGTCATATTCGTCATATGGTCCCCCTTGGCCACGGCCAAGGTCCTATGCTTGAGCTTCCCTCTCAAACTCAGCCTTCTTCCTAAGATGCCTATCTTAATTCCCTTTCTCACGACATATTCACAGACCTGTCTCGGACGTTTCTTATTCTTTGGAGGTCCTTGACAAAAGGAAGTAGAGGAGAGGAAGGACTGGAAATGAGGAATAAAACAGAGACAAACCCAGAGACACTGGCCTTGATGATTTCTGCCTTCTCTAAGTAAAGGTACCTGGGCTCCACTCAAGCAAAGTCCAACAGTAACTAACTCCTTGAACAGTCATCTTTTTAATAAAGGTGGGAAATGAACATGACACATATTTAACCTAGAAGTGTTCACAGCAGTGGGAAGAACACCCAGCCTCTGAACTCCACTCTTTTTTTTACATCCTTACTATATTTTGTTGTTCACTGTCGATCAAAGATAGGCCTGGACAAATGGGTGAAGTGCTGGAGGTGGCACATTTGACCCCTATATACATTCTCTGCCTTCATGTGGTTTTACAGGACCTTTTATTTTGAATGTCTAAAGAGCCCGTTGAGGTCCAAGTATGTATGTACGTGGAAAGAATAAGGGCTATCCTGTGAACAAACTCCCCCTCAAAGTCTGCTCTAAGCTGACATGACTGGAAGGCTTGGAGAACCCGAGCTTTGTGTCCGACAACGAACCCACACCCACACCCACAACCATCAGGTTAGAAAACAGGCGTCTTGATTTTTCAGACTGCTTATGATGTGTTTCTCTGTAAATGATACAGAAGCAGAACTTGGTAATAATGTAGAGAAGCAAAATAAGACTCATGGTTGCTTTGACTTTAGACAGAGATGGTTTTGTATTTTAATTATATTTATATCGAAATTGGTCCTGGGAAACAACAAAGAGAGGAGAAAACACAACAGGGACATAAAGACCAAAAGAAATCACAAAGGGCTCAAAAAGGTAATGTATGAGGGAAAAAAATCTCCTACTTTGTCCCTTTTCTACCTTTTTTTTTTTTTTAACACTATCATCAACACCTAGTACATGTTAAACAAATACGGCAGGGGGCACTGAGGACTGAATTTGTAATATATTTCCACAACATATTGGTTTACACTGTGATCATAGATCATCAGAGCTGTCACTTTGAAATGACCCTTCAATATTTTTGTTCTGTTTTTTTTTAATCCTGAAAGGAAAAGAAGCCAACAACAAATTCTTGTATGCTTATTAAAAAAAATTGCTATCAAATAAATTCCTCTCCTACAAATGTATTACGACCCACCCAGTGACATGGGCGGAGGCACTTGGGAGGTCACTCAGACTGATGAGATGAGGCTCCTTGCTTATCCCAAGTGGCCTGGGGAGGGAGGCAGGGCTCTCACCTTGTTTGGAGCTGACATCCGAAGGGATGTGTGACGGGTGTGATCCTGGAGAAAAGTGCTCGTCGCTGTAGGTGATGAGGGGGGTGAGAGGATGGACTGCGTGGGATGGCTGCACCACGGGCACTTTATTTGACTGCAAAGTAATCACAAGGACAACCGTTAATATGGACGCCCAGCTCCTGTCTCCTCTTCCCGCAGAAGTCACACAATAGCAGTCACTGGGCACCAGCACAACCCGAGAATCATCTCCAGACCTGGACAACTGAAGCATCTGCTCTACTCACTTAGATCTTCAGGATTTTCTCATGTTCAGGACTCAAGTACATGAATAGCCCACCAAGAAACAACCAGTTATTTAACCAAGGCCCCTTTGGAGATTTAGGTTGGTCACTATTATTCCATATGACGTAAGTTCTAAACATACATATTTACACTCCCCTTTTGGATTATCTCCTCAGGTTAAAGTCAGCCAAGAGCTACTGGAGCAAAAGTTGTGAATGTTTTATAAACTCTTTATTCATTATATATGTTTAGCATAAAAAAGGCACTCAATAAATATTGTTCAAAGAATACATAAATGAATAAATATTGTCAACTTGAAGGGCAACTTTTTAAACAACCCAGTGTATATAAATCTGCTGTATTGATATCACCTTAGTTTATAAAATTCATAATTCTAGAGTTGTACATCTTTAAGAACCACCTTATACCATTTAGTTTTATAGTTTTATAGTTTTGTCAATCAAACATGACCATCATTCATTATGCTTTAGAGCTGCTCAGTTCATCTTCAGGTTCTTTAGTTTCTAGAAGTCTTAATTGATAAGAACAAATTCCCAATCTTGAGTGTAACTGCATAATGTGAAATATGGCTTGTCAGAACACTCTAACTTGTTAACTTTATATTTTAACATATTTTATATGTCTTATATGTGTTTAAAAGTAAACTTTATATTTAATTTGGAATTCTAAAACTGTAAAACAGTAATCCATTTTTTAGAGGTTCAGGTTATTTATCTGGACTTCATCAATTTGAAATCTGGAATTCTTTTGTTTGGCTAAAGTTTACCCCGCCCCCCCACCCCGCCCCCAAGAAAGTGCTTACAAAGCAAATCAGTAATATAAACAAGATTCAGGCAGTTTAACCTAATCGGGGGATTGTTTTAAAAGAAACTCTACCTACCCCCCCACAAGAGAGTAAACTCAACACAATTATATACATGCAAAATACGTTTCTGATTTTAAATTCATCTCCTAATTAAAGCAGTCTCAGGAAGATCTCTATTTAGAAACACTACAGTAATAAGTAACTTGTGAATTTAAGAGGAATAGACTATAATGAATTGTAAATATTCTCTCATTCACTAGTTCAGACATGCCTTCACCACAGCCAGTTTGAAATAGTGAGACTGTTACTGTACTACAGACTAAAACGCACACGAAATCACTTTCTCCGGAAACAAATATCTGTATTAAAAAATTTAAGTGCCTGAAAACTGCACAGTGTAAACTGCTTAAAATGTAGGGACATATCTGAACGGCTGAGGGCCCATAACACACTTGTGTGTGGTGGCTGCACCTATGATGTACGCTGATTATTTCATGTTTTTTTTACAAATTAGGTATAAACAGTATGTGGCTCCAACAGGAAAAACCATCCCCTCAGGAAAATTAGGAATAATCATACTAGTAACACTTAATTCTCTTTACAGTTAGTAATAGTAATTCTCTACACCCTACCATTACAACCTGCACCCAAAAGAAACTTATGAAAAAAAAAGCAAGGGGAAAAAAAATCACACTTTTTTAAACAATGATATAATATCCATACTAGACTTTCCCCTATTTTATAATTATCAGCTTCTCTCTAATGGCAGAACTTGCATAGCTCATATAGCCCTTGGCATTTATTAAACAGAGCACCATTATCAAAGCCACATGCCTTTTCTCCCCACACTTCTGCACAGACATCTATGCATATAAATGTGTAAAAGGTTACAAAAAATCTTTCAATGCTTTTCAAGGGTTAATGATGCAGTTTGTCAAATACACAGAATGAGCTTCTTAAATACTTAGAATGCTAAATGAATGCTTCTTAAATATTTAGAATGCTAGAGGAAGTGGGAGGTGGGTGGGTGTGAGAATATTATTATTATAAACCCTTTTAAATACAGCAAAAATCGCAACACCCAAATGCTAGAATGAATATATTTCAACTATAGTTTAGAATAACTGCTCTGAGTTTCATTTTTCAGAAGTTTCATAAGAAGCATAATCGCCAAACAATCTACTTAGATATTTTCTTGGGGTAGTTAAAAAAGCATTGCAGAAATCTTCCGGGAAAAAAAAATATATATATTTATTTTGCATGCCTTTCTCATTTCCAGAGCACCACCTTAAGGAACCTGCATTAGCAGGCAGCATCTTCTTAATGTCTGACCTACCCCTCCAGTCATATAGCTCAGAATCCGGTGCCATGAATTTTTGTTAAATTATGCTATCCTTGCTCTCCTCTTAATTTTACGGTTTTCAAGACAGATTTGCTTTCCTGTGGGAAGGAGATAAGAAGCTGAGGATTTTCATTTAAGCTCTGGCCTTGTCTTACATTTTGCAAGATGGATAGCGGAAGCAGTACTAGTAGGGTGTGTTAAAGCCAACAAGGATTATGTCTATTTTTGTGGCCAAATAATAAAAGAAATATGAAATCTCAATAATATGAGCGAGCCCAGTTCTAGGCTTTATATCTTACCTCCTGCTGATCACCTCTGCTACGCATACAAAAGGGTCCAACCGACACCACGGATGCTTGGCACGTCGCCCTCACAGTCAAGTGTCCTCAGCCCTAAACAGTGGGCTTCCTCTGACATCAGGAGCTGCTGCCCTCTGATGCTACACGCACACAAGGCGAGAAGCCAGGCACTGCGACTTTGTGTAAGTTTTAAGACAGACAATATAACCATTCTTTTTTATCACCCACCTTAGGGTTTTTTCTCTTTTTTTTGAACTTTTAATTTTATATTGGAGTACAGTTGATTAACAATGTTGTGTTAGTTTCAGGTGTACAGCAAAGTGATTCAGTTATACATATACAGGTACCTATTCTTTTTCAAATTCTTTTCCCATTTAGGTTGTTACATAATATTGAGCAGAGTTCCCTGTGCTCTACAGTAGGTCCTTGCTAGTTATCTCTTTCAAATACAGCAGTGTGTGCATGTCAGTCCCAAACTCCCAACATAACCATTCTTAATTCTAGTCTTCTCACCTCCAAATAACAATGTGCTGTATACTGGGGAGGGGAGTGTGTGAGGAGAGAAATAACTAATTGACCACTTAGCTTCTATAGACAAACTTACGTAACTACATTATAATGCCTAGTTACAGGTATATATGTGGGCACATGTGTATATTCATTAAGCACCTAAAATGTGCCAAGCACTATTCTAGTGCGGATGGCCAATACAGACAAGGTCTCTGTTCTCACGCAGCTTCCTTTCTAGGGGCCTGGAAATGGGGATGCAGGGATTGGAGACCAAAAAAAAAAAAAAAAATGTGTAAAAAACAAAACAAAAACCCCAAGCAAAATCTGAAAAGACAACATCAAGTGCTATGAAGAAGAGAAACCAGGTGATAGAAGAGACACTGTATATCTAATCATATGCCTTCGTATCACATTAAAGCTGTAAGAAACCGAAAGTTCATTTAGTCCAAGATCCTTATTTTCTAAGACAGGAAGCTGAAAAACAGAGGTCACCAGGGAATGGGTGATCAAGCCATGACTAATGTCAACACTTACAGTAAGACAGCCTTGCTCACTACACAACTCCAGTAATATAAGGCCACTGTGAAGAAAATGGGAATGGAGACCCCAGAGGCACTTAAGAGAGTGGAACCAAGCAGTAGAGAAATACCATCTTTCTGGTTCCTACTCTGTGCTGGAACTGTGCACCTAGTACTGTACCTAATAGGACCCCAGTCTCCTGACTCCCCCTCTGGTGCTTTTCCCAGCACACAGCTCCCTGTAAGGGAGGGAGGAAGGGCAAAACTCACTTCGATTCTTTTTCATTCGCAGGTACAGTCAGGTAAGTCTTAGCTTCCAGAGGAGAACCACCAGGTACTCCCAACATGTGTCCTTTCCTTGATCATCTCAGGAAAACAGCCTGCACAATTATTCCACCTTTACAAGATACCTGGAAGCCTTAAGTCGTCCCAAATTCTCCACACCTGCTCAGAGAGAGGTTCAGTGACTTGTCTACACTCATACGGCAGCAAGTGGCTGAGCCAGGCCACAGACCTTCATCTTCTGATTCTAGCTATACATCTCAGGCAGGTGATCAGTCAGGTGAGCAAAGGAAAAAGATGGAAAGAGCAGGTACTGGAAAAGGGGTAGAAAATATCAAGGGTGGATTCGAGAACACAGCTCTCCTGCCTACACTCAGCACCCGTAAGTGGCCATTCAGGAGGAATCCCGCACTCTTTTCCCAAACTGGAAAAACCACCATCAGGCCACCCTACCTGCGAAGCACATAATGATTGCAGTAACTAACCCTTAGCCAAGTACTTCCTATGTACTAAGCACTTTATAAGTATCTTTGAGGCAGATACTATCCTTATCCTCCTTTTCCAGATGGGGAGGCTGAGGCACAGAGAAGCTAAGTAACTTTCCTGAGGACCCAGAGCTAGTAAGTGGCAAAGCCAGGTTCAAATGCAGGAAGTCTGGCTCTCGAGGCCACGTTCATTACCAGTAGACCATGTGGCCTCTCTCAAGAGCCCAGCTCATAAAATCCTGGACACTGAGTTGACCCTCTGGGCCGTAGCTGACAGTATGTGACATCCATGAAATGCCCGTGTGGTCTCTGTCCCCCGCACAGGAATCACATCAGACAAAGAGGCACCTTAGTAGAAGCGGTTAGAGCTGGAGACTCAACTGCCACCTTTCTCTCCAGGACTGGATAACATTCCAAGGAAGCTAGCTTGGCTGCCACCCAGGCTGGTCCCTGCAGGTAAGGACTTCTTTGGCATCACGGCCAATAAGACCCACACCTCCTGCAGACACGAAGTGGGTGCCACTTAGGGATCCAGAGAATCAGCCCCAAAGCAGCATTCCCAGAAACGACCTGCTCACCGCTGGCAATAACTCGAGCTGTCGTGAATTTCGTCAGCCTCTGAGGATGTGGTCTGGGAAGGACTAAAAAGTGTGAGTTCAGCTCCCTCCTGGCTAAGGCCATGGGCCTGCTGCTAAGTGGAGTAACAGGGGAAAACCTGCCGGCCTGCTGGCTAGTCCCCGTTGTGCACATCTCCACACCTCCACTAAACCCACAGCGCAGGATCTGGCTGTGCATAAAGGTCCTGAGTTCCATTTCAATCAGCTGTGCATTTTATCAACAGTCCTGGTGATAACCGAATCCAGGGGAATTTTGACACTCCACCAACTTACTGAGATGAGGAATTTCATCTGGCCTAAATCGTTAGGGTGGCGTTTTACTTTTTATTAAACTCTTAAGAAGTCTGGTGTTCGTGAAGTAGAAGCCGTGTAATTTCATATCGTGCCTTCCCGTCCTCTTCTGAGAATCTGAGCTTCTCAAGCCTTCCCACAAAGAGCAGCAGATTTAATTTGCCCCCAAAGGATACAGTGATTCTTGCGTTCACTAGAACTCAAAAGTAACACCTGGTACTGGAAATCTTTCCTAAGATCCACCAAAGCTAAACACCTGATTCAGATCTGGTGTGGCGGTCAAATCTAAATGACTACTGGCTGTGATGCAGCAGCTTTTTTCAGATAATGATGAGGTCCCAGACTTTGCAGACTTCCTGAGCAGGAACTGATAAAACTCTAAGGCTCAAAAAGGACAAATATTCCACGAGCCCAACTCTGGAGGCAAAGGGATGGTCTCTACTGGACACCTGGAATATTTTCCCTAAGAGAGGAAGGAACATGTTGTAGGGAAAGGAATTAATATGCACTGGACACCCAGTAAGTGCCATCATTATGGCCATGCCTTTACATCTCTGGCTGGCACTCATGCACAGAGGTGGGCAGTATCATCTCTATATTTATAGATGAGAAGGCTGAGTCCTTTTGGACACAGCTAAGTAATAATCAGAGGAGAGAGAACTTGTGCTGGCACAACTGGGCACCCATGTCCCTGACTGTCCTGCCCCACATTGCTCACTACTCAGCTCCTCTCTCCACTGCTGCTCCAAACCACCCTGCCAGCTGAGCATGACCTGCCCTGGGCTCAACTGTAATGAAGGGTCTGGAGAGAACAATGGGCCACTTGGAAAAGACTGATGTCACCAGCAGGACTCCAAACAGACTGATGGAATTGCTGATAAAATGAAAAGGTGTGACGCGCCCCCTGTGTTCCCACTTCTCTATAAGGTGATGATTTCTATAGGTTTCCTCCTTTAAACCTAAAGTCACCCCTAAGTTAGGTGTTACAGTTTACGTTACACAGAGAAGAAAGCCAAGGTTCTGAGAGGGTAAGCAGTTTATACAAGATCACACAGGATGTTAAGCGGCAGAGACAGGATTTGGACCCAAGTTGGAGACTCTGAAGTCCACAGCTTGTATCCCAAGGAACCAAAACCAGACGGTGCCGGCATCCTCTGGTTGCCAAGTGGATGAGATGAGTAATAATACAGTTTAATATTCAAGTACGTGGGAACTGGAGGCAGGGCGTTCAAACATTCAAATACCAGTTAGCTGCTATGCTTAGGTAACTCAATTTTTCAGAATCTCGGTTTTCCCATATGTAAAATGGGTAGACTAATACCTCACAGGATGAAGGTGAGGATTAATGAACAATGCAAATAAAATATCTATCAAGTCCTGGCATATAATATATGCTCAATAAATATTTGTGGAATGGATAAAGAGGAAAGGGAAAAGAGGGCCAAGAAATGAATTACTCTGCTCTCCATAGTTCAAATCACTCATCTCTAAGACACAGTACATTTTAGAATTTAGAACTGTGCTTTCTTTCAGCTGAATTACCCGCCAACTCTCCCTTCTGCAACTGGTTTAATAGGAAGACAACTGGATTCCCTGTCTGCTTTCACATTCAAATCTCCAATTTGATATGTTATTTTGGTTGAAATACATGAAGAAAATCTGACCTCACACAGATACGTTGTTGAAAAGGGAAGGATTATTTTAATAATTTTTTCAGATAATTGTGGATCTTCTTCTTTGATACTAAACCAAAACTCAACAAGTGGTAGTTGAAAGGCTTGCTGCAATGTAGAATCAAAAAGCTTATCAATATATTTTTCCTACTCTTACATTAAAATCGATTGCTCTGTCTTGCACTTTGAATTCACCCATGTATCATTTTGCATTGGGTCATTTGGAAAATAGCCTTCACTGAGTTGACATATTTTATTACACAATATAAAAATCACATTCATTAATGTCATCACTCATCTCATCAGAAAAGCTTTAAGGATTTGGGAAGTTATCAGGCCTACAGCAGTGGTTAACAAGTTCTCTAAAATTCTAATTTTCGCTTGAAAGCTCCAATTTTATCACTGGCAACAAATGCTATCAAGTGTTTTCACTGAAGAGAGAGACTCACCTTACTCATTTGTGAGAAAGTATCTGCCAAACACCAAAGTCCAAAGAACCACAGTTTGTCTGTCAGTTATGCAGTCAAGGGATCAAGATTTAATAAAATTAAAAAAATTTCTACCGCTTCCTCAAGGATATTCTAAGTGACACTGGCATTTTTTCTCCCCTGGGAGGGTGTTGTGGTGCAGAATTTAGTGACTATTAGTACCTCTTGGTGCCAAGGCATCAATAGTTTTACCCACTGTTGCTCTTGGACCAATGATGCAAATGCCAACACACAGTGGAGAAGGCAACTAATGTGTTGCCGTTATCACGACAGTAGTTTTGACCTCGTGGACACCCTATCTCAGGGAGCCCTTTGAAAACTGCAGTCTGTAGTAAAGTAATGGTACAGAAATAGTTGTTGATTGTGGATGATCTAAGCCAATAAGGTGAAAAGCATTATTTTTGTTAAGCTGAATTCAGAGAGAAATTGATGAATGGGTTACAAAGGTAGAATGCTTTCATGATGTACTAAGTTACCATTTTTTCCTTCCTATTTGCTAGTATCATAAATCTGTAAATCAAGAGAAATTTGAAAAGCAAACAATCAAAAGTAATATATACCACATCCTTTTAAATAACATTAAAATTTTTTTACACTCCTTCAACTCTTTTAACTCAATATAGAGCCCCAGAGACTCGTGTTCATTCATTCAATTTGAATTATTTTCTTCAAGGAATTCTTGACACATACTAGCTGGGAATAAGGATTTCCACCCTTTGGTGCTAAGAAGCCTTCTTCAACTTCCTCGGGTACACCAGTCATCACTGGCTTTGTGCTTGCAGCCCCAGGACATGACGCCATGCATTTACCACACTGCATTGTTACTACTTGTTTGTGCATCTGTTTCCTAGATAGAGCTCAGGTCTTGGTAACATATCGCCAGTGTCTAGCATAGGTCCCGGTAAAGCGGAGACAATCAGTACCTACTTCTTGTGACTAAAGGTCTGAATGAGGCTTTCAACACTAAGAAGTCAGCTCTGCTCAAGAAAGAATTCCTACCCTTAAATTAAAAACAGGGATTGATCCTCGTGTTTTCTATTGCTGCCTAAAAAATTATCGCAAATTTATCAGCGGCCTTAACACATCACAAGGTATTGTCCCTCTGTTTCGGCGGGCAGGGTCCTGGCATGGTGTGACCTGTTTCTTAGCTCAGGGTATCACAAGGGTTGGCCGGGCTGAGCTCCTGTCTGGAGACTCTGCCAGCTCACTCTTGCTGTTAGTAGGATTCATCTCCTTGTGGTGATCCCCATTTCCCTGATGCTTGTCACGGGGGGGCCACTCACATTCCTTGACAAGCAGCCCCTACGCTGAGCATCAAATGCTTCTTGCTTTGAGTCTCTGATTTCTTCTTCTATGACCTCTGGAGAAACCTGCTTTCCAAGGACCCCCCATGTCAGGGGTATGTCAGGCCTGCCCCATAACCACTCTTTCCTAAAGCCAACAGTGAGAGTAAGAGAGCAGAAGGGGGGGGGGCAGCTCTGATCAGCTCAGGATGCTGCAAGACCTGATGCCATCTTTTTTTTTTTTTTAATGTTGAGCCTTCTTTTAATTTATTTATTTTTATTTTTGGCTGTGTTGGGTCTTCGTTTCTGTGCGAGGGCTTTCTCTAGTTGTGGCAAGCGGGGGCCACTCTTCATCGTGGTGCACGGGCCTCTCACTGTCGTGGCCTCTCTTGTTGTGGAGCACAGGCTCCAGACGCGCAGGCTCAGTAGTTGCGGCTCACGGGCCTAGTTGCTCCCGCGGCATGTAGGATTTTCCTAGACCAGGGCTCGAACCCGTGTCCCCTGCATTAGCAGGCTGATTCTCAACCACAGCGCCACCAGGGAAGCCCCTGATGCCATCTCTTAAGACAGAGATCGCCCCCTCCACTCTCTCAGTTTTTCTCTGTTGGCAAAATGTTATCACCAATTAATCTTGAGCAGATAAAAATGAGTACCATTACAAACGTTATACATCTGGTGTTATAGTTCTTCTAGCTACACTATAAAGTCCTGAGGTTTAGTTTTGTGTCTTCCTCCTCTCCTTTTCGCTCTTTTTAATCCAGGGACTATATCGTCAACAGCGTGTTACTCACACGCATCAGAGCTGACGGCAGTGGCGGCTCGGAGGGGAAGGGATAGGAGAGGATTCAAACATCTTCCCCTCCCCTCCTCCCAACGTCAGGAAAGTCAGGGAGAGCTATGTGCAAGGAAAGTTCCAAGGTAACTACAGGGTCATGGCTTAAAGAATGGAAAAGGGCAATCACTAAACAGAGTTGAGGCTCCAAACAGATTTATTTTGAAGAAAACGTTAACAACCAACCTATCAGATTTTGGCCAATTATCTGCCTTTTAAGAAAATTTTTAGAAAAATCATTATTTTATATTTAAGTGCAACTCTCTTATTACAAGCGTCTATCTAACCTGAAGCTTTTGGCTTAATTACCTGGCCTTAAAGAGTCATATAATTGTCTTACCATTTATTAATTGCTAATAATGCACTAAATGCTGTATGAAATCAACATGGTAGAAAGGAAATAAATCAAAGTTGTAGGTTAAAACCTGGATGCTTGAGTGAGAAAGACAAGAGAAGGGACATTCACGGAATATTTACTATATTCTAGGAACTACGAATGATACTTACACACTTGTGATCAAATTTATTTCCTCATTTTCAAATAAGGAAACAAACTGAGGCTCAGAAAGGTTAAGTTCTGCCCAATGTCACATAGGTTAGCTTGTCAGTGTTTGAACCTGGATTCTATCCCGAACAGATGGACTGTTCACTTTGAGCTGCTGAAAAGAATGGGAACAAGGGGAATAACTCATTCTGGGAGCCTAAAGGGGACCCACACGTTTCAGTCACTGGAGTCTGTAACTCAACAGACTGGGGTTAAGCCGAGAAAAGATCAGAGCAAAAGGGAAAATGACTTATAATTAGGTAAAGCTGCAACATCCTATTATTTGATTGATTTCACAACACCTTCACCACATCCCTAACCTTCTGAGAGCTGTATTTTTCATGTTAAAGACTGTTCTTTGAAAATTACGAGAAAGAACTGGAATCATTCAAGATAAACAAACAAACCAAAGAACAAAACAAACAGCTTTGAGATTTACTATGCTAGTGGTAAGACATTACGAGATGACGCCAGACAGTGGCTAATTCAGAAGCTGAATAAAGGGGTGAGGCAGAGATGAAAGGATCACTAGATTCTAAGGAAGAGGAGCCTGCCTGGGCTACTGGCTGTAGGAGTGGGGGGTTCTGTGGGGTGCAGAGGTAGATGTGAGATTTTACAGTGGAAGGACATGGGGTAGAACAAGATGCCAACGGTTCGTGGCATTTTCTGGATCATAGACATTGTGATCTGATGAAAGCGGTGTGTAAATGTTTTTATATACAAACACAATCACACATTAATGGACTGGGGTGGGAGGTTTCAGTGTGTACAGGGGAGGACAGGGAACGGAGTAGCCCATGGACCCTAAATTAAAAACTGCTGCCCTGGGCTTCCCTGGTGGCGTAGCGGTTGAGAGTCTGCCTGCTGATGCGGGGGACACGGGTTCATGCCCCGGTCCGGGAAGACCCCACATGCCACGGAGCGGCTGGGCCCGTGAGCCATGGCCGCTGAGCCTGTGCGTCCGGAGCCTGTGCTCCACAACGGGAGAGGCCACAACAGTGAGAGGCCCGCATACCGCAAAACAAACAAACAAACCAAAAAAAAAAAAAAAAACAAACAAAATTGCTGCTCTATTCTAAGAGAGAAGTGCTTTAGCGATCACTAAATCATAAACATTTATTATTATTAATAAGCTGGAGTTTAATTAGCATGTTGAAAGTAGTATTTGTGTGGGTCATTGGGAAATAATGAAAGGCAAGCAAGTCAGTGAAGGTGGGTGAGAAGTCAGGGCCAGGGCCTTCTTTGTCTACCACGGAGAGCACTGAGCACAAGCAGCGAGCGACAGTTTCCTCTGTAGCCCAGTGACAAGGCTGTGTAACGACAACAGGCAACAGGAAAGGGCAGAATGAGGCAACTCCAGGAGCTCTAGAACCAGAGGGAGTGTACTGCTTTGGGGTGAGTGGATCCCCAGAAGTTTTCCTCTGAATCTCATCAGCCATCAATCCTGAATAGACTCGGTCAGGTTTTCTGGTGCTGGTCTGAGCACAGGCTGGTTAAAAAAGACTCTCTCCGCCCACTGCCCAGGGATAGGTATTCAAAGGGAAGGTTAAGTCTTCCCACTGCCACCACAGCAGAATCTATCTATCATCCAGTTTCAGAGGGTTGGAAGATTTCCCCACGGCCCTCAGAACGCCCAGTCCGAGAGCTGGATGACCCTAGATCTCCTTGGGGGAGAGGGGAAGGGGGGAGCCTGCATGGGGTGGAGGGCAAGGAAGTCCCACAGCTACCCAGGAGAGTGGATGAGTTGTTTTTATGTTCGGGCTGCAAACGGATGGTACAAAATTCCACAGGAGCAAAGGCCAACAGGCTTAAACCTGGTATTTTCATATTGAAAAGGGATCCTTCACACTTAAAGTAACTATGAAAAGCACGTGCCTTATTTTAGTTTAGATAAAATTGAGTTGTTTTAAGATCAGGTGTGAAGCATTTACAGAACAGTAATAAGAAGGCTTATGTGCCAATTTTGTCCCATCAAGCTGTCTCTGATTTTAATAAGTGCCATACGTGTAAAATAGTCTCTGCTTAAAACTGGGTGTTTTGAAAAGTGAAAAGAGTAACATTTATGTCTGTGAGGGACCCGCATTTTCCTACAGTATTTGCTAAAGAGTCTTTCAAAAATCAAAGAAAGAAATGCAAATTATTTTGGGTTCAGCTACTAACAATAACACTCTAATTGAGAGCTACAGCTTATTAGGAAAAGCAAATCATTTTCTATGAATGTGTCGATGTGATATTTACACTGTAAGATACTCATTAAAGCTGTTCTACAGAGTTATGCTGTCCAATATGGTAGCCACTGGTCACCAGCTTTTGAGGGCTTGAAATGTGGCTAGTCCAAATGTAGATGTGCTGTAAGTATAAAATGCACACTGGATTTCACACAGTTAATGTGGAAAAAAGAATGTAAAATATCTCAGTAATTCTTCACATTGATTACATGTTGAAATAACATTTTGGTTATACTGTGTTAAATAAAGTTATTACTAAAATTGATTTTACCTGTTTCTCTTTACTTTTCTGATGGGGCTATGAGAAAACTTTAAATTACATGTATGACTTGCAGTTGTGGACTCACATTATATTTCTGACAGCTCTGCTTTACAGTTTGAAAGTCTACAGGTAAGAATGCACCTTTCCCTATTATACTCCAATTTGACTTAAAACAAATAAACAAAAAAGGCATATTTATTAACAAAAGTTCCTTTTATGGAAAAGGAAACTTATGGATAAAGAAACTGAAAATCAGAAAAGTTTAGTGGTAGAGATGGAAATTAAACATTGGATTCCAATATCCCATACTGAGGGCCAAGTCAGTAAGTTTAAAACCAAATATTTATATGACAAGTAGTATAAAACTATACATTTCATATTATAGCATGAAAGGAATTACTAAATGATATCTATCTTTTATAGGTCAGTGAGCCTTTTGAATAAATGGTGTGTTGCACAGCGGTTATATGTAACTTCTTCAACTTGTCAGCACAGATTACTTTTAAAAACACCTAATACACATTTTCAGATTCATTACAAGTTAATGGTTAACTCATTCCTTGATGGGTAACCATCTTTCCATCTCACACCAGAATATATTGTCTGAAAAAAACCAAAACCCAACACACTAGAGTTTATCTTGAGTGAAAATGATGCTGCAGACATCACCATTTATAGGATATACTTTTATGAGTCAAGGAAAAAAAAACTTTTGCTTGGGATTTGAAACCAAATTCTTGAAATGAGTTGAAACTGAGGCATAAAACCTGAGTGACAAATGAAGTAGATTACATAAACAGGATTTTATGTAATTTACTACATTTCGATTCATCTTAAAGCCCACAAATAAGTCAAACTAGAACAGCAAACTTTCCTTGAAAATGTTTGTCTTAATGGTATAAAAAGAGGAAGCAAAATGTAAAGACCCTTTAAAAACTCAGTTCTATTCATATATTATAACAGAGAAATGCCCTATAGCCAGTGGAAAAGTATAGCAGCAAAAACGACAACAGCTATTCTCTGCTGGTGCAAAAGGATACTTCCACAAATATAAAATCAAAGATAAACTCTATTTTGTAGCATTTATTGTGAATAGGAAATTTCCTTTTGGAATTTTATTTTGCATCCTTTTTGGGAAAACTTGCTGATGAACTCAAGGCAAATACCGAATGCCTGATCTACAAACCTTTCCCAGGAGCAACCTAGGTTACTGTTTATTTACAGCACTGTATTGGAGTTGGCTTCTACTAGCCCTCCAGAGCCAACTGATAAATTTTCAGGAATTTTGAGAACCTGTTAATATTACGTTGGTAGCTTGAAATTGGCCATGGTGGGATTATTTATACCATGAAAATTGGCAAATATGAAAAGTCACTGCCACTTCCCCCCAAACTGGTTGTTAAACATGAAACAGCACACCACTGGCAAACACTGAATCCCTTCCTAAATTACCGGGTGAAAAAAACTTTTCTTTCCTTATTTCTCTTTGACAAGCAACAGGAACATATTCTCGATCTTTGCCTGAAACCATTCCAGAATAAGAAGTTTCAAAGATCGTCATTTGATGCGATCTAGGATGACCTGAGCCATGTCCCCAGGCCCTGCTAACACTGGGAAAACGTGTGGCGGCTGGGCATTAACTACTCTGCCTGGTTCCCTGCCATTGGGCTTCAGCAGCACCGGGTCTGAGTCAGCAAATAGCAGGAGCTCCACCACGTGGCACTGACAAGAGAGTTGTAGAAGATTTGCGGGCATTTTCTTCCTTGCTCTCCTGGAAATAGTTCATGCAGCCCCCAAAAAGGATAAAATGCTTAATGGAATTACTTTTGAAAGTTATCCGTAACAAATGAATTTTACACAGAAAAGCAAATAATTGAAACTATGTCATACATGCATTAAAGAAATCAGCTTCCAACATGAGGGCGGTATATCAAAGAGCAATTGTCCAGACAAACTGCACAGAACCAGGTACTGGACTAAATATTAAACAAGAGGGGGATGAGATGCTGCTGTCTTTACAGCACTTTTACTCAAGAAATAGGACATAAATACTCCATAGAGAATATGAGAATCAACTTAGGGATCTCTGAAAGCAGTTATGAATTTTAGGGAGAAGTGTAAAGGAGCAAAAATAATTTAAGGGCTAATTAAGGAATATTCTTAAGACACTATACTCTTTGCCTTAACAAAGCTTTTGCCTGGGTTTCTATACGAAGGCTGGGGGTAGTGGTCGGTTCTTGGGCAGATAATAATAGCATACTGGATTTGAAGTTGAAACACCTGGATACTATTCCTGGTCCTACCTGTTGTGTGAACTTAGGCAAATGCCATACCCTTGTTGTGTTTCAGATTGCTCATTAAATGAGGCTAATATGTTCCCTGGCTAAGTGTGTATAAGGATCAAGTGAGATCATGCATGGTAACACTTTGCAAATGGTAAAACACTATGTAAATACAATAGTTAATTCCACTTTGGAAAAAAAGAAGTCATTAATCTCATTTCCTACATTGAGAAAGTTATTGCCTGAGTCCACATGCATGAGTTTGACGAATACCAGATAAAGCTAACTTAGAAATTTGCTGAAACAGTTAATAATGGCCTCAAAGAATCCTCTCAATCACTGTTTCACTACTGATTTGCAGCCTTAAAGAAGTCTCTACTCCCTATTAAGATAACTTCTTTGTGTAAGAATGTTTCTTTTCCGATGCAAATATGCTACACTATGGTCTATCTAAATGCATGAAGAATATTTCAATTTACCTCTTTAATATGTGTCACCTGCTCCATCTGAATACCAATATTTTAACGATGTTTGAAGGTAGTGGTTGACTTGCTAATACAGAAAGTGGAAATATGTATGTACTGGGGGGCCAAGAAAGCCTGAAGATGATCCATAAACACACAAGGGAGCAAGAAAGGTAAAGGCACATGAGGAGCGGTAAGGCAAGGCTCTTAGGTGCAACAACTTGAAGTTTTTGGGTCTGAAGTTTTGGGATTGGATTCCTGCCATCAATAAATGATTAAAGTGTCGGCCCGAGTATCTTCAACGCCATCTCCAGCACCAACGACCCTGTGATCCCAAGGGTTTCTAAAGCTTTGAATTCCAATATTTTAATATTCTGTAGTTCTGATTCTTCTAGTAGTAACTAGGAGGAAGGAAGAAGAATGCCAGGAAGGCGAAAGAAAGAACTGCATATAATCAGAGATGACTTACTTACCTGAACATTTAAACATTTAAAAACTCAGTTTGAAGATGCATCAGTGTCACACTGCTGATGGGGCACTGGCTTGCTGGCAGCATGTATTGGTAATCTGAAGGAACATCCATAAAGCTTACAGAACCGATGTAAGACAGAGGGCGGGAGCATTTTAATTGTCATGAAACCCGATTTCTCCCAGTGCAAGGACCTGTAAGACTGTGCTAATCAGGGGTCAGAACTTCCAGATGAGATGAGTCATCCTGCCAAAATTCCACTGAGGGCTTCTCTCCCTTTCTACAGCAAAGACAGGAACCACTGTGTACTCCTGCACCCCAAGTCTACCTCGAATCTCCGCCACCAAATTAACCTTCAAAGACAAACCCAGTTGGACTAGTCTGTGACTAAGAAGTGGCAATCCCCTGTCAGAAGGGCAGGGAGATGTCAGCCCCCTGAGTTAGGTGCATTTGCACCAAAAGGCCAGTCCAGAGTCTGCACTGACAGAGTGAGCTAATGTTCAGTACTTGTAAGTGCTATGAATTGTACGGCTACAGAGTTATGGTCCTACAAAACAACAAACATTGAAGAAGAGTCCTGCTTTATTTCAGGAGTCTAGATTCCTGGTTTCCTCTAAGTACTTCACTGCAAAGAGGATTCAGCGTTGGCAGTTTGGTCTAGCTATGAAGAAGCCACTTCAAGGAAAGGCTGATGTCTTGTGGGGAAAAGCCAGAACTGAACTATGACAAAACAACCAATTTACATTAGTTTACAAAGTGTCTTCATGTCTCTTGTCTCATTTGGATCTTGGCATTGCCCTGGGAGAAAAGCATTATTAATTTCCCCATTTTTCAGACAAGGACAAGAAAGCTCAGGGAAGTCTAACACCACAAAGTACTAAGTAAGAAAGGCTGGACTAAATCCTATTTTCTCTCACCTAACCATGATGCAGCCCATTTTCTGATTATCCAGTGGCCAACAGCCTCTCTCACTAGGTTGGAAAAGTTGACCTGGAACAGGTCACAGGGCCTCAGAGGCAGGCGTGAGAAACGTCAAGCTGTAAAGGCGTAGCCAAATAAGAAATCACCACAGACCACCCCCCCACCCCCAAATGCTATCATCATCTGTGTTTATGCTTTAGAAATAGTTATGCAACATACTAATGTATAGTATAATCAATCAATACATTATCCTCAAGCCTTGCAATTCCCAAGCCAAGCTGATGAATGGAATGTCAAGAAAGAATATAAGCTATCATTCTATTTAGAAAATTCCTGCCTCATACAAATAATCATTTGAAGGAACCTATGGGCCTCTGTTTTTCACCTTCCCTTTAACTTCCAGTTTATGTTAACAACGGTCATTTCTTTAGGCTCTCAAGTTTTTCAGCTAATTAGCAATGCTCAGGACACCTTCCCAACCTTGATTACTACCACTAATTCTTGAAAATAATTAAACTTTATTTCACCAGAGTTTGAATATGTCTATTTAAAAATCCAAGGGAATTCATTTTCTCCACCAACCCTATTTAAGCCAGCTTAATGTGGCGATAACATAATCACAGTAAGTAATACATTTTCTTGTATTTAACAGAACCTGAAATTTTCCAACTCAGATTATTATTGCAATACTAACTCAGTTATGTTTTCTCTAACCAAATATATTGACTTGTCTAACTCCTGCCTCCCTTAAAAATGTTTAACTAGGTGATATTTAGGCCTTTAAAAATATTTCCAAGGAATAGACAGGAAAATAGTTTTTCAGTTCCTCAAAAAGTTAAACATAGAATTACCATATGACCTAGCAATTCCACTTCTAGGAATGTACCCAAAGAACTGAATGCGTGTGTTCACAGAAATGCTTGTACACAAATGTTCACAGCAGCATTGTTCATTAATAGCCAATATGTGGAACAATCCAAATGTCCATCAACTGATGAATGGATAAACAAATTGTAGTATATCCATACAGTGGAATATTATGCAGCTATAAAAAAGAATGAAGTTCTGATATATGCTAGAATATAGATGAACCTTAAAAACTATACGAAGTGAAATAAACCAGACACAAAAGGCCACATATTATATAATTCCATTTCTATGAAATGTCCAGAATAAGCAAATCCATAGAGATAGAAAGAAGAGTCGTTGCCAGGGGCTGAGGGGAGGGAAAAATAATTGGGAGTGACTGCTAATAGGTAGGGATTTCTTTTTAAAGTGATAGAAATATTCTGGAATTAGACAGTGGTAATAGTTCCACAACTTAGAGAATATACTAAAAACCACTAAACTGTACAATTTAAATGGTATATTTTATGTTATGTGAATTATATCTCAATTAAAAAAATAAACTAGAGGCGCAATAACTGATTTGGACTGAATGAAGGCTAATTGTACTGTATATGTAAGGCAAATCCAAGTGATATTTTACTGTGTATGTGAATTATATCTCTGAACCTTGTAATTTTACATACAGCGATGACAGGGCAACCTCAGAAGGCTAAACTTGGGATTATATATAACCAAAGCACAGCCCACAGCAAAAGCATGACACACTGTGTGTGTTTAGGGACACAGATGACACCCACATAAGCATACTGAGGACACATCTAGGAGCGAGCCTCCCCTTCCCTCACAGACACTTTCCTGGGCCTTGCTCACATGCTGGCAGGAAGGCTGTTATTGGCCCTGTGGTGCCCCTGCCCTTCCAGGGGCTCTCTCTGGAGTCGTTCCATAAATGGCATCAGTCTGACTGTGGGCACCGCCGCAAATGGACAGAAGGGAACCGGAAAATTTTCCAGGTGTTCTCCAACCTACCAGAGAATGATTAGGGTGTTTGCAAGCCTCCTGGGAAATGGCACTGACTTCTCAGCTTGCTCTCAGCTGTCAGGTAGACAGACCGGCATACTTCACGGGAGCTGAAGGGAGCATACCTTGTAGACTCGGAATCTGGACACACACGGAAGGAAGGGCTCCAAGGGCTTTCTGCTGGCCTGGTCAGCAGGCCACGTTTACAGGTAGCAGAAACCTGGAAAGTCTCTATTTGTAGCCTGGAGTTCTAAGTACTAAGGTTGATATTTTATCTTATTCTTAAAAAGGCAGTGAGGTTTGTTGTTTTTTTTTTTTTTTTTGTGGTACGCGGGCTGCTCACTGTTGTGGCCTCTCCCGTTGTGGAGCACAGGCTTCAGACGCGCAGGCTCAGCGGCCGTGGCTCACGGGCCCAGCCGCTCCGCGGCATGTGGGATCTTCCCGGGCCGGGGCACGAACCCGTGTCCCCTGCATCAGCAGGCGGACTCTCAACCACTGCGCCACCAGGGAAGCCCAGGCAGTGAGTTTTTAAAGCTACAAGTGTGCAAAGAATCCACTGCCATGTAATATCCACTTCTTAAGAGGACTACTGGGGTTGGAATAAAAAGCTTAAAGGCCACGCTCTAATTTTAAAACATTGTTCTCACTTCAAATATCTCCATTTTCCCGAGTGGTTTCAAAATTAACTTCAATCATGTTCAAATCATGACTTTTACCATTATATGTGAAAATTTTAAGTTTTCTATCTTATTTCTCTACAGAGGATTTGGCCAAAAATCTTACAATAGAACAACGGAAACAATCCTATCTCTTCCAACATGGAGTCTCTGGCCAGGCTCTCGTTAGCCCGCCGTCACAGGGTATGAGCAGAATGACTCCTGGGCTTGAGATGAAACATTTTATCTCGTATGAGATGGGGAAAGTTGCTACTTCAAAGTGATCAAGAGCAAAGCAGTTGACTGAAGTGGGATTCGAGAGCTGGAAGGGGCCTAAGGGCTCACACAAATCTGAGTGCCCTCAGTTGGCCAGTTTGGGGAGCGCCGTCGCCTGGGGACGTGGTCATCTGCAGCCAGGCTCCAGATCCAACAACGCTCCCCTGAAACAGCATGCCACGACCAGATCAGCCAAAACTGCTCAAAGGTGAGCCCAAATCTGGCTCAGAGATTAAACAATCCAATCAATTCAGTTCACTTCTACCCCATTCAATAAACTGTAAGTCGGGCACCTACCATGTTAAGGTGCAGGGCCAGACAAGGAAGGGTGGAAAAGGGGCCAAAGATAAGAAAAATATCACCTCTGTTTTCAAGGAACTTGGTTATCTGCTCAAAGAGGTAAGACACATATGCAAGGAACTATAATGTGGAGTGTTCGAAGCCAAGCTAGGCCAGTTGGGAGAGGAGCGACTCCAGCAGGAGGTCACAGGATGGAGGGATGGCAGTGACAGAGGAATGGTCACAAATGCGAGCAGCAGAGGACAATGGGCTGAACGTGACAGCAGACTGGGTGTGGCGGTGAGGGCAATGGCCAGGATAAAGAGCCTTCTAGGTTTGCAAACTAGCAGCCTCAGAGAATGGAGAGGCTGCCTTTGTGGACTAGGTTGCAGGTAGGCAGGTGGGTGAGAAATGATAATGGGCTTTGTTATCTCACACACGTTCTGAGAACATTTTAGGTCCACTGAGGGGAACAAAATTGGGTGTTACGGCCTTTGACTATCATGAAGTCCAACAGACCACTTTCACTCCCCCCCTCCCCAACTCTGCTGACTCTCACGGCCACTTCCCCTGTTATACATGACTGCACACTCATGGACCAGTTAGGGTGTTCATGTTGTTTTCCTTTCATGAAACAAAATTAACAAAGTGACTTTCATGAGGTCACTGGGCTAGGAAGAGGTAGATAGAGCTGGCACCAGACTCCAAGGAAGGCCCACTATCTGAGTTCTGGCCCCAGGCCATTCTGTACCTCCAAAATGCTACCTCTATTGTGGATGAGTTTCAAAGATCAGTTGCAGAAATACACATTATTTTTCCAAACCCACTCATGTTAGTAAAAAATATATAAGAAAAAGCAACCTCACAGGATCATCAAACAACACTTGATAATGAATGGCAGTTTACATATTTACAGTCCCTTTCAACTTCCGTTGAGTGCTTAGAGAGAGGAAACCCATCTGACTGAGGAGGAAGACAGGTTGAAAAATGAGCAGTAACAGAGGGATGAGTAGAAATGAGAGCAGGCTAGACAAAGACAGTGCTGTCAGCCGGAGTCCAACTTGAGCCTGATTGAAAAATATTAAAAAACCCCACACCTCACATGCCTCTTATTATAAAAAGGCCCGCCCATTGGTCTTGGTGGAAAGGCTGACTGGGCTTTTAAACAGTCCACTCTCTCTGTCCTTACTATGCCCCCCATCATTTTTTTTTTTTTTTAAAGACTGGGTGTGGGAGTGCTATTTAGACAAATCAGTGATACACACTATTATTCTGAAAACAATGTTTGTTCGTTTGTTTTAAATGAAAGCCTCTTTATTTATTTATTTATTTTTGGCTGTGTTGGGTCTTCGTTTCTGTGCGAGGGCTTTCTCTAGTTGTGGCAAGTGGGGGCCACTCTTCATCGCGGTGTGCGGGCCTCTCACTATTGCAGCCTCTCTTGTTGCGGAGCACAGGCTCCAGACGCACAGGCTCAGTAGTTGTGGCTCACGGGCCCAGTTGCTCCACGGCATGTGGGATCTTCCCAGACCAGGGCTCGAACCCGTGTCCCTTGCATTGGCAGGCAGATTCTCAACCACTGAGCCACCAGGGAAGCCTGCCCCTCATCATTTTTATCCGCATGAACGTACAGACTCATGCCTGGAAGAGGGGCTGAGGTCAGAGACCTCTGCAGCCAAACATGATGGTGCTTACGGGCACAGAGAGGGAAAAGAGTTTTTTGAAAATGTCTCCCATACTTAGCAGCCTTTGTTCTGGGAAAAGTGAAATTTCATACAGTATCTATGGACAGAAAAAAGACTGGAAATACATGCACTGAAATGTGAACCACAATGTTAACTTGTCAGACTAGAGGTGATCTTGTCTCTGGTGCTTTTCTGTATGCTCCAAAATTTCCACCAAGAGTATTATGCATTAGCCTTATAGTCAAAGAAAAAGAGTTTCACAACAAAGTGAAATTTTAGTGTTACTCGCGCTTTCTTATATAAAAAAACTGTATACTATGAACTGTATTTTGGATAGCCACTGAAGTCAGCCTCACTTGTAAATTTTTCGGTTTTTCACAAAATTTTGCCCTATGTTTCTGTCAAGTAAGTGATGATCTTCACACAAACACACTGAGAACACTGAAAGAAAAAAAAACCGGGGCGTTATGTCCTTTGACTATCATGGAATCCAACAGTCTACTTCCACCCCTCCCCCCCAGCCCCCGCTGTCTCCCACTGCCATTTCCCCTTTTGTTGATAGGAAAAAGAACAAGATATAGAAAACCTAATACAGGCACACAAACTCATGTGGACAGTTACCACATGAAGGTCTTACAACTGGGAGCCAGGAATACCCTCAGAAAGCACAACTCTGAGGACTCAGAGCCAGACACCTACATACAGCACGAAGCTGGCTAGAAAGGGACAGCTCCCTGGGCAGGGATGGGGTGAGACAGAGAGTCATGAAAGGAAACTCAACTGCACAGAACTTGAGAGAGAGGCGGAAGTATCGACGAGACCCAGTCATCTATCTATTCAATCACTCTGCAAAGTGTACAGCTGCAGGGACCTCAACCTGGATATGTGGCTGTACAATAGTCCGCTTCAACTTTGACGTTTCCTCTCCAAATGGCTCAGATGTTCCACATCAACCTTCAGGTGCTTTGCCAGAGGTGACAGTTGTGCAACAAGCCAAACATCGTGCTGGTAGTGAAAAGATCTGTTTATCATCTTATCTGCGATCAGTTTGTCACATCACCTCTTTCTTACTTTCGACTTCTTCTAGATTTGACTCACTCGTGGTACACCCTTTTCTCCTTGCAACCTTATCTGGTTCAGAGGTGCTGCACTAATGTTTTACTGGGCTCGGTTTTTCCTACCCAAATTAAGGCAACAACGCGCACAACAACTGGTACCTGCCTTCTGAATGTGTACAATAACTCGTATTACAGCACGGGGGATGTCTCACAGCCTCGGCACTGGGAACGCTTCCACCAAAATAAGAGCAGTCACATGGTCAGGAGAAAGGCCTCCCACCTCATCTTACCAGCTCTTTCCCATGAGGTAAACAGGATCAGCCATGAAACCCGTACAAATCACTACCTTCTCAATTTATTTATAAGGCACCCTTGCACGAGGTTAGGATTAACTGTTAAATATGAGGTTTAAAAATAAACAGAAAACAAGCAAACTAGCCCTTCCTGTTGAGCTGCAAGTTTCTCTCTCCTCTCTGGCACTCCTACCCTTATTAACCCTCTTAATTACATTAAAAGGATCTGGAGCAGAGATCTTACTAGTAATTAGGGGTGACTTATGTGTGTTTTTCATTCTCTATCTGTGAACCAGGAATATAGGATTGGATCCAGACCAAGTATGAAATTCAATAGGTCCCTCCTGTCCCCAGCTTAGCATGCAAACCTTGATGTGTAAAAACTTACATTTCTACCTAGGGATATAGTTTTGATAACAAAGGAGCTTGGCAGACAAAGGATAATTTGTTAAATCTGCTAGAAGCTACTTAGCTGCTGTGGGCATGCAATCTTTACGCATATTTGAGTTAGCACCTGTGTGGAAGAACTATTTAAATTGGAAGAAAGAAGAGAAATCCACTCCCTGTACGTCCATCAACTATTCCTCCTTAGTGTATTTTATTTAGCCTGTGCACTTTCCCAGTGCTCAATCGGTTTCAATGATTAACAGACGAAAGCTAAATGCTGTTGCCCGGCTGGAGGCTGTCATCTAGAAACGCCTCTGAGAAAGAAGAGGAACAAGCTGCCTTCCAGTATAGTAAGGGGCTGAGCTGTGGACTCTGGAGCCAGACTGCTGTGGACTCTGGAGCCAGACTGCCTGGGTTTGAATGTCACTTCTGCCCCTTAACAGCTGGACGATCTCTGGCAAGTCACTCCATCTCCATGTGCCTAGTTTCTTCACATGGAAAGTGGGGAACAAGAACAGGAGCACTCCTGAAGGACTGCATGAGGAATACATGTGTTAATATCTGCAAGCCCCTGAGAACAGTGCCTGGCTCACCGTAAGTACTATGTCAATGCTGAACAAAAATAAATGTATGTGAAGTGCTTGGAATGGTGGCCAATGAGCACTAGATATTACTACTCCTGTCTAATGTAAATTTTAAACTAGAAAACAGAAGACAAAACATTCAGGGTCCTGAATACTAAAGACATTCCCTGAGGTTCTCAACTATGGCCTCCCGCTGTATTAACACAGATTCTTAAAAATCCAGACAAGTTATTTTCCATCAAGTCCCAAGCTCTTGGGGTCGGGGTGGAGGGCAGGAACAGCAGGTCCACAGAAATACCCATCTGCCCAGCCCCGTAATTAAAAACAAGTCACCATTACAGAAAGCAGATGTGTTTGAGGTTCACCGGAGCTTTACAATACAGTACAAATTACTTTCTCCCAGTATTTCAAGCAATTATCACTTTTAAAGTCTACTGGGGGAGGGGTGTGAAAGGGAAAGTAATGGGATTTGTATCAGAACTGCTTTTCCCTTCAATTGTTTATATTCAGCAAGGGCGAGTCGCCTCCAGTGGGGAGGGGAGATGGGGAAGAAAGGCAGGTGGTAATAATGTTGGCTGAACAGTTTTCCGGGTAGAAAATTAACATCCTCCAAACAGTATGTAATTGTTAAATTTTTCTGTCTGCTTATTTTGAGTACAATAACAGGGCTCACTAAGTATTATAATCATTTCCTTATGGGACATGTTTTCACTCTCTAAAATTAACACGTTTTCGTATTTTATACTCATTTCTCTGAAGTCAGAATTTCTCACAAGCATCATACAGTATGGATATTTACTATCTCTACAATGTAATAGCTTCAATCTGCCCCTGGTGATACAGCCATTTGTCTGTTGCCTAGAAGGTTCCTAATAGGATGATTATAATTGTCTTTGAGATTGACACTTGTGTTACTGGCATTTAATTTAAAAAAAGAAAAAAAGAAAGAAAACAACCCACAAAGGGGGTTATTTTCAATAAGGAAACAGACACATCAGCATTCTTTATTTCTTCACCCTCCCAAGAATGCTCCCCTCTCCACTTCTCTCAGGAAATCATTCCAGCTAATCTATGCCCCTCCCCTCACATGGGCACTCCATGCAGGTCTCCTGGTGTGGTGTGAAGCTGACAGATCTGGGTTCAAATCTTGACTCTTCACCGTTGGTAATCCTTGTCTAAATACACCTCTCTGTTTCCTCCATTGTAAAATGGAAATGTTAACATCCAACATCTAGTGTTAATGTTAACACTAGATGTTAGTTTTATGAAAAGGATTAAGGAAAATGTAGAGAGAATTCACAGCCCTTAGTAGCTCTTCAGTAGTACATAGCAATCCTTCATGTTATTTGAAAACTTGGATGGGTCCTACAACCCTAAGGTCTCTGAAACCTGTCCGTATTGAGCATTTATTAAATTGGAAGAAAGATGGATCTTCTTTCTATATGCTGAATTTCCTAAATATTGGGCAAATTTCCTCTAAGTTCTTCTTAAGCAGAATATAGGGCTAATCAACAACTTACCTCCCCCTCACCCAAAATTTCCATAGGATACACCAAAGAACACATGAGTCACAAAAGGAAGAAGAAAAGATCATTCATGTTGATGATCTGAGAAGACGCCTACGAAGGTAAATGAAGGATGCCCATCTGTGAGATATACCCCTGCAGACTCAACTCTACTTTCTTTCCATTCCCATTGTTGTTTCCGAATGTAGCTAAAGCTTTGATGACTTCACAAGAGCTGTGTTTTTATCTTGATTCCCAGCACACTGGCCTATAGCTATTTTTTGAAAGCACCACCTGCTGAGTGTACCTGGGGATCCAGCTAATGAACTGCATTGTTGGCTAAGTCACCTTTCAGCAACCAGGCCATGCTATAGAGTCCCCAAAAACTCCTGCTTGAGGGGAGGACAGGAGAGAAAAACAAGAGATGGCTACAAAAAAGAGATTCTTTACCTTTTGCAGCTACCATATAAATTCCCAGCCCTGATTCTGACATTTATCTCCACCACTTAATAAGAGGGAGAGTTAAAAAAGAATGAGCTAGAGAAAGACAAGATGAGCAAGGTCCTGGCATATCAAAGAGTGGCCGACGGATTTAGGTTCTATGCTTAAGGTGGACTATTGGCACTATACCTTCTTTCCCATGATGGCAGTACCTAGTTCACAGGGTTGTTAAGGATTAAATGAGCTACTATTAGTCCAGTTTCTGGATCAGTTCCTGGCTCATAATAATGACATACATATATGTTTGTTAAATAGGTAAAATGTAAAAATAATTCAACATCTGCTGCACAGTAACCAAACGTGACTCATACCTAGTACAAATGGCTTAACAGGAATGTGATTAGTACACGTGCCTCATTTTAAACCCGAACCCTTTTACAGATACAGTCCTCTCAGAGAAGGCAGAATCAAGCCAAGGTCTACCTCCACATAGTAAAGTGTTATCTGTCCCCAAGACGTCCCCTAGAGATCCCAGAAGTACACCGTTAGGCAAAGTCAAAAAAAGCACTGTCCATCATCGGATGAATGGATAAAGAAGATGTGGCACATACATACAATAGAATATTACTCAGCCATAAAAAGAAATGAAATTGAGCTATTTGTAATGAGGTGGATAGACCTAGAGTCTGTCATACAGAGTGAAGTAAGTCAGAAAGAGAAAGACAAATAACGTATACTAACACATATATATGGAATTTAAGAAATAAAAAAAAATGTCATGAAGAACCTAGGGGTAAGACAGGAATAAAGACACAGACCTACTAGAGAATGGACTTGAAGAGATGGGGAGGGGGAAGGGTAAGCTGTGACAACGCCAGAGAGTGGCATGGACATATATACACTACCAAATGTAAAACTGATAGCTAGTGGGAAGCAGCCACATAGCACAGGGAGATCAGCTTGGTGCTTTTTGACCACCTAGAGGGGTGGGAGGGTGGGAGGGAGGGAGACGCAAGAGGGAAGAGATATGGGAACATATGTATATGTATAACTGATTCACTTTGTTATAAAGCAGAAACTAACACACCATTGTAAAGCAATTATACTTCAATAAAGATGTTAAAAAAAAAAAAAAAAAGCACTGTCAGAAACTGCCCCAGTGGAGTAGAAACACCACTAGAAGAGGCAGGGGCCCAGGAATGGAAGCCGGGCGCTGCCATGAGTCCACAAGCTGTAAACTGGAGACTGCTCCACAAAGGCGAGATGTTACCAAAGTGAAAAACATGCCAAGTGTTTAATTAACAATGCTGATGGAAACCACTCTCTTTAAGGTCATACATGATCAAAGTGAGGAAGAAATACAGTAAGCCAGTAAATCCACCAACCCCTAACTTTTAATTTGGAAATCAGAGAGCGCACATGGGACAGCAACTTTCTGATGAAGACAGAAAGCAAGCAGGTGGGAGGGGTCCACCCCGCCCCCGAGCGTAACGGGGGACCTGGGGAGCGCCAACTGAGTGACTGTCCCTTGACAAGTCCTGAAACTAACCTGCACACAAAGAGACAGAATTGTTGTGGGTGTGGAAGGGGAAGTGGGGACCGAAGTCAGGGAGCACCCACCCTGCCACAAGCCTACCGCCTGTACAGTCAGGCTCACCTAAAACATCCTGTTTTTGCCGCAGATCACAAGCACCTCATGCTGTCAAAATACCAAAACAGAAAAGACACATCTACAAACCTGCTCTTCGAAGAATTCAACAACATTCCCCTGGCACTCCTGAAAATGGGAGGAAGGGCGGATGCACAACAGCGAGCGCAGGGTGGGGAGGCTGGGGCCCTGAACACACAGCAGGAATGTGCACCGAGCCGGGAGGGGGACGTAGGGAGGAGGAAGCAGCAAGTGGCTACTTCTCCCCTTGGGCCACCCGTTGTCACTACTACTCAGAATGAGCATTTTGAAGAAAAGACAAGGCAGATTCAAGTTGAAAGTTGGTTTGTTCTACTTTCAGCTGTAAAAGGTTTAGCTCTGGACACAAAGCACATTTAAAAACCACTGTGTGAAGACAAAGAATAAAAGAAAGGCAACAGAAGAGTTCCAAGCAATCTGGGCTTCCTTCTATTTTTGTCTTAAAAGGCAAGTATGTTAGGGAAACTTCAGGAAGTTTTAAATACTCAAAACTTCTTAACCTATTTTATTAAAAGTTTTCAAAAATCCATTTTTTTCATTGTAGAAATTCAGCATATTCAAGCCAACAGTTGCAAGTATTCAAACTTGCCCAGAGTATTTAGCATTCAAACAAAACAAGAAACATAAAGAAAAACAGTCCTTCAGAGATTTTCTTTCTCCTTTAGAGTTAACTTATTTGGTAAAAGAACCAACCTTAAAAATATTTTCAGAGTCGAGTAAAGGAATGTATAAGGACGAGCAGGGAGGAGGACCAAGCTTGCCTAAATGACAGACACAAAAAAAGCCATAGGGGTGGGATAGGGAGGGTGGGAGGGAGGGAGACGCAAGAGGGAAGGGATATGGGAACATATGTATATGTATAACTGATTCACTTTGTTATAAAGCAGAAACTAACACACCATTGTAAAGCAATTATACTCCAATAAAGATGTAAAAAAAAAAGCCATACAAACAGTGGTATCACCATCGTCATCATTGTTGTTGTCGATAGAGCAGGATAATTAAGAAATATAAACTGGGCCGTTCCAGAAAATGGTTTTTGCAGAAAGCAAGTTTTCATCATCCCTACCATTCCAAAGGTCCTGTGTTAAAGGGGAAAGGTTAAAATGAGGAAAACACCAAAAGCACAGAGGTGAAAAGGTACACAGGGGAAATAGCTCAAATTAATATGAAAACAAGTGTTCTCTAGGAAATGTGGAGACAATTTTGGTGCATATGAGCAGACAAACTCCATGAGCTGAAGATACGAGATTATGCTGTTTAGGAAGAGACACTGAATAGGAATGAGCAGCTGCTACAGGGCAAGGAAAACACCCTGTGCCCTGGAAAAGGGTTTACAGAGGGCAGTTAGGACCACTGTCGGAGGCACATGTCATACGTGACACATCATTTGTCCTTATCAGTGGAAGTGTCAGCTTCCTCTGTGAACACTGCCCCTCAGCGGCCCAGGACTGTGTTACCCCAGGCAGCAGCCCTGGGCATGGTGACGGCGGGGGCTGCCTGCCTGGGGAGAACGGGATGTGGGAGAACGGCATTTGAACTGGGTTCCCTCTGGCCTTCTACGGACAACCTACGCCCAAGAGGCTGCATTTAAAGCAACTGATTTATTATCCACTTTAGATTATAAGCCGTCAACTAAAGGTCCCCTTCCCTTTATATATACACTGGTATAACTGATATATTCTCCTCTGTTGAAGACAGAAAATTTTCTCCTGGCCGTGCAAATACCCAGCTTTATAAATTGAAAATGAGCTGTCCAAATAAATCAGACCAACAGGCACAGCTTAACATATGAGGCAACCTGAGGGTGAGAACGGGAGTAAGTAGAAACCTTACAAAGACCTGATGAAGAGAAGTTAGACGTAATTTGGTATAATGCTGGGAAGCTGCCTCCTCTCTCAGTGGCTATGGCGAGCCCAGGTCATTCCTCTGCTTTATAACCTTGAGAAAATTTCTACTTAAATGTTATTTTAAAGTGGTTCACTTTCAGAGATAATGGTCCATCCAGAAACAATTTTGCTAATAACCCCAAAATTGCTAACTCCGAGCTCTCCATCAAAAATAAATTAGTAACTGATGGCAGTAAGAAAACTGCCATCAAAACAATAGGACACAGCTGAGGTACTTATCAGACCTGACGAGGTTAAAGGAAGGAAAACGGTTTTGCGGCTGTTGTAGAAATCTACAATAAGACTCCAACCTCTTTCGGCTTCTGGAATATACTAGAAAAAAACAATATGTAACAGAAAATGTTGAAAGACTGCACCGAAACTTTTTCAAAGAATCAGAGAAGTGAGAGACCTTGAAATTCATTTAATCCTGTCCTTGAATTTTTCCAATGAGGAAACTGAGGCCCAGAGAGGTTAAGAGGTCTGCCTGTAACACACACAGTGATGGCTTAGGTACACCTGTGGTTTGAAGCCCTCAAGCCAGGGGTATCCTTTCTCGTTACCTTGCTTTCCCTCCCTCTATGAGAAGCAGTTATGGAAGAGTTATTTTTATAGGGAGAATTGAAGCCACTGACTATGACAGAAGGAAAAGGAATGGTGGTTTTAATTTTGAGTGAAGCTATTGACTCACTGATATGCTCACACCCAGGTAAGATTTTTGAGCCTCAGGTAAAATAAATAGTAGGCCTTGGTAGCCGAGGCTGCTGTGTGGATTAGGACTGGGGTCCAAACAGTGACGAGATCGGAGGACCACGGGCTGGACTCGGCTAACAGGACAGAGAATCAACAGGTTAAGAGAAAGGGTCCAAGCAGCCCTTTGCATCCACTTGTAACTGCATTTGGCCACGGCACCCCAGTTCACCTTGCCATGGCTACAAGTACAAAATCCACCTTGGAAATAGCTTGCCAGGAGCGCTGTCAGAGCTCAAGGCAACCCAGGACAGTGTGGTTGAAGTGCGGGCTCTGGGTCTGGGTCTCGGTTCTCCTGCTCATGTCTGTGCGAGCCTGGCTGCGTTAACCTCCCTGTGCCCTGGTTTCCCATAAGGTACAGATAACAGGCTCTCCTCCGCGAAGTTAACAGATCCAGAGCACTGAGAACAGTGCTGAGCATGCGATGTGCACAAGTCGTTTGGGACTGGCTCCTTCCACAGCTTCAAGGCCACAAGCCTCCCAGGCTGACCACACGTCGCTTCCAGGCACTGCGGCACACAATTCGCACTCACACATCCTCTTTTCTCTGAAAGGTTAACCTTTTTGTCTGAAAGACAATTTGGTTTCTTTCTTTAAAAAAAAAAAAATCAGCTTTTGTTTCTCCTTACTAGAATTCTCAACTCATGTAAAACACTTAGAAAATCCAAATAACAGTTAACAAAAACTACCTGATATTGCCACCCAGAAAAACCACTTCAACACAGAGATAAACTTCTTTCCAATCCTTTTTCTCTATTAGTTTCACACACATACATTAATTTAAAAAACAGAACTGTGATGTTTTGTAATCTGGTTTTTTACTGAATACATTGTGAATTTAGTTTCACACACATACATTAATTTAAAAAACAGAACTGTGATGTTGTGTTGTAATCTGGTTTTGTACTGAATACATTGTGAATTTAGTTTCACACACATACATTAATTTAAAAAACAGAACTGTGATGTTGTTTTGTAATCTGGTTTACTGAATACATTGTGAATTTAGTTTCACACACATACATTAATTTAAAAAACAGAACTGTGATGTTGTTTTGTAATCTGGTTTTGTACTGAATACATTGTGAATTTAGTTTCACACACATACATTAATTTAAAAAACAGAACTGTGATGTTGTTTTGTAATCTGGTTTTGTACTGAATACATTGTGAATTTAGTTTCACACACATACATTAATTTAAAAAACAGAACTGTGATGTTGTTTTGTAATCTGGTTTTGTACTGAATACATTGTGAATTTAGTTTCACACACATACATTAATTCAAAAAACAGAACTGTGATGTTGTTTTGTAATCTGGTTTTGTACTGAATACATTGTGAATTTAGTTTCACACACATACATTAATTTAAAAAACAGAACGTGATGTTGTTTTGTAATCTGGTTTTGTACTGAATACATTGTGAATTTAGTTTCACACACATACATTAATTTAAAAAACAGAACGTGATGTTGTTTTGTAATCTGGTTTACTGAATACATTGTGAATTTAGTTTCACACACATACATTAATTTAAAAAACAGAACGTGATGTTGTTTTGTAATCTGGTTTACTGAATACATTGTGAATTTAGTTTCACACACATACATTAATTTAAAAAACAGAACGTGATGTTTTGTAATCTGGTTTACTGAATACATTGTGAATTTAGTTTCACACACATACATTAATTTAAAAAACAGAACGTGATGTTGTTTTGTAATCTGGTTTTGTACTGAATACATTGTGAATTTAGTTTCACACACATACATTAATTTAAAAAACAGAACGTGATGTTGTTTTGTAATCTGGTTTACTGAATACATTGTGAATTTAGTTTCACACACATACATTAATTTAAAAAACAGAACGTGATGTTGTGTTGTAATCTGGTTTACTGAATACATTGTGAATTTAGTTTCACACACATACATTAATTTAAAAAACAGAACGTGATGTTGTGTTGTAATCTGGTTTTGTACTGAATACATTGTGAATTTAGTTTCACACACATACATTAATTTAAAAAACAGAACGTGATGTTGTGTTGTAATCTGGTTTACTGAATACATTGTGAATTTAGTTTCACACACATACATTAATTTAAAAAACAGAACGTGATGTTGTGTTGTAATCTGGTTTACTGAATACATTGTGAATTTAGTTTCACACACATACATTAATTTAAAAAACAGAACGTGATGTTGTGTTGTAATCTGGTTTACTGAATACATTGTGAATTTAGTTTCACACACATACATTAATTTAAAAAACAGAACGTGATGTTGTGTTGTAATCTGGTTTACTGAATACATTGTGAATATATCCTCTTATTGATTATGTTTTATGACACCATGTTTTAATGGTGGCACTATTTGTACCATAATTTACCACTTTTAACATCTTCCACAAGACTTGACCTCTACCGTCCTAGCCTCACCTTTTGTATATCCCAAAAGAAAACAGAAACATAACAATGAAAGCTTTTTGATGGTGACCTCTGTACAAGAATTCTCCCTTTTGTTTCTCCCCAGCTCAGTTGAGCCCTGGTGCTCAGAAAGTGGCTTCCAGAAAAGCTTCTCCATGTAGAGGCTGGAGCTGCTGCATTACTAGACTAGGGAAGGGCAGCTATTACAGCCAGCTGAGTGTCACAGTGCCAGGAATGCCTGACCTTTCCCAGGGCTTTGATCTAGCAACCTCCTGCTGGGAGCTAACTGGCCAGGGCTGCTGGGGGGAGGGAAGTAAGATGGGGGGGAGGGGAGAGTGAAGGACCCTCCACTGGGCAGCGAGCCAACCTCCTGAACCAGACTCAAATGTCCAGCTGGAAGAATTACTTAGAGCTCACCTACCAACCCCACATTTTAGAGATAAGAGAACCAAGGCTCTGGAAGATAACAGAACTTAATTAGTACTTGAGAAATACAGCTTAATATTAGCAAGGATAACAGCCACAATTACTATTACTACTATTTGGAGCATTTACTTTGTACCAAGTACCGTGCTAAACAAATGTTTAATCCCAACGACAATCCTGTGAGATTGTATAATTATCCCCATTTTAGGAGGGGGGAGTGATGAGTCTTGGAAAGATGAAATGAGTTCCCTAAGATCCCACAGCGGGTACACAGTAGAGGTAGGAGTCAAATCCAGATCTGACACCACAGTACGGGCTCCCTCCAAGCACACTGTAAGAGTGATTATTTTTATTTCCATTGCATTGTTTCTTTAAAACATGAGCTTATTAGTACTCACTGTTAATTTAGAAGTTGGCAAAGAATCCATGCTTTCATCTCTCTAGTCATCTTTTTACAAATCCATCTTTCTGCATTTGCTAAACAGTGACATAAAAATATTCAACAGGGCTTCCCTGGTGGCGCAGTGGTTGAGAGTCCGCCTGCCGATGCAGAGGACACGGGTTCATGCCCCGGTCCGGGAGGATCCCACATGCCATGGAGTGGCTGGGCCCGTGAGCCATGGCTGCTGAGCCTGCGCGTCCGGAGCCTGTGCTCCGTAGCGGGAGAGGCCACAACAGTGAGAGGCCCACGTACCGAAAAAAAAAAAAAAAAAAAATTCAGCAGATCAATTCGCTGGCAGTCAACCTCCATATATTTCATATGATGGTTCTGGTAACAGCTTGACTGTAAAGTTTAGGCTAAATGTGAACTACCAGCTGCAATGATATAGCTGAACTAGCAAAGAGGGTGACAGACTTGATAAAACACTTTGTCTCCAATGAATGACAAATACAAAGACATTTCTTCTAAATTTCTCCTAGGCCACTTCAGGTTTGGAAAGGCCTCAGGCCAGGGACTGTCCCAAGTACATAATTACCATGCTTCTCTTAGATGATTATCAGGTAGAAGACAAAGATTTCAAATAGTCTGTTTACTTAGTTTTTTAAAGGCAGAGTCTCTTCTCGGAACGACTCGTGAGCAATTTAAACAAACAGCTGTGGCAGGAGATGGACAGCCACTGCCACCTGGTTTAGTGGGTAAATGTGCTGAATCTGTGTGCGTTAATTTGATCAATCTTGACTCATTTTCTTTAATGAGACTATAACACAACATCCACCCAACCTGTTTTCTGGATTTTGTTTTACATACATTTGTTGTTATGGTCAAATCTGTTCTTGAGCTTCTTGTTGGTTGAAGCAAAAACTTTACAACTATTTTTTTTCCAAACACGTATTTTTGGTGTGCGTATATGACAGCTATGCTCCCTTGTGAGGGAGCTATACTTCACCACATGTGGTCTGTGGTCAAATAGATTCAAATAACTTACACCAAAGAAAGAAACATAAAAATAAAATTTAAAAAGGAGGATTTTATTCAATTTCTTTGCCTTCTCATTAGATCAGCTATGTAGACTACAGATGCAAATTCTGCAGGAAGGTGGGCTTCTCAGTCTTGATATTTTTTTCATTTTCTAGAATATCATATGGATACATGGGAAGATGATTTTTCTTTCTCACTCTCATCTTTCTTAACTGTGCTTGTGGAATTCTGAGGTCTAAAGGCCAAGAGGAAAGGTTGTGATCACAGCCCTGTCTGTAGAGGTGAAGGCCAACTCCCACATTCAGGATGAAAGCTCAAACACCAGGTTACCAAAAACCATGTGCTGAGGAAAAGAGCAAGTCTTTGGGTTCTGAATCATTTGTTTTTGTTTTCTGTTAAATGAGGACATCTTTTTTACTTTCATTTAGAAAAGATCATTTCTATTCTTGATCTTTGAGTGAACGCACTGAAATTTTATTTTAAGTAAGAAAGGACATGATAGATTCTCATAAATTTTCACTCAAGAAATTTCTGAGCCTACTTTAAATACATAATAGGCTTCAGATTTAGGGGGTTCAAAATGTCATTTAATAATATTACAGTCATGTAAAAAATGACAGTGAGAATTACCCACACTTAAAAAATGCAAAAAAAAAAATAGCTCAAAACACTCAATAAAATGTCTTAGGTCTTGCCAATATGGCCTATTTGGGATTATTTTGAATGGTGTGGTTCATCACCAACAGCCTTTATTACAAAAAACAAAGAAACAAAAAACCCTTGTATGTATCTGTGCATTTGGCAGCCTACAATCTTTCCCATGAAAAAGCTTAAAAGTCTGACTCACTAAACTAGTAGTTCTCAAACTTTTTGGTTTTAGGAGCCCTTTACTCGTAAAAATTATTGAGGACCACAAACAGCTTTTGTTTATGTGGATTATATCTACCAATATTTACCACACAGAAATTAAAACTGAGAACATTTAAAAGTATTTACTTATTTATTTATTAAACACAATAGTAATAAATTCATTACATGTGACTATAAATGACATTTTTATGGAAAATAAGTGGTACTGTTTTACATTTTTGAAAACCCCTTTAACATCTGGCTTAATAGAAAACAGCTGCATTTTCATATCTGCTTCAGCACAAAATCTGTGGTGATATGTTGTTTTGGTTAAAATATATGTAGAAAATCTGGCCTCACACAGATATGTAGTTGGAAAATAGAATTATTCTAATAGCCTTTTTAGATAATTTTGTATATTCTCCTTATACATGCAGTATAATGGAGATATTATACTACATTGGACAAATGATGGTTTCTTAAAGGTTAGGTGCAAAATGAAATTTGAAACCATACCAGTGTACTTTTTCTACCCTGTCACATCAAAATCCATTAGTCTACATTGAATGGATCTTTCATCCATGTATGATTTTGTAATAAGTACTGATCAATTTGAATATGTTGGTTTCCTGAGTTATTGCAGATCTTCCAAATATTGACACATTTCATTATACAATATCAAAATCACATTTGTCAATACCCCCAATGAGCTTATTAGAAGAGTCTTTAAGGATTCAGGCTTCAAGCTTATGCAGAGGGATACAAGACTTCCAAAATTCTAATTTTTGCTTGAAAGTCTGAATTTTATCATTGGTAACAAATATAATTGTTTTCCTTGAAGTGACAGGCTTAGTTCTCATAAAAGGTCTACCACAGGGGTCCCCAGCCTGCGGGCCGTGAACCGGTACCGGTCCATGGCCTGTTAGGAACCAGAGCCGCACAGAAGGAGGAAGCAGCAGGCAAGCGTGGGAAGCTTCATCTGGCACTCCCCATCACTCCCCCTCGCTCGCATTACTGCCTGAACCATCCCCACCCCCTCCCCGCCGGTCCGTGGAAAACTGTCTTCCACGAAACTGGTCCCTGGTGCCAAAAAGGTTGGGGACTGCTGGTCTACCAAATAGCCAAGTCTAAATAGCCATATTTGATCATCATTCTGTAAAGTAAAAACTCAATCACACAGGTGTTTTCTTGAGACAGCCACGGCACTTCACTACACACCAAAAGTACCTTCTTATGTGTACTTCTCATTCATCACCAGAATATATTAAAAAAAAAAAAGACTCAAAGGGTTTAGGTTTAATAAAATAACTTTTACTGTTTTATCAAAGGGCACCAGCATTTTTTAATTGAATTCATGATAGGAAAGAATATAATCACTATTAATAGAGTTGGTGCTACTGCCTTGATCTGTGCTGTTGCCACCAGTTTTACTCATTGTTACTTTCATACTACTAGTGCAAATGTTAATACAGTGAAACAGCAAAAAGAAAATAAAGAAAGAAAAAAAAAGGACAATATTATAATGTTATCATGAAAAGTTTTGACCTCATGGACCCCCTCGAAAGTGTCTCAGGGACCCAGGGGTTCAGAGACTACACTTTGAGAACCTATCTAACTAAACCAAACCTGCTGATACTGATCCACTCAACTAAGGAAGTTGGTTTTATTTTTGCTCTGAGCAAAGAATAGAGATACCAAAGCACAAGCCAAGCATGCCCTTGTATTTTGAGTACTACAGCATAACCACTTTCCTTTTCTTACCCTCTGGACCAGATGTTCCCAATAACTTGGACAACATTTTCTGGCCAAGACTTTGAAAGACTGATTTCTCAGTCATGAGTGACTGCTAGCAGCAAAGGAGGATAGTCCCTGGCCTGCACTGTGCTGCAATCACCCCTCATGCCTCAATCATTCTCTTTGATTCATCACATATTCACCACACCTTTAATCTTTCCTGTTTTGCTCTTATGAGCATTTAAGGCTATAAATTTCCCTCCAAGTATCACTTTGGCTGCATACCACTGGTTTGATATGCCAACTTTTAATTACCATTCAGTCCTAAATATTTTCTTTGACCTTTGAGGCATTTAGAAGAGTTCTCCTTATTAATAAAAAAAAAGTTTTTCTGGTTTTCTTCTAAATTAATAGCTTTATGATCAGAGAATACAGTTGTATAATAACTAATCCTTTGAAGTTTGGTAACACTTGATTCCTGGCCTAATATTTTATATCCCAAAGCAGCTGGATACAGCAATCCACATAATCCATTTGAACAAGCTGTGTTGTTCAAATATTTTATAGCTTAATTATTTTGAGGAGGAGGAACAACATCTGGTGATTTATCAATTATTGAGATATGCTGAAATCCCTTATTGGAATGTAGATTTGTCCATATTTCCTTATGTTTCTGTCAATTTTTCCTTTATAGATTTTGAAGTTGTATTATTATAAGCATGACAGTTTAGCATTTTATTTTCCTTTGTCTGATAGTATCATAGTTCTATCAGTTTATTCTGGGTTGGTCTTTGCATGTAATACCTTTTACCTTAACTTTCATAATTTTCCTTTTTTGTTTGGTCTCTCCATATGAATTCTGGAAAATTTCTTCGGATCTCTCTTCCATTTCATTAATTCTCCCTTCAGCTAAGTCCAATCTGCTCTTAAACCCATCCATTTTAGTTTTTAGCTTTAAACACTCAATTTTTTCCTTTCTAAAAATTCTGTTTCTTTCTTAAAATTGTATCATCATATTTCTATAGTCTCTTGATCTTTACTCATATTTTTCAATTCCCTTTTCTATTTCTTAAGCATATTAAACTAAGTGTATAATAATTCTACTTTCTAAAGCTGTACTGTCCCATACAGTAGTCACAAGCATATGGCTATATGGTTACCTAAATTAAAAATTCAGTTTCTCAGTTGTACTAGTTAAGCGCTCAAGAGCCACATACATTATGACTACCATATTGGATAATACATATGACAACACTGATTTAAAGACTCTGGTGTTTGACTCAACTGAATCTGTTGAGTATGGGGCCATGTTTTCTTGTGTGCTGTGACTTTCTTTCTTTCTTTTTTTCTTTACTCTAAGTGCCTATTTCTTACAAGTTTATCTATGGAAATTCTTTGAGACCTATTTTAAAGGTAGGACTTCCAGAGGGAACTTGTCTCTGCTTCTGCTATGTGCTGAGAAACATTACCAAACTAGGATTCCTTTAAAGAAAATTCTGTTTGAGGTCTTTAGTCCACCTAGGTAATGGGAACTTGGGTTGCAAACCTCAGTGAAAGCCAGCTGTGTTTACAATTCTCATGAGAGTATTTTTCCAACCTTCTAGTCAGTGCCAGTATTTGAGACAAGAAATTTTCCTTGCATTTTCCTGGGAAGGTGGGTTTATTGCTAGTTCACCTTTATACTGAAGATACAGCTTTTGGCATCCAGCTTTCTGCTGGGATTGGTGTTTTTCTTTTATTAGACTCTATCTACTTTTTTTCCTGTGTACTCTGCAAGATGTAAACTGAAGCTTGATTCACTACACTCAACAAAATCCAGCTTCTGTGGGCCATTTACATCACTGGGTTCCTACTTTTACTTGTTGATTGGCCTCTGAGTATCCCTTACTTTCTAGTTAGCTGACAGATGCATTCAAAATGTATATTTTGACAGCAAGTTTTTTATAGATTGGGTATGTGTATGCATGTTTGTGTATGCATCATTAATGTGCATATATCTGTGCGTATATGAGTGTGTGTGTAAGTAAAATAGATCTCCATAATTTTGGCTCATTTCAGCAGAAGGGTTGGTGAGAGTATCTCATTTACCATGATGCCAGAATTAGAAGACCACATCAATTTTCAAGATGTGTGTTGCCGATTTTAAATCTAAAGTTAATAATCAAAGCTACTACTTAGGGAGTATTTTGACTTATCACCTATCAAACATGGTATTTTAGAAACTTTCAAAACAAATAACCCTATAATCTAAAAATTATTCTTTCAGAGGTTAAACAACCTGTCCCTGGTCTCACAGTAAAAGGCAAAGGCAGATTTAAATCCAGATCTGTCTGACATCAAAAACTTTTCTCTTGCAAAATGGTATGGTATTATCAATCTAATTTACATGAAATAACTAAGGTTCTGGTCTACAACGTACGTGTTACGTGAAACCCGAGGGGACGTGTTTTTCAGTTTTCAGAATTTTCATATGTATGTAAAGTAATACAGGATGTAGACTGTATAATATGTAATACCCCCAGCAGAGTCAGGGGCAGCACTTCTTAATCAGTTAGATGAACATTCCTTCAGCAAAATTCAACAAGAGTCACACTAAGTGGGTTAGATATAGGCTATAAAAAGTCTCACATCAATTTTGGTCAGCTCTGGTGACCAATTAACTTATGAAAACACTTTCAGATTTCTGAGTGTTTTTGGATTTCCACACTCTTTTATCTGCAAGCAATCTGTCCTAAGTTCATCTTGGACCTAGGATTAAAGCTTAGCTTTTCTAACATTTCCTTCTAGGTATCACCAGAATTGTTTCATATATTTTAATGTAGCAATATTGGTACCAAGCTGAGGGAGAAACATTATTTTTGACTCATTAAATCTGAAATGAATTCTCTGCTGAAAGGCTAATCATACAGAATTTATCTCCTTCCAACTTAGAATTTTAACTTACCAACATCTTTTCCCATTATAGACCAGCAATTATTTTTCTCTGGACTAATGCACTGAGCTTACTAGTATTCATTGCACTTACTAATTCAATATAATTCAGTCATTATTATATCAATATTACTTACAGTGGTAGGATTCTAGCTCTTTTAAATATATCCCACTATCGGTTTTTAAATTTCCCACTGCTACAGATAAAATGTCTACTTTTAGAATTTACTTGAGGCACTAGTGAAAATCTGTGAAAATCCAACAGATATGTATATATTATTGATAGCTTATATGTTATTAGTGGGATTTTGCAACTCTGGAGTCTCCCAGAAGAATCATTTGTTTGCTGCATAACACTACCTTAGAATCTTTTTTAAAATACATTTTTAAAGCACGTGAGTTTGAAAGACACTTCAGTAATTAGACTTTGGAAACAGCTAACCCTCAACAGATGGTTTAAGCACAGTAGTGTGAATGTACAGACTTACCACCAGAGAAGAGAGGTCAAGGCTTGCCTGAGACTTCAATTCAATGTAATCCATAAATGCTGATTAAATCCACTATTATACTCGTACGAGGTAATCTTAAATGTATTATGTTGTATTATTTAGAACTCTAAAGTTCAAAAAGTTACTAATCGTAACAGTGTGAACACTAATCATATCTTTTACCACCAAAACCCACAAAACTACCCAAAATCTCCAGTTCTTAATATTTAAGTTCTTAGATGGACATGAGACAAATTTACTGGAGTGGGGTAGTTTCTTGTTGTTTGTTTCTGGAAATGGTCTTATTCCAGAGTCCCGTGCTCTTAATTATGTTCTGAAATGCTCTTTTTCTACTAAGGACTTAAAGCTCCAATTGTAAGTCCCTTAAATTGTAAAAACTTTCACATACACATGCATAAAAAAGCCAATTCTAGATTTCTGATCATAATGAAAACAGATATGGATATTTTTAGTACATGTTCAGTTTTTTTAGTCAATTATGTCAACTTTCCCAATCAAATTTTTTCATCTAATCAGGACTTAAACTGATTAGTTTGAATGTGACCTTTTTGTGTCTTTTGATATAGGTGTGATAGGGACAAAAGAAAAATGGGTAAAAGAATCAGTCAGGATAAATGACAATTGGAATAATTAATCAAGACTGTAATTTAATAGTTTCTCAACATATTCATCTCCTTATTTTTTATCCTTAGGAAAAAAAATGAAGTGGAAAGTTCCATTCATTTACTTCATCATTCGTTGATTTGTGTATATGTGGCTCTATTTTAGGGGCTAATCATATAAAGGTGGTCCCTGTCCTCAAGAATCTGTGCACAGTCTAGTGAGAGGAATGGGATGTAAATGAATAACCTTCAATACAATGTGGAAAATGCTGTAAGTGAGGCATGAATAAAAAACATATTCTACAGGAGTGATTAAGGCCAACTAGGGTTCAAGAAGAGCTTCTGAGGAGAGGTGACATGTGAGCCGGTAGGAGTTTTCCCTGAGGAGGGAGCACTCAGGCAGAAAGAAGAGCATGCTGACACCTGGGAGAGGCCCGAGATGGCACCTGGGATTTCCCATTTGACGAGTCAGTTCTTTGGATTATTCTTCAGGAGGACCTAAGGTTGTTTCAGAGCCCTCCAAATTTGGGGGACTAGTAAAGGAATGAAAGACATCTAAAAGTTACTTATTTCATTTATGAAGTTGTGTACTTAAGGAAATGCTGAGGACGTGATGACTGCTATATAAATCGCTGAAGCTGAATCTCGTGACCCTCCAGAGAGAGGCTGAAGAGAGCTGGAGGGAGTGGGGGCAGAAAGAAGCAAGCACAGGGGTTCACTGACGTAAATAATTATTTACGATTACCGCTGTGTTGTCATCAATTTTATGTTCTCTCTTTTCTCCATGCATTTGAAAACCATCCATCATCAAACTACCTCAGGGACTACAGGCAGTCTCCTGAACTTGTCTACAGTACATCTCACTTACAGAGCAGGTACTGTAGCTGCTTCTCACTTATTTAAGCAGAAAATGTAGCATTCTTGCCACTGTGAGGAATCAGAGATTTTAGGAATGTAAATACATAGTGGGAAAAAGGAAGTCACAGAGAACTTATGGATGTGGGGAGTATAACATGTCAAGATAGTAAAGGCTGAACTGTGGGAAACAGGAATTTAAGGTCTCAAATTGTTTGGGGCCAAAGAGAATGAGATCAAGGGCTGGGTCTCTGTCCTTGCGTCCTCTTTTATGGGGCTTTTGACCATGGCCCTGAATCTTCTCTGTAGGGTCTGGTGCTGGACATTTCAATCCCACAAGTCCTATTTCTTTATCTTTCCAGCCATTGGAGGTTTGCTAATGCAACACATGCAGAGTATATTTCTGTAATATATGATTTGCTGGGTAAAAAACAGCAAATGAATTATGTACGGTTCTTAAGAGAGAGTAGTACTCTCAAAAAGAAATATACACGCAAACCCCAGTATAAAAGTGACAATATTCACCTGTTGTGGAGTTCCCACAAAAGGACCTCTTACTCATGGAGGGAGTCTAGCAGTCAGGACCTTCACAAGGACCTTCAGTCTTGCCCTCCAAAGACAAGTTAGCCATTCAAGAAAAACAACAAAAAAGATGAATAAAACTGCAACAAGAGCTCCTAAACATCAATGTTTACAACATAAGCAAAATTATTTAGCTGTCATTAAAAAAACCTGTATCCGTAAAAGCTTGACAAGAAATCAGTCACTGGTAGAAAAGCAAGGTGGGATTAAAATCTCAAGAAAAAAAAAAAAGACGATGTATTTTTCTTTAAGTATAAATTGATTACTGAAAGTAAGGAGTTAGGGCTTTTTTTTTGCCCTTTGGAAAGACATTACTTATTTTATTTTTTAAAATTGAAGTATGATTTACAATATTGTGTTAGTTTCAGGTGTACAGCATAAAGAATCAGTTTTTTTGCAGATTATATTCCATTATGGGTTATTACAAGATATTGTGTGTAATTCTCTGTGCTATATAGTAAATCCTTATTGCTTATCTATTTTATGTAGTTTGTATTTGTTAATTCCATATTCCTAATTCGTCCCCTTTAGTAACCACAAATTTGTTTTCTAAGGATATATCTTATTTTAAAGTTGACTTTAAACTGTTCTTTTCTAAATTGTGAAATATATTCATTTTAACTAGAAAATAAATATATAGTTAAGATACAGCACCCATTCTTATTGAAAGGATATAAATATCTAAACAGATAAGATTACAAAAATGCCAAAAATACATATGTATATGGGAAAGGACTAGAAACTAGAAAAGATCATGAATAATAAAAAGAGGTATTTATTAGGGTAGTAAGGCTGTGTATGGATTAGCTCATTTGATTTCGTTGTTGCCTTAAGACAGATTAAAACTAAGAGGAAAAGAACTCCTAAAAATGCCTATTATAAATGGATGTTTGTAGCAATCAAATAAATATCACAGATAAAATAAATGAACACTTCCCACACTATTAAATCATAGGCACCACTTTCACTTCAGAAAAGAAGGCCAGGTAAAATCCCAGAGAGCGTCCACTGGGCACCATCTTCACCACGCCCTGTACCCCACCCCCCATGCTGAATCAGGACATCTCTTCTGTTTTTGTTCTTTCTCCGATTCCTGACAGAACCAAACCTGCTGCTCCCAAGGGAAGAAGAAAGAACTCAGAAAATCAAGTTTCTCTGAACATCTTGCAGGATTTGTGCCACTTCACAGTCTTTCTGATTATATGGAACTCTGGTCAGTTCCAACCAGCTCACTAGAGAGAGACAGAAAAACACAAACCCCTTTCATTCCCAAGAACCAGTGGTCAATTAGAATGCTCCCTTTGCCTCTAGCATTACAAGAGCACTAGAATTCCAAAGAAAATTATAGTTTTGGAGGAAAAAATATCTCTGAATCATAGATCCTCTAAGCTTCAAGTCATAATTTTTTTTTTTTTTGGTAAGGAGTAAGTTAGAAGCTCAAACCATGTATAGATTGCAGGAATTTTGAATGCTTGTTCTCAAAAACATGGTCATTCATGAATAATGGAGAGGGAGAAGGAGAGAGAACAATCCAAGTAAAATAACACTTTTCAGATTCTGAGAAAATCCCAGATACAGAACAAAAATCCTGCCCTGGGTATTCCACTTAAAAATATATCTGGAATCGAAAAAAAAAAAAAAAAAGGTTCTGAAGAATCTAGGGGCAGGACAGGAATAAAGACACAGACATAGAGAATGGACTTGAGGACAGGGGAGGCGGAAGGGTAAGCTGGGACAAAGTGAGAGAGTGGCATGGATATATATACACTACCAAACGTAAAACAGATAGCTAGTGGGAAGCAGCTGCATAGCACAGGGAGATCAGCACAGTGCTTTGTGACCACCTAGAGGGGTGGGATCGGGAGGGTGGGAGGGAGATGTAAGAGGGAGGGGATATGGGGATATACGTATGCATATAGCTGATTCACTCTGCTATACAGCAGCAACTAACACAACACTGTAAAGCAATTATACTCCAATAAAGATGTTAAAAAACAAACAACAAAACTATCTTTCGTTGTTCTCCTCATTCTTCATAAGTCTATCCAACAACAAAATGTTCCCAGTTAATTCAGGTCATATCTTGGCATTCAAATTGTTTAATAAAGTTAGAAATATACTTAGTTTATCTTATGTTAGTTATAGCTAGTTGCAAATCCTAGGTACAAAAACGTGATATCAATTTTGGGTACTTACTAGGGTATAACCCTAGGAAGCACGCTGTATATTCTTTGAACAATTTTCTTAGCCTGTCTGAAATACCAGTAATAAATGGTATCAACTTAGGAGAGAAACACTGTCCTCTTAAACCATGTTATGGGTAGCAGCGCCATTCACAGAGTGAATAGTCATTGAGGCAGTTGGTAGTGATTCCATTCTTCATTTCTTTTTTCCATAACATCATCAGTCCCAAGATCACTTTTAAAAAGTACTTGATTCACTTCCCTTTGAGTTTCAGGATGAGTTAAAATAGTCCTTCAAATCTCTCCCTTCATACAAGAACTTTTAGAGCAGCAGCTGGAATTTAGGTTAAAAAAAAAGAGGAATGACAGCCTCTAACACAGGTGATCAGAACAGATTATTAAATCTGCTTATATGATTCTCTTTAAATGAAGCCATTAAGAGCTTGACAGATAACTATCTACCTGGATAATAAGGTTGATGAGATCCTTAAAGACAGATAACTATCTACCTGGATAATAAGGTTGATGAGATCCTTAAAGACACAAGAAGGCTCTCTTATGTTGACAGTCCTATGATGCAGTGTTATCAGCCTATGATTACATTATTAACTGTTTACAGTTCATCAAAAGGCTTTCTAGGGCCTCCCTGGTGGCGCAGTGGTTGAGAGTCCGCCTGCCGGTGCAGGGGATACGGGTTCGTGCCCCGGTCTGGGAGGATCCCATGTGCCGCGGAGCGGCTGGGCCCGTGAGCCGTGGCCGCTGGGCCTGTGCGTCCGGAGCCTGTGCTCCGCAGCGGGAGAGGCCACAACAGTGAGAGGCCCGTGTACAGCAAAAAAAAAAAAAAAAAAAAGGCTTTCTAGTTAATTTGCTATGAAGTGAAAATAACATGTTCTCTTCCCTGCCTTCCCAAGTTGCTTCCTGGAGTTTAGGCTTGTCCTTAACCAACAAAGAAAGAAAATGAATAAGCACACGTATTTTTTTTTTTTTTTTTTTTTTTTTTGTCTTAAACAGCATCTGACTGTCACATGGCGGCGGGGGTGCCACATAGAAGTCGTTTTTTCTAACGTAAACCGCTCGAAAGTGCCTCGGCAATGCCCACACGACTATGCAAGGGGCCCTCACAGAAACATGCTTCCATGTGTTCTTAGACAGAATTTTGGTCAAAAGACATCTGGAAACACTGTCAACTCCTGAGCAACAGCATCAGAGTCAGTCCCCGCAAACTGCCTAAGTGGTCTGAGAGGAGGCTGTAGAAGACCAACTCGTGAGTCTGTGCTTTGGGTAGTATTCTGGCACAAGCCAATACATGCTACTAGTCACCAGTATGGCTTCCGTGAGGCATGGGCTCTTTGGGAACATACAATAAAAATTTTAAGTTTCTGGCAGGCTAAAAATCAGACAAAATTCTGCCCTTGGGCAGCTTACCATATAGTATAAAGCATATCTTATAAGAAAAAGCTTAAAATGTAAAAAGTTCCCAGTAAAAAATTTAGTGGTGTGCTGTATAGGGTATGATGAGAAAACAAAGAGACTTTTGTTTGTTTGTTTTGCAAACTACACAAGAAATCAAGGTTATTTCTTTGTAGTTCAGCAAGTGCACTGACACGATGTTAGGATCTAGGTCAACATGGAGGGAGATTTCAAATGCAAGTTCAAGTGTCTATTGATGACTTGGATGAGGATCTAATTAGGCAATGCGGTTGAGAGATTCAGGAATCCAAAACATTATAGGACTCAACTGATGTGCCTATCTGAGCAAGATGAAATTTAACAAGGATAAATAACGTAAGGCACTTGGGTCCAAAGAGAATTGATTTCACATCCAAAAGTATGTGAAAAATGTAATCCAGTAGTGTGGCTGATATACTGCTTTAGTCCTCCCTTGTTACTGCTATATCCCCACTGACATTCTAGAGACAACAGATTTCCCAGGGGGGTGAGAACTGTTCTTTCTCCTGAGCCAGTAATACTATTCCATCTGTAGCCCAAAGTCTTACCCGTCTTAAAGCACACTCTTCTCAATGAGCCTCTTCTCATTGTCCCAGTTAGAATTCCTTTACTCCTCCCCTACTCTCCTTCTATATTTTGAGTTTCATTTACAGCCCTTTCAAAACAGTAACTTGGCACAGAATAACCTGGGCCTAGACTGCAGGCACCATGGGCCCCTCCAGGTGTTTTCTTCATGGCAAGTACTCAGTGCTGCTTACTGAATTAGCATGCCTCAGAATCACCTGGAGGACTTAATCAAACACAGGTTTCAGGACCTCGCCTTACAGAGTTCTCAGTAGATCTGGGATGGGAACAGAAATATGCTTTTCTAAGCAATTGCCAGGTGATGCTAATTCTGCTGACCCCTGGACCACACTTTGAGAACCTCTGACCTCTGGTCAGATCAAGCTCATGAAACAAGTTTATCACACAACTTTTATTTATAATTTAAACTTTACAATGACTACAGCATTCTGTGTAATCATGAGACACAAGTAATAAATGTAAAGCAAGTACAGGCTTCTCTGTCAGTAGGTGCCTGCATTCTGGCATGTAGGGTTGGAAGAGACTTCATAGGTCCAGTTTCTTACTCAATGAACTCTTGACAACATCTTAAAGAGGTGATTGCATGGCACCTCTCCACCTCCCCCCAACCCAAAGAGTGATCTCAGTGTTAGAGATGTCATCACGTTGGAAAATAATCCCACTTTATTGCCAAGTATGTGAGAGAGTCTTCCCTAAACTAGGCTGGTATTTGTCTTTCTGAGATTTCTATTTACCCACTGGTACAGGCCTACAATCTAATCTCTTATCTAAAGCCCTTGGGATCATATGTTTCATAACTTAATTTTTCAGATTTTAGAAAAGTAATATGGTACACATACTACATAACATATACTGTCCTCAGTGGAGTCCAGGGTAGTACTCTGTAATCAAACATGTTTTTATTTTTGCAGTGAGGCATCTGAATATTCACACTTAGTGGAATAAAGATTATAAATAACTTCACATTAATTAGAGTCAGATTTTGCCACCAAATTTACCAAAACACTCAATTTTCAGGTATTTTTCAATTCCAAATTTATAAATAAAGAACTGTGGACCTGTATCATCTTGTCCTTTGTGGTTACATGAGGTAAGTCTACTTCTTCTTCCACCCCAGCTAGCAGTCCTTCAACCATCTGAAGACATCACACCCCTCCCTCTTATCCACTGTGTCTCCTCCTACATGTCACCATTCTTCCAAATTATCAACTGATAGATTAATCCAGTGTAAAGAAAGAGGACTAGGTAAAAGGTCAACTACTCATCCTAAGCAACCTTAGTTCTTTACTTAAAGTTGAAATGTGCAGTAATGTAGAGCACAGAAGGAATAGTCAAAAGTGGCACTCAATCCTCAAAAAGAGAAGACTTGTGAAGCTAATGAGGAGATAGTGATTCAGTTAATCCAAGACATATGGATGAAGTATTAAACTTTATCTCTACAATTCCAAAGCACAGGAAAAAAAAGAGAATTAATCTTTGTTGACAACTACGATGTGCCAAGCACTGTTTGATGACTGACATACATGATCTCCAATCTTTACAACTGCTCTGTGAAGTAGGTGGTATCATCATTTTATATATGAGGAAATTAACACTTTGAGAAGTTAATTGCTCAAGGTCATACTGCAAGCCAAAGGCAAAACGAGGATTCTTATTACCTGATTCCAAAGTCTAAGCAAGATCATTCCAAAATACCCAAAGGGTACTGATGAATGGCTCAGTAAGTCTGTTCTTAGTCCTGCCTCTATACGCATTTGTATCAATGAGTTTAAAGGGAATGAAGATGCCTGCCTTCCAAATTCTGATAGGACAAGAAAATGGCAAGAATAAAAAACACTATCACTGGATCCAAAATGACCCCACATGGCTAAAAATGACAAAGTAACATTGAGAAGGGGGTTTTAATATGGCTTAGTATGAAATTTTACAAGTTGATGGGTCCATCCACCAACATGTTGGAGGAAGACAGGAATTTTAGTTGCCCCAAATTAACTGTAAGCCCACATGCCAAGAAGTGATTAAGACTTTAAAACCTATGGTTGCATTAACAGAACTCTAATGCTTAGAATGAGGGACCCCACAGACCAGCACTATGCTGCAGTGCTCAGACCCAATATGAAGTACTGAAGAGTTCAAACCTCAAGCCTTTATGGAACCAAAACAAATGTAATGGTGTGTGTGTGTGGTGGCGGGGACCAGAACAGCAAAATTTCTGAAAGCAGAGGCTTGGAAGAACTAAGAATGTTTAGCCTGAAACAGGGGGAAAGAGTGAGAGGAAGGCAAATGATAGCAGTCTCAAAAACACATGAAAGAGTGATTCCATTTATTTTCAGTGATGGCCCTGAAAGGCAGCTACCTCTCCCCATGGGGTTGGGAGGGTGAGAGATGAGGGAGTTACTCTTGCAGAGGGCTGGCCTCACCTGGGGAGAGGTGCAATGCTGTGTCTACCAGCCAGAATGTTAGACCAGCCCACCTCTGAGGCACTCCCCATCCCCAGCATCAGGGTTAAGGGCACTGAACAGGGGCCTGAGGCAGCAACGCCCCTGCTTTGTCTGTAGAGAACCTCGAACAGTGGGAATTGGGAGCAAGTAGGCCAGCTGAGTGACATTTCAATGGACTGCCAGCAGGGAAGAGATTTTTTAGGCAAGCAGAGACTTGTAGGCCTCCTCAAGCCCTACAGTGTAGGTAATTATCCACTCTGAATCCTTCAGGGGCTAACCCCACTTGGAGCCTGCAATCCCTTCTACCCTCCTCCCCCCCTCACCCTATGGGCTGGCTCCAAGGAAGCTCTTCTTTTTGGCTTCATCACTCCCCTCCACCCCCCACCCAAATGTACATCAAACAGTACGTGTGATTAAGTATATCCTTTTAAAATTCCTTAGGTTGACTTCTTCCTTACCCATTCATAAAGAAAATCCGTTACAAAGTTATTAGACAAACAAGCCAACTGAACAAAAACCGGTCTCATTTTACCTGGAAGCAGCGTAACCACTCATAGGAAGGTGATGATGTGGAGTGAAAAGCAAATCTTTCAAAGGTTAAAATTCAGGTAGAAAAACAAAACAAAACATGGCAGACAAGAAAAAAAAAAAACCTCTGAACTTAAATGCAAAATGATTTCCAGAAGATTATATTAAAAACTTTAAAATTATAAGGCATGGTTCATCTTTTCTAAGAGGCACAAGCAAACACTATGTGTCTGAGTTCTATGAAGAACTCTTACCTTTAAAATTTCCATGTGGTGCTGGTTGAGCATTTTATACAATTTATATCTTTCTATCATGTCTGCTTTGTCCTTCTACTATATATATTCCCCCAAACCTCCAATACTACAGTTGCACTGGCTATTCAACCAAATATTCCAAAAATCAAAGCATTAATCTTCATAGAAATGTGTATGCTAAATTGCCAGTTCAAATACTTATAATGAAATAATGTTTCTAATGAAACATCACCTTAATTTCCTTTAAAAAAAAAAAAAAAAACTTTAGATGCTTATGCTGCATAGTAACATTCCGGTTTGGAAAACCCACTCAAATCTGGAAAGCAACACACAGGATCAAATACCAGAAGTTTGCCTTTTTAGGAGTCTTATAACTGCAAAGCTAGAGGCAACATTTACATGTTTTACAAAGCATGCTGTTTAATTCTTAGTGTGCCTGAAGAGTTAAATAAAACAATTTAGGGTCATGTGCCCTTCAAAAAGATTTGCATTTTTTTCCCAAAAGCATAAATGGTTGAGGTTGTTTACCCTGTTATGCTTGTAAGATTTTGAAAGCATGTTCTAACTCCAAATAGCCAAGAGTAAAATGGGAGATACTGGCCAATAACTTTTATGAAGTTACTATATAGGTTATGTAAACACTGAAAAAAAAATTTTTTAATAAATTTATTTATTTATTTTTGGCTGCATTGGGTCTTCGTTGCTGTGTGCAGGCTTCCTCTAGTTGCGGTGAGTGGGGGCTACCCTGCATTGCGGTGCGCAGGCTTCTCATCGCGGTGGCTTCTCTTGTTGCAGAGCACGGGCTCTAGGCGCATGGGCTTCAGTAGCTGAGGCATGCAGGCTCAGTAGTTGTGGCTCGCGGGCTCTAGAGCACAGGCTCAGTAGTTGTGGCGCACGGGCTTAGTTGCTCCGCGGCACGTGGGATCTTCCCGGGCCAGGGCTCGAACCCGTGTCTCCTGCATTGGCAGGCGGATTCTTAACCACTGCGCTACCAGGGAAGCCCTGTAATCACTGAAAATTAAATAGCTACAATTAAGAGCTCTGAGTGTTCCTTTAAAATTCTGAGAAGTTGATCAAAACATCATTTTTTGTACACCTTTAGTATGTACAATTTTTATCTGTCAATTACACCTCAAAAAAGTTGGAAAAAAGTCTGAGAGATTGTCTGGTCCTTTCTGCTAAGGATATAGCTATTTACTCAGACTAAGTTTCTTTCGGCTTGTCAAAAATTCAGAGGTTTTATTTTAAATATTTTTAAATTGGTGTTAATTAACATCAATTAAAATATACATTGGTGCCCCTCTCCTAAGTAATTCTTCAAACAGTACAGAATTTTGAAGTTAAGAAGAGTAAAACTGTTAACTTAAGTTATCTTCAGTAGTTTTTACAAAAACAACACAAATCACCAAAATTGGAGATTTCCTATTAAAACAGAAGGTCCAAGTACTATTTTAAATACCACATGGTTATCTTCCCACTGCAACTTAGATTTTAAATTTTGGAGTTCGTAGGTGATAAAACTGCCCTCAAAGGCCTGAGAAGATGAAGGTAAAGCAGCACTGACGACTGTCCGCATGATGGTGAGAGGCCGTGTGAGTGCTGGTAGGCAAGAGGCGCAGTCTGAACGCAGGAAGGACAGATACTAGTTACTGTGCTGCCCAGAGTCTGCTTTTATCCTGGAGGATTTACAATAATCCAGTAACCTGAATCTTGTTTGTCTCATCCACCCTGAATATTATATTATTATATTATAAATTTTAGATCCTTAACCAATTTTTTATTTGTAACTTAAAATATCTGAATATGGCTCTCCTTTTCACCATTCCAAATGCTAGTGAATTACACATGGATAGACTCTGTAAAAAGAACTTAATACTGTCCTATGGAATGTATCCAACTAACAAATACAATATGCGAAAATATAACATTCATATAATTAAAATTTTTTCCTTTGAAAGAGATAAGCTATTTCCTTTAGTATATTAAAAAGGCTAGAAAAAATGTGAATTATGGTTGTTTTCCTCAATTCCAAATTATGAAACCTAAGAGTTAAACAAATTATTGACCATGTATTTTCTTCCATGATTATGCAGCCCTTAGGATCATTACAACAAAACCCCTTATATTATTGCATCTTCAATAGACATTCAGGCTTAGACGAGACATGCTGGACTCAACGTTTCCCTCCAGAGCCTGGGCTCTACTCTGGGAATGGGTCATGAAGAAATTCAAATACCAAAAATGCATAAACAGATAATACATCTCAAAAAATTAGTAGAAAAATGCAAATTATGTTTTAATTGAGTGCAGAACAGATGTGTTCTTTTCTAAAATGAACCCAAGAAGAGCTAACATCAGTACCTGAACGTCACCTATGTTTTGCATTTGCATTACCTTTACACAGAGTCCCCACAGTAGTTACTACTGTTACTTCCATTATACAGATAAGGAAATGGAGGATTAAAATACTTAAAGTGGCTTAAGGTCCCACAGCCATTAAGCGGTGGAGCTGGGATTCAAGTAGAGGCAATCTAATTGATCAGCTTTAAACACTGCATTATATGCACATGTATATCCATATATATACACTCATTCACAGGGGAATATGCCTGACAATTTACCTAGCATGTACATTTCTACATAAAAGGAGCTTAGGGACGGCAATCTAGGTGGAAGAAGGGATTAGAGGTTCCATCTTGAAGAATGCTTTTACTTGGCATAGGTGTTTATTTGGGGCAGTTGCTGGAGGCAGTTTATTAGGATATTGCTGGAGATTATGGAGGCTAGCCCACTCTCACACCCCCGCCCCCCAACCCCTTGGAGCTTCTACTGCCTGTGTGACAGTAAACGCCCTGAGCTCAGAATTCAGGGCTGGGATGACAGGTTCTTCCACCAGAGCAGAGTTTGCTAGGGCATGGTACCTATGTGCTGCATGTACACCCTGCCCCATTTTCCTCCTCTGTCTTCTTTCCTTCCTTGCATGTAAATGTGAAGACACTTATAACAACATCTGCTAAGTAGTCTGGAAGGATGACAAAATGGGATTAAGGATAGGAAATGGAAGAGGGAGACTGGAGTAGAAATGCAAGCCAAACCCAGCCTGAAGGAGAGTCAGAGGACAAAGGCCTAAAAATACTGACTGCAATTCTCGACCATAGCTTAATTATAAGAAGCTAGAAAGAATCTTCACTCCACTTCTTTGTCTCAAGGCCTACAGCACAGACTTGCAAGCTTCAACGTATAATAAAGTACATTCATTAAATAGTTCAAAAAAAATGCAAGTCTTAGATTTGTGGAAATGGCTCTACCATTTTTCTGCTCATTAACTCTGTACTAGGAAATAAAAGTTGCAACCCGCAGTGTGTGGTTGTTTTCCATTCGAGTTTATTTAATTTTCAAAACAGTGAGTCATCTGAACTATGCAAATGAAAGCTATGATGATTTTACTCAAGTGATTAACTACAGTTTATTCGTAGAACAAGTTTCTTTAAATAGCAGGGCATCCAGTTCTATAAAGCCAAACTGTCTTTTTCTCCCTTAAAATCTGGAGACTTATTACCCAGCAAGGGGCAAATCAGGCTCCACAGTGGTTGAGGAGATGGATGTGGGTGGCTCCCTGGGCAGAAGCTCAGGTACACTACTCCATCAGTGAGGAAGGTAAAAAGAAACCAAGGGAAGGGTAAAAGTATAATCTGTGCTGCCATTTTATGAAAGACCTTTAGGGAAGCTAATGAAGGAACTGTGTCTTGGATAATTTCAGAAATGTTTACAGCTGTAAAATTAGTGAGCAAACAGGTTCACTTTTCTATAAGAATATCTAAAAATACAAGCCTTTTAAACTCTAACTTGGGTTCATAAAAATACATACTGGCTCATATATCAAAATGCTGGCCAAACTGCTTCAGATAGATAGTTAATCTCCAAAAATATCTGCCATTACCCACAAGAAACAGAGGAAAGACACAGATTTCTTACCTCAAAAAGAATTCATGGGGGCTTTCCAGCTCTCCTAATAATTTGGCTTGAGGAAAGAATACACACTGTAGAGATTTGCCTTACTTTTCATATAAATCAATGGCTTTCAATAAACATTAAAAAAAAAACCTCTCCTCAATTTATATTCAAAATATCAAGGGATTATTGAAACCCCTAATTTGCTGTTATAGTCTGTGGCAAGTGTTATACCTTGAGTGAAATGCAATCTAATTCCTACGTGGTTATATTTAAAAAGGGTCGGGGGGGGGTGGTGGGGGGCGCGGGAGAAGCAACGTTATTAAAGCCAATGCTCCAGGCAGCCCTGGAGCAGACTGGATCCAGTTTGAAAAGAACTGGCAACCCCAAAACTTTTTGATAAGATAAAAATTCATTGATGTTGGCTCACACGAGGCCCACTTCAACCCTGCACTTGTCCTCCGAGTTTCCTTGGCATATCTGCTCCTTTCCTCTATGTGCTTTAGCATAACTTTATTTTTCTCTTTTATCTTTCGATAACTGCACCCAGGGACCGGAGGGGATTGATTTTTTGTTTTGACTTATTGTTTGAAGATCTGTAACTCAAAGCAGCTCTCGCGCCTCTGATGTCTAAGCTGGAGAGGCATAAAAGGTAAACCCGGGCCTGGGTAGCAAGCTGAGCAGCAGCAATACCATTTTATAATCAGCCATCTAGGTTTTCATCTTATTTTGCCTTCCCTCCCACCCCCTTTAGCTGGGCTAGCTGGCAAAGTGTGAGGTTACTCCTACGCCTTTGTTAGGTGACAAGAGCAAGTTAAAATAAAAATAAATGCCTCGACATCTTTGCGTGCCAGAGCTCTGAGACTAAATATACTTCTACTTACAGCAAAAAGTTATTTCCTACCTAGAAAAAAGGCCTTGCTTTTATTCACAATGAAAGGAAACTTCAACGCATTTCAGAAGGCTGCTTTAGAAAAATAACATGTGAAAACAAGGGACGACAGAACAACTGACAATATCATTTTCCCAAAGGGCTTAAGTTAAGATGAAAAAACGTCAGGCTTTTTTGAGGCAGATTAACAAATTCAAAACAAAAATGTTACTCTTGAACCGGAAGATGTTTAAAGACAGACTCACGTATGTTAGGTTAGAAACTTAGTTGTTTTCAGAGTTTGGTGTCAGCAGTATAAATTCCAAATTAGCAAATGTAATAACCCAAAGTTCTCTTTCTCTCTTCCAGTCTAATTCTCAAATTATTAGGATGATCTTTGCCTTAATTAAGCTAACTTCACATTCACATGCTAGTATACATACACATAAATACCCACAAGAGTATCTAAGGGTCTGTTCCCTGAAGTTGTTCAGCTTGCTGAAATATGGTTACATATGCAAACATTACCTCCCAATTGTAACCTCATTTTCTGCTCTGCTGGACAGCGTGACCAGCATTTGTCATCGTGCCTCCCCCGCCCGCCACGTCATTCATATGTCTGTAATTGTCATCGAGATGTGGCATGTCAGCAGGACTCCAGTGTTCTCTGCACCCTGTCTCCACAGTCACTCAGGTAACAAACCCGTAATCTCGTCCTGTTTTCATGATGGTTGAATTACACATAATTGTTTCTGCACAGTGATTGATTTCTGCCTGAATAGAGACCTCTGCCTTTTTTCAATGCAAGCGAGTGGCAGCCAAGTCTCTCCATCTAGGAGGAGGCAGCAGCCTTTGAAGAGATCAAAGCCAAGGCCGCAAGCAGTTGTGCGCCCTGGGAATATGGAAAGCCTTTATGCTCTCAACCCCATTTCCAGCATCATGTTGGACTGCAGCTGCATTACATTCTGCCAGCATTCTTAATGCTTTTAGTATTGACTCTGACATCACCAATAGCTGTTTTAAAGTAACAAAAGCCGAAAGATGACTTATTTTCACAACTCTGTAATTGGAACATGCAAAGATGGGGGTGGGGAATCAAGAATGAAGGGGAGGGAAGTACATTTGCTTTTAATTTAAAGCAGCACAAAAGAAAGCCCAGCCAAAGAAAAAAAAATTATATAAGTTTTCACAAATGAAAAACATGTTTTTCATATGGAAAAACCAGCAGGGGCATTTTTATAACTCAGACCACACAAAATGAACCGATGGCTAAATACACGCTTTTTCAAGCCTGAAGGGTAAAATGAAAACGATGGGGTAAGTGACTCCAATTGGGAAAGGGACTTTAACATGCACTGGGTCTGAAGACACCTGATGCAAGGTGAACCTTGCAGCTCAAGAACTGCCCCCTCCCCACTCCTTTTTCTATTAAGGAGGGCTGAAATTTGCATCTGTAATACATCACAGGTTCACTCGGGAAATTGTAAATGCATAATTCCTTACTAATAAGAGAAGAAAAACAGGAAAGTCAGAGGAGCTTTTCAGTTCTGGCTCCAGATACACAGATACACAGTCTGCCATGATTACACCTTTGGCATCTGAATCAAAACCGGAAGCCACCAAACAGCAGAAAAAGTCTTAAGGATACGATAACCAAAACATATCAACATCAGTATCCTACTCTTTCTTAAAATCACAAATAAGAGTGAAGGTATTTCTGATTTTTTAAAAATTAAGGCATTTTGGACACTTTTATTAAGCACACTGTGTAAATAATCCATTACTGCATTTAAAATCAACACAGAAAACAAGCAGGTCAACCATAAATCATTATACTGTATCTCCAGGGTTACGTATAGTGCTATGTATGTCCAGTAATCTCCACTCCCTAGCTACCAGAAAACCCTCTCATATTCCAATTCCAATACTTAAATTTCTGCTTTTGAAAATATGTGCCACAATTAATATATGTAGCTTTATAAAGAAGCTCCAAATGTAATATAGGACAAGACTTTAGGGCAGAAAAAGTGGAAAAGCAGAACTTTTTAAGAACTTACAGAATTGAATGCATCTCATTTATTAAAGCCCCCTTTCCAAAAAGATTTAATATCGTTTATGTAGCTATTAATCAATGAACCATAAGCCTTTTACTTTTTCAAGTCTACGAAGTTCTAAAACTTACTGACATCGAAGAAATGCATCCTTTCACTCTGTACAAAATCTCTTAGTTCTGAAACACCAAGTAACTGGTGAACAAAAGCTGCCTTTGTGTTTCTGACAGGATTTTGAATCAACAGGCCTGGTTGTAAGGTTCCCCAACTGTAAATTTTCTCTGAAAAATTTGTCTGAAACTCTGCTGAACTGGAAAGTTCTACCTCAGTTTACTGGGTTACAGTTTTGATGCTTGTTTTATTTGGGGTTTATTTTTTGGTTTTGTTTTGGAGAAAGGAGTGCAAACTATATGAATTTAGAATTGCAACAACAAAATTCAGCAAGAAAATATGAATAACAACATTTCAAAGTCTAGATCTTCTTCTCTTGGAAAAATGCTGTCTTTCCTGAATTTTACCATTTTCAGACATTGCCAGAAATAAGTTCCAGTTATTTTCTCTATGTTGCATTCCTAATAAGCTTATCACATTTCCTGTACCCCAAGGCCCCAATCTAATTTCAGATTATCAGGCAAAACCCATTTCTTTATGATTCTATCATTAGCGCTCTCCAGCAAAGTAACAAGCAAAATGGCCACTGGAAGCATCCCCTGCTTCTCATTCACACCTGAGGGACAGTCACTACAGGCTAACTGAACCCAGGCCCCCGCTCACAACCAAGCATCCCACTCTTCCTAGACTCTTTCTGTTGAGTCCAATACTCTTCAAGGCTCTCTTCAGAGAAACCTGAATTTAGAATTTTAGTCACCTGGACAGGATGTGAGGTGATACAGCACCCTTTGCTCAGCCACCAGCCTTGAGAGCAACACCACGGCGACTAAGCGGAGACGCGCTGAAAGCACAGGGAATCTCAGGAGCCGCGGGCTCACAAACTCCTAAGACTGCCCCTCAGCAAAAATTGCCATAATTGAGAATTGAGGTGACAACACTATAATAATACACAGGAGACTCGTTATATAGCATAATCTATACGTTGGCCTATTTATTTTTCCCTTCAGGAAGGACTATAATCTCTTGGAGGACCTGGAGGGCTTGCATGCTGCTGACTGAAAAGAAAATAGAACTGCCTCCGAGGTGAAGAGTGGGCGAGGCAAGGCGGGTGAAGCACAGGAGGAATAGGCACAGCCCACGCCTAGGGTCGCTCCAGGTGAGGCATTTTCATCACTTCATACAAGTATTTCTTCTTAAAACCTTTAAAGAATCAGATTCCATGCTTCTCCTTTGGTAAACCATTCTAATGTTTATTAATCCCTCCCTCTGAAGTAATTCGTCCAACCTCAATTCTTTCAACAATTTAAGCCCGTTTTCTTTGGATATTCCTTCAGCAAAGAACAAAGCTGGTCACAAACTCACTTCTGAAGAAACAGTCTTATACTTAGGGATGATTTCAAACTGCTCTTCTGCCTTGTCCAAGTCAGATGACCAGCTTCTTATCAGGCAGGTCCCTCGGGGGACTAGCAGAGAGCTCTGCCATCGACAGCCACAAGAATATGTCAAGATTTGGATGGTGCCCAATTTCCAATGTGCTCGTGAAAGACTGAGAACTGTCTCAGATAGCAGAGGGCTTTCTTTTCAAGCGGTTTCATCACTTGCACACACACTGTACGGTTTTGGTTGAAAATAGCAAACACCCCAGCGCAGACATCTAATCTAGGGGAAGGACGGCAGCAGAATTCCCACACAGCTGCTGGAGGGCAGGGCCACAAGAAGGGCACACAGGAGATACCACAAGGTCAGCATGAAGTGCAACCTCCAATGATGTAACTTAGCTGGGCCATAGCAGGGTCACACGTGGCCTCAGCCAACAGCCCAGCGTGCAGCAAACCCAGGTGACTCTGAGCCATCTGCAAGTAACCTACATGCAAAGGACCTACTTAACCGGACAAAAAGAGGAGTATTTTCACGAGTGTTGCAGAATCTGCTGGTCTCATAAAAAACCCTCATAGGAAACACATAGCAGCCAGCTTGTCAGAAGTATCTTATTGGATCAGCTTCCCTTTACTTTCTCCATCAGTCTAGAGCAGTGGGCTACAATGCAGTACAGGAAGAGGACACAGCATAATCCGTTGGGGTGCAGGAAGAAAACATTACAACGTCAATACTTATTTTTATGTTAAATCACTTAAGCTTTGCAAAATATTTTTAATATACAGTCACTGGGCAAACACCCCCATTTACTCTGTATGTCAGATGGGCAAGAAGGCAAGTGGATTGAAGACAATGCTAACAATGAAAACACAAGTAAACTCAAGAAAATGGCAAAGCTAACAGCTATCCTACTTCTAATAACAACTCTTTAAGAGCCTGTCTTAGAGCTAAAATCTATGATGAGATCTGACAAGAAGCTAACTGAAATAATTAGGAATTATTTATTTTATTTGAAATAAGAATATGCAGCTTCCATCAATGACCATAAACAGTGCCCTAAGTGTATACTCTAATCTGAGTTACTAGAGAAATGTGTAATTCAGCTATATAATTCATAAATAATTACACAATGGTCAGATGTTTTAACTGGTAGGGATCTGCAATCAAAAATATTCTCATCACTGAGTTATATATCTGAAATATCAACTGACTTTAACTTTCCTCCCTCCCAAAAAAGACTACATCAACTCATTTTCTCACTGTACTAATGCTCATACCTACATCAGAGAGAGTACCCAACCTCTGGAAGGTGAGATTCAGCCATGAAGAGCCAGAGGAAAAAATGAATGAAGTAGTGATAACATGCTACAACATGAATGAACCTTAAAAATACTATGCTAAGTCAAAGAAGCAAGTCACAAAGGACCACCTATTATGATTCCATTCTTACAAAATGTCCCAAACAGGGAAATCTATTGAGACAAAAAAAAAAAATAGATTAGTGGTTGCTTAGACCTGGGGTGGTGTGGTGAGGGAACAGGGAGATGGTGGGGTGACAGCTGAAGGGTACAGGGTTACTTCCTGAGGTGATGAAAATGTTCCAAAACTGACTGTGGCGATGATTCCTCACATCTGCGAACACGTTAAAAACCATTAAACTATACCCTTTGAAAGAGTGAACCGTATGGCACGTGAATTACATCTCAATAAAGCTCTTTTAAAATAAGTAATCACTGAATAAATGCTAAATAAATGAATAAATTCCTCCTCCCTAATTAAAAAAAAAAAAAGGCAAAGGAGAAAACCCTCCCGGACATGATCTCCCTGAGTCAAACTACTGTGTGACTTAATCCTTGTCCACAGGGCTACCCTGTGACTTTAAAACGACCAAATGCTTGCTTGTGGCAATGCAGCATCTGAATGACAACTGTGGGCAAGGAATTCTAGGAACATATCGGGGTGTGCGAAAAGGAGGAAAAGCAGAAATAGTTATGGGTTGGTTCCCTGAAGGCAGACCTTTACTGGTCAGCAAGCCCACTGCATGGAACTATTCAAATCAGATCTCACTTGCATGGGTTAGTCTGCAATTGGGGCGCCCCCAGAGGTTACTAATAGGCAGCAAGATGCCCTCCCAGAGCCAGGCAGAAGCAGTACTGGGTCCATTTTCTTTGCTTCTAAAACCATCAGACCTTGCTCTGCTCTTAGAGCAGAAACACTCCTTTGCCAAAGCACCGAGGTCAATTCTGATGCTTTCAGTGCCGATAAAACAGCTCAAGGGAAATGCAGATCTCATGCAGCTTAGCAGTCTGGTGCCCAAAAGCCCAGTGACTGTGCTTCTCAGTCCACGCAACCACTTGTTCCCATTGTGAGACAAGAAAACCAAGGCTCGGGGGTTAGGAACCCCTTCAGAGACAAAGAGCCAGTCAAGGACTTGCCTAACTTCTTGTCAGTATTTTCTTGTCAGTATTTTTTCCCCACCACGAAATTAACAACAACAGAACTTAAAGAAAAAATTAAAAGCCTTTTAAAGTTTATTTTTCCAATCCTAAGGGAAAAAAATAATTTTTCTGCAGGTAGCCAACTATTTTCAAACTTCACATTGCATACACATCATTGAATTCATTCATTAACTATTTAGACAACCAGCAAACATAAAATAAACCCCTCAGATGTCCCTGAATTACAAACCGTTTTCTCAATTGTAGGCTAAATGTCAAGTTTCTCTTGCTCTTTCCATCTTGGGAGGAAACATTTCTTTTTGAAAAATTTAATCTCTGACTAATTTCCCCAATTAGATACATGAGAACCCCTCAAAAATCTAGTTAATATGATCTTACATTATTTAAATTTGGCTTTAGCTTAGAATTATTCAATAAATGGTATAAGAAGGCATGAAAGCAAAGATCCTCAGGCCTGTAATTCACAGATCTATCTTGATACCTATTCCAAGCAGGTAGTCAATCCCTGCCATGGATTTTGACCAAATATTTCCCAAATGCGGTAACTAAGTAACATTTTCAAAGCAGTCGTTTCCTGCTGTATTTCCAACTATCAGGAAAATTTTCAAACTGTGAGTAAAGAAACAGAAACAGAGAGGTAAAAGTAATTTTCCCATTGGACAGCTACCAAGTGGCTGATCCTGCATTTGGGCTCAGCCATTCAAGATCCAGGGCATGTGTTCTTAGCCCTACATGACATAAGCAAATGGAAACTTGTCTACCTTCCTGAGATTCTGTTTGCCTAATTCTAATTGTGGTCAAGTCTGACAATAACTCTAAATGTGGTTAAAGAGTACACAGAGCAAATGTCTCACAAGTTAAGGTTTCTGGTGGTGGTGCTAATGAAAGTGACATAGTACCAACAATGAAGCGGAGGAGGGTCTGACGCCTAGCCTTCATTCTTACCATCAATCAACTTGGCAGCAATGTTGATAAACTCACCCCTTTAAAATGCTTTATGATGGATGTGTTAACTTACTTTAAAAATAAATAAATAGAACAAAATGCTCTATAAATTACTGAGTTCTTTTCTTAAATAGTCTTAGGTTACTTACTATGTGCAACTTTTAATTTTAAAAAGTGTTTATTTATTAAAACAACTTTCCTGGCCCAACCCAAACAGAACTATCTACACAAGCATTTTAAAATAACTAAACCAAATACTCTCTATCATACTTCAAATGGTCCATACTGAACTGAAAGCAGGTAAAGAAAGGCTGGCACATATGAAAACTACAGCGCTCAACAGGCTGCACCACTGCAGGAAGACATGCCCACTCCTGTTCCCTGGGTCCTGCTCACTCTGCGTTCAGCCATGGGTGTCTGCACAAGTGTCTCTCCCTTCCTAAACCGTAAGCTCCTTGAGGGTGGTGACCCTGTCTTCACTGTCATGTATGTTAACAATGGGGCTCAGCACAATGACTTTCAAAATAAGTACCTTCAATGAATGTTTATGAGATGAATGATAAATCACACCTGAAATAAACATTCTTTGGTGTTTGCCTTCATTCTACCAGGAAACCTGTTTTAACCCTAAACTTGAGGGTTAATTCAGAAACTGCTACAATAACAGGTATCTTCTTCTGATAGTGAAATGAAATAAAATGTTTTTTCCTGGTTACTGTACCATCCTACAAGAGTCAAAAGAGTATCTTCTCTTCTGAAATAAATTATAAAAAATGAGCCAAGCTAATGCTGGAAAGCATTTTCTTGTAATCAAAATGGTTGATATGCTTTATATATAAAAACCTCTTATAAATCAAGAAAGGTATGATCAAGTGATTCACATAAACATAAATATGTAAAAACACATATTTACTCTGAAATCTGCATAGACTTATTTCTATAAACTATTTAATTCTACATAACCTAAAAAAATAGATTATAAATAAATACACATTTTTAACAGGGTTTCATTTTAGCATTGTTTAAAACAAGTAAAAACAAAAGAAAACCACCCATAATTGAGGATAAAATCAATAAACTGAAATATTCTTATAACTGGATGGTATCCAGCCATGACAACTGATGATACAGACCTTTACTTATTCACATGGAAAGATGAGCAACAATATCTTTTTAATGAAAAAGTTATAATAAAATAATAACCTTATGAACCAACTTATAAAAGTACTTGTATTATAGGTACAGTGGAGAAAGAACATCTTAAAAAAATATATAAATGAAACCATTATGTCTGAGTGATAGAAATCAGGCAGTTTTATTTTTTTCTATTCTTTAATGAGCTTTCCCCTGAGTTTAAAAACGATATTACTTAAAAACAACAACAACAAAAATTTCCTTTTGAGAGAAAGAAGATTGTTTCTAATAATTATTTTCTTAACAAAAAAAGTTTCTTCATTTTTTTAAGGAAACCCACTGTTGCAACGTCTCAGGAATGATCACAATTCCAGTTAATCCTAAACTAATTTCTTTTACTTAACCTAACATCATGATACCACAAAAATCACCACAAACAGCTCCTAGAAAAGAAGCACAAACCACATTTTAATTGCTTATTGTGCAAAGAACACTCTTTGGCAGCAGATTTTTGCCTGTAAATACTCAGTTCTTATGGAAGAAGGAGGCAACGTCATTCACCAAAGTGATTCCAAGATTTACAAAACCTTTGGCCACACAGCTGTTTGATTAAGCTATTTAGTCCTTAAGACTTGAGGACACTGGGACCCTAGAAGTGAGCAATAGGAATTCCTATACAAATCAGACATTTATCAAAATGCGGCTGATACACCTAAGAAACAAATATTTCCTGGGAATTTTCAAGAACACATTGAGCAATCACATGGTTATGTGCTGAATGAACCAGAAGACAAATTTCAAGTATTCTTAGAGCTTACTAATCAAGCCACCACTAAAGCTGAACCATTTACATTGTTTAATAAAACACAAGTATAACAGACACTTTTAATCCTCAAAGTGATTTATCGACATTGACTAAGGATTATTCTTTAGGGGGGGAACTAGTTTATAAAACGGGTCCCAGTTCCTAAATCAAGGCTATCTTGGCTTTGAATCCAAGTTTTACCACTTACTAAGCTTTGGAAATATAGCAATCAATATAACCTCTCTGTGCCTCAGTTTCTTGAATGGAAAGACGGGAAGACTAGGTAGTGTTCACTTCATAGTGTTACACTGAATATTTAATAAGAAAAATGCAGGTAAAGTGAACTCATTACATATTACATGCTAGTATATTAATACTATTCCTCTCCTCACCTATAGGCAATATGCAGTTCTGTTTTTCATAACCACACAGAGGCTTCTAATCAAGGTCCAGGCAGCTCCAGAGGTAAGTGATTTTGTGAGGCACAAAAAATTAAATAAATTAGATAAATTATGGACCAAAATGATGTCCATAATGTAAAATGTTTGGTTGCAGATACTGGTTAATTTTTTGTTTTCTTAACATAAAAGAGAAAACACAGGATAGTCCTTAAGCCAAGCTCATGTATGTCTGTCCTAAAACTTGCTCCTCTTTCTAAATTCATTATTTCCACTAATATTGCCCCCTCATCATCGGGCTAGAACTTTCACCATCTTTTTTGCATCTCCCCTAATTTTCCCTCCCTTCGCTACATCTAACTTGTAATTTGCTCTTTCTAAATTCATTATTTCCACTAATACTGCCCCCTCATCATCAGGCTAGTACTTCCACCATCTTTTTTGCATCTCCCCCGATTTCCTCTCACTTCGCTGCATCTAACTTGTTGCCTTTGAACTCCGTGTTCTCTATTAGCACCATAGCTATTACTACCAAACATAATGTTAAAGACATTTATAATTCCATATACTATTTTATTTTATGCTTGCAAATACCGTATAGATTAAGAATCATTTACATCTTCCTGATGAGAAATTCACTGATTCAACAATCATCTAGCACCTTCTGAGTACCAGTGGCAGTGATGGCAATGAAAACTGAAGTTGCAGAAAGCACCCTGCAGTGAGAGTCAAGGCCTGGTCCAAGCATGGTACCACGACTTACTAGCTGTATATCCTGGCAAATTAACTACTTTATCTGACCAAGCATTTCTTGGTCTGGTCTTACAGCGGTCCTTAACCACTTCCATGGCCCCTATGCCTCAGTTTCTCAACCCTCCTTATGCCTCAGTCTTCTCATCTGTAAAATGGGCATACTGGGGATATCACTGGGTTATTGTGAGGATTAAATGAACTAATATGTATAAAGTGCTCAGAACAGGTCCTGGCACTTACTAAATACTCAAAACTAATAGCTAATTCTATCCCATGGATTATACTTAATGCTCAGATAATTTCTAAGCTCAATTTCAGGTCTGTGATTCTGTATTAGCTTATATTTTATTAAAGTGTCTCCATTTAAATATAGATTGATATCTGGTGTTACTACCCTATATTAATGAATTTTAAAAATTTCTGCTCTATTTATTCCACAAATATCCGTGAAGTAACCTGCTCTATGCCAGGTAGTATAACAGGTTGTGAGCAACGGAGATGAGTAAGACAAGCTCCTTATCCTAAAGGAACTAACTGTGAGACAGACAGACACGGAGACAACCAATGATTATAAGATGTGGTAACAGTTATGAAGAAGGTCCTGTGGGAACCCACAGGAGACAGCACTTAGTCTTAACTGGTGGTGCAATCAGGAGAACTTCATGAGGTACCATTTAGCCTGGATCTTTCAGGATGAACAAGACTGTGCTGGCAGGGAAGAGGGAGCAGGGCATTTCAGGGAGACCAAGCTGTAATAGCCGGAAGACAGGGACTTGGGAAAGCGTTCAGGATGCAGGTCTGGAAATGTCACTGAATCGTAAGCTGCAGGGTCTGGTGGTAAGGAGGCAAGGCTTGCAAGGTGGATGATTCCAGATTGCATAAAGCTCTGAAAATAATGCCAGAGAATGTGGGTTTCATTCTGTAGTCAGTGGAGGAGGGAAACCCCCTGAGGTCTGGCTAGAAGTGAACAGAGGGCCAGTGGTCTCCGTGAGGCATAGCGCTGAACTGGGCTGAGTGGAGAGAAAGTAAACTTTGGGGCCAAAGTGCCTGACTGCTTTCTAGGTGTGCGAGTCCCTTGGGATATCTAAGCCCATGTGAATTAAATTATTGAATCTCTACTTGATCAGTGTTTTTTCAAACCTTACTGTAGGTAAGAATCGCTAAAGTACCTGGTTAAAAGTGTACGTGTTATGTCCTGCTTGCTGCTTCTGGTTCAGGACATTTGCAGAAGGGCCTACATATTTGCCTTTCTAATAAGAACACCAATAAATTCGGATGCAGTTGGTCCGCCTTCCACAAACACTACTACTAATGCAGAGTGCCGGGTACTTTCGTAAGTAGACGAGGTGGCAGTCTATGTTGCAGGTGAAGAAATCAAGGTCCAGAGAGGAGGTAGCTGGCTGCAGCCGGTCACTAGCAGACCCCGACATCTAGATCTTCAGACCCCAAACGCAGTGCTGTGCCGCAGCTCCCGTCGTGTATGCACACATCTCACCACCACCGTCCAGGCTCACGGTCTGATCAGGGATTATGACTAAGGAGATAACCACACACCTTCCTTCGCCCCTCCTCCCTAGCCTGGCCAATAAAGTAGGAACTTCTGCTCTCTTGGCAGCGGCTGCAGCCTTTGTCTCTCCCACCCCCTCACTCACTTTCCACAAAGGAAAGCGACTCATCTCTGGTGATCTGGAGAAAGAACTGAGCAAGGGCGGACTGACCCTTTGTTCTCCCTCTTGGGGCCAGCTTGCCCGAGCGTGGGTTTGTTCTCATCTCCAGTTCTATAGGAGGTAAGCTCCCTGCCCCTGTTAGGGAGGCCTGTGACTTAGTGGCGTGTTCCATCTGGGGAAGTCAAAGGAAGTCCAAATTCGTGTCACGGTTCAAGCCATGTTCTCCAATCCAGCCTTATTAATAATGAAGCTGATATTCTGCTCCCCGTCTGTCCAGCTTCTTGTCTATCGCTGGACTCATTCTTGACTAGGAGAAGGCATGACACCAACCATAACCAAATATGAATGTAGTCAAGTGATACTTCTAAATACTGACTTCAAATAAATGTTTTTTTAAGGTTAAATTTCAATGTTGGGTTAACCCCAAATTAAAAAGGTGCGTTGCCTTTGACTCTACAATTGCACTTCTAGCAATTCATTCCAAAGAAACAGAATTTGTGCAAAGACATAGTTAGAAAATATGCATTGCATCACAACGTTGCTTAAGATAGAGGGAAAAAAAGTGACACCACCTAAATGTCTTACCAACAAAACTGATTAAATAAATTAGGCAATAAATTAGGCATCATTAAAAATGATGTTACAAAAGATATCCACTGTATACTGGTGGGAAAAAAGCAAGTACAAAATGGTATATTATGTTTCCATTATCATGAATGTATAACATATACTTACGTGTGTTTACGTGTATTTCTAAATGTGCATAGGAAGAGGTCTAAAACGCTGCGTGGTGAGTTTTGAGAGTGATCATCTCTGACGGCAGGATCCTAGGAATTTAATATTTGCTATTCTTTTTGCTCATCTGAGTTTTCTAGTGTATTGTTTTTTAAATGAAAGTATTTTCTTTTTATTTTCAGAAAAAAATAGCTAAGCATTACTGAAAAGAAGTTGCCAAGAAAATCTTCAAAATAATAATTTTTTGCTTTACATTTAATCAACATTATGATTCACTTAATAAGTGTTTTATGTTCTCAAAGGCAGATATGGTTATTTTTTATGAAAATAAACAAGTCTTCAGACCTTAAGAAGGGAAGGGCAGTGACTCTATCACTTACTAAATTGAAGCAGGTTACTGCTGCCCCTGAGGATGGGCCCTTATTTTCAGCATGGAGATTACTACACCCAACCACAGTTTCCATTCGCGTAAATTGCCTAGCACAGTACCTAGCACATGATAGTAGTTAAAAAAGAAAAAAAAAAGTGAATCGTTTTCCCTTTCAAAAGAATTTCTTGAGTTTTAATTTTAAACTTTTAACATATACCAAAAAAAAAAAAAAGAGTAAAAACCAATTCAAGCAATGTCTGGGAGACTTGATCCTTTTCCTAACCCTGCCAGATACTTAACTGGTTAGCCCATTTGTAGTAAACGGTAAACATTGTTTACTCTGGTACTCCTGGTTTTGTTTCAGACTTTAAAAAATCTAAGTGTTGGGGTCTAAGACAATGCTTAACACACTTGAGATAAGACCACAATACCTTTTTTCTTTGGTTCAAGTCATATGAACTAGTGTGCCAAGATGATACATGTTCATAATTATTACAAGGTATAATACGTGATGTTTAAAACTGAAGAAGTCTACCAAGAAAGCTAACTCCACACTGAAATATATTTAACATGCACTGAGTTTTACTGAAAGAAAAAGAAAAGTCTTAAAAGGATGAAAGCTGTAATTTTCCAACAAGACTAGAAAAACACTGATTTCTCCTTGCTGCCTGGCCAACATATCCCCCCTCGGACCTGATTTTTTTTAGATGCCACAAAAGCTCGAAAGACTTAAGTCAGAAGAAAATTTGAAGGGGGAAAAAATAACTCTCCTGTCGTCCTCTACATTCACGAGGCTCTTAAATCTCCTCTCTATATAATGTTTGCAGCGGGGAAAAGAAACCCAGGTCCTAAAGGATTAAGGAAAAAAAAGTTCCTAAATAAAAATCGATTATTACCCCCATCCAAGGAGTTAAGAGTTATCTGTCAATTTCATATCAAATATTAGAAGGAGATGAGATTTTTAAACAAATCTTAAATTTAGAAATCCGTTCCCTCACACATCTCATTCCCTTAGTAGAAGAAAATCAGGTGCTCTCCTAACAACTGTGAGAGAAAAAAGAGCCCAAGAGAAGAAAGCTGTCTCTGTAAAGAATATAATGACAATTCCCAAAACTTTTATTTATGCTAATATTTTCTAAAAGTTAATGTAAGGCCTTGACCCAGTGTCCAATTTCCAGGCCTGCCTGGTGCCATGGTAAGAACCAAAAATGTCTCCCCTTTCTCAGGAGCTTCCTGGATACAGTCAAACACCTCTTGTGGCAGAATTCCTACCAGGTGGGCACGAGGGCTTACACCATCTGAGACTTGTGCTTTGCTTCCATAGCTAAAAAACTGAATGCTTTCACAGGCTTTGTGCCATCTGAATTGTATATCCACCATATAAGGTAGGCAACCAGATACTAATATGCCTCACAATAAACAAAGAAACAAACTCTGATAGAGGTTAAATACCTTCCCAAGGCTTTGGGGGAGAGTGATGGACATGGACGTGGGTCTAGACCCCAGACCTTTTGATATCTTGCCTAGGACTTCCCTCCTCCACAGGCTCAGCCTTCACAGGAGACTCCCTACCTCTGCCTGATACAGACTCAAAAGTTTTGCTCTCCACATTGCTGAAGAATATAATCAATTACAACACACACTGGCCTAGAAGAGTCACCACTGATGCTACCATACGTATTTTAAAAGAACATGCAGAATTTTTTAATATCTCAAAATACCTGAAGCATTACTGAAAAAAGAAATGGCCTTTCTATCTGGGAAAGAATAAAAATAAATTGAGAAGCATTAACCATACGATACAGAAACATAATTGAAGATGGTTTTCTTCATTACTTTATTTCCATCTCAAGCACCCTTCTGAAAAAAGCGTTTCTATCACCTCTTCTTCTTCAATCAGGTTTCTAGGACATAAGTAAAAGATAAGTACTTCTTATGATCAGTCCTCAAATGAGGACCAAGTCCCATTCTTTTTTACTCTAGCAGCGAGCTCTCCAGCCGACTGTTTTCAGCTGTTACTTGGAAACAACACTCTGAACGAGTGACTCTGACTTCCTCATTAAAGACAATGGTCTAATGCTCTTTTTTTTCCACTGAAGCAACAAATCAGAGAAAAAGTAAAATAATAAAATACTAAGGATTTATTTAGCAGACACTTTCAGATTTTGCTTTTCATAAAGCATTTGGTTGAATAAAGACAGATCTTTTGGAAATATCCCCAAAAATACATGAAAAATTTCTAGTACATTATTTATTCAGCAAATCTACTGAAGTGTCTATCCCGTGCTAGGCTACTCATAACATATAACTATCTCATAATTCATCAGTCGTCCCTGATCAACTGATCAACTGTCATTCACAGTTAATAGGCTTTATTGCAAAAGCTTTCGGGATTTTTTAAAAAATAAAAGGATTTATAAAAATATTTTTCTGTGTCAGCTTTTAACAGTTTTGGTAACTGTTTCATTCAGAAGCTGACAATAATAAAAGAAAATTAAAACTACACTAGAGCCATTCCCCTTTTTATATTATCGTACCTTCCCTTTGTCCACCCCTCATTCAACCTTTCTCTATATTGAGTAAAGTAGTAACAGGCTTCCTTTTTAAAGAGAACATAACATCAACAGTAAATTACTATGACTAAGATCAAAACTTGATTCTGCAGAACTGTCACCAAGTTCCATACAGTATTATTCGTGGGCATAGCTAGAAACAATGGTCAATAATCAAAAGGTTTTTTTAGAGTCTACTTGCCTCCGGTTAGCTGCAAAAATACAATACATTTCTAGACCCCCTGTGATGCAACATCTCTGCCAGTCATATTTCTCCTACAGACAGGGGAAAGAGGACAGGTAACCTAAACTCTTGTTCGCGCTGTAATGTCCTTGCAATTTTCCCCGTACGGACTGAAGGCAAGCAAGTAACATTCTTCAGTGAGCTTTATACTGATCTACATATAGCAAGTGGATAATTTCAGCAGGTTTAGAGATTTGGCTAGAATGGGTATTGTGTATAAATGTACTGCTTTACAGAGACTTTACAGTCCTCTGAACAGCCTCTGATAATAGTCTGCAAATAGTCCCAGCTAGATTGGCTAGATTACCAGAATCTGGGAGTTAGCGATCCCTGTACCCTATCCATCCTCTGCTCAACTCCTGACTCTCCTTTTTGGTGCATTCAGTCTCTCCCCTTCCTCATCTTTGTTGTGGGTCTCTAGGGCATTTTCTGGCTTTGTGCCTCCGAATCTTATAGACTGATAATTTATATGCTTAAAGTGACTTAAAAGCTTATAACAGAGTCTACAGTTCCTATAGGAACTTCATGAGGTCACAATTAATATTTAAAAAGTGATCATCAATCTGAAATATATTTTTTAAATTATTTAAATGAAGTCCAATGGCTGCCTTTTCCAAATGAGTAAGGACCTGCTGGGACAGTACAAAGCAGTACTAAATCCCTTGATTGCTACAGTATTAGCTTTCTACAGACTGGCTCAGTTTGGCATAATGACTTAAGTAATAACTTTAAAGATACAAATTTTAAATGAATATCCTCTTTTTAAAAAACTTCAGTCCCATGACAGTGGCACCTATATAATGCCGAGTTCTACCTTTCCCTGGGAATAAAACATATGTGCTTTGCTGCTGGCCCATGGACAGTGCTGGCATATTTTCTCTTTAAACTTCAAGTTTATCTTGAAATCACAGGGAAACCAGTTTTATAAAATTCCAATTATGTCTATAATATGTAAACAGGGAACAAGGGGAGTCAGAGAGGAATGGAATGACCTAATTGCTTAAAAAAATGTCAGTCACATAAACAACAAACAGTTCTGCCTAAAGAACTACCAGGATTAGTTAAAAACAAAACAAGACTCAAAAAGTGGTAAAAATTTCTCAGTTGATACTGTGGAAGAATACTTGTGAGGTAACAAGTTCAAGTCCAGATAGACCCATTTATGAGGCCCTTACTCTGTCCTGTTGGAATTACACGAGTCAGTCTGCAAGACAGAAATGGATCAAAATAGTTGGGCTGATGAGAGCAAGTCCAGGACCTTAAGGGGGCAGGGGAAGTGGGTATTTCAAAGAGCAAGATTTTCTGCAGGTTGGCTTAATGGTCTTGTTTTAGTGAAACTGGGTTGTTCTCATATCTTTTTGAATGAACAAGAAATTTCTAGGGTCATTTCAAAAAAATCTATCTGACTAAGGATGACACTTCTGCAGTACCAGTCATGCAAGGGCAATATTAACTCCTGAAGGGTCACAAGTAGCATGGCTCCCAGGACACTTGAATTAGCATGCCATTCAGTCATAAGATTTCTAAATTATCTGAAGGGGGAATGGCAATCACTCCCAGTTATTCTGACTGTGGTCCTTTCCCAACTTTGTAGCAGTACAATTAAGATGAATCAAACAAGGATTTCCCTGGCAGTCCAGTGGTCAACACTCTGCACTCCCAATTCAAGGGGTGCAGGTTCGATCCCTGGTTGGGGAAGTAAGATTCCACATGCCATGTGGTGTGGCAAAAAATAAATAAATAAAATCAAACAGAAGAGTTTGGGGCCCTGAGGAACTTTCCCACACATTGTCCTGACATCACTCAAATCTGAGACAGAATATACTTTCTAAAAGTTAACTTCTCCTGAACTTGAGGTAAAAGGCAAATTTAATATACTTAGCTTCAAAAAGTACACAACTTAGATTAGAAAAATAATTTACTAGTAAGTCAAATGAAGTAGCTCCTTGCAGTAACGTGAAAAAACACTTAAAATTTTTGCTCAAAACATAAGCTACAGTCTCCCTGTACCCTTGAATTAAGAAGCCATAGTCTCCCTATTGATTATTGTTTCTGTGATTATTTTCAAAGCCAAGCAGCAGTGTGATGGACAGCTGGATAAGTGTAAGCTTACTGATTAGACATGTCCACCTAGTTCCTTAATTCCAGATGTGAACAATGGCAAAAATCTAATTTTAACTGTAAGCAAATACAAACATGGGCGGGGGAGGTCAAGACAAAGTTATAATAGGTAAATTCTGTTCATCAAAAATAAAAATGTTGATTCCCTTCAGGTAAAAACCATACAATAGAACTGAGGTGCTCAAAATAACAACAACAAAAAAAACCCCTGAAACATTTTAATAGTAATGTCTACTAAAAATAAGAAAGGAAGATGAAATTCAAACACAGACATCTTCCTTTCCCACCTAAAAATCCATCCTCAGAAAGATCACAAAGAAACAAACGATGCGGTCAGCAGCACCGTCCTGACCAGGTGTTACTGGGGTTGGTGTAACCCGAGCTGCAACGTTTGCTGGCGCTTCCTGAGCTAAGTCGGCTGCTTTTCCCTTGAGCAGCTGAAGAGAAATGAGATGTTTCTCTTCAGAGAGAGGTGTTAAGCATTTGGGTTGCATGAGGGACAAATGGAAGTTTGACACCTAAGATGAATAACCACAGTTCATGAGGCCAGTGGGAACTTTCACTATGTAAAGCCAGCCAAGCTCACTGTCACACAGTATTCAGGCACACAAGTGCCAGGACCCAGCGCAGGAGGCAACGAACTATTTTTTCCTTTTAATACGTTACCATTGGCCTCCAAGGATTTTCATAAATAAGACTCAGAGAAAGTCTTCGGAGTATGCTTTTAATAAACTCTCCAAGGCCCTTGCTCTGAAATATTTAAAAGGCTTCTGCATCCTCTCACACTCGATGAAGACGACCACCTCAAGCCAAGGTTTACTGCGCTTTAAGAACTCATGACACCAAAAGTGTCATTATTACAGGTGCCTTCTTGCTAGGCCCAGTTTATCTGAACCAAGAAGTCTTATTTAAAATTCTATGAAACACCCATTCACAAGATTTCTGGTATAGACACACCTCTAAGAATTCCTGTTCTAGAAGGATGTAATTAGCCAATTAAAATTTCCCTTCAGATGGAAAGAAAAAAAAAAAGCTCGACTGGCAAAGGTGGTTCTCCTGTGTAGGTAATACTATATTTAGGTCATGGGTAAAAGCTGTGCGAGCATACGTATGTCAGTGTTTGCCTAAAAAAGAGCAGACACACATAGAATTGTTAAAATGAACCACCAGCAGAAACATTCCTGTGCGTGCCAGTTGGATCATCTGCAGTTACATGTGAACAGAAGATTCTGTGTGGGGAAGGGCTGGTCAGGGCCCTCCCTCACCCCCAGATGTTTTTCTAATCCTAACACCTGAGGGCAGCAGATACAGTAAACAAGCAGTTGTTTGTAATGCAAATCCAAGTAACAGGGCTGACATGGGACTGCTCCCAGGCAAAGCCCAAGCCCAAATGGTCACCCTGCTCCTGACACCCTAGATGCAAACCTATCACTGTGGATGTCAGTTGCACAAACACTCAGTCCTGCTAAGGACAGAGTTAAAGAGCAAGAGGCAGAAGTGTGGGTAGGGGTGAAGAGGAGGGGTTGCCTTCCGGTTAAAGTGTTTTGGGTCTCAGACACACTAAAAACAGCTGTTAGTTATTAAAAACCAAAGATTTCAACTCCCTTCAGTCAGACCCTAAAAGAAAAAAATTGAACATTGTCTTGTGGTTAAACCTGGAAAGCTTCTCAAATTGTGCAAACTGCAGAATATCGCAAGAAACGTGCCTAAAATAAATGTGTTCTAAAATGTAACAGAATAAAGCAAAGCAGTAGATAGGAGGGTAAGGTAACTGTTTCCTGACCACACCCCTTTCCTCCACTCTACACCCACCGACATTTATTCTGGCCACAAATCTTTCCTAAACAATGAATGACTGTTCAATTCACTGACCTCAGAATTTTAATACATACACTAACAATAAATACCTTCCATTCTAACAATTTAAAATGATTAGTATACTGAGGGGGTTAGGAGAAAAGGCTAGAGAGACCTAAGGTAGAAAATGCTGGTTTAAAGAGGAAGAGAAGCTTAATTTTCACTATTCTTAGGAATAATTTATAAATATCAATAGACTTTAATTATACTGACTTTTTTAAAAATTATTGTTTTGAAAGGAGAAGTGGCTAAACTAAAGAATAAATTCCACAAATACTTATTAATCATTAACTGTGTGCACAGCCTAAAAGTATAAGATTATTTTAGTAGCTATTTTCTATTGTTACCAAGTCAGAGACTATAATTTGACTTGTTGTTCTAAAAAGCCTTCAGCAGAAATCTTCAATTATTCCTTATCTAAAACATAGTCTCCTCTCCCTCCCCTCCAAAACATCAAAAGAAAAACAGCCCAACTTTAAAATATCTGAATGTATACATACTTAATTCAACAATATAAAGTCTCCTACAAATTTTAAGACTCAGAAGCATTTATTTGGGTGGTCTCTAAATGTTAAAAACCATATTTGCTTTTATTAGTTCATTCACTTTTTAGATAAGAGATTTATATGTACCAGACACACATTTCTATCATTAAATATTAGAAAAGCCTTTTAAAATGTGAAATCACTCCTTCCTATAACAACCATCACAAGATTTCCAAGATCTCCATTTTAGCTGCTATATGCAAATTAGAAAAATCTTATTCCCTACTTAAAAGGTCAAATATCTTTTTGGAACCTGTGGGAAAAAATTATAACTTCTAAATCACAGTGCCCGCATAAAGTGATTATATTTCATAGATCTATCACTTCAATAGTTGAGGGTCACAGATAATCAAGATAACCATAAATACTCTTGTTTGTTGATGACTGATTAGAAGGTATTCTTCTCTCCTACTCTGTAGTATCTCATGGCTCCCAGATTCTGTCCACTGAGGTATCAGTGATAGTACTTGCCCCCAGATATCTGTGACTGATTTTTTTTTTTTCACTTGGTGAAAGCACTGGGCTAATAAGGCAAAGACTACAGGTTCCATTTTATAATCCTAGATTTGACTCGCGGGAGGGCCAGTTAGACTGAAACCCTCATCCTCAACACCCAAATATACATGTTTTTCATTGGGGTTTGGGTGGTTGAGGGAGAGTGAGGCCAGAAAGAAGGTATATATATACATTGACGGAGCAATAAAAACCCATCACTACCTACGAAGAGACGAATCTCAGGGAGAATTCCATCACCAGCACATTTCACATTCATGTACTACAGAGGTAACCCTTTAGATGTTTTCTTACTACTACATAAATGAGGTTTCCGTGTTATGCATAATGTGTAAAGCAGCTATAAGGCCACTGGATTTTTAAAACTTGAAAGTTAACTGAACCCCGAGATAAAAAAGAACAATTTTCATTAGAATTATCTTCAAGTGATACTTTCTTAACAATTGACAATAAGGCAAAAATAGCTCATTCCTCCCTACCCCAAAACTGATTTTAAAGAAACATTAGCTAACACAATAAAATGAGACACTGTTTTAAAAGCTGAAGTAACATTTCCAATATTCAGCTCCAAATAAGCCAAAGGAGTTCTGATTCTACATAGCTTATGGGCAATGAAAGACATACAGCACTTAGTTAATTGAAAGATTAAATCAATTTCTCTCATCAGAGTAGAAAGCACAATACTCATAAAATCATGACTTTGCTGATTTAACTTCAATGATTTCATGATAGCTCGTGATCTGTTTTTTATTATCTTAACCAATACACCAAAAGCTAAAATTCCAAGTGCAAAACATCAAAAGTAGCAATATTGTAAGGCAGCCATTCCTCATAGCAGGTCTTATTTAGCAACGACTGGTCATACATAATGAAAGCATTTCCAGTGTCTTTAAAAAAACAAACATTTTGCCAAAATACAAATTAATTTACACTTCTGAAATCATCTGCAACATCAGCATGTTACTCACTGTTCTCGGGATGGGTGGAGAAAGAGATCCATTTGACATGTATGGGTCATTATTCATATTTGGCATCATTATGTACCCGGAATAACTCGAGTAAGAGGGTCCCTTGTTGTAGAGTCCTCCATCTGGATGCTTTCCTGAGAGAATGCAAAGAACAATCATATGTGCTTTGACTTCCTTTTTATATCACTGTATTTTTCATTGAAAAGTTAATAGTACTACTACAAATCACACCTTACATAAAAGATTTGTTTACAAAGTATTGTAACTGGATTATTATGCTCTATTTTAGATTGACAGTATTTATTCCCTTAAATGGCTTAGCAGTGAACCAGATGTTTTAAAAACATGTGGTTCAATTTATTGCCACTACTGACTGGTTTTTTACTGGTGTTTTTACAAAAATAAGTGTTATCCATCTAACTTAATTTGTTCTAATACTAACAAACTGGACTAAGAAATACAGACACATGAAAGAAGACACACAAAGCTGTAATATAAATATACTAGGCCATTCAGCTATACCCACACGTATATATTTATACACTTGAAGTTATGCTCCATCTTATTGGCAAACTCAAAAATTCTACCTGTGCTTCTAGATTTCTGGAAAATGTCTAGATTTTACTGAGGGAGCAAGTTGTATCTAGCATATGGGCAACTACCCAAATTTATGAAGGATTAACTACAGGAGACTTAATTTTATGTGCTACACTTACATCACTCTGGTAAAGAAATGTGTGTGTTCACTGTATACATTTCTTCTCTTTAATCTGTGTAACTACTTTGTAGCTCAGAAGGAAGCCTGATATTATAGTTCTCTTCTCTTCTTCCCCTAGCTGACATATTGTATGTGCGAACACCTCATTCTGGTCAGGCCAATTGTAAGTAATTAAAGAAGAACAGAAATGTAGACTGTTCAACAAGGGAACCCTAAAGATTACAGATTATTTTAAAGTCACACGGAGTTCTCCTTAAATCTTAAAAAATGTGTAGAATTTTTACAGTTTTGAGCAAGAATCGGAAATGGGGAGAAAGTCTATCACGTTCCATATGCATAGTTCTTAATTTTAAGCATAACGTTTTATATTTTTACAAGTTAGATTCCTCTTTACTGAGCCATATTTAGTCTGCGCATACAGTGCCTGCCTTCTCACTATAACAAGAAACAGCAATTTCACAAATGAAAGCCCATTTGAAACTATTCTTGTTGGAAAATAAATTGGTGTAGACTGTCACTCTTTACAACAATGCAGGAAAAAATAGTAAAGATCTACAATTAGAACTTTAGGTAAAATGAGAAAAAGAGAAAAACTAATTATAGACATTTCTCTTCCACAAAGAATCTGGAAGCCATCAGAAATTCAAAAGCCCCTAAATCATTCAAAAAGTTTTTAAATTATGTAACTATACATTAGTGATAAGCAGTAATTTTCCTGGGTTTTCTTTCCCATTTTGTTACAACACAGGCACAGTCTTATCACAATGATTCGAGTTTCTTGGATGCAAATAAAAATAGCAAAACATACCTACATTCACAAATTGCACATGTTAAATGTGAAGGTTGGGAGAGATAGAATTAGCGTCTTACCGTCATCAGGGTGTTCTCTGGCCTTATCGTGGTAGGAGTCCTGAGAGGTTTGTGCTTGTCTGGCCACCTAACAAGACGAATCCCCACCCCCAAAAGAAAGATCACTTTAGAGTTTGTGACAATAATGATATAAGTGTGTATCCACTGGTAACTCAAAAGAGGAGAATCAGGGGCAACTCAATCTACCTGTTTTATTAATCTAAGAGGATAGGCTAAGGCTGAGTACTGGGAAATCTTTCTCTTTTCAACATGTGTTTTCGAAAATTACCTACCCAGGACTACCAGCTATAAATGATAATAACAACAGAAACAAACTTGCGAACAATCCATACGCTGTTCTGACCGCTGTTTACTAAAACACAGCAAGGCTACTTGGACACCTAATATGACAAGAATTTGAGTTAATGGCATTAATCGTTTTGATGGCTTCTTCAACCACTGTTTACTTCAATCAGAGCTGATTAAAAGCGGGCTGAAATATTTTGCAACTGAAGATGACATTTAACTAAAAACAAGCCCATCACTCACAAATGGAGATCTTAGGCAACTGTCCCAAACCAATCCCAGCAGGAGCTCTTCTCCTCATAAGCTACCATGGCTGGCTCAGTGCAAGCTTACAAGAGAAAAGTAAACTGTTCTGTGGTTAAAGGGAGGAAAACTTGAAAATTGGGCTATAGACTTCTAAAAGGTAGCCCAGCTACTATCAGTTCTGGTAACCACCATCCACCCAGACTCAACCACGTGCAAATCAGTGGTATTACCCCTTCACTGTCTTCCTTGGGTCTGCCCCATGCCCACCTACCACTGGCAAAGATTAACAGAGCCCTAATAGGAGTTCTGGACTTCAAATGCAGCACCCTTCTCCCCAAAGCAGAAACGTTTAGAAAATGTGAAGTGCGTAGCAACTTTATTTATAGAAAAAGAAAGGACGAGGAAAATGGGTAGAAATTTTAAAAGGCTGCTTTACAAATATGAGTTTGGCCTCGAGTGTTTTGGATGTCATTTGGTTCCTCGGACATCTGTCCTCCCACTGGCCTCCTTCCCCCCATACACACAGAGTCACAAAATCTTTTAAGTGGAGCTGGCTGTGACCTGGCCACCCCTAGGTTCCCCCCTAATTGGCATGTTGGGATGAAAGATTCAGGGTATGGAGAACACCCCGATGCTCTCCTTAGAACCCAGGCCCCCGGGCTTCCAAAATGCGTACTCACCCCTGCCATTGGGATAAAGAAGGCAGCTCTGAGGTGTTCTTAAACTTACTGTTTAAAACCCAAAATGTCCCCGCCCCCAAAACCACACGCTTTCTTTTTGGGGGCAGAAGGATGCCATTTAAGGGAAAAGAATATACCCTCCAAATTTCTTTGGAGGGAAAAAGCGTTGGTGAAATCATCTGAGTGTCAGGACTTTTCTACCGGATTTCCTCCAAAGCGTTTCCCAGTTGTTGAACAAGGGTGGCCAGTGGAGTGTCGGGTATCAGGGTCCATCCGCCGCCCCCCCCCCCCCACTTCTGAAGCTCTCCGCTAGGCCTGAAATAGCCCTTCCGCGAGGTCCTGCTCGCGGCTTTCTCTCGCCAGCACCCACGTGTCTCTATTTACTCTACTCGGGTTACCATCGCTATCGCCCGCAGCCGGCCAGGAGATCTGATAATGCGCTTTCCACCCTCCCCTGAGTGAGTGCACTGGTTTCCGCTGCATCTCTCCGACTCGCCCTTCTTCTGCAAAGATTTAAAGGCCTGATTCGGGCCCAAACTAACCCCAAATATAAGCGTACTTTTTTTCTTCAAGTGGCGATGATTGGAGCAAGCTAGTGTTGCGGGCGGTACTGCGAGCCCCCCCACCCACCCACCCACCGGGGTGGCTCGGCTCGCCCACGGCCGCTGGCAGCCGGCCGCAACGGCCCAAAGGACCCGCGCCCGCCACCGCCCCGGCCGGCCGGCTCCGCAGTGGTTGGGACCGCCCCGCCTGTCCCCGGCCCACGCCCGCCTCCCCTTCCTCGGGCCTGTGGCTCTGCTCGCCTTTACCTAAGCCTTTGGTGGTTTAACGCACTTTTGCAGAGACATCTACCGAGAAAGATAGCGGGTGCACTCTGTTTTCCGTCCTACGGAAGAACTTCTCAGTAGTGTTGTTCAGACATCCTCGCTTTAATGCATCGCACTCCCTAAACCCCACTAAAAAGTCCGAAGGCCAAACATTATGGGTTAAGGGCAGGTTCTCCTGGCCGCAAACCAACGGTTTAGTCACCAAACCCCAAAACTGATCCACTTGGAATGTTTCCCAGCACACCACACACACACACACACAAAGAAAGAACACTAACCAGGAGCCCAGCCACCCGCCCCCATCCCCCCACCCTGCAGACCTAATCGGGACCCTTCAGCCAGGGCTCTCCAGCGCCTTCCCTCCCTTCTTCCCTCTCTGCTCTTCCCCGGGACCCGCCACGCCTCTCAAAGCTCGGGGCAGCGGCCCGCTCACCTCGTGTCCGTTGCTCGCCGGGATGATTTCGGATTCGTTAACCAAGGAAGACTTGATGTCGGCTAAATCACCTTCCTCTTCAGGGTGGCTGATCTCGGCGAAAATCTTCTCCTTCTGGGGATCGCCTTCGTCTTTGAAGGGGATCATCTCGTCCGTGGCGCAGAGTTCCGGGTCCCCCCCACCGCCGCCGCCTGCCCCGGAGAGTTGGGGCATCCCGACCACTCTGTAATCTCCGCTCCGCTGGGGGAGCACCCCAGGCGACAGCAGAAAAGAGAAGGGGTCAACGAAAAGGGGAGGAGGAGAAGGAGAATTGGAAGGATGCGTGAGGGAGGAGAGCGGGCGGAAGCCGGGCTGGAGAGCGCCGGGCTGGCGGCCGGCAGCCGGAGCTGCTGCAGCGGCGCCCGCGCCCCGGTGGCCGCCCGTGCCTTCCCACTCCGCGAAGACCTACGCCCGCGCCCGTCCCCGACGCCGAAAGACACAGGGATGCGAGGGCCGCCGCAGCTGGCGCCTCTGGGGGCGTCTGTGCCGCGCGCTAGGCTAGGCTGCCCGGGCGGCCGCCCCACGCCCCCAGCGTCTCCGGGGTCTGCGCGCGGAGGACGCCAGTTCCGGAGGAGTTTTGACTCTCCAAAGGCCAGTGGAGAGTCCGTCGGCGTGCCTCTACGCAAATCTCTCCACCTTTGCTTTCCCAGATGCCGATCTGGGAGTCTGTTTTCCAAGAAAAGAAGGGAGCTAGGCAAAACGGCTCAGTTTGTCCCAGTAGAGGCGGTGCAAAGAGAATCAGAAGATAACGAAATGTCCACTTCCTGGAGGATAAAAAAAAATAAAGAGCCACCCGGATTGGAGATGTCCGTTTTAAATCTTCTTATTTCCTTCCCTTTCGCTTCGGTTTTCCTTCTCCAGGAGCATTTAATCTGCCAGAGGAAAAGGTGGGGGCGGAGGAGGAGGGAAAGAGAAAGAGAAGAAGTTTGCCAAAAATAAAGTTTGTGTCGGCGAGCGCAGGGAGTCGGCAGTGGAGGGCACGGCTGGGTCTCGGGGAGTCACAGCAGGGGCCTCGGACCCAAAAGATTCTGCCGCGAACTGGAGCCAACACACACACACACACACACACACACACACACACACACACACCACACACCACACACACACACACACAACCCAACCCCTCTTTGTTCCCGTCTCGAGTTTCCTCAGTCTGGCTCGCTCGCTCTTTTGCTCGCCGCTCTCCACGCCTCCGCCGCACCGCTTGTCAAAGCGAAGAGCTTCACCCCTCGGGTTCGCCAGGCCCGGGGGAGGGGGACGCCCCAAGCTTGGCCGCGTGCGGGGCTGCGGGCGCGTCCCAGCTCCTCAGCCGGAGAGCGCGCAGGCTTGTCCCTCCTCCGCGCCCTGCCCCGCAGGTGAGCGGCAGCGCCTCCCCGCCGCTTCTCCTCCTCCCGCGCCTCGGCGGCGCTGAAAAGCTACCCTCTTGCGTCGCTTCTCCTCCCCTTCCCCTCCCCCGCCTCCAGCTCTCCTTGGCTGCCCGCTGGGGGGTGCGGGGGGGGGAGGTGGGGGACGGCGAGAAGGAGGAGGTGATTGAGGACTTTTTTTTTTCCCAGAGCCTGTAGGACGAGTCCTAGGTTTTGGGGTGTGTGTGTGTGTGTGTGTGTGTGCGCGCGCGCGCGCTTAGAGGAAAGATTCAGGCAACTTGGCGAGCGCAGGAAGGACCCGGCGCTTCTTGTAACCCACGAGAGAGACGCTTTGCCCGCGTGAAATTGACAAGAAACTCTGCCCCAACGGTTTAACTTCATCATCTAAGTGTCTCTTCCTTGTTCCCTTCCCACCCACCCCCCTCCTTCCTCTGCCAGTCTCTCCCCCACCTCCTTTCCGCCTCCCTCTCTCCCTCCTTTGCTCTACCAGTGGGAAGAAGATGAAAGAGAAGCCGCCGCAGCTGTGATCGACACCACATTGATAGATGCTCTGACAGAGGGGATGAGGCGGGAATAGGGGACACAGAGAAGGAAAAGGGGAAAACATAACACATTGCTCAACTAATAAGACAGAACGGAAGCAAGAAGAACAAGAAAGAGTTGTGGCTTTCCTAAATACATTGTAAAAGGACAAGGGAACACATGCTGGCAAAAATAAAACCTCCAGGCTTACCGAGAAATATAGGAGGAGGAAGGAAAAACTGAAGACTGGATCTTAATTATCGTTTTTTAAGCAAGATCTTTTTCATTACATCCTCACCATGGGATGCTCACAGAGAGTTATGCTATAGGTCGCTCGTGGATTTTCGAAGATACATGCCACGATGTGTGGGAACCTCATAAAGAATGAAAAAACAACCCAAGTAGGGGGAAGAAAAGGCAAAAGGACCCAGGAGAGTGAAGCCAGTAGCAGGAGGGAGGACAGGGCAGTCTCTGGCACCTCGGACTGCGGGCTCAAAGAGACCCTTGAAGATGCAAATCCGAATCCAACCTCAAAAATTCCCCAGCCTCCACCGTCTCTTTGATGCATTTTGCACAAGGACAGGACTTTTAAGGAGATGCTTTGTGAAAGTTACAGTATAAACGAAGCTGAAGTTTGAAAACACATTACATTTTATTTCTTGGCTCTTAAACCCCCTCAGTTAAAAATCCAGGCAAAATTATTATACCCAATACAGTAGCCATCTGTAAAACCTCAGAACAGTAAACAGGAGGCAGGAAGAAATGTGTCTTCATCTCCCTCAAACTGAAAATAGGGAAAACATTACAGAATCAGACTTTAGCTGAACTATACAGGAATAGTCATGCAAAGATCCCTCTTCTTTTCCTAAGGGGGAAATTGCATGCTGCTAGACATCGTATAAGTAAAGACCTTAACAGTGCTCTAAATGAACACTCAAAACTTCACTTACTGATAATTACTTGATAGAGATGGGAATTCACTAGGAAGCAATTTTTAAAACTATCATTTACAGGGTTCAATTGGTCACATAGAGCATGGCCAGTAGTCACACGATAGATTCTACCTGGGGGGTTGGGGTAAAAGTAAAGGGCTAGTGATGGGAGCCAGGAAGAGTAAAACATTACATCCACTGTAAATAGCTGACAGTGCTATGCCTTAGAGGAAAAACAACAACAACAAAAAGAATAATCTGCTCCAATGTGTAAGGCAATAGTAAAAAGATGGGGAAAAACCCAATTTTATTTTTTTGGTCAGTAGCATTATGCAACTTCCCTTGAAGTTATGCACCAGTGTGAGTGTAATGTCTCAAAGATGTGAACACGTAGCTGTGTCAGACATTTATACCCTCTGTTCTAAAAGAAATATGGGAAAACAAACTAAAAAGTCCTCCCAAAAATACTCCAATTTGACCGATAGAAAAAGAACTGGAAAATGCAGTTTCACCAAAGCAGCCAGAGTAGACGTTCCTTTTCATCAAACTGTCGGGGGGCGGGGGGCACACAGAATGGCCAGAGGGTATTTTCTGGAAGCCGAAGAGAGATTAAATGACGACTCCTACATCCCCCACCCCCCGTTAAAGTGTTGCAACTAATTCGAATCCCATTTACTCCTTCATGTTAATTATCTGGACTCCCTGAGTCATTTGGAACTCAGCTCCAGGTGTCCTGGAGATTAGGAGCTCGAGAAGATGGGAATTTGGGGAACAAAAACTAGTGGGAACTGTTTACTAGAAGGGCCGACGGTAGGTGGCTGCGTTCTCAATTTTGCGGCAAACCTCTCCTTTGGAAACGTTGTTTCTAACGAAATCACCCAGCGCCTTACTCTATGTGCGTGCTGTTTTCCCTCCCCGTGGCGTGCGGGGTGTTGGCTGATTGTCCTTAGCATTGCTGCAAATCTTCTGGCGAGGTGCACTTAAAAGGAGCTTGACTAGAAGACATTCACTCAGGGTTTTTTTTTTGGTTTTTTTTTTTAAAGCTTTGTCTGGGAGGGAGATTGACACTTCCACGTGAAGTCTGCCTCTCCCGGGGGGAAAAAGCTGGGAGACGCAGGAGGGGCGAAGTAACCCTGGGAAGATGTTCCTCCCTCCCTACAGGTTCGGTGAAGTTCCTGGCAAAGGCATTTCTGTTACGGAGAGGTCTCTTCTAATTCGCGCGAGGGCTGCTATTAACATATGCAACCGCCTCTTCGGGCGCAAGGTCCGGGATGTGATGGGTGCGGAGCGGGAGAGACACCGCCGCCCGCCGCCCCCTTCCCTCGGATGTAGAGGCAGGTTGTTCGTGTGAACTCGGGCGAACGACTGGAGGTTAGCTGTTGCAGGTTCACTCCTTCAGGATGTGGGTTTCAGGGGGCGTTTTGATGTGATTTAATTCCGACCGTGAAACAATTGCTAGGGGCTGGCTGGCTTGCTGTTGGTTTTCCCCCTTTTGGTGGCTTTGGTTGGTTGGGGTTTAGTTTGGGAGCGAACTGTGACTTGTTTTCTATCAACACTTCCTTCTGCGCCGGGCGTCGTCCCCCGCGCTGCGCGTGGACAGGCGAGGCGCCCACCCTGCGCCGGAACAGAGGGGGCTGCAAAGACGGTTCTCGAAACCGGCAGGGTAAACGCGGTCCAGCCCCCGCGGGTGCGGACTGGGGAACTAGGAGGTTGACCCACACCAATACCAGAGACCCCTCCTCCCCGCCGGGGGTGGGGGGCGGATTTTGCTGTCGAGTCGAGTCAGCTACAGACACTCAAGTGAGTCCTTAATTACAGGGAGGAGAGAAAAGCGCGGTGCCCTTCAGAGCCCTCTCCGCCTCCTCAGCCCTAACCCCTCGCCCGGGCTCCGGGTCTCCCCCTTTGTGTGGCCTGGACTCTCTCCCAGCTACAACTTTGGTGGGATCCCAGAGGAAGGAGGTGGCGGGGGCCTACAGAAGAGAATGCTGGAAGAGAGAGAAGCGTGAAGGACTAGAAAAACGAATAATGTGATTCTAGGGATGGAACTCCGGCACCCGCGATCTCCCACCCCAGTGTCACCAGGGGACTAAAGCTGTGGGCATCTTCAGTTTAACGGACTTCTCGGAAAGGGGAGCGGGGGATGGCGAGGGAAACGGCAGTTTGTGTCCCAGGGGTTCTTCCGCCTCTTCTTGCTTCCTCCTAAGACAAACAAACTCAACCCCCCACCCGCCGGGGTAACCGAGAACTCAGGGGACCGTGAAAATGTCGTTCCCAAATCCGGCCGCCTGCGGACGCCGGGCTTCCGTGGGGCCGGCGCCCCTTGGCGCCCGCAGCTCTGCGCAGCCTCGCGGGGTCCGCCCACGGAGCTCTCCGGTGGCATCTCCCGCGCTCGGGCGGGCCGGGCGCGGGGTCCGCGTCTCGCTGGGGTGGGTGTGGGAGCCCTCACACGGCCCACGAGGGAGGGCCACATCCCACCCTACAGTCTGTGGGCTCGGCCGGCCGACCGTCTGCCAAGCTGGAGGCGAGGGCTCACGTCACGGGGGCGCCCAGAGGGAGAGGAGGCAAGCTGGGGTGTTCAAGGACTGGAACGAGCGGACGCGGAGTGGGCTTAGAGGAGGGGCACGGGCCAGAGAGAGCCCCGCCACGCGCCCGTACCGCTCGGCTCCGCGACGGGAACCCCCATCAACCCCCCTCGGGAGCTTGGGCTCCCGCACAGAGAAGCCGGCGTTACGTCTGGAGATCCCCAGAGTGGACTGGGATGGAATGGAATGGATGTGGGAGCTGGAATACATTTGCGGGCCGCAGGACGGCTCGCCTAGTGGGCTGGACGTGAAATGCTTTTTCCTCCTTTCTGAAAACTTTCCTGAGGCGTCTCAACTTGGCGTGCGGACCAGCCTCGGGCTGCCGGCTGGTAGCGCGAACGCCGCGGCCAGCCCTTCGGCCCTTTTCCTCCGCCGCTGGTCCCCCTCCACCCACCCTCAGACCGTGGACGCGCGCGGAGCGCCCGCGCAAAAAGGTCGCCTGCGCGCGCGAGCCGCACCTTATATCCGCGGAGGGCGGCGCCTGCGCAGGGCCCGGCGCGGCGGCGCAGCCTTTGAAGTCTTGGCGGCTGCCGCTTTCATCCTTTCTTTTTTCCCTTGCAGGCCCCTTTGTGTGACTAAATTTGGCAAGAATATGGATCCGAGCCAGTCTTTCCACGTGTGCTCCCAGCTCCCAGCTGAGAAGGCCAAGGGTTCTCTTCCGGGTAAGGAGACAGGGAGAAAGATCAAAGAGTTTGGGGAGCTGGATCTGAAATGTGAATTGAAAATAAAAATCAAGCCTGGACACATTCCAGTTTCTAAAGCAAAACCAACCCTCAACAGAGGCCGTCTCGCTAGGACTCTCAGTTCTGCCTCTGCTTCCTGTACTCTTTCTTTCCCGCAACCATTCTTGAGCACATGGAGTAGAATAAAGAGGACACAGGGAAACAGTTTCTCCGGATTTTGTTTTGCAGTAATTTTATTACGGAAAATATCTTGTTCGTAATTACCGTTATGTGAATCCGAATTTCTTCAGCCATAAATATTGTTTTATTTCAGTGTGTTTCACACTTTATTCTGCGGCCACATTTGGGAAGAGAACGTGGACACACGTGTGCACACGTTCGTTGTGCAGAGTGCTGCTTTTTCTACACACCGTACGGTGTGCCACGTAGTTTTCCTTACCAAAGCACTCACTAATCACGGCTGGTCTCTATGATTTGAAATCCTGTTATTGACCGACTTTGGAAAGCTTTTCTGACTCGCTGACTAGCCAGAAGTGTCCTGTCTTTATGGCAAAAACGCAAAAACAAACAACAAAAAAACACCCTCTAAGGCCTCTTCTTGAATAGACTTTTTCAGCAATGTTCTGTTGTTTCAGAAGTAACCGTTATAAAGAGACAGCTTTGCAATAGCGTAGTGCAAAGGGTCGGAAATCCTGCGTTGAAGGTGGGCGCCATCACTTACTCTCATGCTGTGGTGACCTCAGGCAAACCATTTAACCTTGTCCAGAACTGTTTCCTTTCTGCAAAATAGGTATACTAAGAGCCTACTTAACAAGACTGTTGTAATAATTCAGTGAGATCATGCATGTAAAAATATGTACAAATGTGGGTATGAAGCAAAGACGATTCTTAAGGAGACCTGTAAATTTTGAACAGAAAACTTCTAAAGCACTAGGAATCTTTACCACAGGAGCAAATGGCAATGGTTTCACACTCAGACATCCACTGTTGAGTTACAAAGGCACCAAAATCACCTTGGCGTTTGTTATCCCCAGAGTGAGTGTGATGGCAGAAAGAACACTCCAGGAAGAGAGGGAATGTGCCTTAACTCTTCCTCATGTGTACGATGGACTCTTAATGCATTGATAAATTGCTGAGGAAAAATGGCACTGCGTGTGGGATATTTTTGTGAGGCATTTGGCACAGCTCCCGGTAACTCTGCTAATAGCCTGGGTAACACGGTGGCCTGTGAAAGGAGCAACATGTATATGGGGAAAATACTCAAAAACAACAACAGAAATACAGACACAATGAGAGTGACTGGAAAAGTGTATTAGAGGTGTACCTTGGGACACCAGCACTTATGTTTCAGAACAGAATGTGATTACATATCTTAGATGGAGACATCTCAAGTTTACAGGGCAATAAAGATTATGGCTCGGGCTGGCTGTGAAGTGACAGGAGAGCCATATGTGTAGCACTTTGGGCATTTAGCTGAGTGTGCTTCATGCATGACCCTTTCTAACCTAAGGTAACCCTGTGGACGGAGTCATTTCGTGGGCCCCACCTCCCAGTATAAACTTTTCACTGTGACCTGCATACAGAGTGATGAAAGCAGGAGTAAGGGTGGTGTCCAGTGTTCCAGTTCCCTGTTACTGTGGCCCAAGGCTGCCCAGGTACAGGATCCTCCCGAGATGTTCCAGCTCCTTCCACCGTCTCTGCTAGCAGCAACAAGCAGATTTCACAAACAGTGTTGAAGGGACTCTCTAGCAATGTGGAGGCGGGGTGGGGGGCACTTAGGAGAGGGAAACCTTCCCGTTTTAACATAGCTTTTCCCCAAAGTCCCAGATGAGACATGAATGCTGAACAAGTTCACTGGTCAACTTCAGTCCTTCCTTTCACTCTTCTTTATAGACGCAGCCATTTTGAAATTTATTCTTGGCTGAAAGAGGGACATGGGCCAAGGCACCAAGGGTTCTGTCTTATTTTGGGGGGACAGTAGGGAGGCCCTGAAAATACTCAGGGAAAACCTGGGGCCCTCTGGAAGTAAATAAATTCTCTGAAGGGGGTGCGTGACTAAAGGATTTTCTTACTTTTATAAATTTGTTTCCTCAGTGAATATGGTAATAGGGGTGTTTCTTGAATCATGGTAAATGTACCTCTTAAGATGGATGGCCTGTGTAGTCTTCTCAGGCTCCCTGGGCTGTAGGAGCAGGGCTCCCGGCTCTTGTCAGCACTGGGCCAGCGCCTAATCCCTGGTTTGAGGCTAGAAGCCAAAGCCACAACCTTCTTGCCTGAAGGCAGGAGCAGTACCAACAGAGCCATATGGAGATTAATGCAGAGCAAGGTCATTAGTCTCATTGTTTATCCAGTTACTCGCAGCATAGATTTGTGTAAATTTCAGCTACAGTGGTTACAGCCTGCCTTTGATGTGTGTAATCTGTACATTTTAGTGCTCCAGGAAAGTGCCTGACTGACAGGAACTACATCCAATGCCCAGAAAACACAGCTCCACAGGCACAGAGAAGCATGGAGCTGAACAATTTTCCAGTGAGTTCCATCAAAGTAAATACACCAACCTGGAGGGTCAGGATTGAGCCTCCTTTTTATCAAGACATGACTTTTGGGGTTCCTTGTGATGGATTTTTATTTGTTTTCATTTGAAACTGGTTACCTACTTTACACCTCCATTTACCTCTTAGAGGAGGAAGTACTTGGCCTACATAACATTTGACCTTGCAGGTGCTTTCTTTATTTGAAGTACTTCTGTCCAGAAAAACAGACTGATTGTGCAGAGTTACCCAGACTAATTTATACATTTATCCAAGACACAGCTTCTAGTTCTTTCCTTAACTCTCTCTTGAGTGTGCAGCTATGCTTAAATTAAACTCAGAATTAGCAATTATGAGAGTAGTTCAGAAGGTAGACAGAGCCAGCGCAGATAGTTTAGGCTACAAAATTGTAATCTGACTCAACGAAATACTTTTCTTTGGCAAAAACAAAGCTAATTTGCTTGATCTGAATCTTACTTAAAGGTCCTGCCATCCCATTCTGCCAATTACAGATCTCAAGTTCGCTTTCCTTAGGCTCAATTGGCAGAAAGCAAAGAACAGAGATAAATTACTCTCCTATGAAGTTTGACAGTGATTTTTGACTGCCAATTCGGATAACTCTACAGACTCAAAATATATTTTGAGGCTTAAATTATCCAGATATTTGACCTTTGCTGTTCAGATTCTCTGGATAATTTTTAGATTATTTTACTTTGTATTGCAGGAACAGCAAATCTCCAGTGGCTGAGTCAGACAGGCCTCTTAAGATCTCTCTTGCACTACTGCCTTCTAACTGGTCTCTGGCTTCCACTGTTGCTGGGTTCCATACATGCCCCACAGCAGCCCACGTGTCACAGAGCAGCCAAAGCCGTCCTCGAACATTTCCTAGTCGTGGTGGCTTCCAAGTCGCTATGTGAGCTGGCTCCTGACTTCTTCTATTCCTCGTTCACTGCTCTCTACCACCACTGACTCTCCTGCTCTTCCTCCAGGGTATAGAGTGCACACACACACACCCCTTGGTCATTTACCTGTCGCTTCTGCCCAGAAGCTCCTGGCCAGGTCGATATTCGCAGGACTCACTTTTTCACTTCATGTTTCTACTCAGACCACAACTCCTTCTCAGACCTTGTTATCTAAAAAACAGCCCACTCCCACCTCACCCCAGTTCTGGGCACTCCATCTTTTACAGGCTTCATCTTTCCGCACTCTCACTGCCTGACATATTTTTTATACGTATTACCTTTCTCTCCCACTAGAACATAAGTTCCATGAGAGTAGGGACTTTGTTTTGCTGTATCCCCGCTGCCTACAACAGCCCTAGGTGCCCAGAAAATATACTAGGTGTGTGTTGAGTAAGGAATTAATATAGACTCTGAACCCTCAGTTTCCTCATCTGTAATACTTCCCTGTGGAAGATCACATATATTTGGTATAAAGTTACCTGGAATATAGTATAAGCACTGAGTAGGTAGTAAGTATAATTGTGTAGATCCACACTGCCAATACAAGTATAATGCGACTTAAGTTTAAATGAAATTAGGAAGCTAGAAACACGTAAAATTAATTTTAATAGTATATTTTATTTAACCCACATATCCAAAATATTACCGTTTCAACATGTAATCATTATCAAAATTTATTAATAAAAGATCTTTATTTCATATTAAGTTTTTCCAATCTGGCGTGTGGTCCACTGACAGCGCTCTCAGGTTAGGCTAGCCCTATCTGGAGGGCTCAGCAGCACATCTACAGTAACACGATGGCAGCTATAGTCCATCCACCCTTTAATGATACGTTTTGTCCAGATCGTCTTTGTATCCCCCCCCAACCCCACATACCTTGCACAGTTCCCTCAAAACAGTAGGTGATCAAAAATATATCAAAGAATATGATGATAATATGTTGTTATATACTTTTTTCATGGCACATATAGGCTTTCACCTTCATGGGAGGGTGAGATAAGTGTGTGCACTAGCTTGAGATGGTGGTCATCATCTTAAGTGTACTGTAAACAGTTCTTTGCACGTAAGAGGGGCTCAATGAAAAGTGGTTCAAGCGTGTTGCTGAATTGTTTCTTTGAGTATTTTTCTACATTCTAAATAATAGATTTACTATTGAACCTTGGGAAATATGTAAGTTGAAGATTTCCTGTATTATGTTTTCAAGAATGACTTTCTCCTCCCCTGCAAAACTGCTAGGCTCCATGTTCTCTAGGATCAAAGTTTCGTCAGGAAATAAATAATGTGGAGAGCTCCCACTCCCACCCAGACTTCATTTTCAGTTTTACTTCCTCAATTGCTTCTTGGCCACACATGGGCCAGATAGTAAATCTCCCTCTGTCCTGTGCCCGGAGTTTTCAACCAAGATACCTTCATAAGGCATTAGCCTTAGGCTTAGGCAAATGCTTTATAGTTGCAAAAATCACTCCGCCCAATCTGCCCATTTAAGCCCTGATGCAATAAAGAGACCAGGATAATTTCCTGGAAGAAATGGGTAAAGAAGCTTCTGGTGAGGTATCTACCTCCAACGCCTTGATATACCTTTATAGTAGAAAGGCATTACTTGGATATAAGTACATGAAGATGTCATCCTTTACTGTGACTTTGAAAATGACCTATAGCGTCTTTCATCAAAAGTACAGAGAATTAAGGATCAAGCTTATGCCACCACTAAAGTGGAGGGTGTTTAAAGGAAAACAATTACGTTAACAATGATTCCCAAAATTATTTTGCCAGCAAGAAGATCATGAAAGATATATTCAAAAGACTCTTAACAAGATGTTTATAGGAATATAGGTTATAACTTTGAAAGTTCTAGTTGTTGAACTACTAGAGGATTTAGTTAATAAATTCTAATATAGCTGTACCGGGGAGCACTATGCAGCTATGAAAATGATGTCAAACAATTTTTATTCACTTGCAGATATATTAGTGATAAATTGCTAAGTGGAAAAAGCAGATCATAAAGGAATAAGTACAATTGTGCCTCATTTTTTTTTTTTTTTTTTTTTTTTTTTTTTGCGGTATGCGGGCCTCTCACTGTTGTGGCCTCCCCCGTTGCGGAGCACAGGCTCCGGATGCGCAGGCCCAGCGGCCATGGCTCACGGGCCCAGCCGCTCCGCGGCATATGGGATCCTCCCAGACCGGGGCACGAACCCGTATCCCCTGCATCGGCAGGCGGACTCTCAACCACTGCGCCACCAGGGAGGCCCCAATTGTGCCTCATTTTAAAAAATCCCTCTGTACATATCATTTATCAGCGTGCAAGCTCTGTGAGGGCTGGGCACTGTCTTGCTTACCACAGCATACCTGGTGCCTGGGACAAGCCCTGCCACAAAGTGAGCACTCAGTCAGTATCTATTGAATATACCCAGAAGTGTAGACATAAAATACTGACAGTATTTTTCCTTGAATAGTGGAGACATGGGTGATTTTTATCTTCTTCTTTGTGCCTTTAAAAACATTTATATGCAGTGAATCAATATTAGTAAATGAGGAAGATGAAAAATGTTAAAATGTAAACAAAGATTTTAAAAATAAAAGAGCTGACCCTAGGGAATTTGGCAATAATAACAAAAAAGAAAGAAAAAGAAAAGAAAGTAAATCACCAAGGAAAAGAAGAGGATGAGACAGAAGTGGTAGTGTTGGAGCCACTGCATCATAGCAGAAGCAGTTTCAGGGCCAACTGGTAGGTATGTGGAAGTTAATACAAAGGGGCTCTGATCATTTATAGCAATCAGAAAGGGTGGGCTTTTTAATTTTTAAGATAAAATTTAAACAGTGAAATGCACAGGTCTTAAGTGTACAATTCAATGAATTTTAATAAATATATACACTTGTGAAATCATCACTCCAATCAAGATACAGAGCATTTCAATCATCGCAGAAATCCCCAGAAATATGGGATGAACTTACTTTAAAGCAACTTTTTAAGCTACATTTTTCGTGACATGTCGTGTGTTCTTACTGCCTTGCACATTTTCCCTAAACTCTGTGATTTAATTCCTCCATTTGAAAAACTTGTCAGGTTGAAATATGCCTTTCCAGGACTTCCCTGGTGGTCCAGTGTTTAATAATCTGCCTTCCAATGCAGGGGACGCGGGTTCGATCCTTCGTTGGGGAACTAAGGTCCCATGTGCCGCGGGGTACGTGCCACAACTACAGAACCCATGTGCTCTGGAGCCCGCGCACCACAACGAAAAGCCCGTGTGCCACAACTAAGACCCAAATGCAGCCAAAAATTAAATAAAGAAATAAATATTAAAATAAATCAATATGCCTTCCAGAAAATGTGCTAAAAATGTACTTTATAGGAAGGGAAGAAATGGAACCCATAGTATTTGGTCGACTATTGAAATGCTGAATTGAAACACTGACCAAGTGAATTCACTGAAATATTTGTATTGCAAATTGTTTTCCAGTGTAATGGATGCAATGATGTTTGTGGTCCCAACAGACACAACAGTCAGAAGTCTCGGGTGCTCTAGACACGGATGTTTGGGGGAGAAGACCGTGGAGGTAAGATGAGAAGGAAGTGATAGGGTGATTTCCAGAGGCAGCCGCATCCCGGAGACTTGGGAATGTGAGGATCTTTGGTGGGTGTAGAGACACAGCAGAGCAATACAGCAGATTAAGCGTGCCCCCAGCACATGCCTGCTGAGCTTAGCATTCCTCTGGCCTCTGATCTAGTCCACTGGATACATGCAGTTGAGCACAGCAAACAGGAGGGTCTCTTGGCACAAAATTGTACTCATTGGGGGGAAAAAAAGCACATTTCCTGGATTTCTCTTACGGGAAGTGTTAAAATATAGAGAGGGGATGTAGACTGACGTTCCCCTTATTGTAAAATAGTTGACATTTTTGTCTTCTCTGTCTCTGTCTTTCTTTCTCTAACATGAAGATAAACCTGGACTTCCAGGAAGGGGAAAATTCCATCAACTTAAATATAGGTTCAAACACCCATGCCAGAACAATCCAATCAGTAAACAGGTCAGAACTGTCCTAAAAGAGGGCTGTGGAATGAACTGCAGTAGGGTTCATGTCAGACGATTTCCTAGCTAAGTGTCAGAACTTCTTGGGTTACTATCCTGGTAGTCCAAAGAGACACAGCATGCTGTGAAGGAAATAAAAACAATAACGTGTAAACGACATTCAGGATTTGCTCCAGGTATGGACTGCAGGACATTCCGGAGCTGCTGTCTTGCCCGTGCATGCCTTTCATCTGTCCCGCTTTCTTCATGGGCCCTGCAGCATGTGGGCTGTGAAATCGCTTGACAAACTGTTTCCACTGGTGAGCTATGAGAATTTCATAGTTCGACCCCTGAACATGAAGGGAATTAAGAACTGATAGGAAGGGTGATTTGGTGCCCAAGGTGGTCAGTTGGTCACCAGAAAGAGTCACTTAGGTAAGAAAACACCTTTGCATAGTGGCTAGGTAGGTAAGAAATTATAAGTGAGCTGAAAATTAAGATAATAAAAAAGATTCATTTCTATGAGAAGGCCAGTTGGACAGAGAGAAACAGTAAAAATTATAATCTGAGAAATATAAGCGAGAGGAAGTTTACTTAATAACCTAAATACTTTCTTTTGTCTCTCCCCTTCATTTGTAAACCAAAGTGGGTATTTTTTTGTTTGTTTATTTTCCATGCAAGAGTTAATGCCCTATAATTAATTATATTCATTATTCCAACAATAGCAACAGCAAAAATGATCTTTAAATGAATATCATCATTATGTCTATTTTTTGATTACTAAATATGAAAAAAGGTTGAAAATCAAATGGACGTTGTATATTAGTTACTGTGAGTATTTCACTTACTATGGTCTATTTTTTAAAAAATCTATTCTGTTTCACATAATGCTTGAAGTAAATTACATTTTCTGCCTCTCACATTTGAATACAGGACTGTTATCTTAGGGTTTCCAGCACTGTGGAAGAAACAATTTATGGAAGTAACTCTATTTCAGCTATACTGTCTCTTTCTGCTCCTTTTTTTTTTAACTTTTTATTTTATAATGCAATATGGCCGATTAATGTTGTGATAGTTTCAGGTGCACAGCAAAGCAACTCAGCCATACGTATACTCAGCCATTCTCCCCCAGACTCCCCTCCCATCCAGGCTGCCACATAACACTGAACAGAGTTCCCTGTGCTCTACAGTAGGTCCTTGTTGGTTATCCTTTTTAAATATAGCAGTGCGTACATGTCCATCCCAAACTTCCTAACTATCCCTTCCCTTTACCCTTCCACCCGTGGTAACCATAAGGTCATTCTCTAAGTCTGTGAGTCCATTTCTGTTTTGTGAATACATTCATCTGTATCATTTCTTTTTAGGTTCCGCACATAAGCAATATCATACGATATTTCTCTTTGTCTTTCTGACTTACTTCACTCAGTATGACAATCTCTAGGTCCATCCATGTTGCTGCAAATGGCATTCTGCTCCTTTTTTATTGAAGGAAATAAAAGAAAAAGAAATAAAGAAAACAACAATAATTACATTTATAGCCTAGGACTAGGATCCTTTGAGTAAAACTGCTTTCACTTCTAGTTAACCAGGGGATGAGTGAGGTCCTATTTTCTTGAAGTTTCTTCTAGTCTTAGTAAGATAAAAGAAGAATTTACAATCAAATAGAAATGATACTGCAGACATTATGACTAATTTATATAGTTAAAAACTCAGGATTGTATTCAGATCAACATGTCACAGATTTAATTTAAAAGGAAAGAGCAATTTCTCTTTTTATTTTGGTCATTTACATTGTGCATGAGTCAGTAATTGTGCTTCCAGCCTCTGATGCTGTGAACACTGATGAATGTGACTTTGTGTTCATCCCTTCTGTCAATACTAGATTTAAATGGAACTAACTCCATCAACAGGTAGGAGATAATTCAGAAGTATTGCTTGCTTTCCTTTTTCTTCTTACTGTCTTCTTTTTCCTATCTTCTAGATTATTGGTGCCTCACCAGTTGGGAACAGAAGGAGATACATATTTACTGACTTATGTAAATTATATACAACAGGTCACTTACTATACGGAGACTACCTATGCAGAATACCTACCAGATATACCACACATATTATAGGATGTAGCCAATATTTTGTTCATGTAAAAATTAAAGCAGAAAGTTAAACCAATTATTAAATATCTTAGGCAAAACACCCCGCTGTAGAAGAAAAAGCTGTTTTTTTAACCTGAACTAGTCAGTTTAAATTAAATTGAGCAGAGCTAATATTCAATTATACTTAATTTTGTTGGGGGAAAAAATCAGACATTTCTTTTGGTTCCAAACAGTGCTAAAATCACCGACACAAAGAGGGTGGCAAATGTAAGTACATTCCTCTTTACCCCTCTCTCTCGAACACACTGCAGACGTGCTCTTGGCCCCAGCTCTCCACCAAAACCGCGAAATCTGATGGTTGGTTCTCAATCTCCTTGTTTGATCCACCATCAGCGTTTGACACAGTTGATTACTCTGTCTTCAAACACTTTCTTCACTTGCCTCTAGGATGCCATGAGCTTCTTGTTCTTTCCTGGTCTCCTGGGCCACCCCTCAGTCTCCTCTGCTTGTTCCCCATATTCTCCCTGACCTCTAGCTGGTGGAGTGTGCCCCTGTGGCTCAGCCTCTCAGCCCCTCCTCTTCTATGTAATTTATTCCCTTGTTAACCTCATCCAGTCTCAGGCCTTTAAATACACTGTAGATGCCAGCAACTCCCAGAGTCATATCCCTGGCCTAGACCTAACCCCTGACGTACAGACTTGCTCCGACTGCCTGCAGACCCTCCGTTTGGATGTCTGATAGGTGTCTGAAACTTCACGTGTTCAAAATCCAACTTCTGATCTTTCCCCAAATCTCCTCCTCCATAGTCTTCTCTCTCTCAGGAAATGATAGCTCTGTTTTTTTTGCTGCTCATGCCAAAAGCCTTACAGCCATTCTTCACCATGATATGTCTCTTATGTTCCCAAATCTAATCTATCTACAAAGCCTTTACTTATAAAATATAGCCAGAACCAACTACTTCTCACCAACCTGGTTCAAGTTGCCATCATCTTTCATCTGGATTTTGACAACAGCCTCCCAACTGGTCTCCCTGTCTCTGCCTGTTGTCTGCAAAGCTGCCAGGAGGATCCTTTTAAACCTGAGTCAGTTCAGGTCTTTCCTTGCACAGAACTCTCCAGTAGTTCACAGTTTCACAAGTTCTGCAAGACCCTACATGATCCCCGCTCACCCCTGACTTCTCTGGTCTCATCTCCTACTGCTCTTCCCCTTGCTTTTACTCTGCACCAGCCTTACCAGCTTCCTTGCTGTTTCTGAAATCTCAGGCAGGATCTTGCTCCAGGATCTCTGCATAGGCTGTTTCTTCTCTTCGTAGTTATCTTTCCCAGATCTTCACATGGCTTACTCCCTCACCTCCTTTGGGTCTTTCTGAATATTTCTTGTCAGTCAGGTCTTCTCTGATCACCCTATTTAAAATTATAATGCCTCCCCAGCCAGTGGTACTCCCTATGCTCTTTTCCTGCTTTGTTTGTAACACTTATTGCCAGCTGACATCCTGTACATATTATTCATTTATTTATTGACTATCTTCCCCACTAGGGTGTAGTTTCCTGGAGGGAAGGGATTTTTGTGTTTCCTTCATTGCTCTATCTCCAGGTACCTAGAATAGTTCCTGATATACAGAAAGAGTCCAACAAATATTTGTTGATGAAAGAATATCTATAAAAATACGTACATACCATTTGGTAGCACTTGGAACCTGTATACTTTATCCCTTGTTATTGTTGTGAGCTATGGATGGGTGGAGCTTGATATTTATAAATAAATCATATTTTAAATGAATCAGAGAAACTGTTACTTGAAGGAATTTGATGTCTTTTTTATGGGTTAAAAATCCTTTTTAAAATGACCAACCATACTCTCATTTGTCTATGTTGTCAATGTAGGTTTTCATCCTAATGACTTGCTTCCATAGAGAAGAAACTTTTTGACCACTCTGTTGGGCAGGCAGATAGGATGAGGCTATTTCTAACTGATAGGGAGGAAAATAAATTTAAATTTTAAAATATTTTTAAAAGTCTGTTTTTTTCAGTAACCTGGTATGGATGAGATTTGACCAGGCCCCTCAGGACAGTTGTTGGGTTAGGCTCTATACCTCCTGAACTGCTTCAGGCCTTACCAGGTATCTGAAGATTTCCCGGGGTGGAGGAATCTTAGCTTAGTGGTTGGGAGATGATTTTGAGTGATTAAAAGGCTCACCATAAATTCCTTTGACTCAAGTAATGAGAAAGCTATTTCCTTTTCTATTCCCTTTTGACCTCAGTTTAGTATCTAGCAGCATCTATTGGAGCCCTGTCCATATCTCCACCTTTATCAAGTCAGTGTACTACTGCCAGGCTTCCAACTGCAGCACTTGTATTCTTTGCCTGAGGTCTTCTCTTGCCTCTGGGGCCTGCTTTGCTGCCCATAAGACAGCCTGGGAATGCTGGGGAATTAATGTCCCCATGATCAGCCTTTAACAGCGGTTGGTGTATAAATACCCCAGCTCTCTCACCCTTTGTGTGGGCTAGTTCTGAAGTGTGTTCTGCACTGGCTTCCAGAGTTTGCCCAGGGGGATTAAGCTCCAGTTGCCCAGAGTGATCGCTGGCTTGATAACACATCATTTATTGGCTTCCTTCCCTTTTCTGCCTCACTTCCCAACTCCCTTATTTGTGTTTCCATGTTTCCTTCCCCTTTTAAGTAAACTATTTGCAATTGAATTCTTGTCAAAGAGTTTGCTTCTGGAGAAATCCAAACTAAGTACCAGTAAGGCTTTAGCTACTTCTAGTGCTGTTGATCTTCCTTATTGCCAGAGAGCTAGTTCAGGCCTCAGGCTGGAAATCTTGGGTCATTGAGAACATCTTGCTAGAATTACTAACAGTTGTTTTGTTTTCGGTATACTTATTTTTCAGTTACCTTCTGTGTAGTATGATAATTATTTTATATTTACTATTGTGATATAAATGGATCCATTTAAGTTTAAAAACTGAGTTGGTTTAAATACAGTGTTTATTAAATAACAAAACTAGTTAGTGGCAAAGGGATTTGACAGAAATCATGGACTTAAATGGCTGAAGTTTGGGCATGTTGAATAAATTTGCTTTATTGATGTAATTTTTAAATGTTTCCTTTTGGAGTATTGCACCTTCTTCTTCCTCTCTTACCCCTCATCTCTTTTCTAGGAACAGAAGGAAATAGCTATCACCCATAATCTTAACGCCCAGAAATAATTACTGTTGACATTGTGTTATATTTCCTTCCTGTTCTTTTCTAATAATATATAATAAATGATGTGCTGGACCCATTCCAGTAAAGCTCCCTGACTACTATGACTACTATGAGTAAAGCTCGTTTTCACTTGAGTCACATTACTTGTTCCCTCACAGCATTCGACACTGCTGATCCTTCTGGAAGTCCCCTGCCTCACTGACTATGACACTGCTCTCCTCTCTCCCCTCCTAGGTCTGCTCCTTCTCATCTCCTCCTGAAGGCCCCCATCTCTGCTCATTTCTTAAATGTGGGTCTTCCTCTGCTTCTCCCTGAGCGATCTCACCATCGCATGAAATCTCCTGCATATCTGCTTCTTTAAGCCAGATTTCTATCCTCAGCTCCAGACCTACGACCTCCTTTCCTGGATGTCCCATGGCCACATCAAACTCATCATGTTCAAAATTATAGTCATAATTTTCCTCCACAAACCTGTGTTTCTTCTGTATATCCAGTCTCATTAATTTGAGCAGAAATCAGAATGTCATCCTTGACTCCTTGCAGCTGATGAGGAGCCAAGTGCCCTCCTCTCCACCCCATGGCACCACCTCCATGCAGGCCCCTGTGGTCTCTGAAAGACCTCAGTCACCCCACCCACTACCTTATACCAAGAGTGATTTTTTTTTAATACAAAATCTGATCATGACACTTTCTTTCCTAAAACACTCTTCAATGAAGAACCTAGGAGAAATACTAAACTGTTATCTCTAGGGAATGGGCCATGATCGTTTATTTTATTGCTTTTATATGACTTGATTTTTCTTTAACAATGAGCTTTTTATTTTTCCAATTAAAATGAATAAAGAGAAAGATTTTCAGAGGAAAACACATTCAATGAGCACCCCCTGTTGCTTACAAGCATGGGGCTGAAAATTCACTATACTCTGCCACTGATTCTCCCTCAGGCTTCCTGTTTCCCACGCTACAGTCTTATGCCATATGTCTCAGGCTTATCCTATAGGCTATAGGCATTCTGAACTTCCAGGGCTTTACTCATGCTGTTCCCTCCATCTGCAATGCCATTACAGTCTTTGCCGCTTGTCCTGTATTTAAACATCCTTCATGGCTCAGGTTGTGTCACCTCTTCTATGAAGGACTTCCCCACTCCAAAAGGCATGACCGTGCTTCCTCTGTTCCCCATCCTGGGGCTTTACCCTGTGGAAAGATCCACTCTGGGGCCCACATGACATTTACCCATTTGCCCCTCCTCTTATGTCCATAAGTCTCTTGAGAGCATGGGCTGTGTGTGCCTCTCAGCAAGCCCTTAAAAAAACAACATAACGAGGCCTGTCATTTACTGAACCTCTCCCTCCCTGCTGTATACCCTGTGTGTCACATATGTCATTTCTAATCCTGAAAATAGTCGGCAAAGCAGAGTCGCTTCATCTCACAGAATGAAAACTGAAGCTCAGAGCTAGGCTAAGCGTCACCCAGATGGGTTTGTGGCAGAGCTGGGAATTGGAACTTGTGCCCTCTGCCGCCTCTAATGAAGGGCACTGAAGGCAGGGGCCGAGCCTTACAGTTGTCGCACTGGTAGCTAAGCATAATGATGGCTCAGTAATCCATCACTAAATATGTGTCACTGAATAATTTGGTAGGACAGTAGTCCATCTCACTAAAAAGTATTTTACCGGGTCTATGACTTAACCTCAATCCTCTCTCTGTGTACTCTCTGAAAGAGATGCCCAAGGGCACTTCAAGGACCACAAAGCAGTCTGCAGGGGTGGGCAGTGTGTATCTACCCTTGGGTGATCTGCCCTGGCTGGATCATTGGTAGTCACTTTAAAGTTGTTTGCCAAGTTCATTATGCAAGAGCATGTCCCCAGGGACAACAGCTTTGTCACTGAACAAGGCACAGACACAGACAAAGGCTCTGGGGGTAGGGACTTCACCTCGGGAAACAGCTCTTAAGGGGACCAGCAGAAAGGTGTCAGTGCCGTGGGACTCCTTCTGCAGGTCTGGACGAAAACAATGGGCTGCCGGGCACTTGGAGCATGGGAGCTGTGTGCCTGCGTGCGTGTGGCTGGGCGGTCTTGAGGGCCACCACAACTAGTGGAGGCCAGTGAGGCTCTGGGCAAGTCAGAGCTGGCAAGGGTGGGGATGGTTTGTGCCCCCCTAACCTGGCTCCGGGCTGAGGGGTGGCGGAGCCTCTTCTCGGAGGTTCTCACAGCTTCCCATAAATGTTCAGCCCGAATGCGGCTGGTGGAGGAGCAGGCCTGTGGCAGGGAAAATGGAACCCCTAGCTCCCTCTTGCTGGGGGATGCGGGTCGGGCACATAGTAGTTTTGTGAGCCCGAGCAAAGGAGAAACATCAGTACACTCAAGTCAGTGCGAAAAATGCGTGTGACTCCTGCGACTGCAGAGGTAGAGGAGACCTAGTTCCTCCCTGGAGTTTACATTCTAGGAGTGGGAGGCACACATGCAAACACAGAAAAACCACACACTGGTGAGTGCCACGGGCAGGTCTGCTAGCACACGGTACATTCAAAGGGTGAGTGAATCGACATTCGCAATGTTTTATGCAAACGTGGAGTGCTAATCATATTATTATGTTTACATCTAGCACACTAACACTTAAAGATAAGTGGAAACCAAACATGGTCTGGTTGCTTTTGGGAAGTTGAAGGCTTCCTGCTGAACAAACAGCATTATTTCTTGCTATTCAGGATTTGGGCCACACAGTACTTTGATCTAAAATTTTAGTCGATAAAGAATGAATATTTATTGTTTTTATGAGCATTGTTTTGTATGAAACAAATTTGGGGGAGTGAAAAGGAATAAATATTTGGGACAGCAAACATCTAAATGCCAGTAGTTAATTTACTTTCTTACCTTGATTTACAAGGGTAACATTTGGGTGGAGAGCTGAAAAGAAGGAACACTCTTTGTTCTTGTTTTATTTAGAATTTCTAACATCTAAAGGAATGTTTTTATTGCAAGTACATAAAATAATGAAAAAAACCCCAAGGATTTAAATGCCATTAGAGAAGCTTAACCTCAGGGTGTTAAATGAGCAAAGGATATTCTAGCAGATTTCTTTTGAATCTTTTTCTATTTTTTTCCTTCTTAAATACCTTCCAACTTCAAAGTTGTTGTTATAAAGAATAGGGGGGGAAAAGGAGTGTTAAAAAAGGGGAAACGAGAGACTTCCCTGGTGGCCCAGTGGTTAAGAATTCGCCTGCCAGTGCAGGGGACACGGGTTCGATCCCTGGTCCAGGAAGATCCCACATGCCGCGGAGCAACTAAGCCCACGTGCCACAACTACTGAGCCTGCTCTCTAGAGCCCATGAGCCACAACTACTGAAGCCCATAAGCCTAGAGCCCATGCTCCACAACAAGAGAAGCCATGGCAATGAGAAGCCCGTGTACCACAAGGAAGAGGAGCCCTCGCTCACTGCAGCTAGAGAAAGCCCGCACACAGCAACAAAGACCCAACACAGCCAAAAATTTTTTAAAAAGGTCGGGGGGAAACAGGGACCTCCCTGGTGGCTCAGTAGTTAAGAATCAGCCTGCCAATGCAGAGGACACCGGTTCGATCCCTGGTCCAGGAAGATCCCACATGCCTCAGAGCAACTAAGCCCGGTTGCCACACCTACTGAGCTGCGTGCTGCAACTACTGAAGCCCGTGCGCCTAGAGCCCATGCTCCACAACAAAGAGAAGCCACCACAATGAGAAGCCCACGCACTGCAACTAGAGAAAGCCCGTGTGCAGCAAAGAAGACCCAACGTAGCCAAAAAAAAAAAAAAAAAGGCCCGGGGCGGGGGGACAATAAAAAGCACCTGAAGCTCCAGAGGAGTAGACTCAGGACCTCACAGTGAGGAGAACGGACTTATCCCTGGCAGGTTTGGGGCAGAGGAGACAGTAGTTATCTCATAGACCAGAGAGCTTTATTTGGATGAGTCAGGCGCTTCATCCAGTCAGCATGACTAAACAGCCACCAGCTTCAGAGTCTTAGGGACCTGAAATCCTAAAATCATATTTACAGCTGATGTGATGTTTAACAAGGGTCATCTAGAGGGAAAGCATCTGATAGGCTCAGAAGGTACAGACACTGGCTTTTAATGTTTCAACATACCATTTTCCTTGATCAGATGTCATTTTCAGGAAAGAAAATAGTCTTGTCTCTGAGACTTTGTCACACAAAAAAACTTCGGAAATTTTAAAATACTCAAACGTTTCATAATCTCTACAAGTGTTCAAAGGGCAGAAAAATAAATCCCCATAGCTTGTGTTTTTCGGGGCTTATTGTTTTATTTCAAATTTGGTTTTCCTTATGTTTTGTTTGTTTTATATCACGATCTAGAGCAGCATGGTGTAGCTATGGCAATGCTTATAGAATTTGTGTGTCAGGCTCTGGGCCACAGTGGCTGGGCGGTGTCCCACACTGGGGAGCAAGGAGGAAGATGACATCAAAGAACCTGAAGACTGAGCACATTTACTTTTCTGATTCTAATGCCTTTGTTTGGAAAAGAGTAAACACAATTACCTTAACAACTGAGCTGGGAGGCTTTGAGGGTTTAACACTGCATTGTTTTCCTAGGGAGAGGGTGAGGACTGCTGAGGATCATGGAGAGGGGCCTGAAGAACCAGGCGGTTTTGTTTGTTTTCATTTTCTTCTCAGAAATGCGTTTGCGTAGTTACAGAGCGTTTGATGGAGTTTCTTATAAAATTAACTTTGTTTATTTTCCTTATTTAAAATGGAATTAATGTTCATTATAAAATAATTTGAGAGGCCAAAAGAGTAATCCTTCAAAGTTCTGTCACCAAATCTCTTTCTACATTTGTCCCCCTAGCCAACTGTTCCCCTACACAGATTTTATATCCATTTATAAATATACAACACCCGCCCCCCAAATAATAGCATGTTATTCATTGTTTCATTGTTTCCTTGTTTTCACTAAGTATATTCTGGAGGTCTTTTACTCTCAGTCCCTATAGAATTGATTCTTTTTTTTATCTGCAGCATAGCATTCCATTATATGGATGTTCCCTAGTTTATTTAACCTGTCCTCTATTGATAGATATTTAAGTAGTTTCTAATCTTTTGCTATCACCAACCATGTGGCAATTAATATTCTTGTAGTTGTGGGATTTTGCTGTTGTGAGAGTATGCCTGGAAGGTAAATAAATAGAATTGGAATTGCTAAGTCACAAGGTACGAGCACTGGTGGTTTTGTTTGAAATTGTATTGCCTTGCTTTATGTAAAGATGATTTATACTCCCGCCAGTCATATGTGAGAGAGTGCCTGTTTCCTCACATCCTTTGTAACACGGTGTGATATCAAACTTCTGGATCTTTGCCAATCTGGAAGGCGAAAATAGTGCCTTAACGTAGTTTAATGTGTACTCCTCTTATAAGTGAGGATGAAAATCTTTGCCTACGTTTAAAGAGCTCTTTGTATTTCCTATTCTGTGAACTGTATGTTCACATCCTTTTGCCCATTTTTCTATTGGATTGTTATTCTTTTTCTTATTGATTTGTTATAGTTCTTTATATATGAATAATGTTAGTCTTCTTTTCTGGAATATGAATCACAAACATTTTTACCATTTTGCTGTTTGTATTTTATTTTGTTTATCCCCCTCCCCTCACTATGCAGAAAATTTTTATTTTCATGTAGTCAGATATCCAGGTCTTTATCTTTTTTTTTTTTTTTTTTTGTGGTACGCAGGCCTCTCACTGTTGTGGCCTCTCCCATTGCGCAGCACAGGCTCCGGACGTGCAGGCTCAGCGGCCATGGCTCACGGGCCCAGCCGCTCCGCGGCATGTGGGATCTTCCCAGACTGGGGCACGAACCCGTGTCCCCTGCATCGGCAGGTGGACTCTCAACCACTGCACCACCAGGGAAGCCCCAGGTCTTTATCTTCTATGACTTAAGGGTTTTATATTATACTTGAAGAGACTTCTCCCAAAACAGGTTATTTTAAAAAATCCTTCCATGTTTATATCTATTTGTTAATGAATTCATATTTGATGTATCTGGAATTCATTTTGGAGGAAGGCATAAGGTAAAAAAACAGCCTTACTGATATCCTACATTTTGCCACCTGCTTGCCTCAAAACCATTTTTAAAATAATGTATCTTTTCATTAATATTTTGAAAAATTACCATTATATAGATTAAATTACCTCAGCAATTTAGTTCTGTTTCTGGACGTTCTGTTTTATGTCACTGATCAGTTTTCTAGTCAAAGTCAGTACCACTTTGCTTTTAAAACTGTAGTTTCATTATGCACTTTAAAATCTTGTAGAATTGGTTCTCTTCTATTACTATTTTTTCCCCAAATTTTCATGGCCATTACTGTTTGTTTATGGATGTTGAAATCAGCTTGTCTAGTTCCCCCACAAAAATAGTTAGCCTTTTTGTTGGAAACATGTTAAGTTTACAGATTGACATAGGGAGAATTGAATTTTAGGATATTAAGTCTTTATCTCAGAACATGGTATTTTTGCTATTTTTTCCAAGTCTTTTTTTTTTAACATCTTTATTGGAGTATAATTGCTTTACAATGGTGTGTTAGTTTCTGCTTTATAACAAAGTGAATCAGCTATACGTATACATATATCCCCATATCCCCTCCCTCTTGCGTCTCCCTCCCTCCCACCCTCCCTCTCCCACCCCTCTAGGTGGTCACAAAGCACCGAGCTGATCTCCCTGTGCTATGCGGCTGCTTCCCACTAGCTATTGGTTTTACATTTGGTAGTGTATATATGTCCATGCCACTCTCTCACTTTGGCCCAGCTTACCCTTCCCCCTCCCCGTGTCCTCAAGTGCATTCCCTAGTAGGTCTGCGTCTTTATTCCCATCTTACCCCTAGGTTCTTCATGACTTTTTTTTTTTTTTAGATTCCCTATATATGTGTTAGCTTACGGAGTCTGTCATACAGAGTGAAGTAAGTCAGAAAGAGAAAAACAAATACCAAGTCTTCTTTTATGTCTAGTAGCAGATTTGTTTAATACTCACTCCAGTAAAGAGAATTCCTCCTAATGAAATACTAGCAAGAGTATAAGCTCCCCAAAGAGTTATTCAAAGCAAGATTTTGACTTATTTAACTGATGTATATTTCTAATCTTTGAGAATCATCTTTCTCTTTATTTAAATATACACAATCAATGATTTTGCATCTGTGTGACTATATTAGTAACATAAAAAAATTAAAAGCATTTGCAAAATTATCCTGCGTGGTTTTCTCCTTTGGATATAGTAAGAGGCCAGCAAGATAATTTTCTGGCCTCCAGCATTACCTTCTCTCTCTCTCTCTCTTATTTTTGTATTTAAATTTTACTTAACTTTTTAAACCAAATCTTATATTTTAGAATAACTTTTTATTTACAGGAAAGTTTCAAAATTAGTACAGTGTCCTTGTATTCCCTTTACCCAGTTTGCCCTAATGTTAATATTTTAAACAACTATGGAGCACTTGTCAAAATAGAAAGTAACATTGGTACGTTACTTTAAACTCTAGGCTTTACTCGGGTCTCACTAGTTTTTCCATTCATGTCATTTTCGGTTCCAGGATCCAATCAGGAAACCACAGTGCACTTGGTAGTACTGCTCTTTGGCTAACCCACTAACCATGTAGGTTCCTTGTACGGCTAGAGGAGAACCCTTGTGACTGCAGAATCAGATCACGTGATCGCGTGATACAGCCTTTCTGCCCTACATGTGCCTTCCTGTATTTGCTCTGCTCCATTAATTTAACCTAAACGTGTGTGTACGTATGTGCGCGTGTTTAATATTAAGGCAAACCAACATTTCTTTGTGCCTTTGGAATGTCTCTCCTTCAAATGCTATTGATAAGGTTGTCATATGTATTTTGATGAAACCACTGTTTGTTAAATCAGTAAACGGGTTCTTTTTCTTACTGTCCACATTTGCCTAATCTACAAAGATGGGCTTTTTTTTCAGTGGTTAAAAGCATGAGGTCTTACAAGTCTGGGTTCAGACCTAGTTCAGATACTTAGCAGCTGGGTGAGCCTGAGCAAGTTACTTAATGTCTCTGAGCTTCGATTCTATAGAATGGAATGATCACAGAAACTTCCAGAGATAACACATGCATAGCCTGTAGTACAATAGAATTTCTAATAAAAAGTAGTTTGTATACACTGGCCATCTCCCATTCTCCTTGGTCTCAAATAAGCTTTACATCCAGCACATCCCTCAAGACCACAGCTTGGTATTAGCAACATAATTTTTTACGCTGTGAAGGAAAAGGTCTAGGAAGAAGTTTCAGTAAGAAGGGTTCTGTCAAGTACAGATACCACACACTCTTCTAGTCTCTCCTCTCTCCACGCATTGCTACTTTATTCGGTACTCAACTAGGTTTTCCTGGGTGCGCTAGTGGGAAGGATGGAATTGGCTCAGGTATGCCTGTAGGGCAGAGGCCTGTGGAGCAGGAAGGATCTCTTCCCTTCTCTCAGAGGGCTCCTTGTGTGGCTGCAGCGTTTGAGGGTCTGCCCAGGTGGGCGTTGCCAAGAGGCTGGGTGGACCCAGCTGGGGCAGAGCTCACAGGCCTAATTCTGGGTGAACCTCTGGCTCACTGTTCCATGTCTGAGGGGGCCCTTAGAGAGCTTCCGCTAAGGTTAACTTTGGTGCCTTCTGGATGCCACTTCCAGACTCTGCTGCCAAAGGGAGATTTTCTGGTTCACCTGGGATCATTCTGAAAGGACCAGACAACGGGGGCAAGCTCCTTGGTCTGCTCTACAGACCATCCTGAGCTAGAGGGAGAGATACTAGCTCAGGGTGTTTCTGAGAGATTTATTGTAATTAACATTTTTCAGTCAATGCTATTATCTCTGCAAAACTTGACATATTTTTCAACGTGGAAAGAAGTATTCTTGGCTTTACATGTAAAGGCCTTCCATCTCAGCTCACATGTTTCTTTACCTGGAGGTGATGCTAATGATTCCTTCTTCTTTTTTTTAATCTTATTTTTTCTATTGTAGTTATAAAATCCTGATATAAATATATATATGTAAAATTATTATTATTGATATTATTTTAGGTTTTCAATGGAAAATTCTTTATGAGGAAAATAGAACCTTAAGTTATTTAGTTGCTCTCTTCTCTTAAAAGAGCAACTAAATAACTTAGTTGCTCTTAATATGTCCTGAATATGTTTGGAAATATTTTATAGATAAACACAGCCTCCCTCAAGCCTATTTAGCAGTGAAATAATTCCCAACCCCAGTAATAAATAATCCGTGTAAATAAATATCTGCAGCATTCTTGCACATATACATACTGTTCTGTTTTGGGGTCAGGGACCTGAGAATGAAAAAGGTTAATTTTTAGTATACTGTGTCTTTGGGTAATAGACTCACAAATTTTTCTTTGCTGCGGTACATTTAGTGTAAGATACTGCTTTACATTTTGACTGCTTCTCTACAAAGCTGGTGCATGGATCTTTACCTCTTTGAATATGAATGTAAATTATTACAGTATTATGGAAAAGAAAGAAGTCTAATACATACATTTCTCTCACTGCTTTCTTTTTCTTTTTTCTGGGAGAACCAGTTTGGCTATTAAGGGAACCTCTCAACACAGAGCAGAGCAAGAGAAAGCAAGCTTTCAGAGAGAATAGCTGTTTACCATCAAAGCAAACTGGGTTCCACACAGACATGGTATATTATACACAAAGATGAAGGTAAATGCCCCATGGTTTTTATGAGTAATTTGCTGTGCTTATATAAATGCACCAGAGCCTCTAGAATTCTTACTGATCATATTACTTGCTGTTTTATTGTTTAAAATAAGGCACCAAATAACCAAATGTAATTAAAAAATCTATCGTCTGGATTCCATACCCCCCACCCCCATAGCCTGGTGCTTCTGTGTGTCAACATCTATATATCAGAGAGGAGTGATTTTTCCATGTGATAAATGCCAATTTGGTGATGCCACATAATGAAAATTTACTACCTTTTACTTATCAAAGTGTCTTTCTCTGCTCAGTTTTAAAAAGCAGGAATTTCACTTGGACATATGTTTCTTGGGTTAATTTATATTTTATAAATATGTGAAATTATTAATTCACTCTATCTGTAGCGTGTGTGGACCCTGAAGCTTATGGCAGTGCTGTTATCTGTTGTAGGGATGCAGACATGCTCTTTGATGTGTTATTCTTGGGGCCTGGGAAGGATAAAGATGGAATATGCATTGGGCCCAGCTCTCCAGATGGGCTGAAAATGCAGCAGAGAGTTAATGTGCATTTCCTCAGAGCAGGCTCGTAACTTTCTCCTCCGCACCCTGTTGTAGATAACAGGGTGCTTCAGGGAGGAGCAGCCTCAGCCATCCCTGCTCTGTACCCCTCTAGGACAGGTGCCGGACGTCTGCAGTCTGCAGACACCACTTCCTGCACGCACTTGCTTCAGTAAGCTGCCTCCACTTTTGCTGTGTGGAATGAGTCACACTACCTAGGAAAAATGCCCCATGTGAACAATAAAAATAACAATCATATACGGTGCCAGCATATGTCCCAGCCTGTTCTAAGTGCTTCATTTCTATTAACTCATTTAATCCTCACAACAGCCCTCTAAATAGGCTTCTTAGTATCCTTGGTTACAGATGAGGAAACTGAGGCACAGAGGGGCTACCTGTGTACCTCTCTTATTCTCTGGCCCCAACCCTGTGTTGCTTTATGAATGCAGACTCAGGCTTGGCATGGAGATTCATTTTTGGTTTTCCCCCTTGGGACTTTATTTTTTAATTTATTAGTTCTTTCTTTCAGTCAGTGTGTCCAGAGGTACTATGAGACAGGCGCCCACTGTGTTAGGTTTTGAGGGTACAGCCAAGATCGAGTCGGGCATGATGGTGGCCCCACAAAGCTTACAACCCGCTGGGAAAGCCAGACCTTAAACAGATAATTACAGCAGACTGCAGTGATGGTTGGGGAAAAACTGGATGCTGTGGGAGAGCTATGCAGGGGAATCTAATCTGGTCTAGGGGCGGGGTCAGAGTCATTTCCCAGGTGGAGTGAGAACTAGCCAAGGGAAGAGAAAAGAGAAACTCCAAGGCAGAGGCAGGCAGGAGGTCTGTGGATAAACAGAAAGTGCTGCTTGAAGAACTGACAAACTAAGGTCAAGTCTGGAGTGTGGATTGGAGGGCGGGGTGGGAAGGGAGACACTGGAGAGGCAGGCTGGGGTAGAAGATGGAGAGCTTGGTAAGTTACCGAGGATTTGTCACTTAAACTCAAAGAGAAGCCTTTAAAGGGATAATCGGGGAAGTGATGTGATCTGATGTGCACTTTCAGAAAGATCTGTCCCCTGCTCTGTGGAGAACGTCCTGAATTGGGGCAAAACTGGGGCAGGGAAGACCAGTTAGATGGCTGCCGCAGTAATCTCCCAACCCTTGGGGATACCGACAAGTCCTCTCCTCAGTCAGCAGACACTTGGCAGGGTAAGAAACCTTCAAAGGGCCTGCATTCCACTGAAGGCCAGGTAATACGAATGTGCTTGGTTTACGTAGCTGGGTCAGATTGATGTAGGGTTCCAGCAGCCCATGTGCACAAACTGAGGAGAGCCGGGGAGGAAGAGTGCCCAGAGACACGGCCTTTGGATGTTTGATCACTGTTGGTTCATTCAATCAATAAACATATTGGCACTCAGTTTTTTGTCTACCTAATTGACAGCTAACATTTCAAGCGTGTTCACCAGTCACTATTCTAGGCCTTGAAATGGATTATCTCGTTTATTATTGATCACGGCCCTCTGAAGTGAGTGCCTTATTTCGTCCCCAGTTTCTAGTTCGGGAAGCTAGGCAAAGAGCTTCAATTACTTGCCTATGCCACATAACTAGTAAGAGGAGAGGAGCCAGGATCCCATTATATGAATGAATGAATGGATGAATGAGCAGAACCTACGGCCTCCACTCATTTGCCTCTAATAATGTGTGAGAATGCTACCTGATTGTGAACTTCCCACCAACAGTGGGTGATCTTCACTGTCTTTGTGTAGATTAAACAACTGTGTGGGGTTCACTCAGTCTACCATCTGCAGCTTTGATGCTAGAATAGAGAAAGGAAAATGCAGCCATTGACCTTTCTATGTTGTGGGCAGCAAGTTGCACGTGGTCAGGCAATTAAAACAAGTGTCTGATAAGAAGACAGTTTCTGTAGGGAAAATGAATCGGTAAAAAAAGGCCATACTCATTTTTTTTTAACTTTTTTTTTTTTTCTTTTTTGGGCGCACCACACAGCATGCAGGACCTTATTTCCCCAGCCAGGGATCAAACCCGTTCCCCCTGCAGTGGAAGCGTGCAGTCTTAACCACTGGACCATCAGGGAAGTCCAGGCCATACTCATTTTTAAGGAGTTTATAGTTAAGTTGAAACACTTATGCACCCATTGCATAAGTGTCAAAAGCACTTATTGCTTTTGACAATATATTTAAAAGCAACCAGGATCATATTAGGACTTTTGTTTGTCTTAGAAATTTTTCCCCTTCCTCCATTAAAGAAATATTAAAAAATATATTCTACAAATGTAGGGTACAAAGAGGAATATAATCCAGGCTGAATTCATTATTATATCTTTATTATTGTTATTTTCTTTTTTGTTTTTGTTTTAAAAGAAATTAACATTAAATCATAAATGTTTGTCTTCTAGGTACTGTGCCATTGTGCCTCATGGGTAAGTTGGTCCTGTTTCCAAATAAGTGACATAGAAAAAATATGGGGCTTCCCTGGTGGCGCAGTGGTTGAGAGTCCACCTGCCGATGCAGGGAACACGGGTTCGTGCCCCGGTCCAGGAAGATCCCACATGCCACGGAGCGGCTGGGCCCGTGAGCCATGGTCGCTGACCCGGCGCATCCGGAGCCTGTGCTCCGCAGCGGGAGAGGCCACAACAGTGAGAGGCCCGCGTACCGCAAAAAAAAAAAAAAATCAGAAGATTGTTTTGATCTGAACTATGGCTCTGCAGCTGTCCCCAACCTTTTTGGCACCAGGGACCAGTTTTGTGGAAGACAGGTTTTCCACAGACGGGGAGGGGGGAGCGGCAGATGAAGCTTTGCTCGCTCACCTCCTGCTGGCATCCCAATTCCTAACAGGCCTCAGACCGGTACTGGTCTGTGGCCCAGAGGTTGGAGACCCTGCTCTCAGGGATTCAAAGTTAGCCAAAAAGATACTAAGTGGTCAGTTTCCAGGACAAGGCAAAGATGGAATGGGCAGCTGAATAAAGTCTAGAATGAAATGTGAAGGGAGACAGGTGCATAGTGAGAGAGACTAGATATTCCCTTTAACTTGATGCCAGATGTGGAATTGGGAAGTGATTGCTAAAAGGCACTGTGCAGAGTGGGAGAGACCAACATGGGCCAATGTGCGTAGGGAAGGGCCCAGGGGAAAGGTTGGATCCTGGCCAGGACCCTGAGAGCCAGAGAGTAGATTAGGAGAGTCTGGGATCATTGCAGATGTATAGGGCAGGACTGCGCAAGGCAATCCGGAAAGGCAGATTAGATCAGGAGGATGTGGCGATACCATGAATTGAATTGTTCCCCATTCATGGACAATTCTGCAAAAACAAAAAAAGGTTAAGTGCTGAAAGCCAGTTCAAGTCTCTGCTTGCATGGTACCTACTATGTGAAACACACAGCTGAGCCCAGAATCAAAGGGGTGGGGCAGGTCGCTGCAAAGTTACATGGCAAAGGCCCCCAGTGTAGGGAGGAGTAAAGAACTAGGGTCAGTGAGATGGATCCACCGTAGAGAGTAACATGATACGATCCTCATGTTAGAAGGACTATGCCAGTAGCTACATGGAGAAGAGACTTGGGGAACAAGAGTGGAGTGAGAGAGGACAGGCTATGGGAACGACAGTGGCTTGGGGGAGGGTAGGACCAGTGGAGATGGCGAGGAAGGTTGAGTTCTGAATATATTTTGAAGGTAGAGCTGACAGGACTTGCTGAAGGCTTAGATGTATGATATGAGGGGTAGAAAGGAATAAAAGATGACTTCTAGGTTTTTTGCCTGAGCACGTGGCTATCACTTCCTCTGAGACCCCACTAATCCAAGAAGTGATTGGTGGCATGGTGATCACATGAGTGTGTTCCCTTTGTGATATTTCATGGAGCTGCACATGACGTGCATTTGTTTGTGTGGCTTTCTGTATGCGTGCTGGCTCTCATTTTATAGACTAGGAAATAATTGGTAGAAAAATGCTCAGTAAACACTGAGAGTCAACCTCACTATTTCCTCTGCTTCCTCTGTGACTCTCCAAGTACCTGCTGAGTTTACTCTCTCCCTTGTTTGTGCTTCAGTTCAGGGCTCTTGCCTGGACAATTGCAATAGCACTAACTTATCCCACTGCCTCTGGTTCCCTGTCTATTCTTATACGGTGGCAGAAAAATCTTTATAAAATACAAATACAATCATGGCTCTTTCCTGCCAAAAATTACTTCCCCATAAAGTAAAGGTCAAACTCCATTGTTTATGATGTAAACCCCCCTCAGGTGTGGCTACTTCTACCTAATCTTGCACTGCTCTATCCTTCCCATGCAGCATTACAGCCATGACAGCTGTTTGCAGTTTCCATAACACCCTGTACTTGTGCATGGCCCTTCCTCTACCTGGAGTGCCCTTTTCCCCCTCTGATCCTGGATAAGACCCCACTCAATTACCTGCCCCTCTTTCCCAGTGTTCCAGGCAAAGCCTCCTCCACTCCTTTGTGCCAGCACTTGGCTTTACACTTCCTTCCATGTATTATCAGAAACAGTATACTGCCTTGTAATTATTTTTAAAGCAAAGTTTATTTTCCTTTTCCTAGCAAAGAGACCTAAATAAAGGGAGAGAACTAGCCATGTGAATATGACTTATACAAAAAAGTAATAGAAAGAAGGGAAAAAAAAACCCAACTCTCACCATTTAAAAATCCTTCCTTTTATTCTTTCCTTTCAATCATTTTTTCAAGGCTTATTTTAAAAATATAGTTGGAAACATACAACATAAATTCTGTCTTGCTTCTTCATGTAATATTATAACATAGTGACTTTCTCTTGATATTTAAAAATGTTTCATGTATTTTTATGGAAACCTATTTCCATGTTATTTCTTGGCACCTTAACTTCCTCATCTATGAGTCTTGTCTTACATGTATTTCTCGTCCATAAATTTTTTAGATTTAGTGTTTTCCAGTGATTTATATAAGATTTTTCTATATCAAAAATGTGAGGTTTTTGGCTATCAAAAAGCCCAATGGCTATCAAAGCCATTGGGCTTCCCTGGTGGTGCAGTGGTTAAGAATCCACCTGCCAATGCAGGGGACAGGGGTTCGAGCCCTGGTCCCGGAAGTTCCCACATGCTGCGGAGCAACTAAGCCCGTGCGCCACAACTACTGAGCCTGCGCGCTATAGAGCCCATGAGCCACAACTACTGAGCCCTCGTGCCACAACTACTGAAGCCTGCGCACCTAGAGCCCATGCTCTGCAACAAGACGAGCCACCTCAATGAGAAGCCTGGGCACCACAACGAAGAGCATCCCCCGCTTGCCACAACTAGAGAAAGCCCGAGTGCAGCAATGAAGACCCAATGCAGCCAAAAATAAATAAATTAAAATATATATATATATATAAACAAACCATTTTCAGTTAAAAAGTATCATTTAAGACTGAATTAGGCTGCAAATAACAGAAAAGCAGGTGTATTTGTTTTCTGTCCCCCAGCTTTATTGAGGTATAACTGACAAATAGAATTGTATATATCTAAAGTGTGCGACATGATGATTTGATAGGCGGTACACTGTGAAATCATTACCACAATCAACTTCACACATCCATCATCTCACATAGTTACCTTCTTTTTTTTTTTTTTTTTTTTTCGGTATGCGGGCCTCTCACTGTTGTGGCCTCTCCTGTTGCGGAGCACAGGCTCCGGACGCACAGGCTCAGCGGCCATGGGTCATGGGCCTAGCCACTCCGCGGCATGTGGAATTCTCCCGGACCGAGGCACGAACCTGTGTCCCCTGCATCGGCAGGCAGACTCTCAACCACTGCGCCACCAGGGAAGCCCTAGTTACCTTCTTTTTGATGAGACTGCTTAGGATCTACTCTGTTAGCAAATTTCAAGTATACATAGGTGTATTAGTTTTCCATTGTTTCTGTACTAAATTACCACAAACTTAGTGGCTTGAACAACACAAGTGTGTTCTCTTATAGTTCTGGAGGTCAGAGGTCCAAAATGGGCCTCATTGGGCTAAAATCAAGGTATTGGCAGGGCTGTGTCCGTTCTGGAGGCTTTAGGGGAGAGGATTTGTTCCTTGCCTTGTCCAGCTTCTAGAACCTGCCTGCTTTCCTTGGCTGACGACCCCTTCCTCCATCTTCAAAGCCAGCGATGGCAGATTGAGTCCTTTTCACGAGCATAACTCCCACCTCTCCTTCCATCATCACATCATCATCTCTGTCTCTGATCTCTCTTCTGCTTCCCTCTTCCAATTTAAAGACACTTGTGATTACATTGGGCCCACCTGGGTAATCCAGAATACTCTGTTTTAAGGTTAGCAGAATAGCAAACTCAATTCCATCTGTACCCTTAATTCCTCTTTGCCATGTAACATAAAATAGCCACAGGTTCAAAGGATTAGGATGTGGACATCTTTGGGGGGCCCATTGTTACATGCCACACCAAGCATAAAAACAAGTGAGGTGTTTAATTGTCTTATGCAAAAATAAGTCTAAGGGTATCAGTCCAGGACTGGTATGACAACTAGTCATACCATCAGATATTCAGGCTCTTTCTATCTTGCTGCTATATCATCCTTAGTGTATGGACCTTTGACACTGTACTTATTGCCTCATGGTTGCCAGATGGCTGCTAAACCTCCAGGCATTTCTTCTATGCTCCAGGAAGGAAAAAGGTGGCAGTGTGAAGGGCAAAGGAGCAAAAGCTAGAAGGGAATGTGTCTTAGGCTAGATTCACCAGAAGCAGACCCTGGCCTATTCACGTGTTAGTGGTTTACTAAGGAAGTAGTTCTAGGAGATATCAGTAAATGGATGGAGTAAGAGAAGAGTATAGAGCCAAGCAAGGGAGTGCTTCAGCCTGAACTCAAGGGCAGCACAGCATGAATTATACAAGTTTGTGTCGTCTCCATCTCCAAGAAAGTAGCAGACTCCTGCCCCAGTCAATGGGAAAGGGATGGGGACGTGAACACCCGGGCCTTCTGACATCTAGGCGAAGAGGCTCTTGCAGCCCAGAGGTAGCTGTCTGAAGAAAGTAACAGGTGCCAGATGTTAGGGTCAGCACAGAGACGAGCGCAAGGCGCCCGGAGCAGATAAAGGGTTTCTGAGGGGTCTGGGCAGAGCACCAAGCACTAGCTGTAATTTGTCTCTCTTGTGAAGCCTCTCTGGATGCCCTGGTTGGCAATCTCCAACACATCCCTTCTGTCCAAGCTTGTCACATAGCCACCCCTCTCTGCAAAGATGTCTAAATCAGGATTTTTAGTTGCATATGTTGCTACTTTAATAGAAGTGGAGTTCTGTTAGTAAGTGAAAAGGAGAGAATGGATATTGGGTAGGCAACCATCAGAGTCTGCCAAAATGTATTTCTTCTTTTGTCAACTTTAACTTTTAGTCATTTTTCTTAAACAGAAGATTTAAAGTTTTACCTTGTAGATATTTTCTTTTGTAATTTCTACCACTATTGAAAAATTAAAATGCCCTTATTAAACAGATCTGATAAATATCAACTTATATTTTATCTGTATTTTCTAGTTTATAAAATATTTAGCTCCTTGATCTGTATCTTATTTTGAAGAATAATTTCAAGTATTGCTGCAGATGATTATCCACACAAACACACTTTTTTTTGTGGGCTGTGTATTCCACTCCACTGGTCTGTTTACTCCTTCAGTACCACACTTCAGTCTCCTCACTCTGAGACTCTCCAGAGTTTTTGTTCCAGTGTTTAAAATTTTGTTCGAGTGCTTTTCATGCAATGTGGTTCCTGAATTCAAGTCAACAACTTGCTATGTTGGGCGTATTGAGAGAAGGTATGTCCATTTTCAAGCTGACATAGTTGATCCTCATTGTTCGTGGATTCTATATCTGTGAATTCACCTACAGGTTAAAATTTATTTGTACCCACAAAAATCAATATTTGTGGTGCTTTCATACCCATTCACAGACATGGGCAGAGTGGTGAACCTTTGAATTGCCCAGGACACGAGTTTCCCAGCTGAGATGGAACAACTCACACTCCGCATTCTTATTTCTGCTCTCATACTGAGGACAAGGGTCTTTTTTGTGCTCAAGTTAGTGCCATGTTTTTTGCATTTTTGTGCTTTGTGTTGGTGATGTTGATGTTTAAAATGGCCCCCAAGCACAGTGCTGAAGTGCTGGCTGGTATTATTATGTGCAAGAAGGGTATAGTGTGCCTTATGGGGAAAATCTGTGCGTTAGATAAGCCTTGTTCAGGCATGAGTTGAAGTGCTATTGGCTGTGAGTTCAACGATATATATTAAATAAGAAACACACAGAAAACAAGGTTCTGTGTTGATCGGTTGACAAAAATACGATCAGAGGCTCACAGTAATCTAACCCTATATTTCTCTTAGTATAGTAGCAATGGTTCAGTATTTGTTAATTCAGTGTTTGTGGTGATTTTACAGAACATAACTACTGCAAATAACAAGAATCAAGTGTACTTTCCTAAGGGATATTTGACGATTATTTGGGCTACTTGTGATTTTTAACCTCGAGTGTACCCACGTCACCTCTTGCTCCTAAAAGATGGGACTCCTTGTATCTTATTTGGGCATGACACAGGAAGTATTTGGATGCCTGTGACATCCCCTCACTATGCCTTCCTCTTGAGGTTGTTTAGACCCTGTTATTTAGAAGTCTGGTGAAGGATTTTCATTATTTACTTTAATATAGTGTATCTTCAGTTTCATCATTAAAACAACAACAACAGTGGTTTTGTATGGAGAAGCACTGAATACAGATTTTAGGGAGGAAAAGAAAATTGTACCCTGATTAGTGATGTCGTACATTCCTCAGTGACTTATAAAAGCTTTTTCTTAATGATAAAAATAGTTGCCATTGTTTTACTGTCTTCCAAACACTTCAGTAAGCACTTTGTATGCTCTATTTTATTACATCCTCACAACAATCCTGCAGAGTAGGTCTTATTATCTTCATTTCACAAATGAGCATCTGTAGATCAGGGAGCTGCGTTTGAATCCAAGTCTATTTGACCTAAAGTCCAGGTCTTTCCAGGTCTTTCTACTAAAGCATTCACAGTAGACACTAGTTGTTTATATTTACTGTCCTTCCTTGTGGGTAATTAATAAAACATATTAGGAGAATATGAATGAAGTTTACTCAACTGAATGTGTCACATTAACACCTTCTTAACTCGAGGGAAGACAAAAAAATGTAAAGAGCATGATACATATTCACATATCCATAAATTCAACCCATGCTTTATTACTTTAACCGAGAAAGAGAAATGTGTAGGGAGTAAAAAAGGAAGGCACACACCAGACCCCCTATTTTTGTAATATATTAATTAATAATAAATACAAACAGATATTAGTGTAATATCTACATTTCATTAGCTTGAAAAAAGCACACAATTCCAGAAATGGCACCTTTAGCTCCAGAATGCCCTGACAACGAAACAGCAATTGCTACATCCAACAAATGAAACAGATCTTTCTGCAGGTGCTTTCAGGGTAATGGTAATTAAATAAATTTTTGGTTACTCCTGTCCTGTGTCCTGCACTAAGTTGATTAACCTGTTTAATGAGTATATGAGAATGACCAAAGCTGACCTCACATCAAAGAGCCCCATTGTTACTGTGTGCTGACCTGAATTTTAACCATGAACTAGGTTCTTTAATTGCTCCACAGATGTGCTGGAAAATAGAGTAGGTATTTTAAGCGGCAGTGAGTTTCTTTTCCCAGATGTGTTCCATTACTCAACATACAGTATTAGATGCTGGTTTGCATATCCAGGCTCTGAACACTCCCCCTCTTTGCAAAGATTCGAAGTTTAACAGTTACCTTTGATACATCTGGCAGTGGTGATCAGTTTTATTTCTATGGTAAAACTTAGCTATGTATTATTAAACATCACAAAGGAATTTAGAAAATAAAGTCTGTAAGTAAGTCAATAGTGAATAAAATTAGAATCCAGTCTTCAGGAATCCCTTAAGGCCTCCAAGAGGATCGTTAGAAGCAGATGCGGCTTCCTTAGAGTACTGTTAGCAAGAGCCAACTGTTACTTCAAGCTCTACGTGCCAGACTGTAGAAAAAAGGAAGCTGGCTCTTAAGTGATAACATTGATTTTTTAAAACCCTGAAACTCAGTAACATTTGTTGTAGTCTTCTTTCCAATTCCTCTGCAACATGTTTTTTGTAAGCAAGGTGAAGAGGGTGTTGTCACTATCCATTTGCAGTAGGACGACGACATCCCAATCTCACTTTTCACTGTGGCACTTTTTTTTTTAAAACACTGAAGTTCATATACTTCTGTTGCTTAAGCCTTAAAAAATAAGCTGTCTTACAGTGGGAAGCAGCCTCATAGCACAGGGAGATCAGCTCTGTGCTTTGCGACCACCTAGAGGGGTGGGATAGAGAGGGTGGGAGGGAGGGAGATGCAAGAGGGAAGAGATATGGGAACATATGTATATGTATAACTGATTCACTTTGTTATAAAGCAGAAACTGACACACCATTGTAAAGCAATTATACTCCGATAAAGATGTTAAAAATATATGAGCTGTCTTAATATCTTTTTGCAACAAGCTTTTTTTTCTTGGTAGGCAGGTGGACATATGTAAATAAGGGTAAGTAAAGCAACTACTGCTCCCTTTGCTGTAATCTTTCCTATGCCCATCCCTGGAGTGGAAAGTGGACCCACTGAATGCAGGACGGGGCTCAAATGACTTCTGTCATCCAATCTGCATCTTATCATCTGTGACAGCAGATGTACATATGAAATAGCACCCAGTCCAGGCTGGGTGGGAGGGGTGGAAGCAGTAGGAAAGGCAGTGGGATCGAGGGAATGTATGGGACCAGCGGGGTACAACAGGGTGCAAATGCCTCTAATTTCTGCAGGAGCCGGCCTGATCCCAGCAGTCTTGGATTCTTGAAGCTGCTCTCTTTCACTTCTTCTTTTGTCTTGCCATCCGTCTTCCTCATTTAGTTTCTTGTCCAAACACTAACTTGTACTACAACCTTGAGATAGTCATTTAACTTCAACTTGCGCCTCAGTTTCTTCATCTATAAAATGAAGTTGTAGTACATTATCTCCAAAGTGTGTTCCAGTAAATGAGTTGTCTCCTATTTTGTGGTCATCTTGTCAGGGCACTTGACTAGGAAGATGATTAAACTATCTCCTAAAGTCTCTTCTTTTTCTGAGGTACCTTTGGATTTTATTTCATGTTCCCCCATGAGTATTTTTTTTTAAATCCACAATCTATTGGTTATAGATAGGTTTTTTTTTGTTTGTTTGTTTTTTTTGCGATACACGGGCCTCTCACTGCTGCGGCCTCTCCCGTTGCGGAGCACAGGCTCCGGATGCACAGGCCCAGCGGCCACGGCTCACGGGCCCAGCCGCTCCGCGGCATGTGGGATCCTCCCGGACCGGGGCACGAACCCGTGTCCCCTGCATCGGCAGGCGGACTCTCAACCACTGCGCCACCAGGGAAGCCCCTATAGATAGTTTTATAAAGAGACAAAATAGCTGGACTCCAGATAGTCTCAAGATGATGTCAGGATTGCCCCCAACCTCCCAGTTTTCTGAAGAGAAGTATCTACATTTGTACATGCTGGTACAGTATCACAGCCAGAAAGGGGCCACGTAAGGAAAGTCAGAAAAGGTGGGGAAAGCAAGGGTGTTTGTGTGGTTGGCTAGATCCCATTAGTGGTGATTCTGTCTCTGAATAGAAAGCATTAGATTGTTTTATTGTTTGGGGAAGATTGCGAGCACATCAGCTGGACCTCTCCTTCACTCAGTAAGTCAGCAAGAGACCAAGGAATTTTTGTTGCTCAGTGTGACTGGCTGCCACTAATCCCACGTCTAAGTGGGTAGTATTATGTTTCTTCGCCCTGTCGACCGGTGTACCCTGCAATGAAATCTTCTGTAGATGCTGGCGACAGCAGAGACGCTCAGAAACACACTTTTGGAAAGGCAGTGTCTGAAGCACCTTCCTTAGGGCTGCTCAGGTGGGAAACTGTCCTGGGAAAGGTGGTGGCATGGGGCGGGCAGGGAGTGGGAGTGATGGAAGGAGAGCCAAGCCTGAAGGGGCAGAGAGGGAGGAGAGTCCACTGAGGCTAGTAAGATACAGGTCCCTCTTTGGAAGCAACGCTCCCAGAACTTACCTGCCTTGTAGTTCTTTTTCTCCATTATCAGAAATCTCTTTTGCTTGCTTTTTGCATTTTTTTTCAGGCACCTATGTCAGAGCCCTTCTGATTCATATTTTGGTTCCTATGTAACTAGAGGGGAGGGGAAGGGTGTCAGGATTATGCCAAGATGCTGGGATGCTGGTGCACATGTTCCCTCATGTCCTGTGCAGAGAGAAGACCCACTTTGCCCAGGGACCACCGCCCTCCCCCAGCAATCCTCCCCGAGAATTCACTAACCCAAGGAACTTAGAGTAAATGGGTGGAGGATAGACTAGACTAGAGAAAGACCGCGCACAGAAATGAAGCCCCAACACAGCCAAAAATAAATAAATTAATAAAAAACCAAAAACAAACAAAAAAACAAGGGACAAGAATTGCTGTGAGTCTCCAAAATGCCAGAAATTTCTAAAAATAAAACCAATGACAGGGAGAGAAAGCCCCACTTACCTTTAGCTTGTACATAAATTCAGTTATACATAATTCAGTGTATTCTGTCTGAAAACATTGAATTCCCAAACAGAATAATCAGTTTAAAATTAATGTGGTTTATTAACAATTAAAAGTGATAACACAAGCTGAAGAAGATTGGAGGTGAAGTGTTGAGTTTCCTTTGATAGGTAGAGTAATTACAAAGTGTGCTTTTGAAGTTCAAGAAGACAGCCTTAGGACACAACATTTTGAAAGTAAAAATTGGCTTGCACTCTGTTCAAGTGATTTATTTTGCACTAAGAGATGGGTGTGAGACATGATGTGATTTAAAATTTCATCCCTTGATGGAACCGCTTGAGGGTGACATGATTTTTTTCTTTTTTTCTTTTCTCAGCCTGCTTAGCCTATGAAGTTTCCTATCTAAAAGTTAATCTTCTGAAATTCCTTAGGAATTTAAGGAAACCTAATCTTTTGGTGTGTAAACAAAAGGGGCTAAGTGTATTGCTTTCCCTCTGCCACTCAGGAGCCTAGGAGTGTCAAAGTAGCAGCTAGCAGGATCTAGTGCTGACCATGGCAAAGCAAATCCAGCCATTCTTGTTTTGTTGCCTATTAAGTAATTACCTTAGGAAAACTTCACCTTTACCTTTAAAAATGCTTTTTCTCTCTTCAAGGCTTGAAAGGTCTGGGGGTGAACAGAGGAGGGGAGATAGAATATATTGAAGAGGGAAGTTAAAAGGAACTGGTATTTAGTTCAAATAGGCTAGAACATCAAGGGAGAGCTCATTGAGGGAAAGAAGGTGAATAATAGTTTAAAAAACTGGTTGACGGCAAAGATATTTCACATGTTTCACTGAGCGCTTCTGCTCTATTTCCAACAGGGAAAAGAAACACATTTAACAGACTTTAAAATTTCTTCAGTAGTCTATTTGTGAAGAGAAAAAATACTTGAAAAAAATGTGTCTATCATGGTATGCTAGCAAATGCTTAAAAACTGGCTGTTTGGAGGAGGGGAGGGCAGGCCCTGATTTGTAGTGTTTGTCAATTTCCTTGGCTAAACACTCCCACTCTGGTGGATTCTACAGTGTGATGTCACAGAACATGAAGCTGGAAAGAGATGTGCAGTAACACACTGTTAGTTTTTCCACCACACGATACAATAAACATAAATAAACCCCAGAACATAGGTAATTGTAAAACGTAGTAAAAAAAAAAAAAAAAAAAAGATAAAAGGGGACTGATGAGTGGTTTTTTTGTTTTGTTTTGAGTACTTCTTATCTTTTTTAAAAATGTGATTTAATTGTAAGTCTATATAAATTAATTTTTAATAATGACTGTGTTTAACATCCAGCTCACAACTTTCCTGACAATTTAAGTTGGCTCTCAAGAACCAGTTCAGGCTGGTTCCAGCACACTGCTAAGTACATGTATGACATGCATGGAAAGGGGTTTGGAGGGTTACGCCCCAAATTACTGACTGCGGTACTCACCTGTTGCTGGGGGGAGTCGTGGTGTGTGGAGGGCACCTTCACGGTTTACTCTGTATACCTCTCTTTCGTATACGCTGCTAGTGTAGTGAGAATAAATAGAAAATGGTTTTCATAAAATATCTGTTGTCTTAGTATTCTTTCAGCTGAGCCGAAGTCCCTGAGGTAGTACGGCTAAATGGAGAGAGTATGAACTACGCACTAAAAATTTGGTTTTTAATTCTGGTTTGGCCCCTGGCAGTCTCGGTAACCGAGTACAAGGTATTTAACCTCTCTGAACCTTGGGACCTTTGTTAAATGAAGATATTTGGATTTTATCTCTAAGAGTCTATACAGTTCTAACCTTGACATTTCTGATTATTTCTGATGTCATTCAATATGTGCACTCCTTGCAGGAGATCCAGAGCACTCACTCCCACAGAGGCTTCTGTGAAGTTCTAACACATCATATTTATTTTATTTTATTTTTTTAACATCTTTATTGGAGTATAATTGCCTAACAATGGTGTGTTAGTTTCTGCTGTATAACAAAGTGAATCAGCTATACATATACATATATCCCCATATCCCCTCCCTCTTGTGTCTCCCTCCCACCCTCCCTATCCCACCCCTCTAGGTGGACACAAAGCACCGAGCTGATCTCCCTGTGCTATGCGGCTGCTTCCCACTAGCTATCTGTTTTATATTTGGTAGTATGTATATGTCCATGCCACTCTCTCACTTCATCATAGCTTACCCTTCCCCCTCCCCGTGTCCTCAAGTCCATTCTCTACGTCTGCGTCTTTATTCCTGTCCTGCCCCTAGGCTCTTCAGAACCTTTTTTTTTTTTTTTTTAGATTCCATATATATGTGTTAGCATATGGTATTTGTTTTTCTCTTTCTGACTTACTTCACTCTGTATGACAGACTCTAGGTCCATCCATCTCACTACAAATAGCTCAATTTCATTTCTTTTTATGGCTGAGTAATATTCCATTGTATATGTGTGCTGCATCTTCTTTATCCATTCATCTGTCGATGGGCATTTAGATTGCTTCCATGTCCTGGCTATTGTACCACATTGTGGTACATGACTCTTTTTGAATTATGGTTTTCTCAGGGTATATGCCCAATAGTGGGATTGCTGGGTCATATGGTAGTTCTATTTTTAGTTTTTTAAGGAACCTCCATACTATTCTCCATAGTAGCCGTATCAATTTACATCCCCACCAACAGTGCAAGAGGATTCCCTTTTCTCCACACCCTCTCCAGCATTTATTGTTTGTAATTTTTTGATGATGGCCATTCTGACCAGTGTGAGGTGATACCTCATTGTAGTTTTGATTTGCATTTCTCTAATGATTAGTGATGTCAAGCATCCTTTCATGTGTTTGTTTGCAATCTGTATATCTTCTTTGGAGAAATGTCTATTTAGGTCTTCTGCCCATTTTGGGATTGGGTTGTTTGTTTTTTTGATATTGAGCTGCATGAGCTGCTTGTATATTTTGGAGATTAATCCTTTGTCAGTTGCTTTGTTTGCAAATATTTTCTCCCATTCTGAGGGTTGTCTTTTCGTCTTGTTTATGGTTTCCTTTGCTGTGCAAAAGCTTTTAAGTTTCATTAGGTCCCATTTGTTTATTTTTGTTTTTATTTCCATTTCTCTAGGAGGTGGGTAAAAAAGTACCTTGCTGTGATTTATGTTAGTGTTCTGCCTATGTTTTCCTCTAAGAGTTTTATAGTGTCTGGCCTTACATTTAGGTCTTTAATCCATTTTGAGTTTATTTTTGTGTATGGTGTTAGCAAGTGTTCTAATTTCATTCTTCTACACGTAGCTGTCCAGTTTTCCCAGCACCACTTATTGAAGAGACTGTCTTTTCTCCATTGTACACTCTTGCCTCCTTCATCAAAGATAAGGTGACCATATGTGCGTGGGTTTATCTCTGGGCTTTCTATCCTGTTCCATTGATCTATATTTCTGTTTTACATCGCATTTATTAACTTATTTTATTTCCTGACTTTTCAAAAGACTGTGTACTTGAAACTCACTGTCACTGTTGGTAATCATAAAAGTTGGTTGGGTTGAGAAAATTGAGGTATGGAAACTAGCTGAGGGAAGGTCCAGGAGATGGTCTCTGGTTAGCTCTATTCCTAGCAGAGACCTTGTTGATTGACTGGATTGTTGATGGTGTGTGCCACTAGAGGCCTGGACACTGGGCCCTGGAGGAGCCCTCCCCATGCTGCCTGGTTCCTATTCTTCTGGCATGTATTGGCTTGAGTGGCTGCCCTGAACCTCATTGTATGTTGAGCTTACTCTAGTCTCTGACCTGGGATGTTAGGAGTTTGGTTCCCAATCAAAATGATGACATCAATTTTTACTGTTTTTAGTTTTAAACTATAAAATATCAGATACTGTGGGCTTCCCTGGTGGCACAGTGGTTGAGAGTCCGCCTGCCGATGCAGGGGACACGGGTTCGTGCCCCAGTCCAGGAAGATCCCACATGCCGCGGAGCAGCTGGGCTCATGAGCCGTGGTCACTGGGCCTGCGCGTCCGGAGCCTGTGCTCCACAGCAGGAGAGACCACAACAGTGAGAGGCCCACGTACCGCAAAAAAAAAAAAAAAAAAAAAAATCAGATACTGTAGAAAGTTTAGTAAATACATATGAGAATAAAACAAAAAGGAAGATCACTGATTTTAAAGTGTGGAACTTTCCATTTTTGTTGTTGTGTTTTGTATATATGTCTATAAAGTTTTAGATGTTTGAAAGAACATCATCTTTCTTGAAAGTGAGGCCCGGTATACATATAGAGTATGGGCCGTGGGGCCAGGCTACCCAGGCTGGAGTCCTCGTTCCACCCTCTGTGTGAGCTCGTGCAGTTTACTCTGCCGCTCTGTGCCTTCGTTTGCTCATCTGTAAAAGGAGGCAGATAGAATCTGCCTTGTAGGTTTGTTGTGAGGATTGAGTTAATACCTATAAAATGCTTATAGAACAGTGCCTGGCAGACCATTCAATAAGTGATAACTTCTAATTTTATTCTATTGTATATCATGTACCATAGTTTACTAAACTCTTACTGTTGGACATTTAAATGGCTTCTGATTTTTCACAATTGAGATGAAATCTCATAAGTTATAACTTTACACATATCCCCAGGATAAATTCTCGGGCCTGGAATCACTGAGTATGTATATTTTGAGGTTTTAAGTGTATATTATGAAAATTAAAGTCCTCCTTATACTCAGGCAAAGACCATCCACATCAGTGCGTGAACACGTTCCATCTCTCCCTCACATCAGTGCTGGTGACTAGGCTGGGCTTTCACAATCCTTATCAAAACGGGAATCACAGTCTATTTCCATAATATATACAAATCTGTGATCTTCATCTTTTTTTTTTTACATCTTTATTGGAGTATAATTGCTTTACAATGGTGTGTTAGTTTCTGCTTTATAACAAAGTGAATCAGTTATACATATACATATGTTCCCATATCTCTTCCCTCTTGCATCTCCCTCCCTCCCTATCCCACCCCTCTAGGTGCTCACAAAGCACCGAGCTGATCTCCCTGTGCTGTGCGGCTACTTCCCACTAGCTATCTATTTTACGTTTGGTAGTGTATATATGTCCATGCCACTCTCTCACTTCATAGCTTACCCTTCCCCCTCCCCGTATCCTCAAGTCCATTCTCTAGTAGGTCTGTGTCTTTATTCCTGTCTTACCCCTAGGTTCTTCATGACATTTTTTTTTCTTAGATTCTATATATATGTGTTAGCATACAGTATTTGTCTTTCTCTTTCTGACTTACTTCACTCTGTATGACAGACTCTAGGTCCATCCACCTCACTACAAATAATTCAATTTCGTTTCTTTTTATGGCTGAGTAATATTCCATTGTATATATGTGCCACGTCTTCTTTATCCATTCATCCGATGATGGACACTTAGGTTGTTTCCATCTCCTGGCTATTGTAAATAGAGCTGCAATGAACATTTTGGTACATGACTCTTTTTGAATTATGGTTTTCTCAGGGTATATGCCCAGTAGTGGGATTGCTGGGTCATATGGTAGTTCTATTTGTAGTTTTTTAAGGAACCTCCATACTGTTCTCCATAGTTGTGATCTTCATCTTAAGTGCGAAGTAAATGCCCTGAGATACTATTAAACTATGAAAATTTAATTAAATTGAAGGCAATCATTCTTTTCCAGAAATTTATTCACCTTGTTGTACCTAGGCATGGAAATACCTCAGTGCTGAGCAGTTCGCCCTCAGCCCACCACTGGGCAACGACACCGGAAGAGACACAAAGTGCCTCAGGGAGCAGTGCTCCCCCGGGGTGGAGTGCAGAGGCCCCCCGTTCTCTCCTTTGCAGCCTTCTTGTCGCTGCAGATTCCGACGCACCTCCCCATGGCTTTGAGGCAGACCCTGTACACAGCCTGAGGGGAAGACGTGATGGCCACCTCTGCTGCTCTCACCTCTGCTTGAGAAGTGTGTCAGCACAAATCACGGCCAGCCTGACAGGGACGTTGATGAGGGAACTCTACAACGAACAGGCAGTGTACCAGTCAGGGTCCAGTCAGAGAACCAGAGACAGCAGGGCCCTGGAGACCCTCAGGCAGGAGCCAAGGCTGCTGCCCACAGGTGGGATTTCTTTTTCCTCAGGAAAAACCTCAATATTGCTTTTATGGTTCTTCAGTTTATGGGAAGCGCCGCCCCCCACCCCAGATTATCAAGGGTAATCTCCAAAAGTCAGCCGATTGTAGATGTTCACCACACCTGCAAAATTCCCTTACAGCAACACCCAGATTAGTGTTTAATCAAAGAACTGGGGACAGTAGCCTTGCTGACACATCACAGGCAGTCACGAGGAGCCAGCATTCACGAACAGCGGGCCAACTGCTACTCCCACCAGGCAGCCCTCTTCGATTGCTGAGAGGACGTAGAGCTGCCCTTAGACAACTCCTCTCCTGAGAGAGGAGAGGGCTAACCTCTCCTCATAGGAAGGTGGAAGGGACCTTGTTATCCCTATTTTCACTCAGGATGATTTGGAAATTACAGTTCATCAGGCTCATGTAATTAATGATTTCAGAGGACAGTCTAGAATATCCATTCAAAGGACTATTGGAAGCAGTAGAGAGCGAATCTGTATTTCTTTACAGAAAAACTGAAAAGCCTCTTTAGTAGGTTAATTTGAATGGGGACCCTTGAAAGGGGCTCCGGTATGCAGTATTTATCAAGGTAACTTGATTACAAAATCAGTTTTTTGCTGAGCACCTTTTGGGTCTAGTGTCCCATGAAAAAGTCTGGGGAAAGATGTAATCAGTAGTGTTAGCCCCTCAGACCACCCATTATGAGCCAGGCATTATGACCAGTGCTGGGAACACAGGGCTGTGTAAGACCTGCTCAGACCCTCATCTCATGGAGCTTATGTCTTTTTCTAGACATGCATCCCATGAGGAAGGGATCCCCTGATTCCTCAGCTATTCCAGATGGAACCCCACCAGACCCACCATCAACCCTAGTGCATAAGTCTCCTGTAGGTTAGAGGATTATAGAAATGAGACCATGTGTCCAAAGAGCCTGTGCTTTGGCTGGAGGAAAGGAAGTGCTAAGAAAAATCACATCTGTCTTGCCCGATAACTACATCAAAACCAGAAGAAAGAGAATCCCTTTACAGGACTAGGGTAGACAGTTCGGCAACAAGCAAAGCCTCTGAAGTTGATGGAAATAAGAGGTGGCCAATCTCCCCTTCCTGCTGCCGATATTTTCCCTGACAGCCAGAGACATCCTTGATGGAAAGCCTTGAATGTGGGAAGATGCAAATAACTAAAAAACTCAGGTCTTTCACTGCCATATAAAGTTAAAAAGCCAGTCAGGAAAGCCCATACCTGAGGTTCTCATCTCTAGGTTCCTGGCTGGTGCCACTTTGCTGAAGAGGAATTTTAGTCTTTCGTGGGCCTAAAAAAGAAGCCAGATTGGCTATCTCATGCAGGACTGTTGATTCCTCGGTTTGCCGCACCCTGTATCTCAGTGGTCAGGCTTATCTGGCCAGTTGGAACATATCTAGCCAGCTCCTAGTTGGTACAGCTGCAGGCTTTCTAGAGTAGGTGTCGTATCCTGGGGAGGTGCTTCCTGGCAAAATGGAGAAAGTGATTCTCCAAGAGGGTCACTGGGAGACAGGGAGAAGATGAAAGGCAATCCTTCCTTCATCTTATGCCTGACATCAATCAACACACTTGTACTGAACGTTTCTTTTATGCCATGTGCAAAAGAAGGGGACACTAAAGTAGGTCAGGTATCTTGACAGTAGAAATTTAATTCAAATTGGGAAATTATAAGTAGATATTTTCCCAAGTTGGAATTGGGCATGGGCCTGAAAATTGTTCCTTTTATGTTTGTTCTAGTTTCCAGTCTCTGCCTTCTCAGCCCCTTGCCCATAATGCCTTCCATTTGCAGGCCCAGCCATACCCAACTCTTTTTTTTGTGTGCCTAAAGTTTTTAGTTTTTATTTTTTTTTACATCTTTATTGGAGTATAATTGCTTTACAATGGTTTGTTAGTTTCTGCTTTATAACAAAGTGAATCAGCTATACATATACATATATCCCCATATCCCCTCCCTCTTGCATCTCCCTCCCACCCTCCCTATCCCACCCCTCTAGGCGGTCACAAAGCACCGAGCTGATCTCCCTGTGCTATGTGGCTGCTTCCCACTAGCTATCTGTTTTACGTTTGGTAGTGTATATATGTCCATGCCAACTCTCTCACTTTGTCACAGCTTACCCTTCCCCCTCCCCAATACCCAACTCTTAAATCAGTTCTGATCAGAACAGTGATCAGGTTTAGTAGCTTTGGCTTATGAGGTAGTGGGGGATGACTTAATCTTATTACCACAGACTTTTTGGGATGAGTACAGACCTGCCCATTCAGTTGTAGCTTTCCCCTAATATTGTCCTCCCGCTGATTTTCACCTCATCCCATCTTGATGTTTAAATTTCCTTGACATTCCTTCTTCTAGATCCCTTTGGAGTCTGCAAAGGATACTGCATAATTTGTAGGAATTAGTCCTAAAGCAAGTCAATTTCCTCAACCAAACTCACACTCAGCCTGAGCAAGATTAATCCAAGTAATAAAGAAAATTTTCGTTAAAGGTCACATGTGACCGCATGGAACCTTATGAATGGCAGTGGTCAGTAATGCATGCTCAGGGGCTAGTCTTTGTGGGTTCAGATCTTGGATCTGCCACTTACTAGCTTTATAATCTTTGGCAAATCACTTAATCTCACTGGACCTCAGTTTTCTCATCCATAAAATAGGTATGCAAACTCATGGAGTTGTGAGGATTAAATGAATAGTAAAACCTTTAGAAGAGTACATTTCACATAGTAAGAGATCAAAAAAGGTAACTATTGTTGTTACTATTATTATTTTCCTGGCTAATCTAAGGGGACTCTCAGTTCAATAGGAACAGAACTCATCAATTTGGGTTCTGCTGTAAGAGAGTGGTAGGGGTGTGGGGAGTGCTTATCTGGGCTGCTAAACTCACACTGGCCTTTCATACTTGCAAAGAGTTCAAGTTTGACCCTGGAAATGTTCACCTCACAAATCTGCTGTAATAACTTTGGAGTTAGAACTTAAAATATGGCCCACTCTTATTTTGAGTGCAAAGTAGAGACTGTCACCACTGCACACCACGTCTACAGCTCATCCGCTAAGCAGGGACTTAGGGTAGGGAAACAGGCAATTTCTCACCTCATTTACCTGCTGGGGCACTGCCTGGCTGAGCACCCCTCCCCACCTTTGAACACCAAGCTTTGAGCTGTTGCCTGAGACTCTCACCTTTTCTTTAAGAAGACTTCTTAATTTGACTATTACCCTCAAGGAAATTTACTTGCCAAAAATCCCAACAGTAACTATGGGCTGAGATCCTAAGGGTAAATTAGTATTGGATTTCTGGGCAATTTGCCCTAAATGCTAATGTATAAAAATGCACCTGGATAAGGACATTTTTCTTCTGAATCATAGATTCATGGTCTAATTTTTACTAACAAGAAGAGAAATGCTAGTTTTCTTTCTTTCCTTTTTTTTTTTTAAGCTAAGTACATTAAATAAGGTCTGCCTAGCTAACAGCTTGAAGGTAGGGACATTCACCTTTCCATCCCTCACAGCTCCTAGCCTAGTGTCTTGAACACATAGACACTCCCGATATCATGGTGGACTGCAAAGGGGACGTGTGCTGGAGGCATAGGAACAGGTTCAAATTTTAGTTCTGCCACTTATTTACTAGTATTGGGGTCTTAAGTAAGTGTTTAACGTCTCTGAGAACCAGTTCTGAAGAAAATAGTGTAGGTAAAGTGCCTGACACATCCTCTTCTGTTGCTGTATGCTATGTGATTGAACCTGGAATTCCTTCCCAGTTCCAGGGACTCTCCTGGACTCTTGAGAAACTTATTATGCAGTACATAATTTTACAAACTTTTTCCAAAACCACTGTCATTAGAAAATAATTCATTCTGCATAACCTAATTTTTTTAATCATAGAGATTAATCACATTTGCTCTTTTCCTACTCGGTTAAAAAAAAAAACCAAACTAATGATTATACCTTTGGTAAAAATTAGCCATCATTTTTCTAGTAGAATATAAATTATTCTTAAATCAGTTTTATGAAATCATTAAATCCTTGGGACAGACATTACTGCTTTCTTTTTGAGTAACTTTTTACTTCATATCCTTTGGAAATTTTTCAATCCAAACTTCTAGGCAGAAAAAAGCAGATTACTTACCAAGAAAGATAATCAGATTGTCATCTGACTCTTCATAAGCAAACACTACATACTAAGAGATGATGGATTCTAAAGGAAAAAGGACCATGGCCCCAGAATTCCACATACAGCCAAGGTGTCATTCAATTGTGAAGATATGAAAAGACAGAAAACATGCTACCTACGTATCTTTTATTTAAAAAGTTACTCAGGGAAGTGCTCTAGCCAAATGAAAAATAAATCAGAAGAATGAGGTCAAGAAGGGAAGCTGAGGTATACAAGATATAATGGTGACTATAAAATTTGTAGTAACTAACTAATAATATAGCTGTGAAGTTTAATGAATATTTTAAGAATTTTTATACCAGAAGAGAAAAATTATACCACAAAAAAAATCAGTCTTTAACTAAAATTTCAATTTACTTCAATGAAGCCTGAGAGTGAAGAGAGGAATTAAAATTCTGCAGAAGATCTGATCGTGATGATTGAGCAGAGATAGGTTAAAGATTCTGAATAATTCTTGACTTTGATAGAGAAATGTAAGTTCACTTATATTTGTTAGAGTGATGAAAACGTTCAAGATCTACTCTCAAAGCAGCTTTCAAATATACATACAGTATTATTAACTGTAGTCACCATGCTGTACATTACATCCCCGTCACTTATTTATTTTATAGCTGGGATTTTGTACTTTTTAACCTCTTTTTGCCATTCCCACCCTGCCCACCCACCTTCTCCTCCCACATCCATCAATCTATATATATATATATATATAAATATATATATATATAAAAATTTCTTTATCCATTCATCCACTGATGGACACTTAGGTTTTTTCCATATCTTGGCTATTGTAAATAATGCTGCAGTGAACTTGGGGTATATATATCTTTTTGAATTAGTGTATTCATTGTCCTCAGATTAAAACCCAGAAGTGGAATTGTTGGATCATATGGTAGCTCTATTTTTAATTTTTTGAGGAACCTCCATACTGTTTTCCATGGTGGCTGCACCAAATTACGTTCCCACCAACAGGGCACAAGGGTTCCCTTTTCTCCACATGCTCACCCACACTTGTTATTGTTAGTCTTTTTGCTAATAGCCATTCTAACAGGTGTGAGGTGATATCTCGTTGTGGTTTTGAGTTGCATGTCCCTGATGATTGGTGATGTTGAGCATCTTTTCATGTGCCTGTTGACCATCTGTATGTCTTCTTTGGAAAAATGTCTATTCAGATCCTCTGCCTATTTTTTAAATTGGATTGTTCATGTTTTTGATATTGAGTTGTATGAGTTCTTTATAGATTTTGGATATTACCCCATATCAGATATATGACTTGAAAATATATTCTCCCATTTGGTAGGTTGCCTTTTCATTTTGTTAATGGTTTCCTTTGTTGTACATTAGTTTAGTCTGCTTGTTTATTTTTGCTTCTGTTGCCTTTGCTTTTGTTGTCAAATCTAAAAAAATCATCGCCCAGACCAATGTCAAGGAACTTATTGCCTATGTTTTCTTCTAGGAGTTTCCACTCTTTTAAAACGCTTTTCAAAGAAGAAACTGTAGACCCACATTTTGAAAGCTACTTATAACTAACTTCTCTTTGCTTTATTAGGGATACAAAAAGACAAGTTTCTCTCTAATCTCTTTATGGAGGTATACATAGCAAAAAAGTAAGCAAATAGAATTTTTAAACAAAAATGTTTCCAACTACAGTTTCCTTCCATGCAGACAGAAAAAGGTGCAGGGACTTTGGCCATTTTTCTTAAGGACTGTGGTCATAATCTATATGTCTCATCCCCGTCAGATATAGGGAAAGCCATTCCATTTCCAGCACAGAAGTGTCATGCCCAAATTGGGAGTTTTCCTGATCATCCTCTGTAACACTAGATACTTGGATTTGGAGCAAGGCAGGAGGGTCTGTCTGGCTTCTCCATTTCTTTCCACTCAGTGCCACAGACTGAGTGTCTAGCCCAGCTACTATTTCCAACAGCTAAGCTGCGCCAGGTTTCTAACATCCGCAATGAAATGTGGGCCCGGCACCTGGCTCGTCCATGTTTCCATGATTTGCACATCTTGCTTTCTTTGCCTAAAGCCCCCTCCCCTTCCCCCCAACCCGGCTACTACTATTTCTTTTTCAGTCTCCAGCTCAGATGCAACCCACTGCGGGAAGCTATCCTAGCTGACCTTGCCAGCCTTGGCTAGTAGCTGTCTTTGCATTTATTATGGCATGAATCCTGTTGTTTGTTTCTTGTTTGTTTACTGACCTGACTCCTCCTTGAGGCTACAGCTGCTTGAGGGCAGGTTGGCACCCAGCCCAGTGTCTGACATATGCTCCATCAATCAGCGTTCAATAAATACTTCCTGGGCCAATTCATTAATGATCAAGTGAGCAGGGATACCTCTTTTCCTGAGACTGGAGTGAAGCAGGAGAGGAGGCATGACAATAGAGCTGACTGGAGAGGTCAGGACAGAAGCAGAAGTTGTACTGCTCATGGGCACCTGCTTTGTCCGTGAAGGGAGGAGGTTAGGCTGCCTGCTGAGAGCAGGGGAGACAGGAACCTGGTAGGACCCTTGAGGAAAGCGGTAAAGGTTTGGAACAGCTGTTGCGGAGAACAGAAATGGAGTAGATGAGAAACCCTTGAGGGCCCAGCTAAGGAGGGAGCTCATAAATTTATAATGGCACCCAGCAACATGAATATGCAATTTTCTCCAGGAAGACTTAGCAGACCTGAACTAGAAATAGACAAAATGATGCTAGTTTCTATTTATTCATGCCTCCTATATGCCAGAATCTATGCTATATGGTTAAGATGCCCGTTCTCTATTCCTCATAATAAAGCCTGTGTGTAGGTATCATTGTTTACACCATAGGGACAGAGAAACTGATGCTTATGGAGGTTAAAAACTTAACAAAGCCACACAGCTGGCAATTGGCAGAAGCAAGGGCAAACCACAGACTGACTCCAAAGTCTAGGACCTTGTCTGGGGCCATGTCATTCCACTGATCCTTCTGTGGGTCCAGCTGGGTTGAGCTGAGCTGGGGTTGGTCATGGTGAAGGCAGTGAAGGGACAAAGGAGACTAGAAAGAAGGGTACTGGCTAGCGTGCTGTTAAAAAGACTAAATGTGGGCTCTGGGTAAGCTAGTATCTGAATCCAGGTGTGTTTGGAGATCTCTAAGTGGTGAGGAACTGAAGGTGTCAGTAATATCAAAGAATAGATTTTAAAAGAGTAAAGAAATAGCAGAAGGACATAGATAGGAAGATGTGGTCTGTGTTTATGAGTTCAGAGTGACCCAATTCCAGGTGGTGATAAAGCTAAGGTGTTGCCATGGGAATGGATGTAAATGAACCAGAATGAAGGGGGTCATAGAAATACAAGATCCTTCTGTATTGTTTCTTGGAAGGTTAATGCCTGGCCTATTTTAGATGTTAAATATTTTCAGAGTCAGTGAATAAATAAAAAGATAAATACAAAGAGAAACTATGAAGTCGTGGGGCTCTTTTACTTGTGTGGTTTGTGAGCATGTATCACTCTTTTAGAACCCCAGTATACCCATAGATCTAATAAAATAGATGGAGAGAGAAAATGGAAGTTTGCCATCTAAAATGAAAACAAAATGCTCCCTTGAAGCGACTCTCTGGTTTTGGAGAGTAGAGTCATAGAGGCTTAAATATTTGGAAGAGAGGCCTGTTTGGTTGGAAGAGAAAAGAAATTTCAGTGACAACAAAGTTATTGTTATTATGGCTGAGAAGAAGGGTGATAAAATTTAGAAATCTTCTATATACGCTTTGTTGTTTGTTCCTATGATGTATGTGAACTAACACTCATAATGGTATGAACATTCTATGTTTCGTGTGTTGTATCAGGGACCCAGGGTCAGTCAACACTCATGCTTTGAAACTTGTAATCAAGGCATAGAGTTGCGTTTAAGCTAAGTCATGATTATCCTTCCCAAATGGAGTATAAAACAAGAGTCGATTCATGAATTAGTGTACTGTTTTCTTCTGCTGGTGTCTGATTGTTAGGTATAATATATATATGCATGCCAAGCAATGAGAGATGAAACAGCATGATGTAATCTTGTTGTGTTTCAAAGAGTGAAGCCTCAAGGGTATTGGTAAACACACCACTAAACAAAGCCTCACAGTACACTTCTGTGTTTTATGGTTTTGTCCAAATCAAAGGAAATGTATCTACTTTGGAACAAATAATTGTGGGAAATTTCTATAGTGTCCCTGTGGCTTGTTTTTCATGGTAACTACAATTTCCTTTGGTGTGTGAATAACATTGTATAAGAAAGCAGTACTGGACAAAGGACAAGATGAATTCCAGTCTTAATTATAGTGTAGAGGAGTTTTACCCTAGGCTTCTTACTTCACTTTTCAGGAAATAGCTGTGGAAAGGTGCCTATTGTTCCACAGCTAACAGACTTAAGGTTCTTAGCTGGATATACTCTTGGTGAAATATAAGAGAAAGACAGTTTCTCAACCTGAATACTTAGATCATTAAAACTAAAAGACAGCCCTGGCTATCTGTATTTTGCTACCTTTGTGATTTTGCAGTAGAGAGGATGACTTCCATGCATCTTGGCTATTTGGCTCTGACATTTTTTAGGTACTTGCAAAAGCATTCAACTCATTTCTGCTTAATTGTGTGATGGTGAATAGTCATCGTAATGAGTTCCTTCTACTTAAGAATATACCCACAAGAGGAGCGCTCTAAGAAATAAAATCTAGGAACCAAGAATTTTTGTCAATCTCCAAATCATACTTTCCTTCCATTTTGCTTCTAAAATTATTAAACCTTAACACTTAAAAAAATTTTTTTAATGACAGAAACACTCTTACTCTGTAGATACTCTCAGATATCACCCTGCATAGCAAGAGGTGTAAAGCAAAAGGCAGAAATAGAAATGTCTTTGGTGTCTGAAACCTGGGAAGATCAGGCAGAGAGGCCACACCCCCAGTTTTCTGAAGGCTCAGTTGATCCTTATACTATGATTAAATGTCATTATACTAATTATAAGGCATTTATATTGTGAAACTGGCAAACATGGGGTTAATTGATGACACTAATACAGATTGCATTACTTCAAGGCAGAAGTAATGCAATTCTTTGCAAGGCAAGAGTGCGTTAGAACAGGTTGTCAGCAGAACCCCAGTGAAAGTGAGTCACAGTAAGGACGTGGACAGAGCCAGCAGCATGCCAAAACCTCCTAAAATTCACGAAAACATGTTAATATTGAATTTTATTCTGCCATAGTTAGAAAGGCATGTCATGGTCCTTGATTGCAAGGACTAGGGATTATAGATATATCTACACTCTAGACATTTTCCCCAAGTTCTTCTCTTCAGAATAATGGAAGAATTAATTAAATTGATTCATTGCTATTCCTGGGAACTACTTTTATAAATAAAGAGCACTGTATGAACCAGAAGACCCAATATGATTCATTTCATACAAAATGGAAAAGTTATAGATTATAAACCAAGATGGTTCTATGAAACACCATATATTGTCATTATGCTCTAAAAATTAGAGTATTTTAGGGAAGAGGAAAAAGAGCCCACATGATTTGTAATTTACATCCTGAAGTTTCTTCCTCTTTCAGAAAAACAATTAAGAACATTTTTTTCCTTTGAAATCAACAATACACAGCCATGGGAATTGGGTGGTGGTTAATTCTTGTGAGAATTTCACTGAAAAGGCCTAACTCTATCCTATTTTAACCGTGGTTTCAAGTGATTCCCCTAGTATCCTGTATTTTCTTTGGTGATCTGTGTTAAAACACTGTTATTAGAGCTACTTGGCTGGAAGCCAGGTTGCACAGGCATTAGATATGAGTGGGTGGTCAGGAAGTGGGAATCAGTGAGTATGTTTCTTTCAAGAAGTCGGCAGTGAAGAGAAGAAAAGAGAATGGACAGGAGCTTCAGGGGTTAGTATATCAAGGGAATGCTCTTAGGGGATGGGAAGAGAGATTTTACCTTGCTTATAGGCTGAGGGGGAAGGACCATTGGAGAGGGAGAAAGGGAAGAATCGAGTCAGCTGACAAGTGTTATGGATACTCGGGGAGGATGAAGTGGGTAAGATCAAGCTCACAAGTATAGCGGTCAGCCTTGGAGAGCAGGAAACCCTTCTCTGTATTGGGAAGGAAAGAGGAGAAAATGGATGAAAATTTAAAGATATTTTGAGGAGGAATGGGGGAATATGAAAGAGCTCTCCCATGGCCTCAGCTGAGGCAAGTGGTAGGAGGATTTGAAGAAAGGGAATGATGTAGAATTGGTTTGTAGGGAATGTGATTGGGTTTCACCGAATAAAAGTACTACTGAGTAAGAAAAGGGGCCAAGTGATATTGGATATATAGATTTTAGTGGGACCATTCCATTTTTAAATTATTTTTAATGTCCCCAGGAAACAGTTCATACCTTGGGAGGAGAAAATGTGAAGAGGGATGTTTTGAAAACCCAGGTTGGGGATTCTTAAAGTAAGTTAAGACTGGAGAACACGGGCTGAGAGAATTAATAGCACAGATACAGGTTCTAAAAAGGTCTAAAAGGGACCAATGAGTAATGAGAATAGGGAATGTCTTAGGGACTGAAGGAAAATGAGGGCAGAGAGCAGGGATTTAGCAGGGATTGGAGGGTATCATCAAAGAGGGGAATTTAAGAGTTTAAGATCCTGGAAGTGAGCAATTCTAAATTATGAATAACCAGATCTAAAGTGGGGGTCTGTTTCTGGACAGGGCAAGTAGGAGATGGAGGTGATTAAGGACATGGAAGATAAGGGCTTGGAAGGGTTAACATCATGGACATTGAGGTGCCTACAGGGTTTGAGCTTTCACTGCACCGGTACTGAGCTCCATGATAGCACTGTTCTTTTATTATCACGTGTGTGCCTTCCCACTAGACTGCTAATTCATACAACTTGAATAAGGTCTTATTTACCTTTATATTCCTAGTGCCTGATGCAGGGTTTCATGCACCTATTAACGGAGCATAATTGTTAAGTACAGGAGTAAGAACAAAATTTGAATCAGGTATAATTTATGAAAAAACTAAGAAATATAAATGCAACAAATGGAGAACGGTGATATATGTGATGGCTTTGATTTCAGATGTAAGCAGATATTGGGAGGTGACTGAAGAAGTAGGTTTGTGATTAGAGTATGCTCATCTCAAAGTGATGGGTCGTAAAATGAGTGGTCACTATTAGAAAAGGTTGTCAGGGAAATGGTGTCTACAGGGACAAGCCAGTGTTGAGGAGAAAGGACAAAGAGGGTGTGTATTTATATTATGACAGAGGTTCCGCAGGACATAGTGGAAGAGCCTGGTGGGAGGTGAAGGAATTCATGATGTGGGGATGGAAGGAGTTGCGCCAAATTGGAAGGAGGTGTGGGAAGTGATGACAGAGGGTTGAAATTCCCCTTTAGGACAATATTCCAGTCACAGGAAGGAGAAAGGACACTGGGAAACAGCCTGAAGATGCAACGGTGATCCTGACAGAGTTTGTTGAAATAATAATAGCTAACATTTATTGATGCCTTCTTATGTGCTAGGTACCGTACTAAGGTATTGTACTATGACTTCATGAATTATCTCATTAAGTAATGTGAGATCAAAAATATCATTTCTGTTTTCTAGAAGGCGAAGTAGCTTCCTCAAGGTCAGGCTGTTGGCCCGTGGCAGGTCTAGGGTTCACACTTCAGAGCCTGTCCTAATCATTACACATCCAGCCTCCAAAATAAACCCCCAAGTTCCAACAAGTAGTGTTTCTTTTTCACAGACACTTCCCACATGTCAACCCTGGGTTGGAAGTCCTAAGAACTCAGGAGATGTCAGGCCCTGTGTTCTTTGAGGTAGTAATCAGGAGAAGGACATTCATTTTTGTTTAGCCTGGGGTGGGTGATCTTCAAAGCTCCACAGTGAATCACAGCCTCGAAAAGTACCTCAAAGACTGAGACAGTTGCAGCATGCATAGATTATTGATTTGTTTTTTTTTCTTTCTTCAGAAAAGCCTAGATAATTATGCAAAATATTTAGCTCTGACAGAAGAAAAAATGCCTTGCTTAATAACAGACTGAAAAAGACAAGGGCATTGATTAACTTCCATGAAGAGATTGTTGTGTGGGGTGTGTGCGTGCATGTGTGTGCGTGCGTGTGTTGAAGAATGGGAGACCTAACAGTTGTGTGTGGAGGCACGTTGTTTTCATAGCACTTGTCGAGGCAGAACTAAATGTTTCCCTATGGCAACAAAACTGTAGGAAGCACAGACCATATACTCTTAAATTGTAAATTGTGTCCCGTATATGTGTTTGAATGGGTTGTGTTTGCCTGGTGAGAGGGCTGAGCAAAGACGGAAGAGCCTGTGGGGTTGGTGTCTGGCGTGCACAGGAGACAGACAGACTCATCCTGTATCTGGGGGCAGAGTGAGTCAGCGGTGAACAGGGAACGTGGGAACAGGGACTCCAAGAGAGCACGAAGAGCTTCATCAGGGAGCTCGAAAGGTTATCACCTGGAATAAAGAGGACTTCAGAACTGGGGGAATGCTGTCAGGAAATAGAACACATGAGTGTGGACTCAGATGTGTTTTCCTTGCACCGGGGCTATTTCAACCACGAAGTGGCCCTTACTCCTGGGTGTGTGCAAAGTGCTGTCCACCCTCTGATACCTGAGGCTGGTGGGGGTCACCTGGTTTGAAAAATGGTCATAAAAAACTATATGAGACATTTTTAGTTTGTGTTTTTAGGACATGCTGTGGAGTTTGTAACACTGTCATGTTGGCTTTCTCTGAGCCTCAGTATATCCGAGTGGTAATCAAGGTATTGGTTCCGGTCTGATCTGCTGCAATTCATGGATCTTGCTTGCCTTGAAGATATTTATTTCACAATTATTTGATACAATGCTAGGTAGTACACATGAAAATCTAGATCTGGACTCTGCCACTTAGCAGGTGAATGAGACTTTAGGTAGGCAGATGAATCTCACTTACTCACCTATAAAATGGGAATAATCAAGCCTACCTCACAATATTATTGTGAGGGTTCAATGAGATTCCATAGGCAGAGTGCATAGCACAGTGCTTGTCACACAGTAGGGCTCCAATTAATATTACTTGCCCTCCCCTCACCCTTCTCTCCCACCTTGCTGCTGGTGTGATTCTGATCATGTTTGACTCAGCTGCTGCAAACCCTGTCAGTCAGACTTAGTAGATTTGAAAAAAAGAATTGATATTTTGATTGCTCGAGGAAATTTGTTTAGACTAAATCAATTAAGAAATGGCTATGATGAAATCATTTCTTACCATTAAAGGAGTGGCAGGAGTATATATGAAGAGGGAAAAAATGTATAATTTTGTTTGAGAACCCAAGAAGACACAAGGGTAGTGCTGAAATAGTCTTAAAGTAAGTTAAGTCTTATAAAATAGTCTTGAAATAGTCTTCCAAGCTGCTGTGAAACGTCTAGATCACAGCACTTTGCAATAACCACTTAGAAAAATATTTATCAAAGCTAAACATACACATACCCTGTGACTGAATTTTTTTACTCCTGGCTATATACCCAACAGATATGAGCACCTATGTCTACTAGAAGACATGCACAGGAATGTTCATAGCAGCTTTATTCATAATAGCCCCAACCTGAAAACAACCCATATGCTCATCAATAGTAGAATGGGTAAATAGTTTGTGGTATTTTCACAAAATGGAATACTACACAGCAAGAAAAAGAACAACCTAATAATACGCACAATCTCATGTATAAATCTCATAGATGTGATGTAGAATGAAAGAAGTCAGCCATAAAAAATAGTTACATATTGTATGTGGTGACTGGAAATGGGCACACAGTTTTTGCAACTACTCTCAAGAGGAAACAGTCTATTTATTCCTCCCTTGGATATCAGTTGCTGTTATGACTTACTTTGACCCACAGAATGTGAGGGAAGTGACACTGTGTGACTTCTCAGCACTGAGCCGCAGAGGCTTGCAGCTCTCACCCTCTTGGAACATGGATGCCACGTGATAAAGCCCAGGCTGCCCTACTGGACATGTGTAACCCAACTGACAGTCAACAAAAACCACCAGACATTTATCTGGGCCCTGTTAGATCACGAAACACCAAACTGAGTTGCCAGATGCCTGCAGCCATATGCATGACCCAAGGTGGAACAAACAGAAGAACTGCCCAGCTGAGCCTAAGCCAAACTGCTGACACAAAGAATTATGAGCAAGTAGAATGGTGGTTGTTTTAAACAATTAAGATTTGGGGGTGGTTTGTTATACAGCAAAGATAACCAATACAGTGTATTATTTTATTTATCTGAAGTTCAAAAACAGGCTAATCTATAGTGATAGACGTCAGAGTAGCAGTTACCTTTGGTGGGTACTGACTGGAAGGGTGCATGAGGAACACTTCTTGAAACACTTTCTTTATTGAGCTGTTTTATGGTCATAAAAAAAATTCATCGAATCAGATACTTGAGCACTAGAGATTGGTGCACTTTACTATATGTAAGTTATACCTAAATTAAAACACACAAACACACAGGGCATATGATCTAGAATCTCGAGAGAAACAGGTGCTGCACTATGTGGATGAGACAGCAAGCAGGCATGTAGAATCAGCATAACACTAGATTGACAGACCGTTGAAGATGGAGGCCATTCATTCAAAATATACTACTACCCACCTACTTTGGACCAAGCACCGTGCTTGAATAAAACACAGTATGACCTTGCAAAATTGTACGTGCTAAGACAGACCAATGCAGACAAAGGCCAGAACTAAATGCTATTATTTTCCCATGACAGATGGGCAACTGAGGACATAAAATGTAATTAAAAACTGGATTATAAATCCCATCATGGACTTTGAGAGATAAACTGAATAAGTACTGCTTATTAAGGTTCAGATCCATCAGCAGACCGACAGAACTGTATATCTTTCATTTTGTATAACATAGTATGTATTTATGAGACTTGAAGATACCATTGACTTTAGGAACTGCCAAAATAGAAGGTGCTGCCCCTATCTTGGTTAGATCATATTTTAAAATTAAAGTATTAAGTATTAATACTTTTGTCAGTGGGCTTGACATTACAGTGTACCAAAGCAGAGAGTAGCTAAACAGTTTCATTCACTCTTCATTCACTCTAAATGCAATGTTAAGTTTCTAGAAAATATGTCACTACAGTCAACTTCTACCAAAGGTAGAATTGTTCAGTGAGCTGAATGAATGCAGAGAATGAAGGCAACACAGAGCAGGACTACGAGGTGGAGAGACAGGGTCTGATGGCATTGTTTGAGCCCTTGCTCTAGCTGTACCTGAAGCATAAACACTTTTCCTTTATTATTTATTTATTGTTATAGCAGTTTGGGTCTGGCCTTTTGTCACTTGGAAGAATACTAACCAATAGAGTCAGCTGGACTGCCCCTTCCACCTCCTGCCCTCCCTTGGCTGTTAGCTAAATCCTTACTACCCCTACTAGGCACAAAACTATCTGGGCTTATCTTCTTTCTTTCAGGCAACTTTATACAGAGTAAAGGTGTGGTCGATGAAAGTAGTGGCCAAAAGGTGAAAAAATGGCAACGATGGCAGGGTCTAGAGTTTTTCTTGTTTGCAAATATGAATTCTAGCTGTCGTCTTGTCAACCACCTAAATGAGTGGTGACCAGCAGTGCCATAGTTACTTATATGTGGATATAGCCTTACTACACACACATATATCAAAGATGAAGTTTGAACAAACAATGAATAAATTTTTTATTAACCTTTTAATCATTTAGTTAATTAACCTGTTAACATTGTGAATTATAACTATATTTTCTTAAATATTTAGAATTATTACTATTTATCAAGAGGTATGCTTTAGTTTATTAGATGTTGCTTGTATAATTAATTTATTACTTTATAGTAGACCCTTATATATGTGAGCTGCATATATTTTAATTCAAGGAAAATTTATGTTAGTCACTGGGAGTGACAGGAGAGGAATAAGACATGGCCTCTATCCTTAGGGAATTTATAATTTAGTCAGAAAGACAGATATATAAACTGTTTGTGGAAATCAGTCTGGACATGGTGTCATTGTCATCTAGCAGTAATATATATAGTCTGTTGTTTGAACATATATGTAAATAAGAGTAGAGAGTTCAAAACTAGACAGGCAGGGAGAATCTGTGATTTTCTCATATGCTGTTTTACAATCTCTTTTCTTTCCTGTTTCCCAAACTGCAAGGTGAGCACCCAGCATCTTATTCAGCTTGTATTCCAGACCTTTCCATAGTGCCTGGATTAAGAAGTGTTTTGTTGAATTGCATTAATATTGTAGCTGCATCCTTGGTTCATTTAACTTTATAAATACGTACCATATCCATCTCACTTGACCGCTGGCTGCCTTTCCATAGTTCAGAGGAAACAAGTAGATTCCTATATCCTGCCTTTTGCTTTTAACATATACTGGGCATCAGGCCAACCAATGGCCAGGTGGACAGGCAGACAGGAGTCTAGAAAGTTTATCCAAAAGGTCAAGGAAAGGTGGATGGCCTTGGGTTTAGCCAGGCATGAGAAAAAAGGTGGGCCTAATTTGACAAGTCAAGGGTCTGGGCAGGCAGCCAAGGCAGCTCTAGGAACAGAGTCGGAGGAAAGGACAGGGTGGGGGGCAGGTGAACTGTGATTAATTCTCATGCAAAGCTCTAGCCCAGTCAAGAGCTTACTCCTTTGAGAGTAAGACCCAATCTTAGGATATGGGAAATGCAGAGAGCTCTTGAGTGAAACTGGCTGACTGTGCAGTGAAGTTCCAAGGTGATTCCTTAACAGGACCTCATTCTGTATTTTTCATACTGACAGCCGGATCTCATTCATGTGAGCAAAGGATTACCCTTCACAGTACTTCTATAAACAGCATTTTAATTAATGAAATCACAAGTAACTATTTCCTGTTTATGTGCATTAAACAAAGCTTGCTCATAACTTTTATTTTAAGCCTAAATCCACTCATAGCTGGATGCAAACTATGTATGCATGTGTCTTTACAGGAATACCTCCTCCACTCCCCCGCCCCTCTCACCACCACCACCACCACCCCCTGCCCCCCGCACAGAGCTAGAGAGAAAATATCAAAATATCTTCAATTCATTGGGTTAGGATCTGAAAATGTAGAGCCATACACACTAATACTTTGAATCTTAGCTTATGGAAATGAAAATAGGATTCCTATCAGGAACACTGAATCCACTTGGTCCACATATATGTTGGGAGGCTCTGGGTCGGACTGAGAAGTTTGTGGGAACTGTTCAATATTAACCCTTGGAATTTATAGTTCAGATCTCTGAACCTGATATTAAATTCCCTGAATCAGAGTTTTACATTGTGCCGTGATGGACTGGGTTTATCCTTCTGCCTTAAACAACTGAAAAGCGGGGGAGGGCAAAAATATGTGAAACAATTGTGTTTAGTTATTTAAAAATAGTACAGGACAATGATCTCTGAGAAAAGGGAAACAAATGAAGTGAACCCTATGATTGGCCCTGCTCACTGCCTGGTGAGTGTTTCCAGACTGCAGTGCAATCCTCCCTGAGTTGAGGAGAAAAAGTCTGTAGCCTGAGGAGGCCAAGGTGACTAGAATTCACAGGGCAGAGTGCCAGAGAGTAGAGAGCTACAGAGAGAGAGACAGAAAATGCTCTGGAGATATTCAGAGGGTACCCTCAAGTCTTTAGCTGAGTACTAATCAGTGCAAGTGTGTGAGGAAAATTCTGAGGCCAGGAAAAGAATCAGTGGAAAGAAGTAGGTAGAACAATCCCCAGAGCTCACACAGAGCAAGGAGTAGTTCATCTTCCCACCATTCAAAATGGAAAGACCTCTTAACACAATACATGCAGTAGAGTGCTCAGAAAGGTATTTCCTTAGTTGTGGGGTCAAGCCCTCCACTAAATGTTATTGCGGACCTGCCTGACAAACATTAAAAGCAGGCCTTAAAAGGATCACCTGTTTCTAAGTAACTTAACTTTCCCAGAACAATGTTGCAGAATATTTAAAGGAATACAACAACAAAAATCCATCACTCCACAGTCAAAATTCACAATGGCTAGCCCTAATAAAAAATGAGTAGACATACAAACAAATGGGAAAATTCATAATATAATAAGGAGAAAAGTCAGTCAATAGAGACAGATCCAAAAATAACATGATCAGAAGATTAATAGTAAGGACAATAAAAGAGCTGTTAGAAATATGCTTCATATGTTCAAGAAAATAGAGGAATACATGAGCATGATAAGGAGAGACATGGAAGAAATCAGAAAGATCCATATCAAACTTCAAGAGTTGGAGAGATATACTATGTTTTGGATTGGAAGAATCAACCTTGTGAAAATGACTATACTACCCAAAGCAATCTACACATTCAATGCAATCCCTATCAAACCACCAATGGCATTTTTCACAAAACTAGAGCAAAAAATTTCATAATTTGTATGGAAACACAAAAGACCCCGAATAGCCAAAGCAATCTTGAGAAAGAAAAACGGAGCTGGAGGAATCAGGCTCCCTGACTTCAGACTATACTACAAAGCTACAGTAATCAAGACAGTATGGTACTGGCACAAAAACAGAAATATAGGTCAATGGAACAGGATAGAAAGCCCAGAGATAAACCCATGCACATATGGTCAACTTATCTTTGATGAAGGAGGCAAGAATATACAATGGAGAAAAGACAATCTCTTCAATAAGTGGTGCTGGGAAAACTGGACAGCTACATGTAGAAGAATGAAATTAGAACACTCCCTAACACCATACACAAAAATAAACTCAAAATGGATTAAAGACCTAAATGTAAGGCCAGACACTATAAAACTCTTAGAGGAAAGCATAGGCAGAACACTCTATGACATAAATCACAGCAAGATCCATTTTGTCCCATCTCCTAGAGAAATGGAAATAAAAACAAAAATAAACAAATGGGACCTATGAAACTTAAAAGCTTTTGCACAGCAAAGGAAAACACAAACAAAGTGAAAAGACAACCCTCAGAATGGGAGAAAATATTTGTAAATGAAGCAACTGACAAAGGATTAATCTCTAAAATATACAAACAGCTCATGCAGCTCAATATCAAAAAACAAACAACCTAATCCAAAAACGGGCAGAAGACCTGAATAGACATTTCTCCAAAGAAGATATACAGATTGCCAACAAACACATGAAAGGATGCTCAGCATCACTAACCATTAGAGAAATGCAAATCAAAACTACAATGAGGTATCACCTCACACTGGTCAGAATGGCCATCATCAAAAATCTACAAACAATAGATGCTGGAGAGGGTGTGGAGAAAAGGGAACCCTCTTGCACTGTTGGTGGGAATGTAAATTGATACAGCCACTATGGAGAACAGTATGGAGGTTCCTAAAAAAACTACAAATAGAACTGCCATATGACCCAGCAATCCCACTACTGGGCATATACCCTGAGAAAACCATAACTCAAAAAGGGTCATGTACCACAATGTTCATTGCAACACTATTTACAGTAGCCAGGACATGGAAGCAACCTAAATGTCCATCGACAGATGAATGGATAAAGAAGATGTGGCACGTATATACAATGGAATATTACTCAGCCATAAAAAGAAATGAAATTGAGTTATTTGTAGTGAGGTGGATGGACCTAGAGTCTGTCATACAGAGTGAAGTAAGTCAGAAAGAGAAAAACAAATACCATATGCTAACACATATATATGCAATATATATTTTAAAAAATGGTTCTGAAGAACCTTGGGGTAGGACAGGAATAAAGACATAGATGTAAAGAATGGACTTGAGGACACGGGGAGGAGGAAGGGTAAACTGAGACAAAGTTAGAGAGTGGCACTGACATATATACACTACCAAATGTTAAATAGTTAGCTAGTGGGAAGCAGCCACATAGCACAGGGAGATCAGCTCAGTGCTTTTTGACCATCTAGAGGGATGGGATAGGGAGGGTGGGAGGGAGACACAAGAGGGAGGGGATACAGGGATATAATTATACATATAGCTGATTCATTTTGTTATACAGCAGCAACTAACACAACAATGTAAAGCAATTATAATCCATGAGGATATTAAAGAAAAAAAAGAGAAACCAGTGTTTGAGAATAAATACACCAGATGGGATTAATAGCAGATTAAACACTACAGAAGAGAAGATTAATGAATTTGAAGGCACAGCAATAGAAACTATTCCAAAAGAAGCAGAGAAAGGAAAAAGAGAGATAAAAAGATCAAAACAGAGCATCAGTGAGCCTTGGGAGCACATTAAGTTAACCTATACCTATTAAAGATATTGAATTAATAGTAAAAAATCTTCCCACAAAGAAAACCGCAGGCCCAGATGGCTTTATTCATGAATTCTATGAAACATTTAAGGAAAATATAACACCAATTCTACACAAACAACTTGGAAATTTCTTAAAAAGTTAAACATATATCTACCATATGACCTAGTCATTTTACTCCCAGGTATTTAACCAAAAGAAGGAGAAAGCATCTTTCTACACAAATACTTGTATACAAATGTTTGTGGCAACTTTACTTATAAAACTGGAAACAACCCATGGGCTCATCAATATGTAAATAGTTAAACAAATTGTGTTATATCCAGATAATAGAATACTACTGTAAAAAAGAACAAAATATTGATATACAGAACAACATGAATAAATCTTAAAATCCTTATGCTTTAAGCTAGACTAAAAGGAATACATGTTGCATGATGCCTTTCTAGATAAAGTTCTAGAAAATACAAACAAATCTGCAGTGACAGGAAGCAGATCAGTGGTTGTCTGGGGATGAGGATGGAGGGAGAGATGGATTACAAAGGCCCACAAGGAAACTTTTAGAAATGCCTGTTATCTTGATTGTAGTGACAGTTTTATGGGTATATACATATGTGAAAGCTCTCTCCATCTTTGATGTGCCTCTCTTTTGCCACTGACCTGCTCAACTGATGGGCTTTCCCATTTACCAGGGGCAGGTTTGGATCCAGATTGAATTATGTGGAGTGTTCTGCTTAGTTTGTTGTGGTTCTTGGGACATTGACAGCTAGCAGCACCTCTGTATTGGCCATCAGAGCCATGAAGAGGCTGTGACTGCTTTGGATTTGTGCCTTGGGCTTCCTCTAGAGTAGCTCTATAAGACTGGAAGCCAACAACTTGAGTCTAGCTGTCATTACTGCAGATTTCTCTGGAAAATGATGGAATGGGCAGCCACCCTTGAACTTTATGTAATTCTCTTTTTTTGGAGCAAAAGTTTTCACTCAGTTAAAAATTAACTGCCTAGAGAAAGAGAAACATTTTGCTATGCAACTTTCTAAAGTAAGTGTAAAAGTTTTGAAATGTTTAAACATAGATGGACATTAATGACCTCAAGTTATTCTTAATAGAAGTCAGCCTTAATCATAAGTGATCAGGAACAGCTAGAAAAGACATGACTGGTGAAAGTTAATTCCACTTAACCTTTCCACTTAACTACATCTTGCACTTCACAGTGAAATAGACTTTATAGTAGAGGAACTAAGCAAAGATATCTAAGCAGGTGGATCTAGATACATTGAAGACTGATATTTCTAGAAATGTAGAATCACTAGGACAAAAATCAAGTCCATGAAATTACCAGTGGCTTCCCCATTAGAGCATCCAGCATGTTCCTCCCCCAGGGTCATCCCTCATCAGAGGAAAGACTTTTTCCCTTCCCTCCTTTCCTATTCTCACCTTGGTGCCTAGGTTTTGATCTTCCACCTCTCACTCCAATAAGTTTCTGTGATGCTGGTGGATCCAAGGGGACGTTCATGACACCAGGACTTTATCCTGTTGCTTTCCCAGAAAGCTTGTAAGGATCACCATGAGGATCTTTTCTGCTAAGCAATTTTTCTGGTCTGCAACATCCTTCTGTCAAAATATCTCTCCACCAAGGAGTTCTCCTTGTTTTCCTCTCCATAGGTTGGACCCTCCCATTGCTGAGCTTCCAGAAGACAGTAAGAAACCTAAGGCTCTTTTGTCTCTTTTCTAAAGTAAATTTGAATTATCTATCATTATCTAAGTGATTATATATTTTTTCAAATGGAAGCTTTGTTGAATTGTAATTCCTAGGTTAGTGTTTTGAAAATAAAGTTGATTAAAATATTTTTAAAAATAGAAAAGTGCTTAAATATGTAAAACTAAAAAATAATCTCAACTATACCCCAATAAAAGTTAATTAAAAAAATAATCACCCAAATCTGTCATGATACATTTTTTTGGTATGTTTTGGAAAAAAAGAGTAATTTGGGGGAAGAAAACCCAGGAAAGTAACATTTGAGACAGTGCTTGGGATTTAAGAAATGTAAATAATTATTCTTATTTAAACCACCTTTCTATAGTATCTAGTTTTACAACTAGTGTATTAATTGGCCCTGGTCCTGGGGATGGAAAAACTCTAAAGTATTTGTATATATAAAATGAGATTTTAAAAAAAATTTCAAGCTTTCAGTTAAAGTCAAATTGAGCTTTTAGTGGGCAAATGCTCTTCTCTACTTTCTTTCTGCAGCCTGTTATTCAGGGACCACTCCCTTCTTAAAACGTCTTCACTTCTGAAGTGGTGAATCACTTCTGGCTCTTCTTTTCTCACATAACCGCAAATACCATTCTCTGTTCTCTCCTTGGGAGATCTCATGATTTCTAGCTCTAGCTCTAGCTCTAGCTCTAGCTCTACCCTTCATCCTGACTAACATCTTCATTTTCAATTGCCTTTCAATATCTCTTACACTATGTCACTAGCACTTCAAATCCCCAAAGTACAAAATGTCCCTTCCTTTCCGAATGTGTTGCTCCACTTGAATTTCCTACTTGATCAGCATTATTATCAATTTCCCAGTCATTCTATCAAGAAATACCAGTGCCTTCCTTTATTTCCCATATCCATTTTTTTATATTTTTAGTAATATTTAATAATATTTTTAGTTTATATGCAGAAGTTGCTAAAATATTTTCCTTCATTCTCATGCCCACTGGCACTTGCATAATTCAGATTCTAACATTTCCTCACCTGGATAAATTACAGTACTCCGTACTTTTTCTGCCTGCCAACGTTCTTTCTTCTATTCAAGAAATCCTTCACACTGATGCTTGCATTTTCTTTTTAGATTTTAGCTTGGTTTTTGTAGCTTATTCATTTAAAAACTGTAATGGCTCATTATTGTCCGTGGAATAAAGTCCAACTTCTTTGTTAGTGTTCAAAGCCCTCCCCAACCTGACAAACTCTTCATTCAGAGTTTATTCCCCAACTCCAACCTTTCATGAATCCCTGATGCATTTTCACTTCTCAGTGCCTTTCCAGATGTCTCTCCTTTTTCTTGTGGGTCTTCCTCCATAGCAGCTATTAAAACCCAAGCCATTTTCAAAATTGTGTGGAAATGCCCATTTTTGATGAAGGTTAACTAGACTTAATCACTTCTTACTTGCCACTGAGATAGCCATTTGCTTGCCCATCTGTTCTAGCACTCATGCTGTGCTTGGTATAAGATATGTTTGGCTCTACAGGTGGCCTCTATATTCTTAGAAAGCAGAGACTGTCTTACACACCTTTGTAACCCTGATAGCGCTTAACATACTGCCTTGCATAGAAAAGCAAGATTCACTATGTCACCCACAGTTAAGCACAAGTCACAAAGCAGAGGAGCACCCAAGCTATTTATCCTCTTGTTGCAAGGTGCTCAGACCCTGTGGAAGTCTGTCTCAGGTACATAGATAGGGAGTTTGTGGATAAATACCCTGTATACTAACTGCTTACCACACCAGATTTTCTTTTAAGTATGTGAACTCTGTCAATAAACACAATGATATTATTAATATGTTGATGAAAATGATAGTTGACAGCTCATTTATAGAGCTCTTGGAGCACTTAAAGTACACTATCTCCATTGATTCTCATGAGGCGGAAATGAGGAAGAGCATCCCCATTTTCTAGCTGGAGAGACTGAAGCTAACATGCTGGATCACACAGATGGCAAGCACCAGAAGTAGGAACCACATCCAGTTTAGGGCTCCTCTTTCCACACCTTTATAATCCTTTCTGATTCCACAGTACAGCATTTGGGATGATAAATTGTTTTGGAATAGTTTTCTTAAAATTTCCCTTTGAAGAGAAGAGTTTTGTGAGGCATTCCACGAATCCTAGAAGAATGGCAATCTTCTGGGTTTTTCATTTTGTGAATCTGTGTACGTCTGGCCACCCTAACACCATATTTCTAGATCCCTGTTTTTGGTGGTGATGGCTATTATTTAACCAGTACACTGAGCCCTGTATGGAGAAAGGATTTCTTGAATCAACAGTCTTCCAAGGTTTGAGTTACTTACTGTCTTAGCTTCTTGAGGCCATCAAGGGACACAGAAAAACCTTTTCTTTGTAGGTTCTATAAAAACTCAGTTCTTGGCTTTCTGAATTGCTGAAGTCCTTAAGTAAAATGTTCGGAAGGGTTAGCAAGAGTTTAAATTATACATATTGTCAACTGAAGAAACCTGTGTACTTTCACTGGGATTTAAAATATAACAAGGAGAACATGCTTTGAAAAGCATAGAGAAGCTTGTAGAATAGACTCATCTGGTTGTTAGTGACAGAAACCCATCTCAGTTACAGGTTTATGAAATTGGAAAGTCGAAGAGTAGAGCAGCATTTAGTCACTGTGCCGGTGCAGATAATGTCATCCATTGAGAGTCTGTCTTCTTCCAGCTCTCAGCTCCACATTCTCCTGCACTGGCTCATTCCTGATCTGGTTCTCTCCTTAAGCTGAAGGTGGTTACCATCAACACAGGCTTACAACCTACCAGATTAGCACACTAACAGAAAGAGAACATCTCTCTCATAATAGTCCCAGCAAAAGTCTTGGGTATATATTTTTCTGGTGCAGAGTGGATCACATGCCCATCCCCAAACCAGTTACTATGGACAGCAGGATGGAATGCTCTGACTGGCCAGGTTTGGATCATATGCCCATCTGTGGACTGAGGTTGGAGTCAACTTCAGTGTAGCCTGATGGACTACACTATGAGAAGGAGAGAGACAGTTTCCAAAGAGAACATCAGGGAAATGGCAGAAAGGGAAATGAACTCTGGACAGGAAAAAGGAGTACTGTAACTTCTTAGTTATCAACTCCTATAATAGAAAATATGATAATTTAGTGAAGGCCTAAATTTTAATAGTATTAATAGAGAAATGTTTATTTAAAAAATTAGTGTCATAAGTAAAACTACAAACTTTTTTTTTTTTTTTTTTTTAGCTGCGTTGGGTCTTCGTTGCAGTGCACGGGCTTCTCACTGTGGTGGCTTCTCTTGTTGCAGAGCATGGGCTCTAGGTGCACTGGCTTCAGTAGTTGTAGCACGTGGGCTCAGTAGCCGTGGCTTGCGGGCTCTAGAGCGCAGGCTGAGTAGTTGTGGTGCACGGGCTTAGTTGCTCCGTGGCATGTGGCATCTTCCCGGACCAGGGATCGAACCCGTGTCTCCTGCATCGGCAGGTGGACTCTTAACCACTGTGCCACCAGGGAAGTCCCTGTTGGAAGATTTATAATCACAGTTTCAATTCATTACTTGTGAGTGGTCTGTTTATATTTTTTCTAATTCTTCCTGGTTCAGTCTTGGAAAGCTGTGCCTTTCCAGGAATTTGTCCATTTCTTCCAGGTTGTCTATTTTATTGGCATAGAGTTGCTTGTAGTAGCCTCTTTTGATCCTTTGTATTTCTGCGGTGTCAGTTGTAATTTCTCCTTTTTCATTTCTAATTTTATTGATTTGAGTCCTCTCCCTTTTTTTCTTGATGAGTCTGGCTAAAGGTTTATCAATTTTATTTATCTTCTCAAAGAACCAGCTTTTAGTTTTATTGATCTTTGCTCTTATTTTCTTCATTTTTTTTTCATTTATTTCTGCTCTGATCTTTATGATTTCTTCCTTTCTAACTTTGGGGTTTTTTTTTGCTGTTGTTGTTCTTCTTCTTTCTCTAGTAGCTTTAGGTGTAAGGTTAGATTGTTTATTTGAGATTTTTCTTGTTTCTTGAAGTGAGATTGAATTGCTGTAAGCCTCCTTCTTAGAACTGCTTTCACTGCATCCAGTAGGTTTTGGGTTGTCATTTGTTTCTATGTATTTTTTAATTTCCTCTTTGATTTCTTCAGTGATCTCTTTGTTATTTAGTAGTGTATTGTTTAGCCTCCATGTGTTGGTGTTTTTTACAGTTTTTTTCCTGTTAATTGATTTCTAATCTCATAACGTTGTGGTTGGAAAAGATACTTGATACAATTTTCTTAAATTTTCCAAGGCTTGATTTGCGTCCCTAGATGTGATCTATCCTAGAGAATGTTCCATGGGCACTTGAGAAGAAAGTGTACTCTGCCACTTTTGGGTGAAATGTCCTATAAATATCAATGAAATGTATCTGGTCTATTGTGTCATTTAAAGCTGTACTTCCTTATTTATTTTCATTTTGGATTATCTCTTGATTGGTGTAAGTGAAGTGTTAAAGTCCCTCACTATTACTGTGTTACTGGTGATTTCCCCTTTTATGGCTGTTAGCATTTGCCATATGTATTGAGGTGCTCCTATGTTGGGTGCATAAATATGTATAATTGTTATATCTTCTTCTTGGTGTCCTTCCTTGTCTCTTGTAACAGTCTTTATTTTAAAGTCTATTTCATCTGATATGAGTATCACTACTCCAGCTTTCTTTTGATTTCCATTTGCATGGAATATCTTTTTTCCATCCCCTCACTTTCAGTCTGTCTGTGTCCCTAGGTCTGAAGTGGGTCTCTTGCAGACAGCATATATATAGGTCTTGTTTGTGTATCCATTCAGTCTGTGTCTTTTGGTTGGAGCATTTAATCCATTTACATTCAAGGTGATTATCAATATGTATGTTTCCATTACCATTTTCTTAATTGTTTTGGGTTTGTTTTTGTGGGTCTTTTTCTTCTCTTGTGTTTCCCACCTAGAGAAGTTCCTTTAGCATTTGTTGTGAAGCTGGTTTGATGGTGCTGAATTCTCTTAGCTTTTTCTTGTCTGTAAAGCTCTTGATTTCTGTTGAGTCTGAATGAGACCCTTACTGGGTAGAGTAATCTTGGTTGTAGGTTTTTCCCTTCCATCGCTTTAAATATATCCTGCCACTCCCTTCTGGCCTGCAGAGTTTCTGCTGAAAAACCAGCTGATAACCTTATGGGGATTCCCTTGTATGTTATTTGTTGCTTTTCCCTTGCTGCTTTTAATATTTTTTCTTTGAATTTAATTTTTGTTACTCTGATTAATATGTGTCTTGGTGTGTTTCTCCTAGGGTTTATCCTGTATGGGACTCTCTGCACTTTTTGGACTTGGTTGGCTATTTCCTTTCCCATGTTAGGGAATTTTTTGACTATAATTTCTTCAAATATTTTCTCAGGCCCTTTCTCTTTCTCTTCTTCTTCTGGGACCCCTATAATTCAAATGTTGGTGCGTTTAATGTTGTCCCAGAGGTCTCTGAGACTGTCCTCATTTCTTTTCATTCTTTTTTTTTCATTCTGCTCCCTGGCAGTTATTTCCACCATTCTATCTTCCAGCTCACTTATTCGTTCTTCTGCTTCAGTTATTCTGCTATTGATTCCTTTTAGCATATTCTTCATTTCAGTTACTGTGTTGTTCATCACTGTTTGTTTGTACTTTAGTTTTTCTAGGTTTTTGTTAAACATTTCTTGTATCTTCTCAATCCATGCCTCCATTCTATTTCTGAGATTTTGGGTCATCTTCATGATCATTACTCTGAATTCTTTTTCAGGTAGATTTCCTGTTTCCTCTTCATTTATTTGGTCTTGTAGTTTTTTTACCTTGCTCCTTTGTCTGTAACATATTTTTTTGTGGTCTCATTTTTTTGATGGGTGGGGCTGTGTTCTTATCTTACTGGTTGTTTGGCCTGAGGCATCCAGCACTGGAGTTTGCAGGCAGTTGGGTGGAGCTGGGTCTTGGTGCTGAGATGAGGACTTCCAGGAGACCTCACACCAATTAATATTCCCTGGAGTCTTAGGTTCTCTGTTAGTCCAGCGGTTTGAACTCAGCGCTCTCACCACAGGAGTTCAGGCCCGACCCCTGGCCTGGGAACCAAGATCCCACAAGCCATGTAGCACAGCAAAAAAAAAAAAAAAAAAAAAAAAAAAAGGCAACAAAAAAAAGGAGCAGAAAAATAACAAAGAATAAAAATAGAAAAATAAAAACTATATTAGAAAAAATAAATATACACGTGAAATGACAACAGGCAAAACAGAACCACAACAGAAAAAAAAAAAAGGCCAGAATAAGCCTTGGTGTGGGGGGGTGGTCCCTAGTCTCAGGGGCACAGCCAGCAAAGGCCTTAGGGGGTGGGGGTGGGGCTTAGGCTCAGCGTGGCTTGAGGGCGCCCTGGAGGGTAGAAGTTCAGGTCCAGGACCCCAGTAGGCTACCCAGCCTGAGCAGGTGAGGGAAATGCTGTCTGTGTTCCCCTCCGATCCCCCAATCCCCTGAAGGTCTCTTCCCATCCCTGCTGATCCCCGCACCGTGGGTGTGCCCCTCTGATCATGGGAAACTCTCCCTTCCCCCAGCCACCCCTCAGGGGTGCCGGTCCCATCCCACCTCCACTTTTCCTCCCCCTCCTCCTTCACCACCACGTCCTACCGGGTCATGCAGGGATTCCTCCTGTCCCCTTATGTGTCTGAGGTCCTCCACCAGCCCCTGGTAGGTGCCCTAGTGGTGAGGAGATGCGACCTCCTTGTCCTCCTACTCTGCCATCTTGACTCCTCCCCCCAATTCATTCATTCTTGAAACTCCTTTTGAGGGTTTAGCCAGACATTGTGCTAAATGCTACAGGTACAAATTCCTTAAGATTAGGTTACAGATTCCCTAGTTGACATTAACCTCCCACACATTAAAACTATGGATGTAAGAGCTATACTTGATAGTTGGTAATGCAAACTAATATTTTTTAAATGTGTTTGGTAAAAAGTATTTTGTAACTTAGCATTTTTAATTGATTCATCTTGGCCTTGCTTTTAGTTAAGCCAAATTAGTAATTTGACCCATGGTGTATTTCTCTAGCTTCTTATGTCTGAGGAGGTCAAGATGACCATATAAAAAGGCAAAAATTCTTACATCATTTATGTTTCTTTCATTATGATTACACTGTGATAGATGTGTGATCGTACCTTCTAACGTAACTGATCTTTTTGATGATGAGGCTCTAGTCTGTGGTGAGTTCTTTCATTTTTGAACCAGTTATGCTGAAATGAAGGCCATCTTTCTTGTTTCAGTTATATTGAATATTCACATTACTTATTAAGGGAGGATTATGTAATGTTTAAATGAAGCCTCCAGTCCATAAAATACCTGTCACAGATGAAAAACATGTACGTGGATAAGCATAATGCATTCATTTATAGACTATGGATCAGCTATCCCTCAAGGAATGTTATAAACCCACGTGTTGTCCCTGGGCGTCAGGGCTGGCCACAGCATCTGTAGCTGTAACAGCCAGTGTGGCCCAGGAGCTCCTCTCTGGCTACACATCTGAACAGCTTCAAAAGTACAAGTTTCCCCATCAAAGGTTTGGAATAAATTACACTAAAAATTTGGCTCCAGAAAGAGTTATTTTGGAAAGGACAAGGTGAAGCTCTCATGAGGTGTGTTAAATGAATCCCTTTTGCGCAGTGGGTGTCTGTGGGAAAGTCGGTGAGGGTGGTTAAAGACTGTGGGGGAAATGGAGGAATCTAACTCCACACATGCTTGGACAGAAATGTCAAATCTACTCACTGGATAAGGGTTTTGAAAATTCAGTTTCTTAATAAATGGCTTTATAACTTAATATGAACATATATCTTATGAAATAGTAATCTTTTTCCTGAGACTTAGTTTTCCAAAGAATATCTTTTCCCCTCAGTGGAGTGCTGGAGCCAGGTAGTACCAACTTACGAGAGCTGATTGTTAAGGTTTTAGGAATTTTGTGAGCCAACCATCAAACACAACCGCTATTTAAAATTAAATTATATAAACTAACAATTATATGTTATATTAAAAACAAAGGTAGCAAATACCCTAAACTTACCACTTTCTAATTATTTTACTACTTTTCAATATAATGTACTCTGCTTTTGAGGTCACTTACATCTGTCATACCTGTACAGAGGACATGTCAAATAACAGTGTGCTGCTGTGTGTCTCTTCACAACCCCACCTTCAGTGACATCACATAGGTGGTTTGAAATAAGCTTGATGGCAGTATTGACATCACAGAAATTGACTACAAATCAGGGCTTGATTTATTGTTTTGTTGATTATTTAGACCTGAGAAAGTGATGGAGAAAATGTTAATAATAATAAGGTATACTAAATTTAATCAGGTGTCTTACCTGTACTCATTACATTGTGAATAGTCCCCCAAACTGAGGAAATATTCTTCCAGTATTCAAACACTATTATCTGATTCAGCAAAGAAGTTGCTTATGTTACTAATGAACAAGTGTGGTTACTATATATGTCTTAGTTGTTTATTACTCCTTAAGACACATGAAAATATTAACCAGTGTTCCTGTGAAAATTATACTTGTTTGATAATTGCAACCGTAGGTTGGCTAAGGATACAAAACTTAGATAAAAATCAAGGAAAGCATTCTGTGAGAAATCAATTGTCTATGTAGAATTTATAATACAGGTTTATATATTTTATTCTATTTATAAATTATAGCCACACATTCTTTATATCAGTAAAATTTATACTAAACTTATGTATACTTATTTTTTCCCCCAGAGAGCTGATTGTTAAACTTTTTCTAGCACACCCACAAATAAAGTTGTTTCCTACTCATGTTTGGAGTTTTCCTCTGTCTTCCCAGAGCCGAAGTTTCCCCTGTGTTAGATACTGAAGGAGGGGCTATGGCACAAGTGAGGGACATAGGTACCTGGCCTGCTTGAGGTGGTACAGAGGGAAGAAAGAGGTAGTCTTTCTAGCCATCACCCCACTGGCCCTAAGGGTGGATCTTATTCATCATAAGACTCCATGTGAAAAGCAAAAGATCCAGCTATTTCTTTGGGCTGCTTTCCTGTGGCATTCTTTTTCTCTGGTACCCTGGAACCATGGGGCCATATTCCATCTCCCAACACATGCTTCAGGCCCTCTTCAGTTTACAGCCTATTATCCCTCCTTTCTATGCACCCACACCCCCAGCTGAACAGTCTGGTATCTGCCAGTGCCACCAGCTCTGGCCCACAGCATAGGAGCCAGACTACCCCACCGCTCCCCACCCTCACCACCCGGGGAAGGCAACCTGGAAGCCTAATGGTGGGCATGATGCTTTCAGAGGCAGGGCCTCGTTGGACCCCATTTGATCAATGGCTTCTCCAGGGACAGTAACCCCAGGGACAATGCCAGGGAAAGGAAGAACATGGTGGTGGCCGCATGGTAGCTGAGGTGCTGGTTTATGACCCGTTTGAGGTGCCCTATGTATTAGTCTAAGTATCAGGGGGAACTTGGTATTTAAAGGAAAATTGGATAATATTTTGTACTTCCAGGGCATGTTCCAGCATTCACAGACTTTACAAAATGGTCTCACCCTGATAACAATTCCTGAACAGAGGCAAGATTGTCTGGGCCAGTGGGAAAACATTTGGAGTCAGGGGACCTGGTTTTACTCCCAGTTCTGCTGCTGATGAGCCCTTTGGCCTTAGACAGGTTATTTTACTTCTCTGCGACTTAGTTTTCTGTAAAATGATCTACAGTTTCCAGTAGTAAAGGTCCCTTCGAACTCTGTCATCCATCCTATCACTTTCTGTCTCTTGTTCTACAGTTAGAGTAAAGGAAGCACACATCTTTGGTCCAAAAGTCAAGGGTAGAGTCTAGCATATTGGTCATATCAATTCTTTGACTTCCAGGCCTCAAATCCTTGATGGAAGTAGGCATAAATCATAAATAATTCCAGGCTACTACTCCCAGATTTCTTAGAAGGATCAGAGCACTGACATTCTTTGGCAGATGAAAAAAGAAATTCAATTATCTGGAATGCAAAGAAAAAAGAATATTCTCTCTTGTTGAAAGTCTTTCTGAAGGGCAGTAGCAGTTTTTCTTGCTTTAGTAAGAACAGAGAACATATTAATATTTCTTCCATTATCATGGCTCTGTTCTGCTTCAGGATTAAGATTCTGAATACGAATGTGTTCAGTATTGTATGCTCTGCCTGTAGAAGATTTAAGAGATTGGCCTGAATGTATACTGTCTTAAGTGCACATGGAGACATTTTTATCAATCATGTCTGTGGTCTCTGTGAGTCACTTAAAGTTTATATCTGTCTCATTAAGTGGGATGACCAAAAAGTTCTAAAAAATTTTTTTCTGGGCGGGTGGGGTGGTGATAATGTTCCATCTCACTGAGTTCTGATTAATTAAGGCTCTAGATGTTTAAAGGATTCAGAAACATAAAACATTTATACTATGTTCTGAGTATTAAATACTATATTCATTATTTAACAAGACAGTTGCTCATAAACAAATGTTTTCAGATTCTGAGGTATAAGAAACAATATACCACATCAACCTGACCGTCCCTTTGCAAGAGGTGTTTCCCCTCTGACATAGCTACTTCCTCAGTATGGGACCTTGGGGTGGTCCTGGTTTTATATTTAAAGTGCCTATTTGAGCATGTTCTCTGTTTCTCATTGTACAGTCTCAGCCCCCAATGAGCTTGAATTCCAGTATTCAGGTATAAGACATATTCCCCACCTAGACTGTGACCAGTTTCCAAGGCAATCGAAGAGAAAGGGGGGGTGAAAAAGAGGACCAAGAAGAAAAGAAAGAAAGAAAGAGGTAGAAGAGTGAAAGAGTAGGATTAGTCATGAAGAGCTCATGTTTAATTTTTAAGTAGGAGAAGAGAATTCAAACCTCAAGAAGAACAAGAGTGCCCATCCCCTTTGCTTTTGGAGTATCCAAGGTGGAGCTTTTCCTCTCATGGGAATCACAGGCTCTGGATGTCAGAACTGTGGCATGTAGTTCATCCACTGGGCTGCTTTGACTCAAGATTTTCCTGTTCGTTGTCAAAAGTATATCATAAACCTCCTACTTATCACAACACTGTTTCAATCATGCAAAGATTCACGTCAAAAAATGAAATAGATTTTAAACCTGAACTACTTGTCTGAAGTAAATCCAGAGTTAAACAAATTTTGTGATGACCCTGGGTACTGAGGGATTTTTGTGGATTCTTAGGTAAGAAATGGATCTGACAGTCTTCCTCCCCAGCCAGCCAATCAACTGACCAACCGAAGAAACCAAATCTCGCTCCCCACCTCCACAGTTGCACTCATGTCAAATGCAAAATTCTTTTTTTCTTCTGGTGTTGATCTCTTGATTCAGGAAAGTCCTGATTATTTCTGTGTGGCTTACGCATTTCATCAGTTTTCCAGATAGCTTACTACTTCTATTGCCTGCCTGTTAGCACCTTTGCTGATAATGAGAAAAGAGGGTCTCAAACTAGCTCTGTGTTAGCAGTTCTTGAATTAGTTTTAATGGAGAGAAAGTTGAAACGAATGGATAAAATGAAGGCTTTATATTATTCCTGCATTTCAGTTGTTCATGTCAGCACTGACCTATGTTTCCACAGGTATTTGAAAAGTTATTTTCACTTCTGTATTTTTAGATTTTAAGATCAGTTTTGCTAAATGTCTGAGACCCAACCTTGCAAGGTGGTGGTGGTACTGTTGATGTGCCATGCCTCCTGGCTTCATTCTAGGTAAATAAATCAGTAATAACTCTTTTGAGCCTTTCACCTTTCTTTCGTTTCACTGTGGAAAAGTTTAGGTAGAAATATATCTGTCTATCTATATCATGCGTATTTTTTTGTGAAAAGGGTAATGGAATACAGAATGCCGTACATGGGTTATTCCCGCTATGAATTAGTCTCTTTTATCTGTCTCTGACCAAAACAGATGTTGGCAGCCTTTCTATTCCAGCTCTCTAAGTCAGACTAAGACTATCAGTTCCGCTTAGGAAAGCTGTAGGGAAATGATTTAACTCTTTCAATAGACTCTTACTAGTTTTTCCCTTGGTTCCTTTTTATTATAAACTACAAACAAAATTAGAATGCATTTTTATGCAACAATAAAAGAAATATAGCAATATTAAAAATACATCAATAAAACTCTAGAGGGAAGTGAATTTTTATTCAAGGGCTTTCAAGAATTCTGACATTGAAAAGACATGTTTGCTTGAGGAGACAGCTAAATGTGTTTCCAACTTATATTCAAGTTGATTTGCATAGAATACCAAAAGAGCCATTTTTTTAATTCAGAAAAGGGTGTCTATCAGAGTGTGGCAGGATGCATCTTGCTAGGATTCTACTCTTTTCTGTAGAAACTGACCATTTAAAAAAGTCACTCTGTGATTGGTGCCACAATAAAGCTCTTGCACCAGGATTTTGCAACAAAATGTAAATTAAAGGAATGTGAGAAATGGAGGGTCTATGGGGGAAAGAAAGGATCAAAGAGTGAAAAGGAAGGGGAGATTAGTAGAAAAAAATGTTTAATAAACAATAGCATTCCAAGAATTTATCATGGAAAGAAACAATCTCTTTAGATTTTAGGTTAAAAACATTCTCTAAGCTACCAAATAAAAACTTTAAACATTTTCCAAGCCATGCAAAGGAAAGAGGAAAAGAAAATGACTTCTTAGACTCCAGGTAGTTTCAAATAATTTATCACACTTAATTCTTACAGTTATCCTATGAAGTGGGTATTTCTGTCATTACTTTTTCATATAGTACCCATGCCAGGGCACCTGTGTATTAGACTCCCAGGTTTTGTGGAATAATGCCTCTGCTGGCACACTCCCTCCTTCCTCTAACCCTTCCAGGAATACTGGAAATACAGGGCAGGAAGAACCTTGGACTTTCTTGACCAAATCCTTCCAATGAAGTCGTCAAACTATAACTAATGATGCATTTGATCACCATTTATCAGTAGATGGCATCTGGAAATTCAAATTCTCTGTATTGCTAAAGTGAAAGCCAAGATTTATTGACCTACTTACCATATGCCAGGACTATGTTAAACCCTTCACATATATTACTTAATTTAATCCTTTTCAGCAGCTTACAAGGTAGGTGCTATATTTTTTCTCATTTTCAGAAATGGAGACTACAGAAGTTGTTAGTCATCTGATATCTCATGGCCAGTACGTGGCAAAATCTGGCATTTTTATTCCAGAGCTTGAATTCCTGTCTCATCTCAAAACTTGGCTCCACTGGATGTTGTCCTTCCTTTCACTCTCAGTCACATTCCCCTGCTCCAGTAACCTCACCACAGAACTTCGAGGTGGATCTCTTCCACCATAGCCCCTGTCACTATCAGGTGTGCTGTGTGACACAAGGAACTTCACAGAGAAGCATTTCCTGCTTGTGATAGGTGATGGCCCAACTGTGACTTGTTGATCATGGAAGGGCCAAATACAGAGATATCAAACACCAGAGGAAATCATGGATGGCAGAAGTGTCCAGGTCACCCAGTGTGCATGATTTCAAAGCCCACATGCTTCCTCCACACCATATGAAATTAAGGACTCAACCAGAAGCAGGATAAGCACTTCTAATTCCCCTAGAAATGACTGGAAAGCAAAAAATTAGATATCTTTAGATGAGGCAGATGGTGACGGAGGGAGAGAGTAAACAGTCTTCTAGATTCTCAACTAAGAGTATATCATGTGCTTCTACAGAGGAGGCTGGATCAGTCTCTAAGGAGTTACAGCCACAGTAACTGCTGTGTGGTTAGTACCATGCTGGTGGCTCTGATAATTCTACAAGGATGAGCAGTTACCACATATTCATTACACAGATTATGTTATGTTTTGCATTGGACATTAAAATGTCCCAAAGCAATGAAATTCATTGCAGGATGGCCTTTGGAGTATTTTTGGTATATAAACACCATCTTAGCTGTGTCTCGAGGGGCTCAGGGCTGTGATATCAGTATCAGGAGGTCATAATTTGAGAAACCAAAGGTTTATGTATCCGAAGTGGGAGCTAAGTAGTCACGGTGATCCAGCTTTGGGTCAGGGTAGAATCAAGATTCCTAATTTCTAAAATAGATAAATTCTTCAGCCTCTTTCCATTGTACTGAAAGGTCGGGCTATCTCTTCAGTACAGCATGTTTTGTGTCTGCTACAGTGCTTTCAGTCAGTGAGAATCTATTCTATGAGGTGAAGTCCTGCCCACTCTCTTCTGAGCAGGCCACGTGTCCAACACAGCTGTGTTGGCCCTTCAGGCAGTTTGGAGAACATCTGCTCTGCCAGCACACTGACAAACTTCGGTGTTGGGGATGTCGCCACAGAGCAAACTGTTGCACATTTGTCACTGGATTGTTCTTTGTGTGTAGTCCTCGCTTATTCCTGTGGCTGACAACAAAGAAAGCATCATGTGTCTACAGAACAGCCGCTTCCTGATGACTGTACTAAAATTCAGGCTTCCCATTGGCACTGTGGGTTTTTTTTTTTCCCTGAATTCCTCCCTCTTCTTTCCACAAGTAAGTACCTGTCCATTCAAGAAGCTGGGGATACAGCAGTGAATGAAACAGGCCAGGTCCCTGCTCTCATGGAGATTGCATTCTGGTTGGGCGGGGGGTAGACAATGAACAAAATAATTTTCAAAGCAGACAATATAGTGCATGTTCTAGAGAGCATGTGGAGATCTACTTTAGAGGGCTGTCCAGGGAAGGCTTCTCTACGGAGCCAGTGCTTAGGCTGAGACTGGCATGCCTAGAATGGAGCGGGCAGGAGAAACCTGGCAGTGCACTGGGGGTGAAGAGGAGAAATGCAGAGTCCTCAGAGGAGAATGACCTGGCAGTTTCCTGGAACAGAAAGGGGCGTGGGCCCCATGAATATGGTGGAGAGGTAGGAAATGAAATCAGAGAGGCAGGCAGGGTCCAGATTGTGTTGAACATTGGAGCTCCTGAGAAGGAGCTTGGATTTTGTTCTAAGTATCTTGAGAAATGATTGGAGACTGTTGAGTGTGGGACTAACATGATATGACTACTATTTGAAGGGCACTGTAACTTTTAGGGGGACAAGGATGGGAACAGGGAGACTAGTTGGAAGTCATTCAGGTGAGATGATGATGGCCTGGATCAGGGTGATGGCCATGGTCAGACTTGAGATTGGAGATACAAGATACATATTGAAGATACTGAGATGGGAAAAGTGAGGAGGATCACTTTTGTGGATGGGGTGAGGGTGAAATCCATAGCTCTGTTTTGGCCATGACAGTCTTGCGATGCCTATTAGAAATACAAGTGGAGAGTCAACTTGGAAGTTGCTTATGTGTGCCTGGAGCTCAGAGCTGGAAATATAAATTCAGGTTCCCTTAAAAATTGGAAGCTACCGGGCTTCCCTGGTGGCGCAGTGATTGAGAGTCCGCCTGCCAATGCAGGGGACACGGGTTCGTGCCCCGGTCTGGGAAGATCCCACATGCTGCGGAGCGGCTGGGCCCATGAGCCATGGCCGCTGAGCCTGCGCGTCCGGAGCCTGTGCTCCGCAACGGGAGAAGCCACAACAGTGAGAGGCCCACGTACCGCAAAAAAAAAAAAAATTGGAAGCTCCCTCCGTTATAATAAAAATAAAAACATTTAAAAATCTGGATGGATTCTAGAAAATAGAGACTTGAGAAATGGCATTTTTAGAAGAAGAGAGTGGTTACATTGTTTTCACTGAAGTTTATTGCATGAACATACATTTATGTATGAGGCACATGTAATCTGTATTATATAAGCAAAGATTACAAAAAAATAAATAAGTCCTAAAACCGGGGCTCAAGGAACTCACAACCTAGTGGACAACATACACACACACGAACAGACATTTATTTGCAAGCTACTTCTTTGCCCTGTACTGAACAGAAGCCTTCTACTAAGTGTGCACATCATTTTCCTGGATGTTGAATGAGGAACAGATCCCATGTCTAACCCTTCAGGTCGCTAGAGTCATCCCAGGGTCAGTGGGATGATGTGCTGGAGGCAGACCACTCTTGATGCTAACATGGTGTGCTAGAGCGTGGGAAAGGTATCCTGTACAAGGGACCAAAGGAACTCAGTAAGAGATCACAAACCTTTGCCTTGGGGCTGGAGAACGCTTCACAGCAGACGTGACATTTGAGATGCATCTTTATTTTTTTTTATGAGTTTTTTAATAGACATAAGGTAATTGTATGTTTAACTTATAGGAATTTCCACACTGTTTTCCAAAGTGATTGCATAATTTTATATTCCCAACATCAAAATATAAGAGTTTCAGTTGCTCCAAATCCTATGAAAATTTTGTATTGTCTTTTTCTTTTTCTTTTTTTTTTTTTTTTTTGCATCTTGAATGATGAGCAGGAGTTTGCCAGAGGGCATGGGATGAGTGGGAAGTCTGTTTCTACTAAAGGAGTTTTCAGAGTGAAGGTGTGTCCTGGAGAAAGTCAGCCAAAAACATTTATTCTTCTTTGAACACACTGCCCAGCTGGACAAATAGATCAGATCTTTGCTAGGTTTGTCAAGTTACTCTTTTACTTTTGAAATCTGCCAGTGCCAGACTTCCAGTGTTTCAAATATGCATTAAAAATCCCAGATCATTGTATTAATCTGACTTGTTGGGACACAAGACTTTTTTTTTTTTTTTTTTTTTTTTTGAGGTACGCAGGCCTCTCACTGTTGTGGCCTCTCCCGTTGCGGAGCACAGGCTGCAGACGCGCAGGCTCAGCGGCCATGGCTCACAGGCCCAACCGCTCCGCAGCATGTGGGATCTTCCCGGACCGGGGCACGAACCCTCATCCTCTGCATCGGCAGGCGGACTCTCAACCACTGCGCCACCAGGGAAGCCCCCAAATAAGACATATCTTCATTTAAAGCTTTGACTGAAGAATATTCTTCTTCACACCCTCCCATTTCTTATCTTAGACAGAATTAATGAAAACAGTATATAAGTGGATTATTGCAGCATAACTATATCTTGTTTCCTTTTATGTTAAAAAAATCCAAATAATAATTATAGGTAAGTACTACAGTGTAAACCTCAGTCTGTTCACCATCTAACCTAAAGTGAGTTCATCCGGGAGTCACCTACTGCACATTGGTATCTAGTTTTAAAATAGACTGGTGCTCTCCATACTTCTTTATCATTGCATTTGTAACAAAGTGCCTTTCAGTTACTTCCTGGCTGTAGTTTATAGTCACTGTTTCTTCCCATTGCACCTCTTAATGCCAATTTCTTCCTCTTCATTTTAATGACTCAACACAGATGTTGAAGACTAGGAAAGAGATTACCCAAAATGGGACTTTCTTAATATTGGTAGTAAAATATTTGCAAACCACTGCCTTGTTTATGTCACTTAGGATGCCCCAGAATTCCTCCAGATTTCCTGAAAAAGTACATGGAGGAACAACATGACAGCCAATACATAGAGAGGTTAATTTATAGTAAAGCACTGATCTTAGTCTAATTAGTCTCTTCAGTTTTGTCAGTGCATGACAGATTGAATAGTAGTGGTTTCTCAGAGGCAGCAAATAATTTTTTTTCCCCTTCCCAGGTGAAGAGAAGATGAAAGTTGATTATCTGCTGCCAACTTTAAGCATGCCTTCTGACCACGATTGTGTAAAAGTGTTTAATGAAAATATAAATGACTTTCCTTGAGCAAGTTATGCAAACTTTCTGACTTCTCAAGCAGCTAAGTGAGGATAAAATCTGTTTTACAGACTTGTGGAGATTAAATCAGATCACATCTATGAAGAGTCTAGCAAACAGCCTGGCACAGTGAGTGTGCAGCGTATGTTAATTATTGGCCTATTTCCTCTTACCCAGAAGCCTTAGTAGGGCTGTTTTTATATGATGGAAGCATCATATAAAAACAGCCCTTCATATAAAATCTTCTATATGAAGGTTCCAAAATTTTCCAAGTTAAATGATTAATTTCTTACAAGACATCAATATCACCAGTCACCCACTAATCATTTACTTTAGTGATATGAATAACACACCCTTGTGATGTTGTTTGGAGCTGCACTCAGGTGGTCATCTTGTTATTTGTGCCCTGACCCAATTTGATAGAAATAGGTTTAGGACATACAATCTTCAGATTTATGCTCTGTTTGAAAATTCAGTAAATTCTTGGGAGACTCACAAAGGTTCTAGGGCAAGGTTTTGATGAATCTCCAAAATGGACATGTTTCGATATACCCCTGCTTTCCTGCAGTTATCTGTTTTGTCTGCAAACGTACATGCAAGTTAACCAAACTGAATTAAAATTTTCTTTCTCATTTTATTGCTATTTTAAGTAAAGAAAAAATTTTTAAAAAGTAATTCATCAGAGATGCAGCTTATGCAAAAAGAGGATTCCAGTGCTGGACACTGAGTGGGGTTGACTATATGTCTCTCCTTGCCCAAGACAGACTCAGTTTATGCCTATGGTCTTGTTGTAATTATTAATAGCACCAATTTTACTCTCAAAAGCGGTCCCAATTTGTCCAGTAAGTCATTGGTCCCAATTTTGACAATATGTTGGACTGCCCTACTGTGTCCCATCACTACCTATGCGGCGTGTCAGGAGCTCCCACCCTGCAGCAGAATTATAAATGATTACACGGCATAGACCCCTGAGGTTGCTCCCCAGTGGTCTACTATGCATAGTTGAACCTGAAAATGTCAAGGATCTCCAGGATTTAAACACCCACTGAGCCACAGCTGTCTACCAGTGAGCAGCTCCCCCTCGGAAGGAGGGATCCTGCAGCCTTTCAGCACACAGACTCCCACTTCGTTCAGAAGATTTCACCAGTGTTTGAGGTTACTTCCTATCACCAAGTTTTTATGGCATCAAAACCCAGCCTGAGTAGTTCTTTTTTCTGCCCACAAGCTGTATTGTTACTCAAGTGTGCTTCTTAAAGCGATGAATATGTAACTCATTAAATGCCTTCAAGGAAAGGGAGATGTAAGGATCTAATTTTATTGACTGACATGGACAGCAGAGACACACAGAGCCTGCTCACATCCTTTGTAAAGTTTGGATTCAGAGACACTTCTTCACCCCCTCCTGCCATAGAGGGAGCCGCCATCACACATGTTTATTGACTGGTAGAGAGTAAAGATCTGTTGGCCATATGCACTCAAGTAAAACAACATAGATCTTGACAGGAGATGTTTCTTATGAGCTACATTTAGGAGAAATTTCTCTATCCAGGGCTGGTGTGGTCACATTGTTGGTACCAAATCAGCTGGTGTGAAGAACTCAATGGGTCATCCTGTATGCACCCTACCCTCTAGAAAGGATTTGTTCACACCAACTCAGAAACGCTGTCTCAAAGAACAACAAAATCAGGCCAACCCCAAAGGACAAAATTCCTATTCCTGCCTGATGACTAATTTTGTTATATGCAACATCTCACTTCGATTTCATGCACTTTAACTTAATCCTCAAACTTCTTCATCTTGACGGAAATAGAGCAAGTGCTTACAGTTAATGTAAAACTAACAAAACACAATAGCAAACACGTAGCACTGACTATGTGCCAGACGCTGGTTCAAGTGTTTTACATATCATAACAAACGTAATCCTCACAAACACTTAATGAGATAGGCACTATTATTGTTATTTTACAAGCAAGGAAACTGAGGCTCAGAGTCTGTGCCTACACTGCTTGCTGCCCTGCCTCTTGTACATTGGCAATGTTCTAGAAGGCATCAGGGAATTGCAGCTCACAAGAAGCATCTCCTGTCAAGTTCGGTGTGGCTCCACTCGTAGGCTTATGGTCGCCAGATCCTTGTCATCCGCCTGTCAATAGTCATCCCTTTCCCTTAGGAATAGATTCCCATCTCTGCCCTCAGCCTTCTTCTCTTAAGGCACAATATATCTAAATTCTTTTACTTCTTTCATTGTGAGGACTGTTTCCCAAACTGTTAATCATTTTAGTCGTTTTCTCCAAGTGCCCCAGAACATGCTTCTCCTGGTACCTCCAGACCCGTCCCACTTCAGACTCACTGGCTGCATGAAGAAGTGGGGTTTTGTATGGTTTAGGGATAAACAGGGGAATAGAAACAGAATGAGCCCGGATCCCCCAAACCATAGCCATTTAACCAGGAGGGTAAGGCAACCATGATTCCTTGATTCCTTTTAGGGACCAATGGAAGATAAGTCATTTAGTTTTCCATGAAGAGAGGTTTATACTGACACATTTATAATCTAGTTAAAAATCTTCCTTGGTCACCCAGAAAACTATGCTGGTGAGAGACATGAATACATGGACCTTAAGCAAATGAACAGATAAGGGAGAAGGCACGCCACAATTCCAGCCAGCTGACACACTATTTTGAAACCTCTCCTCTTTTAGTAAATGTTGGAAGATAATTGATGGTTGTGGTTTTTTTTTTTTCTTGTTTCTTGTGGTATTGTGGTCTTTCTCCTTAGAGGATAGTCATCCTTTTAAGTGGGATTCAACAACCTTCTTCAAAGGTTGGAAGTCAAAACTGAGCCCAAACTACTTTGAAAGGATATTTAATATAAGGTTGTCAGGGTTTTAGAATATGAAGGTGTTTGCATTAGGAGGTTACTTGCTTGATTACATTATTTGATTTTGCGAAAATTCTACGTCTATTCAGAGGATATTTTTTAAATTGAGGTATAGTTGATTTACAATATTGTGTTAATTTCAGGTGTACAGCAAAGTGATTTGGATTCTTTTTCAGATTCTTTTCCGTTATAGGTTATTACAAGAATTCATAGGATATTTTAAATAACGAGTACACAGACTGCACACAATAGTTGCCCTCAAAATGTTCATTTCTCATTCTACTGTAGTGTATTAAATTATGCTTCAGCATCGTTTAAAAATGCCATCTGGTATATTCAATTTAACAGTTCATGTTTTGTCTAGGTTGTCATTTGTGATGTAAACATGGACAAATGACAGCTTTCACGTTGCTCAGTTTGAAGGGACTATCTCTGAAGACCCTCATTTCTCAAGGTGGGACATGTGTTTCTTTGTTGGTTCACAAAGTATGATATGAGATGGTATACAATGAACTTTTGAAAACATTTTGTTAGCTATATATTTACTTAACATGTATTAGAACTATTTTTAACATACCAAGTCTGTTATTTCATAGATATTATTCCTTAAGTTGGGGCTGAAGAGAAAAGGAATAGATTTAAAAGGAAAAATTTAGAGTATATATGTCTATCAGCCAATGCAACAAAAACTTTGAGGGAAAGTCATAAACATATAAAGTTTGGGACACACCAATATAAGATATCTTGAGACCCAGGAACTTTGTTTTCCTTGGTCTATTGATGGATGTAGATAAGTGCCAGGAATCTTATTGCTCTTGTTCCAATATGTTCTAGACTTGTCTCAAATTTTCCTGGCCATTCTTGGTACCTGATCTGGCTCTTTCCCACCCTTGGAATGCCCTTTCCAATCCTCTGCAGCTCTCCAATTTCTCGTGTTGTTCAAGGCCCATTTCAGGTAATATTCTTCTATGAAACCATTTGCACCCATGCAGTCACATAGCATTTGCTTCTCCTATTACCCTGCTTCACACTAAACTCTCCCCTCCCTGGCCCCTGGTACAGAGCTTGCTCACCTGTGCGAGATGCTGGGTGTTGAGTAGCCTTGGTTTCTACAGAATGATCGGTCTGGGGAAAGGTGAAGGTAAAACCAATCCAAGCAAGTCGCAGATCAAAGTAGGGCAGAATTTATTAGCTCTGCTCTTAAATACTCTTCTAAGTTGACCTGCTATCCATCAGGCCAGTCCAAGAAAGCTCACATTCTCATAAATTACATCATCAATCATCTAGGAACAACAGTGTTCATTTCTAGGTAGGTTGCTTCTTCCTTAGTCAAAATCCTAATTTCATTAATTTTTCTGAATTCCGGATTTCAATCAAATTGTGAAGTCAAAGGATTTAAAATTTTGATGTTTTGCCAAATTGTCCTCAAGAAAAGCTGCATAATTTATCTGCCACCACACACTGGTTGACATGCTTGCTTTAATTTAAGATGTGCAGGTTAAAAAAGGATACTTCATTGTTGTGGAAATTTGCATTTTTAAAATTACAAATGATGCTTATATTTTAAAATTATGAGTGGTGTATATAAAATTATGAGAAGCTTTTTGCTTGTCCTTTGCTTATTTTTCCTTTTGCCTTTCTTACTTCTTCCTTTCCTACTTCCCTCCCTCCCTCCCTTTCTTTTTTGCTTTTCTTTTCTTTCTACTGATTTATAAAAGATCTTTTTGTACCAAGCAGAATGTATTACAAGAGTTTTATTCAAGTTTGTGTTTTTACTTTATTTTTAGTATTTTTTCCTATAGAATTTTAAAATTTTGAGACAAATTCAATAGATCAATCTTTTCCTTTATGGTTTCTGGGTTTTATGGTTTTCTTAAAAATAACTTCCCCACAGAATTTCTTTTAAATCCACACATTTTAAAATTAAGATTTCTGATTTTGGAAAGGATGTTCTGTATTTGTTTTATGCCTGACATGCTAAGTGGAACAAGCAGCTCACGCAGCTCCAGAGCACAGGGACAGATCCTCTTCTGGCCTCCCTGGGAGGCCTCACGTCTCCCTTGATCTTTCATTCTGTGTACCCCGGCTTTGGCTTCAGCTCCTGAGCTCTGACTCAGGCCTTACTTGTTTGGATGCCTCTTGGAACTCATTTTTTGGGACTGTAGACCTCAGTCTGGTGTGATACTGTTTGTTGACTGGATGTATCAAAGGACCCATATTAAATAGAGCAGCACCTGCGACAAAATAAGGGTTCCACACTATTACTATTTCAAAGTGTTGCATTGAAATTGCCTTTTCACAGTTCAAAATGGTTAAATAGTTGAGGCTGCTGATGGTGAGGACAAAAACAATTTCTAAAATTCTAACAGGATATGATTAAAAAAACCCTGAGAAATATATACATATACATATATATATATCCATACTCTTTTACAAAATTTCAAAAGATTGAATTATGAGCAATTCCTTTTCTTTTTTGTTTTTGCATATTAACATGTTAAATTTTATTTTCTTACACAGTAAGTTATCCAGATTTACAGTGTTGAAGTGGTTAAATAGAATTTCTATAAAACATGAATGAAGTCCTGTTTTGAGTTTTATTCCATGTGCTATGGCCCCTTTGGTCAGTCCCATAGCTCTACTTCTGCTTAAGCCCCATGTGGCCATGCTAGCAGCCAGCCACTATCGATTTCCTGTGACCGATGCCGTTCCTGAGATCTTCGCCCATTTCTGTTGGAGGGTCGGGACTGTAAGAGCTTGGTGCCACTCTGTCACACGTCTCGCCCTTATGATTGACAGTTCACACTGGAATCGAAGGTGAATTCATGGGAGTGGAGGTGAGCCATCCTTAGGCAAGTCTTCTGTAAAGAGCCTCAAGCATTGCTTCAATAACAATAGCGTCTGCCATTTTCTCTAAACGCCTGTGCGTGCTTTCGGGGCCCCTGCGGTGATGGTAGTCGGAAAGACGAGGGCTGCTGCTGCCGCCACTGTTGCTACTGTTACATCGCTAGGCCCAGGCCGCGGTACCACCCAGCCCGAACTGCTGGCTCTGAGGGCGGAGAGGCCCAAGCGAATCTAAAAGAAACAATAGGCTTAGCGGAGTCCGCGCGGGAGTTCAGGACGCGGGCCTCGGCACTTCAGGATCCACCCGTGAGACAGCGTCCGTGAGCTCTCTGAAATGGCGGCCAGCGCTTCCCCTGAGCAATCCCTTTTAAATAATGCCATTGTCTATCTGGGATATATAGGATGCTTGAAGTTTGAACTGGAGCCTTTGGGGAGGATCATAATAAGAAACTCTGCTAGAGGTACCTTTAGAGTTCTCACACACTGAGGAATGACTCTCCTGTCGGTGCTCTGCGCCGGTTCCTCATAGCCACTTCCTTTCTTGCCCAAAGCCTGTCACGTGACATTCATACATAGTTGTATTTGTTTTTGTGGGATTTTTGTATTTATCACAAAGAAGTCAAGTCATTGATAAACCGTTATAGACATAGGTTTTATTTCCCATTAGATTTGGTTCTTTCTGACAAAAAGTATACCAGTTTAGAGGGGTCTTAGGCTTTTCAAACAAGTCTGGAGGTATCATAATAAGCCACCAGCTAGCAATGCCTCTGTTTTCCTTTAAGATCATTCAAATCAAACCATAAGAAATGAGAACTATTTTATGAAGACCTTGCTAGGAAATTCCACACCATGTTGAAAACGTTCACTGTCATAGTGAATAGAATCCACTGTAGCGAAATTAATATACTTAATTTAAATATATTATACTAATATATTTTAAATCCATAATCTCTTACTCTATTATCATCAAATGAAATTTTTTAAAAAAAACCTGGACTTCATCCTCTGAGATTATTTTTCACAGGCTTGGAACATTTATTAAGTCTTGTGAAGTGATGTGCTGGAGCTGGATGGCACCAACTCAGGAACAAGAGCATTCACATCTCTTCGTAACTCTGTTTAGGGACCTCAGGTAGAGAGCTTGAAATTGGCGTCATGGCAGTACTTACACCATGGAAATTGGCAGATACTATACGTCAGGGCTTTATTTTACAGAGAGCCATTTTGCCAGCACACCACTGGTTTCTGTCTGCATACATCTTATAATGGGAGATAAATAACAGGCTATTCCTTGAATATTCATTTTCTATGTCAATATTACTGAGTATCTAAGGGATTAAGTAACTTAAAAAGTCAACAGTTTGGCTTTAAGTGATAGAATAAGTAGTTTGCTTGCTAGTTCTTGACTTAGCAAGTGTGACTTATAAGTCAACAAATAAAATTTATTTATTTATTTTTTTTAAATTTTCTTGCGGTACGCGGTCTCTCACTGTTGTGGCCTCTCCTGTTGCGGAGCACAAGCTCCGGACGCACAGGCTCAGCGGCCATGGCTCACGGGCCCAGCCGCTCCGCAGCATGTGGGATCTTCCCGAATCCGGGCACGAACCCGTGTCTCCTGCATTGGCAGGCGGACTCCCAACCACTGCGCCACCAGGGAAGCCCAACAAATAAAATTTTTAACTGAGAAAGGCCATAAAAGTTTTGTATGCCTGTCTCCTATCTTATGAAGAACCCTTATTACAGGATAGCTGTTATTTTTGTCTGCCCTGAAACCTCTTCCCTCTTTTACTGATTAATAGCATTTTGATTTTCCCTTGGCAAGTCTAGGTCCCCATGGTTTAAGAGGGAGGGATTGTTGACTCCACACGGACCCTCTTCTTCTGCTCTAAGGGTGTGCACATGACCCAGACCTGGCCAAAGAGAGTGCTGCATGCCCGTGACCGCCTAGATTTGTGCAGGGTGGTCACTTGACTTAGTTCTCACTAATGCGATTGCTGCTTTTCCCATGTCCATAGCAATAGGTTCAGGGGAGGCACTTGACCCAAGCTAGAGTGAATTCCAGAAATTACTGCTGCTATCAAGAAATGGGAAACTCCACTCCTGTTGCTTAGTCAGTGGAGTGTGAGACTAAAGCTGTAGGTTGTTCTCTTTGCCACCATCTTAGTATGAAGCCAACAGAAAGGCAGGTGGAACTGGAGTGCTAGAGAGAGATTCCTAATGATATCATTTGAGCATCTGGATCCTTCTGGGCTGAATCTAGAATTACATTGAACCAATTCATTTCCTTTTTGTTTAAGCCATATAATTTAGTTTTTGTCACTTGCAGTTGAGAGCTCTCACTGATTTAATGTCTTTCTATAATGGCTCTGAGTACTCAGCAGCTGACTCTTGAATACATCTAGAGATAGGGCCCTCACTATTTTGTGAAGCAGTTCATTTCCCTTTTGATGATTCTGAATATTAGAATATTCTACACTGATCCCAAATTTATCTCCTTTCATTGGTCCTATATGTGTTGTCAATGGCAACACTTGTAAGTGTACATCTTTATCTGTCTTCCTTCTCTTTGCAGACTCTGAGTTAATTATCATGCTTTTGCCAAACCTTCTCTAGCTAAACATACTTAGTCTCCTCAAAGATCCTTCATGATTTTCATCCTCCTGGTCATACTTTTCTAGATGTACAACAGTTGGTCAACATCTTTTTAAAAATATGGCTTACTCATAGACCTAATATTTATGAGAAGTTTGAGCAGAGTAGAGAGGGATTATTCTCTTGTTCTACCTGCAGGACTGACTGTAAGTGAAATGTCTAAGGGGAAAATGTATGGTTACGACTTGGCTTCCATTTCTATTTATTCTTCTATTTCTGTTATTTCACTCCGTCAGGGTTTATTTTCTCTTTCCACTCCAGGGATCCTCTTACCCCTTGTCCCCTTCTTTACCTCACCGCTGTTACCTCTGCCCCATTCTCCCTCCAACCCAAGCTGCTTCTGTTACAATAAACAGTAAAGAAAGAATTTGACTCATGTATTGCGTTGAAGTACAAAATAAATGCTAAGTTTAATGTGCCACCTCTCTTCAGGTGTATACATTTTAATTTCCATAGGCAAAGCCTTGTTTAATTTGAGTCAAAGAACAGAAGTTGCAATTGTGGAGTTTTAGCTGGGGTTGAACTGTTGGGAAAGTGATTTATTGGAGGGTGCTTTATTGAGATCATATATTTCGAGCCCCGACTTTGCTAGCAGAGTCTTGGCCAGCCTGCAGTCCCCAGGGCCCTGCTTCTCAACCTGCCCCACTGCTTAATCTCACATGTACAGCCTGGTCTTCTGAGCTTGGTGACATCCAGCTGTGTTTTTGCCTTCTTATTCTTTTTGTTTGTTTTAATTTTTATTTTATAATGGAGCATAATTGATTAACAACGTTGTGTTGGTTTCAGGTGTACAGCAAAGGGATTCAGTTATACATATATTGTACATGTATCTATTCTCTTTCAAATTCTTTTCCCATTTAGGTTATTGCAGAATATTGAGCAGTTTCCTGTGCTATACAGTAGGTCCTTGTTAGTTATCTTTGCCTTCTTATTCTTAAAGAAGCAAAATTCTTCTTGTTTTCAATGGAAGACAGATTAGACAAAAACAAAACAAAACAAAAATAAAAACTTGGAAGTCTGCACCATTTCTCCTATGAAATGCACAAAGATCCTCCTGTCACGGGGGTAGAGATGACGCCCATGTCCTGGGCGGTGTCTGAGAGACGAATGAAAGTTACACATTTCACATATTGCATCTCCTTTTGAGGTCACATATTGATCTCCTTTTGAGATCACGTATTTTGGCCGTTTTAACCACTAAGTCCAACTCCATAGGTTTGCTGGATCAATTAATACTATCATTTAAGACTAAACATAGTAGATCAATGTCTTTCTTTTCATTTTAGACACATAGATTTCATCCGATTTTAGCATTCTTTTGATATTACCAATAGGGTATTTTTTTTGCAGTTGTTGTTGTATCCCAGACTTAGCCCAATCCCTGGCTCTTAAGAAATTTTTTGCAGTTGTTTAATAAAAAATAGCATGTAAATATAAATATTCAAAGCAATATCACAAAGCTATTTAAAACTGCTCCTCAGAATTTCAGTTCTTTAGCAAGTTTAATGGAGTTTTTCTATAAGACCTATTTATGGAGGGAATTTATGAAAATGTGGGTCCATCTTGTACTAAGTCCTAGGATATTCATTTCTCAGAAGTAACAGAAAGACCTCTTTATAATATGGCTTTTCCCTGCGTCAGTGTGTTTTGGAAGTGGACCACCAGGCCAGCACTATAGTGACATCCCTGTGTATACACACATTGATTTCCTCAAGCAATGGATGATTTTCACCAAGCTGGCTTCTCCTCAAAGATTGAAACTTAATTTTTCTCTGGGTCAGTTTTCATGTGAAGAATCCTTTCCAAATCACTTTCCGGTCTCTCTCCATGAAACCACCACTGGTTAATGGAAACCTAGGGCACTTGATGGAGTGGGGCACAATGATAAGTCTCTCAGTCTGTTTTCTTCTTTGAATAAACAGGTCTTTTCTAAGGGCACTGCTGGTGGTTTGATCCTTGGCAGTGACTCTCCTCAAAAACGTGTCTTACAAGAGCAAGTGGTTCTTCCAAATAGAATGGGTACCTTTCAGAGCCCTTTCTGTTTGTTTAGTTTCTTGATTATATGAAGTACGTTAAAACCAGTCCAAGGCCCATTAACATAATTTTCATGCATGTTAGTTCTGGCAAAACACACTAGGCAGGAACTGTATGATAAATGAGATAAATAATTTTGATGGAGCAGTGAAATAAAATAAACTTTTGCTATTTAAGAAAACAAACCATGACTGGTGGTGTGTATGGGGGTCAGTTTGTGTTAGGGTGGCATTCTGAGGGTGGCCTCTCATCCTTAGAACGTTCTGGGGAGAAAGAGCCACTGTCTAACTCCAACAAAGTCCAATTTTGGCTTGAAAATAAAATATTATGAAGCCTGTTGTCCTTTATTTAGGGGTTGATTATCCAGGCTATGGATTGTGTGAGGATCCTTGTACATCTTCTCCTTGGCTACATTTTAGCACTTTGTCTAAAGAATGGGCAAGGCAGACAGAATAAATGAAATTTTTGTTCATAGTCAGACTTATTAACACCTCCTTGAGGAATAAGTTACTGGAGGCTGAGTGGATTCTTTCTAACAAGTTTAATTTTGCTTAGTTAGCAGCTTATAGACTGTTGTATGAGCAGATCCTGTGAAAAGTGTCTATCAGAGTTAGTAGTAGAGTCAGGCTTATGGGGCCTGGGCCAATAATATGGTCTCTGTGTGCTGCCCAAATCATGGAAGGTAGAATGGACCTCAGATGAAACCTTGAGAGTTTGGGGTTTTTTTTTTTAAAGAACTTTAAAAAAATGGGTTTCTGGAAATAAAGTATTGTTTCACAGTGGGTTCATTGTTCCAGTGTCACCTGGATTTTGTGTCATTGAGACCTCCCTCCTCCAGTGCCGAGCTGTGTTTCTTGGGTAAAAGGAGGAAAATCCCACACAGGTATGCATGCCCTGGCAGAAGATGGCTAAATTACACTTGTGTATGTTTTTTATTTTTCCTTTAACTTCTCAAAGACCGATCAACTAGGAGAAATTCAGGCAATAAATAAAGTTAATGAGATTATTGGAATGATTGATGGATTTTAAATGTCCTTGCCAAAGCTGCCATCATAGCACTGTCAATAATTATGAACTAGTTATATACCACATGTGACAGGAAGCCCTAGAGTTTCTACTTCTAAACACATGGGAAAATATAGCACCATATCCCTACCACCCACAACACATTCTAGCCTGTCTATAGAGGACATTGGATCTTTTATCATAATAAAATCCTCATTATCTCAATAGCCTATGATGTTGATGATTGCCTTAAAGTTTGGTTTTAGAATGTTGGGGAAATGGTGGCAGCATGATTTTGAGGTCTTCCTAAATTCCCCACAAAAAGCACAGGATAAATTGCATGCCGTATGAGTTATAGCTCAACAAAACTGTCTATATATATATATATAAAATATTATATGGCACTAGTTGGTCACCTTTTGAAGATAATAGGTACCAATTCATTTATTTAAAAACTGGGTAGATGAAAGGAAAGAATCAAGCATTTATCTGCTTCTCCTTTATGAACCATACCACTAGGTATCTCCTTATAAAATTATTACAGCCAACAAATGAAAACAAAATGATAGATTAGAATGTGACAATTTTGTAACTCCTAATGAACGAATGGATCCAGGCATTGAGTCAATGGCTGCTTACAACAAAAAGGAGTGAAAACCACCATTATATGCCTTTTTCCCCCCCACATCTTTATTGGAGTATAATTGCTTTACAATGTTGTGTTACTTTCTGCTGTACAACAAAGTGAATCAGCTATATGTATACATATATCTCCATACCCCTCCCTCTTGAGTCTTCCTCCCACCCTCTCTATCCCACCCCTCTACGTCATCACAAAGCCTCTAGTGGATCTACCTGTGCTATGCAACAGCTTCCCACTAACCATCCATTTTACATTTGGTACTGCATATATGTCAATGCTACTCTCTTACTTCATCCCAGCTTCCCCTTACCCGCCCCTGTGTCCTCAAGTCCATTCTCTACATCTGCATCTTTATTCCTGTCCTGCCCCTAGGTTCATCAGTACCATTTTTTAAGACTCCATATATATGCGTTAGCATACACTATTTGTTTTTCTCTTTCTGACTTAACTTCACTCTGTATGACAGACTCTAGGTCCATCCACCTCACTACAAATAACTCAATTTTGTTCCTTTTTATGTTCAAGTAATATTCCATTGTATATGTGTGCCACATCTTCTTTATCCATTCATCTGTCAGTGGATGTTTAGGTTGCTTCCATGTCCTGGCTATTGTAAACAGTGCTGCAATGAACACTGGGGTACATGTGTCTTTTTGAATTATGGTTTTCTCAGGGTATATGCCAGCAGTAAGATTTCTGGATCATGTGGTAGTTCTATTTTTAGTTTTTTAAGGAACCTCCATACTATTCTCCATAGTAGCCGTATCAATTTACATTCCCACCAACAGTGCAATGGGGTTCCCTTTTCTCCACACCCTCTCCAACATTATTGTTTCTAGATTTTTTGATGATGGCCATTCTGACCGGTGTGAGGTGATATCTCATTGCAGTTTTGATTTGCATTTCTCTAATGATTAGTGATGTTGAGCATCCTTTCATGTGTTTGTTGGCAATCTGTATATCTTCTTTGGAGAAATGTCTATTTAGGTCTTCTGCCCATTTTTGGATTGGGTTGTTTGTTCATTTGATATTGAGCTGCATGAGCTGCTTGTATATTTTAGAGATTAATCCTTTGTCTGTTGCTTCATTTGCAAATATTTTCTCCCATTCTGAGGGTTGCCTTTTTGTCTTGTTTATGGTTTCCTTTGCTGTGCAAAAGCTTTTAAGTTTCATTAGGTCCCATTTGTTTATTTGTGTTTTTATTTCCATTACTCTAAGAGGTTGGTCAAAAGGATCTTGCTGTGATTTATGTCAAAGAGTGTTCTGCCTATGTTTTCCCCTAAGAATATTATAGTGTCTGGCCTTACACTTAGGTCTTTAATCCATTTTGAGTTTATTTTTATGTATGGTGTTAGGGAGTGTTCTAATTTCATTCTTTTACATGTAGCTGTCCAGTTTTCCCAGCACCACTTATTGAAGAGACTGTCTTTTCTCCATTGTATATTCTTGCCTCCTTTGCAAAGATAAGGTGACCATATGTGCGTGGGTTTATCTCTGGGCTTTCTGTTCTGTTCCATTGGTCTATATTTCTGGTTTTGTGCCAGTACCATACTGTCTTGATTAATGTAGCTTTGCAGTATAGTCTGAAGACAGGGAACCTGATTCCTCCAACTCTGTTTTTCTTTCTCAAGATTGCTTTGGCTGTTCGGGGTCTTTTGTGTTTCCAAACAACTTGTAAAATTTCTTGTTCTAGTTCTGTGAAAAATGCCATTGGTAATTTGATAGGGATTGCATTGAATCTGTAGATTGCTTCGGGGTAGTATAGTCATTTTCACAATGTTGATTCTTCTAATCCAAGAACATGGTATATCTCTCCATCTGTTTGTATCATCTTTGATTTCTTTCATCAGTGTCTTATAGTTTTCTGCATACAGGTCTTCTGCCTCCTTAGGTAGGTTTATTCCTAGGTATTTTATTCTTTTTTTTGCAATGGTAAATGGTAGTGTTTCCTTAATTTCTCTTTCTGATCTTTCGTTGTTAGTGTTTCGTTGTTAGTTTTTATCCTTTAATTTGTTAGTATGGTATATCACATTGATTGATTTGCATATACTGAAGAATCCTTGCATTCCTGGGATAAACCCCACTTGATCATGGTGTATGATTCTTTTAATGTCTTGTTGGATTCTGTTTGCTAGTATTATGTTGAGGATTTTTGCATCAATGTTCATCAATGATATTGGCCTGTAATTTTCTTTTCTTTGTGAGATCTTTGTCTGGTTTTGGTATCAGGGTGATGGTGGCCTTGTAGAATGAGTTTGGGAGTGTTCCTCCTTCTGCTGTATTTTGGAAGAGTTTGAGAAGTATAGGTGTTAGCTCTTCTCTAAATGTTTGATAGAATTTGCCTGTGAAGCCATCTGGCCCTGGGCTTTTTTTTGTTGGAAGATTTTTAATCACAGTTTCAATTTCAGTGCCTGTGACTGGTCCGTTCATATTTTCTATTTCTTCCTGGTTCAGTCTTGGAAGGCTGTACATTTCTAAGAATCTGTCTATTTCTTCCAGGGTTTCCATTTTATTGGCATATAGTTGCTTGTAGTAGTCTCTCATGATCCTTTTTATTTCTGCCCTGTCAGTTACTTCTCCTTTTTCGTTTCTAATTTTGTTGATTTGAGTCTTCTCCCTTTTTTTTCTGATGAGTCTGGCTAATGGTTTATCAATTTTGTTTATCTTCTCAAAGAACAAGCTGTTAGTTTTATTGATCTTTGCTATTGTTTCCTTCATTTCTTTTTCATTTATTTCTGATCTTATCTTTTTGATTTCTTTCCTTCTGCTAACTTTGGGGTTTTTTTTTGGTGTTGTCGTTCTTCTTTCTCTAATTGCTTTAGGTGTAAGTTTAAGTTGTTTATTTGAGATTTTTCTTGTTTCTTGAGGTAGGATTTTATTGCTATAAACTTCCCTCTTAGAATTGCTTTTGCTGCATCCCATTGGTTTTGGGTAATCATGTTTTCATTGTCATTTTTTTCTAAGTATTTTTTGGTTTCCTCTTTGACTCCTTCAGTGATCTCTTGGTTGTTTAGTAGCATATTGTTTAGCCTCCATGTGTTTGTATTTTTTACAGTTTTTTTTTTCCTGAAATTGATATCTAGTCTCATAGTGCTGTGGTCGGAAAAGATGCTTGATATAATTTCAATTTTTAAAAATTTACTGAGGCTTGATTTGTGACCCAAGATGTGATCTATACTGGAGAATGTTCCTTGTGCACTTGAGAAGAAATTGTATTCTGTTGTTTTTGGATGGAATGTCCTATAAATATTGATTAAGTCCATTGGGTCTAATGTTTCTTTTAAAGCTTGTGTTTCCTTATTTATTTTCTGTTTGGATGATCTGTCCATTGGTGTAAGTGGGGTGTTAAAGTCCCCTACTATTATTGTGTTATTGTCAATTTCCCCTTTTATGGCTGTTAGCATTTGCCTTATGTATTGAGGTGCTCCTATATTGGGTGCATAGATATTTACAATTGTTACATCTTCTTCTTGGATTGATCCCTTGATCATTATGTAGTGTCCTTCCTTGTCTCTTGTAATAGTCTTTATTTTAATGTCTCTTTTGTCTAATATGAGTATTGCTGCTCCAGCTTTCTTTTGATTTCCATTTGCATGGAATATCTTTTTCCATTCCCTCACTGTATGTGTATGTCTGTATGTGTCCCTAAGTCTAAAGTGGGTGTCCTGTAGACAGCATATCTACAGGTCTTGTTTTTGTATCCATGCGGCCAGTCTGTGTCCTTTGGTTGGTGCATTTAATCCATTTATACTTAAGGTAATTATTGATATGTCTGTTCCTATTACCATTTTTTTAATTGTTTTGTGTTTGGTTTTGTAGGTCTTTTCCTTCTCTTGTGTTTCCTGCCTAGAGAAGTTCCTTTATCATTTTTCATAAAGCTGGTTTAATGGTGCTGAATTCTCTTAACTTTTGCTTGTCTGTAAAGCTTTTGATTTCTCCATCAAATCTGAATGAGATCCTTGCTGGGTAGAGTAATCTTGGTTGTAGATTTTTCCCTTTCATCACTTTCAATATGTCCTGCCACTCCCTTCTGGCCTGCAGAGTTTCTGCTGAAAGATCAGCTGATAACCTTATGGGGATTCCCTTGTATGTTATTTCTTGCTTTTCCCTTACTGCTTTTAATATTTTTTCTTTGTGTTTAATTTTTGATGATTTGATTAATATGTCTTGGTGTGTTTCTCCTGTATGGAACTCTCTGCGCTTCCTTGACTTGATTGACTATTTCCTTTCCCACGTTAGGGAAGTTTTCAATTATAATCTCCTCAAATATTTTCTCAGACCCTTTCTCTTTTTCTTCTTCTTCTAGGTCACCTACAATTCAAATGTTGGTGTGCTTAATATTGTCCCAGAAGTCTCTGAGACTGTCCTCCATTCTTTTCATTCTATTTTCTTTATTCTGCTCTGCGACAGTTATTTCCACCATTCTATCTTCCACCTCACTTATCCGTTCTTCTGCCTCAGTTATTCTGCTGTTGATTCCTTCTAGAGTATTTTTAATTTCAGCTATTGTGTTGTTCATTACTGTTTGTTAACTCTTTAGTTCTTCTAGGTCCTTGTTAAACGTTTCTTGTATTTTCTCTGTTCTGTTTCTGAGATTTTGGATCATCTTTACTATCATTACTCTGAATTCTTTTTCACATAGTTTGCCTATTTCCTCTTCATTTAGTTGGCCTTGTGGGGTTTTATCTTGCTCTTTTGCCTGCAAGATATTTCTCTATCTTCTCATTTTGTCTAATTTACAGTATTTGAGGTCTCCTTTCCCTAGGCTGCAGGATCGTAGTTTCCCTTGCTTCTGTTCTCTGTCCCCGGTGGTTGGGTGGGTCCAGTGTCTTGCATAGGCTTCCTGATGGGAGGGACTGGTGCCTGCATTCTAGTGGGTGGAGCTGAGTCTTTTTCCTCTGATGAGCAGGGCCATGTCAGGTGGTGTGTTTTGGGGTGTCTGTGAGCCTAGTATGACTTTTGGTAACCTGTGTGCTGATGGGTGGGTTTGTGTTCCTGTCCTGTTTGTTGTTTGGTGTGAGGCATCCAGCACTGGGAGCAGCAGGCAGTTGGGTGGAGCTGGGTCTTGGATTCAGATAGAGGCATCCATGAGAGCTCTCGGTGATTAATCTTCCCTAGTCATCTAGCGTCCTGGACTCAGTACTCCCACCCCAGATTCCCAGGCCTGACTTCCTGGTCAAAAAACCAAGACCTGTAAGTTGCTCCTTTATTGCCCAGCAATAAAGGAGATTGAAAAAAAAAAGACTAACAAAACCCCAGACAAATGGTAAAAAGTATAATCAAACAAAAACAGAAACAAAGAAACATGCACACACACAAAAGAAACAAAAACAGAACCAAATAAAACAAAAAGCAAGAGAAAAACCAGACAAACAGGAAAACCCCAAAACAAAATCAAGGAAAACTAACAAAACACAAAACCATAATACAAAACCAAAGCAGAGTGCCAACTGAAGAATGAAGCAAAGAAACAAAACAAACCAACAAAAAATGATAAAAAAAAAAAGAAAAATGAAAAGTGAAAGGGGAAATAAGATACAACAACAGAAAAGCAATGTAGAAATAGAAATATAAAAAAATAGGACTTCCCTGGTGGCACAGTGGTTAAGATTCCACCTGCCAGGGCTTCCCTGGTGGCGCAGTGGTTGAGAGTCCGCCTGCCGATGCAGGGGACACGGGTTCGTGCCCCGATCCCGGAAGATCCCACATGCCGCGGAGCGGCTGGGCCCGCGAGCCATGGCCGCGGAGCCTGTGTGTCCGGAGCCTGTGCTCCGCAACGGGAGAGGCCACAGCAGTGAGAGGCCCGCGTACAGCAAAAAAAAAAAAAAAAAAAAAAGATTCCACCTGCCAATGCAGGGGACATGGGTTTGAGCCCTGGTCCGGGAAGATCCCACATGCCATGGAGCAACTAAGCCTGTGCACCACAACTACTGAGCCTGCACTCTAGAGTCCGCGAGCCACAGCTACTGGGCTTGTGTGCCACAGCTACTGAAGCCTGCGTGCCTAGAGCCTGTGCTCCACAACAAGAGAAGCCACTGCAATGAGAAGCCCGTGCACTGCAACAGAGTTGCTCTCTGCTCATTGCAACTAGAGAAAGCCCATGTGCAGCAACGAATCCTAACACAGCCAAAAATGAATAAATAAATAAATACCATTTAAAAAGGAAATATTAAAATATATGTATATTAAAGTAAGAAGAAGAAGAAAAAAAAGACAAACAAAACCCCAGAGAAATGGTAAAAACAAAATCAAACAAACAAAAACAGAAGCAAGAAAACACACACAAACACAAAAGAACAAAAACAGAACTAAATAAAACAAAAAGCAAGCAAACAACCAAACAGAAGAACCCAAAAATAAAATCAAACAATTAGAATCAGAACTAAGAAAAACACAAAACCTAAAAACATAACCAAAGCAGTGTGCCAACTGAAGAATAAAGCAAGGAAACAGAACAAACTGATAAAAATGATTAAATAAATAATATAAAAACAGAAAAAACAGAACAACAGAAAAGCAAAGTAGAAATGGAAATATAAAAATATATATATATTAAAGAAAAAGAAGTAAAAAATAAGGGAAAAGAACACAGAACAACAGAAAAGCAGAGTAAAAATAGTAATATATAAAAAAATTGAAATAAAAAATGTTATAAGACACAAAGATACCAAAAGGCTAAATTAAAAAAATACTAAGACAACAGCAACAAACAACAACAACAAAAGCCAGAACCAACAACAGAATGAATCAAAATATAATAAAATTAATAGTAATAATGATGTTTCCCTGGGGTCTCCACTGTAAATGCCCTTGCACACCACATGAGCCACAGCCCCCCTCCGCCTCCCCGGGAGGCCCTCCTCTGCCTCTGGTCTGCTCTCTGGACCCACTGTGGGCCCTGTGGGGACCCCTCAGGCTCTGATCTGGCCCAGTTCCTGCGTGTGCTGCCCCCAAAGTCCACAGCTGCCCGAGCTAGCCCATTTTCATTTGTGGGAACACTCACTGTCTACTCAGATATTCCATAGACGCAGGTTCTACCTAGCTGATCGCGAGGATTTAATCTGCAGCTTGTACAGCTGATGGAAAGATTTTCAATCTTCTTCCTTAGTCACCCCGTCCCTGGGGTTCAGCTTGGGGTTTATCCCCACTTCTGCATGTGGTCCACCCACAGGAGTCTGTTCCTGAGGCTGCCTGGTGCAGAGGTGGTATGACTGCTTGTATCGCGGGAGCCCCCGTGGTGCCAAATGTACAGGGAAGCCGGCAGCCACGGATGCAAGAGATATGGCCCAAGTGAGGGCCTTTTCTGGCACCCCACATAAGGCACATGAGGGCCAGCCCTGGCTGGAGTTTTTCTGGCACCCGGCAGCCGGCACCCAAGGGCCAGCCTTGAGCAGGCTTCTATTATTGTCGTCGGCAGGTGCCAGTGTGTGGGGAGCGAGAGGCTACAATAGTGGCTCCTCCCCCTGCGTGTGAGTCAGCAATAGCGCCCTGCTTCCATGGCAGTCCAGTCTTCCTCCGAAGGCATTCCCTGCTGTGGATTTCCTCCCTCCCGTCCCCTCAGTCTGTCTCCCCAGAGTCAACAGCAGTTCTCGCCCTGGGCCTGTTCTCCAATCCCCACGCTCCAGCTCCCAGTCCCCTCGCACACCTGTGAACACACATCCCAGTCCAGGGCACATAGGGCCATGGTACGGACCATCTGTGTATTTCTCACTCTGTCCCGTCTGCCACAGAGTGGCCACTTCACCCTCTTCCAACAGCCTCAGATATTTTGTCCCGATCGATTTCCTGGTCAAAGAGGGGGTCTCCCCCAAATTTGGGAATCTCTCCTCTGTTTCAGCTCCCCCGCCCCAGGGTGCAGGTCCCGTCCCGCTTCCTCTCCTCCTCCTTCTCCCTTCTATTTTTCATCCTACCCAGTTATGCAGGGATTTTTATAGTCTTTTCCAATGGCCAAGGTCTTCTGCTAGTGTTCTGCCAGTGTTCTGTGAGAATTGTTGCATCTGTAAATGTATTCCTGATGCATCCGTGGCAAGAGATGAAGTCCACGTCCTCCTACTCCTCCGCCATATTAACTCCTCCATTATATGCCTTTTTTTTTTTTTTTTTTTTTGCGATACGCAGGCCTCTCACTGCCGCGGCCTCTCCCGCCGCGGAGCACAGGCTCCCGACATGCAGGCCCAGAGGCCATGGCTCACAGGCCCAGCCGCTCCACGGCATGTGGGATCCTCTCGGACCGGGGCACGAACCCGCGTCCCCTGCATCAGCAGGCAGACTCCCAACCACTGCGCCACCGGGGAAGCCCCATTATATGCCTTTTGATGGAAGAACACAGCACCATTTGAGCTTCGCCAAACTGAATCTGATCCAGTCTCTGGATCCAGCTGCCAATTTGCAGGAAATACGAAGGACAGAGGAACATAACAAACTTGCACCAAGGGTAGGCAATCAGCAAAATCCAGCCTGTGGGAAACACTATTGTTAAATAGCCTAAGGATTTTTCACAAGGTAAATTATAAGGGAGAAGAAAAGTGGCATGGAGGGTAACTGATAGATTAAAGAGACTGAAAATATACATCAGATTTTAAAGAATGGGCAAGATTAAATGACAGTTTCTCAGGATGGACACTTGGGTGATAAAACTAGGAGTTACAAGGAAATGGTTGCTCTTAATCTCAGATTAGTGGTTATTTCTGAAGGAAGGGAGGGGCTGTGATGGGCTGAGGCACATGGAGGGGCTGCTGGGTGGCGGCAAAGTCTTATTTTTTTTTGACCTGAGTATCGGTCACAGGCTGTTTACCTGATAAATAATTCACTATGCCATACTTTTGTTTTGCAGGGGTTTTCTGGTATCTGTGTTTTATTTACATTTGTAAAGGTGTTTTTAAAAAAGTGTTTTTAAAAAACTGTTTCTGAGTTTTGAGCTCCTTTGACATTCTGATGTGTCAACATCTGAATACTTCTTGTAGAGTCAGGGGGCCTGTCTACAACTCTTGACTGCCCCGTCCCCAGCTCCACTGCACTGGTAACCCTGAACTCCAGATGAAGAGCTCCTGTTTAGAATGTTTTACTCAGGGGAAGGATAAGTCGAATTCAAACAAAATTGCCACGAGCTGAAATGAACTCTTCATTTTCGCATAAAGGAGTCCTTAAGTTGGAGTCTGTGTATGAACTTTGAGGAACCTGAGAAGCCTGTGAAATAGGACAACATATTTTTGTGTGTATATGTGAACATTTTTCTGGGAAAAGGGTGCAAAGTTTTTATTGATTATCAAAGTGGTCTCTGACCTCAAAACAGTCAGGAACGCTTAAGAGCCAGGAGAAGCTGAGGAAGCTGTAATGCCCCTCCATGCTGCTGGACCACCTTGGTGGGAGAGGATGCTTCCTTGTGCCTTCAGTTAACTGGAGAGCAGGCCCCACTCTCTGGACCCCAGTGGTCTTTCTTCTGTCCTTACCTGCATGCTGCCCTGGTGGTAGGATTGGGCCATGGAAGCAGCAGAGGGTCCCTGAGCTCCCAGACAGTCTTTGGTTTTCAGCTTATGCCTATATCTGGGCAAACAGAAGCATATCCCTTTCCTTTCAATCTCAGAACAGTGACTCTCTGGGTTTCTCAGATATCAGTCTTTACAATACAACCTCCGTAATCTTTGGCAGATTTGCCACCACCTCTACAGTCATTTCTTTAATGTTTTCTTCTTTAAATAAAGTGAAATTCAAAAAAATAATGTGTGGATTTAAAATTCCCCCGTCCCCTTTTTGTCCTTGAGTTTATTTAAAAAGGAGAATGCCTGTGAAGTGGGTTTGTAGTGCTAATTATATTTCCATCTCTAGTGCGTTTCTCAGAGCGAGGCTATCAGAGCACATGCTTCGGAATCACCTGGGTAGTGCCGACTCAGAAGACGGCCCTTGGGGAGGCTGTGGGGTTCAGCATTTTAACGAGCTTCAAGGTGATTCTCATGCAGAGTAAAGTTTGAGAACTACTGCACTAGTGAAGTTTTCTTCCAGATCCCACCTAAAGGAGTGTGGGCATACTAAGCTTTGGCAAACACTAGATTTAGAGCTTAATGTGCATGGGTTTTGAAGAAAAAAAGGCTTGTGTTTGATTCCTAGCTCTGATGTTTTCCAACTGTGTGAAGTTAGCCAAATGACCTATTTCCACATCTGTAAAATGGGTATAAGAAAACTTTACAGGATTCTTGTAAGAATGGTGAGAGATCATGTTTGATGAGGTCTGGGTCCAGAGGACACACGCTATGCTCTCTTCCCAGGCCTCTCTATCTTCTGAGTTTTCATCTAGGCTCAGCGTGGAATTATTACAAAACTTGAGGCAGATCATTCAACTTAGTTGAAAAATTCTCTATTTTTTATCTATTTTATAATGATAATCTTTGATTTTATTTCCTACCAATCCTCTAGGAAATTAAGGACAAACAGGACCTTAGTAATTTCACAAACTGATGACCAGTGAGAGCTGTACACCTTTGCTGGGAGCAATATGAACTTGGAATAAGCACTTACCTAGTCTCCATGTAACTTCATGAATACTCAGGCAGCTGCTTCTTCACTCCCACCTAACTGTGCACGTGTGCTTCACAAAGCTTACATTAAAAAGAGCCATTTTCCCCTATCTTTGACTAGCTGTCTCACACTGTTTACCCTTTTGTCATTTGAACACACAAAATTGTGTTAGAATATTCTAAATGAACGACTGATTATCTGGACACTTCAGATCCAGAAACACCAGACACTGAACAGGCAGCTCTGTGGAGTGACTGAAATTTGGGCAGGGGAGGGGCATCCAGCATAAATCTCTGTTTGCATATCAATGATGTTGAGAACACAAAGAACAAAGGGTTAAAATGTAAGTGAGAGTGGCTACATGTCACTCAAAGTTCATATGTTCACTTCCTGTCACACAAATGCCAACCTTACTTCATTCTGAGTGTAGTTAGTTTTGTAGTTTATAGGGGCAACAGTTGGTCATTTTAAGGAAAAAGAATTGATGGCTACCTATTAGGAGCCTGGTCATATACCTATGGCTGTCTGTTTTTCAGGAGGATGGAAATCATTTAGTTCTTGCACCAAACATAACATTCCTTTTATTACTCCTTTGAAGTGAAACTTAATTCTTTATGTATTTTTTTTTAAATACAGGACTCAAAGAGGAAATCTCACATTAAGTGAAACATGATATGGTTAACTATTGATCATAATATGTAGGTGTCAAGATGATGGCTTATGAATCTGGGCTGGGTGTATAGGCTGGTGGAAAAACCCTGCTAGAAATCTGTTACATCATTGCTGATTTCAATGGAAGACTGAACTTATGTTGATAAGAAACAATTTAAAGAGAACTCTTTTACTATAAAAGTGGTTTAAAATGTGTACTGCTTGATTCATCTGTCATCTTTGGAGCTTAAATTAAAATGTGCATTAATAGTCATCTCTAAACATTGAATGTTGTGATGGTTCTCTTTCTGGATCACCTTCCTATTCTACTATTCAAATAAATGTTTCCTTTCTACCAGGGAAAGACAAAAGAAACACCAATAAGACAAGAGCACAGTGAATTTAGAGCTTGCTGAATAGGCGCACTCAACCAGAACTGTCTGTTACTCATCCGGATGGAAAATTTAAACCTTATCATTTCTCGGCATAGAAACCAACAAATGGGAGCATAATTCTGGTGGCGCTGCAAATTCTAAAACAACGCGAGATATGAAAATCAGTGGCAAAGTGAATTCAGGCATGGACTGAGAGGTAGGTAATTGGAATGTTGTGTATTCCTTTAGGGATTTCTACAAACCACCTAGAGGACATCCCACTTCTTTCTGACAGTGATTGTTCTAATCCCAAATTTTCAGAGAACCTTCTGGGTGCTATGGTTGGTTGTGGAAATGTCTTTCCACTGGGTGGAGGGGACCTGAGTTGGAGATCCATCAGTCCTCAATTTAAATCACCAGCACATATCCAGTGATACACTTTGCTTTTCCCCTAACACCTTGGCTTCTTGGGATCCCCTAGATGGTAAGACAGCTCAGGCTCACTCATACCCCTACCTAAATGTTAGAGATAGTTATGGAATACTTCATGGGCTGGGTTGCTCCCATAATCCAAAATTCAGCTGATTTTAAACTGTAAACAGTAGCATACATGTAACATCACCCAGGAGCTTGTTAAAAATGTAGATTCTAAGAGCTAACTTCCATGGATTCTGATTTAGTAGATCTGGAGACTCATGAGTTGCATTGTAACAAGCACTGAAGATGGTTCTGATACAGATGACTTCTGGTCCACTTTTTAGGAAGCACTACTCTAAGGAATCATGTACAGTACTGGTCTTTGGACTGTTCTCCACAGATACTGCTACACAATATATGCTGGGCAGAAAAAACAAGAAAGGGGAAATTTAAGAGCCCGTTTACAAATGATTCCCTAAGATGCCTGAAAATATATACGTACTTTCTTGAAAGGGATAGGTTAGGGAACTAGCAAGAATTGCTACCAATTGCTGTTGTGTCCCCAGTGAAAATAGAATTGTGAGAAATTGTTCCCATATCCTTTGAAACCTAGTCTTTAGATATCTGCCCTTTTCCATCAGACCCCACACCTCTATTCCTAAAATGTTCTATCAGTGAAGTTCGGCCCAGTGTGTGACGTCATGGAAAACTAAACCACAGGCTGGTTTGGAAGTCATGCAGCTTTTCAGAGAAAGGTAATTCACCACAAGTTAGATCCCCACAGTTCTATCCTTGTGTTAATTTGAACAGGTGAAAGAAGTTTCCAAGAACTTTTGGTAATGAAATCTTCTCCCCTCCTGCCACATTTTCCAAGTTCACTTGCTGTGAGTTGTAGAGTTGATCCTGGGGGTATATACATGTAGGCTGCTTGCTTTTCCTGTCGTGTTCAGAATCTCCTCAGGACTGCTTGAGAATAAACTCTTTCAGTAAATTAATTAAAATAATAAACATCTGTGAATCTTAGAACACCTGGCCCTCCTTTGAAGTTTTTCTAGACTCTAGATGGTAGAAAAGTGTGTGAAATAAAGAAGCCAATTCTAGGGAGATTCCTCACTAGACAAGGTAAGACATGGAGAGGAATATCTGATGTTTTGCCAAGAGCCGTCTTTTAACTCTTATTCTCCTGGCTTTAATGCAATAGGCCGTCCTGTGAATCTAAAGACAAAAGACTTTGCCAATGGCTTTACAAGAGAGTTGTAATTGGTATATTTTTGTTAAACTAGTGTTTTTAACTTCCTGGTGAGGGAGCTTAAGAGACAAATCATTTTACAGGTAACATTTATACACACACACACACACACATACACACACGCACACACATCTATTAAGCAGTAGTCCTCAAACTTTAATATGCATACAGCTCTCTTGGAAATCTTGTTAAATGTAGATTTAATAAATCGTAGTTGGGGCCAGAGATTCTGCATTTCCCACAAGTTCCCCAGTGCTGCCCATGCTGCAGGTATAAGGACCACACCTTGAGTAGTAAGGCACACAAGGGCATGCGATAAAGAAATAGATAGGGATTTATGAATCTTGGATTTATAGCACTCCTTTCAGTCCTGAGGCATGGTCCCTCTGATTAAACAGAATAGAGTCTCTATTTTAGTTTGACTACCAAGCATTCACAGTTGTATTTATTTGTTCTATAACTTTTGAGGGGCGTGACTGGTGTGACCATTGTGACACTGGTCAATAACATCAAGATAGACCTTCAGTTTGCTCCTGGTGTTGCAAAACACCAGGGCATTCAAGTTTTAGTGGTCAAATCAACATTTTCCAACCGATTTCCTTGGCATTTGAAATGTGAATAAGAATAACAGAAATAAGTGTGCCAAACCTACATTTCACAGAATTTCTGGTAAAGAAGAGTGTAGTTGTTGCTCTTCAAATGATTGCCCTTAACTGAATTCTCTTTGATCTCTGGGGTCTCAGAAAAAGCTTGACTTATCCGACTTTCTCACAACTAAAATAACACACGAAAAAGCAACTGATTTAAGTATCTTCATCACAGCATTCTGCTCACCCCCCTTCTCTATTGCGTATAACAGTATAATCTCTTAGGGCAAGACCTAAGATGAGCAGAGAGCCTATCTCATAGCAAAGCTGTTAATTCACAGGTAAACAGCATGTTCTCCAGGAGATCTCATGTGGTTTGCAGACCCTCCATACACTTAATAAGACTATTATGATTTTAGAGGTTTAGTTGTCACCTTTGATTTGTGTTCAAATCTCTTTGCTTAGGAATTCAAAAGTGTCTGGTTATGTTTTTGATGGAATTGCCCAAACTGAAGAAAAGAACGCAAGAGTTAGAAGAAGTGGAAGTGCTTCCGGGTGGGGTGTGGAAGAAACTTCACTGAGACCTAACTGCTTTTCTTATTTTGAGAGAAAAGTGGGAATGGGGAAAAGATCCAGGGAAAAGTAACCAGATAACCAAGGATATGGAAAATGGGCTCTTCAAGAAAAAGCTGACGAGGATGGAATTTTTTACCTGTAAAAGTAAGGGTTAAGGAGTCATCAGTTAATTCCCATTTTTAGAACTATGGAGGGTTATTACAAGGCAAAGGGATCCAGTTATTCTCTGTCTTCACAAGGAAAATCTTTACAAGTGTAGATTTGACAGATAACCTCTCTGAAGTGCTTTCAAGAGCTATCATTTCATTTATTTTAAAAGTAAAATAGTGTAGCTTTTAGAGATGATAACTGGGTCTTTTTTATGGCAAAACTCGTGTGAAATCTGTATCCATTTACAGAATTGCTGGGTCATTTATATGAACTAATAGTGATATTTGCTAATCTTTGCTAGTTAAATTTAGTTTCACCATCGTTGAAAATGTAAACTGTTTACACTAATCTACATTTCATAATTTGTTCTCTCTTCTTTTGAAGTTCTTTATTAGCTGTGCCCTCTACCATAGGATCACCACTGAACCCCATGCTAATGGGTATAAATTATAGTGGGGCCAGCTTGTCTTACCTTTGTTAAATATGTGTCAACTGTTTCACAATGAACCTTTACTTTCCATTTTACGACTGGCTATAAAAACTGTGCTTAGAGCCAGTGAATGGACACGGTGTATTATATCCACGATCTTGAAAGTCCCAACGAAAGTCAATTTTTTTACTCTCTAGGGATAGTTCATGACGCTTTCATGATGTTCATCCTTTACCCTTTTTCCCTTTGTCTTTGCCCATTGTTTTCTAAAAGAAGATGGGAAGGAAAGCAACATAAAGTAAGCCTTCAGCTCGGTGCTTTGTGACCACCTAGAGGGGTGGGATAGGGAGGGTGGGAGGGAGGCAGACGCAAGAGGGAAGAGATATGGGGATATATGTATACGTATAGCTGATTCACTTTGTTATAAAGCAGAAACTAACACACCATTGTAAAGCAATTATACTCCAATAAAGGTGTTAAAAAAAAAAAAAAGTAAGCCTGTCAGTTTTACCCTTCAGTGTAACTTCTGCGTTCTGGTGAGGGGGAAACTGATATTATTATAGAAACAGTAAGTGATTTAATTTAACATATAGTACTCTTCTTATCCATTATTATTAGGGTTAATTGAGAGTTGGCCATCTTTTATGTTTTATTTATTTTATTTTTTTGGGGGGGTGGTTTGAGCAGAGATTTATTTGTAAATATGTATGAATAAATCATGAATAACATATGAATGAACACATATAAACCCCAGAGCTTGTATAACTCCATAAATCATTTTTTTAACTTCTTTATTGGAGTATAATTGCTTTACAATGGTGTGTTAGTTTCTGCTGTATAACAAAGTGAATCAGCTATATGTATACATACATCCCCATATCCCCTCCCTGTTGTGTCTCCCTCCCTCCCACCCTCCCTATCCCACCCCTCTAGGTGGTCACAGAGCACCGAGCTGATCTCCCTGTGCTATGCGGCTGCTTCCCACTAGCTATCTGTTTTATGTTTGGTAGTGTATATATGTCCATGCCACTCTCTCACTTTGTCACAGCTTACCCTTCACCGTCCCCGTATCCTCAAGTCCATTCTCTGCATCTGCGTGTTTATTCCTGTCCTGCCCCTAGGTTCATCAGAACAATTTTTTTTAGATTCGATATATATGTGTTAGCATACAGTATTTGTTTTTCTCTTTCTGACTTACTTCACTCTGTATGACAGACTCTAGGTCCATCCAGCCCACTACAAATAACTCAATTTCATTTCTTTTTATGGCTGAGTAATATTCCATTGTATATATGTGCTGCATCTTCTTTATCCATTCATCTGTCGATGGACACTTAGGTTGCTTCCATGTCCTGGCTATTGTATATAGTGCTGCAATGAACATTGTGGTACATGACCATTTTTGATTTATGGTTTTCTCAGGGTATATGCCCAGTAGTGGGATTGCTGGGTCATATGGTAGTTCTATTTTTGGGTTTTGAAGGAACCTCTATACTGTTCTCCATAGTGGCTGTATTATTTTACATTCCCACCAACAGTGCAAGAGGGTTCCCTTTTCTCCACACCCTTTCCAGTATTTGTTTGTAGATTTTTTGATGAGAGAGTTGGCTGTCTTTTAATCAGATGTCACAGTGGTATAAAATTAGAATCAGTCAGGTGAAGACCTAATAGTTTTTACAATTAGTTATCTTGTGGGAAACATTGATGTGATTCCCAGTTTACAACTTGACAAAAGTCATAAAGCATCATTTTTGTGGTGGGGTTTAGAATTAGATAATTCCAGATCATACATGTACTTTTTCATGAATACAAAGAAAAATAAAGCAAAAGCTCAAAAACACTATGTTTGAGACACCTGAAGAAACTTATAAAGAAAACAGAAACATTTAGAAAGGAAAACCAAGAAAGGAAAATCCAAATAATACCTGAAAATAATCAGGTGATGAACAAATATGGTGAACTTCTTTGGATGTGAATAAAGAGGCAAAATATAAGGAAAGAAGAGAAAAAAAATAACATTTTCAGGGGAGAGAAAAATGATTTCTAATCAGGATAAATAGAATCTCCATTTGTTCTCAATAGAACTAATTGAAAGATCTCCTGGGAATGTTTCCATATTGGCTCTTCTTTTTTTTTTTTTTTTTTTTGTGGTACACGGGCCTCTCACTGCTGTGGCCTCTCCCGTTGCGGAGCACAAGCTCCGGACGCGCAGGCTCAGCGGCCATGGCTCACGGGCCCAGCCGCTCCGCGGCATGTGGGATCTTCCCGGACCAGGGCACGAACCCATGTCCCCTGCATCATCAGGCGGACTCTCAACCACTGCGCCACCAGGGAAGCCCCATATTGGCTCTTCTTGAAGGAAATGGGTTGGAAAATAAAAATCTTTGGAGTTCTAGAGTCTTTGTCATTTAAAGCATGGAACAGGTTTTCTGCACCCCATTCCAAATTATAGTTCTAGCTGACCACATGAGCTAGATTGATCTGGTTCAGACTTCCTCTGAGCTCTGAGCCTAATGGATCCTAAATAGGGATTCATGATTTCCTTGTAAGAGAGGCATGTGAGCAGATAAAGAGTAAGCTAGAAATGCCACACACACCTTTTTACTTGTAGAGCAAATGGAGAACCAGCCCAACGAGTGGATTGGCTGTAATGCCCATTTTGTCTCCTCTTGTGTTCTCCTCCATGAAGTTTGAGTGGGAATCTTCTTTATGTTTATCCCAAGGGGTTGGTTGACATGGAGGTGGAAGGTGAAGGGCCATTTGTTCACATCTGTGTAATGCCAACCAAGTAGCAAAGGGGAAAGTGTGTGCTCTCTCATTCAGGGAAACAAATCCTGCTGTTTCACACTTAGAGCAAGCCATGTGTCCCGAAGCCAATGGAAGAAAGGAACAGGGCTGGGCTCTGGGGCCTCAGCCCAAACACCACAGGGAAAATCATTCCATACTAATGTATCTGACATCAGGAAGCACTGTTCACTGACTCTGAACTTGACCAGGCCATTCCCAATGGCTCTTAGTGAAAGAAAACACAAGGGAAAAGGAGAAAGCCAATAATGTTAGGAGCCTCAGAGGGACACAAGGCAAAGGGTATGATTTTACAATCCACGAAATGCTGAGAAATAGCCTCCCTTTTCCTTTGGGAAATGGGAGGTGCTTTCCAAAGGAAAAGGAAGGCTATGCTCTTCAAGGGTTGCAAATAAAAAATCCTTATGTTGGTACACTCTTTTTTCTTGTGTGTAGCACTCTTTCCTGCCCAGTGAGGCTATTGTTTCAGAATCTTTCTCAAAGTAATGCTCCAGGGAGGCCCCACCATCTGGCTGAAACTGACCTACTTGACATCCGTGGTTTATACTACAGGATAATAGCATTTCTTCATTGGAGAAAGCACCGTGCTGGTTCCATGGAGAATAGGAAGAGTAATGGCTTGTTTCTCTCTGAAAACTCTGACCAATGGCTTGGAAACATGGGTATAGTACAAGCTGGACTGTGATTTTCTGTAGATAGATCATATGATAGATCAATGGATAGATCATATCCTCCTCTTGCCAGTCTTAGAATTCCAAGGGCTCAGCACAGTTTTTTTTGTTTGTTTGTTTGTTTTGCGGTACGCGGGCCTCTCACTGTTGTGGCCTCTCCCGTTGCGGAGCACGGGCTCCGGACGCGCAGGCTCAGCGGCCATGGCTCACGGGCCCAGCCACTCCGCGGCATGTGGGATCCTCCCAGACCGGGGCACGAACCCGCGTCCCCTGAATCGGCAGGCAGACTCTCAACCACTGCGCCACCAGGGAAGCCCTCAGCACACTTTTGACAGCGTAGTCAATGCTCAGTAAACATTGGCTGAATGAATAAACAAATGAAAAAATGGCTAAAGTTAAATCATAGTGGTTAAGTCCCGTTTTGTCATTATAGAGTAAGTTTAAGAGTTAGAATTTTTCCATTTTGAATTTTTTCCATATTTTTAATTAAAATATTGACACCTGCTGCTATTAAATCTATCAGTGCTACTGAACTAGTAGCAAACAGTTGCTAAGAGAAGACTTTGGAAATGTGGTCTAAGAGAAAACAATTCTCTCTATATTTTTTGAGATACAGAAAACATCACACAAATAATATGGGCATATTTTTCCACTAGTAAAATGCATGGAATTCTGTGTCACCAATTCATGATATCCCACAAAGAACGTGATTTTCAGGTGTTCCATGATCTGAATATGTTTTAAAACCGCCCTCCCCTGCCAAACCCTACATTTTAGAACAGTAGTTCTTAAACCATAGCGTTTATAAGAATTACCTAGAGGGCTTGTTAAAAACCAGATTGCTGGGTCATCCCTCCCACCCTCAGGGTATCTGATTCAGCAAGTTTGCATTTCTCACAAGTTTCCAGGTGGTACTGTTGGTCCACAGGCCACACTTTGAAAACCACTGATTTCGAGCATATTTCCTTGAGATAAAGACACCTTTTATTATTTTGGTTGCTCCTTCTTAAATACCCCCTGAAAGATGTTGGACATTATAAGAGCCACTGATACATATATAACTCACTTAAGCCTTATAAAGCCCTGTGAGGTGTATACTATATTATTATCCCCATTTTGAGATGGAAAGAATTTGAATAGCAAGTGGGAAGAGCCAGCGCTTGAACCCAGGAAGCCTGGCTTCAGACTCTTAATGTAGAATTATACTGACTTTTAAAAAAAGGCTAACTGAAATAGATCCTCCCAAGTATGTGGTTTTGATCAAGGGCAAGAAAAATAACTGAGAAGATTCCAAAGGTCTGTCTATTTGTTCAGAAGAGCAGCGAGCAGTGGGCTGTCTAGGCTGGGGTTGCTCTGGACCTGATCTCCGGCGGCCTCATTGCCACTGCTTAACGCAGAATGAAACCTTCCTTCCTCAGAGGGCAGAGCAAATGATTGGAAACAACCTGGATATTCTTACAAAAGGAACTTATAAAGTAAATGTATAAAGGCACATCCATTCAATGGAGTAGAACACAGCAGCAAAAGAAAGAATAAGGAAACTCCTTATGTAGCAATATGTAAATAGCACCCAAGATGTATAGTTAAGTTTTTCTAAAAGGAAGAAAATAACACATTTGTGTTTGCTTACATGTGCATAAAGTATCCTAGAAGAACACATAATAAAGCAATAACAGCTACCATCTAGAAGGAAGAGGACTGGGTGAACAGGGACAGGAATGGGTTTATGAAAATTAAATAATTAACACTTAAAAGTTGGTGATAGATTCTCTGTGACTTTCCTTATTTGATTACCTAGAGAAAGCTTTTCCCTTTGGGGTAATTTCCCATTCATCCCCAGCACCTCATGGGTCCTTCTACTTACCCAGTTGGAAATCCAATACAGCCTGATGGATCTGTCTTTAGATTTTGTCTAGTATTAGCTTGTGAAACACAGATAGGATTGTGTGTGTTTCAGTGACTTTGGAATTTTTTGTGTGTTGTATGTAAATGACTAAACAAATAATTTGGAAGAAAAAACCTTCTCTTAGGAAACCTAGTCTACTTTAATAATAATGGCATCTCATTTATATAGCACGTTCTAGTTTATAAAATCCTTTCACATGCATTAGGCCATTTATACCTCACCACAGCTCTGAGAAGTAGCTATTATAGTCCCCATTTAATAGATGAGGAAACTGAGGCTCAAAGATTTCCAGTAGGTTTTCCAAGGTCAGAAAGCTATTAAATAGTAGAGCCAGGACTGGTACCCAAGTATTCTGACTCAAGGCTTGTGAATTTTTTCCTGTCTTTTTATAGTTGTAAAAAGAGAAAAATTAATATGCTTTTCTAAAAAAGAAAAAGACTGAAATATCCATAATCCCATGACTCCAACAAAAAACATTATGAAATTTACATATCTTCCAGGGTTCGTCTGTGTGCCTACAACTATTATCTAGTTACAATCATAATATATGTGCAATTATGTATTCTGTTTTTTCCCCCACTTGGCGCTGCTATCCTGAAGCATTTTCCGAGTTGCAACATAATCTTCATAATTAACAAATTAATGGCTTCATATTTCATCAAGAGCCATACTAATGCCATCTGCTACTGTTTAACATGGATTTACCTGATTCATTCATTGATTCACTCATTCAATTGATAATTCCTAAACCCCTACTATGTGCCATGCCAGGTCCTGTGCTGAAGGCTAAGGACATGTCAGTGACAGGGACACACTAGAGACTGAACCCTGAAGGTGAGGGAGCAGCAGGGCAGGGAGGAAGGCAAAGCTTCCTGGAGGAAGTACATGCCGAGACATTTAGATAATCGTTGAACTTTTTAATAAAAATATATAACACTGCTGTAAACACCTTTGTGCTTACAGCTTTTCTACTTTTAAAAGTTTGTTGTTTTTGGTTTTTTTTTTACACAGAGGAATTCCTCTTTTGTGGCTTAAGTACTTGTGTTCCTCTACCTTGATACCTAAAATATGAGTGTACAATTTCATTATGATTTCACCAACACTGAGTATTTTTATTGAAACACAATGTTTGTTAATTTTACAGTTGGAAAATGGTGCCCCATTGTTGCCTTAATCTGCATTTCTTTGATTAATAGCGATGTTAATATTTTTTCCATTGGCTTGTTTATTAATTATATATCTTTTGTATGAATTGTCTGTGTTTTGTCCCTTGCCTAATTATTTATTAGCATCTTATTATTTTCTTGTCTATGTGTGAGAGCTCTTTATATAATTTATTTTAGTTTATTTCAACATCATTCAAAAATTGATTTGAGCAGCCTTTTTATATCGTCAAGATGATATAAAAACGATCATTTGCCATTTTCACTGAAATTGTTTTTCTTAGTCCATATTCCTTTTTATTTTAATGTTTATAATTGAAAATTTTTTAAAGGAAAGCTGTCTTTGTATAGGGAAATTTCATCTTTTTCAAACTTATGAAGTTTGAAAAACTTATGAACTTATTCTTCCTCTTAATATTTGTTGTTAGATCTTCTTTTGTACTAGTTTTTGTTTTTATTTTTTCTTTAATTCTTAACAGCATTTGGAACTCATTTGGGTTTTGTGTGAGGTATAGACTTAAGTTTATTTCTCTCCCCCAATTTCTAATGAGAGAGTACAACACCATTTATAAAAAACATTTTAAATTTCCATATCAAGTATTACATTCTTATACATAACAAACTTCCTATATAGATCCATTAGTGTGTATGTCTAATTTTGTATTAGAACTAACACACTGCTTGTCTGGATTTTTGCTTTATATTTTATTTCATTATCTGATAAAAAGTCTTTTATCCTTGCTCATCTCTTTCAGAACATTATAGTTTGACCCATTTGTTTTTACAGATGAATTTTATTTTAATTTTGCAGAATACTAGTAAAAATCTTGTTGGGCTTTTGATTGGGATTGCATTAAAGATACATATATTTTGTGTATGTGAAGAATTAGGCATCCTTTATATATCTGAAATTTTCTATTTAGAAGCAGAAATATTTCTCCTTCTACCAAACCAATTAAAGTATTTCTCAAAATATAAGTAATGTGTATCACTTGCTAAATCTGTATTTTGTATTTTTGGTAAATATTTGAGAAGAAATTAATTAAACATTGTAATTGGTTATTACTGGTATACAGAAATATCAATTTTTGCATGTTTATCATGCACAGGAGAGATAAAAGATTATCTTTGAAAGTAAATAGCTTTTTACTGAAGTTCTTTGGCTTCTCTAAGTATATAGTCCTATACCCTTTGTAACTAACTATATTTTGATCTCTCTCTGATAGTAATGTCTGAGTAAATAATTTTTAAGATCACACTTTTAGTAAGTGGTGAAACTGGGACTGGCAGTAGGTAGGGTCTGTTGGAGAGCAGAGCCCATGTTCCCACTTCCTGTCCTGATTCAGGGGTGTTCCTCCGAAGGCCAACTGCGGGGTAGGTCTGGAGTTCAGAGCCGTGCTATGCACTAACCCACTGAGTTATGCTGGGCAAGTTGCTTGCTTCTCAGGGCTTCATGGGATCAACTTAGTTGACTTCTAAGAATTTGACCAACGCTAAAATACTTTGAAATGGAATTGCATTGAGAAAGTTATCTGGCAGGCATCAATTTGGGGCAGAGTTTTTAGATAAGAGAAATTAAGTGAGACTTGCCAGAGAAAGGAAGCATGTGAGGTTGAGAAGAGCAAGGGTTATCACTGAGTACAAAGAATTGCTATCTATATATGTACCCAGTGTTCCTTTTGTTATACTGTGTGCCAGGGCAAAATGCTCACTGCTTGTTTTAAGGTTCCTTGACATGAACCTGCTTAAAGAACATTCTTGTCTAGATGGCTTCACTTGAAAAGGATACAAAGGCTGCGGTCATTGTGGTGGTGTTTTGTTCTGTTGTAGTTTATTGCAACATTCATTGACCTACTGGTGGAGTTCTGAGTAATAAGCCCAGCCAGAGATAATGATGAAAAGATAAGAGGGAATGAGCTAATGGGAGAAGAAGAGATTTTAAAATAGTAATTTATCAACATAGAAGTACTAGTATATAACATTGCAGTTAAGACATACACTGTGGAGCCAGATTGCCTAAATTTTTTTGTCTCGTTTTACATATTTATTTATTTATTTTTATTGAAGTGTAGTTGATTTACAATGTATTAATTTCAGGTGTACAGCAAAGTGATTCAGTTATATATATATATATATATATATATATATATATATATATATATATATATATATGAATCTTTTTCAGATTCTTTTCCCTTATAGGTTATTACAAAATACTGAGTATAGTTACCTGTGCTATCTGGTAGGTCCTTGTTGGTTATCTGTTTCATATACAGTAGTGTGTATATGTTAATCCTAAACTTCTAATTTATCCCTCCCCCTCACCTTTCCCCTTTGGTAACTATAAGTTTGTTTTCTATGTCTGTGGGTCTATAAGTTCATTTGTATCACTTTATTTTGGATTCCACATATAAGGGATATCATATGATATTTGTCTTTCACTTCACTTAATATGGTAATCTCTAGGTCCATCCATGTTGCTGCAAATGGCATTATTTCATTCTTTTTACGGCTGAGTAATATTCCGTTGTATATATGTACCACATCTTCTTTATCCATTCCTCTGTATATGGACATTTATGTTGCTTCCATGTCTTGGCTATTGTAAATAGTGCTGCTGTGAACATTGGGGTGCATGTGTCTTTTCAAATTATGGTTTTCTCTGAGTATATGCCCAGGAGTGGGATTGCAGGATCATACGGTAGCTCTATTTTTAGTTTTTTGAGGGACCTCTATACTGCTCTCCATAGTGGCTGCACCAATTTACATTCCAGCTAAGAGTGTAGGAGGGTTCCTTTTTCTAAAACGGGGGATGTTAATATGACTTACTTCATAAGATTGCTGTGAAGAGTAAAATAAGTCAATAATGTAAAGACCTTAGAAACTGTCCCTGGCACATAGTAAACTATCAAATTTCACCACTATAATTTTTTCTAAAAAACATTTAAGATATACAGCAGATTAGCCACCATTTAAAAAATGTTCCTGATGATTATCCTTCCCAACCTTCTCAAATTATGTCTTTCTGAGGTGGCTATTTGGATGCCCTGTTAATGTAAAATTTAAGTTAAGCATTTTATTGTTAGAAATCAAAGAACCGCATGCCCTTGGTGCTTTTATATTTATGAGGCTTAATTTCAGTTTATGTTCCAACTTGCATATTACATTCTTTAACTGATATATTGCTACCTATAATAAATACTATTTATAACACTTTTCATCCTTAGTCCTCTAAAGTTTTACATACCTCAGTTTATTCCAGCTTACAGGCAAGTGGTAAGTAGCAGAATCTCTCATTTTTCAAGCAAAAAATCCCTAAAGACATAATGATGAAGTGATGCCCAACAAATTGGTGGCAGGGTTGGTAATATGATGATGGGGTTGACTTACTATTGGGCCTTTGTGTTCTCAGGCACTCTCAGAAAATAGCTCATTCCTTTAATGAAGGTGAGTGAGGAAGGAAGGGCACAGCCTCTGGGGTTGGATAGATTTGGGTTCGAATCTGACTCTACCATTCACAAACCGTGGGGTCTTAGGAAAGTTACTTTACTGCTCTTAGCTTCTGTGTTTTCCTCTGTAATTTGGGAACAACAATTTTGTCTTCTTTATAGGCTTTTTGAGGGGGAAGGTGGAGGGGTTGGGGGATGGTGGATCAACTAACACATAGGAAATGATCAATAATTGTGGTCACTTGTGTTCTTGGAATTCACCTCTTTCAGGATGCAGAGGCCAGCTTCACTTGAGCGGACATCATTTTAAACAAGGCCTCTTGCTTAAATATTTGAGTCTAAACTTTTGTAAAGGGAACTACTAGTTTAGAACTTGAGCAAGGTGGCTTCATTTTTCATTCCGTTCCCCAGGAGCATGTAGGGTTGCATGACCTGGTCCTGTGCTATGCAAGGAAGAAGAGGGGGAAATGTAGAGGTATCCATGGCAAAGAATATTGTCATTGGAGTCCTCAAACTTTAACACATGAGAATCCCCTGGAGTGCTTGTTAAAACAGATTCCTGGGCCCCGCTCCAGAGTTTCTGATTCCATGTGTATAGAGTGGGGCCTGAGAATTTGCATTTCTAACAAACGCATAGGTGATGCTGATGCTTCTGGTCTGGATCCCACACTCTGAGAATCACTGAGTTAGGGTATGCTGTGCGACAGGCAACCGCTACATTGCAACGGTTTAAGGCAACAGAGGTTTGCCTCTCACTCACACTGCATATCCATTATGAGTCAGGTGTTTTTTTGTAAACTATTACATTTCTGTATAGTCAGTATTCCCAAGAAGATGATAATCTCCTAAAGGGTATGGGTCACCTTTTCAATTTTGTGTCCTTGCCAGCATCCAATTCAGAGCTCAACACATACTTAAAACCCAGTAGAGACTTGTTGAGCTTCATCAAGACAGGAGGATCAACAGAAGATTTTTAACCTTTCATTTCTTGCTACTTTTTAAATTTCTCCTTCCGGATGGATCTCTGGATTATCAGCTAGGATTGGATTTGGGGAACCTCAGCTAGGATTGAAAATCCAGCTAGTGGATTTTCACCTAGGGTTTTCAAATGGGACTGATCCTTTCTTATTGTAAATGAAAATGCAGAAATTAATACATAGATAATGTGTGTATATTTAGACATACCTCATATTTTTCAAACAAAACAAAAAATTTAAGCCTCTAAAGAGAGGTGACAGCAAAGAGTCTAGTTATGAGAGCCATTATTGTAACTGTTACCATATAGTAAATTTGACTCTGAACTTCCTGGCAATAATAAGAGAAATGTGATGGATTATATAATTCTCTCCCACTCACCACCCATCCACTTACTTGAGCTGTTACATCATAGTTTTGTCTCCTCTGCTTTCCAATTCCCTTTCTCTGTATGCTGCCCTCCAATTTCTGCTTAGGGTTTTCCTCAGTTCCTTTCTCTGGCTTTAATAAGTTAATGCTTTTTTCTTTTTATTCTTCCTCTACTGTGTACACACCTCTAACTTTCATTGAATTCTGAGTGAGGTATATGTTCTCCTCTGGCTTTGACCCCAAATGACCTCTACTAAACCACTCCTTCAGGGAAGGGAGGACAGTCTGTGTCTTCTGTAGAGATGGATCTCCGGCATGCAGGCAGTGCTCAGCATCAGAAAGGTCATATGACAGGCAGAAAGACCCATGGAACTGTTAGAACCCCAGTTCCTTCAAGAGTGAAAAACCAAAATGAAGCAAATGACAGATCCTTAAAGGAATAAAGCTTGTGGCAAATAGGTTTCCTCTTGAGTGCAGTGGCTTCCTAGAGAAAGATCCTGAAGCCGCCTCCTGGCTTGGCAGGAAAGGATGCTGTGATCAATTAGTGATGTCTGCTGAAGTGGAGGTGAGGGTAGAGTGGCAGCCTGTGAGCCAGGTGTTTTCTAGTCCTGCATTTCACAGTAAGCCGATTATCCAGACTGTATCTCAGGCCCAATAAGGGAAGAACAAGAGTCCAATCAGAATTGGGTTATATGTGAGGGCTTGGTCTCAAAATAAAAGAAAGAAGTCTAGTTTCTAGAACCGGGTTAGAAAAGGACTAGACATACATATTGACTTAAGCCATCTGAATATTGAATTGGGAGTCTTTAATTATATGCTGTTTCTTTTGGGGTCTGGAATGGGGCTGAGGCTATAGTTTGTAGTCTCCTAGCTCAAGCTCTATGAAAGAAAAAGATAACTTGGGGGAATCAGGCAATATTGTTAGTGATCATGTTGGCTAATAGACACTTTGTGGCTTGCCAACTGTTGCCAAGTAAGGGTATTTTGGATGCAAAAGAACCTCCCCTAAAACCACCTCTAGGGTCCCCTCCAGCTCTACTGTGACCAGGACAAAGTTTTCTCACTCCCTTAATCATCAACATCCCGTGACTAGAAAAAGAGCAGCTTTAAAAAAGAAAAAGATATAAGCATTTGTTAATCCAATCCCTTTATGATTTTGATTCTTTTAGTGATTTACTAGTGAAGAGACCTAGATTTTAGTTCTGGTTCTGCTACTAACTAACTGACCTTGGGCAAATCACTTAACTTTTCAGGTCTTTAGCTTTTTCATCTTCAAATAAAGGACTTAGGGCTTCCCTGGTGGCGCAGTGGTTGAGAGTCCGCCTGCCGACACAGGGGACACGGGTTTGTGCCCCGGTCTGGGAGGATCCCACATGCTGCGGAGCGGCTGGGCCCGTGAGCCATGGCCGCTGAGCCTGCGCTTCCGGAGCCCGTGCTCCGCAACGGGAGAGGCCACAACAGTGAGAGGCCCACGTACCGCAAAAATAATAATAATAATAATAATAATAATAATAATAATAATAATAATAATAATAATAATAAAGGACTTAGCTTGATTGCTCCCATCCATTCATATCCATAAAATTTAATGAGCTTTGATTTAGCTTCTGAAAAGCGTCCATTAAATTTCATTCATTCTACACACATTTACCGAACACCTATTCTTGACTAGACACAAGTCTGGGCACTAGGAATACAAAGTCACTTACCCCTGCTCTTTCCCAAGGAGCCTACAGTTTAATGGAAGATAAATGTGTAGCCACATTGAGAGGGACATAGTATAGCAGCTAAGAGTACAGACTTAGGACTGGGCTGCCTTGAATCCCAGCTCAGGCACTTCCTATATTTATGACACTGGACAAGTTTCTTAACCTATCTGTGCCTCAGAGTTCTTACCTTCCAATAGTATCCATCTTATATGGATATGAGAATTAAATGCATTAATAAATAGATATAAATCATTAAAACAGTTTCTGGACAGTACAGACAAGTGAGTTTGCATAGGGTGCCATTGGGGGGATTCTCAGCTGTCATGTAAGCCAGAGCAACTCTCATTAAAGGTTTTATAAATTAGGCATCTATGTAATATTTAATTTTAAAAAAGGGTTACTAAGAGAATATTTTCTTGATTAAGATTATGTCTAAATGCAGACAGATTGGATCCTATCTGCTACAGTCTGTACTCATTAAAGAATCACCATTAACTATGGAACTGTTCTGAAAGACAGAAGTAAATAATTATCATCTTGTCTGAGAATCACCCTGCTGAACAGAGCCTTGGAAAGCATCATGCCCCACTCCTTCATCTGTAAAAGGAAGGGGTGAAGTCACTCACCCAAGGTTACAAAGCTTGTTAGGGAAAGACCCTGCTCTGGCCACCAGGTTTGGTTCTTTTTAAACTACAGTGATCCTGGGGAAGTGCACTGAGGGGAATACCTTGGGCCTGATACATATGACTTATTGACTTGACTTACTTGATCTTTTTACCAGAAAATATTTCTGAACGTATCTCTAAAAGATAAGAACTTTTAAAAATAATTTAATCATAATACTATTATCACACCTAAAAGAACAGTTGACAATAATTTCTTAATGTCATAAAATACTCAGTGTTCAAATTTTAGATGTAGATGCAGAGTTTAAAGTCAAGCTGAGCAAGTTTGTGTTACCTTTGAAATATTATGTAACTTTTCTGGGTCACAAATTCCTCATCTGTGAATTAGGGACAAAGGTGATATCAGTAGGGTTGTGAATATCATGTTTGTAAAGTCCTACTCTAATGCAGCACAGGCTAAACATTTAATGAACCACTTTGAGATGGTGGGGAAAAAGTGCCTGGCTCATGGTAGATACTTAATAAGTCTTAACTGTTATTACTAAACAAACAATTATAATATGATACAATAAGTGTTGGGTCCATACCGGGGAGATGGTGCCTGGAGGGTTAGGGGAAAAACACCTCCCAGAAGAGATGGTGTAAGAGACAGATGGACAAGACCAGTAGGATGGGAAAGGGGTGTACCAGATGGAGACAGAAGTGAATTAAGGGATGGGCAAGCCACCAGCTCCCAGATGCCCTTCTACAAAGAGTGCGAAGATATCCCTGGAAAGCAATTAGAAAGATGGTGCCATGTAACTGCAGTTTCCCCACATTACTCTTTATGGAATTTGGTGAAATGTAAAATGGTCTGGCTCCTGTTCTGGACATATAATAAATCTCTAGTTTTTAATTTGAACATATGACAAGAAAAAATTGTTATGTATAATCCCCACTGCTTTTAAGGAGGGTGGATGTTTGTAACCAGAGGATCTTTTATTTTCTAATCACTAACAAGTTCCTCAATCTCAGTATAAAGTATTAAGTATGCAAGTTTAGACAGAGAGACTGGGACCAAGTCAAATTGCTTTACATGAAAAGAGAGGCATGGGAGGTCTACAGAGGGCAAGATGGAGGAAGAAAGCCTGCCTGCTGGAGGAGAAAGAGAGAGGAGACCCCATCCCTGAGGATGTGAACAGGGAGAAGTTCTTTAACTTACTTCTGCCTTAGACTCTTTGAGAGTCCAATGAAGCCAGTGACCCCTTCTCAGAATTTTTAAAACCATGAAATACATAGGATTAAAAAAAGAAAACAATTATAATAAAATAGTTATCAAAGTATTTTTTAAAACCACAAATTTGTTTGCAGGGAAGAAGGGATGAATAGGTGGAACACAGGGAATTTTTAGGGCAGTGAAACCACTGTGTATGATATTGTAATGGTGGACACATGTCATTATACATTTGTCAAAATCCATAGAATGTAGAACTAGAACTTCAGGTGATAATGATGTGTCAGTGTTTGCTCATCAATTGTGACAAATACATTGGTAGGGGATGTTGATGTATGTGTATTTGTGGGGACAGGAGTATATGGGAACTCTGTAACTTCTGTTCAGTTTTTCTGTGAACCTAAAACTGCTCTAAAAAATAGAATATATATATATTTTTAAACTACATTGTGATACACTAATATATATACTTCTTTATTAGCTCTTAGCAATATCTAGCACTGTGTCTAATAACTACCATAATTCAAAGTAGTGCTGACCATAAACAATATTTCAAGATATCCACAAATACTGTAATAAAGACATGAAAATAACTGTGGTTTCTATTAGTGGAAAAAAATCGCAGGTACTGCCAATGGTTTGTTGATTACATTCATAATTAAAGGAAATGCTAAATTTCAGTTGCAGGTCATTGACAATAAAGATGCAAATTATTTTCCATCCAAAATTAAAAATTCCTTCCCTCGGGCTTTCCTGGTGGCGCAGTGGTTGAGAGTCCGCCTGCCGATGTGGGGGACACGGGTTCGTGCCCCGGTCCTGGAAGATCCCACATGCTGCGGAGCGGCTGGGCCCGTGAGCCATGGCCGCTGAGCCTGCGCGTCCGGAGCCTGTGCTCCGCAACGGGAGAGGCCACAGCAGTGAGAGGCCCGCGTACTGCAGAAAAAAAAAAAAAAAAAAAAAAAATTCCTTCCCTCAAATTTCATTCACAGAACTTCTTTGGGGAAGAGGGTGTCCTATGGATCACTGAAGAAAGCCCCCTTACGTAGACTTTAGAATACAGTCAGTCTAATTCCCCACCTCAAAGATTCTGTTGCTCTGTCCAATTATTATCTTCTTCTGAGGTTTCTCAGCCGATCTGCACTGTTTTTCTCTTTGTCTTTGGCAAGTAATGCCAGTGTTTTCTACAGCCAGCTGACCCTGCTTATTCCCTGTGTCTTGATACTCAGGAAAAGCAGAGCTGTTCCGGACAGCAGCTGAAGCAATGCTGTGAGAACGTGTAGTGAACAAGAAGGAGGGAGTGCTGTCTGCAGAACCTTCACACCTACTAGTCAGTCTTTTATGTTGGGTGCTGGAAAGATGTCTCTCCATTGGTTCCTAATAGCAATTTGTAGTGTGTTTATGGTACTTTTGAACTTCAAAGGACTAGGCCAGTCTTATTAACTAATGATGTCTCAGGTCTGCTGTTGAGTTGATTAGGGTAGGATTGCTTTCTTATAAAAGTCTCTGATGAATGTTGCTCCACTATTCCTGAGATATTATTGAGGTGAATAAACAGGAGATATGCCCAAAGACAAACCAGAGAGTCTCTACCATTCAAATAGAAGGAGTACTCTTTAGGCTGGTTCTATAATGGAATGGATAAATGAATCCATTTCTTCCTCACAGAGCCCAGAATCCTTCTCAAGACAATATTCTTGGCAGCCATTACTAAATTAAAGTAGTATTTTCTCAAGATGAAATATATTTATCTAGACTGTGCTTTTGACATAATATCACTGTTAAGTAACCATCTACTGATCTCCATTTTCTACTGGATAAAGCCTAGACTTCTTGTTAAGGCATTCAAGGCCTCCCCTCAACTCATCCTAGCCCATCTTTCTAGCACCGTGTTCTTCCTCAAAGCCAGCCTTTATATTGTACCTTTTCCTAAACACAAACTGATCTCTCACATACTGTTTACTTTTTCAGGTCATTTCTTTTGCCTGGAATGTTCTTGCCCTTGTTTTATATCATTCTTTTTATCCCCAGACACATATTTCTCACCAGTCAACCCTTCTTGGAGCCTTCCCAGATGGCATTCATTGCTCCCACTCATTAGCTTTCTTTATACATCTTCTATCACTCCCTTATTCTCATTTTGCCTTGAGCCGTAGTTATTTATGTACTTCTATATTCTCAGGTAGACTGTGAACCCCTGAAGAGCAAGGAACACATTTTCTATTCCACTCTAGCACCTAGTTCCATGCCATTTATGTAGAAGGCATTCAAAAAATGTCTGTGTGAATGAATGAACTGTCCCCATTATTCATCTTTGAATTTCCCAATGAACTGTGTATCCCTGAACAAGCCATCTATCCCTCACTCCCAGTTTTGTCTTCCAATCCAGTCATGCCTGTCTAGAATCCCTATAAACCAACCATAACAGGCTGTAGAATCTTTCCCCAAACCCTGGTGTGTTTTCACATTTCCATGTCTTTATTATCTTGGACCTTCTGTCTGACATGTCCTTCCTCCTTATCAATCTAGCAAACTCCTAGTCATCCTTCAAAGCCCAGATCAAATATCTCCTGAACTCCATAGGCTTTCTCATCACACCAGGACAGGATTAATTGCTCCCACATCTGGTTTCCATCAACACTTAAAACAATATCAGATGCATAGTAGGTGCTCAATTACTAGTTGTTAAAACTGAACTACTTGCTCCCAGCTCTTTGTTCATGATACAGTCTCATTTGGAGGGAAATCCACTGTTCAGCAACTTAGGCTTTCACACCAGTCTTGCTGAAGCAGAGATCCTTTGGTGAGTAAATAAGGTATGAGTAAGCTTGAGGGGGCTGATGCCCATGAAGTCTTATTTCTCTGTGCATAGTGCTCTGTGTACAAATGGTTAAAACAAGAAGGAAGGAAGGAAGGAAGGGAAGGAGGGAGGGACTTGTAAGAGTAAGAAGAACCAAATTATTCAAGCCTGTAATCTAAGCACAGTTCAAGATATATGCCCTTACTATTAGAGCTTAATGCCAGAATGTCATAGACCAAGCTCATAATTTAGTTTATGGCTGATTTTTATAGTAATAAGAAAAGTCTAGAAAGAAGCTGCCTGGCACCATTTGCTGAAGACTTTTTTAATACTGTCAAATGATTCATAATTATAAAGGGTGAGTGTACCATGTTTGCTCTGTAGTGGTTATGCTGAGACTCATTAAGTACTTTCTGCATCCAAGAGTCCTGTTTTATGTAAACAAGACCTCTGAGGAAGATATAGATGGGTAATAAAGATCAAAGGAAATGAAGTATATTAACACAAGGACAAATTAATAATGGCCTTTCCATCCTCTACCAGGAAAATCAGTCACTGCGAAATAGTTGCACTTTTCAAGG